>NC_069676.1:52910000-54160000 GCF_023699985.2 Odocoileus virginianus
CCACAGTCAAAGACATCATGATTTAAAATCTCGCTTGCCATCTATTGAAGTATTTGAATCTGGAAAGTTATTAATCTCTCTAAGCATACTGTTTATCAATAAAATGAGGATAATAATGGTATCTTCCTCACATGTTCATTCTGAGGATTAATGCAGGAAAGATGCTTAGCACACTGTCTGATACATAACATGTACTCAATAGATGTTAACATTAAAAAAAGTTACCACTACACACTCATGGATACAAAGTTAAGTTCAGCAACATTATTTTGTTGGCTTCAGCAACCTAGGTACTGTAGCGAATGTTAGCTAAATGATTTCAGATATTTAAGGACATGATCTATAAGGTAAGAAATAACATGCTAATATAAAAACAGGAAGTTGAGAAGGAATGTTTGCCATAACTGTTCTGCATGTTTAAATGCATCAATCATAACTGGACAACAAACACTGAATAACATGCATAAGAAGACAAGAGATACTGGCCAATTCAAGAAAGTGTTTCATTTGTTTCTTGTTATTTTACTTAAAGAAGAGGCCTCTATTTGGTGAAGTCTAATGAAACAAGACAGCAACAGTTAGAATTGGACATGGAACAACAGACTGGTTCCAAATAGGAAAAGGAGTACATCAGGCTGTATATTGTCACCTGCTTATTTAACTTATATGCAGAGTACATCATGATAAACACTGGGCTGGATGAAGCACAAGCTGGAATCAAGACTGCAGGGAGAAATAGCAATAACCTCAGATATGCAGATGACACCACCCTTATGGCACAAAGTGAAGAAGAAGTCAAGAGCCTCTTGATGAAAGTGAAAGAGGAGGGTGAAAAAGTTGGCTTAAAGCTCAACATTCAGAAAACTAAGATCATGGCATCCGGTCCCATCACTTCATGGCAAATAGATGGGGAAACAGTGGAAACAGTAGCTGACTTTATTTTTTTGGGCTCCAAAATCACTGCAGATGGTGACTGCAGCCATGAAATTAAAAGATGCTTACTCCTTGGAAGGAAAGTTATGACCAACCTAGACAGCATATTAAAAAGCAGAGACATTACTTTGTCAACAAAGGTCTGTCTAGTCAAGGCTACGGTTTTTCCACTGGTCATGTATGGATGTGAGAGTTGGACTATAAAGAAAGCTGAGTGCCAAATAATTGATGCTTTTGAACTGTGGTGTTGGAGAAGACTCGAGAGTCCCTTGGACTGCAAGGAGATCCAATCAATCCATCCTAAAGAAAATCAGTCCTGGGTGTTCATTGGAAGGACTGATGTTGAAGCTGAAACTCCAATATTTTGGCCACCTCATGTGAAGAGCTGATTCGTTGGAAAAGACTCTGATCCTGGGAAAGATTGGGGGCAGGAGGAGAAGGGGACGATAGAGGATGAGATGCTTAGATGGCATCACCGACTCAATGGACATGAGTTTGAGTAAACTCCGGGAGTTGGTGTGGACAGGGAGGCCTGGTGTGCTGCGGTTCGTGGGGTCACAAAGAGTCGGACATGACTGAGCGACTGAACTGAACTGGATGATACCCTGGGGATGAGAGGAGAAACCCCATCTTACCAGTTTAGGAAACAAATCTAAACTTGCCCCAAATAATGTGATGAAGCAATGATAGAACTTATCCTGAAGCTCAACTCTTTTTCTCAGCTTGTTGTTGTTTGTTCTACTCCCAACCCTGATCCCGGACCCCACCAACTATTTATTAAAATAGTTGATTTAGATTTTGTTGTTTTTATTAATGTTTTCTATGTCAGGGAGTTTTCTACACTAAGAATAGGGAATGGTAATTTAAAATTTTCAGAATCCCAAAAGGGTTTTGTAAATCAATCCTTGGAAGAATTTATTTCAAGATGTAAAGAATTAATTCACTAGGTCTGTTATTAATAAACTAATTTTTATCCAAGATTAATGAAGAAAACTAATTTTGATCAAAGCCTACTGTGTACCTATGAAATACTTCACTTCTATTACCCAATTTCATGCTCACAACAACTCCTCTGTTGAGTAGATATTAAGAAAACTGGAGTTTAGAATGCTTTCCATGGGTCATGCAATTGATGAAGATGAGAAAGAACACCCACATTTGGGTATGTACAATCAAAACTTGTGACCTTACTAATCATGCTTATCTGGGTACACTTCTGACATTCTTCCCTGTCTCAATGTCATCTCAAGAGGACAGAAAAGAAATAGCATTTCCCATCTTTCTCACCATAGGTGTGTGCTGAATTAGAAGATGCCATAACCATGGAAATTGACTACAATGGGCCAAACATTAAGAGATATATTGCCTCATATACTCACCGTAGGGGCTTCCCCGGTGGCTCAGCAGTAAAGAATCCACACTCAATGCAGGAGACACAGGAGAGGGGGTTCAGTCCCTGGGTGGGGAAGATCACCTGGAGGAAGGCATGGCAACTCACTCCAGTCCTCTTGCTTGGAAAATCCAGTGGACAGAGGAGCCTAGCATGATGCAGTCCATAGGATCACAAAGAGTCAGTCATGACTGAAGTGACTGAGCATGCATGCATATTCATTATAGAGAATGAAAATGAACAACTTGCCTGGTTACATAACATTGCTGTATAACATACATAAAAAATTCTCTCACAGTGGCAATTGTTCTGTATGGTTCTAAGTCTAAATTAACTGGGACTATAGTTTGGGAGTTCCAGGATGGGGCTGAGGTAAATGCTCACTGATTCAGGCACTGTAAAGGTAGCACCAACATGGAACCACTCCTCTGGAGAGTTCTCCATCACAGTTTCCCTTGAATCTCCCCTAACAGCAGAAACAACCTTGACTTGGGCATTGAGTTAAAACTGGGAAAATGATAAATTCTAGAAATTTTGTGTAAAAGGGATTATCTGACCCAGCAAACATTTTTAAAAATCACTTTTTCTAAGTGAAGTGTTTTCAAACATGATCTAATTATTTAGTAAAACAGAGACATTTTATCATTTTAAATGACAAGAGTATGTATCTAGAGTCCCGGGACTTAAAAAATAAATAAATAAAGCCCAGCACTTATTCCACCCTGGACGCTTGACCTGCAGGAGTCAGAGATCACCTCCAGCACTCAGGTTTCTCCTCTGACCTGAAGATCTTGTCAGGTTCAAAGTTACAGCCAAGAAGGAACTAGTATCATAATATCTTTCAAATGATAGTAACCTGAGTAACCTTAATCTCAACCTCTGGCAAGAGGGTCTAAAAAGATAGTTTATGTCAATGTAAGGATATGCCAGGAAATATATGAAAATGGATCCAAGGATCTAAGTCCAAGAGCATAAGGACCTCATCTTTTTCATTGACTGAGGTTGTCCCAAGCTCTGAGGTCACAGATTTAAAAAGTATCTTAAGTGACTTCTCAACCCTGCAAAGTCAATTAGTCCTTTAACTTGAGGTCCTTTGACAGAGGTACCCATGAACAGTCATAATTAATACATTAATTAATAACTATGCCTGACACTTTTCTAAGTGATTTATATTTGCTAACTCACTCTCACCACAACCCAGTGAGGAAGGTACTGTTATCAACACTATCTTAACGTGGGAAACTAAACCACAGAAAAATTAGAAATGTGCCCAAGGATCATGATGTTAGGAAAGGGTGGAATTGGGGTTCAAAGCCAGGGTGTCTATAGGACAAGTGCTCTTTATATAATGCCTTCTGCCATATCAATAGCAGTCACCATTTGTTCTGGACCAACTATGTGCCAATATGCATTGTGCTTAGCACTTTATAGATACACCTAATTTTACTGTGCTTTGCTTTATTGTGCTTCACAGATACAGCATCTTTTTGTTGTTGGTAGTTTTTTTTTTTTTTTTTTTGCTTTATACAAATTGAAGGTTTATGGCAACCCTGCATCAAGAAAGTTTATCGGCACCATTTTTCCAACAACGGTTTGCTCAATTCCTGTCTGTCATAGTTTGGTAATTTTTGCAATATTTCAAATGTTTCACTAGCAAAAAGATGATGACTGTCTGAAAGCTCAGTTGATGTTTAGTATTTCTAGCAATAAAGTATTTTTAAATTAAGGCAGGTACACTCTTTTTTTAGACATAATGCTATTGTATGCTACTATTTTTTTTTTAGACTTAATGCTATTTCATGCTTAATAGACTATAGTAGAGTGTCAACACTACTTTTATGTGCACCAGGAAACCAAAAATTTATGTGACTGGCTTTATTATGAGATATACTTTGTTGTGATGCCCTAGAACTGAATCCATAGTAACTCTGAGGTATGCCTGTACCTATGTTATTTCATTACATCAATATGACAATTCGATGAGGTATTGGCCCCATTTTAAAGGTAAGAATACTAAGGTTCAGAGATGACATGCAATTTTCCAAGTCACATTTAATCAGAATAAAACTCAAACTCAGATCATTTCATTCTGCTGACCTGCCTAAACCTCTCTCATCTTGCCTCTTAATTAGGGCTTTTGTTCCATCAGTAAACCTTTAAGTTCTCTTAACCACTGAGCAATGATTTCTAACTGAAAATAAACAAGAAAAGTGGAATTTGATTTCTCATAGAGATTCCCATTTCTACACACTTAAACCTGACTCTCCCCTAAGTATATTTGGGCTACATATTTTGAAAACTCTTAAACATATTTTTAAGTTTTCTTTAAAAAAGTCTGATACAGTGTGAAAGGTATCATTTCATTTTCAAAGGAAAAAAAAATATATATATATACATATGCTTAGAAGAAATGAAAATGACTAAAACATAAACAGTGCTGACAACTAGGCAGCAGGAAAATACCTGATGAGGAAGGTAATCTGTTATTTTCCACATTTTCTATAATGTACATGCATCATTTTAGTAATAAGAAAAAAAGCTACTGTTTTTAAAAAGAAGAAACCATATGATTTAAGATAGGAAGTCTTTGTCCTTAGAACTTGACATAAAATTATCACTATAGTTGAGGGATTTTACATTCAGCTCTGGGCTTCCTGACTCTCAAGGCACAAAGGGAAACAAAGAATTACATAGGTCTTCACTGTTTGATATATCATTTCTTCCCAGGAGATAAACTACCATCTTGCCACTGGATTCTAAGAAAAATATATGATGTACAATTTTCAGTAACACTAATACCTTCCCTGTAGTGCAAGACAGTGGGAGATTACTCACAGTCCTCATCTTTGTTCTCACTGCTCTTTGCCTGGTTCTGGTATCAGGGTGATGGTGGCCTCATACAATGAGCTTGGGAGTGTTTCTCTCCCTGCAAATTTTTGAAGAGTTTGAGAAGAAGAGGTGTTAGCTCTTCTCTAAATATTTGATAGAATTTCCCTGTGAAGCTATCTGGTCACGGACTTTTAGTTGTTGGAAGCTTTTTAATCATAGTTTCAATTTCATTATGACTGTTATAGTTGCTTGAGAATTATGAATCCAGGGCCCTCCCTGGCCGCTCAGTAGTAAAGAATCCACCTGCCAAGGCAGGAGACACGGGTTTGATCCCTGATCTGGGAGATCCCATGTGCCACGGGACAAGTAAGCCTGTGTGCCACAACTACTGAGTCTGTGCTTTAGAGCCTGAGAGCCACAATTATTGAGCCGACATGTCGCAACTTCTGAAGGCCATGCACCCTAGAGCCTGTGCTCCACAAGAGAAAACGCTGCAATGAGAAGCCTTCACACTGCAACCGGAGAGTAGCCCCCCACTTGATGCAACTAGAGAAAGCCGACATCGCAACAAAATCTAAGCACAGCCAAAAGTAAATAAATAAATTACTTTTTAAAATGATCATGATTCCATACCATCCTAAGGGACAAACACCACACACACAGTGCCCATCCTATTTTAGAATAGATTTAGAATTACATAAAATTGCAAAGAGAGTTCCCACATCCTCTGCACCTATTTCTCCCAATTATTAACATATTAGTACAGTACTTTTGTGAAAATTTGAGAGTCTCCCCAGGTGGTACTAGTGGTAAAGAAGCCACCGCCAATGCAGGAGACGAAAGAGGCCCAAGTTCGATCCCTGGGTTGCAAAGACCCCCTGGAGTGGGAAATGGCAACCCACTCAAGTATTCTTGCCTGGAAAGTTCTATGGACTGAGGAGCCTGGTGGTCTACAGTCCCTGGGGTCACAGAGTCAGACATGACTGAGCACACACACACACACACGATGAATCTATACTAGTAACTGAAACCCAGATTTCCTTAGATTTTACTTAATGTCTTTTGTGTGTTCCAAAATCCCATCCAGGATGGCATATTAGATTTAGTCGTTATATTTCATTAGTCTTCTCTTGCCTGTAACAATTTTTCAAACTTCCCTTTTGATCATCCTCTTTTTTATTATTTTGACAATTGTGAGGGGTAATTAGTCAGGGATTCTGGAGAAGGTCCTTCAACTGGGATTTGTTTGCATTTATAGTAAGGCTTGGGTTACAGGTTTTAGAAGGAAGACCACAGAGATTAAGTACCATTCTCATCACATCGTATCAAAAGTATATGCTATTAACATAATTTATACCTGCTGATGTTAACTGTGACTGAGGCAGGCTTAGATTTCTCCACTGTAAAGCTACATTCCCCCTCTTTCACACTGTGGTCTTTGGAGGAAAGTTACTAAAAGCAGCATACACTTTAAGGAGTGAGGAATTAGGCATGCAAAGTCTGTCTATTCACCCCAATTATTACTCAGTTATTTATATCAATATAGATTCAAAAATATTTATTTACTATCCTTGATTATAACCAAATACTCCTTTATTTTGTGGCTAAAATTGTTCCAGCTCTGACAGTGGGAAGCTCTTCCATGTGGCTCCTTGTCCTTCTGACACACACCCACCACCATATTTTGTTTTGTTTTTGAGTAATTCATTAAATTCTGGCACTATGAGATGTTCCAGGCTCATCTTACATACTTCTTGCCGGAACCCTAGAAGCGACTACTTCTCCCAAGTTTTTAAAGTGAAGTGTGGTATTATAAACTAATGTCTGAGTGTAAAGATAAGTGTCACTGCTTCTTGCCTTTCTCAGCTGACAAAGCAAGGACATGATTGTGTGTTAACTTGTAAGTGTGTGTGTATTGTACTCTTAATATGACTGTATCTTTATAAGTAAAAAGAGAGCACAATTTGAACGCACATGCAATGAAGAAGACCTTGATATGATGGAGGCAGAGATCAGAGTAAATAATCTACAAGCTAAGACACCAAAGGGTGCAAGTAGCTACCAGAAGCTAGGATTGAGGAAATAATGCCTCCCTGGAGCCCCCTTCAGATGGAGCATGCCTGAGCCACCACCTTAGTTTTGGACTTCTAGCATCCAGTGAGAAAATAAATTACTGTCACTTTAAGACTCTTGGTTTGTGGTACTTTGTTATTGTGGCCCTGTATACTAATTCAGTCCAATCTGTATTATTATTATTGCATGTGTGCTCAGTCATGTCCAACTTTTTGCAAGTCCATGGATTTTAGCCCACTGGGCTCCTCTGCATGGAATGCTCCAGGCAAGAATACCGAAGTGGGTAGCTGTTCCCTCCTCCAGGGGATCTTCTCCACCGAGGGACTGAACTTGAGTTTCCTGCATTGACAGGCAGATTCTTTACCACTGAGCCATCTGGGAGCTATTAATATCTTACTATTATCATGATAGCCATGTATTAGCTTGTACGAATATAGTCCAACTTTTCATTTTTGTTTCCTTCAAGGATTATGCTTTTGGTGTCGGACCTAAGAACTCGTCACCAAACCCATTGTAACCTAGATTTTCTATGTATTTTTCTAGAAGTTTTACATTTATATACATGATCTATTTTGAGTTAATTTTTACAAAAGATGCAAGGCATATGTCTAGGTTCAATATTTTGCATGTGGACATCCAATTTTCCCTCCAACACTATCTGTTTAAACAACTATCTTTTCTCAATTGAATTGCTTTCTCATCTTTGTCAAAAACCTCTTAACTTCATTTGTGTGGGTCTAAACTACATTTTTTAATACTTGGTTATTTTCCATATATGATATAATCCATTAAATTCTTTCATAATTTTTATGTTTGCAACAGCAGATTTTATTGCTCTTCCTTTCCTGTGGATCATTCATCAAAAAAGAAAAAAAATATTCAATTTCTCTAGGCACTACACAAAAAAATGGTAATATAAATTTCTTACATCAACTGAAAATGATTCATAATCATTTTCTTATTTGTACCTTCAGGCATTGAAGAAGATAAACTCTCCTTTGGAGTCACAGATTTAGAAAAATACATACTATGAAATTTTAAATGTTGGGATAGGTGCTTTCTATATCAGCTGTGGAGGAATTTTGCATTAGGGAGAAATGAGAAAAGAGAAGAATTTATTATGAAATATGAGGTCCTGTGCTACAGATGACTCATTTTATGACTTCATGAAAATGCAGTAGTAATAGAACAGTGAGTGCTCTTGCCGCTCCTTCCACTGACACATAAGCCACTATGAGACACAGAAATGCTATAAAGCAAGGTTCAAAAGGATAAGGACTTCATCTTTTTTTGGTAACTGTTGTATCCCCTACTCTAAGCACAATCTCACACACAGCAAATATTTGTTGAATGAAAGATGAAGTCATTAGCTTGTATGAGCTGTCATAAAAAGGGCAACATATTGATGGACCGAGGGTTGAATCTGGGTCACAGGAGTGTTTTAAGTGTCTCACATTTAAAGAGTTTTAAAAGTGGTATTTAAATAAAATAGAATGAGTTTCCAACATTTTAAACTGTAAACAATTCTTATAAAAATCCAGATTTCAATGTTAGCTTGACAAAATTCAAGATTCAGCAATATCGAGCCTTTATTCCCATTGAAATTGTACTGAAGAGTTATCTGTTTGGAGAAGGCAGGTATGCTATGGTTTGCCACAAATCCTACCTCTCCTTCTCATCAAACACATGGCCAGCTTTAATCACTTACCTTATCTACCTGATTCTCATAAACACATCTGAGTTTTTAGCTCTTGTTATATAGAATTGAGTGTCTCACTATTTACAGAGATTTCTAGGGGATTTGGAGAAAAAACAAATTATCTCATAATAGTTTTCATAGTAAGAAAATGCCATTTGTTGAAAATTAGAGCTATGCCAGGCCATGCTATATACTCTATGCTAACTACTTGGCATGAGATATATCAATATGTTTTATTCTTGACAAAAATCCTAGATAGTAGCTACAGTTGTTGTTCCTTTTTATAGCTGAGAGGTAACCATCCTGCTCAAAGGCATGCCAAGTATAAGGCAGGAGAGGGAAAGAGGCTCAAATCTGAACTCATCAACGTCTCATGATGATTTGAACTACCTGTCAGCACCTTTGTGAGTAGAATGAATTCATTCCTGGTGACTTGTGGTCATTCACATTCATTCTTAGTGTTCCAGTGTGAGTGTAATGGAAAAACTAGACAGATTCAAAAATGACTTTACTACCTACTAGATGTGACCTTGGCATGTTCTTTAACCCCTTGTTCACTTACGTGTGCAACACTGAGAGTAAACAGTAACTTCATTGCTTGGTGTGAAGATTCAAGAAAATGTAGATAAAGTTCGCACACATTTCTTGCTACAATCTGCTACAATATACATATATATATATGTCAGAGAGAGGTATGTTTTAGAGTTAAAGAAAGAAAAGAACAGGGTCCAGATGTCTGAGACTGAGGCATAAGAATGGGCAACTTTCCCAGATGAAATGGGTGGTAGAGGAGGAGAACTGGGATCATGAAAAGCAAGGAAACACCTGGTGTTACAATCCATTTCTGGGTTGAATCCAAACTCTAAATTACTAGACCCAGGACTGACCACAAGAGGCCGATAAGAATAGAGCAATACCAAGAAACCTAAAGGCTTGTAACCTCAGACTTCTTTATTTTCCAAAACATGCAAGTCTTTTTCTGCAGTATATCCTGCCATGTGTCACATAAGAGGCAGATAGCTTCCACTTATATAACTTTATACATCAAAGAGTTACTAAACATATACCATATGCCAGGAACTGTGCTAGCTGCTGCATATTTTGTAATGAATAAGATATAATTCTGGCCCTCTCTCCAACTGCTCATTGTGAGAGTTTGGGTAATTGGAGTGAATCAAATTAACAGTCAATAATGATAGCTTAAGGAAAAGTTATCCAAGCGAAAAACAGGAACAAGGCTTATACAATTGAAGAGCCCTTTTTGGGCTCAAAATGAAATTTAAGAAGGGAACAAGGGCCATGGAAAATGAACCAATGGCAAGCTTTGTTGACCAATATGAGAAAGTCAAGAATAATGGCTAAGAGAAGTGCTCCAGTGAGAGAAAACAGCACGTGTAAGGATTTAGAAGTAAGCAAGCTCATGATTTGCTTGTGGAGTTTTGAGAAATTCATAAAGTCCTGAATTTGGGAGTGAAATCCTGAGGACAAGTTAAAGAGTCTAAAGAATTAAGGAAGACATAGCCCAAAAAAGACATTGTGAATGGTATTCAAGTGTTTGGAATTTATTCTCAAAGCTATGGGGAATCAATGACGCTTTCAAGAGGTGTACATCTGAAGAGAAATGTTCCAGCTTCCATGTGGCAAGGGAATTGGAAGATGATGGGGAGAAAATATCAAAGGCAAGCGATCAACTGGGAGAGTCTTGTAGTAACCCTGTCGATTCAACCTTCATGGTTTCATAGCAGTCACTGTCATGTGCTGCCCACATATATATGAAGTCATATATTTATACCTCATGTAACTTGTTTACTTGGAATAAACTTATCCTGATTCATGTAGTTTAAATGATAGAGCTATGAATCTCTACAGTAATATTCTGGTTCCACATTTAATGCTATATTTCCCTGAAGCTCTGGTAACTTATGAGTGAAATTTCTGTTTGGGGATACCATTCAACTACACTGGCCTAAAAAATGAGAGTTCCTGGGTGGATGAACTTTCTTTTGACAGATGTATTGAAAAGTCTGCTGTCCAAACAGAAACATGTTTTTCATTCCATGAGGGCAGAAAATATATCAGGGCTTACACACACACACACACACACACACACACACACACACATTTTGCTGTGTATGAGTTACTGGGAAGCCTAGATATTGATTTCCTCAACTTCTGGGCTGGTTGCCTGTCCTATGTTGGTTGCTTTTGGCTGTGAGCAGCCTCATTCACTTTCCCCAATGTGCCACACAGAAGTGGAAAATCTGTAGTACACAGGAATACAAGGTAGCAAACTTAGACTGTACAAATGAAAAAGGGAATATTTAGTTGAAATCTCTATAGGTACAGCCCTCCAAAATTTTGATTTCTAAATTTCTCTGATGACAAACTTATTTTTTGAATATTTACTATGAAAATTCTAAAACAGTAATTAGGTTTTTTTTTAAAAAGGAAGCATGCTAATCTAATTTTCTCTCTCTAATTAAGTGAGGAGTTATAAGTCAATACTTCTCACTTTGCAGTGTTTCTTAAACATGTTTGAAGGCGGAACCCTTTTTCAGTGAGCCAATGCAAAATGGTGATTGAAGTTTAGCCTGTTTTGCTGCAAATAGAAGTGAACTAAGATAAGTTAACTATCGATTTCTTGATGGTCCAAGTGTTGACAGAGTACAGAACAGAAGTACCCCCAGGATGTGAATAAGAGTAATGCATGCCAGATAGAAACAAATGATTGAATTATTGTGCTGTAGAATTTTAAAACTGGAAGAATTCTTCAGAGATCACAAAACCCAAGCACTACATTTTTCACATGTAAAAACTGAGATTCAGAATGAAAGTAAAGACTTGTCTCTGTTCACATAGCAAATTTGAGAACCAACCACATCCATTTGTTAAACCAATGAACTAATAAGAGAGCATGCAAATAATGCAGTTTAAAAACTATAATTTGGGGTTTCCCTGGTGGTCCATTAGTAAAGACTCTGCTTTGCAAGGCAGGGGACACTAGTTTGATCCCTGGTCCAGGAAAATCACATCTGCCTGCCATGCACCGCAAGTACTGAGCGCATGCTCTAGAGGCCACAGTCACAACTACTGAGCCCACACACTGCAACTACTGAAGACCGTGCACCCAGACCCCATGCTCCTCAGCAAGACAAGCCCACTCTAACAAGAAGCCAGAGCGCCACAACCAAGAGCAGCCCCCGCTCACCACAACCAGAGACAGCCTGTATGCAGCAACAAAGACCCACCACAGCCAAAACACAGAATAAACACATCTTAAAAAACAACAACAACATAGATTGCTAAGGGGAGTCAGAGAAGTTACTTATGAGAATTTGAGAAAAATTAATTAGATATTAGTCATTGCTTATACTAGGGAAGACATCTAATAAGAAAAAGTTTTAGTGTAAAGTTGCTAAGGAGATTTCCAGAAACAGAAATCATATAGAGAATTGAGATTGATGGATAAATTCCATGAAGCCAGCATCTCAGTGACAGCAGAAAGGATCTTTCTATTTAAACACATGTATAGTATAGTATATATTTTAATATTATGTATTTTACTATGTTATATATTTAGTATATTGTATTATTTTCATATAATTACATTGTAATATATGATATGGTATTTAAAATATTTTATTTTGAAATATTTTAAGTTTAAAAAATGTAATGTGAAATGATATAAGAACACTGAAAAGTTCATGTGCCCTAAATAAGTCTTGCATTTTGCCATATTTGCAGTAATACTTTAATTATTGTTGAGCCAGGCACACATAATGTGATTATTTTCTGCCAGGCTGGACTTAGGTGTTCATTTTCTTAGTGAGGTCTTTTGAAGAAATGAAATTGTAAATTTTGATTAAACATATCAGTCTTTCTTTTATGGTTCATGCTTTGAGGTCTCTCTTTGTTTACTTCAAGATCATGAAGATCTCCCTATGCTTCATTATAGAAGCGTCATAGTTTTTTTTTTTTTTTTAAGCTTCATAGTTTTAGCTGTTATGTTTACATGCATGACCCATCTCAAGTTAATTTTGCATACAGTGTGAAGTAGAAGCCAAGATTGTTCCATCACCATTTCTAGAGAAGATTTTTCCTTTCCCCAACTAAATTCTCACTGATATCACTGTCAAAATTAATTGTCAATATATTTTAGGAGCTCTCTTTAGACTCTCTGTTCTTGTCTATAAATTTGTATATCCCTACCAAAACCATACTGTGTTGGTTACTGTAACTTTGTAAAATGTCTTGAAATAGACAAATAGCTCAATTTTGTTCTTTTCTGAGGGGGAGTATTTTTTTTTAAGCTAGTCCAGGTTATTTGCATTTTCAAATAATTTTAGAATCAGTTTCTTAATTCCTGCCAAAAGAGAGAGAGAGATTTTCACTGAGATTACATTGATTCAATAGGTCAACTTGAGGGAAGTTTGGATCTTAAAAGTTTTGGGTTTTCCAGTCTTTAAATATAGTACATTTCTTTATTCATATAAATCTTTTAATAATTTTAATTTAAATTTCATCTTTCTAGATACCAATATTTTAACCTTTGCTTTTATTTAACTTGAATTTGTCTGCTATATAGTTTCATATCTTTTTATTTTTATTTTTCTGAATCTCTTCAAGTGTCTTGATTTATACAGACAGGACTGGAGCTTGTACTGTTAACCAAAATGACTTTTTTTAATAGATGAGTTATGCTGACTTAAATTTAATAATATATTAAATGTTTAGTTTCAACTCTGTCTTCTTAATGTATTATATCAACACATACAAGCAGTCAATAGAATTAGCTTTTGAAAGTATGTCCCATTTCACTTGATATAGGCTTCCTTCCTAGCTCAGTCGGTAAAGAATCTGCCTGCAATGCAGGAGACACAAGTTGGAAGCCTGTGTCAGGAAGATGCCCTGGTGAAGGAAATGGCAACCCTCTCCAGTATTCCTGCCTGGAGAATCCCATGGACAGAAGAGCCTGGCAGACTATAGTCCATGCGGTCGCAAGAGTTGGACACGACTTAGCGACTAAACTCCCACCACCATCACTTGATGTATTTCAGTCTTTTAAGACATGATATGTTCATATAGTATCCTTTACACTGATACTTTTATATAAACCCATTACTGCCCTTTTATGGTCAAGGGATGAGCACTTCATATCTACTGTTCTCTACTATGACTAAGAGCCTTCCCAGGTGGCTCAGAGGGTAAAGCGTCTGCCTGCAATGCAGGAGATGCAGGTTCGATCCCTGGGTCAGGAAAATTCCCCTGGAGAAAGAAATAGCAACCCATTCTGGTAGTCTTGCCTGGAAAATCCCATGGACAGAGAAGTCTGGTAGGCTACAGTCCATGCGGTCGCAAAGAGTCGAACATGAATGAGCGACTTCACTTTCACTGTGACTAATATTGAAATTGCATGTGTGTCCAACTCATTGTGACCCCACAGACCATAACCCATCAGGTTCCTCTGTCCACGGGATTTTCCCAGCAAGAATCCTGGAGTAGGTTACTATGCCCTCCTCCAGGGGATATTCCTGACCCAGGGATCAAACTTGCATCTCTTGCATTGCAGGCAGATTCTTTACTGCTGAGCCACTGGGGATGTCCAGTATTGAAATTAGTTAACCCTGATATCTCCAACAGGATATGATTTAAACAGATAATAACTTAAAAATTAAGTTAAGAACTGCAAAGCTATCACAGTTATCAGCCTTTCATATTTTTTTCTATTCACCTCCAGTTTTTGACAATTAAATTCCATTTAAATTGTCAGAACATACAACCATTTCATCACTGAGGTTTAGCTCTAGAGATAAAAATACATCTAATGCTCACCACCAGACTGTAGAGAGTTACTAATGACTAACGATTAGTAGTGCACTCTAACCTGACTGTTTTGCTTTATACTCAAAATTGTATCACAGTTACTTCTCCTACTTATCTGTCATTCCAAGATACCATTTTTATGATGGAATTGTATTGGATTGTTAGCATTTTCCATAGTTTATTTTGTAATCTTATATTATTGATTGCTTTCACTTCATTATATATATTCACAACCCTGGCATGCAGTAAACAGTATGGAAATGGCACGGTACCAACTCTAAATCATGACTCTGCCTTTGATAGTTAGATATGACTGTGAGCAAATTAACTCAGTCCCATGAGCCTTAGTTTCTGCATCTGTAATGGGAATTAGTAATATCTACCTTATAAAACTGTTGCAAAGTCTATCAGTCATATCATTAAATATACAATATCATAAAGGGACTTCCCTGGTGGTCTAGTGGCTAATACTCTATGCTCCCAATGCAGAATGCCCAGGTTCAATCCCTGGTCAGGAAACTAGATCCCACACACTGCAACTAAGAGTCTTCATGCCACAACTAAAGATCCCACATGCTGCAACTAAGACCCAGTGCAGCCAAAATAAATAAATGTATCATAGGACATATCCAAATCATGTAGCATGTATTCTTTTCAATGAATAAAACATATTGAAAGAGAACTAAACACAACTGAACTAAACTCAATTTTCAACTACTAAGAATCTGTAAAGTGCAAAGCATTTTTCTGAATATATATGAATATTTGACTATATAAATAACTGTTCTTTCTAAACCTCTCCTTTAGAGGTCCCAAAGGCCTAGATGCTCCTTAGGTCAGCTAATCAATTATTTAGCTCTTCAAATTGATCTTTGGCTTGTTGTTTGTTCCCACCTAGCATAAAGTCATTGATGGAACTTGAGTTTTGACACTATTAGGACTGTGGCATTTTTTTTTCCTACAGTACAAATCCCCTACTCCATCTATCTGATATTATAAGCCCTATGACCATAAGGAATAGCTCAGACTTGCAGTCAAGCAGTTACAGATTCTAGCTTTAGCTCTGTCACTAACTAGTTTTGTGACCTAATGGAGTTATTTTACTTCTCTGAGCTTCTGAATATATTGTGAAGCTCTGAGCTTCACAATAATATAATCCAATATAAATTGTTAAAATGTTGTCAGAATTGAATAGTATGTGTAAAGAATTTCAAAGTATAGGAGAAAAATACAATATAAACTACAGCTTGCTACAGAGGGAATGCTTACGGGTTTCTTCTGATGCTTACCTAGTGGAAATTATGATGTCAAAACCATTATCTTCAGTCAACCACACAACCCTGATGTGATTACAAGCACACAAGAACAGTGGACACTAAAACTGTGTGGCAGTGCTTTATCGTTCAGAATATTCAGAGTCTCATATTACTTTTATATTTTCATCCAATAGAAACCAAGCTTGTTTAAAGGCTTCCCATGTGGCACTAGTGGTAAAGAACCCGCCTGACAATGCAGGAGACATAACAGATGGAGGTTCGACCCCAGGGTGGATAAGATCCCTTGGAGGAAGGCACAGCAACCCACTCCAGTATCCTTGTCTCGGAAATTCCATGGACAGAGAAACTTGGTGGGCTCCAGTCCATAGGGTTGTAAAGAGTCAGATGCGACTGAGGTGACTCACCACGCAAGCCTGTCTAAATTCTAGTAATGATTTAACAATCTCCTAAGATCACATCTGTAGATTCTGGGCTGAGAATCACCATTTACTGTATCTTTCTCTCTCTCCGTGTGGCATGGGAAATGTGACAGCTACTACTGGGCAGCTATCTGCAAGCTTGACGGAAAGCACTGTGTGGTCTGCTATATCTTTATGCAGAAACGTTAATTAATAGAATTCACTCTGGGTTGAGCAATGTTTAATTAACTGAATTAATTGAATTTCCACTGATTACAAAAAGTATAACAGCACCAACTGAAAGGGACTACTTTATTGTTGTAACTAAAAAGGTTTCATTTCATGATGCTGGTTGTCCTGTAAAACTCGAAGGATATATTCAGGGACAAGTGAGTTGACTGGAAATGATCAGCAGGACTTCATGTGTCTGTGTTCATTCTCTGGCACTCATGATACCTCTGTTGAGGCTGTGTAATGATATGTGTAATTATCCATCACACCAGAGTGTGATGCAACTGAAACGCTGCTTTATTTTTACCTTCCTAATTTGGCTTTCATTTGGAAATATGGAGGTAAAAGGACATTTTCTTCTAAAAACAGTGCAGTTGATATATTTTTCCTGATTAAGAAAAGAAAGTAGGCTACTTACAGAAAATTGGCAAAAGAGAGTAAAGGAAATAAAAATAACACATAATGGCTAACATATATTGAACACTCAGTACATGGCAGGTGGTGTCCTAATGCTTTATTTTCTAAATTTTATGAATCAAATTCTCATAACAGTCCTCTGAAAGCATTATTATTGTTTCACTTTACATACTAAAGGAAATTAAGGCTTTGAGAGGTGAAGCAACTTGTCAAAAGTCACATAAAGATGTACCCATAACTCCAACTTTCAGAGATAAGCACTCAATATTTTAATAGTTCCCCCCATACACATGTCTTATTTGTATCATGACTGTGCTAGGCAAGTGAAATATTTTATTTCTGTCCATTTTTGTAACAAAAATTTAGGATGAATTCAATCATTGATGTTATGGAGATGACAAAACTAAGATGCAGTTTGATTAATCTGCTCAGGGTCATACAAGTATTGGGTTAGCCAGAAAATTTGTTTGGATTTTTCCATGGTACAGAGAAATCTGGATCGATTTTTGGTCAACTCAATAGTATGTGTCAGGGCCCAGATTTTAACCCATGTACCTCTGATTCCAAAGCAGGTAACTTTTCCAATATATATCATTGCCCTATTTTCTCAATATTAAAATTATATCAGTGCTGACTGTTTATAATAGCCAGGACATGGAAGCAACCTAGATGCCCATCAGCAGACGAATGGATAAGAAAGTTGTGGTACATATATACAATGGAATATTACTCAGCCATTAAAAGGAATTCATTTGAATCAGTTCTAATGAGATGGATGAAACTGGAGCCCATTATACAGAGTGAAGTAAGCCAGAAAGATAAACACCAATACAGTATACTAACGCATATATATGGAATTTAGGAAAATGGGAATGATAACCCTACATGCAAGACAGAAAAAGAGACAGAGATGTATAGAAGAGACTTTTGGACTCTATGGGAGAAGGTGAGGGTGGGATGATCTGAGAGAACATTGAAACATGTATATTATCAAGGGTGAAACAGATCACCAGCCCAGGTTGGATGCATGAGACAAGTGCTCGGGGCTGGTGCACTGGGATGACCCAGAGGGATGGGATGGGGAGGGAGGTGGGAAGGGGGGATCAGGATGGGGAACACATGTAAATCCATGGCTGATTCATGTCAATGTATGGCAAAAACCACTACAATATTGTAAAGTAATTAGCCTCCAACTAATAAAAATAAAGGAAAAAATAAATAAAACTTTAAAAAATAAATAAAATTATATCAGTGCTGAGATTTAAGCCTTCAACCTCCAGACAACAAGACTATGTTCACTGGGTCATCTTTCCACTTAAAGATTCACATTCTGTGGAGTCAAGTGAGGTCTGCCTTCATGGGACACATTTCTCTCATACAGTATAGAAAAGACATGAAACATAGGAGGGTGCTCCTTTAATCTCAAAATTTCATTATTGGGATGTAACTCTGGAATTTTCTTAATAATTAGCTTACACAGCCTAATTTATTTCATTTGCCTTGGAAGAAATCACCTTTGATACTCTCATTCATCCCTGCATGAGTTTCAGTTAGAAAATTCATTTTAGAAGATATTTTGGCAGCATGTTTTGAGAGACTTAGGAATCGTTCCTTAATTTTTAGTGTATATGTTACACGTGTGCATTCTACATGTTAACTTTTTTACAATGAAATTCATAGAGGATACATAGGCCTTATTCTTCTTCTGAAAGGCATATTATATTGACTTTTTGAGTATTTCTCTGTTTTATTTATCACTTAAGTTTTATAGATAAAACTGTTAATGCATTTAATTTAGGTAATATAAAGCAACAGCTGACATAGTAGAGACTCAGAAAATATTTGTTGAATGAATAAAGACTATGGGAGTACTAATAATCAATTCATCTTCTATTAAGGAAATGTAGAAATTTCCCAATTTATACCTATGATAAACTGTACTGTCACGAATGATGTCAGATTGAATGCATATAACTATATCCACTAACTTTGGAAACTTCACTGAAATGACAGTAAAGGGATTTTTACAGCATAAACCTAGTATAAAGGATAAAAAGAATATGCCAAGAGATGACAGGAATAAACTTTTGGAAGTTGGAAAGCAAAAGAATGAGTAGTAATTGAATCAATAGGTATGTAAATGTGTAGCAAGCTGGCAGTGAGAAAAATGGAAAAGCAGACCAATCTGCACGCAGAACCAATCAAAGAGTCAGAAATCAGTGGCACCGGGTACCTCTGCAAGCAAAGAATGCTGCTATAGAATGACTAGTTCAAAGATCCAACTCTATTTCCAGATGACTATCCTTTCTATTCTAAGGAAAGAGTCAGTTCTCTGGAAGGAAAACATAGAGTCTTTAGAGTAGGGATATCCAGCACAACCAGGGGTAATAGACCTCTAGTCTCTTCCAGGCAAATCATGTATAATCACTAATCATTACAGTAGTCCACTAGTGGGAGGAAGGGAAGTGGGCTCCACGCTTCTGTCAGCCACTCATCAAGCCAATAGACACCCCTGCCTTGGTCTTGTTTTATTAAAGACCCTGCCAAGCATAAGGGCTTCCCTGAAAGCTAAGCTGGTAAAGAATCCACCTGCAATGCAGGAGACCCTGATTCGATTCCTGGGCCAGGAAGATCTGCTGGAGAAGGGATAGGCTACCCACTCCAGTATTCTTGGGCTTCCCTGTGGCTCAGCGGGTAAAGAATCCACCTACAATGCGGGAGACCTGGGATGGATCCCTGGGTTGGGAAGATCCTCTGGAGGAGGAAAAGGCTACCCACTCTAGTATTCTGGCCTGGAGAATTCCATGGACTGTATAGTCCATGGGGTCGCAAAGAGTCAGACACGACTAAGCAACTTTCAATTTCAGGTACAACTGTCACTCAGCCCTGGCACAGAGCAACTCTTACCCCTAAACTTAGCTGCTATCAGAGCTAATACCACACAGGCCCAGGGAAAATACTTTCTCCATCCCTTACCCTGTGAATCATCTTTATTCAGAAGCCTGTGGTAGGCCACTGCTGATGCATAGGTGAACACAGTGCAGAGCGTAATACATTTCTGCAGTATTTACAACGATGATTTATCAGGGTTTAAAGACGTTATGCGATAGTAAGCAATGAGTATTCCTCTTAAATTTACAGACATTGCTTGTAGATATGAATATAACATCTGTGAAATGTTACTGATTGTTTATGGTCACAATTAGATGAAGCTTGAACCCTTCTATTGAGAATACCTTTGATAAAAATATTTAATCCCTTAATAAAATTTTTTAAAAGAAAAAATATTTTAAGATTTAACTAAGTAATAGTTTTTTGCCACCAATCACTTTTTTAAAAAATAATTGGAGGATAATAGCTTTACAATGTTGTGTTGGTTTCTGTCATACAACATGAATCAATCATAACTATATCTCATCTGAGTTCGACTTTTTTTTTAGATTCCACATGCAGTTGAGATCATACAGCATTAATCTTTCTCTGTCTGACTTATTCTACTTAGCATAATGCCCTCAAAGTTAATCCATGAGTCACAAACAGCAGGATTTGTTCATTTTTTTCATGGCCTAGTAATAATCCATAAATTATTATGTAAATAACACATCCCCTTTGTCCATTCATCCATCAATGGGCACCAATAGTTTTTATGTCTTGGCTATCATAAATAATGCTGCTGTGAATATGGGGGTATAGATATATTTTGGAGTTAGTGTTTTGCTTTCATTTGGATATATTTCTAGATGTAGGATTGCTGATCATATGTAGTTATATTTTTAATTTTTTGAGGATCTACCATACTGTTTTCCACGTGGCCGTGACAGTTTGCAACCGCATCAATAGTGTACAATAGTCTTCTTCACGTCCTTGCCAGCATTTCTTGTCTACTGTCTTTTTGACAATGTGGTCATTCTAATAGGCATGAGGTGATACCACATTGTGATTTTGGTTTGCATTTCCCTTATGACTAAAGATGCTGAGCATCTTTTCATATACCTGTTGGTCACTTTATATCCTTTATTTTTAATGTAGGTCTTTGCCTATTCTTAACTGGATTATTTTATTTTTTTAGGGCAGTTTATTTATTTATTTATTTTTGCTATTGAGTTCTATGAGTTCTTTATATATTTTGGATACTAAACCCTTTCCAGATATATGGTTTGCAAATATTTTTTCCCATTCCATAGGTTGTCTTTTCACTCTGTTGACTTGTTTTGCTCTGAAGAAGTTTTTTACTTTGATGTAGCCCCACTTGTTTATTTTTGACATTGTTCCTTATGCCTTGAGTGATAGTTGCTCAGTCATGCCTGACTCCTTGCAACCCCATGGACTGTAGCCTGCCAGGCTCCTCTGTTCATGGAATTCTCCAGGCAAGATTACTGGAGTGGGTTGCCATTTCCTTCTCCAGGAAATGCCTTCTCCTTATGCCTTAGATTCTATTAAAAAAGCAAAAAATCTATCAAAAAATCATTGTGAAGACCCTTGTCAAGAAACTTTTCCCTATGTTTTCTTATAGGAGTTTCACAGTTTCGTCTGACATTTAAGTCTTTTTGAGTTAATTTTTGAGTAGGGTAAGCTGGGGTTATATAACTTATTTTTTTAAATTTATTTATTTTGGGCTGTGCTGGGTCTTCATTGCTATGGGCCTTCTCTAGTTGCAGTGAGCAGGGGCTACTCTGTTGGAGTGCATGGGCTGCTCATCGTGGTGACTTCTCTTGTTGCAGAGCACAGGCTCTGGGCGTGTGGGCTTTCAGTAGTTGTGGGCACCAGGGCTCAATATCTGCAGCACACAGCTTAGCTGCTCTGTGGCATGTAGAATCTTCCTGGGCCAGGGATGGAACTTGTGTTTCCACTTTGGCAGGCAGAGTCTTTACTCTACCACTAGGGAAGTCTTATATAGTTTATGTTTAATTTTATAATTGATTAATTTTGTCCATAACTTTCACATATTTGCATATGGTCTTAGTAGTAGTAGCAGGCTCTGCAATTGTTAAGAGCTGATCCAGTTAGAAATTGCCACACATGGCATTAATTTTCCTTCATCTCTGTTATTTTTATCTGTTGTTTAGTCCTTCCAGGCAGCTGTAGGGGAAGCCAGATCCCACAGCCTCAGCTGTGATGCTTCATGCCTGGTCGGAGCAGAGTGAAGAGCCACCACTTCCTGGGTCTGGTTGGGACAGTCCTGGGTTCAGGAAGCACCTGACCTCCCTCTGTGGCAGCTGCAATGGAGGCCAAGTCAGAGCCCAGTCCTTACTGAGGGCAGCGCAGAGAGCTGGTGGCCCGTCTCTCCACAGCACAAGCAGCTAAGTTCTGTGGGTTGATCTGGTGAAGCACATCTAGGAAAACACTTAAACTGAATCTGATATACCTGCTAAAGATGCTCTTTAACTCTGCAAAAAGGAGAATCTATCTCACTCCTAACATATCAAACCTGACCCACTCCACACAATCTAGAATTCCCCAGGCCTCTGTGTGTGACAAGCCTACTCAACAGATTCCACCTACACCCCACAAAAGTGCCCCTAAATATCCATCCACAAAGGAATGGATGAAGAAGATGTGGTACATTATACAATGGAATACCACTCAGCCATTAAAAAGAATGAAATACTGCCGCCTGCAGCAACATGGATGGCCCTAGAGACTGGCATACTGAGTGAGGTAAGTTAGAGGAAGATAAGTATCGTATGATAACCCTTATATGTGGAATCTAAAGAGAAACGACACAAATGAACTTATTTACAAAGCAGAAACAGACTCACAGACTTAGAGAACTTGTGGTTACCAGAGAGGAAGGATGAGAGGAAGAGATAGCTAGAGAGTTTGAGATGGACATGTAAACACTGTTGTATTTAAAATGGAAAACCAGCAGGGACCTACAGTATAGCACAGGGAACTCTGCTCAATGTTACATGGCAGTGTTATATGTTATGTCTCCTCAGTTTGGAGGAGAATGGATAATATATATATACATATACATATATATATATGTATATAGTTCTACTAGTCACCTGACACTATCACAACACTGTTAAACAGCTATTTGTTGTGGTTGATTAGTCACTAAGTCTTGTCTGACTTTTGCAACCCCATGGATTGTAGCCTGCCGGGTTCCTCCATCCATGGGATTTCCCAGGAAAAAAAATACTGGAGACAGTCGCCATTTCTTCCTCCAGGGGATCTTCCCCACCAAGCAATCGATCTCACATCTCCTGCAACGGCAAGTGGATTCTCTACCACTGAGCCACCAGGGAAGCCTATTAAACAGCTATACTCCAATATAAAAAGTTTAAAAAGGAGTGTTCATTAGCTCCATTTGGAATGTAGCAATCTGAGATTGAGTCCGCCAACAGAGATCATTTCAGTTCAGTGTGGAGCTCTGATTTGGAACAGAGAGATGATCTGACAACTGCACCCAACAGCAGCCCATGCATCTTCAGCAGGGAATGAGTCGTAGGAACTGAGCCAACAGAACCAGCTGCTCCATCAGGACAGGAAAGAGGGGGTTATATTGACTAAGATCCCATTTGCTTTTGGTGCTTTTCCCAAAACGCTGACAAAGAGCCTAAACCTGAGCATTTATATGTGATCATTTACCAGGCCTCCTGGGCTTCCTTGGTGGCTCAGTGGTAAAGAATCTACTTGCAGCACAGGAAACACAGGAGACCCTGGTTCGATCCCTGGGTTGGGAAGATCCCCTGGAGAAGGAAATGGCAACCCACTCCAGTATTCTTGCCTGGAGAATCCCATGGATAGAGGAACCTGGTGGGCTACAGTTCATGGGTTGCAAAGATTCAGATACGACTGAAGCAGCTGAACACAGCACAGGCTTCCTAGCAGAAGTGGTCTGAGCCCCACATTTTGGGGTCTAACATATGATTTCCCCTAAGTGTTCCTTGCTCCAGCACTCTGTGTGTGTTCAGTTAAAATGAAAAGTGCAGCACAGTGAATGAGAGGTCTTTTGAAGGGAGGAGGCAGCTATAAACACCATCTCTCATGAACACCACCACTAACTATGCAACCCAACAGGCATGAGCCATTATCAGACTGAGAGAGCGCCAGATGACAGAAGATGACTAATGACCCCTACCTATTTTAGCCATTATTCTTAAAGACAAGTGTAGAACGTGAATGCCCAGCAGTTTAGGATATGTACATATATATCCTGTCTGTATGGATGGCTCTGTGATTTAGTGCTAACAAACATATCTCTAGGAGGAAAATAGATGTGCTAATCGACAAAGATTTAAGCTACAGAAAGAATCATCAATCTCCTCTGCTATAATGGTTGTTTTGGCTTCCTTTCTTGTAATGGGACATTTTCAAAAAAACATTTTTTATTGCCTATGCTTACTTTTCAGTTTTCACACATTATAATTCCAAGTTTTGAATTTCTTCTAACTATATGGTAGGATACTGTAGACACACAGATTCAAGAGTGTTTTCACAAATTAATGCTGATTATTCTGAGCGCCAAAGAATTGATGCTTTTGAACTGTGGTGTTGGAGAAGACTCTTGAGAGTCCCTTGGACTGCAAGGAGATCAAACCAGTCCATCCTACAGGAGATCAGTCCTGGGTGTTCATTGGAAGGACTGATACTGAAGCTGAAACTCCAATACTTTGGTCTAACTGATGCGAAGAGCTGACTCATTGGAAAAGACCCTGATGCTGGGAGGGATTGGGGGCAGGAGGAGAAGGGGACGACAGAGGATAAGATGGTTGGATGGCATCATCGACTCACTGGACATGGGTTTGGGTGGACTCTGGGAGTTGGTGATGGACAGGGAGGCCTGGCGTGCTGCAGTTCATGGGGTCGCAAAGAGTCAAACACGACTGAGCGACTGAACTGAACTGTTCTGTCATTGAATAGATTTACATATCTACATCTCTGTCTAGATAACTGGACACTTAATGGATGGATGAATAGGTAGGTAGATAGGTAGGTAGGTAAATAGATATGTAGAAACATATTTTCAGTTAAGGAGTTGGAAAGTATTTTTTTGTCCAAGACAATATACTCTTATTTCAACAATATTTACTGAGCAGTTAGTTTCAGCACTTATACTGAGCCTTAACACTAGTGGACACTGAAATATAGCTTCTAGAAAGAACTAAAAAACGGGTGGCAACTAAGCATTCAAATAGTATGTGACCACTTTCTGAAAGGCACTGTCATTTTTCCAAAGCTATTTTCACAAAGTCATGTTGATCACAGGGACATTTTGATGTCATTCTTTTTTTTTTTTCTTGATCTAAATTAGGGGGCAGAACAGACATTCGCTCGCCCTCATTCTATCCCTGACTCCACTCAGGGGATGGAATAGGGCTCAAGGATGTCTTAGGCAGGAGGGATGAAATAAAGGTCTGAGATCTCTTCAGTATCTAAAATTGGATCATTAGAAATGGTTCTTACATTTTGACACATCAAAATGCCTCTACCTCAAAGTGGACATGGCAAATAATAGAGTTTAATCAGTTGCATTAAAATGTAGTATTTGATGCCTGGGGCTTTTTCTTTCCTATGCATTTGTAAGCAAACGAAAAGAAAAGAACTGTAAGAATTAATCAACACAAGGAATGTTAACAGAGAGGGATGTACTTGAAGCTCAGAAGAGAGGGCATCACTGTAGAATACGGTATTTTGAGCAGAGTTCATGTGGAGGTGAGATCCAAGCTAGATCTGAAGGATAAAAAGAAAAATGACATGAGCAAAGGCACGGGGACTTCTTTGAGGGACTGGATTGAAGTGTTCATGTTGGAGAAGAGCAAAAACTAAGGACAGGAAAAAAAGACTGGTGCAGAATTTCAGAAAGATTTAATAGCTAAGCTAAAGAGTTCAAACTTTTGCCCTGCTGACAAAAACGAGCCTCCGTAACTTAGGAAACCAGTTGCATTGAGTGTTTAAAGACACTTTGCTGACAAAGGTGTGAGATGCGCCTAGTAAAATAATCAATAATTACTTTTGATCTGGTTCCACACTCATTAGTAACAGTAGTTAATGTTGACTGAGTTCTTACTATGTCAAATACTGGGCTCAGTCTTCCTGTCTCACTTAATCTTTGCAACTACCCTATGAGCTCCGTATATTATTGCTCAAGCAACAAACAATAAGTTTAGCAATCTACCCAAATTATATGCGATCAAGAGAGTGAAGCAAAGATATGACCCCAAGAGGTGTGAGTCCAGTACCCACGACGTTAATCACAAAGCTGTCCTGCCTCTCCAAGCAGCCTTGTAAGAGAACGACTTCCCTGTAACCTGCCGAAGGGAATGGCTGCTCAACTCAACAGCAGTTATGTCTTTTTTACTAATGATATGACACCAGAGGGGTTCCCTGGTGGCTCAGATGGTCAAGAATCTGCCCACAATGCAGGAGACCCAGGTTTGATCCCTGGGTTGGTAAGATCCCCATGAGGAAGGGAACGGCTACCTACTCCAGTATTCTTGCCTGGAGAATCCCATGGACAGAGGAGCCGAGCAGGCTCTAGGGTTGCAAAGAGTCGGACACAACTGAATGACTAACACTTTCACATACCAGAGGCATTCTCTTGACACCCAAACCACACCATGGACTAGCAATTCAAACCACAGCTTAACCACTTACTATTCATGTGGCCTTAGATGTATTACTCCAAGTCTCTTTGCCTCAGCTCATTCATTGGAAAACATGGAGATTATAATAGCATCTCGTTTCTAGGCTTGTTGTGAGAATTAAAGGAATATGTGTAAACTATTTAGAGAAGTACCTGGCACCAAGTAAGCATTTAGTAAGTGTTTGTAATGATCACTATGTATTTGGGGGAAATTTAATCAGTTAGCAATCCAGTTTTCAATTGGTTTCCTCTGTCATTTGGGTAGAAGAGAATGTGAAGACTCTAGCCTTGTCTGCTCAACATTTGTATTTCTCCTTACAATCTCAACTTCAAAGATTGCAGGATACTGATCATTATCCACATTCTGGTAATTTTATCAAAGAAAATGTCACTTTGAAAAGCCTTTCTGAATATCCAGAGACCCTTATCCAAATGACAATCACTATGTGTAAGTCTGTGGAGCTGTTTGAAACTGTCAAAATGGTCAGGATTTATATTAATGGAACAATCAATTCTTAACTACAGAGAAGAGAGACATTTGATAAAGTTTAACTCAAACTACCTTTTCATGGTCATGATGCTGGATCATATCTTCTTTCTGTCCTCTCTAGCTCCATCTATTGGATTTCTTGACCCTACCCAAAAGTTATACCCATCTTGATCTTTTCTGACACACACTTATCCATCTGACACACACTCTTATTCATTTCCTATTGGTTGCCCAGGGAGTGTCCAGCTGTAGCTATTTCAAAATTCATCTTTATAATTTCTGACTCTCAGTCTCCAAGATTAGCATGTAACTTTTTTCCATAGCAACTAAGAAAAGAGGAAGGCATCAGATGAAGGCTCCTTTCCTCCCCCTTCTCTTCCTCAAATTCTCTCTAAATAAATATTCCAATCCTTCCTTGAATACCTTTCTATTATTACTAGCCTGGGTATTCCCAGTTGTTGATCTTGTAAGCCTTCCTACCTTAACCCTGCCAGTCTCAAAGTTTCAACCTCTTCCTCTCAATTGCACTCATCTGTGATGGGCAACAGCCCAGATATATAAGTCAAAATGAGCTGGTCTTGTTTTGTTTTGTTTGTTGTTGTTGTTTTCTTTGATTACTTTTTCTGAGGCAGTTACAAATTAACTCTGAAATCTTGGTGATGTGCAGAAACAGAGGTTTATTTCTCATTCACTGTATGTCCAAAAAGTGTTGGCAGAGGCTCTGCACCCCATGGTCACTCATGAACGTGGGCTCACAGAAGGTCTAACACCTTGGTCTTGTTGTTTGCTTGCTAAGTTGTATGGGACTCTTTTGCAAACCCATGGACTATAGCCCACCAGGCTCCTCTATCAATTTCCCAGGCAAGTATACTGGAGTGAGATGCCATTTCCTTCTCCAGGGGATTTTCCCAACCTAGGGATTGAACCTGCGTCTCTTGCATTGCAGTCAGACTCTTTACCACTGAGCCAACAGGGAAGCTGCCTCTAATATCTTACAATGTCACCATCTCACGCAGAATTTCAGGAGTGTCTGAAATTTTCTGAAGTTTTCTGGCAGGGCCAGAGAAGAGTGAGAGGGACTCATGGCATGCATTCTGTGCGTAGCACAGCCCCTGCCTGCCCAAGTATCCCCCACTTAGAAGGGCCTATATTTGGTTCAGTGCTCAGCTGTAGCCATCTTGAAATTTTAATTTTTGAGTAAAAGGCCTCATATTTTAACTTTTCACTGGGATTTACAGATTGTGTAGTCAATCCAGAGGGTTCCATAGGAATTCTTAATGGCCATGTTTTCCATCTATCCCACTCTGGCCAGTACTCAGGCCAGGGCCTTGATTTTTGCAAGGGTAGTGGGAACTGTAGCTTTTAATACTTTATGTATTGGTGAATACAAAGTATTTTCCTTGTCTCATGAACTTTCCTAAGCAACAGCACAAATCCCACTATGGTTAGAATTAAATAGACAAATAAAGAAACACTGCTGCCCAGGATGTTGATTGCTTCCCATAAACCCTGGTGTATGATTACATGGAAGAACCCAGGAACTTCTGCCTGCTCTCCAGAAGCTTATATTCTAAAGTAATGCTTTTCACACTTTCATGTGCATGCAAATCTCCTGAGTAAAATGGAGATTCAGAATTGATAGCTCTGAAAAGGAACAGCTATTCTGCATTTTAAACAAGTTCTCAAGCAATCCTGGTGCTACCAGCCTATAGAACCCTACCTTAGGAAGCAAGGTTCTAGGTAATGCTATGAAACAAAAATATGTAAAGTAACAAGTTAATACAATACACATTTAAATTAATTTCTGCTAAATACTCATCTGGTGAAAAAAAGGTTAAAAGTTTTTGTAATTATAAATAAAATTTGATAAAATTAAGTTGTGTTTTTTTTTCCTGCTGGACGTCTATCTTCCAGCAAGTTTCTTTTCTGTTGCATTACCATTATGCTTGCATTCTTAATGTTGTTTTTGTTCAGTTGTTGTGTCTGACTCTTTGCCACTCCCATGGACTGCAGCATACCAGGTTTCCCTGTCCTTCACTATCTCCAGGAGTTTGCTCAGACTCATGTCCATTGAGTTGGTGACACCATCAAATCATCTCATCTTCTGTCATCCCCTTCTCTTCCTGCCCTCAATCTTAATGTGAGAGAGGAGGAAAGAAACCTTATCTCATCTGCAGGTTTATTCTTGGTCCGCTTCCATAATAGACATTGCCAGAGAATAGTGATTAATGCTTTATTTGTGAAAACCTGCTCACCTGAGAATGCACAATTTGGCAAAATCTTCTGCTGCATCTGTTCTCAGACAATAGCCCCTTTGTTCTGTTCAGCCAGACTACAAAGGCTACTGTAGGTTCTCATAAGACAGCTCTGGCAGGAAAGAGGTTGGAAAGTGGGCTCATCTGGAATGGCAACAGAGAGGAAGATTTTCACTTCCATGGTATATGGTTTGACTCTATAGGTAAGCAACAGCCTGGCCATGCAGAGACTATTCATTCTGTTTCTCTCACACTTTTCACTTCCCCAAAATTCACAACATAATATTAATTGGCTAGTTTCAAGGTTTAAAAACTAAGAAAGGTCAAAAGGTTTGCTGAAGGATTAGGGTAGAGTTTAATACAATAAAGAAACAGAGTCAAATAAATTCTCTGAAAAAATTCAATGCAAAGGCTGGCTTAAAATTCAATGTTAAAAAACAAAGATGTCTGACAGCCTACCCCATCACTTCATAGCAAGTTCAGTTCAGTTGTTCAGTCATGTCCAACTCTTTGTGATCCCATGGACTACAGCACTCCAGGCTTCCCTGTCCATTGCTAACTCCTGGAGTTTACTCAAACTCATGTCCATTGAGTCCATCCAACCATCTCATCCTTTGTCGTCCCCTTCTCCTCCTGCCTTCAATCTTTCCCAGCATCAGGATCTTTTCAAATGAGTCTATTCTTAGCATCAGGTGGCCAAAGTATTGAAGTTTCAGCATCAGCATCAGTCCTTCCAACAAATATTCAGGACTTATTTCCTTTAGGATAGACTAGTTTGATCTCCTTGCAGTCCAAGAGACTCTCAAGAGTCTTCTCCAACACTACAGTTCAAAAGCATCAATTCTTCGGTGCTCAGTTTTCTTTATAGCCCAACTCTCACATCCATACGTGACTACTGGAAAAATTGTAGCTTTGACTAGACAGACCTTTGTTGGCAAAGTAACGTCTCTGCTTTTTAATATGCTATCTAGGTTGGTCACAACTTTTCTTCCAAGGAGCAAGCGGTGGGGAAAAAGTGGAAATAGTGACAGATCTTATTTTCTTGGGCTCCAAAATCACTGCAAATGGTGACAGCAGCCATGAAATTAAAAGATGCTTGCTTGCTCCTTGGAAGGAAAGTTATGAAAAACCTAGTCACCATATTAAAAAGCAGAGACATCTCTTGGCAAACAAAGGTCTGTATAGTCAAAGCTATCATTTTCCCGGTAGTCATGTACAGATATGAGAGCTGGACCCTAAAGAAGGCTGAGAGCCAAAGAATTGATGCTTTTGAATTGTGATGCTGGAGAAGACTCTTGAGAGTCCCTTGGACATCAAGGACATGGAAACCAGTCAATCCTACAGGAAATCAACCCTGAATATTCATTGGAAGGACTGTTGATGAAGCTAAAGCTCTGATACTTTGGCCACCTGATGTGAGGAGTTGACTCATTGGAAAAGACCCTGATGCTGGGAAAGACTGAGAGCAAGAGGAGAAGGGAGCAATAGAGGATGAGATGGTTGGATGGCATCAAGGATTCAATGGACATGAATTTGAGCAAACTCTGGGAGACAGTGAAGGACAGGGAAGCCTGGCATGCTGCAGTCCCATGGATTCACAAAGAGTCAGACACAACTTAACAACTGAATAGCAACAACAAATTCTCTGAACTAGCCCCATTTTTCAGTTGGTAAGGGAATCAGCGACCATCAAGGGCCCGTAGTACCCTAGACTCTTTTCCTAATGGCCATTTCAAAGTGTCTATTTTCCAATTGCAGCTTGAATATCCTGGCCACAAGTGAATAGAGTACACAGGATAGCTCTGCAACAGTTGTTCAAAGCATTTTCAATTATATCATTTTATATTTAGGGGATATTTGAAATAGACCATGAGAACTTTGTTATGGGAGGAAAAAGAAATTCCAGAATAGTGACTCAGCTGAGAACACAGCTCTACTCAGCAACAGAGTTGGGACTGAATCCCTTTGTCTTTCATAAGACTGAAGAACACATCCCTATCTGCCTAGCCTTGCGTTCTAGGAGCCTCACTCCATCTTTCACTTTTTGTATTTCATGTAAATAGCACTGTAAAATTCATTTGGTTTAGTTTGCTAAACCTAAAGGAGCCAATGTTTTTAAAAAAGCTTTATTGAAATAAAATTTCAGTAAATTCACCCTACAGTTCACTCATCTTTTAAAATGTACAATTCAACGTTTTTTAGTACATTTGCAGCTGTACAACCACCACCACGATTGAATTGAGAACATTTCAGCACTCCAAAAAGGAATCTCTGTTACCCATTAGCATCCATTTCCCATTCCTCTCTAAACCACTTTCCTACACACCCTCACCTCTAGGACACAAATCACTCATCCTCTTTTCATTGCTAATGGATTTACCTATTCTCCACTAATAGCTTTTATTTTTCTAATTTGCAAGAAGAAGAAAATGGAAAGAAGAAAATCTGTTTTTCATCTACTAAAGACAACTTAGAGTTACGTATTTGCTTTGGGAATACAGTGTTACAAATTACAAAATTAGTAAGTGTGGAAATTTTTCAAGAAAGTAACTCAAAGAGTTAAAGGAGTTTTGAAGGGACATTTAAAAATATTTCTAGCTCATTATTAAAGTCTTCAAAAATACAAAAGAGTATTAAAAAATAATACATTACCAGCCCAGGTTGGGTGCATGAGACACGTGCTCGGAGCTGGTGCACTGGGAAGACCCAGAGGGATCGGGTGGAGAGGGAGGTGGGAGGGGGGACCGGGATGGGGAATACATGTAAATCCATGGCTAATTCATTTCTGTGTATGACAAAAACCACTGCAATGATGTACAGTAATTAGCCTCCAACTAATAAAAATAAATGGAAAAAAAATAATACATTATATTTTCATTTACCACATAAGAGTCAACAGTGATTAAGATTTTGCCATATAGCTTTAATTCTTCTTATGTATCATTTCAAAGTAAGTTGCCTATCATTCTTGTCACTAAAAATTAAGGACAAGTTCCCTACATATTATTATAGCACCTAAAACATTAGTACTGTGAATTTGTTCTTTATTTGTATTGAGATTCTAACATTTAATAAGGGAAATTTATGTAATTTATGCATATTGCTGTTTTTAGTCATCTTTTACTATGTGTATAATGTTTGACTTTGAATTTTGTACTTTGTATTGTTTTTATTGTAATTTTTATTTTATGGCTTGTAATTTGTTTTCTCTGATCTCAAAAGATAAATTTAGAAAATTATAACTAGGCTCTAAATCTTCCCATTTGTTAATAAACTCTGCAATCATTCTTAAATCTGTTTATGCACATGCATGTTTCTAACAAGAAAGAATACCTCCAACTCTTATTTATATAAAGTGAAAAACTATGAATATTTTAATTTCACTTTCTTCAGCTTTTTCCTCTCCATGACTAATTCACCTGAAAGTCCTGAAATTTGTTTGCCCTTTTCTTTTTTCTTTTTCCCTTTTTCTGTAGCTATGGTACCAATTAGACTTTATTTCTGGAAATGGCACATACTCACACATCAAGTACTCAAGTACATACTCAAGTATCAAGTGGCAGTTTCAAATACAGTTGACAAGATGCAAGTTCTGGAAATAACCTACAAGTCCATGAACAATGTTAAATAGATACATTTGATATAGACTGCTCGGCTGAATCTACACGAGGCATGGAGGACACTGAAAGTGGTAATGATGGGTATGTTAATTAGCTTGACTGTGGTGATCATTTAATAATGTAATGTATATCAAAACATCAAGTTGTACATCTTATATATATATATATGACTTTTAAATGTCAATTATACATTAATAAAACTGTTAAAACATAATACTCAAAATTCATAATTTCCTAACTTTTATTACATGATAGTAATAGTAGTAATGTTATCTGTGCTCTTGAGATTATTTAACTCTCATGTATTTATGGTAGAACCACTGTATAATGGTATGCTACTGTTTTTCTCTTCCCAACTCCACTTTTGTTGTTTGGAATTAGCATTGGTAAAAGTATTTGCACCACAGGAACCAGTGAACATCTACAAATCTGGGCCTGGTTACTGTTTTTTGTTTTGTTTTTCACTGTATAGACTAACCAAGTGGAGAAAATGTCAGTAATGTGAATTAAAGTTTTGCTATAAATATGACATTATGAATAGCACAAAAAGAATATATCCTTCCAGTATCCAAAATTATTATATGAACCCAAAGAAATCCCTCATTCTGTTGACAAACTAGTGATATTCTGACATGTGTCTTTCTTGTTTTCTTTGCTCTTACTCAATAACATAAAGAAAAATATCATTCGACATGCATGTGGGAACTACACTTGAAGACCCAGTTGTTAAACATTTACCAGCACACCACTGTGTCAATTTTCCAAACATACATCATGTCACTGAAAGTACTACCTCTTCCCTCCACTTTCAATGTGCAAGAAATAGAATCCTGATGCAGAACTAATTTAAAATATTTATTAGACAGGCTTGAAGTAAGGATGTAGATAAAAATACACAAACAAATCCTATAACCATGATCACTGCCTGCAATTTTTACAATGCATTCTGTATTTACTAGAGCTTCATTAGACCTAGATCTGAGAATTAGGGTTGCTCATGAGCAAGGTACATTTCTACTAGGGAAACTGCTTAAAAAAAATTCACATTTCCCAGCTTGTTTGAAGGAACCCCACTTATGTCAGTTCCTAAAGCCATTTCATGTAAAAGGAGAGCTTCTGTCAAAATCACCAGCAAAGTTTGCTCCCTCACTGAAAATGTATATGCTTGGAAATGATATCTCATTTCATCCTTTCTCTCATTTACCACAATGCCATTTAACTTTGAAGAATATAGTCTTGCTCTCACTAATCATCACATTTCTCAAAGATCATTTTATCTAAGAAGAAATCACATTCCATCAGGCCATTTCTTGCCCTTTTGGAATCTGCCCTCTAGCTGAGAGTGGTAGAAGGAAATGGTTTCTGTTTGGAAAACCAGTGCTTTGAAAGTAAAAGGTCATTAGTAAATAACTGGGGATCCAGTGTGGACTCAGGGCAATTCCTTGTATTTGTCCAGTTTAAAACATGCTCTCATATACATCTCTGATGGCTCAATTGGTAAAGAACCTGCTCTTGCCAATGCAGGAGACACAAGAGATGCAGGTTCAATCCCTGGGTCAGGAAGATCCCCTGGAGAAGGAAATGGCAACCCACTCAGTATTCTTGTCTGAAAAATCCCATAGACAGAGATCGCAAAGAGTCGGACACAACTGAGTGCACATGCACGCACACACACACACTCATATACATCATCCCATTGGGTCCTGACATTTGTATTTGAAGGCATCAGTTCATTTTAACATTTTTTTTCCAGAACACACTGAGCATAAAAGTTAGGTAAGACATTACTGTAATGCAGAGTGGTAAGTTTTTAAATGGTCCTTTGATGGCCTTCCGTGGTGGCTCAGTGGTAAAGAATCTGCCTGCAATGCAGGAGACATAGGTTTGATCCCTGGGTTGGGAAGATCCCTTGGAGAAGGAGTTGGCAACCCACTCCAGTATTCTTGCCTGGGAAATCCTATGGACAGAGGAGCCTGGTGGGCTACAGTCCATGGGGTCTCGGACTTGGACACAACTGAGCGACTAAACAGCAGCAGCAGTAGCATGATGGAAAAGCCTAGCAGCTGGGAAGGTGGACAGCCTGTGCCAGCCAAGAACAAACCTTAGCTTGTAAGTCATCTGGCACTTTGCCCAGGCCTCTTTGTGCTCGTATTCTTTCCTACCCTTAGTCTGCCCCTCCCTGTAATGGAGGGCAGGTACAGTTGAGCCCTGAAAGGACTGTTTACCAGGCTACCAAGGTACCTGACTTCTGATTGGATTTGAACAGAGGGGCTAGTGAGAGACTAGAGGGTGGAGACAAGATAAAAACCAGGCTATTCTCTCTTCTGTGATTGTTGAATACCCTCCTTAGCAGGCTAAATCTCTTCTGTGATATCAGGTCACTCCAGTAAAACCTTTAGAAGTTCACTTCTATCAGGTGACCTGGTCCAGTAGTACCATCTCGTCCCTGCATCCCACCAGCCGGTTTCCCTCTGGTGCTTACACCTCACTGTGACAGGTTTGATCCTCAGTAAACACCTCACCTGGGTATCCAATGCCTGTTGTAAATTTCATCTCTTATAAATACTAGAAGTAATTTTTGCGTTCCTATTTAGATGATGAATGACACACAGATTATCAAACCTCTAGATCATATATCTCATTGTAATAATAATAATAGCAACTAATATTTGCCAAAAGCCTATTAGATGCCAAATAGGCTGTTCGAATAATTGGGGGCTCTCAGCAACTCTTATATTTATTTATTTGGCTGTACTGGGTCTTCATTCCTGCACGGCCTGTTCTCTAATTACAGCAAGTAGGGGCTACACTCTAGTTGCTTTGTGGGGACTTCTTATTGTTGTGGCTTCTCTTGTTGCAGAGCACGAGCTCTAAGGCACATGGGTTCAGTAGTTGTGGAGCAAGGACTTAGCTGCTTCAAGGCATATGGGATCTTCATGGATCAGGGATCGAAATCCTGTCTCCTGTACTGGCAGGTACAGGAGATGGGGAAATAGATGGGGAAACAGTGGAAACAGTGGCTGACTTTATTTTGGGGGGCTCCAAAATCACTGCAGATGGTAACTGCAGCCATGTAATTAAAAGACACTCCTTGGAAGGAAAGATATGACCAACCTAGATAGCATATTAAAAAGCAGAGACATTACTTTGCCAACAAAGGTCTGTCTAGTCAAGGCTATGGTTTTTCCAGTGGTCATGTATGGATGTGAGAGTTGGACTGTGAAGAAAGCTGAGTGCCGAAAAATTGATGCTTTTGAACTGTGGTGTTGGAGAAGACTCTTGAGAGTCCCTTGGACTGCAAAGAGATCCAACCAGTCCATCCTAAATGAGATCAGTCCTGGGTGTTCACTGGAAGGACTGATGCTAAAACTGAAACTCCAGTACTTTGGCCACCTCATGTGAAGAGTTGACTCATTGGAAAAGCCCCTGAGGCTGGGAGGGATTGGAGGCAGGAGGAGAAGGGGTAGACAGAGGATGAGATGGCTGGATGGCATCACCGACTCGATGGACATGAGTTTGAGTAAACTCCGGGAGTTGGTGATGGACAAGGAGGCCTGGCGTGCTACGATTCATGGGGTCACAAAGAGTCAGACACGACTGAGTGACTGAACTAGCTGACTGTACTGGCAGGTGGATTCTTCCCCACTGAGCTGCTGGAAGCCCTCCGCAGCTCCTTTAGGTAGGAGTTTTTGTTATTCCATCTTACAGGTAAAGAAACAAAGGCCTGTGTGTTCATGCAATCCCCAAAGTTTTACTAAGTGTTATTTAGAATTACAGTCAAGTCTCAACTGGGCTACTAGGAAGGATGGAAGAATGACTTTTTAAAATTTAAGCTGAAGTATCATAGGAGTATCCACCTTTCCAAAAGGCCAACATAGTGCCGCCACCCATATTAAGGAAGATACAGCAAAGGCATGCAAATTTCAGGAACCAAACCATAGCTGTCCATTCCAGCTACCACCTTCCACACACAAAATTGCTGTTCTTTGCTAAAATTTTCAGGGTCTGTTTTATTTTGCTAGGAAGGCAGCAACCCCATGCAATCTGTTATATCTAAATCAAATGGGATATACAAAGAACAATAAGATAACTGCCCACCTAGTCTTACAGCAAATTCTTGAGAAAGGAGGGTTTCTGAGAATAAGGTTAATGACGCACTTTCATATACCACAAACTCCATTGCAGTGCTCAAGGATTCCTTGGTGTGGGACTAAAGGATTAGTTTCCCTGATAATGTCAACTGAAGCAAGTGGTATCCACCCATGCTCTTTCTAAATCTTTTCTCCAGTATTGCAGAATTGTCTCATGTGGGAAACCAGCTCCATCAATGATTAAAGGTGTTTATTCATGAAATTACTTGGGTTTCTCAAAGCTGAGCTCCACTCTGGATGATAAGCATGCCACCAGAGTCCAGGTGTCAGAATTTAAAGCATCTCAACTTTCACCAGAGCGGTACTTTATGTTCATTATCCTGAAAATGTGTGTGAAATATATACCACTGCCTTTTTGTCAATACCATTTTTATCACCGCCAAAAACCAATTTAATAAGCTCAGTTCATCAGCCCTATCCCTTTGATTGCTTCTTTTCCCAAAGGGAAATATAATCCATTTTTAACCATTCGGATATTTAAAGGATTCTTTTATGTGCAGTCTCAGTTCATTATGAATAAAATACATTTTATTCTTCTGTTCCATTTACTCTGGTTACATGCTGGATTGGATTTAAGATGCAATGTCTCATCGGATTTTGAGTCAGGAAATAGTTTTCCTGAGGGCTCCCTAAGCTACCTGCACTAGGCATTTCCTGCCTGCACTTGCCACCTGTCAAAACCCATCAAGTCACAACTGCATTGTCTACATAGAAGAGTGAAGCCAAGTGCTGAAAAGTGAGTGACCTAGGAGATAGGTTAGCCTAAAGAGGATAATTCACGCTTAGATAACTCATACAAAAGATACACTTTTCCCAATGCTTGTCACAATATCCCTGTTTTGTGCTAATAATATGCCTGTTTGCTAATGAGTGATACTGAAAGAGTAATGTTAGGAGAAATTTGCCTTGCTTTTTCAAATTACTGTAAGTAGACAACAAAAAGATTCTGCAGTTTAGAATAACTGTACCATAGTCTGAAATGACAGAAAAATGAGAACAAATATGCTGACTTCTTTGTTTCCCATTATTTCCTCTCTAGTTTTGAGGGTAGACATATGCTATAATCCAATTATGCATTTGACTTGGCTCAGAAGGTTAATTCGGGTAAAATGGCCAGTGTCATGGTTACTGACATTAACTGCCGTCTATTGAGCACCATCTCCATGCCCTGTACTGTGCTAAACACTTAGACGCATCTCAATTCATTCTCACTTTACTCCCCAAAGTCACTATTATTAGCCCAATTTTTAGAGATGAAAAACTGAGGTTCAGAGAGGTTAGATAAAGTGATCAAGGTCTCACCACTCTTTAGTTTAAGAATTGAAATTAAAAGCAGATGCTCCTGGTTTCCAGCCTGAGTCCACACTATTATTACCTCCTTTTAATAAGTCAACATAGCAAAGCAGCTATGTTAGTATTTGCCACTGAGTGGGAAGAGAACTTTCAGTGATCAGAACATATAATAAAATCATTCAATCTCTCTTATTTATAAAGACTTTCTTTTTAAAGTTACTAATGGGAAAGAGAAGTCACCTGTTAACGAGAATTCAGAGTTAGGCAGCATGAACTCCACTGAGAGAGATGCTAATTTAGATAGTATTAATACTCCGAAATTTCTTCCTGGGTAGCTGATTATGGCTACAGAAGCCACTCAAAACTGCCCATTCCACCTTCTGAAACTATGCTATGCAATACAATGCCCAGGTAATTTTTATCATCCAATATCAATACCAGTTTACAATCAAAAAGACATTTGCTTCTCTACTGACAGATCCCCCTTAAAATGCTTTACTTCCTTCTTCATTTACCCCAAGAACCCTATTTTGCTGTATCGAACATGAGCGGGAAGAGAAAGCACTGAGGTTCAGATGTTGATTTAAACTTGTCCAGTCACAGCAATTGTCCGCTCTGTAAGACTAAGTTTTTGAAGGTTTAATTTGCCAAGATTTTTGTCTTACAGAAGAAATACAAATTTATCTCTGTGCTTAAAAGACCTCTCCATGGTGTGAGATGATTTGTGCTGCCCTCCTTTCCACAGAGATATTTAAGGCATTGACACATAATCTAGAAGGCACTGTCCTATGTAAGGAGAAGGCAACGGCACCCCACTCTAGTACTTTTGCCTGGTAAGTCCCATAGATGGAGGAGCCTGGTGGCTGCAGTCCACGGGGTCACGAAGAGTCGGACATGACTGAGCGACTTCACTTTCACTTTTCATTTTCATGCAGTGGAGAAGGAAATGGCAATCCACTCCAGTGTTCTTGCCTGGATGGGGGTTCTTCCCAGGGATGGGGGTGCCTGGTGGGCTGCCATCTCTGGGGTCATGCAGAATCAGACACGACTGAAGTGACTTAGCAGCAGCAGCAGTCCTGTATAATAGAGACCTCATGTGCAGGCAGGCTGATTGAGGCTTTGACTTCATCATCCCCAATAAGATACATATGTACATTGAATTCAAGATTTATTTTGATTGATTTCTGTTTGTGTGCAAAACATGTTACAGTTTGAGGTCTACCGAAAATAAATATTTATTTGCATATGTATGTCTATTATGAATAAATATTAATAATTCCTGGCCCTTCTTTGTGGGTTGCTGATATCATTTGAAAACAGCCAAAAATACCTAGAGGATCAAAAACAGTATATCTGGAAATAATGTTAATCATAGTAAGTTTCCTTACCCTTCTGCAGCCCACTGGAAAGTACTAAGCACAAGGATTACATTTCATTATCCCCAAATATCTTGTGTGTAACTGGACACCAGGCTGTCTCTTTCATGAGGACCTCTTCAGGGCTTGGGGTAATAAGGATTCAGCTCTCCACGTGGAAACCTGGTTAATCTGACTCTTTATAACTTCCTTTTGATCTAATGCATTGCCTTCCTCTCAGACACAATTTCTTCATGGCTCCACCAAAATAAGAAGTCTACTCAACACAGTGAGTCTGAAGACCTGAACATACACTTAGCACCAACACGCTTTATACTGGCATATGTCACTCCCAAACCCTCCCTCCCTGCCTGGTAAAACAAGAAAAAGGATTCAAATTAGATCTGAAAATTTCAATTAATACATACTTACTTCAGTAACTATTTACTAGGAACGAGCATTATGGTTGACACTGGGAATATAATATTCATAGAGACAAACACCAACTTTATGAAACTTCTGCAGTTTTACAGCTTTACAAATGCATCTATTTATATATCATTGGGAATACATTTAGTCTGATACCTCATAAGACTTATACGTTGCTATCAAAAAAAAAACAGAAGAAGCTCATTAATAAGTGCATAATTAATGAGTAGTGGTAAATTGCTAAGAAAGGTATAAAGAGAGTGCTATGGTGTCAATTAAAGAAGAGCTTCTCCTCTGGAGTGGTTCTCAGGGAGGACTCAGAAGAAGAAATAGCAAGCATCTGAAAACCAGCAGAGAAGAGAGGAACAACAAAGGAAAAAAATGTGTGCTAATCCTTCAAAGCAGGGCTTGCTTGAGGACCTGTAAGAAACTTAGGCGCAACCAGAACACAGAGGATCAGAGGGAGAATGGCCTCAAGGTCAACTAGAAGTTCAGCAAGGGCTAAAGCCCAAGCGTCTGGGAAGCCTCAGTGATGTGGGTTTCACTCTAAGTCCCACGGGAGGCCATTCAGGAGTTTTAAGTAGAGAAGATGAATGAGCCAACTTGCATTTTCAGAAGACTTCTCTGGCTGCTACGTGGAAAATAGATTTAAAAAGAGTCAAGAGCAGAAGTTTTCAAGAAAGTCAGAGTGATGGTTGAATACACATTGTTGAGATAATGATATTACGTTCCTTCTCCTTAGGTCTATGTGAATCCCAATTCTCTCCTTAGAAGCAAAGAATATAGACATGCACAAAGCATGTTTTTCAACAAAGAATGGGACTGACTACTATCTTCTAATTGATTTTTCTCTTTTAACCACTTATTCAAATGGCCAGCCAACATAAAGGGACACAGGAGAAGACCGAAATGTAAAACCAGGAATTAATTTAAAGCTATCTTAGCATTTACTAATTGCCCACTAAGTGCCTGGAACCGTGCTAGGTGCTAGGGGCTCAGATGATTCTTTCTACAAAGAACCCAAGCTAACAGGGAAGCTAGACTTAGTAATACAAGCAATTTGTAATGCACAGAGGGAAATATCACTTATTGGAGATGCTTATAAGGTGCCAGGAGATCTCTGTGGATACTGTGGATGGCACTGTGAGAGGAAAGCACCCTATCCTCTCCTTTCACAAACTCCCATCCAAGGCCATGATGAAACAGACAGTTCCAGAAATCCACAGGTGTTCTCAACTTCCACCTATGAGGCAGTCAGATTGACTACAACCAAAGGAGGGACTTTGAACTCTAAGATCATGTTTCAAGTCATAAGTTACATAAGCCTAGCTATTTCCCCCCAAAATGCAATCTGTTCAAGTTTGTTGATGGTGAGTTGCAGAAGTTCCTTGGTTATGGAATATAACTGACTGGAAAATGTCAATATCCCTGCCCACTTAATTCAGATCCTCAAAAACTAGACTAGTTTCTGACAATAAATTTCATACCATAATAAGTTTTGTATCATGCTTACTAAAAGAATAGCACAAGAACAAGGGAACATTTTTTAATACAATGTTTATTGAATCTTTGTGAGCTTACCACACACAAAGCACTATTCTAACTGCTTTATATTATTAACTCACTCAATCCTATGTCAGCTCTGTGTTAGAACTCATATTAACCCATTTCATAGATCAGAAAAGCTGAGGCCTAGAGAGACTGAATAACTTCCTGAGGTCATATAGCTAACAAGAGGAGGAGCTAGGATCAGAAGGAAAGAAGTCTAGCTTCCAGACTTTAGACTAGCCAGAACTATCAAGATAAGCTGGGTATCCGTAGGTTCTGTTTTCCATGATATACTAAGAGAAGGTTGGCGCTCTATCTCATGCATCAGCGTTTCTGAAAAGGTGTGGGGCTCAGGTCTCTAAGAGATGAGAAGATATCAAAGCCAGAACAATTTCTGCCAGCGGTGGATTCAGTCATGACACTTTCCTATAAATCATAATCTTTTAGAAGTTACATTTTAAACTTTGTTAAAATACGCAAAAACATTTTTGAATAAGGAAATCTTATAAGATGAAAAGCATCATTTTCCTCTCAAAGTGAAAGTAAACAGGTTTTCTTGCTTTTGCTGTCTTGATTGACTGAAAGCCCAAAATGTATTATTTCCCAGCATAATCCCATAGAGAAGAGGAACATTTCCCACAGGTAAATGCTTTGGAGAGAGTTTCTTACCAGCTGAGTGCTCAGAGGCCTCCCTCTGCCTGCAAACTACAAAATAACAAAAAGAGGAGGCAGAAAAGAATCCTGAGACAAATAGCCAAGTAATTGGAGAAGGGGGGAGGCAAACTAGAGTGGTCTGACAGGACAGGACTTCATTTTACTAAGGAAAAATAGAAGTAATTCTTACTTGTGTTTGGTACCTTAAAGTTTAGAGAGTGGTTTAATATTCATGCATTACATTATTTTACAAGGGACTTCAAATACCCCTGTGGAAAACGCAGGGTAGGATTAGACCTGTTTTTCCAATGAGAAACCTAAAATTGGAAGAAATTAGTAGCTTGCCGAAGACCATACCAGTGGAGATAAAGCCAGTATTCAAACTTTGGTCTTACAAAATTTTTCTTTCTCATTTACCTTGCTTTCCTCTGTACTGATGGACTCTGGCTGCCTAAGATGATTAGGTTTTTCTAGGTTTTTTCTTTTTTTCCCCCCTACTCCCTTACATCAAAGGAAACAGAGGAAAAAGCATCAAAACTAAAACTGGGGTGCATATATTTTTTTATAATTAGAGTTTTTGTCTTTTCTGGATATATACCCAGGAGTGAGATTGCTGGATCATATGCTAACTCTAGTTTTAGTTTTCTCCAGAGTGACTATACCAATGCACATTAAAACAGAAATAGACTCACAGACAGAGGAAACAAAGTTATGACTACCAAACTGGAAAGGGGAAGAGGGGGGAAATAAACTAGGAACTGGGGATTAATATACACACACTACTATATATGAAATAAACAACAAAGATCTACTGTATAGCACTGGTAACTATATTCACTATCTTGTAGAATAATAACCTATAATGGAAAAGAATCTGAAAAAGAATATATATGTATATAGAATATAAGTATGTGTAACTGAATCTCTTTGCTGTACTCTTGAAACTACAACAATATTGTAAACCAACTATACTTCATTAAAAAAAAAAGCTGACACTGAGAAAGCTTTGTTTGCAGTTAGAGAAAAGTCACTAGCAATGGCCTATTGGGAATTCTATACACAATTAGAATTGTCAGCTTTCCCCTTCAGATATGATGGAATGACTGGTCCCACACTAGCCCTCTCAGGATAATGTGAAACATGTCTTTACAAACATTGAAAAACAGGCAGTACATAATCCAAAACTCAATATTATTAAGATGTCAACTCTCCCCCAAATTGATGAACACAATCCCAATCAAAGTCCCAGTATTCTTCTTGGTATGAATAGACAAGATGATTCTAAAATTCATATGAAAATGCAAAGAACCTAGAATATACATGATAACCTTGGGAAAAAGGAGAAAAAAGATGGAGGATGATAATATCTTTACTTACTTTAAAGCTATAGTAATAAAACCATGTGGTATTAGAATAAAGATAGACATAAAGATCAATGAACTAGAAGTCCAGAAAAAGAACCACACACACAAAGTCAACTGAGTCCTGACAATCGGATACAGATAAATTAAGGGGAAAAGGATTATCTTTTTAAAAGTCAGTAATAGCACAATTGTATATCTACATGAAAAATAGTAACCTCAACCCCCTTCACATACTACAGAGGAAAAAATAACAGAAATCAATCACAGAACTAATCATAAAAACTATGATATATAACTTTCAAAGAGGTGCCAACATTGTGGCAAGGATTTTTCACAGACAGAAGACAAAAAAAAAAATCGCTAACTTAAAAAAAATAGAACTTGATGCATTGGAGTTTATCAAAAATAAAACAGCTGTTTTTCAAAAGACATAAGTAAGAAAATGAAAATGTAAGCCAAGAACTGGGAGAAAATGTTTGCAATACATATACTGACAAAGAATTTGCATTCATAATCTACGAAGCACTCTTAGAATGCTACAATAAGATAATAAGCTGTCCAATAAAAATGGTCAAAGAGTTGAACACATAATTTTCAAAAAATTAAATATATGTATGGCCAAAGGCAGTTAAAAACATTCTCTAAATCTTTAGTCATCAGGGAAGGGCAATGAAAAATCAATATGCATATAGTAAAACAGCTAAAATCAAAAGGACTGATAGCAGATATTAGTGAGAATGTGGAGTAAAAAGACCTTTTACACATTGCTTGTGCAAATGGAAAAGAGTTTAGCTGCTTTGGAAAGCATTTTGACAGTATATTTTGAAGTGAAACATACATTTACCATTTGATCCAGCAGCATACTCCTAAGTGTTTATCCAAGATAAGTGAAAACCCACCAACTTTTACATAAGTTTTCATAGCAATTTTATTTATAGTAGTCAAGAACAGGAAACATCCCAGGTGTCTATTAACAGAAGAAGGGAAAAACAGATCTAATAAATTCTTAAAATGGAATAATAATCAGCAATAAAAAGGAAAGTGAAAGTGTTAGTCACTCAGTCATGTCTGGCTCTTTGCGACACCATGGACTGTAGCCCACCAGGTTCCCCTGTCCATGGGATTCTCCAGGCAAGAATACTGGAGGGGGTTGCCTTTCCCTCCTCCTGAATAAAAATGAATGAACTATTTAATAGCAAATGAGTTAGTTCAGATTCCCTAGAAGCAAACAATAAGATGAAATTAAACATGATGGGAGGGTTTCCCTGGCAGTCCAGTGGTTAAGAATCTGCCTTGCAATGCAAGGGACACCGGTTCAATCCCTGGTCTGGGAAGATTTCACATGCTGTGGGACAACTGAGCCTGGGCACCACAACTACTTAAACCCACGTGCTTAGAGCCCGTGTTCCACATAAAGAGAAGCCACCTCAATGAGAATCCCTCCACAGCAACTAGAGAGTGGCCCCCACTGGATGCAACTAAAGAAAGCCCTGGCACAGCAAGGAAGACCCAGAACAGCCAAAATAAATAAATATTTAAAATAAATAAATAAACAACAATGGAAGACTTCTTGATGAAAACACCTTCAGAGAAAAATGGGAGGATTAGAGGAGGAAGCCAGTGTCAGGAGATGGCTCTTGTGAAGGAGAGAAGAGAAGAATGAAGATTGTGTAAGAAGCATCTTAGACAATGGCAGAGTTCTAAGAAGATTTTGGCCAGGCCAATAGGGCATCCTTGAGCCAAAGCTGATGGTCAGAAAGTCCTGCTTCTCACAGGATAGGGCCACCTTAGAATCTCTGCACAGAAGTCCTCAGCTGGGAGCAGGCTGAAAGAGGTAGGACCTCAGCCATGACCACTGTGGTGAACTCAGGGCACAGCAGCCTGGCCTTTGATCACTTATGTTCCTTGCAGCCTGAGTTCTGAGGAGCACGTCTTTACGGCTGCCATAATGCAAACAATGTGGCTGAAACTCAAGGGTATGTGCTCAGTGAAAAAAAGCCAGACACAGAGTGCATAATGTGGGATTCTATTTCTGTGAAGTTCCATGCCAGGCAAAAGTAATATTCACTCATATTTAGTATGATTCACTAATAAAAATCAGCTAACATTTCAGTGGTAGAGATCAGATCAGAGATTGCCTGGGGCAGCCAGTGAGGAGAACTTACCGCAAAGCAGCCTGGGTAAAATTTGGGGGGATGGGGATCTCCTCTATCTTCATCAGGCTGGTGGTGACATTTGTCAAATTCACCGAATGTCATGCTCAAAATGTGTCTATTTTAACAGATGCATACTTCATTAAAGTTTATTTAAAATGTAATTTACAATTTATAAAAAAAAGTTTGTGAAAAATAATCTACAATAAAAACACATATATAATAGGATTCCTTATATTTAATTTATGCATCAGTCTCAGGCAATACACTAAACCATGGTTACAAAAAATTTTTTAAATGTTGCTTTCACTGTGTTTTCTGTCCCTGTTGTCACTGTTTCCTTTTTTCATGTTAGTTTGACCTAATAATTACCACTTTTGAGGAGGAATTTTGCTATTCTAATTTTAGACTCAGATGCATTCTTGTTTGTTTCTTGAAGCTGCTGTATTTGACTCTGACTGGTAGACTTTGTCGCTGGACCACCTGCTACACATTTCCTTCTAACATATCATAAAGATATGATGTTTTAACAACCTTGTGAAGTGAAACTGTAATCTTTCTTAGAACACACACACATACAGCTATATTACACATCAGTTTTATACCCCCTAGATCAGGCAGACTTTTTTTTAACTAACATACTGGTTTTCTCACTAGCATAATATTTGACATGTCCTTGAAACAAATTCGCCTAAGAAAATTTTATGTTTAATAGCTAATCACATTTCACAGCAGAAATTTTTTCCTGACCTAAGCCTGTATACATCAAATAAAAAAACAATAAGTACTGCTTTTTAAGCACTTTACTATGTGCCAGCCCCAACACCCAGTACAGTCTGTTTTTCAAGCATGGTGAACATTAGTCTCAAAAGAGTGATCACACTTGCCCAGCATTACATAGCTATTGATTCATGGTCATGAGATTTGAACCCACATTTGTCTGGCTCCAAAGCCATATACCTATGTACTTAACCCCGGGACCCCTATGTTCATGCTTAAACAGCAATATATGTGAATTAAACTGTTAGTATAAATAACCAGTTAAATCAAGCTTAGTACTTGAGACTGAAGTAGATACTAGTTTTATTCCTAATTATCTGCATATCTCAAGTGAATGGCTTAAAAGATGAAAATAGAAAACAGCTCAATTTTGACAAGGTTTTCAAAGACAGGTCACGTATTTAAACATACTGCCTCATCACTCATCCTAAGTATGGATAGGAGAAATGAGTCATTTTATAAACAAATTACCCAGAGAGGAAAACACTGTTTTTAAAAATATATGAAGGTTATTTGCAAACAACTGCAGTGTGCTGGGTTATGTTGAATTTTGAGATATCAATTCAAGGTGGTCATTTTTTAAAGAGTTACCCCCCCCCTTTACTCTTCTAAAACAAAACAAGTTCTCAGGGGACATCTGGGTCCAGTCATTCTAGTTAAATATCCAACAAAGAGCATTTAGCCAAAAAAGTAAAGAAGTGGTGGTTTTTCCCAAGAAAAACTTTCACCTTACAATTGACATCACATGCATTTAAGAGTTATTTCTTCTCCTTCATGAGCTTCTGTTAAACCACTGTTGACCTGAGACTCCTTGGGATAATTCCCTTTTCCTCTAGCCAAAATACATGGGAAATGAGTGTTTTCAAAACATATTACTTGAAATTCCTCCTTAGGGTTCTAATATAATGAGGACCCCTTCATTCCCTTCCATCTGAGAAACAATATATTCTCTTGTTTTGTGGATTCATTATCCTCATAAACTCTTATTAGAAATAAGGGCTGTGTGGTTTAAATCCATTTACAAATCACTGACCTGAAAACTCTTCTTAGTGGGGCTGGTAGTCGGTAGATGGAATAAGACCACATGAATTTTGCATCCTGTATTTAATGGAGAGAGCTTCAGTACATAACATGCTTAAGTTCAGTTCAGCTACTCAGTCGTGTCCAACTCTTTGTGACCCCATGGACTACGGCACGCCAGGCCTCCCTGTCTATCACCAACTCCCGGAGCTTATTCAAACTCATGTTCATTGAGTCAGTTGATTCCATCCAACCATATCATCCTCTGTCATCCCCTTCTCCTCCAGCCTTCAATCTTTCCCAGCATCAGGGTCTTTTCAAGTGAGTCAGTTCTTCGCATCAGGTGGCCAAAATACTGGAGCTTCAGCATCAGCATCAGTCCTTCCAATGAATACCCAGGACTGATTTCGCTTAGAATGGACTGGTTTGATCTCCTTTCAGTCCAAGGGACTCTCAAGAGTCTTCTCCAACACCACAGTTCAAAAGCATCAATTCTTCAACGCTCAGGTTTCTTTATAGTCCAACTCTCATATCCACTCATGACTACTGTTAAAACCATAGCTTTGACTAGACAGACCTTTGTTGGCAAAGTAATGTCTTGCTTTTTAATATGCTGTCTAGGTTGGTCATGCTTAGAAGTGATCATGACAAAGATGGACCTGGTTGTCATGCAATGAAAAAGCCCTGGATGGAAGTTAGTAGATGTGGTTTGAGGCTGGCTCAGCCATTAATTACATAACTTGATGCAAATAAATGTCTTTCTCTTCATGACCCAAGCTGTCTTCACCTACTAATGGACAGATTTCCAATTCCATCTGTTGCTGTCCTGCCATCTGATCTCAGCCCTGACTATTTCTACACACACATAGGCCATTCCCAAGTGCCAGGACCTGCGTCTCTTTGCCTGGAGGTAAAGAAGTCCAGAAATTCTGGAAATTTATACACCCCAGGAACAGCTTTCAGCCAGTGACTGATAGGAGGTGGTGGATATATATCTTAGCTGCCTTTCCTCTAGGCAATAGAATTCTGTAGCACATGTCCCTCACAGTTCCCTTGAGTTTCTTAGCAAACTTAAGCTCTACTTACAATAGTATTTTCTTCCCAAGAGAAAATTTACTAGCTTTCTTTTCCTCCCTCTCTCATTTCCCCACTAACGTTTTCCAAAGCGAAAGCTTGTACTTGATCCTTGACTCAATCAGTGTCTGGGGAACCTGAACTGAAGCTTGCTACAGTCCAAGTCTGAAAATAATTCCATAAGAGACTCAATTTAGTTTTAATAATATCCATGCATGAATTTTGTGTTTTTCTCCTGTTTTTTAAATCGTTACTATTCCTTTATTTGGGGTGTATTATACATACTCAGTCTAGAAAAAGTTTGAGTGTATACATAAATAATTTCTTTCTTTTATAATTAAAGAACCAATTGTCATTCCACTATCCAGAGATAGCTGTCTTCAATATATATGTGTATTTGAAGTATTAACCTTGGTGACTTTTTCAATTCATATGTCATCATATAAATCTATTGGAAATGTTCTTTTCATGGGGTAATAGATCATAAACACATTTCTATAACAATAATTACATTCTGTATTATCACTCTTATTAGTGGCAAAGATTCTATTATATCATTTTAATATATCACACTTTGAAGATTCTAATATGTTCTCATATATCATAATTTTTAAACAAATAGCCTGGTTGGGGACACTTAGGAGGTTTCTAATTTTTTAATGTTATAAATTATGCTTTACTAGATATTTTTACATATGTATCTTGTACACTCCTCCAAATATTTCTTAAAAGTGTAACTGCTGGATCAAAAGGCAAACATGACTTTAAGATACTGAGAATATGATGCACAATAGTTTATCCATTCACACCCCTACCTGTAATACATGAGAACACCACCTAGTCAATGCTAGGCATTATTATGTTCTCAAAACCTATGTTCAATTCATAGCTGCAAATACTACCTCCTTGTTCTCAGACATGCAACTTTGTTTACTAATAAGAATTAATATGTTGTCATGTTTATTGAACTCTTACATTTCTTCTATGGCGAAGTGCCTATTCACATCTTTCTCCATTTTTTTTCCAACTGGGATATTCATCATTTTCTAGTGATCTTTATACATAGTCAGTATTAACCTATACTGTGCAAGTTCCAAATCTCATTCCCAGTTCACAAATTCCTTTTAAATTTTGTGTTGTTTTCTTCTGTATGAGAACTGATTACCTGATCAAAACTATTAAGCTTCCTTGGTAATTTCTGCATATGATATTACTTCAAAGTCATACAAGTCTTCACCTATATTTTCTTCTAGAATTTTTCTGTTTTGTTTTTAGAGCTCAATCTTTAATTATCTGACTGGGATAACTGTACTTGTACTGAGAAGTAAAGACATGCCCTGCTTTGTATTTCACTAATCATTATTATGTTCTCGTGAGGCCTAGGGATACAAGATGAATAAGACACAGCTTCTCTTCTCAAGCTCATAATGCTGAGGGAAGGCATATTCTTGACTGTCTATTTCCACATCAAGTGACTCTTGTAACTACAGACTCATTTTTGAGGCACCTGAGCCCTTGGAATAAGAGAGTCCAGACTGACATGTAAGTGGTACAAAACCCTTGAAACTCACAAACTTGTCACTTTCTCCTCTGCAGGAATATTGAAGGAAGACTGAAAGAGCTGAGAATAAAGTCAGGACAGCTCCCACGCCAAGCCTTTCTTAGCATCTTAGCTTATGATATCCAAGTAAAGGCAAATTCTTTATCTGGCATTGCCTACTTCCAAGCTAATAATAGCCTTCTCATTTCAGCATCCCGTGTAAACAGATTGCAATCTCTACAAGTGAAGTGCTTTGAGAAAAAAACACATTAACGTAATCTGAAAATAATTGCTGAATGCTGGGCTATTAGAGCTTTTGTCTTGTGAAATATGAATGGTTGGAGATTGATGAAGCTGCAAAATTATCACCACCTATATACACACATACACATGTGTATACACACTTAGCCACTTCACATATTTCTCACATGCATCATAGGCAAACTATGAGGGCAAGCATTTTTATTGCAAATCTCAGACGTATAAACTGAGGCTCAGCTACAAAGGAGAAAATGGCAAACTGCATTGACACTGGGAGTTAGTTGGTGCCTGGGCTTGTGCATACAGTGACATGATAAACATAAAGACTATTTCTCCAGGATTCCAAGCACATTCTAGTCCTTTCTGCCTCTTACCAGCTCTGTGACCTAAGGTAAACTTCCCAACCTCTGTGAACTCCTGTTTACTTATCTGTGAAACAAAAGGATATTAAAAGCGCTTCAGCACTAACACCTTATGAGTTAATTTCCCAGTGCTAACATTTGTAATTCCTCCAGAGCTAAAAGGTAAAAACTCAGAACTCTCTGAGATTCAAAGGAAGTTAAGCTTACATTTGAATTGCAAACATTCAGCGAGAGCTTGGTGATCTTAATCTCCCATTTATTTGGTTGCTCAGATGTTAAGACTGACAGTGTTTACAGCTTCTTCTCAAGAGAGAGTTTGAGGAGCACAACCACTAACACTACCAGTTACATTAGTAACATCATTTAAGGAAGATGCTACCCCTCCCCTTTACCTATTCTTGGGCTGAGATAATGTACTAAATTGTTTCAGAATGGAAAGGAAATTATTGGCTAAAGATTGTCTAACAGACCCGTTCCATTGTAGGGGCTTTAAAACTAATAGCCACTAAAAAGAAGATTTAGAAGGGCTATATTAGCAAAATGAGCATCAGAAACCTGGATCTCTTTTCCTAGAGCCCAGCTATTTTTACACTGTCAGAGTAAATTATTGACAAAAATATCTGGCCCTTTGCAAGAGAACACTCTTCTCTCTGGTTCTGAGCAGGTGATATGTTTTAGGCTGTCAATGGAGAGAGAAGCCAATTTTGGTCTCAAGGCATTGATAATTTCTCTAGACTTGCATTTCCTAAGTGTGAACTATTCTTATCTCTCAACACCAGAAGGGAAGGACATTGGTTTTAGGGCTGAGAGAGATTAAATTAAAAGCCAACAAATGGATGGCACACATATCTGAACCATAGGTCCCCAATGCTGCTTGACCTGAGTATAGAAATGTATCCATATTCTCCAGAAAGGAGGTGGTCATTCTGTCCCACCCTCCATTTGTTTTTTTACAGCACTAAAGCTTCTATGTAACGTGGAGGGGGTGTGGGTGTGGGTGTGGGAGCATGCCTGGTCTTGTAGGAGAAAGGGAGGCTTTTCCTTCTTTTCCTTCCAAGGTAGCAGATCTTCCTGGATAGATACAGGGTCAGAGCATTAAATACTACATCTCAGCAAACTTCTGCTCAGTGGTTAGTGCTTATTTATTTTTGCCCAACTAGCATTGCCCAGTAGTGACAAAGCTGGATCTGGCTCCGTGGCCCAGCCTGGACTCCAGGTTGCCACTCCAGTTTAGGAAGGTGAGTTGGAGAAAATAAAATGGGATCATCATGTGGTCTTTTCAGTCCTCTTTGAAAGCTTTGTGATGAGAAAATGAGACGCCAGGGGACAAGCTTGTCTGCTTGTCCCGTAGTTTACCTATGTAACAGTCATCACGAGTGCAGCATTTATATGACCCTTCAGAGCACTTTCCTGAAAACAGCTGTTTGTACAAAAATAAGGCAGATGTTATCAACTTGGATTTCTTTCTTGAACCAAATTTCATTGGAGCTCAAGGATATGCTGGGCTTGTGATATTGGTTTATGGTGGCTATTTCATTATGGAGTTTCTTTTTTCTATTTTTAGTTGATTGTGCTCATTTTTGGAGCTTCAGAGTAGGGAGTTACATAAGTGTGCATTCATTCCTGCCTCTTACTAGAAGTTTCCACTTTCTTCTGAGAAGACAAAAGCATTGTGTTTGGTAAGATGTCCAGGGCTGTGAAACTGCTCTGTATGACACTGGATGTGTAACACAGTGCTTTTGTCGAAACGTGTAGACCCTCTTGTGGCTTCCCTGGCGGTTCAGCAGTAAAGAATCCCCCTGCAATTCTGGTAATGTGGGCTCAATCTTTGGGTCAGGAAGATCCTCTGGAGAAGGAACTGGCAACCCACTCCAGTATTCTTCCCTGGGAAATGCCATGAGCAGAGCATCCTGGAGGCCTACAGTCCATGGGGTTCGCAAAAGAGTCAGACACGACTTAGCAACTGAACAACAGCAAACAGACACTTACAGCACAAGAGTAAACCTTTGTGTTCGCAAATTAGAAAAAAGATCTTTGAGGAGGTCAAGATCCCAGGAAGGAATGAAGTCTGTGACAAGAGAAGCTAACTGTGATATGAATGAATGAAATAATTTCTTTGAAGTGGGTGGGGGAAAAGGTGCTGAAATAACAAACTTTGATAAAGGGTAGAATTTGTAAGGAAAAGGCGAAAGAAGCTGCACGTGAACATCATATTATAGTTGGCAAAGTTTCTGCCCATGGGTGAATGGGTAACAATTCTGATCTGCTATGCATGCATACTGGATTGAACAATTAAATAAATGAATGGCAGATTGTGGGAGCCAGGTTTCTCACTGTTGGAGTGGGGATTTACAAATAAGCAAAAGGAGAAGCTAGAGTGATCTATGTTGTAATGGATTAGTTAGTGACATCAGTAAGAGGTCTTGCTTTTTAATATAGATATAGATAATTACTTAAAGAAATATAAATATTGATAGATACTTGTGTGCACTAGATTAGTACATACTAGATCAATCCTGGGTGTTCATTGGAAGGACTGATGTTGAAGCTGAAACTTCAATACTTTGGCCACCTGATGAGAAGAGCTGACTCATTGGAAAAGACCCTGATGCTGGGAGGGATTGGGGGCAAGAGGAGAAGGGGTAGACAGAGGATGAGATGGCTGGATGGCATCACTGACTCGATGGACATGAGTTTGACTAAGCTCCAGGAGTTGGTGATGGACAAGGAGGCCTGGCGTGCTGCAGTTCATGGGGTCGCAAAGAGTTGGACACGACTGAGTGACTGAATTGAACTGAACTGATAAACTTCTTTGCTCTGTCAGTTGAGCAAGCCTAAAAGAAATGACACCCAATAGCAATGAGTATGCCTAGCATGCAGATCTAAATTTCTTAAACTATTCTACAATAAAATGAATAAGAGTTGCTTGGAAAATAGCTGATTCTAGAACTGGGTCAAGATATATACAAGATGGATCCAGAGTACCTTGTAGTGCCAAAAAGTAAGAAAGAGGAAAAAACACCCATAGTGTTGGAGGTATGTTAAAGGAACATAGGAGCCAATCTAAAGAGTGCCCAATAGCCAGAGCTGGAACAGTTTAAGCAACAGTATAAATAAAATAGTACTGAATTTCAACCTGAAGTAAAAAAATAAAATTTTTAGAGTCCAAGTGTATAAGTGATTGATTGAATAACTAAATAAGAAGAGAAATTTCCCATGCTGAAGAATTCCAAATAACTCCCCACTCCTTGAGTGGACTGTGCATACTGACTTCCTTCCAAAGAATACAGTATGGGAAAGCTCAGGACCAGGCAGTAACCTCACAGTACAGAAACCTTACGAACACTGTCTCTGCTAGGTATTCAGTTAACATCAATAGTGGTGAGTCATATGATACTATGTACATCTTGATTCAATATCATGAGAATAACACTTTACCTATGTTCTTCCTCCCCAAACCCACAAACACAGTCTAATGATGTGAAAAACATTAAGTTTCAGTACAGGAGCATTCTATAATATACCTGATCAGTTCTACATGAAACTGTAAGGTCATCAAAAACAAGGAAAGCTAAGAAACTGTCACCACAAAGAGGAGCCCAAGAAGACAATGAAGTGTACTGTGATAACTTGAATAGGATCCTGAAAAAGAAAAAGGACATTAGGTAGAAATCAAGGAAGTATGAATACAGAATAGACTTTAATTGTTCACAATGTACAAACATTAGTTAATTAATTATAAAAAATGTTTCACTCTAATGAAGGATGTTAATAATAAACTATGTTGCAGATATGTGGGACTCTCCACAACATTTCTTTAATATTTCTGAAAATCTAAAACTTCTAAAAAATAAAAGTGATAAAAAGATAATCATTTTCCAAATATAGATTTTCCCCCAGCAGAACCAATGGGAAAAAGAAACTTTATTATTTTGAATCAAATGTCTCCTATGTTTTAGGTCAGAATCACTGTGTACTTTTAGCTACAAAAAGGCTCTGGGTAGGTAAAGAGAAACATCCTCCAAAGAACAATGTCTTAGAAGAAGTTATTAAGATGCTAGACATAAGTAATTTATCCTGAGACCCTCCATGACAGTAAGGAATTCATGGTCAATTAAAGACATCAGAAAAGTAAGTGGTAACAAAAATAATGAAAATATTGCCAATAATAAACAGAGCAGTGATGTGACCAAAACTTTTCCATCAAATTTTATCGTCCCCCTTCATCACTACCAATTTTAAGCCCATTTAACACAATCAGGGGATCCAAGAATAAAACATAACACTCTCCTTTGATTCTGGTTCTCTTTCTGTCTTCTTAATCTGAGAGGGTAGTACCATGATCCACCTAGGTAGCAAGCAAAGGACTTTGGAGTCAATCATCGTAGTCCTCTTTTCTCTACAATTTGTATGTAAACTAGCATCAAATCTGTCCATTTACCTCCTGAATACAATTCTCAAATCCATCTATTTCTCCCACCTCCAACAGCATCCCAACCACCACCAACAGAACCTCTCTAATCCAAACTACCATTATCTCCCACCTGAATTAATGCAATAAATACTTAATTATCTAGATGCATTTAGACTGGCTTCCTGATAATCCATTCTCCATGATGCAGCCAGACTGGTCTTCCTAAAACACTAAAGTATTTATGACTCTTGTTTGAATCTTCAGTGGCTTTTCACAGTTCTTAGGGTAAAGACCAAAGACTCTAAGACAGACAACAAACCCTGGCTGCTGCCTATATTTCCAGACTCCCTTATTCTTAGCACTCAAACCACAATGATCTTTGAGATCCTCAAACTCACCACACTGCCTTCTCTCTTGAATTCCTGTGCGGGTGCTTCCTTTTTCTGGGAATGCCTTTCCCCCTCTTTTATGCTTAGTTAACACCCACTCATTCTTTATTACTCAAGTGCCACTTTCACAGGACTTGTCTCCCAGCCACTAGTATCTCAAAGTCCAATGGGCTTATTATAGTAAGCAAGCAAATAACTTAGTTGGTAAAGAATCCGCCTGCAATACAGGAGACCCCAGTTCAATTTCTGGGTCAGGAAAATCCGCTAGAGAAAGGATAGGCTACCTGCTCCAGTATTCTTAGGCTTCCCTTGTAGCTCAGCTGGTAAAGAATCCCCTGCTATCTCAAAAGCCAGATGAGTTTATTATATGTACTCTCATAACTGTGTCCCTTTATTTCATGGTACTTACTTTAGCTTGTAAAAATATGTTCATTTTATAACACAAATATTATAAAATACAAATACATTGTGTCATCAGGCTATACTCTATAAGAGAGAGGCTATGTTTGGTTTTGCTGATACTCAATAAATATTTATTAAGTAAATAAACACAGCACAGGGACTTTTTCATGGAGCACATTAGGTAAACATTTAAAAAGAATTTAACCAACAGGTTTTACACACTAGTGATGTTCTCAAGATGTATCTTCCTCAAGAAATGAAGAAAAAAGTTACCCATGTATTTTCTCTCTCAATCTTATTCGTGGCCTAGCTGATTGGCTTCCAGGGAAGGGTCACAAGTAAGACACAGCTAAGACTGCTCTATTATCTCAATATTGGGCCAAAGTAGAACCAAAATGCTCTTTTCTGAGACTAAGAATGGGCAGTTCGCTTGCCTTCTAACTCTCGGGTGCTTCCTTGAGTCCTCTTGGGGCTTCTCCACCAATTCTAGATGTTGACTTTTTGGGTGAAAGTTACAGGAAACCTAATTATGGCTTTACACAAATATATCTTCTGTCCTCACATAATAAGAAGCCAGGGCAGACAATTCCTGACCTTAGTCGTTCAACTATGCCATTAAGGACACAGGCTCAGTCTCTTTGCTCTGGTGTCCTTAACGTAGTCACTTTTCATGCTTAGCAGCTCAAAGTTAAAATGCCACAGTTAACATCATTTACAAATCCTGGGCCGAAATAAGGATATAAAGAAATAGCAGCAGCTACCTATGTACCTTTAAATCAGGGAAGTAAATGTTTTCCAAGAGGCCACCAGCAGATTCACTTAGTCATGTCTGGCTCTTTGTGACCCCATGAACAGACTCCTCTGTCCATGGAATTCTCCAGGCAAGAATACTGGAGTGGTTGCCACACCCTCCTCCAGTGAATCTTCCCAAATCAGAGATCAAACCCAGGTCTCCTCATTGCAGGCAGATTCCTTACCATCTGAGCCGCCAGGGAAGCCCCTCTCTTATTTCACTGGGCATAATTTGGAAACATGGACACTCAGTGATATAAACAAAGCAGGAAGAGTGGTTCTGTATGACTGGGCAGGTTAGGGAAAAGGAAGCTGAGAAAGACTTCTGGTTAGGTAATCTGTGGTATTTCCCATATTTATGTTTTTTTCTTTTACAAATTGATTAATAAGGAGGCGATCAAATAACATGGTTAGACTTTAGTAGGGAAAAGCTTCAAATGTTGGCTTAGAGTCTAATCTAAACAATTTGACTATTTCTTTTTAACCTGATTTGAATATTATGATAGATTAATTTAAAATATAACCTTCTTATACATGCACCCCAATGTTCCAAGCAGCATTGTTTACAACAGCCAAGACATGGAAACAACATAAAGGTCCATCTGCAGAGCAGTGGATGAAGACGTGGTACAAATATATACACACAGTGGAATACTGCTGTTGTTTTTAGTTGCTCAGTTGTGTCTGACTTTTTACAGCCTGTGCACTGTAGCCCACAGGCTCCTCTGTCCACAGGACTTCCCAGTGGAGTGGGTTGCAATTTCCTTCTCCAGGGGATCTTTCCAATGCAGGAATCAAACCTGTGTCCCCTGCATTGGACTTTACCACTGAGCCACCAGGGAAGCCCTACAGTGGAATATTACTAGTCATAAAAAGAATGCAATAATACCATTTGCAGCAACATAGACAGACCCAGAGATTATCATACTAAGTGAAGTAAGTTAGAAGGAGAAAGACAAATACAATATGATACCATTCATATGTGGAATATAAGACATGATACAAGTGAATTTATTTACAAAACAGAAACAGGCTCACAGACATAGTAAACAAATTTATGATTACCAAAGGGGAAACAGTTTGGGGAGGGATGAATTAGGAGTTTGGGATTAGCCATGACAAACTAGTATATATAAAATAGATAAACACAAGGTTGTACTGCGTAGCACTGGAGAACTATATTCACTATCCTGTAGTAAATCATAATGCAAAAGAATGTGAAAAAATATGTATAACTTAATCACTCTGCTGCCCGTAAGAAACTAAAACACTGCAAATCAACTATACTTCAATAAAAAAATGTTTTAAACTAAAAAGTAAAAAATAAATATAACCTTCTAAGAAATATAAAGACACTCCCATATTTAATCTAAACTTACACTTCCTTTCCTGATAATGTAAATGCCTGTCCCTTTTCACAGTGCAATCCCTTCCAAGAAGTTATCTGATAACATCAGATATGCCTTTGGATCCAGGTGTCCTGAAATTCAGAACTGAGAAAGTATATTCCTTTAACACCAAGTATATGACCTATGCTAAATCCATTAAATCCAATGAGTATTTTTTATTTGTTGTTTTATTTGTTAACTTAGTCGCTAAGTTGTATCTGACTCTTTGAAACCCCATGGACTGTAGCCTTCCAGGCTCCTCTGTCCATGGGATTTCCCAGGCAAGAATACTAGAATGGGTTGCCATTTCCTCCTCCAGGGGAGCTTCCCGACTCAGAGATCAAACCCGAGTCTCCTGTATTGGCAGGTGGATTCTTTACTACCAAGCCACCAGGGAAGTCCCTATTTTTTATTAAGATATAGTTGGTTTATAGTATTATATAAGCATCAGGTAAATCTGATAAACATTCATTGAATATCCCCATAATACTCTCCTAGATACCTGAGTTCATGATCAGATATCTGAACCAATTTCCAAAGTCCAAATTTAAGAATCAAATTCTAAACATACCTCTCAGCCTAGGAACTAAGAGGAAGGAGCCACTCTTAGAATTGTGTTATTTAATTTGATTCTTCTCTCAAATTCGGTGCCTAGAAATATAGTTACTTCTCAAAACTAATGAGAGATACTCAAAAATCAAATCTTTCCCCACTCCCCACACATATCTTTACTTAGAGAAAATTTTTAAAAATATCTGAAGCAGACATTATGCATTTTAAAATAGCATGCATTAAAGACTAAAATCCATAGTATTTCTATTTCTGGGATATGTTCTTTATGATAAGAAAAATGCGCAAAAAATATTAATCCAAACTGTGAAATTATAGTGCCATTCATGTACTTCAATAATGAAAAACATGGTATGTCAAGTCATATAAATGTAAATACTACTGCTTAACAGGGTCAAACTAGTCAATCCTAAAGGAAATCAACCCTGAATATTCACTGCAAGGGCTGATGCTGAAGCTGAAGCTCCAGTACTTTGGTCATCTGATGTGAAGAGCCGACTCAGTGGAAAAGACCCTGATACAGGGAAAGACTGAAGACAAAAGGGAGGAGACGGTTAGATACCTTCACCAACTCAATGAGCATGAACTTGAGCAAACTCCAGGAGACAGCGAAGGATAGGGAAGCCTGGCAGGCTGCATTCAGTCCATGGGGTTGCAAAGAGTCAGGCACAACTGAGCGACTGAACAATAACTGCTTAACAATCACTCAATAAATATTTACGGTGAATACATGTCAAAAATTATTCAAGAAACAACTATTAAGCTCCTACTCTATGCCAAGGAGAGATCTGAATAAGAATAAGACAATAAGACAACCTCAGCCTAGTAGAGGGGATAGTATGCCATAAAATAAATAGAACCCTAGTGGATAAGAGCACAAGGTTTAGACACATATTGGACTCTGATTACTATACTCGTGACCTTGGACAAAAATTTACTTAACTTTTCTGAGCCCTACTTCAAGTCCCTGGGAAAGCAGCCAAGGAATCTGCCATCAGCACCATAACCCCTCTCATTTAAGTGGCACTCTGTGATTTTTGAGTGTCTTCCAAACACTCTCACTTGATCTTCCCCAGAAGTCTGTGAGGATGGAATTAGCAGCCCACCCTTAGACACAAGGAAACAGGTTCTGTGATGTTCAGTGATTTTCCTTGAGACAGCACAACCAGGAGACTGCAGAAACAGGCTGCTGAACCTGCATTCACACCCTAGTCCACTGTGTTATCCACACTTTAAGACAGTTTGGAGAGGTTGCCACATCCTATGTTGTATTTGACTTTGATGGAATCTAAATTTTCTTTATTCTTCATTCTTGATAGAGTGGCTATCAAGTGACAATACTCTGGATTCATGAATTGTGGCGAAAAAAAAGTCCTGGTTGAAAACGTTCTCCCAACCTTCATAGTTTTGTGTTTTCTCTAATTTGCCTCTCATTATTGAAACTTTGTACTGCCTATCTATATAACTGATGATGGCAGATAAGTACTGCAAGTTTACCACCTCAGTAATACCCAGTTACTTTCTATTTCAACTTCTCTGCAGAATTACTTCAATAAGGCTCTTAAAACAACCACCTGGACTTTCCTGGAGATCTAGTGTTTGAGACATCACCTTCTAATGCAGGGGGCGCAGGTTCAGTCCCTTGTCTGAGAACTAAGATCCGATATGCCGCTCAGTGTGACCAAAAATAAATAAATTAAAAAACAACAACCACCACTACCACAACAAACCCATTCCATATGCGGGCTAGTGTGACAATAATGGTAGATTTCCTAAGTAACCTTGACCCACAGGATGCCAGAGAGAGGGATGAATGGGTGTATCCATAGAATCCCTAATGAAATAATGGATAATTCTTATACTTTTTCATTATGTCACTTTAGGGAGAAGGAGGAGATTACAGAGAATTGCTCTACTAGGCAAATTAAATTATCACACAATGTCTACACTGTTCATTTGAGTGGCTCAAATAATTGAATAAGCTCTCCTTTTATTTGGTGCTCACAATGAAGGGAATCTCAACTGGTGCTATTAAATATCAAACAAAATTGATGATGGAATGAAAATTGGTTCAATGGCTAGAACCACTATCTAGTAGTAATGAGCCTTTTAATTATAGATAGTGTTTAATATTCATGATTTATAATCATCAGTGATTTATTTTAAGATGGGCTCTTTCTTTGGAGTTTTGGGATGTATGGTATGGCAATGAAACCTAAAGATATTTTCTCTTAAAGAAAAGAATATCTAATTTTTTTTAAATTCCTGAATAATAAAGAAGAACTTTTTTAATAACGTAGGGAAAAAGTTACCATGGGATTAATCACAACATTGATAGGATGAATGTTGAGACAACTTTCTGACATATTGCAGTAAGTGCACATGTAATTAGACTAATAAAAATATTAAAGGTTACAAAAGCATTCATAAGTATTTTGACAATTTTCTGTCTCCATATGTGTGTGTACATGTGTGTAGAAATCAAGGGAAAGATCTATACTATATTTCCTGTCATAAGGGGATTATGCTGATGACAGTTCCTTGCTCACTAAAATTTTTAACATGTCAGATAAATTTAGAACACAAAAGAACCTTGGGCATTTATACAATTTACCAAGGGAAGTCAGAGGCAGCAGGCCTTGACTTGAAGGATACCCATCCTTGAAGGATATACCAAGAAGATCATTGTCAAGACACTAAGAAAAAGGAAACCAGAAGAAAGAACACTGTCCTTGGAGTCTGGGGTCATTGATTTAAATCCAAGTTCTGCCACTTACTAATGATGTTAGAGAAAACAAATTATCTAACCTCTTAGAACATAATCTCTGAAATCTGGATAGTGATATCTGTCTTACAGAATTGTTCTGAAAGTTACATGAAGTGATACATGTGTTGTCTGGGGCAATGCTACATAGTGGGCATATAAATGTAGCAATTATTATTAGTACTATAAATACTGCTGATAACACTGAAAATACATCATGTACATGCTCTATGCCAGATACTCTAATTGAACCTTCAATTATGAACAGCAACATTTTTTGTGTGTGCAGAAATGACTTATGTCTCTACAACATATCAGCTTTAATATGAGGAGGTAATTTTTCCTAACTTGGCTGTGAGTGAAGAAAGCAATTACAGTTTGACTGTATAGGTGCCCTAATATAGACACATAACTTCCTTATAGATTTAACATACATTTAGTCATTGAAACTCTTAAAGATATCAGGTACAGTGCATATTTTACTGCCTTTTCTCACCATACAGTGTAATTTAACATTAATTCAGAATGCATATTCCATGAGTTTAGGGATTTTGTCTTCCTTGTCACCACTGTAACATCTGTGTTTAGCACAATGCTTGGCACATATAAGAAATATTTAACAATTACTAGAAGAAAGAATGCATGATTAAATGGCCTTTCCAAATGATATGGCTCCTATCAGCTAATAAATAATAACATTCTTGAAGAAATGGATTTCTGATGTTCCATATAACCTTATAATGACATAATAGGAAACATAATATGCCTGTTTGGGGATTTAAGAATGAAACAGTCTCCTTTGGCCTTATGAACTACATCTTCTGCAGAGACCTTATTTCAAGGAGGAGAGTGATTTTATATTAAGTGTGAAAAGTGATAATCCCTCAGAATCTCAAAGCCAAGGTTTCCTTTTCCTGAGGCTCACTGTGCTCATGAAATTAAAAGAGGCTTGCTCCTTGGAAGAAAAGCTATGACAAACCTAGACAGTGTATTAAAGAGCAAAGGCATCATTCTGCCAACAAAGGTCCATCTAGTCAAAGCTATGGTTTTTCCAGTAGTCATGTATGGATGTGAGAGTTGGACCATAAAGAAGGCTGAGCACCAAAGAATGGATGTTTTCAAACTATGATGCTAGTGAAGACTCTTGAGAGTCCCTTGGACTGCAAGGCGAGCAAACCAGTCAATCCTAAAGGAAATCAGTCCTGAATATTCACTGGAAGGACTGATGCTGAAGCTGAAGCTCCAACACTTTGCCACCTGATGCAAAGAGCCAACTCACTGCAAAAGACCCTGATGCTGGGAAAGATTGAGGGCAGGAGGAGAAGGGGGTGACAGAGGATGAGATGGTTGGATGGTATCATCAAATCAATGGACATGAATCTGAGAAAACTCCAGGAGATAGTAAGGGACAGAGAAGCCTGGCATGCTGTGGTCCATGGGGTCACAAAGTCGGACACAATTTAGCAAATAAACAACAACTGTGCTCCTGCTGGCCCTTCTACAAAAGTGGGACTAGGCAGACTGGTACTTCCTGCAGAGATAGCGAAGCTCAACTGTCTTATCTCTCACTAATTTTGTGTCTGTGTGGGAGGGGGGGTGGTGGTGTGGAAAACACAATCAAGAGAGCCAGAGAAAGACAGGACAGAGTCCTTCCAGATGGAAATGACTGCCAGTCCACTTTAATTCTAGCCCCATGGATAAGAATATGACCCAAAAAAGAGAAGATGAGAGCCAAAGAAGCAAGATGTCACCTCATTAATGTAGTGGAACTAAAACACAGATGGTGCTGAAAAGATGGAATCCCGTGAGAGGGAAAAGAGTCTTTTAAGTGCTTTTTGACATTGATCCTTGGGTAGAGAAGCAGTAGAGTGAGGTCTTGATTTTGCTTCTCAAATACCCTTGCAAAATGTCTGCAAAATTGTGACTGACAAACCCAAGTTTCTAAAATTAAGTTTAAACTGTCCCTCTGCTTCCTCTCAGTAAGTTTTAAAATTACCTTATGAATAGATTTCCCCCAAGAGAAGATTAAGTGATGATAGTATGGAGCCTTGCCAAAAGGTCATTCATTCAGTCCAGACATAATTCATAATGAGGACTGTGGACACCTGCCTATCAAGAAGGGAACTAACCTAGCAGCAACTCCCCTAATTCCCTGCACAGCTGTCAGCTTCCCTTCCAGATGGTGATGACGGATGCACGTACTGATTTGGGCCAATCTTCAACTGGCATTCCAATCCTGTTCTTTTACTGAGGACTCATTAATGCCAATTATAATCTTTGATTAAGCCTGTGCTTGACAAATGGGCCTTATTGCAAGTCTTCACTCCAGACATGAATTTACAACTAGAGGTTAGCATAATCAATACTCCAGACAGTGTATTGTCAGAAACAGGATTTGCCAGAAAACCTAGTGCAGTGCAGTCAGTGGCATTCAATCCATCACAGCTGCCCACTAAGAACGAACAACGGCCATCCTCCATTAATCTCCCCCTGTCCTCAGATGTTCCACATTAAATCAGGAGCAAGGCTGCAGGAAATGAGACCACCATTAAGAAAGACACTGTTTAGAATTTCTCAACAAAATGACCACAACAAATTTTAACAAGGAAACAAAAAGGTTTTTTTCGCTCTTCCACGGTTAGCACAACATCAATTATGAGCAGGTAGTAGAAATAAGATGCAGAATCGGTTTTCCCAATCTCATAAAAGTAAGCATGGTTTCAAACTATCCATTCATTCTTCTATTAAAAAGTCATTCCTTGGATCATGTTAAAAAGCTAGAAAGCCATGTAACTTGTACCACATTAGCGTCATAGAACACTCCTCACTGAAATGCTCTTTAAAGACTGTCACCAGAGGTTGCTACAATAGAATATTTGAAATCCACTTCTGCTTCATTTTGCAGTGATATCCTAGCTGGGGTGAACCAGGTACGCTGGTATGTAGAATTATGTAACACCTGTTAGCAAGTCACATTCCCTGCTTCTCTTGGTCCAAAAGCACCTCGTGAGAATAAACTTCAAGCATGCTGAGGTTTCTCATACAGACATACTAGATACACTGAGGCAGAGCTAGAAAATAAAAAGAACTATTGTGGGAATGGCTATAAGTGAGAAAGAAGTCAGATGTGTTAAGGTAGATGAAACTTGGAGCTTCTGGAGGTGCTGGGAGGACCAGTAATGCTGAAAGAACTGTATCACTAGGGGCCCACCCACACTCCAGTGGGATGCCCTCTCTCTTAAAAGCAAGCCACACAACAGGGAAGTACGGACTAAGTTGAAAATAAAGATAACATGACACCAGTAGGGAAAAGAGCCCTCTGAAGATGGCTTTGATTTCAAGAGCATGTCAGCCCTGTCATATGGGCAGACTGCAAACCTGGCAGGAGGAGGCCAGTCCTGGCATCTCCAAGGTAGTGACCAGAGTGAGTGCACACTCGAGCAGGAGAGAAGACAAGGATCAGAATGAGAGAGTGGAGAGCAGGGAGGAAGGAATGTGGCCAGCACAGAACATCAGATGAGATCTCTCACAGAGACGGAAAGAGGATGGACTAAGTCTCCAGGGACAAATACTTAAAAGCCTAGGAACAAATACTTAAAATGTCCTGAGCTGGAATCCAGAATGGAGAGACCTAATATCCAATTACATTGATGTGTAAAATGGCAGCTACTGAGGCAACTGCCCATTTCATATCATTCAGTCTACATTCCATAAAATGATGAGTGAGAGGCCTTTCCAAATCTAAAGCCAAGGAAACAAAAAATTTTGCTACCCCTTACCAACATCTATTCCTCCTAACTATAAGACTAACAGATCCTTCCCCTCTCCCTTTGTGACTTGGCTTCCAGGAAGCCAGTAATACAATTTTATATTTCATCATCATAATAAGGGGCTTCCCAGGTACGCTAGTGGTAAAGAACCTGCCTGCCAATGCAGGAGACCTAAGACACAAGGATTTGATCCTTGGGTCAGAAGATTCCCTGGAGGAGGGCACGGCAACACACTCCAGTATTCTTTCCTGAAGAATCCCATGGATAGGTGAGCCTGACAGGCTACAGTCCATAGGATTTCAAAAAGAGTTGGACACAACTAAAGCAACTTAGCATGCATGCACTCAAGCACATCATAATAAACCTAATCCTAGTTCTTTGAATTAGCTTATCTACACATCTCTTTCTAGCTCATGATTTCCCTTTATGATGCTATTATACTAATTTTGTTCCATGTGTCTTTTTGTTGTAAGAGCTGGCATATAGGTAAATCAATATGACATCCTTAATGCATGATACTCGTGGTAGTCTAAATTCCATCAAGACATGATAGTATCTGTATCTTATTGTTATGTCTTGTAGATGTAATCAAGTAGATATTTTCACTTCAGTCCTCTCATTTACCCACCTACAAAGTGGCTAAAAGGATTAAATACTAAGGTAAAAATACTTTGTAAAAGTTAAAATACTACCCATATGTTCCATGGTGCTCTTATATGAAGGACATTGGAAACATTTCTTCTATTCCAAGGCACGTCCCTTATGTTCATGCCTCAGTATTTGGTATTACCATAGTACTCAAAGTTCTGTTAAAACTCTAAAAGCTCATTTTTAAAAATGTAAATATTTTCTTGAGAAGGTGGCATTATAAATTATAATCAGCTCTTGACACATTCATGCAAAACTACATATTGTTTAATCTTCCTGCAATGTAGAGATTGAGAGAATGAGACCCACGACAAGGACGTCTGGGGAGAAGAAGGAAGGAAGGTAGCAGTCCATGAAACCTGGGGCTGCGGATCTTTTCAGGACCCACAGCAGGCAGCTTATAGGGAGGGAGGCACAGAAATGGCTCATGAGTTCACCAGGCTTTATGATTCTGTTCAAGGTCAGCCCATGCTAATTTTGTTGGATGCATCACAGGGGGTGGGAACTGGAATCAAGAATACCAATTAGCTTGGTCCACTAATCAAATTTGGAGAAGGGAATTGCAACTTACTCCAGTATTCTTGCCTGGAGAATCCCATGGACAGAGGAGCCTGGCTGGGCGGGCTATAGTCTGTGGGGTCGCAAAGAGTCGGACATGATTGAAGCAACTTAGCAGTAGCAGTAATCAACTTGGAACAAATCATTTGTTTAAGTAAAGCCTTTGCCCATAATTAAAGCCTGACTGATAAATGTGCATCCTTAAATATACCTTAGCTAAAGTTTAGAGTAGCATATGGCAATAAAAACAGCCGAGAGTGAGAGCTGCGCTCCGCAGTTCAGTTCAGTCGCTCAGTCATGTCTGACTCTCTGCAACCCCATGGACTGCAGCATGCCAGGCCTCCCTGTCCATCACCAACTCCCGCAGCCTACTCAAACTCGTGTCCATTGAGCCGGTGATGCCATCCAACCATCTCATCCTCTGTCGTCCCCTTCTCCTCCTGCTTTTAATCTTTCCCAGCATCAGGGTCTTTTCAAATGAGTCAGTTCTTCGCATCAGGTGGCCAAAGTATTGGAGTCTCAGCTTCAGCATCAGTCCTTCCAGTGAGTATTCAGGACTGATTTCCCTTAGGATGGGCTGGTTGAATCTCCTTGCAGTCCAAGGGACTCTCAAGAGTCTTCTCCAACACCACAGTTCAAAAGCATCAATTCTTCAGTGCTCAGGTTTCTTTCTTTTTTTTTTTTAATAGTCCAACTCTCATATCCATACATGACTACTGGAAAAACCATAGCCTTGACTAGACGGACCTTTTATTGGCAAAGTAATGTCTCTGCTTTTTAATATGCTGTCTAGGTTGGTCATAACTTTCCATACCTTAGGTGCCTAATAAATATAGGTTTAATGGATGAAATAAGGAAAAACAAGATGGGAACATTTAACATCCATTAAAACATTGTACATAAGGCATGGCCAAAATCATCTCAAAGAAAAAGAAATGTAAGGAGGCAAAGTGGTTGTCTGAAGTGGCTTAATAAATATCTGAGGAAAGAAGAGAAGCAAAAGGAAAGGAAAAGATATACCCAACTGAATGCAGAGTTCTAGAGAATAGTAAGGAGAGATCAGAAGGCCTTCTTAAATTAACAGTGCAAAGAAATAGAGGAAAAAATTGAACAGGAAAGGCTAGAAATCTTTTCAAGGAAATTGAAGATACTAAGGAACATTTCATGAAAGTATGGGCATGATAAAGGACAGAAACAGGACCTAACAGAAGCAGAAGAGATTAAGAAGAGGTGGCAAGAATACACAGAAGAACTATACAAGAAATGTCTTAATGATCCAGATTATAGTAATACTGTGGTCACTCATCTAGAGCCACACATCCTGGAGTGTGAGGTCAAGTGGACCTTAGGAAGCATTACTACAAAGGTAGTGGAAGTGACTGAATTGCAGCTGAGGTATTTAAAGTTCTAAAAGATGACACTGTTAAAGTGCTGTACTCAATATGTCAGTAAATTTGGAAAACTCAGCAGTGGCTATAGGACTTGAAAAGGTCAGTTTTCATTTCATTCTCAAAGAAAGGCAATGCCAAACAAAGAATGTTCAAACTACCACACAGTTGCTCTCATTTCACATGCTAGTAAGGTAATACTCAAAATCCTTCAAGCTAGGTTTCAACAGTATGTGAACCAAGAACTTCCAGATGTATAAGCTGGATTTAGAAAAGGCAGAGGAATCAGAGATCAAGTGGCCAATATCCATCGGACCATAGAAAAAACAAGGGAATTCCAGAAAAACTTCTGCTTCACTGACTACGCTAAAGCATTTGACTCTGTGGATCACAATAAACCATAGAAAATTCTTAAAAAGATGGGAATACCAGACCACCTTACCTGTCTCCTGAGATATATGCAGGTCAAGAAGCAATGCAATAGTTAGAACTGGACATGGAACAATGCACTGGTTCAGAATTGGGAAAGGAGTACATTAAGGCTGTATAGTGTCACCCTGCTTATCTAACTTACATGCAGAGTACATCATGTGAAATGTTGGGCTGGATGAATCACAAGCTGGAATCAAGATTGCCTGGAAAAATATCAACCATCTCAGATATGCAAATGATACCACTCTAATGACAGAAAGTGAAGAGGAACTAAAGATCCTCTTGATGAGGGTGAAAGAGGCAGTAAAACAGCAGGCTTGAAACTCAGCATTAAAAAACTAAAATCATGGCATCAGGTCCCATGCCTTCATGGCAAGCAGATGGGGGAAATGTGGAAGCATTGGACAGATTTTATTTTCTTGGTCTCCACAATCACTATAGACAGTGACTTCAGCCATAAAATTAAAAGATGCCTGCTCTTTGGAAGAAAAGCTATGACAAACTCAGACAGTGTATTAAAAAGCAGAGACATCATTTTGCCAACAAAGGTCCATATAGTCAAAACTATGTTTTTTCTAGTAGTCATGGATGGATGTGAGTTGGACCATAGAGAAGGCTGAGCACTGAGGAAGTGATGCTTTTGAATTGTGGTGCAGGAGAAGACTCTTGAGAGTCCTTTGGACTGCAAGATCAAACCAGTCAGCCCTAAAAGAAATCAACCCTGAATATATATTAGAAGAACTGATGCTGAAGGTGACACTCCAATACTTTGGCCACATAACATGAAGAGCCAACCCACTGGAAAAGCCCCTGATGCTGGGAAAAACTAAAGACAAAAGGAGAAGAGGGTGGTAGAGGATGAGGTGGTTAGATAAAATCACTGACTTAGACACGAATTTGAGCCAACTCCAGGAAATTAGTGGAGGACAGAGGAGCTTTATATGCTACAGTCCATGGGATTACAAAGAGTTGGACATGACTTAGCAACTGAACAATGACAACAGGTAGTATAATGTGACAAAGCTTATGGCCTCATAAATCATTTTACAATTTCCCTTAAACTTCTAATGTTTATTAGAACCTTTTTGAAAAACACCGCTGAAGTAGAGTGAAGAGAAAATTCTTCATAATTATTGTAAGAAAATGTACCTTTATCTTTATACCTATATTTGCCATATTAGTTACCTAGTGCTCAGTACTCTAATCACAATCTGAATCACATTTTTTTTCATTTAAACAGTGTTGCCTTTCAATTTCAGCCTTGAGTAGGACATTTGAATGTATTGGTATGCTGAAGGGAGGCTGTATGTTTACAGGGTTCTGTTTCCCAAATAATATTTCACTATCGGAGAACATTTTGAGTAACTTCACATACCTATTCAAATTCTAATGAAACACAGACTAGAAACATTTAAACTTTCAGTACAATATTATTTGGAGGAAAAACTCGATTTATTTGGCTGATTGTATGCTACTGCTACATTTGCAAATAAATTATTCTTGGCTGCATAAAGCTTTACACAACAAATTCTGCTTGGAAGATTAAATGACTTTGAAACAGATACTCAATAATGGAAAAGTCACTATTACTTCATAAGAGCTACTTTTAAGTTAATGGGTTATCAGAAGAAAATAAGAGCTTGTTACAAATATCAAATGTAAACAAAACTGGAAGGAAAACTATTTGACTTGGAATAAATGCAAAGAGAAGTCTTCTGTCAATATTCAAATTGAAATGCTTTCTCTTCCCTCATCCCCTTAAGTTTCTGGATTCTGGTGATGATGTGATTAGACTTTTGGCATCCGGGAGATGCGTTACAGCTATTGGATTCTAATTTCTAGCAAGTGGGTAATTTGCCATGCTCTAAACAACTCCTGCATGCCAGGATATGCTCTGAAAGAAGTTATGTACTTGTTCAATTATTTTGGCCTTTAAATCATTTATCCTATTATCTTGCTTTAGTTTTCTGCTCCCCCATTAGAACGTAAGCTCCCTCCCTGAGAAGTAGGGATTTGTTTTATCTACCCTTGGGTCCTTGGCTTGTAAAACACTAACAGATATACAGCAGTACTCAGTAAATATCTGTTGAATGCTGAATCCTTGAAAATCAAAGAAGTGAACAGTGGATCGGATGACCAGGCTACTACAACAGAAAGACAACAGATAAGAGGAGAGGAACAGTTCCTAGGGAGCAAGTTTAAGCCTTTTACTTGACTAAAGTTGAAATATTATGGTATTTGCAGACACCCTGAATATTCATTGGAAGGACTAATGCTGAAGCTGAAGCTTCAATACTTTGGCCACCTGATGTGAAGAGCCGACTCATTGGAAAAGACCCTGATGCTGGGAAAGTTTGAAGGCAGGAGGAGAAGGGGATGACAGAGCATGAAATGGTTGGAGGGCCTCAGTGACTCAATGGACATGAACTTGGGCAAACTCTGGGAGACAACGAGGGACAGAGAAGCCTGGCATGCTGCAGTCCATAGGGTCTGCAAAGAGTTAGATGAAACTTAGTGAAGGAACAACAACAAATGCAGACAACACTTAGATTTTGCCTAGTTGTACAATTTCTTACATACATCAATCCCTATTGTGGGATTGACTCCCAGAGAAAATTAACCTCCCAGAGAAAATATTATTAATCTAGAACCTATCTGTGATAAATAAGCATACAAAGTGAAATATAAAATTGTTGGACTGTGCAAAGTAGTCTGAAAGGACTGCTATTGATGGACTCCTGCTAGAGAAAACTAAGCTGAGATGCTTATACATAATAGTGAGTTACACATAGGGTAAACTCTCCATAGACTCATGTGTGGGTATTTAAAGAGAAAGACCTGGAGAGAGAGTTTAAGCCAATGTGGCCAAAGCACCTGTCACAAAGAGTACCCCTTGCATGCAGACATGGTGTGTAGTCACAAAACTATCTGTATAGCCAAGCCAAACTGAAATGACCTTCAGATGAGCTATTCTTTTCTAGGTTAGATGACAAAACATTGGACTAGAAATACTTGGCCTCCCTCTGCCAATAGCTGACAGAATGTGTGTGTGTGTGTGTGTTAGTCACTCAGTCATGTCCAACTCTTTGCAACCCCATGGACTGTACTCTGCCAGACTCCTCTGTCCATGAAATTCTCCAGGCAAGAATACTGGAGTGAGTTGTCATTTCCTTCTCCAGGGGATCTTCCTGATCCAGGGATCGAACCCAGGTCTTCTGCACTGCAGGTAGATTCTTTACCATCTGAGCTACTAGGGAAGCCCAGCTGACAGAATAGCCTTAATCAATTGTTTCAGCATTTTAGCCTAAAAAAAGACTGTGGGACATGATGATCTTTTAGAATTTTCTTAGGGTTTATTTGCTGGAATCCATGAAAACCTATGGGACCTAGGTGATTTGACTAGATGTCCCAAGTCCCCAAAATACTTACAGCAAATATATATATATATATATATATATATATATATATATATATATATTCTGATAAAGTAGAAAACAAATAGGTAGTTCTCTGATGAATATAAGTGACAATTTTTTTAAATTAAAGACTTTTAAATTTTAAAATTTAAATTTTAAATTAAAAAGACTCTCTAGATATCCAGGCCAAGATGGGTGCTTTTTTTAAATAGCAATTTTCTATCTCTAAAATATCTGTGTATGTATCGCACCTCTCTACTTCAGTTTACCTGGACAGACTTTACCTAAGTTAACCTAAGTGGATACATTAAGAACAAGTTGGGGAAAAAAGGATTTTTATGAAAATTGTAGGAGGACATATGTTTCACAATTATTAGACTAGGCTTTTGTTATGTCCTCATCCACAAAATTCTGCAGAGTTTATTCTCATTTCCAAGGAGTAACTGGGGCATAAATAACCTGAACAGGTCCTGTTAGACACTAATAGCTCTACACCCGAGTCTGCAACTCTGATTTGCATGCACATTTATGCTTTCCAAATAGGTCCCATCATTTTCAACAGAAAATTCTGACACTTGGAAAACTATGAGTGGAGGAAGAAAGCAACATGTATTTGGAGTACTGTTTAGTTGGCAAACATGTGATTTGTCAAATTCCCCACACCCAGCCCCAAATTAACTAAACGACAATCTGGAAGGAAACCAGGAACTTCAACTGTCACTAAGCATTGTAGAGAGGATGTGACAGCTCCTGTCAGGAGGATTCCTTCTTTTAATCACACTAAGTAACATAACACGACAAAAAAATATTCCCTTATAACATATTTTATTATCTCTTAGTCTACACCATGCTTAGACACTGACCCACTTTGACTATTTCGGTGGAAATTATTCGCAATCAAACAAACCATAGCCTATCTTTGTGCCCCATAAAACAGCATACCAGGCTTAAATTTTCCAATCTTGTCTCTTCTTTCCTCAAACAAATGAGGATGTGTGGATGACTCAGAATAAAAAAAAATATCCACAGATGCTTTATTTTATGGATTTTATTACAGTATCAAAGAAATGCTCAAAAAGTGATACTCCTGACACTCCTTACTCTATTTAAATACTCTTCTGATTTAGCAGGTTAACCTGTGTACAAGGTGTCAAAAGGCTTATAAAACCCATCATCTGGAAAGCTGGTCTGATTAGGACATTTTATGCAGACATCAGTACATCAGCAGGTCCTTAGCATTCTTCCTCTCAGTGACAAAAATCCAGCCACACAAGAAAATATTAGTTCCTTCCTACCTCAGTATCTTTCTCTAGATGTTTCCTTTCTCTAGAAATGTCCTGCTCAAAAATCTTCAGATGACTCCTCTCATCATTAGGTTGCCGACAAAATGTCAGAAAAGCTTCTTTGACCACTATGTACAAAGTTGCACATCTTTCCAACCCAATATACTATCACTTTAGTTTAACTTTTCTCAGAGTACTAATTGTCTGAAATTTTATTATTCAGTCATTTGTTTATATAGTTTTTGCCTGTTTCACCCAGACAAGGGGTTCCTTGTCTGTCTTGTCTGAAATCATATCCTCAATAATTTGTATCATGTCTTGAATATACATAGTGCTCAATAAATACTAACTGATTGAATTTGTTAGATGGAAGTGTCATCAGAGAAAGTTTCAGGGTTCTAAGGATACCACCTTGCTGGTTGGTTGAAGAATTGGTAGGAAGAATGGCTGAAGTACCCACTTATGGCCACAGCACCATACATCCTATTTGCTAGTGAATATGGTCAAGTGGTGTCTTCCAGGCACCTCAAATTCACCATGTTCAAACCAGTGTCTTTAACCCTCTCATTAACCAGGTCCTCCTTCTTCATTCCATATCACTGTGTGTGTGTTAGTCACTCAGTCTGTCCCACTCTTTGTGATCCCATAGACTGTAGCCCATAGGATCTCCTCTGTCCATAGAATTCTCCAGGCAAGAATACCAGAGTGGGTTGCCATTTCCTTCTCCAGAGGATCTTTCCAGCCCAGGGATCAAACCTGGGTCTCCTGCACTGCAAGCAGATTCTTTACCATCTGAGTCACCAGGAAAGCTCCATATCACTATAAATAGTACCATATCTCCTTCCTTGGAACTCCAAACCTCTAATTCCATCCTTGACTTTTCTCTCTCCCTCATATATTCCTAACACTAAATCCATCACTAGGAACTGTTCATTTTACTTCGTAAATATTTCTCAAAGTTCATTTACTCCCTGATCCCTCAGAGCCTTTGTTTATACTGTTCCCTCTGACATAAATGTTTTCCTTTTTGCCCCTCTCTTTGACTAATTAACTTATAGTCTCAGCTCAGATATCTTTTCTCAATAGTTTTTTGTAGCCCTCACTTTAAATCTATACTTTCAATCCTCTGCATGCATAGAAAGTGACTTTTCCTACATTTAACAGAATTTTTCAGGTTTTTATGTGTGATCATATAGCTATTTACATAATTTTGGCTTCACTATTTACTCTTCACCCAGTTTTTGAACAAAGACTTTGAAAGAAATCTTTTATTATTCTTCTATCACTGGCATTAAATAATTATTCAATGAGTAAGTGAAAGACTATAAGATCTTTGAAGACTGGGATTAAGCTTTACCTTTATTTTTGCCTCCAACGAATGCTTAAAACATTGTCATCTACAGTATCAGGGCTTAATAAATGTTACTGAATGAAATAAGCAATTCATATCTATGGGACACTCTGAATTTTTATACATGTTCTAGAGAAGCAAACATGATGTAACATGGAATACTAATTTCATGAAACATGACAGGACAATTGTAACTTCTTAAAAAAAACAAAGAAAGTGAAGTTGCTCAGTTGTGTCTGACACTTTGTGACCCCATGACTCTAGCCTGCCAGGCTCCTCCATCCATGGGATTTTCCAGGCAAGAATACTGGAGTGGATTGCCATTTCCTTCTCCAGGGGATCTCCCAGACCCAGGGATCGAACCTCAGTCTCCAGCACTGCAGGCAGACTACCGTCTGAGCCGCCAGGGAGCCCAAGCCACTATAATTCTGATTCTAGCAATAGCAGTGTATTTTTTCAAAGGACCGACCCTTTTTTAGTTAAAAGTCACAAACTCTAAACAAATTATCTTATAAACACATCAACAATAACTTAAAGGTGCTGGAGAATGATCAAAAGTAGGGGGAAAAACTGAAATGGATTTGATCATGGAAAGACTAGAATCAAAAGGATCAGATCCATGTTTATACATCTGTTCTGTGGAGGCCACTCTCTATCAAGAGCCCATTATACAGAGTGAAGTAAGCCAGAAAGCTAAACACCAATACAGTATACTAACACATATATATGGAATTTAGAAAGATGGTAATGATAACCCTATATGCAAGACAGAAAAAGAGACAGAGATATATAGAACAGACTTTTGGACTCTATGGGAGAAGGCGAGGGTGGGATGATCTGAGAGAACAACATTGAAACATGTATATTATCAAGTGTGAAACAGATCACCAGTCCAGGTTGGATGCGTGAGACAAGTGCTCGGGGCTGGTGCACTGGGAAGACCCAGAGGGATGGGAAGGGGAGGGAGGTGGGGGGGGGGGATCAGGATGGGGAACACATGTAAATCCATGGCTGATTCATGTCAATGTATGGCAAAAACCACTACAATATTGTAAAGTAATTAGCCTCCAACTAATAAAAAAAAAAAAATTTCTAAACCTCAAGCAAGAAGATTCAGTCTTTCTGAATTAAAATGTTATGGATAAAAGCTCAGGACTGTCAAAGAGGTTGGAAAATGAGGAGGAAAACCTGACAAAAGAGGATGCCAGAGTGAGGAGCCATAAAATCGGCATATAAACTGTTTTCAGGCCTTGGCTGATAGCTGTACTGTATATGTACAGAAAACAGTATGAAAAGTTCAGTGGAAAGCAGCAGCTAGAAACCTGAAAAGATTTAGGGGATATTTTAGTTTCCAAGTACAATAGGGTAAACAGAGTTGGATCCCAGCTACTTAGAAACACTTGGAATTTGAAGCATCAGAGTTTTTCCACTGAAACACTAGAAGGGCCAACAGGATTAAATACCGTGGTCCAGAACTAAGAATTTCCTGGTAACAAAATGCAATAAATACCCCATAAAAGAATAAAGTTGAGGCACCCCAAGTTCACAATGATCAGCCTACTAAGACAAAAATCATCATTTGATAGAACAACAAAACAGAATATAGGGTCTCTATATGTTATCATAAACAATATCCATTAAAATAACTATGCATGTGAGAAGTAGCAAACCTGGATGCATAGTCATGAGAAAAATCCATAAAAATAGACACATAGACACTAAGATTACACAATTGATGGATTTAGCATAAATAATTTTAAATATATTGAATGACTTTAGAGGTATGGGCAGGGGGTGAGGTGGCCTAATGAAACCCAAGGAATGAATAGGAAATTATAGATGAGAAATGCAAGCTCTAAAGAAAGAACTAAATAGAAATCCTAAAACTTAATATTACAGTATTAGCAATGAAATAGTCACTAGATGCATTATCAACAAATTGGAGTTAGCAGAAGACAAAATTAGTTAATTTGAACACAGATATGTTAAAAACTATTCAAGCTGAAGTGACTAAAGGACAAAAAAAACCCAGATATCCATGGTCTATATGAACAATGTTAAGCTATCTATATATGTATATATACATATGGGGTCGCACAGAGTCGGACACGACTGATGTGACTTAGTAGCAGCAGCATATATTTAATATATATAATTAAAGTCCCAGAACAAGATAAAAGTATAAGACTGTGTTAATGTTAATTAATGTTAACATGAAAATGTTAATTAATGGCCAAAAGTTTCCCAGATTTTAGTGGAAAATACCAATTTAGAGATTCAAAAAGCTCAGCAAAGGATACTTTATAGTCAATTTTCTAACACAAAAAAAGAAAACCTCAAAACAATCTAGAGAAAAATGAAACCTTATGTTCAGGAGAACAATAGAAATGACAGTTTAATTTGCATCAGAAATGATGGAAGCTAGAAGACAATGAGATGATCTCTTAAGAGTAAGTGTGAATATTAAATAAATCTCAACTTAGATTTCTAGTTCTAGAAAAATACATTTCAAAAGCAAATATAACACAAAAAATACTTTCAAATATATGAAAACTGAGAAAATGTAATACTAGCAGAACTGAATTATAAAGGTGCCATATGAAGCTCTTTCACAGTTGTTCAGTTGCTAAGTCACGTCTGACTCTTTGTGACCCCATGGACTGCAGCGCGCCAATCTTCCCCCTCCTTCACTGTCTAGTGGAGTTTGCTCAAACTCATGTACATTGATTCAATGATGCTATCCAACCATCTCATCCTCTGTCAACCCCTTCTCCTGCCCTCAATCTTTCCCAGCATCACGGTCTTTTCTAATGAATCAGCTTTTTGGATCAAGTGGCCAAAGTGTTAGAGTTTCAGTTTCAGCATCAGTCATTCCAATGAATATTCAGGGTTGATTTCCTTTAAGATTGACTGGTTTGATCTCCTGGCTGTCCAAGGAAACTCTCAAGAGTCTTCTCCAGCACCACAACTCAAAAGCATCAATTCTTCGGCACTCAGCTTTCTTTATGGTCCAACTCTCATATCCATACATGACTACTGGGAAATTAATAGCTTTGACTATATGGACAGTTGTTGGCAAAGTGATGTCTCTGCTTTTTAAGACACTGTCTATGTTTGTAATAGCTTTTCTTCCAAGGAGCAAGTGTCTTTTAATTTTGTGACGGCAGTCACTGTCCACAGTGATTTTGGAGCTCAAGAAAATAAAATCTGTGACTATTTCCACTTTTCTACATCTATTTAGCATATGTGATAGGACTGGATGCCATGATCTTCATTTCTTAAATGTTGAATTGTTAGCCAGTTTTTTTACTCTCCTCTTTCATCATTATCAAGAGGCTCTTTAGCTCCTCTTCACTTTCTGCCATAAGGGTGATGCCATCTGCATATCTGAGGTTATTGATATTTCTCCTGGCAATCTTGATTCCAGTTTGTGCTTCATCCAGCCTGGCATTTCTCATGATGTACTCTGCATATAAGTTAAAGCAGCAGGATGGCGGTATACAGCCTTACAAAAGGTGGGGTACTCAAGAGCCTCTTGATGAAAGTGAAAGACAAGAGTGAAAAAGCTGGCTTAAAACTCAACATTCAAAAAACAAAGATCATGGCATTGGTTCCCACCACTTCATGGCAAACAGATGGGGAAACAATGGAAATGGTAGCAGACTTTATTTTCTTGGGCTCCAAAATCACTGCAGATGGTGACTGCAACCATGAAATTAAAAGATGCTTGCTTCTTGGGAGAAAAGCTATGACAGACCTAGCCAGAATATTAAAAAGCAGAGACATCACTTTACCAACAAATTTCCACTTAATCAAACCTATGGTTTTTCCAGTAGTCATGTATGGATGTGAGAGCTGGATCATAAAAAAGACTGAGTGCCGAAGCATTGATGCTTTTGAAATGTGATCTTGGAGCAGACTCCTTAGAGTCCCTTGGACAGCAAGAAGATCAAGCCAGTCAATTTTAAAGGAAATCAACCCTGAATATCCATCGGAAGTACTGATGCTGAAGCTGAAGCTCCAATTCTTTGACCACCTGATGCAAAGAGCCGACTCATTGGAAAATATACTGATGCTGGGAAAGATTGAAGGCTGGAGGAGAAGGGGATGACAGAGGATGAGATGGTTGAATGGCATCACCGACTCAATGGACATGAATTTGAGCAAGCCCCGGAAGATGGTGAAGGACAGGGAAGCCTGGCGTGCTGCAGTCCATGGTGTCACAAAGAATAGGACATGACTGAGCAACTGAATAACAACAAAAAGGTGTGGGAGGAATAAACTAAGAGTTTGGAAGTAAATATCCACACTATATATAAAAAATAGCTAGCCAATAACATAGCTAAGGATCTACTCAATATCTTACAATAGACTGTAATAGAAAAGAATGTAAAAAGGGTATATAAATATATATATACTTGTCATTATATACATGTATAACTGAATCATTTTTGCTGTATACCTGAAATTAATATAACATTGTAAATCAACTGTATTTTGATAAAAATTTTAATTTAAAAAGATACTAAGGAAATATTGTAGTTGTGTGCTAATAAATGTGACAAATTCCTTGAAATGAAAAAATTTCTCTAAAACACAAGCTGTCAAAGTGAATAAGGAAGAAAGAGAAGAGACAAACTATTTAGTAGTAAATTGAATATATTATCACAAAACAAACCTTCTCACGATGAATTAAATTATCCTGCCCCCCAAAAACCTTCCACAAAGATTATTCCAAACCCTATGGTTTCACTGTTGAATTCTAACATTTAAGGGAAATATAGTTTATTTTACTCACTAGAATGATAAACTGAAAGAGACTGACAATATCAAATGTGGGTGATATGTGAAACATCTTTTATACATTGCTAGAGTTAATATAAAATTTTATACACCTACCAAGTTCTCTTGTAGACATTTATCTAACATAAATAAAAATATAAGTCCATAAAATCCCATAATAATATTCAAAAATACCTTAGTCATAATCTCTAAACCTGAAGACAAATAAATTGTTCAATAGAAGAATGAATGAACTGCAGTATATCCATAGAGTGGAATATTTCCCTAGCAATAAAAATAAATGATGTATAGATACAACATTATGAATAAATCTCTAAAACACAAGCTGTCTTGTATGTTGAGAAAAATAAGGTAGAAACAAAAGATTTCCTATGGTATGATTCCACATAAATAAAATGTAAGAACAGGCAAAACAATCTGTAATGACAGAAATCAGAAGAGTAGTTTTCAATGGAGATAAATATTGACTTAAACAGGGCAAGAGAGAATTCAGGGAGGTAAAAGGAACATTCTACATCATGGTTTGGGTGATGATTACACAAACATATTTATTAAAATTGATTAAATTATATACTTATGGTTTGTGGATCACACTGCATGTAAATTTTACCTCAACAGAAGCATTTTAAAATTTGTCTTTTAATAAAATTGAGTTGGAGAACACCAAACTGACCAAAATGAAACAGGTTCCTTTCTTGAGAGAAGAAAGTCTTATCTCTGAGAGACTTTGCAGAGACTTGAAGACAAATATGCATTGTAAGTGTTGATCACAGAACATAGTCTTTACTACTGTCCTGAGTTATTTGTCTATGGAATTGCTTTTTTCCTTCCAGAGCACCTTGAAACTCAGGTTCTGCAGAAAATCCTTTTGGAAGTGCTGCCCTAATGGCATCTTCCATCAGAGGAGATAGTTGCCTGGGCAACACTGCAGGGAGGAAAAATGCAAAGTGACCACCCTGTCTGATAGGATCCAGGTTGGAAACCAATTCACTTCAGCGATGAGAAAACTTAGCCATCAAATTTTTGCAACTCATACATTTTTTATTCCTGTAACACATGGCTGTAAATAATGTAGGACTGCTTCCTCTTTTACCAAGAACTCTTGGCTTATATGTACAGATAGTACCAGAGAACTATTGCATTTTACATTTCCATTCATTGAAATCCATCCAACTGAACTGTTGCCTCAAAGTAAAATTATTTATATTTAGATCATAAGTGATGTTGTACCCTTCAAGGCCCAGCTCAAATGCCACCTTCATGAATCCTTCATAAAGAATTTTCAGATTCTCTACAAACTGGAGCCATCTTTTTTTTTTCCTCTGAGCATCTCTCTTTCTCTTAGTTTTCAGTATTTTTCTCTCTTTTATTGGCATGATATGAATGGTTTACATATTCCTCTAGAGATACAGAAGCTGTATCTCTCTAGTAGACAACTAACACATAGAGTACATTCTTAATTCTTATTAAAGCAGTGAATGAGCGCTTGATGTGATTATTTTAACAGAGGAATTTCTATCTCTGGAATCAGAACTGCTTATTCTCTGAAATCACGGAACTGCTTTTTCTGTGCTCACTTTGGCAGCATGTATACTAAAACAGGGAACTGGTTTTTTTCTATGTTACTTTATAACACCAGTTCTCTACAGAGTGGCCCAGATAAAATTAAATACCTGGTTTGTTTCTTTCATGTAACTCTGCTAGCTGCATCTTGAGGGATAAGCTCCCTGCTATTTCTAAAGATCAGTGACATGGCTTGATAATTCATTGTTATTGTTCAGTTGCTAAGTTGTGTCCAACTCTTTGCAACCCCATGGACTGCAGCATGCCAGGCTCCTCTCCTGGAGTTTGCTCAAATTCATCGCCATTGTGTCGGTGATGGTGTCTAACCATGAGCACCAAAGAATTGATGCTTTTAAACTGTGGTACTGGAGAAGACTCTTAAGAGTCCCTTGGACTGCAAGGATATCAAACCAGTCAATCTTAAAGAAAATCAGTCCTGGATATTCATTGGAAGGACTGCTGCTGAAGCTGAAGCTCCAATACTTTTGCCTCCTGATGCCAAGACCTGACTCATTGGAAAAGACCTTGATACTGGGAAAGACTGAAGGTGAAGGAAGAAGGGGCTGCAAGGGGTGGTAATTCATGGTCTCACACAATTATTTGATGTGAATTAGCAACCACGGTTAGAAAGTTGATAGATATTTACATAACATCTACTTTGTAAATGGCATAAGATGAGGTAATGTGAATGACCAAATATGCTAATGAAATGAGTCAATTTATCATATCATCAAACATGAGCAAATATAATGTAAATGCTGCTCTTAGACATGTCAAAAAATGTATTTGTGAACTCTTATTTAAACCTTTCATTTTTCCAGTGGTAATATAACTGCATGGCTATGCTGAATTAGTGAAATTCCATAGAAAAGCATGTGGAGTAAAACTTCAGTCTTCAGCTAAAATTACAGAATTATTAAAAAGGGAAGGGACCACCTCTTCCACTTAATAGATGTGAAAATGAGACCAGAAGTTAGGTGATATATGTAATGTCATGACATTAGTTAATCAGAGAGACATATCCAGAATTCAAATTATTGGATGCCTAATTCAGGGATTCTTTTTTCAACTCCTTTATGCTGATTCTTTTAAAAAATAATTTATCCTTAACTGCAATTAACCTGTGAATTCTATGCACTTGAAAAATTGAAAATGTTCAGTTACTATTGTACTATTTTGCCCATGTGTAACCCCTAGTCCTCCTAAGACTGTTTTATGGAAAGTAATCTACTATTAAAAATTTAAGAGTAGCAAAACATCCTTTAGAAATAAAAGCAATTGAGGAAGCTTACCACTAACACACAGGCAAAACAGAATCCTAAGCATTTAATAAAAATAAAAAGAGAAGACTTAAGAAATAAACAATGAGGATGAGAGAAATATTGCAAGAACACACAGCTGGGCACACATTACCCCTCAGTGGGGAGCTGGGGTGCCCATGGGGTGGGGCAAAATGTCTCACTGTGTTTGCTTAAATTCTGTATCCTAGCATTAGTTCAGTTCAGTTCAGTTGCTCAGTCATGTCCGACTCTTCGCATTACTTAAAATATAAAAACAAAGAAGTATTGGCATTTTTAATCATTAAAAAAGTAACAAGTGTATAACTCATCTCTGTAAAGCTACAATAGTAGTGCATCTCGGGCTCACAAGCAGTAAGTACCTAATATGGAAACAACATAGACAAACAGACCTAACAGGTCTCTGTGCTGTTGATAACAACACCCTCCTGTCTATTAGTGCTTTTCTTTCTCTCTCTCCCATTAATTGGACCCATTTTACAAAGGCTCGTTTAATCACCATCACCTTTATCAAAATGTCTGTAATGATTGTTCTGGCTCTCATGAAGCCTTCTTTCTCTAAACTCTGGCAGACCTTGCACATCAGGGCCCCTGCCTACACTCGTAGACACTGTATCACACCACTCCTTCCTTACTGTGCTCCGGCCACTCTTGGTCTTTTCTCTGTTTCTCAAACATGAAAAACATACATGCTCATTCCTCAATCAAAGATTGATATTCATTATTCCCTCTGTCAGGAATCTGTTCCTCTAAACCTCCACATGGCTGACTCTTCCTAGTAGCTCAGGCGAAAGCTCAAATGACAACCCACTCTAAAGCAATACATTTCAAAAGTGTTTCTCCCATTTTCTACCACACTCCTCCTATCCATATTTATCATATCATCCTGTTTTATTTTCCTTCTCCTAGCACTGAACTCATATAATCTTTAATCAAAATTTTCTTTTTTAAATTATTTTTATTGAAGGACAATTGCTTTACAGAATTGTGCTGTTTTGTCAAATCTCAACATGAATCAGTCATAGGTATACATATATTCCCTCGCTTTAGGAGCTCCCTCCTATCTCCCTCCCCATCCCACCCCTCTAGGGTGCTACAGAGCCCCTGTTTGAGTTTCCTGAGCCATACAGCAAATTCCCGTTGGCTATTTTACATATGGTAATGTGAGTTTCCATGTTACTCTTTCCATCATCTCACTCTCTCCTCCCCTTTCCCCATGTCCATAAGTTTATTCTTTCTCCATTGTTGCCCTGTCAATAAATTCTTCAGTACCATTTTTTTAGATTCCATATATATGTGTTAAAATATGGTCTTTATCTTTCTCTTTCTGACTCACCTCACTCTGTATAGGGTTCTAGGTTCATCCACCTCATTAGATCTGACTCAAATGTGTTCCTTTTTATGGCTGAGTAATATTCCACTTATGGCTATGTATATATACCACAACATCTTTATCCTTTCATTTGTCAATGGACTTCTAGATTGCTTCCATGTTCTAGCTATTGTAAATAGGGCTGCAATGAACAATGGGATACATGTGTCTCTTTGAATTTTGGTTTCCTCAAGGTATATGCCTAGAAGTGGGATTGCTGAGTCATACGGTGGTTTTATTCCTACTTTTTAAAGGAATCTCCACACCATTTTCCATAGTGGCTGTATCAATTTACATTCCCAGCAACAGTACAAGAGGGTTCACTTTTCTCCACACCCTTTCCAGCATTTATTGTTTGCAGACTTTTTGATGAGGGCCATTCTGACCAGTGTGAGATGATATCTCATTGTAGTTTTGATTTGCGTTTCTCTAATAATGAGGGATGTTGAGCATCTTTTCATGTGTTTGTTAGTCATCTGTATATCTTCTTTGGAGAAATGTCTGTTTAGGTCTTTTTGCCACTTTTTGATTGGGTCGTTTGTTTTTCTGGTATTGAGTTGTATGAGTTGCATGTATATTTTGGGAATTAATCCTTTGGCAGTAGTTTCATTTGCTATTATTTTCTCCCATTCTGAGGGTTGTCTTTTCACCTTGCTTATAGTTTTGTTTGCTGTGCAAAAGTTTTAAAGTTTTATCAGGTCCCACTTGTTCACTTGTTTTTATTTCCCTGACTCTAGGAGGTGGGACATAGAGGACCTTGCTTTGATTTATGTCATTGAGTGTTCTGCCTATGTTTTCCTCTAGGAGTTTGATCATTTCTGGTCTTACATTTGCGTCTTTAATCCATTTTGAATTTATCTTTGTGAATGGTGTTAGGAAGTGTTCTCATTTTATTCTTTTACATGTAGCTGTCTGATTTTCCCCAGCACCACTTATTTAAGAGGCTGTCTTTTCTCCATTGTATATTCTTGACTCCTTTGTCAAAAATAAGGTACCCATAGGTGCATGGGTTTATTTCTGGGCTTTCTATCTTGTTCCATTGGTCTATATTTCTGTTTTTGTGCCAGTACCATAGTGTCTTGATGACTGTAGCTTTGTAGTATAACCTGAAGACAGGAAGGCTGATTCCTCCAGCTCCATTCTTCTTTCTCAGGACTGTTTTGGCTATTTGGGTTCTTTTTTGTCTCCATATGAATAGTGGAATTTTTTGTTCTAGTTCTGTGAAAAATGCCATTGGTAATTTGATAGGGATTGCATTAAATCAGTAGATTGCATTTGGTAGTATCATCATTTTCACAATATTGATTCTTTCTACCCATAATTATGGAATCTCTCTCCATCTGTTTATCTTTGATTACTTTAATTCGTGTCTTATCATTTTCTGTGTATGGTAATTTTGTCTCCTTACATACATTTATTCCTAGATATTTAATTCTTTTTGTTGCAGTGGTAAATGGGATTGATTCCTTAATTTCTCTTTCTGATTTTTTACTGTTAGTATATAGACATGCAAGTGATTTCTGTGTAGTGATTTTGTATCCTGAAACTTTACTAAATTCACTGATTTGCTCTAGTAATTTTCTGATACTATCTTTAGGGTGTTCTATGTACAGTATCTGGAGAAGGAAGTGGCAGTCCACTCCAGTATCCTTGCCTGGAAAATCTCATGGACAGAAGAGCCTGGTGGGATGCAGCCCACAGGGTCACAAAGAATCAGGCTTGACTGGGTGACGAACACTAACAATATGTACAGTATCATGTCATCTGCAAACAGTGAGAGCTTTACTTCTTCTTTTCCAGTCTGGATTGCTTTTATTTCTTTTTCTTCTCTGATTGCTGTAGCTAGGACTTTCAGAACTATATCAAATTATAGTGGAAAAAGTGGACACCCTTGTCTTGTTCCTGATCTTAGTGGGAATGTTTTTAGTTTTTCACCATTGAGAATAATGTTTGCTGTATGCTCATCATAATGGCCTTTACTATGTTAAGGTAGCTTCCTTCTATGCCCATTTTGTGGAGAGTTTTAATCATAAATAGGTTAATTTTGTCAAAGGCTTTTTCTGCATTTATTGAGATTATCATACAGTTTTATCTATCAGTTTGTTAATATGGTATAGCACATTGATTGATTTGTGTATATTGAAGAATCCTTGCATCCCTGGAATAAACCCAACTTGATCATGGTGTATGAGCTTTTTGATGTGTTGCTGAATTCTGTTTGCTAAAATTTTGTTGAGGATTTTTGCATCTATGTTCATCAGTGATATTGGCCTGTACTTTTCTTTTTTTGTGGTGCCTTTGTCTGGTTTTGGTATCAGGGTGATGGTGGCCTTGTAGAATGAGTTCGGAAGTGTTCCTTCCTCTGCAATTTTTTGAAAGAGTTTTAGAAGGATAGATGTTCTCAATGTTCTCTCAATGTTTGACAGATTTTCCTGTGAAGCTATCTTGTCCTGGGCTTTTGTTTTTTGGGAGGTTTTTGATCACAGCTTCAATTTCAGTGCTTGTAATTGGGTTGTTCATAATTTCTATTTCTTTCTGGTTCAGTCTTGGAAGATTGAACTTTTCTAAGAATCTGTCCATTTCTTCCAGGTTATCTATTTTATTGCCATATAGTTGCTCATAATAGTCTCTTAAAATCCTTTGTATTTCTGCATTGTCTGTTGTAACCTCTTTTTTTTTTCATTTCTAATTTTGTTGATTTGATTCTTCTCTCTTTTCTTCTTGATGGTCTGGCTAAGGGTTTGTCAATTTTGTTTATCTTCTCAAAGAACCAGCTTTTAGTTTTATTACTCTTTACTATAGTTTCTTTCATTTCTTTTTCATTTATTTCTGCTCAGATCTTTATAATTTCTTTCCTTCTACTAATTTTGGGGGTATTTTCTTCTTCTTTTTCCAGCTGCTTTAGCTATAAAGTTAGGTTGTCTATTTGATGTTTTTCTTGTTTTTTGAAGTAGGATTGTATTGCTATAAACTTCCCTCTTAGAACTGCTTTTGCTGCATCCCATAGGTTTTGAGTTGTCATATTTTCATTGTCATTTGTTTCTAGAAATTTTTTGATTTCTCTTTTGATTTCTTCAGTAACCTGTTGGTTATTTAGAAATGTGTTGCTTAATCTCCATGTGTTTGTATTTCTTACAGTTTTTTTCTTGTAATTGATATCTAGTCTCATAGCATTTTTGTCAGAGAAGATGCTTGATATGATTTCAATTTTCTTAAATGTACTGAGGTTTGATTTGTGACCCAAGATGTGGTCTATCCTGGAGAATGTTCCATGTGCATGTGAGAATAAGGTGTATTCTTCTGCATTTGGATGGAATGTCCTGAAGATATCAATGAGATCCATCTCATCTAATGTATCATTTCAGACTTGTGCTTCCTTATTAATATTCTGTTTTGATGATCTGTCCATTGGTGTGAGTCGGGTGTTAAAGTTTTCTACTATTAAAGTGTTACTGTCAATTTCTCCTTTTATGTCTGTTAGTGTTTGTCTTATGTATTGAGGTACTCCTATGTTGGATGCATAGATATTTACAATTGTTATGTCTTCCTCTTGGATTGATCTACTGATCATTATGTAGTGTCCTTCCTTATCTCTTGTAATCTTCTTTATTTTAGGTCTATTTTGTCTAATATAAAGATTGCTATTCCAGCTTTTTTTTTTGTTTTGCTTCCATTTGCATGGAATATATTTTTCCATCCTCTCAGTTTCAGTCTATATGTATCTTGAGGTCTGAAGTGGGTTTCTTGTAGACAGCATATATATATATGGGTCTTGTTTTTGTATCCATTCAGCCAGTCTGTGTCTTTTGGTTGGAGCATTGAATCCACTTACATTTAAAGCAGTTATTGATACATATGTTCCTACTGCCATTTTCTAAATGTTTGGGGTTGATTTTGTAGATCTTTTCTCTTCTGTTGTATTTCTTGACTAAATAAGTCCATTTAACACTTGTTGTAAACCTGGTTTGGTGGCACTGAATTCTCTTAACTTTTGCTTGTCTGAAATGCTCTTTATTTCTCCATCAATTTTGAATGAGCTACTTCCTGGGTACAATATTCTTGGTTGTAGATTGTTCCCTTTCAGTACTTTAAATATATCCTGCCATTCCCTCCTGGCCTGCAGAGTTTCTGCTGAAAGAGCAGCTGTTAAGCATATGGGGTTTCCCTTGTATGTTACTTTTTGCTTCTCCCTTGCTGCTTTTAATCTTCTTTCTTTTTGTTTAGCCTTTATTAGTTTGATTAGTAAGTGTCTTGGCCTGTTTCTCCTTGGGCTTATCCTGTATGGGACTCTTTGTGCCTCTTGGACTTGATTGACTATTTCCTTTTCCATGTTGGGGAAATTCTCAACTATAATCTCTTCAAAAATTTTCTCATACACCTTTCTTTTTCTAACTTCTTCTTCTGGGAACCCTATAATTTGAATGTTGGTGTGTTTTATATGGTCCCAGAGGTCTCTGAGAGTATCCTCAGCTCTTTGCATTCTTTTTACTTTATTCTGCTCTTCAGAAGTTATTTCCACCATTTTATCTTCCAGCTTACTGATTTGTTCTTCTGCTTCATATATTCTGCTATTGTTTTCTTCTAGAGTATTTTTAATTTCAGTAAGTGTGTTCTTTGTCCCTGTATGCATATTCTCTAACTCTTCTAGGTCTTTGTTGATTGATTCTTGCATTTTCTCCATTTTGTTTTCATGGTTTTTGATCATCTTTGCTATCTTTATTCTGAATTCTTTTTCAGGTAATTTTCCTATTTCCTCTTCATTTATTTGGACTTCTCTGTTCTAACTTGTTCCTTCATTTGTGCAGTATTTCTCTGCCTTTTTTTTTTTTTTTTTTTATGGTACTGTGTTTAAGGTCTTCTTTTCCCAGGCTTCAAGTAAATTTGATTTCTTTCCTTAAAGAAGGTTGAATTCTTTCTTCCTTTTGGTTTCTACCCTTCTAAGTTTGGCCCAGTGGTTTCTGTGTGCTTTATATAGGGTGAGATTTGTGCTGAGTTTTTGTTTGTTTGTTTGTTTGTTTTTCCTCTGATGGGCAAAGCTGAGTGAGGTGGTAATCCTGTCTGCTGATGATTGGGATTGTATTTTTGTTTTATTTGTTGTTTAGATGAGGCATCCTCCACTGGGTGCTACTGGTGGTTGGGTGATGCCAGGTCTTCTATTCAAGTGGTTTCCTTTGTGTGAGTTCTCACTGTCTGATACTCCCTAGGGTTAATTCTCTGGTAGTCTAGGGTCTTGGAGTCAGTTCTCCCACTTCAAAGGCTCAGGGTTTGATCTCTATTCGGAACAAAGATTCCACAAGTGGTTTGTTATGGCCTCGTGTCCCTCTGATTCCTCTTCAGTGAATCAATCATGCTGCCACCAGATGGCCACTGCCTTCCCCATTGCAGTTCCTCAGCACCTTAAATATACCTCTTCAGCTAAAGACAAGCGAGGATTTGGGGGTTGGGGGTGGGTGGGTCCAAAGTTGATTTTTTAACTTCTGATTTTATCTACTATAAAATACAGCACTATTTACAATAGCCAGGACATGGAAGCAACCTTAATGTCCATCAACAGAGGGATGGATAAAGAAGACGGGGTACATATATGCAATGGAATTCTACTCAGACATAAAAAGGAATGAAATGGGATCATTTGTAGAGACACGGATGGACCTAGATTCCATCATACAGAGTGAAGTAAGCAGTCAGTAAGAGAAGCAAATATTGTATATTAATGCATATATGTAGAATCTAGAAAAATGGTACAGATCAACCTCTTTGCAGGGCAGAAATAGAGATTGAGATGTAAGGAACAGACATGCAGACACAGGGAGGGAAGGAAAATGTGGGGCAAATTGGGAGAATAGCATTGACATCCACACATTACCATGTGTAAATAGACAGCTAGTGGGAGCCTGCTGCATAGCACAGGGAGCTTAGCTCGGTGCTCTATGATGACCTTGAGGGTGGATGGGAAGGAGAGGGAGGGAGGTTCAAAAAGGAGGTGATATATATATACTTACAGCTGAATCATTTTGTTGTACAGCAGAAATCAACACACTGTAAAGCAATACTCCAGTAAATATATAAATACATATATTCCAGTTAATACACAGTCCATAGGGTTGCACAAAGCTAGACATGACTGAAGCGACTTAGCATGCATGTGTACATATAGTGAGAGATTTTTATTATTTACTGCTGTAGGTCTAGTTCCTTGTACATTGCCTGGCACATAATAGATGTTTGGTAAGTATTTGCCAAAGGAATATCCTGTTTCACATTCTGCCCTGTATTACTTGCTAATCATTTCATTCTTTACCTTCTCAATTAAATTTAAATTTCCTTGTAGCTAAAAACCATGTTTCATATTTCATCTTATAGCAAATTTGTCATCTATAACTTATTGATTGATCAGAGCTTGGGACAGTTAAGCAAGATGGCAGATAACAGGGAAATACAAACAGGTGATCTTAGATGGGTTTGGGGAACAATGTAATTTAACTGCCTCCTCATGTCCAGAACAGGCAATGAGTTGTCTCATCACGTAACACAGAGGCAATATACACCCCTGCTCTGCAGTATCCACAAAAGCCCAAAAGTCAATACCAGTCAATGTCTGAGGTTCTTGCTCCCCAGAGAGTTTTTACTAAGGGGTAAAATAATTCATTAAAATGTAAATTCTTCTATTCTGCCTGCTTTGCATCTAGGTAAGTCTTCCTTCCAAAGAGCTCAAATAAGTGGTAACAGCTCTATTTAACATAGAGTATAGTATATATCTCACACAGTCCAAATGAAATGAAGTGAAAACTCGTAGGAGTTGTTCTAAAAACCTCTCTTGGCAGCATGGCATACAAACTTAAAAAAAAAAGTAGATAAAGTTAGTGGAAATGAAAGCTGGGTTGCTCACTTCGTCTCTGCAATTTAAATTCTTGCTAATTCAGGGAAGAGGCTGAGATAGCATAAGAGAGGTGCCTGCCTTGCCATCTCAGAGATCTACAGTCACTGTGAATGGAGAAAACCAGAAACTCATGTCAGTCCTTCCTAAAAGGTCTCTAGTAAGTAATACTAGTAGTTATATGTAAGAAGGACTTGTATGATTTCTTCAAATAATAAACAAATATTTATTCAGTACCCACTAGGTAAATGCCAGGCTAATACCATGAAAACCAAAGACAAATGCCTATCTTCCCAGACTGGTTAGGGAGATAGAGGAGTAAAGTAGTATCATCAAAACAGTGTAATGGAGCTCCGGTGGGTTTAAGATCTGTGAAAACACCAAAGAAAGATACCTAACCTTATTTTGGAAGGTCAAAGCATGTTTGTCAAGAAAATGATATTCTCCTGGAGGCATTCTTCGCTGCCTAGGTGGCTCGGTGGTAAAGACTCCACGTGCCAACACAGGAGACATGGGTTCAATCCCTGGGTCAGAAAGATCCCATGGAGAAGTGAAATGGCAACCCACTCCAGTATTTTTGCCTGGCAAAAACTATGAACAGAGGAGCCTGCTGGGCTACAGTCCACAGGGTTGCAAAGAGTCGGACACGACAATAGCTAGGAGAAGTAGTCCAGACTCAAATAACAAAATGTACGAAAGCCTAAATTCAGAGAAAGTATGGAGTGTGATGGACATTTAAATAAATAATACAGGTGATTTATAGATAATACAAGACCCTGAAAACAGAGCCATGATCTGTTCTTTTGTTGTTTATTTGCTAAATCAGGTCCAACCTTTTTGTGACCCCATGGACTGTAGCCTGCCAGGCTCCTCTGTCCATAGGATTTCTCAGGCAAGAATAATAGAGTGGGTTGCCATTTCCTTCCCCAGGGGGTCTTCCCAACCCAGGGATAGAACCCACATCTCCTGCATTGGCAGGCTGGTTCTTTACCACAGAGCCACTAGGGAAACCTGATCTGTTCTGTAACTTTGTTTTTTTATTAGGAAAAAAACCGTCTATCATTTTGGGTTTTTAGAATTCTTTATTGGTCTATAGCCAATCCTGAAAGAAAAGTACAAGGGTGTTCTCTAAGCATGCCATTCAGATATTCCCCTAACACCCTTCCACCACGTCTCCCATTGTGACACGGCTGATAGCACAGACCCAAGTTGTCTAGTGACATCATCCCACTACATTCATCTCCAAATTCTTTGCCTTTTTGTCAAATCTTATTTGCTTGCTGAGGTCTTTAATCTCCTACCCCCTCCTCTCTCTTCATTGCACCTTGCTACTCTGAAGAAGCACCAACTTCTCACCAAGAGCAGCTTCAGTTATTTGATTTCTGCTAATATGCAGGATTAACATGTAAAGTGCAGTGAATCTGGTATAATCCATCACACCATCAGACGCTGGCCTGGCTTTAATGCAAGTGTTATGGAGAGTGACATTATTAATTAAGCCACAATACAGGAGCACCAACACATCAAGGAGAAAAGGCCAATGCTATGACTCACCATCTGTGGATTTTTTACTTCAGAAACACAGCCTGGCTGTCAATCTTCTCAGGGGACATACAACTTGGCAGGGTCCACTCTTCCAGGACAAATATCAGGGAAGCCTTTTCTCCATGTGGGAGAAAAGCAGGCTGACTTTGAGTCAAGCCTACTGTGGGGGAGACTGCAGCATTGCATTTGTTTGGAAACCAGACAAGGCATTTTTACTCAAGCTATGAACATTCACCCAACAGAGTAAGAGTGCCTACACTATTTAAGGTGGCCAGGGAGTCAACAAAGTGAGGAGTCAGGGGTGGATGTTTTGGAGCCTGGACTTCAGTTCCAGCTCAGCCATTTCCTTACTCTAAAACTTGGTCTCCACTTTATCCAGATGGTCACTCAGTTACCTCTCAGTGCTGACAGTCTCTGACAGGCTCATCATCTTGGTCACAGCTCTACGATATGAAGAGCCTCAATGACCACCTCCTCAGCTGCTAAAGATCTCCCTTCCCCACTTGCCTTCATAGTTTTGGTTTCCTAGGGCCCGACTGGAGCTTCCCTGGTAGCTCAGCTGGTAAAGAATTCACCTGCAATCCAGGAGACCCTGGTTCAATTCCTGGGTTGGGAAGATCCCCTGGAGAAGGGATAGGCTACCCACTCCAGTATTCTTGGGCTTCCCTGGTGGGTCAGAATCCCCCTGCAAGGCGGAAGACCTGGGTTTGATCCCTGGTTGGGAAGATCCCCTGGAGGAGGGCATGGCAACCCACTCCAGTATTCTTGCCTGGAGAATTTCCATGGACAGAGGAGCCTGGCGGCCTGCAGCCCATGGGGTCACAAAGAGTCGGACGTGACTGAGCGAGTAAGCACAGCACAGGGCCAGAGTAAGAAAGCAAAAGCAGGAACCATTCCAGAACAGAGGAACTGAGGTCGACATACTGACCAGGTGATGTCCATCAACCTCATAGATAGATGCTATATGACCTCTTAAAAGTAGCTCCAAAAAGCAATCTTTTACAAAGGTTATATAAGATAATTTCCCAATTTCCTCTCAAACATCATGAAACAACCAATGTCCTAGCTACCAGGACTTATCAGATAATTGGGCCTGAAAATGATGTCTCATTGTTCAGCAGAAATATTTGTCCTTCACAGTATCACAGGAGCCTTGGGAAATTTTGATGCTTTATTATTGACAATACTAGTAACCAGAGTCTCAGGGGTCAGTAAATTCTAGCCTGTGGATCAAATGAGTACCACAGCCTATAAGACTTAAAAAAAAAAAAAAAAGACAGACACTACTACACCTACAAAGCTTAAAATATTTACTCTCTGGCCCTTTACAGTAAATATCTACTAACCATTGAACTAGAAGAAATTTGAGACTTTCATTACTTAAAATTTACATAACGGCTATAAAGCCAGACCCTTCTTTCATTCTTGACTCATTTCTAAGCAGATGGCTAAGATACTTGCTCAAAGCAAAGCACGCTGAACTTCCTCCTTGAAATAAAAAAAAAAAAGAATTAAAGTTAGAAGCAAGGTGCAAAAGGAAAAGTCATATCAGAGAATCAATAACATCAGTTGGGAGATGGTGATGAATTATCCAGGTGAAGAGAAGAAAATGTTCAGAAGTACAAAAGAACATGGGGAATTTGAGAAAATCCAAGTGGTCCAGCTAAGATCAGAGTACCAGGGGAGTATGAATGAGACTTAAGGCTACACAAGTAAAGAAAAGTTAAAAATGAAAGAATTTATACACAGAAAAGCATCTGGACTCTATCCTTGAGGACACTAGGGAGCAAGAGGAACAAGAGTCCAGTGCTATCCTTAATATTTATCTCTAAGCCCAGAGCATCTGCAGACTAACGAGTCAGACCCCATCCTGAATGTGGAGTTGTAATGGTGGTTGTTGAGTGGGAAACAGATGTTATTGGCTCTCAGCCCCAACAGCCCCTCCGCGACCTTCCAAGATCCATAAAGCATCCATTTTCCCTCTCACACGGTCCTAAGGCCCTCAGGCGAGTTCAAACACTTCAGATAGAATTAGGGATATCAGCAAAAACACCCTCAAAATAAAAATCTGAGACTCAAGAAAATCTCCTAGGGAAACATATTTTGACAAAACGCACACCAGAAGAAATAGCACATTGCTTGCTGTCAAGAAATGGCTATCGCATTGACCACTGTGGGACCAGAAGGAAGAGGTTATTTCATTTATCATGTATCTAGGTGGGGATGGGGGGGGGTGGGAAGAAAAAAGACTTTACTCAATAAACTGCAGTGTCAAAATACATGGCATTTTGCCTCCTCGCAATTTCCCTTCAGACTGTTGAACCCACACCTGTTTTGACAAGACTTCAGCAAGCTGTTCTGCACTTCTCTGCACCATTTTCTGCTAAATAACTAGCCACCCACAATACTCAGCACAGACCCCAGGAAAAAAGACAGGACGAGAGAGAAAAAAACAAGACATCCCCCTGCACTTTTTTTTATAAGGGCCTTTAGGAAGACTGGACTCCTGGGTCTCTCACAGTTCAGTTCAGATGCTCAGTCATATCCAATTCTTTGTGATCCCGTGGACTGCAGCACACAAGGACTCCCTGTCCATCATCAACTCCTGGAGCTTACATAAACTCATCTCCATCGAGCCAGTGATGCCATCCAACAATCTCATCCTCTGTCTTCCCCTTCTCCTCCCACCTTCAATCTTTCCCAGCATCAGGGTCTCTTCCAAGGTGTCAGTTCTTTGAATAATGTGGCCAAAGTATTGGAGTTTCAGTTTCAGCATCAGTCCTTCCAATGAACACCCAGGACTGATCTCCTTTAGGATGGACTGGTTGGATCTCCTTGTAGTCCAAGGGAGTCTCAAAAGTCTTCTCCAACACCACAGTTCAAAAGCATCAATTCTTCAGCGCTCAACTTTCTTTATAGTCCAACTCTCACATCCATATGTGACTACTGGAAAAACCATAGCTTTGACTAGATGGACCTTTGTTGGAAAAGTAATGTCTCTGCTTTTTTAATATGCTGCCTAGGTTGGTCATAACTTTTCTTACAAGGAGTAAGCATCTTTTAATTTCATGGCTGCAGACACCATCTGCAGTGATTTTGGAGACCAAAAAAATAAAGTCTATCACTGTTTCCATAGTTTTCCCATCTATTTGCCATGAAATAATGGGACCAGATCCCATGGTATAGTTTTTTGAATGTTGAGTTTTAAGCCAACTTTTTCACTCTCCTCTTTCACTTTCATCAAGAGGCTCTTTAATTCTTCTTCGCTTTCTGCTGTAAGGGTGGTGTCATCTGCGCATCTGGAGAAGGAAATCGTGACCCACTCCAGTACTCTTGCCTGGAGAATCCCAAGGATGGGGGAGCCTGGTAGGCTATAGTTCATGGGGTCGCTAAGAGTCAGACACGACTGAGCAACTTCACTTTCACTTTTCACTTTCATGCATTGGAGAAGGAAATGGCAACCCACTCCAGTATTCTTGCCTGGAGAATCCCAGGGACGGGGGAGCCTGGTGGGCTGCCATCTATGTGGTCGCACAGAGTCAGACACTACTGAAGCGACTTAGCAACAGCAGAAGCAGCATCTGCATATCTGAGGTTATTGATTCTCCCGCCAATATTGATTCCAGCTTGTGCTTCATCCAGTCCAGCATTTCTCACAGTGTACTCTGCACATAAGTTAAATAAACAGGGTGACAATATATAGCCTTGACTACTCCTTTCCCGATTTGGAACCAGTCTGTTGTTCCGTGTCCAATTCAAACTGTTGCCTCTTGACCTGAATACAGATTTCTCAGGAGGCAGCTCAGGTGGTCTGGTATTCCCACCTCTTTCAGACTTTTCCACAATTTGTGGTGATCCACATAGCCAAAGGCTTTGACAGTCAATAAAGCAGAAGTAGATGTTTTTCTGGAATTCTCTAGGTTTTTCAATGATCCAATGGATGTTGGCAATTTGATCTCTGGTTCCTCTGCCTTTTCTAAATCCAGCTTGAACATCTGGAAGTTCATGGTTCAGGTACTGTTGAAGCATGGCTTGGAGAATTTTGAGCATTATTTTCCTAGGGTGTGAGATGAGTGCCATTGTGTGGTAGTTAGAGCATTCTGTGGCATTGCCTGTCTTTGGGATTGGAATGAAAACTGACCTTTTCCAGTCCTGTGGCCACTGTTGAGTTTTCCAAATTTGCTGGCATATTGAGTGGCGCACTTCCACAGCATCATTTAGGATTTTAAATAGCTCAACTGGGATTCTATCACCTCCTCTAGCTTTGTTCATAGTGGTGCTTCCTAAGGCCCTCTTGACTTCACATTCCAGGATGTCTGGCTCTAGGTGAGTGGTCACACCATCATGATTATCTGGGTCTTGAAGATCTTTTTCATATAGTTCTTCTGTGTATTCTTGCCACCTCTTCTTAATATCTTTTGCTTCTGTCAGGTTCATACCATTTCTGTCCTTTATTGTGCCCATCTTTGCATGAAATATTCCCCTGGTCTCTCTCATTTTCTTGAAGAGGTCTGTAGTCTTTCCCATTCTATTGTTTTTGTCTATTTCTTTGCATTGATCACTGAGGGGAAGACTTTCTTATCTCTCTTTGCTATTCTTTGGAACTCTGCATTCAAATGGGTATATCTTTCCTTTTTTCCTTTGCCTTTCACTTCTCTTCTATTCACAGCTATTTGTAAGGCCTTTTCAGACAATGATTTTGCCTTTTTCATGGGGAATGTCTTGATCACTGCCTCCTGTACAATGTCACAAACCTCTGTCCATAGTTCTTCAGGCACTCTGTCTATCAGATCTAATCCCATGAATCCCAATGACCTCACCACCAATCAATCAGAAGAATTTCTATGAGCTGATCACACCCTCCTCTTTGAATCATTACTATAAAACTCTTCACTACCCCCTCCAGGTCTGTTTTGAGGGCATTACCCTTCTGAGGTCCCCTTTTCCTGGCAAAGCAATGAAGCTATTCTTTGCTTCTTCACCCAAAAATCTGTCTCTGAGAGTTAATTTGGTGTCAGGGTTCAGTGGCCAGATTTGGTTTGAGAAAAGAGGGAACTGCATTTTCATGTCCTGAGAGAGTCAAAGCAGAGAGACTAGCTCAGAATCACCAAATGGAGGTGTGGTGGGAAGTGTGAGTATTAGGAAATTAACCTTGAAAGATACATCATGCCCAATCCATTGGCTGAATAAGATAAAACTGTGAGGTGATGATTGGTGAAATAAGGAACTGAATGAACCATTTACTTCTTAAATGGGCTAGAATTTGAAATGATCTGTAGTCATCTGCTATGCAGTAATTAAAGCCTCTTGGGCCCACTATTTTTCAGCCATGATTGAATTGACCATTTCTATGCAGGCTTCGACTAGCTTCACATGGTGTTATCTGACAGTCCTTCATGTCAGTCGGTACTTGCTGCCCTGGGCATCCCTCAGGGAACCACTAGGCACTCATTTATGTAACACCCACGAGTGTAAGAGAGTTAAAGCCCCTGGGATACTCCCTGACCACAGAATGGGTCATGGTGGCTAATGTATCATTATCCTTCTTTCTTTTTTTGATGAATAATTCTGAGACCTGTTTCATCAAGCTCCTCAGAGGCTCTCAGAATCAATTGATTGGTAACAGTACCTAAATCAATAAGGAAACTTTTTAGTGGCCTTCCCACCTTTCCTTTCTTCATTTCCCTCTCATGCCTTCTCCCTAGAATCACATTCCTAAATAAACTAGCTGAACACTGGTCTCTCTTTTGTTTCTGCTCCTAGGGGAAGCCTGGTTAAGATATGTGCCATTTACAGCAAGGACTCTGGCTCCTTCAGCCTCAAAGTTTCTCCAAGGCTGTGGCTGTGAAGAAGAGACGACTCATGATGGGAAGCTGGTGTCTCAGGCATCTGACATCCTGTTCAAGTGAAAGGTTCCTGTGGTCCCTCCCAGCTTCCTACTCGCTTGCTCCTGCAGAAGAAGCTACACAGGCGAGCCTTGGAATGGGAGACTTGAGGCTCAGCCCTGGTCCTCAGCCCACTCTGGAGGGAGTCAACTTTCTGGGGTTCCCCTTCTTGCCCATGCCCTCAATTTAGAAAGGTTATTTCAAGTGTCTTTTTCAGAATAAGGCCTCAGTTAGCTCTGCCAACCTTCTACTCTCCACCACCAAAAAAAAAAAAGTAAAATGCAGGTTCCATTTTGTGCCCTCTTCAGTGTTGATTTTTAAGTTGTGACCCACAGGACTCTGGCTTTATTCACTAATGCAACATATACTCACGCTGTTCCCATTGTGAACCTGGCATTTTTCTGAGTTTTGAGGATATGTTATAAACAATGTTCCTATTCACACAGAGTTTGCATGCACTTGAGAGAAACATGTAATAGTCAAGTAAACAGATAAACAAGATTATGTCAGAGAGTGATAAAGAAAATAAACAAGATGAACATGACAGTGATAGAGGGGACTGTGGCTGTTTAGATGGTGTAATAAAAGAAAACCTTTCTAGCAGGTGACGTCTGAGCTCAGCTCTGAACTTCAGGAAGGAAGTAGTCCTGAGAAGATTGTAAGATCTTCTGTAAAGAAAGATGTTTTATGAAAAAAGCAGCAGTGAGTACAAAGATCATAAATTCCAATAGCAATGCCTGGGGACCACACAGCAAGTTGGAGACTGTCCTGTCCTGAAGAACAGTTGGAGAAGGGGAGGGTTAATCCAAGTGGCCAACACCAGAGTGTACTCAGACTTACCCTCCTCTCAAATCACCAAAAAATCCCTACTGGGTAGAGTTCAACACTCTTGTCCTCTTCGCCTGAGGGACCTTTTCCCTCTTAGTCATTGTAAAGGAGGCGATGATGAAAACCATCCTTAAGAAAAAGGAATGCAAAAAGGCAAAGTGGTTATCTGAGGAGGACTTACAAATAGCTGAGAAAAGAAGAGAAGTGAATGGCAAGGGAGAAAAGGAAAGATATACACATCTGAATGCAGAGTCCCAAAGAACAGCAAGGAGAGATAAGAAAACCTTCCTAAGTGAACAAGGCAAAGAAATAGAGGAAAATAATAGAACAGTAAAGACAAGATCTCTTCAAAAAAATTAGAGATACCAAGTGAATATTTCATGCAAAGACCAGCACAATAAAAGACAGAAATGGTATGGACCTAACAGAAGCAGAAGCTATTAAGAAGAGGTGGCAAGAATACACAGAAGAACTATACAAAAAAAGAACTTAGTGACCCAGATAACTATGATGCTGTGATCACTCATCTAGAGACAGATATCCAACAGTGTGAAGTCAAGTGGGTCTTAGGAAGCATCTACGAACAAAGCTAGTGGAAGTGATGGAATTCCAGCTGAGTTACTTCAAATCCTATAAGATGATGCTGTTAAAGTGCTTCACTCATTATGCCAGCAAATTTGGAAAACTCAACAGTGGCCACAAGACTGGAAAGGTCAGTTTTCATTCCAATCCCAAAGAAAGGCAATCCCAAAGAATGTTCAAACTACCACACAATGGCACTCATCTCACGTCCTAGCAAAGTAATGCTCAAAATCCTTCAAGCTAGGCTTCAATAGATGAGAATCTAGAACTTCCAGATGTTCAAGCTGGATTTAGAAAAGGCACAAGAACCAGAGAAAAAATTGCCAACATCTGTTGGATAATAGAAAATGCAAGTATCTATTTCTGCTTCATTGAGTACACTAAAACCTTTGACTGTGTGGATCACCACAGACTGTGGAAAATTCTTCAAGAGATGGAAATACCAGACCACCTGACCTGCCTCCTGAGAAATCTGTATGCAGGTCAAGAAGCAAAAGTTAGAATTGGACATGGAAAAACAAACTGGTTCCAAACTGGGAAAGGAGTACATCAAGGCTGTATATTGTCACCCTGCTTATTTAACTTATATGCAAAGTACATCATGTGAAATGCTAGCTGGATGAAGCACAAGCTGGGATCAAGATTGCCGGGGAAAACAGCAATGATCTCAGATATGCAGATGACACCATCTTTATAGCAGAAAGTGAAGAAAATCTAGAGCCTCTTGATGGCGATAAAAGAGGAAAGTGAAAAAAACTGCCTTAAAACTCAGCACTCAAAAAACAAAGATCATGGCATCCAGTTCCATCACTTCATAACAAATAGATGGTGAAGCAATGGAAACAGTGACAGACTTCATTTTCTTGGTCTCCAAAATCACTGCAGATGGTGACTGCAGCCATGAAATTAAAACATGCTTACTCCTTGCAAGAAAAGCTATGACAAACCTAGACAGTGCTATTTAAAAGCAGAGACGTCACTTTGCCAACAAAGGTCTGTATATTCAAAGCTATGGTTTTATCAGTAGTCATGTACAGGTGTGAGAGTTGGACCATGAAGAAGGTTGAGCGCCAAAGAATTAATGCTTTTGAACTGTGGTGTTGGAGAAGACTCTTAGAGAGTCCCTTGGACTTCAAAGAGATCAAACCAGTCAATCCTAAAGGAAATCAATCCTGAATATTCATTGGAAGGACTGATGCTGAAGCTGAAGCTCCAATATTTTGGCCTCTTTATATGAAGAGCCAACTCATCTGAGAAGACCCTGATGCTGGTAAAGATTGAAGGCAGGAGAAGAAGGGGACAACAGAGGATGAGATGGTTGGATGGCATCACCGACTTCAATGGACATGAGTTTGAGTAAGCTCTGGGAGTTGGCGATGGACAAGGAAGCCTGTTTTACTGCAGTCCATGGGATCACAAAGAGTCAGATATGACTGAGCGATTGAACAACAACAAATTAAGGAGATGGAGCCCATCCTATGAACCTAGTTAACATCAATACCTTAGCTACCATCTCATCCCCTTAGTTACCATCTCATGTGGTGATGGAAAATAAGGTGGGATTGGTTAGATGGGGCTTAGAGAAACCAATGTCAAAGGCACTCCCAATTAAGGAGTTGGTAGGAAACAGGGAGTTGTAGAAAATACATCAATACCTGGAGGTCATATACAAAGAAAGATTTTAAGACATCAAAAGATCCATTCCTATGTCCTGCTAAAACTGTATCTGATTAGTTATCTATTTTATACGTAGTACCCATAGTATACATGTGTCAGTCTCAAATCTCCCAATTCCTCCCACCACCCCCTTTCCCCCTTGGTAAGGCATGGGACAGATGTATAACTATGGCTGATTCATTTTGCTCTACAGTAGGAACGAACACTGGAGATGGAAATGGCAACCCACTCCAGTATTCTTGCCTCGAGAATCCCCATGAACAGAGGAACTTGGCTACAGTCCATAGCGTCACAGAGTCAGACACAACTGTAGTGACTGAGCACATATGCACACAGAAACTAACACAACATTTAAAGCAACTGTACTCCAATAAAAATTAATTTTAAAAATTATATCAAAGTTTTACATAATAACACGTTTTTCTTCATATAATCAATATGATTCCATTACTTCATTTAGAATCCTAAAACTTATCTTTCTCAAAAAAAATTCCACTTGAATCTAATGAATACCTTGCTTTCCTTTACCAGCCAAATAGTGCAGGAGACCATTTGTCATCTATGTGCATGTTTCTGGTGTGCCACAACTAACCTCACAAAAAGATGCTTTTCTCTCCTATCCCCTCATCTTCTGAAGACGCCATATCCTTAGGCTCTCCTTCATTTCCGTAATTCTGTTGAAAACTGGCCTTCTGTCTCATTTTTGGGTTAGACTGTGAGGATTGGAGGGCCTCCCCGGAAGCTCAGTGGTTAGGAATTCACCTGCCAATTCAGGAGACAAAGGAGATGCTGGTTTGATCCCTGAGTCAGGAGGATCCCCTGGAGAAGGAAATGGCAACCCACTCCAGTATTCTTGCCTGGAGAATCCCGTGGACAGAGGACCCTGGCATGCTGCAGTCCATGGGTGGCAAAGAGTTGGACACGACTGAAGCTAATGAGCATGTATCATGCACGTGAGGATCTGATAATGGTTGGAAATGTGAGCTCTGAGCAAACTCAGGCATCAGACATTAGGGAAGTAAGAATTGTTTTTGAGATGTCTGTATACTGTCCTACACTCAACAATTGTGTTCAAGCTAGTCCTGATCACAAGGAGAGAGAATAAAATAATTTGAAATAAAACTTTATCCCTCCTAACAAACTTTTTCTTCCACCAAGACCTCAAGGACTCTGAATGTGTAATAATGCACTTCAGGCTGAGGAAAAAGCAGAAGCCCCAATCGAACTTTCTTCTTCCCATCTTTTGAAAGGAACTTTTCCCTGTTCCTATATGAATTGTTAATCCTCTTGTGTTGCTGTTGGCAGAAACATATATCTTGTGTCATTTTGATAAAGTTGTGCATTTAATGTTCCTACAGTTAAGTGAGAGAGAGAAAAAAATCCTAACATTTTTAAAATGAGGCACTTCAAGGAGCAGAGAGAACATGAGGTGGGAATGACTAATTCGGAGGTAGTAGGTTACCATCAAGAACATACATCACTCTCCAACCTGCAGAAAATAGCACACATTTTTCATTCTCCTTTGCACACATGCTTGGTTTTATCCCCTACTCTGTGAGAAGGAGAGTGTCTGGCTTTGTTTCTTTGGACTATCCAAGGCTAGAGATGAAATCCATTCTCCCAACCTTTTTCTCCCAAAGAAAGGAAAGATATTCAGAGACCCAAATTACAATGAGAATTGAAGAGTCCCTGGGAGGTCAAATGGATTTCCCAGGGACACACCAATTTTCTTTCCCATTGTTTTTCTGTCACTAAGTCATGTCAACTCTTTGGCACCCCACGGACTGCAGCAGGCCAGGCTTCCCTGTCCTTCACTATCTCCCAATTTGCCCAAATTCATGCCCATTGAGTCAGCGAGGCTGTCTAACCATCTCATCCTTTGCCACCCGCTTCTCCTTTTGCCTTCAATCTTTCCCAGCATCAGGGTCTTTCAGGTGGCCCTAGCAAAACTGGCTTCCAAGTGAGCAGGAAAAAATAAAGAAATATGTATGCTCCTTGTTCTCTAAATTCATCAAGACTCAGCACAATCTGCCCTAAGCAGAGATACTTACACACTCATGTTTGAAAGGTGACAAGGTACCCCTATAAATATTTAGAACTCGTTTATCTCTAAAATATGTATCTTTAGAGTTAGGGCAAAAACTGAATTTATGCCAGGAGACAAAACCTTCCTGGACCCAGGAAAACCATGAAAGACAACTAAAATGCTCAGTGTGGCCCAGTGTGTGCTTGGGAGCAGATCTCCTAGTTTTGAATCTATTCCAGTTCTCACTAGCTATGCCACCCTGGGGAAAATGCTTCACCTTTCCAAGCCTCAGTTTCCTCACCTGTGCAATAAGCATCATAGGGTGACTATCATTAACTCTGAATCATAGTAACTAGATATAACAGAGTCTGTGATAGACTTGTATGAGGCAGAACACATAAAGGGTTTAGTGTGGGGTCTGGCAGGTATAAGTAGGTCTGACCAAAGGTCAGATGCCTGGTGGTGATGATTAAAATGTGAAGAGGAACAGGCACAAAAGCCTGGGAAGATACCAGATGTCTGATCCAGGCTTCCTGAATTTAAGTCCTTTCTAAGATGTATGAATAAATCACAAAGGATTCAAAACAACCATGCTGGACCTGGCCGTTAGTCCAGGGGTCAAGAATCTGCCTGCCAATGCAGGGGACGTGGGTTAAATGCTGGGGGAAGATCTCACATGCCATGGGACAACTAAGTCTGTGCACTGCAACTACTGAAGCCCACATGCCCCAGAGCCCATGCTCCACAACGAGAGAAGCCACCACAAGCAGTCCATGTACTGTGACAAAGAGCCGGTGCAGCTAAACAAACAGACTTTAATTTTTTAAAAAAATGACGATGCTAGGCCATGCAAAAGCCATATGCTTTGAGGAAGGGGGCTATTACCCACCATTTTGCAGAAGGGAAATTAGAATTCAGAGATGCACTGACTCCGAGGGCTCACCGTAGGATTTAAGTGGCAGAGCTGGGACTTGGACCCACCCCCTTGCACCATGCATGCTCTTTCCACTATAAAAATACTCCCCAGAAAGTAGGGCTTTTCCAGGAGGCTGCAAATGGGAAGAAACCCCCAATAGTCCTGACACTGTGAGGAGTCACCGGTAAGCAAAGCTTATCCGAGGTGAACCCAGAGAGTCCTTTCTTCTTTTTCTGATTATAATGAAAAGCTCAAAACTTCAAAAGTGGCTTTAAAAGGGGCAGATGTTTGACTGCTTGCTTCACCCCTGTGCGTTGGCAAGTGTGAGCAGGGGCTCTTGTCCAGGGCTCTCTATATGCTGGCCCCATCACTCACTGGCCTGGTTCTCCTCCCAGGAAGAATGAGTGGCCTGCAGGGAGCACACGTGGCTCATGGTAGGGATGCCTACCCAATTTCCCTGCCCAGACACAAGCATCTTCACTTGAAAATAGTGGATAAAAGTCAAGAAACTTCCTGTCAGCTTTGCTACGCACCAAGTGTTACACTGATCCATCACTGTGTCCCATCTTATCCAATCGTCTCAGCAATCCTCTGATATGGGTGTTATTATGCCTGTTTTGCAGATGGGGAAACTGAAGCCCAGCTAGAGACCAGTGTCACTCAAATGATGAGTGGGAGATCCAAGGTTCAAACTCAGGCCCTCAGACCCAAATCCTATTCTCAAGATATTGTCACACCCCAAAGAGAAACTCTTAAAGAGACTACACTGTCGTAGCAGCTGATGTTAGCTCCCAGGAAAACCACATCCATCTCGAACCTTTTTATTAGGCAGTGCATCTTTTCTGGGATCGAGGTCAATTCTTAAACCACCACAGCACTAAGACTAAGAGAAATATGTGTCCCAAACTGTCTCGCTTGTAGATGGCAGCCACTCTGATTTGAAGGGGATTAACTATCAACAACGGCACCTGTGACGCCTACGATTTCCAAAGCCTGGCCAGGTAAATTCAGAAGAACATCCTCTGCACCATCCTTTACCACGATAGAGTGGTGGACTCATTCACTCTGACTAATAGAGCAAACACAGAACAGTGAAAATGTATGATGCATCGGAAGCTTCAACCTATGTAAGAAAGATAGCTTCTTTTTTTCTTTGCACATTCTGTACAGGTCCATGAGCTCAGGCATCAGCCACGAAGACATCCTTTAAGAGGGTAACACAAGGAACAGAGACTCTGGGACGAAACAGACAAGGATTTCCATATCAGTGTTGCCCTTTCCCCTGATGCACAACATTGGGCACCTGCAGTCATTCATCCTCTAACCATTGCAGGCATGCTCAATACTGCACTGGGCAAAATATAGACACCAAGGTGAAGGAAAAATGCTCAGCCCTCAAGGAGAAGGATGCAGTGGCATCACCAGACCAATGGACTAACGATTACAACACACAATGTGGGGACTTCAGGAAAAAGACATGTGAGATAATGTGTATAATGTTCTATTTCTCTGAACCTCAATTTCCCCATCTGAGAAATGGGAATGACCACAAAAAACCTATCTCACAAGGTTGGTGAGAGGCACACAAAGAATTCTCCACAGTTCATCATCTCTGGCCACATGTAGCTGAACTACTTATGAGAACAAGTTTTCTAATATGCATTTCCTGCAACATCTTGGTTTACATTTTCTCAGTTGCTCTGAATCTAGCCAAAGGTGATGCCTTTTCATGATAATCCCATTGAAAGTAGACCTGTGTGCCTCCTGAAAGTTTATCCCATCCTCCAGAATCTCTCTGTCATAAAAATCCCTTGGAATCTTCAGTTACCCTCTTTTTTATTTATTCATTATCATTACTGTTATTATTTCCTCTTCTACAAATGCAAGGGGCATCTCTGGTAGCTCAGCTGGTAAAGAATCTGCCTGCAATACAGGAGACCCCAGTTCGATTCCTGGGTTGGGAAGATCCCCTGGAGGAGGGATAGGCTACCCACTCCAGTATTCTTGGGCTTCCCTGATGACTCAGATGGTAAAGAATCCACCTGCAATGCGGGATACCTGGGTTCCATCCCTGGGTTGGGAAGATCCCCTGGAGGAGGGCATGGCAACCCACTCCAGTGTTCTTGCCTGGAGTATCCCCATGGAAAGAGAAGCCTGGCAGGCTCCAGTCCATGAAGGCAAGAAATTCATTTGTCTTTTTGTTTACTGTAGTTTCAAATGTCCAGAAGAATGGCTGGCACATAGTAGGTCTTCAATATCTATTTGCTGAATGAGTGAATGAATGAATACATGATGTACCCACATCTCTAATATGCTAGAATTGTAAGTCAGAGGCTATTTCTCCTCTTTTACCTGAGATGTTTGTAGCATTAATTCATCAAGGGTTTCAGAAAATCACCCCTGCCTTCCAGCTCCAACCAGATTTCTCTTGGAGACCAGAAACAGAGAGATACAAGTCACCCAAGACTCCCATCATCATTATTATAATCTTACCTTGCGCTCAACTCAAGTCCCACCCTCCTCCTTCCTTGCCTCTCTGAATTAAATGTGCTGATTATTTTCCCCAAACATCCTACTGGGAAAAGAAGAGGCCTCTGTCAGAGCTAAGAGAGCTGGCAGATGAGAGAAGAGAAATAAAATTCATTTTAAAGCCGTCCTGTGGTTTGCCTGCAGGATTGGTTCTGCTCTCCTCATGTCTCTCAGTGACATCCAGCCCAAACATCTATGCTCTCTAAAAGAGAAGTCAGTTGTCCCTCAAAATCAATATAGAAACAACTGACATTTCCTTCAGACACTGGATTTTCGTTCTAGTGAAGAAAAGACAGGGAACAGGAAGGATGGAGAGTTTTCAGAGGAAAGCTGACTTTCAGCCACACAATAAATGGCAAGTGCTCTGGACTTCCCTGGTGGTACCATGGATAAGAATCTGCCTGCCAATGCAGGGAACACAAGTTTGATCCCTGGTCCAGGAAGATGCCACATGCTGTGAAGCAACAAGCCCTTGCACCGCAACTACTGAGCCCATGCTTTAGAGCCCACAAACTGCAGCTGCTGAAACCTGTGTGCCCCAGAGCCCATGCTCCATAGCGAGAGAAGCCACCACAAGATGCTTGTGTGCCGCAAACAAGAGAAGCGCCTGCTCTCCGCTCAAGCAAGCTCATGCAACAGCAAAGACTCAGTGCAGCCAATAAATAAATAAAGAAAATTTTTATTATAAAAAGCATAAATAGCAAGTGTTCTAAGATGAATCAGATACCTGAAGACTGTAGCTCTGTTCAGTTACTCAGCTGCATCCAACTCTATGTGGCCCCATGGACGGCAGCACACCAGGCTTCCCTGTCCATTACTAACTCCCAGAGCTTGTTCAAACTCATGTCCATCGAGTCAGTGATGCCATCTAACCATCCCATCCCCTTCTCCTCCTGCCTTCAATCTTTCCCAGCATTATGGTCTTTTCCAATGTGTCAGTTCTTCGCATCAGGTGGCCAAACTATTGTAGAGTCGAAGAGCTGTAGACCCTGGTCCGAACTCTGGGGGGAAAACACATGAAAGCCTGACTTGGAGGAATTATCCTTATGATTCATTTCTTTTCATGTGTAATACAGAGGAAACCTCTCAAATAATTACAATAATAACATTTAAGATTTTGTTTTCTGTATTTCAGGTACACTGCTAAACCATTTGCACCCACTATTAATTCTTTTGAAATCCTATATGGCCTTTCCTATTACAGTGATTGCTCTTTTAAGGCTCAGACAGGTGACATCACTGACCAGAGAATACATAGCTGTTAAGTGGCAAAGTCAGGATCTGAACTCAGATCTCCTGAATCCAGGGCTCCAAATCTACATGCACTAGCTGGGACAGAAAGAATACGCAGAAAGAGAAGACTGGGTGGAAAAGGAGTAAATTAGGCACCTCCTCTCCACTTGTAGCTCAGAGCTACCAGGTGGAAAGAATCTGCCTGCAATACAGGAGACCCCAGTTTGGTCCCTGGGTTGGGAAGAGACCCTGGAGAAGGGAATGCAATGCACTACAATATTCTTGCCTGGAGAATTCCATGGACAGACCATGGGGTGGCAAAGAGTCAGACACAACTGAGCAACTAACCCTTCTTCTTCCCCCCACCTAGGGTACCAGGATTTTGACTGAGAGGGCATTACAGGATCTCACACCTGGAGGTAATCAAAGACAAGCAGTTCACTGTTCACTTAACACTGAGGCTATTTTTTTCCCCAGAGCCAAATCGCTGAGTAACTGAATTCACTTGCCTACATATCATAATCGGGGTAGGTACAGAGCAGCTCTGACCTACTTTAAAATCAATTTTGATGTGCCCCATGGACTTTTTCAAGCTAGTTTACAAACACAATTCAGTTTTTGTTAAATAAATCTAATTGCTTCTGGGGTGTTAACAGATGACATTGCCTCCCAGGAAGAGCTTGCCAAGATTGGAGCTTCTGTGCAACATTGTCTTACAATAAAATTTCTAAGTCCCACCTTTGACAAGCTCACAAACAGCACCCAGGGATGGATCAGAGCACCCTCATGTCTGACTATGAGATTCTGCCCTCTAATGTAATGTGCTATTAAAAGGCCCCTGTGACACCGTCCTTTCATTAATCAGATTTAAGACTCTCTTCTCTCCTCAACCCTTTATCCCAGGCTTAGATTTTTTTTTTTTTTTTTTTGACACCATGATCTGGAAAAGAACCACCACCACCAAACAGAAACAAAAAATGAAGCAAAAATAATAAACAGTGTTTTAAAAGTGGTATGCATTTGTGAACAACTGCCTTAGAATTAACCGGGGGCAGGAGTTAATCATACAGAATCCTGATCAGAGAACAGCATAATCTGGGTAAGACAGATTCATTTATTCCATCTCGTATTCAGGATTTCCCCAGTAGGCATTCAGAGTCGGCTATAAACCAGCTCCTGTGACGGACTCTGTGGGTTTACTATGAACAGAGCCAGCCAGCCTCCCTGCCCTCATAGAGCTCACAGCCTGGGGAGGGGGAAAACTTGGTGAAAACAATCACAGCAATAAATGCAAAACGTGGGTTGTGATAAATGCTATAATGAAATAGTGAATGGTACTTGAAACAGTGTAAAGAGAATTTGGGCAGAAATCTCAAGAATGTGATTCTTACACCTGAATCTAAAGGAGAGGTGTTAATTAGGAAGAAAGGGAGATAGAAATCATCAGTGAGGCACCAGTGAAGAAAATCATCACATTGAGGACCAGTGAAGAGAACAGATTGGAAGGGACTGGATGCCAATAAATCTCAGAGAGAACTTCTAGAACAGTTCAATTTCTACTCTCATTGACATCATAAGCTATTTGAGTTCCAATAACCTGGAGATTATCTCATCCAATTTCTCATCCATTATAAGAATCTCAGACTACTTTAGTCATTGATTGAAAAAATATTTCTAAGCTTTTCTAGATTCTGGAGATAGAGCAAGTAACAAAATAAAAATTCCGTGGCTGTCTGTAACTTATGGTCTAGTGAGGAGAATCAGATAATAAACAAACAGGTAAGAGAACAGATATATGTATACATATAGCTGATTCACTTAGATATTCAGCAGAAACTAATGCAACATTGTAAAGCAACTATATTCCAATAATAACTTTAAATAAACCAAAATAGACAGGTAAATACAGAATATGTCAAAGACTGGAAGGGCTATGAAAAAACTAAAAAACAGAGTGATGGGTAGAGAGAGTTCAATGTGGAGGGGTTGCTATTTAAATACAGAAGTTTAGAAAGTCCTCACTGGTAAGAAGGCGACATTCAAGAAAAATCTTGAAAGAAATAAGGGAGTGAGGCATGCAGCCGGCAGGAGAAAGGGTGGTCCAGGAAGAGGCAGTAAACGAAACTAAAGACCTCGGGGACAGGTGCGCCTAGGTGTGCTCTAGGGGCAGGGAGGAGGCCCTGTGGTTGGAGCTGAGGGAACAAGAACAAGAAGGGAATAGGAAATGAGGCCAGAATAGTAATAGAAGAGTTTATAGAGCTTTGTAGCCCCTTGTGAGAAGGAAATGGCAACCCACTCCAGTGTTCTTGCCTGGAGAATCCCAGGGACGGCCGAGCCTGGTGGGCTGCCGTCTACGGGGTGGCACAGAGTCAGACACGACTGAAGCCACTTAGCAGCAGCAGTAGCCCCTTGTAAAAGGCTTTTACTTTCAGGGAGATGGGAAACTCTTGGAGGATCTTAAACAAGAAAGTAGCACAAAATGATTAATATATTGAAAAGAGAACTCTGGGACAATGTGAAAGATTGACTGCAGAAGTCAGAGCAGAGGCAGGGAGACAGGAGAAAAGGCTATTACAACAATCAAGGCAGGGATTTCCTTGGTGGTCCAGAGACCAAGACTCGGTGCTCCCAATGAGGGGGCCCGGGTTCAATCCCTGGTCAGGGAATTTGATTCCGCATGCTGCAATGAAGATTGAAGACCCCACATGTCACAACTAAGCTTCAGCACGTCAAATAAATAATTATTATTTTTTTAAAAGAGCAAACAAATAATGACTTGGACCAAGTGCTAACAGTAGAAATGCTAGAAGTAATTATATTCTGGACACATGAAGAAGGTAGGGCTGACAAAATTTGCTCATGGATTGCACATGAAGTATGAGAGAGAGAAAGGAGGATTAAGATGGTCCGAAAGTGTAATGGGCTGAGCAGCGGGAACAATGGAGCTAGCACTGACTGACATGGGAAAACTGTGGAAAGACAGCATCTCAGAGAGAGGAGCATGAGGAGCCCAGGTGTACACCTATTGAAGAGGACCCACCTATTAGAGAGTTATAAGTGAGACATCACGTAGGTATTTGGTTTGTTTAATGGTAGGAAGCTCAAAGAAGAGACCTGGGCTAGATATACACAAGTGGGAGTACAGGATGAGATGATCTGATGATAGAGTATTGACAGGGAAGTAAAGTCTAAGGTCTGAGTTTAAAAAAAAAACAACAACAAAAAACTGTTATCCAGGCAATCCAGTCCATTATTCATACAATTATTCCACAGAGTCAACACTTTCTTCATGCCAAAAATATGAGATAAGGAACTGGAGACTCTTTCACCATCCTTTCAATTTTGCCTGGCTTTGTGACTTCCATCAATAAAGAGGATGGGGTACAAGTGGTAATGTGCTGGCCTTGGACCTAGGCTCAAAGAGGCCTCATTTGCTCCCATTCTATCTCCAGTATCCTGCCATCAGATTCGCACCATCTATATAAGCCTGGGCTAGCCTGCTGGAGGGAGAAAGGCTGTGTGAAGGATATCTAAGGCCCACCAACTTCCGGATGTGGATAAGGCCAACCTGAAACAGCCAGCCCTGAAACTGTCTACAGATGCATAAGAGAGTCCAGCATGGGTGAGCTGAATCCAGCCCAAAAGAGTAGAACCATGTAGCTGGCCCACAGTCTCATGAAAAATACTATATGGCAGCAACCAAGTTCAACACTTCCCTGGTGATGCTTGTGGTAAAGAACCCTCCTGCCAATGCAGAAGATGTAAGAGACAGGGGTTCAATTCCTGGGACAGGAAGATCCCCTGGACGAGGGCACAGAAACCCACTCCACTATTCTTGCCTAGAAAGAATAGAGGATCCTCGGGAGCAAGAGTCCATGGGGCTGCAAAGAGTCAGACACAACTGAAACGACTTAGCACACACGCATAACCACAAGTTCAGGGCTTCTTTTTCAAGTAATAACAAGGAACTGAAACAACCTTTGTCTTCCCAGCTCTCCAGTTGCAAATCCTATCCTTCCTATTTTACTTTTATTATTTTCCCTATCTTTCCTGTTTTAAATGTATCATCCTCCATGAAGCTTTGCCTGACGCCTACAGCAAGAAGTCAGCATTCACTCCTCTGACATCCCATGGCATTTGGTTTGCACCTTTCTGTATTTGTCAGAGTAGGCAGGACTCTGCCATAATAACAGATGTCAGTGGCTTAGTAGAACACAGATTTAGTTCTGGTTCAAGGTACCCAGCTGATGTGAGTTATCAGGGAATTCTGCAGCACACATGCACACATTCACTCAGGACCCACCCTGATGCAAGCCGCACCATCCTGCCACGCTGCCATCTCAAACTGAAGCTTCTGAGAATGCATAGAGAACTCAGACCTGCTCTTCACCACTTCTACTCATTGCCCACTGCCCAGACCTGATCATATAGCGCATCTAACTGCAAGACAGCTGGGAATGAAAAGGAGCATGTGGATACTTGTTCCGGTCTTTATCCTTGCTCGTGGCACCATTCCTTTATGCCTTTGATTTGCATGACCTTCTTTCTTATACCAAATGTGCTATCCCCAGGACAGGCTTGATGGGCATGCATGCTATTCAGTAGCACTGGGTCCCGTGCTTAGGACCCCACACTTGTGGTAATGATCTGCTGTCTCTGTCTTGAAATCCTTAATAATTTTTAAACTAGGGGTAGGTGGGGGGGTCTCTCATTCTCATTTTGTCCTGAGCCCCTCAAAGTATGCAGCTGATCTTATCCACAGCTGATCTAGGAGTTTTCAACCCAAGGGGCTCACTGGTATTACCAGGGGAACATTAAAAAATACAGTACCCAAGACCCCCTGAGAACAATTAAGTCCGACTCTTGGAATTGAGCACTGGAAAAAGTAATTTTTCAAAAAAAATACCTCCATGTGATCCTGATAGCTAGAGTTGAGCCTCACTCCTCTAATGCCAACTTATAAATAACTGCTTTTGGTACTCTCTAAAAAAATATATATATATGGTAAGAAATAAGAAGTTGTGGGCTTCCCCTGTGGCTCAGACAGTAAAGAACCTGCCTGCATTGCAGGAGACCTCGATTTGATCCATGAGTGGGAAAGATCCCCCTGAGAAGGAATGGCAACCCACTCCAGTACTCTTGCCTGGGGAAGCCCCACGGACGGAGGAGCCTGGAGGGCTACAGTTCATGGGGCTGCAAAGTCAGGCATGACTGAGTGACTAACACTTTCAAGAAATAAAAATGACTGCCCTTCTTAGTTTTAAAAATGTCAAAGCCATGAAAATAAAGTCTGGAGAACTACTTCAGATTAAAGAAAACTCGAGGTAAGACACTAAATGCAACACGATTCTGAACTGGATCCTTCTGTAAAAGACCAGTGTCCCCATGCCCATCTTTTAGAAATTATGGCACACGTGTGTAAAGATAGAGGTGCAAGGCGGCCATTCACTATGGCATCGTATCTGATGCAAAAAAGAAGGATACAATCGTTCTCAATATCCACTACTGGACAAAGCTGAATAAACTATGAGACATCATGCTGTGTAAAATAGAGGGCAATTTACATGTGATGAACTAAAAAATATCTCTGATATATTATTACCTGAAACTTCAGACTAACATGTATATCATAGTTCTATTTTTAATACATATATGTATATGTGTGTGCACCCATATATATAAAAATCTTATAATGCTGATAAGTTTACTTCTGAGAAGGAAGAAACTTAATTGATATATATGTTGAGCTAGCCAAAAGCTTTGTTCAGGAAAAACCTGAACAAACCTTTTGGCCAACCCAGTATATTTTTTAAGTCTCCTGTTGGCAATTTTAATTTTATTTCTCAAGTAGTAAATTTGTATGTGAGATTGACCAATGACCTTCCTTTTGGCTGTTGTAGTTTAGCCAGTCAATAATTCCTTGTAACCACCTTTGAAGAAATCCATGAGAGCTTTTAATTTTAAGGAACTGCCTGCCTAAGTCTTCTGAGTGAAATAGCATAAAATATAAATGAAAAACCTGAATTAGAAAAATAAGCTCAGGTTGTTTTAGAAAACCTAGAATAAAAAGAGTAACGTATTTGTAACTCACATTTCAGCAAACAATCAATGTTCTTAATTTCAAGAAATTCAAAGCTGCCTGTGTGCTAATTACCGTGCATTGAATTCCTTCCAGCGCTGATCTATTACATGTTTGCGTGTATCTCTTTAGACATAAAATAGAGAAAATGGGGGAGGTGAGGGATACTGCTATAAACTGTTTTCCTCCCTCTTTCCTCAAATAATAATTTGAGTGTGATAAGGATTTGCAAAACAAACACCAAGCTGCATAGGGCTTTGTGTTTTGAAGCCAAAGCATGAAAATCCATTTAAGCAACTATCTTTCTGCCTGCTGAGATAAACAGGTTCTAAGTAACCTATATAAATCTCCAAACCATGGAAGAAAATAACCCCAAACTTTTTTCTTTATTTGGCCCCAATTAAAGTTCAATACGGGGGATTTATAATCCCCATCTAAACAGGGTGTCTGCAATTTATAGCCTGACATAAATAACCAACTCTAATGCTGTAAAAGGACAAAGGGTCAATTCCATATATTTATACAGAAAGGAAAAGGATACCAACATTCAGCACTTTGCCAAGACAGCTCTTACTAAAAGGCCAGAGTAGATAGTTGGCATTTTGCTCCCCCAGCATCCATTTCTTCTGTCTACTATCACCTGTATTTCTTCATGGAGAATTACTTCTCCCCCATGGGTACTTCCCCAGGGGCTTCCCAGGTGGTGCTAGTGGTAAAGAATCCAACTGCCAATGCAGGAATCATCTGAGACACAGGTTTGATCCCTGGGTCAGGATGATCCCCTTGGGGAGGTTATGACAACCTACTCCAGTATTCTTGCCTGGAGAATCCCCATGGACAGAGGAGCCTGGTGGGCTACAAACCATAGGGTCGCAAAGAGCCGTACACGACTGAAGTCACAGCACACACAAATGCCATGGGTATAGCACTAAGACCCAGTTCCAGTAGGCCATTTTTAGTGACAGAAGAAAAGGGTCAGTTTCTCCCCTATTCCTGCTACAGCAAGACAGAAGGTGAGCACCTGGCCTAAGTTCTGCCACAAGATGCTCTGCAGATTTTGAAGTTACTATCCCTCAGCATTAAACTCACTTCTCTACCCAACTTTGTAAAGCAATACTTGGGGTTCTGCTGACCATGTTTCTCCATTCTGGGGGAGATTCTAATGTTCAGTTCAGTTCAGTCGCTCAGTCATGTCTGACTCTTTGCGTCTCCATGAACAGCAGCACTCCAGGCCTCCCTGTCCATCACCAACTCCCAGAGTTTACTCAAGCTAATGTCTATTGAGTCAGTGATGCCATCCAACCAACTCATCCTGTCGTCCCCTTCTCCTCCTGCCCTCAATCTTTCCCAGCATCAAAGTCATTTCCAATGAGTCAGCTCTTTGCATCAGGTGACCAAAGTATTGGAGTTTCAGCTTTAGCATCAGTCCTATCAATGAATATTCAGACCTGATCTCCTTTAGGACGGCCTGGTTGGATCTCCTTGCAGTCCAAGAGACTCTCAAGAGTCTTCTCCAACACCACAGTTCAAAAGCATCAATTCTTCGGCGCTCAGCCTTTTTCACAGTCCAACTCTTACATACATACATGACTTCTGAAAAAACCATAGCTTTGACTAAATGGACCTTTGTTGCAAAGTAATGTCTCTGCTTTTTAATATGCTATCTAGGTTGGTCATAACTTTCCTTCCAAGGAGTAAGCATCTTTTAATTTCATGGCTGAAATCACCATCTGCAGTGATTTTGGAACCCAGAAAAATAAAGTCTGACACTGTTTCTACTGTCTCCCCATCTATTTGCCATGAAGTGATGGGACTGGATGCCATAATCTCAGTTTTCTGAGTGTTGAGCCTTAAGCCAACTTTTTCACTCTCCTCTTTCACTTTCATCAAGAAGCTCTTGAGTTCTTCTTCACTTTGTGCCATAAGGATGGTGTCATCTGCATATCTGAGGTTATTTATACAGCAATCTTGATTCCAGCTTGTGCTTCTTCCAACCCAGCGTTTCTCATGATGTACTCTGCATATAAGTTAAATAAGCAGGGTGACAATATACAGCCTTGACTTACTCCTTTTCCTATTTGGAACCAGCCTGTTGTTCCATGTTCAGTTCTAACTGTTGCTTCCTGACCTGCATACAGGTTTCTCAAGAAGCAGGTCAGGTGGTCTGGTATTCCCATCTCTTTCAGAATTTTCCACAGTTTATTCTGATCCACACAGTCAAAGGCTTTGGCATAGTCAGTAAAGCAGAAACAGATGTTTTTCTGGAACTCTCTTGCTTTTTCAATTATCCAGCAGATATTTGCAATTTGATCTCTGGTTCCTCTGCCTTTTCTAAAACCAGCTTGAACATCTGGAAGTTCACAGTTCACATATTGCTGAAGCCTGGCTTGGAGAATTTTGAGCATTACTTTACTAGTGTGTGAGATGAGTGCCATTGTGTGGTAGTTAGAGCATTCTTTGGCATTGCCTGTCTTTGGGATTGGAATGAAAACTGATCTTTTCCAGTCCTGTGGCTACTGCTGAGTTTTCCAAATTTGCTGACATATTGAGTGAAGCACTTTCACAGCATCATCTTTTAGGATTTGAATTAGCTTAACTGGAATTCCATCACCTCCAATAGCTTTGTTTGTAGTGATGCTTCCTAAGGCACACTTGACTTGACATTCCAGGTTGTCTAGCTCCAGGTGAGTGATCACACCATCATGATTATCTGGGTCATGAAGATCTTTTTGTACAGTTCTTCTGTGTATTCTTACCACCTCCTCTTAATATCTTCTGCTTCTGTTAGGCCCATACCATTTCTGTCCTTTATTGTACCCATCTTTGCATGAAATGTTCCCTTGGTATCTCTAATTTCCTTGAAAAGATCTCTAGTCTTTCACATTCTATTGTTTTCCTCTATTTCTTTTCATTGATTGCTGAGGAATGCTTTCTTATCTCTCCTGCTATCCCTTGGAACTCTGCATTCAGATGGGTATATCTTTCTTTTTCTCCTTTGCTTTTTATTTCTCTTCTTTTCACAGCTATTTGTAAGGCCTCCTCAGACAGCCATTTTGCTTTTTTGCATTTCTTTATCTTGGGTATGGTCTTGATCCCTGTCTCTTGCACAATGTCATAAACCTCTGTCCATAGTTCATCAGGCACTCTATCAGATCTAGTCCCTTAAATCTATTTCTCACTTCCACTGTATAATCATAAGGGATTTGATTTAGGTCATACCTGAATGGTCTAGTGTTTTTCCTACTGTCTTCAGTTTAAGTCTGAATTTGGCAATAAGGAGTTCACTAACTGAGCCACAGTCAGTTCCCAGTCTTGTTTTTGCTGACTGTATAGAGCTTCTCCATCTTTGGCTGCAAAGAATGTAATCAATCTGATTTCGGTGTTGACCATCTGGTGATGTCCATGTTTAGAGCCTTCTTTTGTGTTGTTGGAAGAGGGTGTTTACTATGACCAGTGCGTTCTCTTGGTGGAACTCTATTAGCCTTTGCCCTGCTTCATTTTGTGCTCCAAGGCCAAATTTGCCTGTTACTCCAGGTGTTTATTGACTTCCAACTTTTGCATTCCAGTCCCCATAATGAAAAGGACATCTTTTTTGGGTGTTAGTTCTGAAAGGCCTTATAGGTCTTCATAGAACCATTCAACTTCAGCTTCTTCAGCATTACTGGTCGGGGCATAGATTTGGATTACTGTGATGGGGTTCTCAAGGCAAGAACACTGAAGTGGTTTGCCATTCCCTCCTCCAGTGGACCACATTCTGTCAGATCTCTCCACCATGACACATCCCTCTTGGCTGGCCCCACACAGCATGGCTTAGTTTCATTGCATTAGACAAGGCTGTGGGTCCATATGATCAGATTGGCTAGTTGTCTGTGATTGTGGTTTCAGTCTGTCTGCCCTCTGATGCCCTCTCTCAGCACCTACAGTCTTACTAGGGTTTCTCTTACCTTGGACATGGGGTATCTCTTCATGGATGCTCCATCAAAGCACAGCCACTGCTCCTTACCTTGGATGTGGGGTATCTCCTCACGGACACCACTCCTGACCTTGGACATAGGGTATCTCCTCACGACCACTGCTCCTGACCTTGGACATGGGGTAGCTCCTCTCAGTGGCTCCTGCACAGCTGCCACTCCTGGAATCCCTTAGAAGAAATGGAGTAGCCATCATAGTCAACAAGAGTCCAAAAGGCAGTACTTGGATGCAATCTCAAAAATGACAGAATGATCTCTGTTCATTTCCAAGGCAAACCATTCAATATCACAGTAATCCAAGCCTGATGTTCAGTCCAAAGGGCAACTGGAAGCAGGAGGAAGAGAAAACCAACTTGCTTCTTCTTATTAGCTAGCTTTTATTCCAGCATCACCCAGATGTCTCTCTTCACCTCAGCAGCTGAAGTTCATTCCAACAGCAACTAGTTCCTTTCCAGTTTCTGTCCACAGTCCTAGAACCATCCTCATCTCACTCCCCCAGCAGTACCAGCCAGCCAGTGCCTGCTCCTCTGAGATCTGAGCCCCAGTTCTGTGTGGATCCACTTCCAGTCCCTGAGATACCAGCAGAGGCTGACTAGTGCCCTCCCATCAAAGATCTGGGATTCAGCTCTTCCATGCTTCTTCTCCAAGCTTTTTAATTCTGAGAGCAACAAAGTTTTCTCTTATTTTCCAGCCCTAGCATGGTAGCTTCTTCCTGCAGCTACATTCCATTTTCTCTCCTCTTCCTCACTCTTTACCAAATAGGTGCACACACGTTTCCTATAAAAAGACTATGAGATTTTTCTGTTTTTAGGAAATAATCACAAAAATGTATGTCTTGTGAGCCAGAGAGGCAATATATTAGAATGGGTAAACTGCTGAGCTTTGGAATCAGGTCTTGGATTTGAATCCTATCTCTTCCAGACAGTAGCACTATTAACTTGGGCTTCTTAAAGCCTTAGGTTTTTCACATACAGGGTTAAAGATATGTAACTTATAGGGTTGTCATGAAAATTCTGTGAATGAATGTGTGTAAGGCATAACTTGGTGAAGGGAGAGCACTGGATGGATGCTAACTAAAGGTCCTCCTTTGCACACTGATGTTCCCTCTTTCCTCTGACTGCTTCCTCCCATCCCTTCAAGATTCATCATGTCATCTTCTGCAGGTTGCCTTCCCTAGACTTCCAGGCAGAGTTAAAAGCCCACGATATTTTATGGCTTACTACTCATCACATCAGATTAAAATTTCCTATTTCTGTGTCTGTCCCTCTTTTCTGCTAGCTTCTTGTCAAGCAATGTGTTTTACTTATCTTTGCACCACAAGCACAGAGTTCAATATCTTGCAGATAATGAATTCCCAATGTGCTTGATAAATTCCGTGGTGAATTCTTCTTGATTTCAAGAATTGAATTCTTCTTGATTTCAAGAATTGAATTCTTCTTGAATTCAACCAGATCAATACTCTCTGACTTGGACATCTCAGTAACTCTCTGGAGAGAGCAGCCCATGTTGGGGCTTGGAGAAAGGAAGAAAACTGGACCATCTGGGTTAGGGATGTCTTTAATCTGTTGTTTGTAACTTGAGGCATGTACATAATTGCACTGTTTTCTGACTTGTGTAACAGTAACTGTTTCTGTGAACCCAGAGGAATAATCCTGTGATTGCTCCAATGCTTGCTTGCTTACTTTATTACTGAAGGAAGAGACAGAATCCTTTAAAAGAGGAAATTAAAAAGAAAGAATTCACTTAATACCCAAAGAATGTTTTAAAATCTGACTTTTCAAAGTCATCCAGAAAGCAATTAAATGTCATTAGTATTTTAGCCTTCCCTGAAATGAGACTTTTGACCACTCTCTCAAGTACTCACTGACTGTGTACAGTGGAAACTGTCTCTCCTATAATAGAGAAGACAACATCGCTTGGGAAGGATATTATTTTGGCTCTAAAGACTCATATGAGAACCTCGGGTTTGATCTACCACATGCATCACTGGACGTGGAACTGGCAGTCCCAGACGAACCTGGTGGGAGCAGCGCCCTTTAGAGTTTTGCACTGTGGTCCTCCTCCCCTTGGGCCAATCCTTCCCATCCCCTCTGTTTGCAGTGAGAGCAGCCCATCATCTCAAAATTGCATCAGGTATGAGAATCCATGCTGTTGTGATAAAAATATGGTCATATTTTCTTTTACCCAAACATAATGGAAATTGGTTGGAAAGGCAGGAGATGCAAATCTCTACCTATTTATGGAAAACAGTGCATCTTCCCCTCTGAAATGGTTTCCTTCCCCAAGAACAATGCCTGTCCAAAGCTGAACAGTCACAAATATCATGCTGTTTTCTGTGAGGCTGTTACACTCTCAAATCCTCCCTCGCAGATGGGGAAACACAAAAAATATGTATTCTTGGTCCTCCTCACCTGAGCCTAGAAGCTGCTTTCAGCAGTAATTGAACTGAAGTAATCAAATGTGGTTCACAAATTGATTCTGCCTATCAGCAAAAAGCTCATTTAAATGAAATGATTGATACCAACCCTGGACAAAGACACTATTTTCTTTATTCCCCCAACAAATAAATCTGTTCTCATTACTAATATCAGAGATTTGGGGGGAAAAAACAGCAAAGACTAGGAAAAGAGAGACAAGGAATCAGGAAGCAAATACAGTGTATTATTGGGCAAAACACTATTTGGCCTTCTGCTGCATCCCTGAAGCTGAGTTAGGAAAAACATGACAAATCTCCCCTTTTGAGAATCCTCCTCTATCCTAAGACTCTTACTGTCCTGTTCACCTCTTTTCACACCCCTCGGGCAATCCAAACTAAACCCACAGTGGAGGAGATGCTCCAGCTTCAGGGATTATCTCTCTCCTTTTGGAGAGAACATGTTGTCTCCTAATGGAAACTGTTAGGGTTTTTAAAAATTTTTTTATTGATTTTTAATTCTTAAGCTAGATGCCAAGGGCCTAGCTATTGGAGCAGAAAAAAATCTTTCAAAAATAATGTGAGGGAAGTAGCTCGAACTGGTCGGTGAGTGATCATTACTGTGGGGCCAGGTTCCACTTGTAATTTCTTCCCACCTGCTCTCAGAAACTCCATGGCTGCCTCCCAGGAGGAAACACAGAACCTGCTGAATTGCAGTTATTGACTTGGAAATGGAGCCTGGAAAAAATTCTCTAGTTCTTTGTATATCCCCTGCCTCCTCTTGAAAAAGCTCTTCTTCATCTATTTGCGAATCAGAGCTTTCATTTCATCTCCCTTAAATCTTTTGGTCAGTGCTCATCTCTCCATTTCTTGAAATCATATTATCCATAGCCCTTGATGACCAAGCATGCTACATTCTTGTCTGGCTGTTTCACTGGCCTGGCAAGCCCAGCTGTCAGCTTCTGGAGGGCAGCGGCCGTAAATTACATCTACCACTGTTGCTAGCACTGTGCTCACAAACTTACAGCTGCTCAGAAAAGACTTTATCCAGTGACCCATCTTTAGCTGTGTCTTCCCCTTCTGCTCCTCTCCATGGTTATGCAGGTTAGTTTATCAACCTCAAACTCACTGCCCTCAGGGCTGCTCTGCAGACTTGCCCGGGATTGGCTTACTTAGAGTTTTAAGAAAGAAAAAAAAACAAACAAACAAACAAAAACCAGAACTGAATTGAATCAGTTGCCAACATTTAAGAACCAGGAGACTTTATGTAACATTTGATTTCTGGCTTCTCTTAAGGAATTGGATGATTGGACAATCATGGCCCCATTCTTACCCAGCAGCAATGTGCTAGAGCAGAGGGGTAGCTGCCCCTTTTATATGGAACATATTCTCCAACTCAATGGCCCTAAATTCCAGCCAGCCTTGTTTATTTCCTGGCTCATTCAGAAGATAGATGAGATTGACCAATATCTTCTATACAGGAAATTCAGATTATTCTCCCCAGAAGTCCATCACATTTAAGATCAGCATTATCAGGATGGGGAACACATGTACACCCAATAAAGAATTTTTAAAAAAAATCAGCATTAGCTATTTGTCTAAAACAAAGCCCATTATCTTAGACTCTGGGCATGAGCTGTGGGTCTTTATTTCCTTCCTATCTCACTTGATGACCTTACTATCCAAGTTCAGTTTCAGTTCAGTCGCTCAGTCGTGTCCGACTCTTTGCAACCCCATGAATCGCAGCACGCCAGGCCTCCCGGTCTATCACCAACTCCCGGAGTCTACCCAAACCCATGCCCATTGAGTCGGTGATGCCATCCAGCCATCTCATCCTCTGTCGTCCCCTTCTCCCCCTGCCCCCAATCCCTCCCAGCATCAGGGTCTTTTCCAATGAGTCAACTCTTGGCATGAGGTGGCCCAAGTCCTTCAGCATCAGTCCTTCCAGTGAGGTTGTCCAAGACCAAAGCTCCTGGGTCTCTCCAAGTACAGCCCCATTCCTCACTAAATCCTGTCCATTTCAACCCAGAAACATTTCCAAAATCCCAGGTGCCTCAGATGGTAAAGAATCTGCCTGCAATGTAGGAGATCCAGGTTCGATCCCTGGGTCAGGAAGACTCCCTGGAGAAAGAAATGGCAGCCCACTCCAGTGTTCTTGCCTGACCTGGAAAACTCCATGGACAGAGAGCCTGGTGGGGTCACAAAGAGTCAGGCACAACTGATCAACTAGCACAACACACACTAACCCCTCCTTGCCACTTCTACTGCCCTGCTCTCTGTCCATCCCTACTTTTTACCTGGATCTCCTAACTTGCCTTCCATCCTTCAGTGCCCCCTCTTCAAATTCACCCTTCGTATTCCACCAAGTGACACCATTCAAACTTTGTCACTCTTTTCTTCAAAAACCCCCAAAGTCTCCAAAGCCTAGGAAACTAAGTCTAAACCCCACGGCCTCCACCATTTATCCCCAGTTTACCTTAAAGGTCATACTGGCTCTATATCTTCCAGAGTCAACTCCATCCCAGTCTTCAGTATCACCCTGTACCAGTTCATCTGCAGGCTGAACTCAAAGAAGTAAAAGCCCTCCTGGGTGAACAGACCATTTCAAGACCTGGAGAAAGTAACTCAAGGATGACACTTCTATCATGGTAGAATTCTAGCCAGGGTGACTTGGGCTGAAAAAGCTACTTCCTGGGAGAATAGAACTTTTCCAAAATTCTTGACAGATCCCCAGCAGGCACTAATTTTGCCTAAGCAAAACCAACCATTTCTGAGCTTCAATTTCAGTCATATCTCTCTGATTCAGGGGAGTACTTTAGAACTCACTTTGGAGACTTCCAGTGGGAGAGAAAAATTATAGTTGATTTCTTACTTTCAGAAAAGCAGAATATGAAGTAACATGCCTTTTAGGAATCATATTAGTTGTATCCTGATTTATGCATTGTGTTTAGTTTCTAACAAGATTTGATTTTCAGTGGCCAAATTGTTAAGCACATGAAAAGTTCTTACAACCAGCTAAGGAAAATGTTGTTTTCAGACCTCCTTTCTTTTGCTCAGCTTTCTATTTCTGTTAATCAGCTTAAAACTAATTAGAGTAAATTAATTTGTCAGAATAATAACAATTGCCAGGGAGTCACACACTAACACTTTATTCCTAGAGACAAGAGCTTCCTGGGGGTTGGGAAGCAATTACAACTTCTTAGTAATTTACGAAAGAAGAGGAGACAGAATCTGTATCAATTATATTTTATTTGTTTGAGAAATTTTTAATGAATTTAAGAGGAGAAATTAAACATCTCAATAAGAAGCGATTACCATCTCTGAACTGTGCTCCACCCCTTGCTCATGAGTGGCTTGTGAGGCTGGCCTAATTGCATCCAGGATGGCGAGAAAGCAGCAAAGAACATTGTGATGAGCTGTGCTCATGATTTATTTGGGAGCACTTTTCTTTCATATTTATCATTTGCAAAATACTTGGATGTCATCAGCATACAGGACTCCTGGAAAAAATCTGTCTCACCAACTTGAAAGGACAAAAGTGGAGAAAGCTCTTACTCTACCTATATGTAGGAATCCAATCTTGAATTTTACCCCCTAGTTTTTCTTTGACCCATTTTAAACAATATGCAGCTGAATTATACTCCCTGCAGTCAAAATACCTCTAGCTGGATAAATATTAATAGCATTAGCATCTAAAGCCAAGAAATCTCAATATTTCTGTACTGTATATGATCTAATGACTGAAGAAACTGTCATGTCAATTTCACCTGCAATATCTCTCTTATGTTCCTTTCTGCTAGCGAGACATACTACCAACTCATGTCATCCTTACCACATCTCACCATCCCATGTCACTCAACACATTATTGACCAGGGGGTTTTGCAGAAACTAATGCCTGTGACTGGTGATTTGTTATGTAAGTGAATATTGAAGCACCTGCATTTGAGTAAATTTCAACAACTTTTTCTCACTTAATGTTCTTATTTGAAACATGTTTTACGAAAGCATTCTAATATTTTGTTAGAGTGTGAGAGGCAGGCAGTATAGCAGACCCCTATGTGCAGGGGTAAAGAACATCTGTGACAAATAGACCATATTTCACCGTTCTTTCCCCTGGAAGAGCAGACTCTACACTTTCTGGTGGCTTTTTTTTTTTTTTTTTTTTTAGTTCTGTGGGTATTATTTCTTCTAGAATATGTTCTTTTTTTTTTTTACCTGATAGTTGACAAGGTGGATCTGTGTGGGGGGCTCTTTCAGAAATGAGAAATTTTACAATGTGTCATTTTTGGGTTTTTTGGTTGTTTTTTTTTTTCCATTTTTTTTCCATTTATTTTTATTAGTTGGAGGCTAATTACTTTACATCATTGCAGTGGTTTTTGTCAGAGAGAGTTTCACTTCTTCTTTTCCTATCTGGATTCCTTTTACTTCTTTTTCTACCCTGATTGCTGTGGCCAACACTTCCAAAACTATGTTGAATAGTAGTGGTGAGAGTGGGCACCCTTGTCTTGTTCCTGATTTCAGGGGAAATGCTTTCAATTTTTCACCATTGAGGGTGATGCTTGCTGTGGGTTTGTCACAATGTGTCATTTTTGAAAATTTTACAGTAACAAACTTGCATTTACAATATACACAAAAGTGAAAGTGAAGTCATATCTGACTCTTTGTGACCCCATGGACTGACTGTACCCTACCATGCTCCTCCATCTATGGGATTTTCCAGGCAAGAGTACTGGAGTGGGTTGCCATTTCCTTCTCCAGAGGATCTTCCTGACCCAGGAATCAAACCTGGGTCTCCTGTTTTGTAGGCAGACACTTTACCGTCTGAGCCACCAGGGAAGTCACAAGGTTGCAACAAAAACCTAATGGAGCAAAATGTGAATGATAAACAACAATCATAAGTTGTATAATGAACCCTTGATCAATTTTAAGTTCTAACAACTATGCACAGTGATGTTATTAATAATTGTATCACTCTCTAAAAATGTACCGGAGACTTCCCTTGTGGTCCAGTAGTTAAAAATCCCTGGTCCAGGAACTAAAATCACAAACATCTTGGGGCAACTAAGCCCATACACCTCAATTAGAGTCCATGTACTGCAATGAGAGATCCTGAGCGCAGCAATTAAGATCTGACACAGCCAAATAAATGCATTTTAATAAATAAATACATTAAGTTAAAAATGTATTAATACATCTCTAGTCAATGATCTGTGTATGACCAGCCCATACTATTCTCACTTCCCCATCTTACCCCTCTTCTATTCTCTACATTACAAACTGAAAGTGGTTATTTTTTTTCCATACAACACAGGCCTTATCATCATCCATTGAGTATACCAGAAAAGGATGTACTCAGTGAATACTGGGTAATTTCTAATATTCCTTAGGAAACCCAGAGAACCATGTCTGAAATGATTCAGGCAGGAATCCTATCTTCTCGGGGACAGTCTGCTGAGGGTACACAGCTTCCACTGCCAAACAGACTCTGCAGTTTACACTGTCAGCCCCTGTCAGGCAGTGCTTTGGATTTTGCTGCCAAATCTGCTGTCCATGCCGACTCTAAGATCGCATGCACCTGCCACCATACACCACTCTCCCCAGAGAGAAGTTCACAAGGTTGGCATTTCATGGCTTAATGTGTTTCAGACTCAGTGTCAAAGGCATCTGATTTGTGATGCCTCAGCCAGGAGTACAGGCCTAACTGCACGGGGGCTCACTGCCAGCCTCTAAATGGGCTCTGACTCTTAAGGGGGGAGATTCCCCAAAGGAAAGGGATTTAGATGTCAGGTGGCTAAAAATAATGACTAATGTCCATTTTAATATTATTTATTTAGCACCTACTATATGCCAAAGATTGTGAAGACATTAATTTCACAACAGTTCAGCCAAACAGGTATGTTTGTCCATTTTATATATTAGGAAATCAAATCCTAGATTTCAGGGTCAAGAGAGAAAGCAAATTAAGAGAACTTGAATGAAGAACTTAATGGCTTACATAATAAAAATGTGAATTCCAGAAGAGAAAGTCTTACTTGTTTCATATAGTGATGAATTCTTATGCCTCTGGTTGTGTCTGACACACATCAGGTACTCAATGAAGCATTTAGAGTTGGATCAGTAAGCCGGATCCAGGGTCTTAAAAGATGTCTTCCTAGCTCATCATTATCCTCCCCTGTCGGTTTTGTACCGCAGTTTATACCCCACCAGATTGCACTGATAACGGCAAAAGTTTTCTCTTTTTCCTCATCACAGAATGAAGTCTCATTGTCCTGGTCTGTCATATTCCTCCTGTGAACTGATCACTGAGACCAAGGTAAAGAATGCTCAGTGGGCCAACCCTGGGTCATGTAACCATTTCTGAACTTTCAGGAAGAGTGGACTGAACTATGTGGGCTAAAATAAAGGAAGGAGCATTTCCTCAAAATGAAGTGTAAGGTCTTTTACCATTAATAAAAGCAGTAGAAATGACACTGGACAGGTGAAAATCAACAAATGCCCACTGCATACAGCATAATTCAACACTGATGTAATATATTTAGCTTTTAATGTTCTTAACCACCAGTTTCCTCCATTGAGCCCTCAAGGATACCACCAGAGCAACACAACTTTGTCCTTACAAGAAACTGAAGCTGAAGATCAGAGACCTGTCCAAGATCACAGAGCAAGGCAACGAAAGTCAGGGCTTAAAGCTAGAGCTTTCACTCTGGCACAGTGCCTTTTCTCTTGGACCCTGGAAATCTAGGAAAATGTAAGAGGGATGGGGAATAATTAGCCTTCTCCAGAGCAGACAGCCTTTGAACTGAGGAATCTGTGTTTAGGTAGCACTTCTTTTGTAAGAATGCGTTCTTTTCCTGAAAATAATCCATGTAATTAATTTAGCTCACTTTATTAGCTAGAGCAACATCTTACTGCCTTCCCCATTTGCAGCCGTAGTACTGATTAGCGCCTTTCATATCTTATTTAGGAAAGGATGCTGTATGTATTACCATGCCCTCAGTGTAATAAATTTGACATTTCAGATGGCAACAAATGGCTAGAAAATTGGCCCCTTGAGACTAATAGCCCAGAAGCATTTACATGTAATTATTCTGCCTGAGAATTTAATTTTGCTGGGCACAAAAATTATACTGAGTGAAGAGACCCAGAACAGTGAACCTTAGACTCAAGTGGTAGACATTAGCATGAACACTGGATTCTGGAATATTCTTTCTAGTACTTAAAAGACAATTCCCCATGGCTGAGTGTATTTCTGCAATAGATTTAGATAATGTTTCACTCTGTGTGGCACTAATTACTCTGCAAATGTTACAAGTGGGCTCTTTCTTGGTCCCCACACTGACATTTTTGTCATCGGTTTGTAGTTCTGATTGCCTGCCTCCTGAGTCATGGGTCATGAATTACAATTTTCCCTGTATATTTGCACTGCTCTTGCTCCTTCTAGTTAAAGGCCTTGTGATCCTGCTGGTTGGGGAGGGCAACATGGTTGCCATTAGCCCCTTCCCTCTTTTTTTGGAGAACAAAATCAAGAGAGGTTCCTTGACTTAGTCAATGACATATAACTAGATAAGGAGAGTGGAGGTGATCTGGTTCTCTAACTATACTGTTCCTCTCACCAGGTGCTCATGTGTTCATTCAGTTTACACAATTAACTGAGTGTGTACAATGTGCTAGGCGTTGCACTTTTAGGGAAATACAAAGACCCACTAAAGGAATAAGGGATCTACTTTCAAGAAACTTATATTCTAGAGGGAGACACAAAAAGAAGTCAGAAAATTAGCATATAAAAATTCCAATTTGAGATAAGAGCTATAAATAGAATGATATGATAGAAAGTGACTGGCAGTGGAAAGAAGTACTGATTTAGACAGGGCAGACTGGGAAGAGCTTGCTTTGGGAAGAGAGATATTTAAACTGAGAACTGAAATATAAGAAGGAGCTAGCCAGAGAAAGAACCAGGGAAATCACATCAAGATTAGAAACCTCAGGAATAAATGTCCTACAATCCATTTAGAGAAAGAGATGAGTTACTTGCATCAATCAAAATGAGTTTGAGATAGCAATTTACTCACTTATAAGAAGTAAATTCTCTCTTCCTATGAAATGAAGTTGTAGACTTATAACAATTATATAAGAAAACTTTCTCAAACTTTCAGCTATAAGATGAATAAGGTCTGAGGATCTAATGCATAACATGGTGATTATAGTCGATAACACTGTATTGTACAGTGAAAATTTGTAAAAGAGTAGAACTTAAATATGTGTGTGCTCAGTCATGTCCAGCTCTTTGCAACCCCATTCACTGTAGCCCACCAGGTTCCTCTGTCCCTGGGATTCTCCAAGCAAGAATACTGGAGTGGGTTGCCATTCCCTCCTCCAAGAACTTAAATGTTCTTACTTAAAAGAAAAAAATATACATATGTGAGGTGACGGATGGGAGGAATTAACTAGATGGTAGATGGGAAGAATCCTTTCACTATGTATACATATATTAAATCATCATGACGTATACTTTAAATATCTTATACTTTCATTTGTCAAGTATACGTCAATAAAGCTGGGAAAAAAATGTCCTAGTACACAAAAGGGTTTGGAATGTTCCAAGAACCTGCAGAAGGCTAATGTGGTTGGTGAATGGTTTTCAGATACAGTTTATAGACAGAACTGGCAACCTGCTGGTGAATGAGACACAGAGAGAGCAGGGAGAGGAGAGACCAGGGAGTTCTCCTTCACTATGATCTTGAGAAGCCAAGTATTAATGCTTGGGGGCTGCCATTGGTTGAAATGGGAAAGCCAGCAAGAGGAACAGGTGGAGGTGGCATTTGGGCATTCTGAATCCTGTTTTTGGCATGTAAAGTTTGAGATTCCAGGGAAACAACTAACCTGAGACATCAAAGAGGTACTTTGCTGCTTCTGCTGCTAAGTCGCTTCAGTCGTGTCTGACTCTGTGCTATCCCATAGACAGCAGCCCACCAGGCTCCCCCGTCCCTGGGATTCTCCAGGCAAGAACACTGGAGTGGGTTGCCATGTCCTTCTCCAATGCATGCATGCAAGTGAAAAGTGAAAGTAAAGTTGTTCAGCTGGGTCCAACTCCTAGCAACCCCATGGACTGCAGCCCACCAGGCTCCATCCATGGGATTTTCCAGGCAAGAGTACTGGAGTGGGGTGCCATTGCCTTCTCCAAGGTACTTGGTTATATAGATCTAAAACCAGAGAGATCTTTTGCCTTTGTTGGTTTGTGGTGTTGGTTGAGATTGAAAACTCTTTTAGAGTAGTCAACATTTGATGATGTTTAGCTTTTAAATGGTGATACTTCATATGAGTTAACCTAGGGAAAAGGTATATTTCCTGTAAGGGAGAAATTGCTGATTTTTCCTCTCCCTTGCAGAAAATATATACTGGACATATAGAGAAACTGGTTATGATTCTCAAGCAGGTACTGTTACTTTGTCAGTGAAAATGGAATCTTTTCTTACTCTAAGGAAGTAGAGTGAAACATGGACTTGGGAGTCAGGCTGCCTAGGTTTGAATCCTAACTGAATCTCACTTAATTCATCCATAAATTGGGGATCACCATAACTATGTCATAGGATTGTTGAGAAAATCAAATCTAAATAAAGCATGGCACCTTATACATGGTAAGAGCTAAATAAATGTTTATCATCATTGTCAGTCATTAATTCTGACTGTTGATCTGATTTCTCAGATAATTATATTTGAAAGAGTTCTTATTTGCAAGTGACAGAAAACTGAACTCAAAACTCACTTAAACAGAAAGGAATATATTGGATTGTAACTAAAAAAGCTAAGGACATACAGATCAGATTAATGATGTCATCAGGAAGCTTTTTCTGTGTCTCTTAGCTCTGCTCCCTTCTGTGTTAACTTTGTTCTCAGGCTGACTCCTATTCAACAGTAAAATGAAGCTACAAAATGATGGTTGTTTCTGCCAAAATCCAAGGATTTCGAAAAAAGACCATCTCCTTCTCAGTAGTTCTGATTAAAGTGCTGAGGCTGGGTCCCCTTTTCAGAGTCCTTGAAGTAAACAATGTGGCAATGGAGATATGGGAGGGAGGATTTTTTTCAGCCTCTGTGAACCCAGAGTGGAAGACAAGTAGTTCTCAAATGAAAATTAAAGTATGGTTACCAAAGGAGATGTGATTCCCGAAAACACTTTAAAAAGAAGAGAGTTCTTAAGTCCAAGTAACAAAGCAACTCTTATATGAAGCTAGCTCATCAACAGATGATAAAAGTATAATTTGGTAAATGCTAAGTCACATATGGGGACTTCCTGGTGGTTCACTGGTTAAGAGGTAATGTGTCCAATGCAGAGATGCAAGGCATGCAGTTTTGATCCCTGGACTGGAAACTAAGATCTCACATGTGGAACAGTGTGGCCAATAAATAAATAACTGGTGCCCCCTGGAGTAGAAGCATGGAGTCCTAATTACTGGACTACCAAGGGATTCCTTTCCAGCCCTTTGGCCTTCCTAGGTGGCGCAGTGGTAAAGAATTTGCCTGCCAATGCAGGATATGCAAGAGATGCAAATCTGATCCCTAGAGAGGGAAAATTCCCTAGAGGAGGAAATGGCAACCCACTCCAGTATTATTGCATGAAAAATTTCATGGACAGAGGAGCCTGGAGGGCTACAGTCCAAGAAGTCACAAAGAGTGGGCATGACTGCATGACTGAGGATGCACATACAAGTCACATAGGGTCAAAGTCACATCTCAGAAGCAGATACAGTTAAGTTAGCTAAAAGGAATGGGGAACTACCAGGAAACAATTTGGCCACCAGAGATAATATGATTGGAGTTTATAATAAAGTAAAGCACCTATTCCTTAGTTCTCCCACTTCTGGGCATGCCTTCCTCTTGAAGAGCTAGCTATATTTACAAAGTCATTGACAACTCTGAATCCAAATGCTTACTCTTCATTAACAATAGATGTAACTTCTTCCTATTGGCTTGGAAAGAGGTTGGCACGTTGACCACATCTGATTGCCCATCCTATTTCACTTTATGTGCCATACCGAGAAACTTGGTTATTTTTGATACTTCCCTCTCCCTCACCCACTATATCCACTCAATCCCTAAATGCTGCCACTGTGCTTCCTAATTATCTGTCATAATTAGTTCTCAAATGAAAATTAAAGTGTAGTTACCAAAGGAGATGTGATTCCTGAAAACACTTTAAAAAGAAGAGTGTTCTTAAGCCCAAGTAACAAACCAACTCTCTTATGAAGCTAGTTCATCAACAGATGATAAAAGAATAATTTGGTAAATGCTAAGTCACGTATGGGAACTTTCTGGTGTCACTTTACTCCATTTACATGGCCAACTCCACTTCAAGCCAACATCACCTCCAGCCCAGACGACAACGATAGAAACCTAGAGCCAGGGGTCTCTTCTAGAAACACCGAGCAGACACTGCTGCTCCACTGCTCCAGTCTCTCTGGTGACTTCCTCCATACTTCGAAGAGAAAAACAGCAATCCTTTCAATGGCCCGCTAGGCCACCATATGATCCAGTCCCTGTCCAGCTCTTCAGGCTCAACTCATATTTTCATCCTCATCCTCTAAGTTTCAGATATGTTACCCCTCCCCACTTTTATTTTCAGCTTCTTCCAACCTCAGGGAGTTCATTTATTCTGTGTATTCTTCCTACCCACAACCTTTCCCCCCTTTTCTTCTTTATCTATTAAATTCTATGTATCATTCCTATAGATGATTAGTTACCAGTTCTTCAAGAAGTTCTTCCTAGAGCCCCCTGGACTGGATGATTTCTCAGTATGGGCTCTAACAATTCCTAGCATTTTCCCCACATAGTAATTATCATCATTATAATTAAAGAAGCAGACTCTTACTAGCCTATTATCTCCCTGAGGGTAAGGACAGGGTTGTCTTGACACATCCCTGTATTTACAAGGCCTAGAACAGGGTCTGCCATGCTTCCCTTGCTTGATGAATGTTTGTAGAATGGATGCAAGAATTTTTGACATTGGTCTGCCCCCCTCTGGATAGTGCAGGTCACTGTTTCAGGGTAGGCTCATTTGCAAATGCCTAAAAATAAAAATGAAATGCAAACAAAATGTTCCTTGTCAGAATGAAGCTGCTGAGAAAGAGCAGTTTAAAAAGCTGATTCTGAGCAAAAGAACATGGAAACCTAATACTCTTTAAATAGCTTCTTAAATACAGTCATCAATCAAAAATCATGTCTTTGTGGATCTTCATTACATGGGGAACCTACTGAAAAATGCACAGCCCCTTACTGCAAAACACACAGAGCAGTGACTTGCAAGGAATTTATAGAAATTGAGGATTACAACAGGCACAGCTGAGCCCAAGAAGTCATAGTCCTGTAATCAACCAGAGGCAATAATCGAAGTCACCCAACTAAATACTATTTTTGATGACATCGTGGCCATCTAAAAATATTAGCTGGAGGCCATGATGGAAAAGCTACTAGGCTGATACTTTTCAGCACACAGAGAAGCAACAATCTACCTCCTGGCAGTGGGTCAGGAGCTTGAATAGGAAAGCCATCAGTTACTAAGGCTGTGCAACACCCTGCTGGGAACTTTGAAAGAAACACACACCTTGGGTCATGACCATCAAATCCCCATGCTCAGATCAAAAATTAAATATTAATTTAGATCAAACCACCCTGCTGTCTTCAATGCTGAATTCAGCTTATAGTGTGTTCTTGTGGATTGTTTAATCAGACCGGGTCCTGTCAAACCAGATGTGTATAAGGCGCTAGAGATGAAATGTATCAAAGGACACAATTGACTAGAGCTGGACAGAGATTCTGTGAGGCAGCCTGGTAAAGCAGAGGATGACTGGCAGGAAGGAAGTGCACAGAGGCAGCTCTTTAGACTGAATCAAGAGTGATCTGGAAAAAGATGGGGAAAATGTGAAAGTGGCTGCCACAGTGGCAACGATAATTAGGGTGATGATGATCATTAGAAATCTACAAAGCCCTCTCTCTTTTAACCTGAAAAATGATTCAGAGATGGTGAGAAGTGTAGACTTGAATTGAGCCACTTGATTTGGTCAGGATAAATATTCATAGGGAGTTGAATTAGTAGGAGTTGGGAATGACCATGCTCCCCACCCATATGGACGTCTTATCATTCTTTTCCATAACATCTCTATTCTAGAGCCTTCACTGGCTTCCCCCTGTCTCAAATGTCTGGACAGGGAAGCCTGGTGTGCTGCAGTCCATGCGGTCACAGTCAGACATGACTAACTGACTGAACTGAACTGAACTGTCTTCAGAGTTACCTGTTATTGTGCACACTGTCTGGCTGAACTTCTTTGCCACTGTCTCTTGGCACTTTTCCATCCACACTCAACAACCATCAATACAATCCATTCATTTATGCCTCCACATGTTCAGAACACCAGGCCTCCAGCCTACTGTCCTCTGCCCACCAAGGCTTAGCTTACCTCCAGAAGGGTTTTTCCTGACTACTTGTTCCTCTTTGTTTTCTGAACAACTGGAATATTACACTTTTAAGCATGTAACTACAGCACATTCTTAGATATTGTTTCAAGTGGCTTGATGTTTTCATATATGTCTACTTTTGTCTTTTAAACTAGACAACTTCAGGGCAGAGAAAGTGCTTTATTTCTCTTTGTTGTCCACATAGTATTTCATTCTATGTGGAGCTCACAATAGTGCTGAACACACTATTTCTTTGATTGATCCTCCTTCTTTCCATCACGGGTGTGTGTTGAGAAAAACCTTAGGGGGACAGATTAAAATCTGCAAGGCTTGGTACAACGGAATTTCAGGACAAATTTCCAATCATTCCCTTGACAGCAGTCTGCATAATATCCCATTCATTATTTTTAAAAGTCAGTTTATCTTTTAATGCAGTAAGAGAATATTGGACAGTTCCCGAGAGTAAAATTATCATCAAAGAGAAACTCCCCATTTTTAGAAATACTCAGGCTTTTTGGTAAGGGGGCAGGGAAGAGAATGAATGATGATTGGCCTCAAAATGGCTCAAAATGGAAAAGCAACACACAGATTGGAAGGTCTGGCCTCTGTTCCTCCTTTTCCAAACTGCCTTTGACCCCTAGAAAATCAGTCATTGGCTTTCTCAGCATCTAAGTAAAGAAAATATCTCATCATCTGCATGTATAGTGTTCTAATTCTGTTCATTCCACATTCTTATTTGCATGTGTATAATTCTCTATGGTCTCCTAACCCCAACTTTACCCTTCCCTTTAATCCATTTTCCTTCCTAGATCCAGTATGTTATTGTTTAGTCGCTAAGTCATGTCCAACTCTTTGCAGACCCTATGGACTGTATCCTGACAGGCTTCTCTGTCCATGGGATTTCCCAGGCAAGAATACTGTAGTGGGTTGCCATTCCCTTCTTCAAAGGATCTTCCCAACACAGAGATCGAACCAGCATCTCCCGCATCACCTGCATTAGCAGGCAGATTCTTTACTGCTGAGCCACCAGGGAAGCCCAGATCCAATATAACTTCCCTAGAAAGTAACATAATCCATGGCTGATTCATGTCAATGTATGGCAAAAAACCACTACCATATTGTAAAGTAAGTAGCCTCCAACTAATAAAAATAAATGGGGGAAAAAAAGAAAGTAACATAATCATAATCACCTGCCTTTCGAAATCCCTCAGTGACTCTGTCACTCTAAAGATAAAGTCTACTCATTAGGTTGGTGTATGAGGCCCTTCATGATCTGATTCTTATTTACTTTTCCTTCTTCCCTTTCCAACCCCTTCTCTCACTTTACTCCAAAGGTCTAGTTACCCTTAATTTATTTATTTACGTAACTCACATTTGCACTATCTCATCTCCAAGTTTCACATATGAAATTTTTACTAAGAACACTCCACCCACCTCCAAACTTATGTTCTTTGGACCTCAACTTCGACATCCTCTCCTCTCAGAAGCTGTCCTGACTCCAATCGTAAGTTAGAGGCCCACCTAATCTTATGCAATATATACTCTATATTTTCCCCCACAGTGGCATAGATCACACTAGATTATAATTTAGTTCTAGTTACTCATCTGTGTCTCATCAAAGCTATAATCTCCTTCTACATAGAAACTAAGTCTTTTTGACTAATGTATTCCCAGAGCCTTAGCCCAGAGTACCTACACTCAGTAAGTAGTCTGGAAAGAAGGAAGGAAAAGAGGAAGGGAGTGGAGAGAGAGTATCAGGAAATAAAAAAAGGAAGGGAGGGAGGAGAACAAGGGAAATAATGACCAATGCTGGGACCAACAAATCAATGCCATAACTTTCCAAAAGATGTAGCCATTTCCTGGGTGAGGAAAAAGAAAAAATGAACTCACCAGTTTGCATCATGAAAAACACTAAAACTCTCGTTGTGAATGAAGTGTATATATGAAGTTTCTAAATCTTAGGCAGTTGTTCTTTTTAGCAAAATATGTACAAGTTGGTAGTAGGTGTGAACATGAAACACTAATGCTGCCAAAAATACCTTTATTTTGAGATATGAGACCCCAGAGCTAGAGGCGTATAACTTATTTACTTTCTAAGCATGGAATTTTGTTTGAATTGGAAAGACGTAACCTCAAAATCATGGTGCATATATTTTGCTACAATAAAAACAAACAAATAAAAAAGAAAAAAATGTTGCAAAATGCCCTCAAGAGATTCATGACATATGTTGTTTAGACCAGTCCAGGAGGAGACTGTTGGCAGAATGACTAGAAAAGCTCTGACTGAATGAGATGAGGTTGTCAAAAGTCACATTCATCATCACTTTACAGTCTATTGTATGTTTTCAAGTACATTAGAGCATCTGTTTCTCTCAAGAACAGATCATTCTACACTCTTACTTAGATTCCCCCAATCGTTTCTTCTTGCTCTTAGAATAAAATTCAGAAACCTTGTTATGACCTCAAGGTTCTGTGTGGTCTAGCCCTTGCCTTTCCCAATGCTTCAACTTCATCTTATCAATGCTACTAAAAGAAGCCAGTCTGCAACCTGTTACTGGGATGATGAGATATGGATACCAGAATGTACATCTACAACATAACTAAGCATACTGCTAAATTCAGCTGACTTTCTGGGAAAGATTTTCTCAGTGAAGAAAGAATCACATTGATTTACACTCTTAGGAAAACTCCTAAGCTTGCTGCAGACCAGTAACAGAGTGTGGAGATGGAATAGGCTATGGACCACATGTTGAATAGCAAGGCATAGAATCCTCTTGACTTCTGTCAATATCTTTTAGTAACACAGGTCTTCACTCTCTAGAAATATCCTTTTAGGTGACCTCACAAACTTCAACTCTAAAGTCTCCATCACCTCTTTAAAAAGGCATTCTCTGGCTACTCTATTTAAAGCAGCAGCCCCCATCTCCAATCCAATTTTATCTTTATTTCTTTCATAGTGTTTATAACAATTATCACTTTGGTTTTTTCTGATTGGTTATTATAATACATATCTACCACAACTACCTCTCCCTTAACAAAACAAAATGTGCATAGTGAATAGTAGATGCACATTAAGTATTTGTTGAATGAACAGTTTAACAACTTTGTGAGACAGGAGTTGTAATTACAATTCTATATATGAGGAAAATGAAGCTTGGAGAGTTTAAATGTCTCTTAAAATGGCCATCTTTTACACTTTTGCTTTAGAGTTAAGAAAGCAATTGCGTAACTCTGAGCTCTTAATATTAAGTACTAAATACCCTAGCATCTGTGGCAAAAACAAAACCAACAGTGGAATAAAACTAGTGACTAGCCAAACACCGTTCATAATTAAGTGAAAAAGGGCAAGGAAACAAAGCTCAATCTTCTAAATCCAAGATTACTGTGTGTTAAAGTAGATAAATCAACCTCCCTGACTTCAGATTATACTACAAATGTACATTCATCAAGTCAGCATGGTACTGGCACAAAAGCAGAAACATAGACCAATGGAATGAAATAGAAAGCCAGAGATAAAGCCACACATCTATGAGCACATTATATTTGACAAAGCAGTAAAAATATACAATGGAGTAAAGGCATTCAATAATGCCTTTACTTTAAAACCTCTTCAATAAATGGTACTGGGAAAACTGGACAGCTCATGTAAAAGAATAAAATTAGAACACTTCCTAACACCATGCACAAAACTAAACTCAAAGTGGAAGACAGGCTTAACTATAAAGGCCAGAAACTATAAAGTTCTTAGAGGCAAATATAGGCAGTACACTCCTTGGACATAAATCACAGCAAGACTTTCTGACTCACCTCCTAGAGTAATGGAAATAAAAAACAAAAATAAACAAATGGGACCTAATAAAACTTAAAAGCTTTTGCACAGCTAAGGAAACTATAAACAAGATGAACAGACAAACCTCAGAATAGGAGAAAATACTTGCAAATGAAGCAACTGACAAGGTGTTAATCTCTAAAATATATAAGCAACTCACACAGCTCAATATCAGAAAAACAACCCAATTAAAAAATGGCTGATGACCTAAACAAATATTTTTCCAAAGAAGACATAGAGATGGTCAATACACACATGAAAAGATGGTTAATATTGCTCATTATTAGAGGAAAGCAAATCAAAACTACAATGAAGTATTATCTCACACCAGTCAGAATGGCCATCATCAAAAGATCTACAAACAATAAATGCTGGAGAGGGTGTGGAGAAAAGGGAACCCCCTTGCACTGTTGGTAGGAATATGAACTGATACAGCCATTATAGAAAACAGTATGGAGATTTCTTAAAATGACTAGAAATATTGGGGAGGGAGATGGGAGGGAGGTTCATGTACACCTATGACTGATTCATGTTGAGGTTTGACAGAAAATAACAGAATTCTGTAATTAAATTATTCTTCAATTGAAAAATAAATAAATTTTTTAAAAAGACTAGAAATAAATTTTTCATATGGCTCAGCAATCCCACTGCTGGGGAATACCCTGAGAAAATCACAATTCTTAAAAACATATGCATTCCAATGTTCATTGCAACACTATTTGCTAAATCCAGGACATGGAAGCAACCTAGAAGTCCATCAATAGATGAATGGATAAAGAAGTTGTGGTACATTTATACAATGGAATATTACTCAGCCATAAAAAGGAATAAATTTGAGTCAGTTGTAGTGAGGTGGATGAACCTAGAGCCTCTCATACAGAGAGAAATAAGTCAGAAAGAAAAAAACAAATATACCATATATTAACACATATATATGGAGCCTAGAAAAATGGTACTGATGAACCTAATAGAGAACAGACTTGTCGAAGCAGTGGGGTAAGGTGAGGGTGGGATGAATTGGAAAAGTAGCATTGACATATACACACTCATATGTAAAATAGATGGTTACTGGGAAGTTACTAAATAACACAGGGAGCAGAGCCTCGAGCCCTGTGATGACCTAGAATGATAGGATGGGGGTAGGGAAGGAGGCTCAGGAGGGGAGGGATGTATACACACACATAAATATATGTATATATATATATATAGACTGATTCTAGTTGTTATATAGCAGAAACCAATACAAAATTGTAAAGCAATTTTCCACCAATTAAAAAATAAATAATCTTTTTAAAGTGGATAACATGACTCTCTAACAGTGCTTAGGAAGCATCTTCAAAAGGGATACACCTGTTTTTAAGAAGATGCAGACAGCTAGGGCCATGCTTTATTGGCAGTGGGGGTAGTAGGTTATTAAAGAAGATGCAGGAAATCTTGACTCCACTTTCCTTGGCTAGCACAACTCAATGAAGAGACCGTGAGCTTTCTCCAGGTCTGCACTCCACTGGTGGTCTGGTAGACACTGGCTGTGTGTTTGTGCTAAGTCACGCAGTCATGTCTGATTCTTGCGACTGCATAGACTACAGCCTGCCAGGCTCCACTGTCCATGAGATTCTCCAGGCAAGAATATTGGAGTGGGTTGCCATTTCCTTCTCCAGGGAGTCTTGCCAACCCAGGAACTGAAATCACATCTCCTGCACTGCAGGTGGATTGTTTACTGACTGAACTTCTAGAGAAGCCCCATGACACTGGGATTAACCATTTAAATTACTATTAATTAAATAATGGTAGCTGGAGAAGACTCTTTAGAGTCCCTTGGACTGCAAGGAGATCAAGCTAGTCAATCTTAAAGGAAGTCAACCCTGAATATTAATTGGAAGGACTGATGCTGAAGTTGAAGCTCCAGTGCTTTGGCCATGTGATGTGAGCTCATTGAAAAAATCCTGATATTGGGAAAGATTGAGGGCAGGAGCAGAAGGAGGAGACAGAGGATGAGATGATTGGATGGCATCACTGACTCAACGGACATGAGTTTGAGCAAACTCCAAAGATCCTGAAGGACAGGGAAGCCTGGCACACTGCAGTCCATGGGGGTCTCAGAGTTGGACACGACTTAGTAACTGAACAATAACAGCAAAATAAGGGTAATATCAATTATATCCCAGAGATATTGTGAGGATTAAACAAAAGTATGGCAGCAAATTGTGAACAGTGTTAGGCAAAATGTAAGGGTTCAGTTGAAGCATATACTATTTACCTTCCCTTCTTTTTTAAATTTCCACCTCTATATTGAAAGGCAATAGCCATGACCATCATCATTGTATTATAATTTATAATTCGCTTCAGAGAAGACTGCTCATAGAAATTATTATTTATCAGTCTACAATGGGGAGTAAATTTAGCCTCATGGAAGTAGACAGATGGAGATAAAAGCTCTGGGAAGCCTCATGTTTGGTACTGGTTTTATTTTCAATGGATACTGCTAGCAGTTTTAGAAAAGTGGTTCAAGTCAGTTCAGGAAACTTAGACTCCAGTTGTCCAATACCACCACAGATCTAAAGGATCAGGAAAAATAAAATCTCACTTTTGAGTCTCCAAAGATTTTTTCAATGTAGTTTTCAACTACATTGTAGTTAACTAGTTTTCCACTTAGTTCACTAAGTTTTTAAAGGCTCTTTGGCCACAGGTTTGTGATTCTGACACAGAACCAGATTAAAGGTAATGGACATGCCCCTTAATCTTGATTTACTCTGCTTTTTATGACAGTTATAACATGCCCCATGCCTACTCCTTTATAAACAGTACAGTAGGGATCAGGTGTCTTTATAACAGGATTCCTCAATCTAAAGTCTTGAACTATTCTTCATAAATCCATAGCCTGCCTAAAATTGTGCACAAAATCATGTGTGTATATGTGTGTGTGTGTGTGTAACACTTGGTAATGATGTATAATTTTTTTAAGGCATAAGTGCCCTTAGCTTTATTTGGATTTTCAAGTCTTGAATCTTTATTCAAAACTGATTAAGAACAGATTCAGAGACTTTTTTAGCTATTGACTTGTTGTGACTAGAACATATCTTTGTTGTTGTGTTCTTTTTTTACTAGGTCATGTCTGAATCTTTTGTGATCCCATAGACTGTAGTCCACAAGGCTCCTCTGTTCATAGGATTCTCCAGGCAAGAATACTGGAGTGAATTGCCATTTCCTTCTCCAGGGGTCAAACCCTGCTTGTCCTGCTTACCACTCTAGAAAGACCTCCAAGTTCTAAAAAATTACTTATTAGTTTCAAAAGTACTTTGTTTTTTTTTTCTTTTTAAATAAGATTATGGGTTTGAAAGACATTAGAAATTTTCTGATCAATGATGGGGTCAAATATTTATGTATAAGAATGTTTATTAAATTTTTCAGATCAGTCCACTCAGTTGTGTCCAACTCTCTGTGACCCCATGGACTGCAGCATGCCAGGCTTCCCTGTCCATCACCAACTCTCAGAGCTTGCTCAAACTCATGTTCATCAAGTCAGTGATGTCATCCAACCCCTCATCCTCTGTCATCCCCTTCTCCTCCTGCCTTCAATCTTTCCCAGCATCAGGGTCTTTTCAAATGAGTCAGTTCTTTTCATCAGGTAGCCAAAGTATTGGGCCTTCAGCTTCAGCATCAGTCCTTCTGATTTCCTTTAGGATCAACTGGTTTGATCTCCTTGCAGTCCAAGGGACTCTCAAGAGTCTTATATACAGAGTGAAGTAAGTCAGAAAGAAAAACACCAATACAGTATATTAATGCATATATGTGGAATTTAGAAAGATGGTAACAATGACCCTATATACGAGACAGCAAAAGAGACACAGATGTAAAGAACAGACTTTTGGACTCTGTGGGAGAAGGCAAGCGTGGGATGATTTGAGAGAATAACATTGAAACATGTATATTATCATATGTGAAATGGATCGCCAGTCTAGGTTGGATGCATGAGACAGGGTGCTCAGGGCTGGTGCACTGGGATGACCCTGAGAGAGGGGATGGGGAGGGAGGTGGGAGGGGGACTCAGGATGGGGAACGCATGTACACCCATGGCTGATACATGTCAATGTATGACAAAAACCACCACAATATTGTAAAGTAATTAGCCTCCAGTTAAAATAAATGAATTAATCTAAAAAAATAAACTAAAAGGAAATTAGAAAACAACCTAATGGGTCAACAATGAGAAGAGGGCTAAATAAATATTCTATCTATATAAGGGAATACAGTCAACAGGAACTATTATTTCAAGGCTCTTTAATGATACAGGAACATTTCTAACAGGCAACATTAGCTTAAGAAGCAGAATATAAAATTGTACAGACAGTAAAATTCCAATTTTGCTTTAATATTTAGACATACTTCTCAGCTGAGGACAATTTTGCTACTCAGGGGACATTTGGTAATGTCTGGAGACATATTTGATTGTTATGACTAGGTAGGGGGAGATTCTGCTGGCATCTCTGCTCTCTGAGTAGAGGCCATACAGACTGTAAACATTCTAGAATTCAGAGGTCACATCCCAGTGACAATTATTCTATCCAAAATGTCAACAGTGCTAAGGCTGAGAAAGACCCCCTGAAGTGTAGGGTGAATTTGGGAAGAAAGTATACTCTAATTATAAAATTTTATCTGTGATTTATTGATTATATACATTTTTGCATTTAACAAATATTTTTCAAACCATATTTTTCTTTTATAATTTGTTAAAAATAACAAAGAAGAAAATCCAAATTTGCCCTTCCTGTTTGAAATAAGTCAATAAATAATGAGGTCAGCATAGAAACAGATTGAAAAATTTCTCAGAACATCAAAGGAAGAGGATCAACATTGCTTGAATACAAATTACCATGGGGTTTTATTTCTGCTCTGACTCCTTGGGTAGTGAATGTGTGAAATGCTATCAGTCACTTGGGGTGTCAGGAATAAAAAGCAGCTTGCTATTATATGATTTAGATACTGATCTTCATCTTGACTCAAACAGGCAATCACAAGAGGGCTGGAACAAGGATTACTGGGCTGTTTTGAATGAATGTCTAGAACAACCCCAGAAAACTCAGATGTCCCTTCAGAGCTGTGCCCTGGAATTTCCGAGGGACTCAATAATTAGGAGTCCATACAATTTTCAAATTATACATCCTGCATCTATTTTTATCAACATGCTACACAATTGAAAACTCTGTTGTCTGAAAATTGTACTAATCTTAATTATGTTGATTTGGTTCATGGTGTTTTCAGGTCTACTATATCCTTCTACTTTTCTGTATATTCATTCTAACAATTTTTGAGTGTTTGATATTGAAACTCCATCTAAAAATCTTAATTTATCTACTTAAAAAATAAATGTAATATATAGAACTATATGTAAATTTGTTCTGTATTTCCCAAGTCTCCTGTAAATGTGTTATTTTACTTTGATAATTTAAAAAATAAAAAAAAGATAGAAAAAAATAATTTTAAAAAAGGAAAACACTCTTAGACATTACAATTGTCCCTTTAATCTGAGCAATAGCCCTTTTCATTTTCCATTGATAAGATTCCTTAAACTGACTCAGAAAACACTGTTTGTTAATGTAGTAGAAGAGAAAAAAAGAAATGTATGTCTCCTTTCCCCATAAAGTCCATTTCATCACATAAATTTATAATTAATATAGATATTAACTATGATTCCCAATAAACAATTTAGAACTACTTAATTAACAGGCTTCCCTGGTGACTCTTGGTAAAGAATCTGCCTGCAATGCAGGGGACTCGGGTTTGATCCCTGAGTTGGGAAGATCCTCTGGAGAAGGGAATGGCTACCTACTCCAGTAACCTTGCCTAGAGAATTCTATGGACAGAAAGCCACAGCCCATGGGATCACAAAAAGTTAGATATGACTGAACATGCACGTGCGCACATACACACACACTCATTGAAGTGCATGATGATTAAAAGAAAATTAAAAGGTGTGGTCATACCTCTGACATCTGCTGGATACATCCTCTTGCTTTTTCTTTGATTTCTGAAATTTCCAAAAGGAAATTTGTTTAAAATAATTGCATAATTACAATTTAACACTTTAAAAGAGATATTACTCCACCAATGCAAAAATGACCCAATGTCACAAGTCATGTTGATTGCAACACCTGACTGTAGTTCCCTATCATTTTCCAGGCTACCTGGTCATGTCTCTCCAGCTGGGCCAGTGATTTCAATGAAGGATGCTGGCTGGTCACACCACACCATACATACCACCCTGATCACAACAAACTGTCCTCATTTATTATCATGGTAAGGCATACAACATATATTTGGATATTTCTGGTGGACAGATTCCAAGATAAAAGAATCTACTCTATTAGCATGTAAACTTATAATACATAAAAATGACTCTGCTTGAAATGTAAATTTTTAATTTCCTGCACTTGTTTCCAATATGCCAATTTTTCTTCCCTTCACTTACCCTCCCCAGGCCACAGCTCGTTTTAGAAGTCTTTTCTATCTTTCCTATACTAAGACTCTGCCAGGCATGTCACAAACATTATTTATTCATTCACTTCAGAAATATTTTTCAGTCCTGACCATATACCACATATGGTATATGACCATATATTCTCAATCTTCACCAAAAGATATAAACTGGACATTGTTTACTTCATTTTGCTAATAAAATTAGTAAATGATGAGATGAGAAAATTAAAAGTACAGAAATTCAAATAAGTTGTTCAAGGTCACATCGATACCAGAAGTATAACATAGATTTAATTCACTGCAGAGTCCAAAGTCTATGCTTCCTATTGTACTACACTACTTCCTAGGACCACACTGTTAGCAGTTCTATAATATAATATTAGCAATAATAGTAACATGTCTTTGTTCAAATAAGCTTCTTCAAAAATGTTTTCTATACCACACCTAGAGATTTATTCTTCTTCATTCCACAATGATCTACCTTTAACAAATTAAAAAGAAGCTAGTCAGTCATTTTTACTTAAACGTGAGTGACTTCCCAGACTTTCTTGTGAGAGCAACTCGGTAATGTAAATAGAGAATGAAAGCTTAAGGTGCATGAATATAAGCAAAGGAAAGTAATGCAACTCAGAGCACAAGAAGAATTTCTGGGCAGTATGAAAAATCAATTAACCCTTTTTTCAATCAACCTGAGATTTGGTTGTTGTTGTTATTGAGTGGCCAAGTTGTGTCCGACTCTTTTGTGAGCCCATGGACTGTAGCCCACCAGGCTCCTCTGTCCGTGGCATTTCCCAGGCAGGAATACTGGAGTGGGTTGCCATTTCCTTCCCCAGGGCATCTTCCTGACTCAGGGATCGAAACCACATCTCCTGCGTTGGCATATGGATTCTTTACACTGAGCCACCAGGGAAGCCCAACCTGAGATTTATCCTTTCTTTTATTCTATTACTGGTCAACAGATTAGATAGATAGGTAATAAGAAGCAATATGAGTTTGGAATTGATCGGTTCAAATCTTACTCCACCACTTGTTGACAGTGTATTCTAGGACAACATATTCAGCATCTAAGTTTTATTTTTCTATCTATAAAAGGAAAAAGATACTATCTGTGACAGGATGGTCATAAATATTAAATTAGAAAGTACAGTTTTAATGATTGCTCTTCTATAAGTGTCATTCAATAAATGACAATATCTATGAGAAGATGGAGAAATATAGATGAGATAACAGTAATGTCAGGTGGATTCAAAACTGGTCTCAGGATATAATATAAAAGGCACTAAAATTTAATGCTCACTAAATATTCTTGTATTCCCCCCACATTTTTAACTGCCTTATGGTTAGATTGGGGTCATACATCTAGTTCCAGCCAGTGAACTATGAACAGAAGGACATGGAGTAAGCATGAAGCAGGAGTGAAAAATATAATTTGGTGAAGAAAGTCACTGAGATGTCAGGGGTTAATTTGTTACTGCAGCACAACTTAGTCTAATCTGATTCATAAACTATTAATTTCTGCCATTCTAGAGTCTGCAGTAGTGTATGTCAAGAGTCCATCCACAGCCATGCCCAAAATAACATTCTTATCAATGATTGGATGATCATTTTCAGCTGATCATACTTAAGCCTGACAAAAGGCTGAGAGGAGCAGTGATAAGATAAATGATAAAATATCAGGCTCCAGAAAGATCACAGAAGACTGAAACTATGATCCAAATTGAAATTCACAAAACTTCATTTGAATAAATATCATCTTACTCATAACTCCAAACTGTCAACTTCCCAAATGCAAAACTGGAGAGGCAGGATGGGGCAGCAGTGTGAATGAGCAATTCTGAAGGATATTACCATATCAGGCTTCCTTGGTGGTTCAGACAGTGAAGCGTCTGCCTGCAATGCAGGAGACCCGGGTTCGATCTCTGGTTTGGGAAGATCCCCTGGAGAAGGGAATGACAACCCACTCTAGTACTCTTGCCTGGAGGATCCCATGGACAGAGGAGCCTGGTAGGTTACAGTCCAGGGGGTTACAAAGAGTTGGACACCACTGAGAGACTTCACTTTCCTTTCCTTACCATGTCAGGAATTACTCAGTAAAGGTACACATTGTGAGCATAAAAGTGAGTTTACTCTTACTAAATTTAGAGTGAGGGCTAACAGAGTTTTGCCAAGAAAATACACTGGTCACAGCAAACACCCTCTGCCAACACAAGAGATGACTCTACACATGGACATCACCAGATGGTCAATACCAAAATCAGAGTGATTATATTCTTCTCAGCCGAAGATGGAGAAGCTCTATACAGTCAGCAAAAACAAGACTGGGAGTTGACTGTGGCTCAGATCATGAATGCCTTATTGTCAAATTCAGATTTAAAATGAAGAAAATAGGGAAAACCACTAGGCCATTCAGGCATGACCTAAATAAAATCTCTTAAAATTATACAGTGGAAGTGACAAATAGATTAAAGGGATTAGATCTGATAGAGTGCTTGAAGAACTAAGGATAGAGGTTTGCAATATTCTACAAGAGGCCATGATCAAAACCATCTCCAAGCAAAACAAATGCAAAAAGGCAAAATGGTTGTCTGAAGAGGCCTTATAAATAGCTGAAAATAGAGGCAAAACGAAAGGCAAAGGAGAACAGGAAATATATAAGCATCTGAATGAAGAGTTCCAAACAATACCAAGGATAGATAAGAAAGCCTTCCTAAATGAACAATGCAAAGAAGTAGAGGACAACAATAGAATGGGAAAGACTAGATGTCTTTAAGAAAATCAGAGACACCAAGGGAATATTTCATGCAAAGACAGGCACAATAAAGGACAGAAATGGTATGGATCTAACAGAAGCAGAAGATATTAGGAAGAGGTGGCAAGAATACATAGAAGAACTAAACAAAAAAAAGATCTTAATGGCCCAGATAACCACAATGATCTGATCACCCACCTAGAGCCAGACATCCTGGAATGCGAAGTCAAGTAGGCCTCAGGAAGCAACACTACAAACAAAGCTAGTGGACATGATGGAATTCCAGCTGAGCTAGCTCAAATCCTAAAAGATGATGCTGGTAAAGTGCTGCACTCAATACACCATCAAATTTAGAACACTCAACAGTGGGCACAGGACTGGAAAAGGTCAGTTTTCATTCCAACCCCAAAGAAAGGCAATGCCAAAGAATGCTCAAACTACCACACAATTGCACTCATTCACATGCTAGCAAAGTAATGCTCAAAATTCTCCAAGCAAGGCTTCAATAGTACATGAACTGTGAACTTCCAGATGTTCAAGCTGGATTTAGAAAAGGCAGAGGAACCAGAGATCAAATTGCCAACATCCATTGGATCATAGAAAAAGCAAGAGAATTCCAGAAAAATATCTACTTCTCTTTCACTGACTATACTAAAGCCTTTGACTGTGTGGATCACCACAAATTGTGGAAAATTCTTAAAGAGATGGGAATACCAGATCACCTCACCTGCCTCCTGAGAAATCTGTATGCAGGTCCAGAAGCAACAGCTAAAAATAGACATGGAACAATGGACTGGTTCCAAATTGGGAAAGGAGTACATCAAGGCTGTATATTGTCACCCTACTTATTTAACTTATATACAGAATACATCATGCAAAATGCCAGGCTGGATGAAGTAGAAGCTGGAATCAAGATTTCCGGGAGAAACATCAGTAATCTCAGATATGCGGATGACACTGTTCTTATGGCTGAAAGTGAAGAGGAACTAAAGAGCCTCATGATGAAAGTGAAAGAGGAGAGTGAAAAAGTTGGCTTAAAACTTAGCATTCAAAGAAGGAACATCATGGCATCCAGTCCCATCACTTCACGGCAAATAGATGGAGAAACAATGGAAACAGTGACAGAATTTATTTTCTTGGGCTCCAAAATCACTGCAAATGGTGACTGCAGCCATGAAATTAAAAGATGCTTGCTCCTTGCAAGAAAAGCTATGACCATCCTAGACAGCATATTAAAAAGCAGAGACATTACTTTGCCAACAAAGGTCCATATAGTCACGCTGTGGTTTTTCCAGTGGTCATGTATGGATGTGAGAGTGGACCATAAAGAAGGCTGAGCACCAAAGAATTGATACTTCTGAACTGTGGTCTTAGAGAAGACTCCTAAGAGTCCCTTGGACTGCAAGGAGATAAAACCAGTCAATCCTAAAGGAAATCAATCCTGAATATTCATTGGAAAGACTGATGCTGAAGCTGAAGTTCCAATACTTTGGCTACATGATGTGAAGAGTTGACTCACTAGAAAAGACCTGGGAAGGAAAGATAGAAGACAGGAGGAGAAGGGAATGACAGAGGACAAGCTGGTTGGATGACACCATCAACTCAGTGGACATGAGTTTGAGCAAGCTCCAGGAGTTGGTGAAGGATAGGGAAGCCTGGCGTGCTGAAGTCCCTGGGGTCGCAAGGAGTCAGACACAACTCAGCAATTGAACAACAACAACAATAAATAAGCCATTTACTTATTCACATATCCTAAATTTACTTACATATCCTAAATAAACCATTAAATGTCCTATTATTTTATGCTGGCCATACATGGTGAGTACAGGATGCCACCTTCTTTATCTGAGAATGATAGGTCTAGGAAAAAACCTCTATTTAAAAGTAATCCATTTCAAAGTGTGTGCTGGAATCTTCCATAGCCCATACAACTTCTACTCTCCATCCTGCTTTGTCTACGAAAGTGAATGTATTTGCATTCTGGCTTCTCACTAGCTTTGGTCATTTGGAGGCACTGGCAGGAGATTAGAGTGCAGGAGAAGAGTGAAGCAAGAGTTTTCATTTTCTGGCTTCCTCCCCGCTTGATCACCATGAGTTGGCAGTGCCCCATTTCCTACCAGTGGCATCACTTTCCATACAATACTCTGGAGTTCAAGGCACTGCTCTCTCCAATTATTTCTCAGTCCTAGAGAAGGCTTGTGGCTTTCCACTATGTTAGCTCCAGGGTACTGTATTATCCCTTGAGAGTTTCTCTAAAGCCTCTCCAGACCTTGGTAAACAATAAACTCTCCTCAACTATCAGCTGGACAATGCTGTCTGCTTCTAGCCAAGGTTCTGACTGATACAAATTAAGCACAACGCCATCGTACATGGTGAACAAAATGATAGTTTGATTGGGGATTTTACGTTGAAAAATAAACCTGAACATAAGGAATATAACTTCATTTTATGTGCACTGAATTTAAAACTGCACCTTCATACCTTTTTTAGAATAAACAAAGAAAAAATAGCATTTTAGGGCTTTTTTGGTGCAATTTAACCAACACAATTTTATCGTATTTACTATAGAACAACCGTCATTTTTGTTTTAACTTTCTTCACAATTATAAATCTGCCCAAAAAAAATTGTAATGTCTTTTGAAATTCTCAAAAATACATCTCCTAATCATTTTTTTCTTCAAATCATCCTCTTTGAAGCATATATTATCCTCTAATTTTTTCTTCACTTTAATGGACATGAATCCTGATAGATTCTCCTTTTACAATAGTTTATCATGTGATTGGAATAGTTCTCCATTTTCACTTTAATGAATTTCATAGAATTCTATGTTTTGCATAGTTCTCAGTTTCATTTTGCAATGACTTTGCATTGGATAAATGATTACATAAAATATAGTTAACTACAGAGTATTATCACATTATGATCATTGTGGGGCTTCCTGGGTGGTTCTCACGGTAAAGAATTCACCTGCCAATGCAGGAGACACAAGAGACTCAGGTTCCATCCCTGGGTTGGAAAGATACCTTGAAAGAAGAAATGGCAAACCACTCCAGTATTCTTCCTGGAAAATTCCATGGACAGAGGGGCCTGGCAGGGGCCAGAAAGAGAGCGCAGCCGAGTGCACACACACACTGCATTGTCCATGGGCTTTCCTGGTGGCTCAGACAGTAAAGAATCTGCCTGAAATGCAGGAGACCCTGATTCAATCCTCAGGTTGGGAAGATCCCATGGAGAAGGGAATGGCTACTCATTCCAGTATTATTGCCTGGAGAATTCCATGGACAGAGGAGCCTGGCAGGCTACAATACCTGGGGTCACAAAGAGTCAGACACAAATGAACAACTAACACTTCCAACACATGACTATTGTGCTCCCCTATTCAACTTTGTAACTGCAGTGATTTGACATGAGTCCTAGATAAATGAGAATCACTGTCTACTGTGACCCATTCTGGGCAGGAAACTTTGAGAGGGACAAAACAAACAGAATGCAATCAGCAGCCTACAGACAGCTGGATGAAAGTGCTGCCAGTGTTAAGGCTCTCATATTTGCAATGATGACCCCTTAAAGACCCAAAGATAAACCAAAAGCAAGTAGAGTTTGGCTAAGAGAACCCTCGGAAGCATTCTATTCCACATGGTATCTACTATGTATGGAAGTCAAGCAATTATTAGTCCTCCACTCTTAATTCAGAGAAAAAGTAATACCAAAATTTTATACACACTAGTATTAAACAATAGCTTCTCAAATTCCAGCCTTCTCTGACTACCACAACAAAATATATTACAAAAGGCTAACAGGCCAAATTTCACATTTTCTAGGAGCCTTACTGTAGACTCTGTATAGTAGTCCCTTCTTATCTACAGGGGAGATGTTCCAAGAGCCCCAGTGGATGCCTGAAATCATGGATAGTACTGAACACTATAAAATACACCATGTTTTCTCTTATATTAAGGGGCAGATAGCATGTACACTGTGGATGTGCCAGACAAAGGAATGCTTCACATCCCGGCCAGTACAAAGCAGGAGACACCAGATTTTATCACACTACTCAGAATGGGCTTCCCTTGTGGCTCAGCTGAAAAATAATCTGCCTGCTATACGGGAGACCTGGGTTCTGTCCCTGGGTTTGGAAGATCCCCTGGAGAAGGGAAAGGCTATCCACTCCAGTATTCTGGCCTGCAGACTCCATGAACTGTATAGTCCATGGGGTCACAAAGAGTCGGACACAACTGAGCAACTTTCACTTTCAGAATGGTGCACACTTTAAAATGTACGAATTGCTTATTTCTGGTCATAGTTTCAGACCATTGTTCATCATGAGTAACTGAAGTCACAGAAAGCAAAACCACAGGTACCAGGGCGGGGGGGGGGTGGGGGGGTTGGTCTACTGTCATTCAAAGAGACAAAAGGCAGATACCCCCGTGCCCTCAACAGTCTCCTCTGTTCATGGAATTCTCCAGGCAAGAATACTGGAGTGGTAGCCAGTCCCTTCTCCAGGGAATATTCCCGACCCAGGGATCGGACCTGAGTCTCCCACACTGCGGGCAGATTCTTTACCATCTGAGCCAACAGGGAAGCCCCAACAACCTACACCAAACATCAAAAATGGTAAATCTACTAGATTTTATGTCATAGGGAGAACCATACATTCTGTACCTTTTCTAATATGTATGCTGATTCATAGAGGACCCTTAATCACCCCACGCAAAGATGCTTCCAGATAACACTGCAAAAAGACAGAAGTAAAGCAAAAAATAGAGGAGCCAATATGCTAATATACAGCCATTTGAGGCTCCTGCACTGAGGAAATAATGTTAGAACAAACAGAAGCAGGAAAACTATTCACTTTTACTTGTGCCAATCCTGTTATAATATGAGAAACTTAGTATTAACCCTCTGGTACTATATAGTCTCAGGCCTTAGCAAGTTAATATTTAAATATTTTTCAATACCAGGAAACAGAAATATTTTTTCTTACAAAACAATAAAAAGTCTGTCTTCAGACATCTGCAGTTCATCCTATAGGAGGGTATTCAAGTGTAACTCTGTCCCTTCTCATAGAGGTAGTCAGTAAATTGTCCTCATTATTCAGTATTCTTTCACAGACTATACAGTAGGTCAGGTCTTTAGACGTCTTCTCAATCAGAATCAAGGTATCCCGCCTCTTTGTCCCCATAATATTTCTCATAGCTTTCCAGAGTCTTGGTCTCAGTCTACCTCATATTGAAACAAACAGTGTAATTACCTGTCTTCCTTCTGATCTTATATGGCAAGCAAGGCATCAGAATCACCAGAGAAGCTATTTAAAGTCAAAGTTACCCAGTCCTCAGCCCTCAGAGAGTCTGACACAGGAAGTCCAGACTGGAAACAATTTTTTGTTTTCTCGCTGGAGAGTAATCAACTAATACATCTGATCCCTTAAAAATCAGTCATGATATACTTAGGGATAAACCCAAAAGAGAAAAACAAGTATCGCATAATATTGCTCACATGTGGAATCTAGAAAAATGATGTAGATGAATGATGATAAAAATGATACAGTTTCTATGCAAAGCAAACATAGAGACACAGATAAAGAGAACAGACACATGAATACCAAGGGTGAAGGAGGGGTGGGATGAATTGGGAGATTGGGATTGACATATACATATATATATATACACACACATATATATGTATATACATACATATATACACATATATATATACATACACATACAAATATAAAACCGCATAATATAGATAACTAAAGAGAACCTATGAATAAGCGCAATGAACTCTACTCCGTGCTCTGTGACCTAAATGGGAAGGATATCCTGGAGAGAGGGGATATATGTGTATATAAATCTGATTTACTTTGCTGTACAGTAGAAACTGACATCATTATAAAGCAGTTATATTCTAATAAAAATTAATTTTAAAAATCAATTATGACAAAAATAAAGTATTCAAATTAGTAAGAGATGAGAACCAGGCAATGAATTCCATTTTGTGATACTATCCTGACAAATCCAGATCCAAACCTGGTCATGAAGGACCCTGAGGATGAGCAGAACTGATATTCAGTGCCTACAAGCTTGACCTCAGGAGTTGAGCTGCCTGGGTTTGATTTCTGACTCTGAAACTTACTACTGCAACTTACTACTTACTACTTGGGCAAGCTACTTGACTTTTTCACATACCAGTTTCTTCATTGGTAAGGTAATCATTGTAATCATAACTACCTCATAAGCTTTATGGGAGAACTCTTGAGTTGTCTGAAATGCACAAAGCAGGGCCAAACGGTGAGTGAGTGAGTGAGTGACTGCAATGTTGAAAGTGAAAGTGAAGTCGCCCAGTTGTGTCCGACTCTTTGCAACCCCATGGACTGTAGCCTACCAGGCTCCTCCACCCATGGGATTTTCCAGACAAGAATATGGAGTGGGTTGCCATTTCCTTCTCCAGGAGATCTTCCCGACCCAGGGATTGAACCCAGGTCTCCTGCATTGTAGGCAGACTCTTTACCATCTGAACCACGTTAGTTAATAATAAATACTGGCTGAGAAAGTTTATGTTAGTGGCTGCATTTACTTTTATTTATAGCCTTCAAAAGCTCCACGGGTGACTCGGATGCTAAATCAGAGATAGAATAGCTGGTTTCAAACTTCTCCAAAATAAAATGGAGGTTTCCCTACAGCATTATGAGAGCATTTATAAATAAGATTTCTGACAATCTGACCATCATGAATTCAGCTTTAGCGACATCTATAATTATCCTTTGGAAATTTGCCCTGAGCTGAGACTTGTCAGAATCTGTATGAGCAGATTCTGCCTCAAAGATTTTTCTTCCTGCTGCTGTTCCAAGTAACTTAAGTCATTAAAAGCACTGGGGAGGAAAAAAAAAGAACTCCTTGGAAGTTGAATGGTTGGCCATGATTAATAAAATGAACGACAAACAAGGATAAGAAATATATAAATAGATTCTCTCCACAGGAAATGCATCTTATCGTAGGAAAAAAAGTATAAATAAAAATATGTATGCCTGCTTGGCAAGATTGATATCTTGAGAGAAATGATAATAATTAATATTGGCTTTCATTATGATTAATATAAAAACATAATGAAAATTAGTGGCTTGGTGACACAAATAAATAATTATGCATATAGTTTACTATATGGCAATAGTAAGGAAACTAACATTAATGTAAATCATACATTAATAATTAAAGTCACATTAGAATATGTACTATATTAATATATACATGTATATATATGTATACATACAAATGTATGTAGATCTGCCTATCTCTCATCTGTGTGAAAAGCATGGGTAATGCAATGGACAAATTGTTTCTCCACTAAGGAATAATGTAAAATTTCCACCTCATTTTAATATTAACTGGTGGTTTAACCGCACTGAGTTGAAAACCTAAGACCACATTTTCTCTTGACAACACTGGATAGAACAGTTTGGTAAAATATAAAGAGCTTTCTCCAGGAAATAATGCTTTTTCTGGTTAAGCAAGCCATGAAAATAATGAAGTCCAATACAGAGTATTTCAAGACAGATTTCTAAAATGCACCCACTCAGCACTAGATAAGCTCTCTCATTACTCTTGACCTCTTTAGAACCACTGACAAATCTGAAGGGTTTTTGATGGACTTGAGGATCTTATAAGGCCCAACAGAATCTCACAGGAGTAATATTCACAGACATTGCAAAGCCCAAGACCCTCTGTACAATAGGATATACTGCACAGTTCTCTTCTGACTCAATCCACTATTCTGGTCCATAATTGACAGTAATATTGAGGACCATTGTGGGGCAAAGGATATTTGTCCTTGGGGACAGAACATGGTGCTGCTCACCAGCATCGACTCCATCTGTATCACGGAATTCCCACAGCTCTGGCTTCTGTTACACTGCACAGGCTTTTCTGGGCCTTTCACAAGTCCAGTCACCAAGCAACAACGCTGCAGGATTCCATAGTGACTATTTAATAAATAGAGATACAGCAAATACTCCCAGCTCTAAACATGTGCTGAGAGAATAAAAGAAGTCTAGATCAAAGATATATTGCATGATCTTTTTCACAAATGACAGAACAATTTTACATTCCATTAGCTAACATGCATTAAATACTAGCCATGCACTGTGTGTGTGTGTTAGTGGCTCAGTCATGTCTTTGCGACCCCATGGACTGTAGCCCGCCAGGCTTTTCTGTCCACGGCATTCTCCAGGAAAGAATACTGGAGTGGACAGGCATTCCCTTCTCCAGGGGATCTTTCCAACCCAGAGATTGAACCTGCATCTTGCATACTGAAGGGAGATTCTTTACCATCTGAGCCGCCAAGGAGCCATGCATTAGGGCCAAGCAAACTACTTTACACATCTTTTCTCATTTAGTCCTCAGAATGGAAATGGAGGCTTAGAGAAGTTATTCCCACTGCTGGTATGTCTATCTGATGACACAGCCCTCAGTCTTAAGGGGAATTCCTAGATGTTCATGGCCTGAGTTGTTAATGTCTAATCCTGAGCCATTCCCACTGACAATCAATCATCCTAGCTTCTAACTACATGGATTTTTTTTTTTTTCTACAGACAAAACACTAGACCATTGTTATTTGTGATCTCCATAATTGGCCTACATCCCTGACTATGTTTGAAGTTCTTCCTGGAATTCTAATGTGCTAGTTTGCTTTAGAAGGTTAGCTTCCTAGTCCTGTGACCTCCTTCACCCCAGCCCTCTTTAGGTCTGCTACTAATTTCTAAAGTAAAGATCTCAGGCTGAGGGTTTACAAATGGAGTGAAACCAGCAGACATATTTCAATCGGCCTAACATTTATGTTTTTTATCTCGATGTAGTTGCAAATTTTAAAACTTGGCAGAATTTCACTTTTCTTTTGGAAAAATAGAGTAGTATAGCAACAAATGGCCAGGACCCCAAAGCAGCCACTCCCTTCAGACGGATACAAACTCTCCAATTTGCCTTGACTGTTCTATGCCTGGTCCCTAATGGCTTTCAAGTTGTTATTGTTTGGTTGGTTGGTTGGTTTTTGGATTCTTTCTGCCCATGCCACACAGCATGTGTGATCTTAGTTCCCCAAACAGGAATCGAACCCTCAACCCCTGCATAAGAAGTCCAGAGAGTAAACACTGGACCACCAGGGAAGTCCTTACTTTTGAGTTTTAGGCTCTAGAATTAACAGAACAATGTGTTTTCTTGTTTTAAAATACTATCTGGACAGAGTCAGTGAATCTCTACAATCTATTAATCAGTATGTCAGTAGTAGATTGTAAAGACTCACTGACTCTGACCAGATAGAATTTAAAACAAGAAAACAATATATCACTCTTCTCTAGTGGCTCAGACGGTAAAGAATCTGCCTACAATGTCGTGAGACCTGTGTTTGATCCCTGGCTTGGGAAGATCCCCTGAAGTAGGAAATGGCAACTCACTCCAGTATTCTTGCCTGGAGAATCCTCATGGACGGAGGAGCCTGATGTGCTACAGTCCATAGGGTCGCAAAGAGTCAGACCCAACTGAGTGATTAAGCACAACAACAAATCAATATATCATAATCTTGTGCAGCAATAGTGAATCCTCAGCTATGTCTTTGCAAGTGGTGCCATCACCTGAGGTATGACAAAGAAACACAGAAGCGTCCTTTACTAAGAATAAGACTCATGTTTTCACAGTCAGGTCTTCTTAGAGGCATATTTCACAAAGGACTCAAGTTTTAAGAACACCACCACCTCGCATAAAAGATAATACTACTGTTCCCTTATCCAGAGTTATGCAGTCATAAGTCTTTTATGGACAGCAGATGTGATGATCCAGATAGAGAATTAAATTAAACCTGAAGACTCTATCCAGACATCCTATTATGAGGCCCAAAGGCAGCAATCTGAACTGAGACATGGAAGCAACAACCAGCCAGAAGATTACTTGTGATGGGTAGGAATCTTGATAGCTAACCTCATCTGACAAGTAGTCAATTCCTTGAGCTTCACTGTTGTGTTTTTTCCTTTGGGGACAGCAACCTCTGGCTCGATCAAAGAAGCTAATTAATGATAAACTCTGTTACAGGGAATTACAACTGACAGCTCAATTCTGTACTTAGTTCTGACAACTTTGGTAGTGAGAATATTCACTATGTCCCCTCAGTAAATCTGCAAGTACATCAATGGGGGTGACCCAAATAGTTACCCCTGATATTTCATGTATAGGGACCTAGCCTACAGATATAATAACATATATTCTGTGTCATTTATTGAAGAACTATTTACAAATGAAAAAAAAAGATAAACCTTCCAGATGTCTATTAGTTATCAATGGGGTAAAGATTAAATAAATTCAAGTGTAACCAAACTATTACTAAATGTAAATTACATGAATTGGGCATTTGTGTCAGTTTTCTTGTCAAACAGCAGGGGTTGGCACATTTTTCTCTCAAGGACCAGACAATAAACATTTTAAGCTTATATGCCATAGGATCGTATTATAATTAATCAACTTTCCTTTCATAATATATCCACAGCCATTGACAATATATAAACGGAAGAGCATAACTGTGGTCCAATACAACTTTATAAACTAAAACACATGGCAGGCTAGATTTGACTCAGGGTCCATAGTTGGTGCAACCCCCACTAATAAGAATCACAAAAGTGCACTTAATCTACATAGCATGCATGCATGCTCAGTGCTTCAGTCATGTTGGACTCTTTACAACCCCATGGACTGTAGACTGCCAGGCTCCTCTGTCCATGGGATTCTTCAGGCAAGAATACTGGAATGGGTTCCCATGACCTCCTCTAGGACATCATCCCGGCCCAGGGATTGAACCTGTGCCTCCTGCATCTCCTGCACTGCAGGTGGATTCTTTACCCCTGAGCCACCGGGGAAGCCTCAATCTCCATAACACCCATCCACAAATATCATCATGACCTTCTGCTAAACAGCGTAGCTAATGCTTACTAAATACTGATGCCACTAAGCCTGTCACAGGAACTAATTAGAGTCATTTTTTTTAACATAACAGTGAGGTGAGTGTTGTCATTATCCTCATTTGCCAATTGAGGAAGTAAGATATAAAGGGTTACATAACTGTCCCTGCTTAGAGAACTAGGAGGTGATAGAGCAAAGATACATCATCTCATTAAATCTGCAGCCTGTCTGTGACAAGCTGGGCCATAGGAAGATGCAGCCTTAAATCATTAAGCATGATGCAAATGGAAGTCAAATTATGAATAATTGCTCTTTCTCTGTAGAGAAGATGGAAACAAAAGCGGAGTTGCAATATCTGCACAGCAAGTGGGTTTAGAGTCACTAATAGACTCCCCTCCTCTCGATCCTGCTGCAGTTCATTATCACACTGTCTTCCAATTAAGTCACTGCCACTGCAACTCAAAACAGTGACTTGGAAAATTGTTTCTTTAGGGCCTGTCTTTTGTCTTCAGTGAAACAGCCCCAAATCCTCACTCCTCCTATGGCTTCCTGATTGTCACCCTCACCTGATCCTAACCTCAGAGGTAAATTTATAGCTCTGATGGGGCAGCAATGAGAATTCCACAGCAGGGAGCAGTGATCATGAATCTATTAATCAAGGCTGCCAATGCAGATTTACATGTCTAAGTAATAAATTATAAAACACACCTAAGAATTAGCAGCTTAATAAAGTTGAGCTTGATGAGACGCCAAATTGACAAGCTCCTCCCCCCACATCAAGGCTAATTTTTCACCAGCTGTATGAAGGAAGCTATAAAAATCTCTCTCAAAGGTAACTGCCCATTAGTTGTATCCTCAGAACAACTTCAGAGTGCTTCTTTCTACTGTTGCATGCTATTTTCCTGCAAACCTCCCACTCACTGTAAACTAGAACTGCCTTCACCTTCTGGAAATTAGTTGGCAGGCAATACTGGATATTTTTCACACCAAAAGACAATAAATTCAGGAATTCTCAGAGAAGCAATCAAGAGAATTTTAGAATGGGCTCCTCTGGCACACTTCCCTCACTCCTCTGGGTTCTATGCACATAAAATGCTCAGTTGTTATAATTATTATATTAGTATAAATTACTGACGATGATAACATATTACCATATTTCCTCAGTTCTAACACACACATTTTTTCACATTCCACTTTTCATGTTTCACACTGCACCAGTTAAGGTGAGTGAGTGTGTGTGTATGCGCACACTCACTCAGTCGTGCCCAACTCTTTGCCACCCCATGTACCGTAGCCCATCAGGCTCATCTGTCCATGAAATTTCTTAGGCAAGAATCCTGGAATGAATTGCCATTTCCTCCTCCAGGTGACCTTCTCAGGGATTGAACCCATGTCTCCTGCATTAGCAGGCGGATTTTTTTACCACTGAGTCACATGGCAAGCCCTACTAATCAGGGCTTATCTTGCCTATTGATCTTTGGTATAATAATATGGGGTTGGCAAGAAAGTCCATTCAGCTTTTTCCATACCAACATATAGAAAAATCCAAATAAACTTTAGCCAGCTCAGTATCATAACTGTTTAATACTATGCAATACTGCTTCCTTTTTTCCCCCTGAAAATCAGCAGTACATATTTAAAGCTATGGCATCCTGAAATTGAGGAAATGTGATACAAACTTGAGAATATGATAGTTAAGGACTCCTTCACTGCAAGTAAAGGAATCCAACTCTGGCTAACTTCATAGAAAAAAATCAGTATGAGAATGAATTCCTATTGAATTACTGCCTAGGATAGAGAACTCAGATCCAGAATGGAGCAATAAACTATTTACTGAGTAGACAGCTACTTCTCTGTCCCATGAAAGAGCTGTTGTGGAATCAAGTGATGAACTTGTGGGAATTGCTTCTTCCCTGTCTCTCTGCCGGGGATTCAGGAAGAGCGAGCCCACGTGGCTGACCGAGGCCCTGTGGCTGCACTGATATGGGGTTAGAAGCTCTTAACAGCCCAGTGGGATAAGAATGATAAATGTTATCATCTTCATTTCCTGTAGGAAGAAACAGAGGTCCAGATAGGCTATGTGACTTAGTTTATTATCTGGTACGTGGCACAGCAGGACTGGAACCCGAGCACTGACTCACAGTATAACAAGTTTAGATTATACTAACTAAATTGAAGACCAACACAACTAGACTTAAAAATGAAAGAAAAAGGAAGCTTTCCCTATTGTAATCCTTGCTAATGCCTTAGGGGAAAAAATCTTCATCCACAAATTTTATCGGCCTAAGAAATAGCCTTATCCCCATGTGCCTGTTTTAGGGTCACAGGGGAAACTTGTTTGGGAGACAGAACCGAATTCCCCTTGCTGCATGATTTTTGATGGGAAATTTCACTCCTCTGGGCTCCCCTTCCGTGGTTGTGAAGTGTGTGAATATTTTCCTTGACTACCTCCCAGATTTATAGAGGAGGCGAGATGTAAGAATAGAGGTGTAAGTTCCTCAAAAAGCTCTAAGCTCTTTAGCTGTAAGCCTGAATCACCGTTTGCTGGTCTGCTAAGTACAGAATTACAATTTTGTGGGGCACAGTTTAGATTTTCATTAATCTATTTTTTTTCCAAAGCATGGTTTCTTTAGAATTTAAGCTACTTTTTTTTTTTCTAAGAACCTAGGATAACACATATGAGTTCATTAGTACAAAATGAAAGATTTTCATTCACAGCAACCAACTGCCTATGCGAAATGGTAAAATTCAAACTTCTGTTACTCTGCCTACCTCTTTGTACACTGTAAGTTCTACCGTAAGTGTGACATGGACTTGGTAAACAGCGAATGTCAAGGATTTGAGGGAATTAACTGAGAGTTGATTTCAAGCGAAGCCATTGCCTGGGATCCTTTAGAGACTGCCATCCTTTTTCCTTTTTAACTGCAACTTGGCTTACAGGCTTTTAGTTCACCAACCACGGACTGAACTCAGGCTCCCTGCAGTAAAAGCATGGCATCCTGACCGCTGGACCACTAGGGAATCTCCCCATCCTTTTCAAAGTAAAGGATGCTTTACAACCACTGAATAAGCAAAGAACATGGGTTTTGTAGCCAGGCTGATGTGGGTTCGAGTCCTAACACAGGCTCATGCTGGCCACTTACTCTAGAGTCAGTTACATAAGCATTCTAGCCTTCTTTTCCCCACACGTAAATTAGGAATTAAAATACATATTTCACAGAATTATTACAACACACAGAGATAATATATGTTAAATATCTGGCACTTACTATATACCTAGGATCCCAAGTCAATAGTCTTCACCATCATCCCATTATTGTTATTACATGGATAATATCATTTAATCTTTACAATATTAAGAAATGGGCTTCCCAGATGGTCTTAGTGGTAAAAACCCACCTGTCAATGGAGGAGACAAACGCAGGTTCGATTCCTGGGTTGGGAAGATCCCCTGGAGGAGGGCATGGCAACTCACTCCACTATTTACTTAGTGCTTTCAATAGGTGTGGAAACTGAGTTTTAAATCACTGAGGATTTAAACTGAGAATTTAAGTCACTTGCGCAGTGTCAAGCAATCCATAAACAGTGTACTTTGTATCTGCATAAAGGTCTGTCAGAGCCCACACCCTTAATACTGAACTGTGCTATCATTATTACAGCTACTATTATTGCATTTTTCATTATCTTTATTATTGGATATAAGAAAAGACAGTTCCGGGTAAAATTTGAAAAGCACACAATGCAATAGCTATCTTTCTGAATGGCACTCAGTGGTGTGGGAAAGCAGCAGGATACTGGATTAAGAGGAGCTAGGTTTTAGTTTATGTCTACATCTTCCAAGTCAAGCGACCTTAAATAAGTCTTCCACTGAGACTTGACTTCCTCATCTGTAAAATGAGCTTGATAATAACCACCCCAGGGCACAGCTTCAAAAATCAAACATTAACATGTTTATGACAATATTTCATACAGTATAAAATACAATATGAGCATGTTTGTATCAATTCTGTTAGTTTTACCACAATTATCAGTGGCCAAGTCATAGGTAAGTGCACAGAAACTACCTTAGTTTGTAATAGAAAGTCAGGGAAAATGTTTCTGGCTCCACTAAGGGAAAAACCTACCCCAATCTCACCCCAATGTTAATGGCAAAAAAACTCAAAAACAAAAAACAAAAACAAATGTAAAGTGTTGTACCTGCATGTAGAGAATATGCTTCCAAGACCTATAAGAATATTTTTTAAAATAACAACAATAAAGTACTCAATCTGTCTGCCCAAGATTAGAGAATATAGAAGCAGCAATGTAGGTTGTAGGTGTGATGTGTGTACGCATGGGTGTTCAATCATGTCTGACTCTTTAGATCACATGGATTGTAGTCTGCCAGGATTCTCTGTCCATGGGAATCTAGAAAAATGGTACCAATGAACCTATTTGCAGGGAAGGAATAGAGATGCAGACATAGAGAATGAACTGTGGACACAGTTGGGGAAGGAGAGAGGGGGATGAATTGAGAGAGTAGAGTGAAATATATACATTACCATGTGTAAAACATATAGGTAGTGGGAAGTTGCTGTATAACATAGGAAGCTCAATCTGGTGCTCTGTGATGACCTAGAGGGATGGGATGGGGGGTGGGATAGGAAGGAGGTTCAAGAAAGAGGGGATATATGTATACTTACAGTTGATTCACATTGTTGTATGGCAGAAACCAACATAACATTAAGGCAATTATCCTCCAATTAAACAAAATACTCTAAGGTTGACTTTTTACAATGTTCTCAGAGCTTCAATAGTGCCACTAATTTTCTCTTCCCACTAATTATTTTACAAAACTAGGAAAGATAGCTTTGACTGTCCCAAGTACCAACTCCTGAAACTGGATCTTCCTATCAGTGAAAACACCACCACCTCGAAATCTAGAAAATTAGGGGAGATTTATCAGACCATCATTAACCATAATGACAGTCATTTGGCAGACCCTACAATTCATTGAAAACTTCTGTGTGGACACTTTGTCCTTCAAAATCTGTGTTCTGGAGTGATGGGAAAGTCTAATCTACTTATCTTCCTGAGTAAACTGATCATAATTGCCCACATTGGATGATAGAACCCAAAAATGGTTAAGATCATAGCTGGCTCCTCAAGGTGAGTCTCCTGACCCTAAAGTTATTCTGGGGGTCAATGTGAATATTTATATTCTTTCTAATGAAGTAAGCTGGAGTGTGCATGCTACAGATTGGAGCTGTAACAGTGAAGAGCACAATAATCTTATACTATCCATGACAAGATTCTCTGCAAGGAAGTGATGATAATTAATGGAATATCCTATGTATTCCTATTGGTGTGAGATGCACAGACCCACAGTATATAAAATATCATTATGTATATTTACTGAAGCATCTAGTAAATCAGTAAGTCTGCAATTTATGGAAACTAAAATAAGGTTCTTCTGGAATTTAGAAAGACTACTCTCTGAGTCCCACCACATAGGACCATATGGATTCAGTAGAGTCACCAAATGATAAGCTACCTGAGGGTAGGGCTAGGTCCCTGTTGCTCAACAGTCCATCTCAAGTGCTTAGTACAGTGCAGGGCATATAACGCAGGAACTCTATAAATATTGTCAGGTGGATGGAAGGATGGATGAATAAATGATGTCAGTAAATATAACCTAGCTGGCCAAAATCAGAGACCAACATTTAGAATGATCTTGAGAAAGAAACTCTTCCCCAGTTGCTTTATTTCACTTTAGTTTTATCCAAGTACATTACCAGGGCCCAGAAAATATTGTAAGCTCATAAGATTTCCACTTGATTTATGAAACTGAAAAAAGAAGTATCACAAGCACCCACTTTGATCTGAGTCTCTATTTCAGTCCCTCTCTCCAAATCCCAACTTCACACAGCTACATCTACATCACAAGATCCCGTTCTCATATCCAGTTCTCACTACATGGGCCCACTGTATCAACTTTTTTTTTCAAGGCAATACAAATTTTTGAGCAAACTTCAAAACTCCGAACTCAGTTAACATATGCACACTACTATATACAAAATAGATAACAAATAAGGACCTTATGAATAGCACAGGGAACTCTACTCAATACTCTAACGGTCTATGTGGGGAAAGACTCGAAAAATGATTGGTATACATATATCTGATTCACCTTGCTCTACATCTGAAACTAACACAACACTGTGAATCAACTATACTCTAATAAAATTTTTTAAAAACCTCCAAACTCAAGTTAAAACTTGAAAAGACATGACCAAGATGTTTTCAGAGTTTAGATGAAATATATAAGAACAGAATTTAGGAGCAAGCCATTATTTTTTGTTTGAAAAAAAGTAATATTAACCCAACTATTCCAGCTTAAGTTAGTATCAGTCATCAAATCCCTCATTAAAGTTCAGACTCTGTAATTAAATTTAAACAGATATTATGATCTATAGAGTTTACCCATAATTAATACTATTTTGCTAATACATTAATGTGTGAGTAATATTCAGCAAGTCTTTCATCTGTGTGGAATGTTTATGATCATTAAAAGTAATTATTTGCCATCAGGTATACACTAGAGCAGATAAATTATATTTAAGTGCTGATGCTCTAGGTCTCAAAGCCAATCCACGCCTTCCCTATATCCAGGAATACTTATGGAATTTTTCCTAAACAACCAGGTAATTCCTAAACCTTTGTGTACAGGTGATTCTCCAAGAGAGCTGGTTAAAATGCAAATTCTAGGACTCTAATCAAAGAGTCCAGTTTAGAATTCCTAAGCAAAAGGAGCATGATAATTTTCATTTTAAATAATAATCCCAACTGATTCTGATGTACGAGGGAAAAGTCTAAACGTGGATTTATTCTTAAGCCACACATTTATTCTAGTCATAATTTGGGAAGACAATAAATTCTAAAATGTTCCAAAATTATAGTTGTAAAATTATGGAGATAATTAATATGGGACATGTGTAAAGGGGATAGAAAAAGAAGAGCTTGGGAGAATTAATTGTTCCTTTCCAAAGGGCATGAGAGTCACATAATTTTTAAAAGAACAAGACACTTTGAATGGAGAGATCTTGCCTCTATTTTCATTTCCAAAGTTGTGTTTTATTTGGGATTGGGTAGAAGATTCTACCCATCAAAAGATTATAAAGAAATGACAGAAAAAAAAAATCAAGAAAATAACTGGTATAACATACAAATTAGAACACGGGGTCTGAAAAAGTTTATTAGTAATAAATATTTGTTGAATAAGATGAATAAATGTCTTAGTGAATAATTATAGCACCACATAGGAAGAAATATTGATGTATTTTACAGATATCAGACTTTTCTATTCAAAAAAGCTTTCTTGTAACATAATTCTGGGGCCCATTCTATAAAGTGGTGTGAAGCTTGATGATGGTGTTTTTGTAAGTTTTTAGTCGGTATATCTTTTCATTTCAAGTGGTAGAAACTCTGGTTTAAAGAGGCTTTAGTGTGAAAAACTAGAGAATTACAAAAGTGGGAAGACTAAGAATGGGTATTTTTACTTCAGGTCCAGCTGGATCCAGAGCACAAAGTTGTTTTGCTTTTTCCCCACAAAATGCTTTTCTCATCCCCATCCTCTACGTTCCTCTGCGCTTGCTCCATCCTCACACCAGCTCTTCCCTTACAGTGACACGAGAGCTGTCCTGAGTTCCAATTCCACATCCCATGCTACCAGTAATTTTACCAGTTAAAAGAAAAGAGAGGACTTTTAGGACAGTAGCTCAAGCAAATTTTCACCCAAATGAGTTCTGATTAGACCCTATTAACATGATTTAGGCCACATTCCTGTCACGGAATCAACCACTGTGGCCAAGGGCATATTCTTCCGCTTGAAACGTACCTACCTCTGGACTTGAAGCATGGCTAGCCACACCCAAACAACATGGACTGAGAATGGAGGAATGGCAATTCTCAAAGGAAAAATAAGGTGCTATTACCAGCATGAGAAATTTACTATGTAAAAGTCTACAAGAGATAATGTCAAACCGAAGTCCTTCTGAATGAACCAAGAGAAATGAACTTCAAGGGAAAATTCACGCAAGAGCAAGTGTATTCATTATGGCATTCCTGAGTCAGAGGTAGGTATAAATACCTTCGTAGTTAAGGAGGAGGAGAAAGAGAAGGGTGATGGGGGGAAGAGATAGGGGAGGAGATAATGACCTTGCTGACAATTGTGACAAAATCATTTTGAGGCATGAAGGTAAGAATATTCAGTTTGGGACACTGAAATAGGGTAGAGTGTCATAGAATTTTAGGGCTAGAAGACCACCTCATCTAACTAAGTGGGTTGCAAATGAAGAAACAAAACATCTCATCTCAGGATTTGGCTTCTTCTACATGTCCATTTCCATCTCTCACCATTTAATCCATCATTTTACTTTCTATCCCTGGAGAAGGAAATAGCAACCCACTCCAGTATTCTTGCCTGGGAAATCCCATGGACATAGGAATCTGGCAGTCTACAGTCCATGGGGTCACAGAGAGTTGGACATGACTGAGCACACATACATATACATCTTGTCCAGTGCAGTAGCCATTTGGCCATATGGCACTTGAAATGTGGCTAAGTCAAATTGAGATGTACTCTAAGTATAAAATACACAAGGAACTTCAAAGAGAGTATAAAAAATTATGTATAATGTCTCATTAACATTTTCTATTGATTGCTCATTGAAATGATATCTGGGGGATTCAGTTCAGTTCAGTCTTTCAGTCATGTCTGACTCTACAACCTCATGAATCGCAGCATGCAAGGCCTCTCTGTCCATCACCAACTCCCAGAGTTTACCCAAACTCGTGTCCAGTGAGTCGGTGATGCCATCCAACCATCTCATCCTCTGTCGTCCCCTTCTCCTCCTGCCCTCTATCTTTCCCAGGATGAGGGTCTTTTCAAATGAGTCAACTCTTCACATCAGGTGGCCAAAGTATGGGAGTTTCAATTTCAGCATCAGTCATTCCAGTGAACACCCAAGACTGATCTCCTTGAGGATGGACTGGTTGGATCTCCTTGCAGGCCAAGGGACTCTCAAGAGTCTTCTCCAAAAGCCCAGTTCAAAAGCATCAATTCTTCTGCGCTAAGCTTTCTTTATAGTCCAACTCTCACATTTATACATGACCACTGGAAAAACCATAGCCTTGACTAGATGGACCTTTGCTGGCAAAGTAATGTCTCTGCTTTTTAATATGCTGTCTATGTCGGTCAGAACTTTCCTTCCAGGGAGTAAGTGTCTTTTAATTTCATGGCTGCAATCACCATCTGCAGTGATTTTGGAGCCCCCAAAAATAAAGTCATCCACTGTTTCCACTGTATCCCCATCTATGTGCCATGAAGTGATGGGACCAGATGCCATGATCTTAGTTTTCTGAATGTTGAGCTTTAAGCCAACTTTTTCACTCTCCCCTTTCACTTTCATCAAGAGGCTCTTTAGTTCTTCTTCACTTTGTCCATAAGGGTGGTGTCATCTGCATATCTGAGGTTATTGATATTTCTCCTGGCAATCTTGATTCCAGCTTGTGATCCTTCCAGCCTGGCATTTCTCATGATGTATTCTGCATATAAGCTAAATAAGCAGGTGACAATATACAGCCTTGATGTACTCCTTTTCCTATTTGGAACCAGTCTGTTGTTCCATGTCCAGTTCTAACTGTTGCTTCCTGACCTGCATACAGGTTTCTCAAGAGGAAGGTCAGGTGGTCTGGGATTGCCATCTCTTTCAGAATTTTCCAGTTTATTATGATCCATACAGTCAAAAGCTTTGGCGTAGTTAATAAAGCAGAAACAGATGTTTTTCTAGAACTCACTTGCTTTTTCAATGATCCAGCAGATGTTTGCAATTTGATCTCTGGTTCCTCTGCCTTTTCTAAAACCAGCTTGAACATCTGGAAGTTCATGTATTGCTGAAGTCTGGCTTGGAGAATTTTGAGCATTACTTTACTATCATGTGAGATGAGTACAATTGTGTGGTAGTTTGAGCATTCAGAAGGGAAGTGAAAAGCAAAGGAGAAAAGGAAAGATATACCCATTTAAATGCAGAGTTCCAAAGAATAGCAAGGAGAAATAAAAAAGCCCTCTTCAGCAATAAATGCAAAGAAATAGAGGAAAACAATAGAATGGGAAAGGCCAGAGGTCTCTTCAAGAAAATAAGAGATACCAAGGGAACATTTCATGCAAATATGGGCTCAATAAAGGGCAGAAATGGCATGGACCTAACAGTAGCAGAAGATATTAAGAAGAGATGGTAAGGATACACAGAAGAATTGTACAAAAAAGATCTTCACAACCCAGATAATCACGATGGTGTGATCACTCACCTAGAGCTAGACTTCCTGGAATGTGAAGTCAAGTGGGCCTTAGGAAGCATCACTATGAGCAAAGCTAGTAGAGATGATGGAATTCCAGTTGAGCTATTTCAAATCCTGAAAGATGATGCTGTGAAAGTGCTGCACTCAATATGCCAGCAAATTTGGAAAAGTCAACAGTGGTCACAGAACTGGAAAAGGTCAGTTTTCATTCCAATCCCAAAGAAAGGTAATGCCAAAGAATGCTCAAAATTCTCCAAGCTGGGCTTCAGCAATACATGAACTTCCAGATGTTGAAAAGAACTTACCTGACTTAGGCACATTCCTCTGTCCACATTCCCAAGTCGTGGGCCCAGTCACATAGAAGGTAGAGAGAGTAGGACTTTGGGACTGAGATGAAGCTCACAAAATGGAGTCAGTGAGGTTCAGCTATACAAACATGCCCTCTCCTTTCTAAATTCCCAGCCAATGCACATATTGTTACCATCAGCTAGAACGACTCCAACCTCCTGTGCATCCTCAGGGCCCAACATGAGTCACCACTTCAGGGACACTGTTCCCAACCTCACCATCCCCCTGTATGTGTTCTCACAGCTCCCTACTCCCACATCCTTCATTCTGAGTTGTGATCACTTGGCCTTGTTTATCTTCTAAGTCCCCTGGTTTCAGGCACCATGTTTTTCTTGTTCACCACTGTATCCTGAACACATAATATGTGGTCAGTAAACACTTATTGGACCAATGTTGAATAACTAAGTTGATAATGATAGTTATTAGTTAACAATGTTGAATAACAATGTTGATTAACAACCGTAACAGTGTTGAATAACTAATACTCTCTCATAGGTCCCCAGAAATTCAAATATCCATTTGCCTACCAGGAATAGAAACCATATCCTGTATTCAAATATCTGGCCTTTAACTTCTCTAGAATATATGATCTTTTCTCTACTTCTAAATAGTAAGAGTGGCTCATTTGCATTTTTTTACCTTTAACACGACTTAATGGAGGGATTTAGTCCCCAGAGAAATGAAAGAGGCTCCTTCAGTGAAAGCACAATAATATGTTGCATACTTAACAGAGATCTTCAATCAAAAGCCTTGTGATCTAAGCATCAAGACAAACAGCTATCATAACATGTAAAACACACTATATTTACTTTCCAGCTTTTTAATTATAAAATCAATGGAGTGTTAATCATTTAAGCATTAGCTTTCTCACTGGGAATTCCCTAACTCTTCTTTCAGAGGCATAAATGTATAAGTTGTTCAATTTACCCAATTTGTCAGGACAATTTCCATGAGAAAATATCAATATTTGATGAAAAGAAAACAAGTATAAGCCACTTCTCTGAAGTATCCAATGACTTACTGGAAGAAATGAAATCTCTGAGTGAATTATTTGCTTTCCTATTTCCATCGTGCAGTTGTCTTTGAACACTGTCCCATGCTTTATTTCAGAGCTGGGTTTTTGTTGCAATGTGTCTATTTGGTTGTGAGTGTTTGCTTATTTACAGGGCAATAAAGAGATATCGGGCTTCCCAGGTGGCATGGTGATAAAGAACTTGCTTGCCAATGCAGGAGACACAGGAGACATGGGTTTGATCCCTGAGTCGGGAAGATCCCCTGAAGGAAAAAATGACAACCCTCTCCAGTATTCTTGCCTCAGAAATCCCGTGGACAGAGGAGCTGGGCAGGCTACAGTCCATGGGGTCATGAAGAGTCAGATATGACTGAGCAACTGAGCATAGCATGGCACATCAGTGTGTTTCCATAGACATAAACCATTGCAAAAATAGTTTAAAGTTGTTTGTTTCTTCTCCCCACTGTTTCTTCTGGTCTGTTTCTTCATTTACATACCCCATTGTAAATGAAACAATTAGATATGTGCATGTAAATGTAAGTGAAAGTGTTAGTTGCTCAGTCATGTCCAACTCTGCACCCCCATGGACTGCAGCCCACCAGGCTTATCTGTCCATGGAATTCTCCAGGCAAGAATACTGGAATGGGTAGCCATTCCCTTCTCCAAGAGATCTTCCCAACCCAGGGATCAAACCCAGGTCTGCACTGCAGCAGATTCTTTACCATCTGAGCCACCAATACACCTTGCATTATGCAGTTTGAAAAGTGCCCTCACACAATTTATCCCATTGACCCTCAGTGGAGGTGATCATTATCCCTAGTTTACAAATAAATCCACAGAGGACTGGAGAGGTGACATGCCTGCCCAAGTGCCACAGCCAAGAGTCAACTTAAGACTCTAAGTTTCATCTTTTTTCCTCTGCCCAAAACTTTCCTGATACCTGGTACACCTTTTTAAAGATTTGCTTTCACAAAATCTCTAATTTCAACTTGAGTTTATTACTTGCCTCTTTCCTGTCCAACTCAGAGTACTGGGCATGCAGTAAGTACTCATTAAATATTACCTATATTACTATTCTTTCTTTTAAAGTGAGGTTATTGAATAGAAAGGGGATTTTTTAAAAAGCTGGATTCTGTTTCACTGTATTGCTAATCTCCTTTTAAGGCATGTAACTATACTTCTTATTCTTTGGCTCTGTGTTTATATCATCTGCCTCTCTGATTCAACGGTCCTATAAGGCAGAGGACGACTTCTTCGAGTGATGTCAATACTAGGGGCCTCTAATACTTGTCATAACTTAAAGCCCTAATTTTCTTACTAGAGCTTCTATAATGGAGCTAATTAGTACAGAATCTTCCTTCTGTGCCAAAGGGAGGGCAAAAATCATGCTCTCTGGTTTCAAGTAGGGTTGATATATTTTTTCAGTTTTCACTAGCTTTATTACCCTTCTAATTTTTCTTTATTTATTCTTAATTTTAATCTCTTTTCCTAATTTATTCCTTTATTTTGCTTTACTGACTATGCCAAAGCCTTTGTCTGTGTGAATCACAACAAATTGTGGAAAATTCTTCAAGAGATGGGAATACCAGATCACCTTACCCACCTCCTGATAAATCTATATGCAGGTCAAGAAGTAATAGTTAGAACTGGACATGGAACAGCAGACTGGTTCCAAATCAGGAAAGCAGTATGTCAAGGCTGCATACTGTCACCCTACTTATTTAACTTACATGCAGAGTACATCATGCAAAATGCCAGGCTGGTTGAAGCACAAACTGGAATTGAAATTGCTTAGAGAAATATCAATAACCTCAGTTATGCAGATAACATATTCTTTACAATGTGATTTTGCAGTAATTCTCTTCAAAAGATAGAACCCCTATCCTGTGAATTTGATCTGCTCTTATGACTTTGTTCTGCCAACAGAATGTGATAAAAGTGACACTACCAATTTCAAGCCTAGATTACTAGCTGTTTTAGATCCACCCCACCCCTCAATCACCATGTTAACAATCTGGGCTTACCTGGTATAGGGAGAGAAACCTAGTAAAGGTGAAGTAATCTAAACCAATCCATCCTCCCAGCTGACTTATCAGCTCACAGACACATAAGCTAGCCAAAATGAAATCAGCCTAGCCTGGCCCAGACCATAAGGACCACCCTGTCAAACCAGTCTCATGAACTTAATAAAGTCTATTCTAATCTTCTTTGGTGTGGTTTGTTACACAGGATTATTTGTGGTAATAAATACCTGAGATAGAAGTTCCAAGACATCCCATAACCAAGTTAATGTCACATATCAAGTAAGCAATACAGCAAGAGAGAAACCATAACCTATGGAATTTTTAAACCTATTTCATCAAAAAGAACACAAATAACCAATGTTGGCAAGGATTTGGGGAAAAAAAGGAATCCTCCTACATGTACCCCTATGTTCATAGTAGCATAATTTACATTTGCCAAGATATGGAAGTAACCGAAGTATCCATCAACAGATGAGTGAATAAAGAAGATGTGGTGTGTCTACACGGTAGAATATTTCTCAGCCATAAAAGATAATGAAATAACACCATTTTCAGTAACAGGGGTGAACTGGGAGGACATCATGCTAAGTGAAACAAGTGAGACAGAGAAAGACAAATACTGTATGATCTCACTTATATGTGGAATGTGAAAAATACAACAACCTAGTGAATATAACAAAAAAGCAGCAGACTTTCAGACACAGAAAACAAACTAGTGGTTCCCAGTGTGGACAGGGAAGAGGGAAGAGAAATGAGAGGGTGGGGATTAAGAGGTGCAAACTGTTATGTATAAAATAAGCTACCAGGATATATTATGCAAAGGATATATATTGGAATAAAGAAAATATTTTATATAAACTGCAAAATAAATATAACCTTTCAAATTGTGAATCACTATATTGTACATGTAACTTACATAGTAAGTTACTTAGTAACTTAGTAAGTAACTTACTATGTAAGTTACATGAACTAAGTTACATGTATATGAACTATACTTAAATTTTTTTTAAAAAAAGAAGAAAACAAATGCAGGTATCCAGAATAAATAAATAAATAAGAGCTATATATTCATGCCAAGACAGTTATCTCATCAAATTGTCTGTTGCACTCCACAAATAAAAGCCATTAATACTATTACTGCATTACTAAACTCTAAAATCCAGGGAAAACTAGTGTTTACCTTGTCCTTGTTAGTTGCTCACAGCTGTTTCTCCAATACTAGCCCACTGCCTGACTTGTAATATTCTCAATAAATACTTATTGAATGAATTACTAAAAGTTCTATTCTCAGTTAAATCAGCAATAAGCTTTCCCCTGAGGAGCTGAGAGTTTAAAGGAGAGAAACAAACCTAGACATAAACAATAGCAATACAAGATGGAAAAGGTCTTGTGTCACAGGCAAGGAGTTAATAAAGCATTCTAGGAACGCAGAAGTAGGAGAAGTTTCTTACTGCAAGGGAGGTGGTCAACTATTTCATTGAGTTGGTGATGTTTGGCTTTATCTTCAGCGAGTGGACTTTAAACATTCAAGGATTATCAGCATGCATTTCAGGCAGAGGGACATCAAGAACAACTCAAGGAAGTAAGAAATGATGATAAGATCACAAGGAAACAGTGAATGGTTTCTTTGGGTGAAAAATAAATTGAGCCTACTTCTTGAGTCAAAGGTTTATGTAATCAAATTGCCCCACCCTGACACAAAGACTCTCAACAATTAGCCATGTCTGATTCTATGTCTTATCACCTAATTTACCTCTTCCTTATTCACTCATTGATTCTTACTGTTACACATTTATTCATTCTTTAAAGAAAAAAAAAACATTCAGGACACAGCTAGGAATCATTTCTAAAGGTTAGAAAAGAGAATGTATTCCATCTACTTCTTCTAGAACAGAGTAGATTTTGAAGGGCAAGGACCACTTGTATTTTTCTCTTTCATTTCTCAAAGCGCTTGCCACAGGATGATGCTCAAATGCAAGGTGAACACACAAATACACAAAAATAACAACTGGTTTTAAATTAATTTAAAAGTTGATTATGAGAAAACTGGCACTTTTTTCCAACAAAGTACTCAGTTAATGTTCATTATTGATTACTTCTATAAAGATCAGTTGTATTTCTCATTAAATAAGCTTAGTATTAATAGGAGTCACTTACTGTGCTGGGCATCAGGTTTGGGAAGTTGGCTAAGGCATGATCCTTGCCTTGATGAAGCACAGAGATGTAAATGCCAGGGACTGCTCTAGGCTCTGAAGGTCCAGTGATGAATGAGACAAAGTCTTTGTTCTCAGAGAGTTTCTAGACCAGAAAGGGATTTCCTAGAACAAAGAAAAATAGAATTACATTAACTCTAAGATAACTCCCAAAAGTGATATATGCTATAAGATAATAAAACAATGTAATATAACAGAAAGTTATTGAGTCTAATTTCTTTAAATAGGGATGCAGGAAAGACTTTCTGAAGAACTAACATTTAAGATAACGTAAGACAGTCTGAGGACCGGGTTTTAGGTAGAGTGAGTGGCAAGTTCAAAGGCCTTATATCTACCTCACACCAGTCAGAATGGCCATCATTAAAAAGTTTATAAACAATAGGGGACTCCCTGGTGGCTTAGTGGTAAAGAGTCTGCCTGCCAATGCAGGAGACATGGGTTTGATCCCTGATCCAGGAAGATCCCCCATGCTAGGGAACACCTAAGCCTGTGTACAACTACTGAGCCTGTGCTCCACAGCCTAGGAGTTGCAATTCCTGATCCCACATGCTGCTCCTATGGAAGCCCAAGTGCTCTAGAGCCTTGCTCCACAACAAGAGAAGCCAGTGCATGCAACTAGAGAGCAGCCCCCATCACCACAGCTAGAGAAAAGCCTACCCAGCAATGAAGACCCAGCACGGCCAAAAATAAACAAATAAATAAATGTTTTAAAAAGTCTACAAACAATAAGCGCCTGAGAGGGTTTGGGGAAAAGGGAATCCTTCTATAGAATTGATGGGAATATCAATTGTTGCAGCCACTCTGGAAGACAGTATGCAGACCTCTTGAGAAACTAAAAATGGAATCATCATGTGATCCAGCGATCTCATTCCTGGGCCTGTATCTGGAGAAAATTCTAATTTGAAAAGATACAAGCACCCAGTGTTCATAGCAGCACTGTTTACAATAGCCAAGATATGGAAGCAACCTAAATGTCTATCAACAGATGTATCCACTATAGATATGGTATGTACACACACACATACACACTATATATAAAATGGAATATTACTCAGCCATAAAAAAGAACAAAATTTTGCCATTTGAAGCAATGTGGATAAACCTTGAGATTATAATACTAAGTGAAGGGAGAGAAAGATATATATATATTGTATGATACTGCTTATAAGTGGAATCTAAAGCTAAATGATACAAATGAATTTATTTACAAAAGAAACAGTCTCACAGTCATAGAAAATGAATATAGTTACCAAAGAGGGGAAGAGGGGAGGGATAAATTAGTATTGGGATTAGGAGATATAAACTACTATATATAAAATAGATAAACAACAAGGTCCTACTGTATAGCACAGGAAACTATACTCACTATCCTGTAATAAACTATAATGGAAAAGAATCTGAAAAAGAATATATATATTATATATATATATATAAATCACTTTGCTATACACCAGAAACTAACACAACATTATAAATCAAATATACTTCAATAAAAACTAAACAAAGGCCATTCTTAAGTCTAGAATCACATACATTGCATATTCTCTATTTTTAGTGAGGTGAGTACTTTCAGAGAACATAAAGAGATACTGGGATACTAGCCAGCGGTGGGGTTTCACAGGTGGCTCAGAAAGTAAAGAAGCCACCTGCAATTCAGGAGACCCAGTTCTATCCCTGGGTCAGGAAGATCTGTATTAAAGTTCAAAGCTAGCCGCAGACGCGACTGAGACAATGTCACTCAGAGCACTTTCAGAATGGGCATGCGTGTATGGACTGAGAGTTTGCCTGCTCTGTTAACTGCAAATTATCCCTGGCTGTCAACCACGGATTGGAGGCCACCCCTAACTGGCTTGGCTTCCTCTCTTGCTATCTGTCACGCTGTCAAGTTCTTGGCACCTTTGAATGCCTGTGCTAAAATGGCAATCTTAACCACAGCAATGTACTGGCCCATTCCACCCATCAAGTCTGTCCCTGTCCAGAGACTCCTCGTCTGCTCAGGGTCATCAGCCAGAAGGCTTTTATCTGGGAGTGTAAGGTGTGTGTGCTCATACACCTACAGAATCATGCTGTTTATCACCCCAGAAAACAATTTGTTGATCAAGACAAATGAAAAAATACTTCATTTAGTGGTTCTGTATTAAATGCCTACTGAGATCTTAATTAAAATTTTCATGTTATGCATGAAAAATTATCTATATAGCTCTATCTATCTATCTCTGCCTGTAATAGGGACATGGGGACATGTATTTTCCTTTTCAGACACATTTCCAGCTCTCATCCACCCTCCTTTATTACTGGCACGAAGTTTAGAGTGGAAATGAAGGCAGCTGTATTCCTATGTCAGTTCCCTAACTGTTTTTACCTACAAATTGGTCTAGGTGCATAGCACAGAGCAAAGAAGTCAACAAGTTCATTAAAGGGGAAGAGACAAATCAAAAGCAAAATAATAACACCTTCCCCAAACCATTATATTAGGGCTGCTTTCTACTTATTTCCACAAGTGGCTATACTTTTTCTGTCATAGCATTGATGACTGTTAATTGTTACAGTGTCTTTGTGGTATTACTTCAGTAAGGATAAGAATTGTACTGATCTTGTTCATCACATCATGCTATCTTCAGTGTGCAGCCATTTCTAATCATAATTCACTGAATTAATGCACAAATGAAGTAATTCCTCAGAAGCACTTTTTCAGTCTAAAACAAATTCAAGGAATGAGTATGGTTCTATTAAATTCTTCCTACCTTCCACAACCCTGGCCATTATATACCACACCCCAAGCTATATCTTAATGCATTTTTCTGTAAGACAGTTCTGAGAAAAATTTATTGCAGGTAGGGGTACAATATAAGGTGGCATGTGCTGTCAACACATAACCCATAAAATTAAGGAAATGCCAAAAAAGGAAAAGAAAACTGTTTACGTCAGTAGAAATATGTCTTCTACTACTTCTTTCAAGTGATGTTCCCTAGCAGCTGTATTTGGAACCAGGTTTTCAGGGGTTAAGGATCTTTCTGCTATGCTTCCCAGCAGAGTGCACAAGATCCCCACTGCATTTAGAGGACTTAGGAAATGTCTGGGCTTCCTTGGTGGCTCAGACAGTAAAGAATTCACCTGCAATGCAGGAGACCTGGGTTCAATCCCTGGGTTGGGAAGATCCCCTGGAGAAGGGCATGGCAACCCATTCCAGGATTCTTGCCTGGAGAATTCCCATAGATAGAGGAGCCTGGCGGACTACAGTCCATGGGGTCACAAAGAGTTGGACGTGACTGAGCACCTAAGCGCAGCACATGAAATCTCTAGGAATCCATAGACTTGTGCAAGCAGGTGGCTTATCCTGGTGGCACTACCAATTCCCAGGTGGTTCAATGGTAAAGAATCCACCCACCAATGCAGGAGATGCAGGAGATGAAGGAGACACAGGTTCATTCCTGGGTAAGGACGAGCCCCTGGAGTAGGAAATGGCAATCCACTCAAGTGTTCTTACCTGAAAATCCCGTGGACAGAGGAGCCTGGCAGGCTACAGTCCATGGGGTCAGCAAGAGTCAGAGGCAACTGAGCATTAGCAGGAGCAAGCAAGATGCACTGCTCACTTGGATTTCATAGATCTTTGTATCTACTAGGATAGTTTTAAACAGATAGTGGATAGCGCCCTATTCTAACATAAATATTTTGTCAGGTTTTAATAGGCAGAAATGAAGGACTTGAGCCACTCTGAATATATGCACCATGAACATCCTTCAATGAACTCCTGGCTTTAACTGGCCATAGTCAGGTCTTCTATATTTCAACTAAGGATTTCCACACAGTTCATAAAAATTTATCATTAGCTATTTAATTCAGTCTACAATAACAAATAACTTCAGCTAGTCTCCAATAACAGCATGCCTTATTCATTTTAGTAAGTGATTGTAGTGCTACTAATATTAAAAAATAATTCTACTAATATCTTATATTTGTACATTTTAATGCATGATCTCATATAAGATTTACAACTTTGAGAGGCAAAAACTAAAGTTACCTCCATTATACAGATGAGGAAACCAAGGTTGTCTGAGGTCAAATAACTTTCCCAAGAGTCACAGCAGTACGTGATAGAGGCAGGATTTTCATATGATATCCAGTGTTCTTTCCTTATACCAACAAATCCGGTCCTCTTAGACCAGAGTGTCATCCATCACTACCTACGCAGCCTGAAAGAGAGCAGGAATAACATGCACAATGAGTTGAATCCTCAATGTTGATATGCCATGACCATCCCTGATAATCACCAGGTTACCAGGCAACCATCTGTAAGATGAATAGCACCTTGGGAAGATGAGATGATTGAGAGAAAAATTAATCAATCCATTTTGCCTTCGGAATTACGCCTAATACTCTTCTCTCCGCCATTAGCTTTTTCTCAGTAATGAAATAATCTTACTTTTTCAAAACCTTAACCAATTATACATCCATCAAAAAATATTTCCATTGTTTCAATGACAACAAAGCTTACTACATAAAGACCAATTATGCATAGATCTGATGTGGATGCTTATCTTGAAAGATCTGAATTTTTGTAAATGATACTTCCATTCTACCTTATACCAGTGTATTTTTTTCCCCATATTTCTTAAAAGATATGAGTTAAAATAAAGTCATCCTACCCCATTCAGAAGATAAGGGATTTTTATGGTTGGGTTGAAAAACCAACTTGTTAATATCCAGTTTAAAGCTCTTTTACCCAGATCTTGCTCCTTTCTTTGTGCTCTTACCTAGACCTCTAAAATTTCCTCCTTTGTTCTATTTCAAATTCTAGAAGCTGTCTATTCAAAAATACAACCGTCTACATTTTTCCCTTGAAACTACATAAATAACAGAAAAACACACATGCACATACATATATCTCTCAGCTTGAAAAACTATCCATTTATCTCTGAATCCATATTTTGGATGCATTGATCACTTCTGAAAGTGTCTTGAAGTGTATATCTTGCAAAAGAAACCCCTAGGAGAGAGACACAAAGGAATCCTGTGCTTGGGATGGTAATAGTAATCAGTAAGTACGCAGTGTTCATCCTAAAGCAATTGGATAAGTGCATGTAAATGTTTTAAATGGAAACATCAACAGCAATTTTAGAAGATATAAGGATGAGAATATCAGGCAATCAGGAAGATTACCAATGCATCATGAGTTTTCAACTCCCATCCTGTTTTGTTTTCCCCACACAAACAAAAATTTTACTGTCTTTTTTTTTTTAAAGAAATTTAAAGAAATAAGTCAGGAGAAATTGGTCTAAAATTTGAAATTTAGTTCCTCTTAAAAATGGAAAGATCTGATACCGTTAGATATAAATTTCTCCATGGTAATGACTAGTGGAGACTGAGCAGAGGCTGTTCCCTTTAGCAATCAGGGAAGTTCCCATAGTCTCACCCTTCCCTGTTGTCCTCCCAGTCTAGCCCACCTCATTCATTCCCCTTACCTAGCTGCTACTTGCAGGTATTAGGTTTTTCAGCTTCCAGTCTAACCTCTCCTACAAACATCTGTCTTCAAATTTTTTCTTATACTTCAATACTTCCCTCTCTCTCACTATCCATGTCCAGGTGGTCACCAGACCTTTCTAGGTTTACCTCTCAATTTTATCTATTTTTGCCTTTCCTTCAACTTGAAATGTCCCCACCATTGTTTCCTATGACTCATCTGAACTGCTCTCATGGTCAATCAAACATGAGATTTCCAGGCCCCCACGCATCCTCCAACCTATTGCTTCAGTGTCCTGATTGAAAGTTAAAGTGCAAGTTGCTCAGTCGTGTCTGACTCTGCAACCCCATGGACTGTAGCCCGTCAGGCTCCTCTGTCCATGGGGATTCTCCAGGCAGGAATACTGGAGTGGGTTGCCATGCCCTCCTCCAGTGGGTCTTCCCCAACCCAGGGACTGAACCCAAGTCTCTGCATTGCACGCAGATTCCTTACCATCTGAGGCACCAGGGAAGCCCTGGTGTTCTGATTATGTGATTCCATTTCCTAAAATGTTGCTTCTATGATGGCTTATAAAAGGTTCAAACACTATAACATAACTTTTTAAAAGCATATATTAATTTGACTGCACCAGATTTTATTTGCAGCAACCAGAATTTTCAATCTACACTGCAGCATGCAGGATCTAGTTCCCTGACTAAGGATCGAACCAGGTTTCCATGCATTGTGAGTGTGATATATTAACCACTGGAAAACCAGGAGGCCTTACAAATAGCTGTAAAGAAGAGATGTGAAAGGCAAAGGAGAAAAGGAAAGATTACCCATCTGAATGCAGAGTTCCAAAGAATAGCAAGGAGAGATAAGAAAGCCTTCCTCAGTGATCAATGCAAAGAAATAGAGGAAAATAATAGCATGGGGAAGACTAGAGATCTCTTCAAGAAAATTAGAGATACCAAGGGAACATTTCATACAAAGATGGGCACAATAAAGCACGGAAATGGTATGGATCTAACAGAAGCAGAAGATATTAAGAAGAGGTGGCAAGAATACACAGAAGAACTGTACAAAAAAGATCTTCATGACCCAGATAACCACAATGGTGTGATCACTCACCTAGAGTCAGTCATCCTGGAATGCGAAGTTAAGTGGGCCTTAGGAAGCATCACTATGAACAAAGCTAGTGGAGGTGATGGAATTCCAGCTGAGCTATTTCAAATCCTAAAAGATGATGCTGTGAACATGCTGCACTCAATATGTCAGCAAATTTGAAAAAACTCAGCAGTGGCCACAGGACTGGAAAATGTAAGCTTTCATTTCAGTCCAGAAGAAAGGCAATGCCAAAGAGTGTTCAAACTACCACACAATTGTACTCATCTCACACGCTGGCAAAGTAATGCTCAAAATTCTCCAAGTCAGGCTTCAACAGTATCTGAACCATAAACTTCCAGATGTTCAAGCTGGATTTAGAAAATGCAGAGGAACCAGAGATCAAACTGCCAATATCTGTTAGCTCATAGAAAAAGCAAGAGAGTTTCAGAAAAACATCTACTTTATTGACTATGCCAAAGCCCTTGACTGTGTGGATCACAATAAACTGTGGAAAATTCTGAAAGAGATGGGAATACCAGATCACCTTACCCGCCTCCTGGGAAATCTGTATGAAGCTCAAGAAGCAACAGCTAGAAACGGACATGGAGCAAGAGACTGGTTCAAAATTGGGAAAGGAGTATGTCAAGGCTGTATATTGTTACCCTGCTTATTTAACTTATATGCTGAGTATATCCTTTGAAATCCTGTGCTGGATGAAGCACAAGCTGGAATCAAGATTGCCAGGAGAAATATCAATAACCTCTGATATGCAGATTATACCACCCTTATGGCAAAAAGTGAAGAAAAACTAAAGAGCCTCTTGATGAAAGTGAAAGAGGAGAGTGAAAAAGTTGACTTAAAACTTAACTTCCAGAAAACTAAGATCATGGCATCTGATCCCATCACTTCATAGCAAATAGATGGGGAAAGAATGGCAATAGTGACAGACTTTATTTTCTTGGGCTCCAAAATCACTGCAGGTGGTGACTGCAGCCATGAAATAAAAAGACACTCGCTCCTTGAAAGAAAAACTATGACCAACCTAGACAGCATATCAAAAAGCAGAGACATTACTTTGCTGACAAAAGTCCATTTAGTCAAAGCTATTTTTTTTCCAGTAGTCATGTATGGATGTGAGAGTTGGACTGTGAAGAAGGCTGTGAACCAAAGAATTGATGCTTTTAAACTGTGGTGTTGGAGAAGAATCTTGAGAGTCCCTTGGACTGCAAAGATATCAAACCAGTCAATCCTAAAGGAAATCAGTCCTGAAATTCATTGGAATGAAACTGAAACTCCAATACTTTGGCCACCTGATGCGAAGAACTGACTCAATGGAAAAGACCATGATTTTAAGGAAGATTGAAGGCAGGAGGAGAAGGGGATGACAGAGGATGAGATGGTTGGATGGCATCACCGACTCGATGGACATGAGTTTGAGCAAGCTCCAGGAGTTGGTGATGGACAGGGAAGCCTGGAGTGCTGCAGTCCATGGGGTCGCAAAGAGTCGGACATAACCGAGCGACTGAACTGAACTGGACAACCAGGAAAGTTCCTGTGAAGTGAAAGTGTTAGTTATTTAGTCACATCCAACTCTTTGGGATTTCACGGACCATAGCCCCTCAGTCTCCTCTGTCCATGGGATTCTCCAGTAAAGAATACTGGAGTGGGCTGTCATTTCCTCCTCTAGGGGATCTTCCCAACCCAGGGATTGAACCCGGGTCTGCTGCAGTGAAGGCAAATTCTTTACCTTCAGAGCCTCCAGGGAAGGCCCTACATGGCTTTTAAAATCCTCTGTGCTCTCCATCAGGCTTCCCTGTGGCTCAGACATTGGAGGAAATGGCAACCCACTCCAGTATTCTTGCCTGGGAAACCCTATGGATAGAGGAGCCTGGTGGGCTCCAGAACATTGGGTCCCATCGAGTCAGACATGACTGAGTGACTGACACTTTCAACACTTTTACTTCCTTTCATGCTCTCCACGCCTCCATCCCCCACACACATGCCACTCTCGCCTCCCAGTTCACCATACCCTCACTCTGGGCTCTAGCCATGCCAGACTAAACTGTCCTTGCTCCAGCTGCTTATCTGGAAAGGCTTTCCTTCCTTTCCTGTTTCTTCCTCATTCACTTCTCCTCCCTCATCTTCCTTCCCCACCAGACAAAATCCTAATGCTCTCTTAAGAACATCGTATCTACCAGGAAGCCTTTCCTAATGCCCCCCATTGAAAGTACCCATTCCCTCTTTGCATCCCTGTAGCTCTTGGCTTTTAAGTATCTAAATAACTCATAAATTTCCATGTACTCTAAGTATATGTCAAATGTTCTCACTGGAGCATATATTCCTTAAGGCTAGGCACCCTGTCATAGCATTTTTTATCTTTTTAAAACTTAGTAAGTTGTTTTCTCATAGTAACAATAAATTCTGGAACATTTACTTAGTTTTGCACACTGTTCTTAAGAGTTTACAAGCATATCTTCTTTATACCTCACAAGACTCGGAGCATCTTTTTTACAGATGTGGAAAATGAGGTTTAGAAATGCCTAGTAACTAACAGAAGGGCCAAACACAGAAGATGGCCAAACCAAGGCTGAAAAGTAACTCAATTAGGTAGTCCTCATCCAAAGACCATGACCCTACTAAACTTAATGTTATCCTTGAAAAAAAGTTTATTTTAAAATAAACATTGTGCATGCTTGTTTAGTCGTGTCTGACTCTTTGTGATGCCATGGACTGTAGCCTGCCAGGATCCTCTGTCTATGGGGTTTCCCAGGCAAGAACGCTGAAGTGGGTTGCCATTCCCTATCCAGGGGATTTTTCTGACCCAGAGATCAAACCTGTGACTCGTACATCTCCTCCATCAGCAGGTGGATTCTTTACCACTGAGCCAACTGGTGAGCTCAAAATAAAAGTGACACTGACCAAATTTTTAAAATACCTATACACACTGAAAGAGAGGGGAAATAGCCACAAAACGGTTTGTCATCTTTAAAAAGACTTCTTTGGAGTATGTTCCAGATATTGGAAATTTTTCTAACTGAAAATATGAGCTGTGATAAATTTCGACTTTAGTATCAATGTCAGCATTTATGTCATAATTAGTTAATGGTGGGTTAAATGAAAAGTCATCATGTAGATACAACATTTTGACATGATCACACATGTAAATTAATGATAAGTGACAGGTCATATCCAAAGGGAAATCAGGGAGTTAGCTTATCAAGTACTCTAGAGCCACTGGAGAAATGATTTTGTGAGCAGCTAAAAAACCTGAAGAGGGAGAACAGAATACTTTTAAAATATTTTCTTATTAAAGATATTGGAAATAAATAGATTATGCACCATGGTACATGCATTATGTACCATGAAAATTAAAGAAGAAAATTAGACCTTACTTGAAAAAAATTCAAATTAATTTCTTTGAGGAAATTATTGGATCATAATGATTATCCCTGGAAAGATTATCATTGTACAGATAAAGGGTTAAGAAAATAAGAAATGACTTGGTCAGAGCCATAAACCTAGTCAGGCCTAAATGCAGTTTTATGACTCCTAATTCAGCTGTCACCAAACTGTTCCTCTCATATTCTAATAGATTAAGTGTGCTGAGGACAGTATTTCTTCACTATCAGAAAGCATGCGATTTCATCTGTGTTTTTTTGTTTGCTCTGTGTGTGTGTGTGTGTGTGTGTGTGTATGTGGGCTTAATTGAGACATAGTTGTTTTGCAATGCTGTATTGGTTTCTGCTGTACAATGAAGTGAACAAGCTATATGTGTACATATAGCCCCTCCCTCCTGGACTTCCCTCCTGCCCGCCCCCTCATCCTGTCCCCCTAATCGCTCACAGAACAGCAAGCTGAGCTCCCTGTACTATACATCAGGTTCCTACTAGCTGTGGGTTTTACATACAGCAGTGCATTTACATCAATCCCAAGCTCCTAGTTCATCCCACCACTCCCTCCCCACCACCACGTCCACGTATTTGTTTTCTTCTTCTGTGTCTCTATTCCTGCCCTGCAACTAGGTTCATCTGGATCAGTTTTCTAGATTCCACATATATGCATCTATATACAATATTTGTTGTTCTCTTTCTGACTTACTTCACTCTGTATGATGGACTCTAGGTCCATCCACATTTCTACAAATGCACTCTTGGTAGTAATGCAAATTGGTGCAGCCACTATGGAGAGCAGTATGGAAATGCTTGAAAAGCAAAACAAAACTAAAAGTAGAGCTACCATATGACCCAGGTAAGTCATATGGGCTTCCCTGGCAGCTTAGACGATAAAGAATCTTCCCACAATTAGGAAGATCTGGGTTAAATTCCTAGGTCAGAAACATTTTCCTGGGGATGGGAATGGCTACCTACTCCAGTCTTCTTGCCTGGAGAATTCCATAGACAGAGGAGCCTGGTGAGTTACAGTCCATGGGGTCACAAAGAGTTAGACATGACTGAGCAACTAACTCTTACTTACTATGACCCAGCAATCCCACTATTGAACATGTATATTGTGTGTGTGTGTGTGTGTGTGTGTGTGCGTGCGCGCTCAGCCATGTCCTACTCTTTATGACCCTATGGACTGTAGCCCACCAGGATCCTCTGTCCTTGGGATTTTCCAGGCAAGAATACTGGAGTGGGTTGTCATTTCCTCTTCCAGGAGATCTTCTTGTCTCAGGGATTGAACCTGTGTTTCCTGAGTCTCCTGCATTGCAAGCAGATTCTTTACCACTGAGTGATCAGGGAAGCCCCTGAGAAAACCATAATTCAAAAAGACACATGTACCCTAGTGCTCACTGCAACACTATTTACAATAGCCAAGACACGAAAGCAATCTAAATGTCCACTGACAGATGAATGGATAAAGAAAATGATCTGTGGTTTTTTGAAGTGGAAAAGGTCACTATTAAATCTTTCATAGAAATTGTTTATCTCACACTTCTTCCCTTTCTTCCGTAACCCACTTCTATAATTTTTTGCCTCCACCACTCAACCACAACTGCTGCTCTCCAGGCCACCAAAAGTCTCCATGATGCAAATAAATTCAGAGAAAGTTTCTTAGACTATCTTGTCATCTCTGCGCCTAGGGCACAGTCCATCATTGCCATCATCAGACATTCTGTGATCCCTCGCCCCTTTCCTAGCAGTCTGGACACTGGAAATAGGCTGGTGCTTGTGACAATGGTGCAGGGATCCTGAGGGTATGAATGAAACATCTGCAGAACCTGCTAGAACATCTATTTTTAGATGTAGCTATTGAGTGAACAGGGCACTGAATTCCACATTAAGTCCACCCAGGCTCTCTCCCCACATAAAATTACTTCAAGACTGACATCTTTTACTTGGTCTCATCTTGCTTTATAGAGCCTAAATGCTGAACGTTTTTTGATTCACCTCAGAGAAACTATTTCATCTTGGGTGAACCCAGCCTTACTTTCAGAGCTTAAAAATGTTTCCTATTAGCCCTCTGAATTTCCACTAACCTTTTAGAAGGTAGCATTAAAAAGGAGGAGGGAATCTGGGGTCAGATAAATCTGGTTTTGCATCTCAGTCTCTTTTATTTAAGGAATTTTCATAAGTGTTCAGAGCCCTGGTTTCCTCAACTGTAAAACAAAGATAATGTTAGTTTCTCTTTCATGGGTCTGTTGTGATGATTATGTGCAAAGATTTATATAAGGCCTTTAATATAATGCATTAACAGTGTTAGGGTTAATTGTGTTCATTGGACTCTGCTAGGATGGTGGTTTCATTATCTCTAATAGGGCAGTGTGTATTCTTTAAAGCGCCAAGCTCTTTACAGACTGAATTTTGTACCAACTCATCATTATTCCTCATTGAATAAAAATTGTCTGGGCCCATTAACTCAACTCATGAGACTCAGTAAGGTATTCAATTACCATACACCCCTTAGATCATGCTGGGTTGTCTCACAGCTTTAGCGAAGACTGTGATCAATCTTACAAAAGTTCACCTGTCCCAAGATCAGGGAATTTTTGTTCTTAAACACTTATACATATAGATGGTGGAATAAAAGGATATGCACTTATATCCTGGGAGAGCACAAAAATTGCAACTAGCTGTTGAACAACTATTGACAGGAGACTGCTGGAACCCATCAAAAAGTGATACCCACGTCAAAAGACAAAGAAGCCACAGTGAGATGGTAGAAGGGGTACAATCACGATAAAATCAAATCCCATACCCACCAGGTGGGTGACCCACAGACCCAAGAACAATAATACCAAAGAATATCTTGAATTGTTTTGAAGGTTCAGAACCCCACATCAGGCTTTCCAGACTGGAGATCTGACAAAGGTACTGGGAATCCCCAGGGAATCTGGCCTTGAGGGCCAGCAGGATTTGCTTATAGAACTTCCAGAGGACTGAGGGAAACAGACTCCAGTCTTGGAGAGCACAAACAAAATTTTGCGTGCACCAAGACCCAGAGGAAAGGAACAGTGACACGATGGGAGATTGAGTGAAAACTACATGCTAGTGTTGGAAGGTCTCCTGTGGAGATATGGTCAACAGGTTCTCACCACAGGGATGGGGGCACTGGAAGGTCCCCCTTGGTGTAAACCCTCTTGGAGGTCACCATTAACCCTACCAGATTGCCTGCAGACCCTAGGGCTGGGTTGCCTCAGGTGCAACTGCACCCATCAGCAGATAATTGGATTAAAGCTTTACTGAGCAAGGCCCTGCCCACCAGAGCAAGACCCAGCTTTTCCCATTGCCAGTCCCTCCCATCAGGAAGCTTGTACAAGCCTCTTAGCCTCATCCATCAGAGGGCAGACAGAAGAAGCAAGAAGCACAGTCTCACAGCAGCTGACACAAAAACCATACTATAGAAAGTTAATCATGATGGAAAAGCAGAAAGTTATGTCCCAGATGAAGACACAAGATAAAATCTCAGAAAAACAACTAAATAAAGAGGAGATACACAACCTTCCAGAAAAAGAATTCAAAATAGTGATAGTGAAGATGATCTAGGATCTCAGGAAAAGAATGGAGGCAAAGATTAAGAAGATTCAAGAAATGTTTACCGAAGAACTAAAGAAAAACAGAGATGAATAATATAGTAGAGGGAATCAACAGCAGAATAACTGAGGCAGAAGCACAGATAAATGACCTGGAGGACAGAATAATGGAAATCACTGCCACAGAACAAAATCTAGAAGAAAGAATGAAAAGAAATGAAGACAGCCTAAGAGACCTCTGGGACAACATTAAATGCATCAGCATTCACATTATAGGGGTCCCAGAAGGAGAAGAGAGAGATAATGGACCTGAGAAAATATTTGAAGAGATAATAGCTAAAAACTTCCCAAACATGGAAAAGGAAATAGTCAACCAAGTCCAGGAAGCACAGAGAGTCTCAGGAAGGATAAACCCAAGGAGGAACACACCGAGACACATTGTAATCAAACTGACAAAAATGAAACACAGAGATAAAATATTAAAAGCAACAAGGGAAAAGTGACAAAAAATATACAAAGGAACTCCCATCAGACTATCAGCTGATTTCTCAACAGAAACTCTACAAGCCAGAAGAGAATGGCATGATATATTTAAAGTGATCAAAAGGAAGAATCTACAACCAACAATACTCTACCCAGCAAGACTCTCCTTCAGATTTAATGGAAGAAATCAAAAATGTTCCAGACAAGCAGAAGTTAAGAGAATTCAGCACTACTAAACCAACTTCACAACAAATGCTGAAAGAACTTCTCTAGGCAGGGAACACAAGTAAAGGAAAAGACCTACAGAAAATAAACCCAAAACAATTAAGAAAATATTAATAGGATCATACAGATTGATAATTACCTTAAATGTAAATAGATTAAATGCACCAACCAAAAGACAGAAGCTGGCTGGGTGAATGAAAACCCATGCATGTATGCACTTCCTCTTACCACATCATTCTGCTTGACCCCCCAAAGTGAAAGTGAAGTTGCTTAGTCGTGTCCAACTCTTTGAGACCCCATGGACTGTAGCCTACCAGGCTTCTCTGTCCATGGGATTTTCCAGGCAAGTGTACTGGAGTGGGTTGCCATTTCCTTCTCAAAAATTGCATATAATTATTTTATATTGTTAAATTAATCATGCTCCCATTATGGCTTGCAACTGTAATTATCTTTTATTTTTTGTCTGGCTATTGATTGTGAAAACTAGACATATTTTACTATTGTGATTATGTAACTATCACTCACTTAATACCACTGTATCATGATTGGTCAACAGAAAAATAATAGAACTCTATATCACCAAAACTAGCATCTAAAAAAAAAAAAAAACCTATAATCACTTTTTAAAATCCAGATGCTTATCAAAATTATCTTGAAGTTTTTTGAAAAATACAAATGCCCAGATACTGCTTTTTCTCTCCAGGGCTCCAATTATGTTTCTAATGAACAGTCATGTCTAAAAACAACTGGACTATATGAGGATCTTTTACTTTTATCTAGTTTTCTCTAACTTCTCCAATTCTTTTTTTTTATGTTCTTTCTTAAGACTTTTTCAAGTGTAGTAGGAAAGCTTTTGTATATATATACATAAATATGTATAACATATATGTTATAGAAACATATAGAAAACTTATGAATTTTTGCCTAACTAAATAAATTATGACATTTTGATTCCACTTGTTTGACTTAGTATGAATAGAATGCTAGATTTCTAATTAAAAATAGATATGCAATAAAGGTTTACTATATAGTATAGGTAACTATCGTCAATATCTTGTAATAACCTATGATGAAAAATAATTTCAAGAATAATATATGTGTATTTGTATAACTGCATCACCTTGCTGTGTACCTGAAACATAGTAAGTCAACTATACTTCAACAATATACATATAGTTTTTAAATATGTATATACATATAGACACTACTATGTGTTATTCTTGTGGATAGAACATGATACAACATAGGAAATCCCTGTCTTTATTGAAGCATATATTCAAATAAAGGAGAAATAAATAAAAATAAATAGAAATGATGTACAACATTGAGTTATGGTTTGGCTCCATTTTGTACTTAATAACTTTGGGATGCCTATTAGACATCCAAATAGGCAGCTGTGTGTGTAAGTACAAAGCTCAGAGGCAAGGTCTGGGCTGGAGATATAAATTCAGAAATCATGAGTATATAAATGATATTTAAAGCCCTGACATTTTCAGGGAACTTAGTGCGTGAGAATATACAGAAAAAGAAAGAGAATGTCTGGGAGAGACAACATGCAGAGATCTGGAAGAGAAAGACAGACCAGCAAAAAGAACTGAAAGGGTGTGGCCAGTGAGTTATGAGGAAAACTATGTTCCCAGACAAGACAACTCTCTGCCTGGACTGCTCCCAGCCAGTGACGGGGCATGGTAGGGGTGCCAACACAAACCCGCTCCTGCCTCAATGGGCAACTCCACTTGGGGACTCTCTATTAGCCTGGCTGAGGTTTTCTCAGGCCCGTGCTGTGATCTGAGGCTCTTCCTATTTGGTCCTCTTTCCCTTACTCCTTTCCCAAGTGTCAGATGAGTCATGTGGTCTGAAAGTTTTCCCTTCCAGCTTCTGCTCACCCCCCTCAGTCCATTCATAGATGTTTGCCTCAATACATCTCTGGTGTATCTGTTCTCATCAAGCACCTGCTTTCCAGATGAGGATAATTCTGAGGCTTGCATGCAACGTACTTCAGTCTCCCCAGGGAAATGTGCCCCAGCCCCCTGCTGTGCCTCTGGACTAATGGCATGCTTTCTGTTGGCTGTCTTCCCTTCCCCATATCACTTCCCTCTTGCTGACCCATTTCCTTTCCACCTACCCATACACTACTTGCATTTGAAACTTTGTCTCTGAGGACATCCATACTAAGCTAGATATTATAGAGACACAAATAATCAAAATACTTCAAGTATTCTCCAGCCTGCAGTAACTTAGGGGTGTTTTGTTTCTGGGGTTCCATTCCAGTGTATATAGACTGTCACATACCAGCTATGTGAGTAGACAGGTAAAAGGAAATTTCAAATGGCCCTGGACCCACATGGTCACAAAGCAATTCACGCAGTGTCTGGGATTTCCATGTTCCCAAGAGCCATGAGAACAACAGATGGCAGAAATAGTCTGGAGTTTATTTATATGCAGAGATTGTGCAGTTAATGGGAAGAGGCTTAACGAGTGAGCCAAATGCTAAAGCACACATCTGGGTGGATGTTTTGGGCAGCTGGGCATAAATCAAGAGGGTTATTATTGTTGTCAAAGAACTGAGGACTGTCATAACCTTCTCACAAGGCACCCATAGAAGTTCCCTGCTTCCAAAAGTGTGGCCTTGATCAGCCCTGGACCTTGAGTTCTGTTTGTCTGCCCTTGACCTTCACTAACACTCCCTGTTGTCTAAATTAGGGCCTAAAAACCTCCCTCCATTGGTAACTCCTTAAAGCTGTGAGTTTTAGTCAACTCTTCATAACCCAGCTGGGCATTCTCTGTGGCTAATACCTTTCTCTTACCACTGTGCCCCCATCTTGAGGTAATTTGTTGCTATAGTCTGAATACTTGTGATTCCCCCAAATTAATAAACCTGAAGATGATGGTATCAGTAGTTAGAAACTTTGAACATCAGGACATAGCCTTCATGAAAGGGATTGGTGCTCTTATTAAGGAGTCCCCAGAGAACCGACTTATCCCCTTACCATGTGAGGAGTCACAACAAGTCTGAGATCCAGAAGAGGGCCTCCACACAAGCACTCCGACACTCTGACATCAGACTCCCAGCCTCCAGAACTGTAGGAAACGAATGTCTGCTTTTTATAAGCTGCTCAGCCTGTGCTATTTTGGTATAGTAGCTTAAATGGACTAAGACACTTGTTCAACTGCAAAGCAATTTTAAAAGAAGATCAAGAAGCCTAGTTTTAGGAAGCTAAATCTATCCCTTGAGCATCTCCTAAAGGACCCAGTGATTCTACTGCTAAAAATTTACCTAAATAAAATACAATCAAAGAGGAGCACTGTTCTTTACGTAGTCAAAAGAAAGTGAAAGTGAAAGCCGCTCAGTTATATCTGACTGTTTGCGACTGCATGGACTACATGGTCCATGGAATTCTCCAGGCCAGAGTACTGGAGTGAGTAGCCAAAATGGCAACCTAATGTTTAACAATATGGTATATGTCAAATAGAAACGCAGTGTATCAATCTGACTAAAATACTTGTGTACAAATACAGCCTTTGAGAATCATGAAGGAATGCTCCTGGTATGATGAAAAGAAAATTATAAAAATATGGATAGAATTATATGGAAATTACTTTTAATGTATGTTACAGATATGTATACTTGTGCAATATATAAATACATGTATATATTATGTGTGCATATATATTTACATTTATATGTCCTAGTGTATAGGAAAGAGACTAGAAGGATGTCTATCACAAATGGTAATTTCTGAATAGTAGAATTATCAGCGATTTTCTTCTGCTGGTTTTTCTGCAGTTGACAATTTTTCTGAAAATGAGTAAGGTTTCCTTCAATATCAGGAAAGAAACTTTGATAAATACTAGTTAATAAAAAAAAAAAAAAAGAAGGAACTCTCATTGTACTCCAAAGACAACCAGCATCCCTTTTGATCAGGGTGGGGTGGGGTCAGGGGTCAGGCACTGCACTGAATCAGCCAAAGGAAAGTTTTCATTCTTTTTTTTCTTTCTGTGTCCTGAGCCATCTGAAGAGCCTGAAGGAAGCTGTGGTCACACTACCCAGCAAGAGAAGAATTCGTGACAGACATAAGGGATCATCAGGCATCTTCTAAGTTAGTGGGAAAGCAAACCTGCTAAAGAGAGCTCATGTGAACCCCTGACCCTGCAATCAGAGGGCATCACAGAAGGAGCCAAGGCAACTCCCCTACCACTTTCTTCAGAATGAAGGAGATTATTCCTTCAAAGACACAAAACTAAGGTCTTTGTTCTCTTACTCCACAAATAAATGTAAAACTCCCAGAGGTACACACACCTATAAGCCAGATGCCTGACTTTTGAAATCTTGGATTAAGAAACAACTGGGGCTTCTCTGGTAGCTCAGCTGGTAAAGAATCTGCCTGTAATGCAAGGGAGACCCCAGTTTGATTCCTGGGTGGGAAGGATCCCCTGGAGAAGGGATAGGCTACCCACTGCAGTATTCTTGGGTGCAGTATTCTTGGTGGCTCAGATGGTAAAGAATCACCTGCAGTGCAGGAGACCTGGGTTCAATCCCTGAATTGGGAAGACCCACTGGAGGAGGGCATGGCAACCCACTCTAGTATTCTTGCCTGGAGAATCCCCATGGACAGAGGAGCCTGGTGGGCTACACTCCATGGGGTCACAAAGAGTCAGACATGACTGAGCAACTAACCACAAGAACCAACTGGCTCTAGGGTTTGGTTTTCATCACTTAACCTTCCAAGATCCCCCATTCTCATATCTGGAAAAGCACGGTCATTATCCTGCCTTGCTCCCAGGGAGGTTATTCGACAAGCATCTTCTCAGGGACCCAGAAAAAAATTGCTGCAAATACAAAACTTCCTGAGAGCTTGTCAACATCCTTATCTCAGTAAGGAAGGACCTGATGATTTACCTGATGTTGCTCCCCTCACACAGTGATGATGGACAGCTTTGGGTGGAAAACCAAGGATTCTTGAAGTTCTTGGTTGCAAGGAATGGAAATCTGTTTTGAATAACTTAAGGTAAACAGGATTTATTGGAAAGTTGTCAGAGTTCAAGAGAAAGGAAAGAGTGACTGGGGCACTAGGCTTCAGAAGAACAGGGCTGTGATATGTCTGGATGTCCAAGGAGGATGACAACTGCCTTACAGCCAGTGAAGCTACAAAGTGAGATGGATTCCACTGCTGCTGCAGTGATAAATCATCTCGGACACTCCCTCTCGTCCCTGGGTCATTTACTCAAGTTACAGCACTCTGGGTGCCAGAGCATTGATGATGTGCCTATCTGATGATTTTATGAAGGCAAGAGGGAGGATTTGCCTCCTTTAAAGCTGCAATAGAAACTGGCTTCCTGGAATCACCCTGCCAACAGCCCCAGTCACACTGGGGACTAATCTTCCTTAACCTGGGTTGATCTCATTGTCACAACCACAAAAAGTCAAGCATCAAGCCCAGATACCTCTCTATCAAGTCAAATGAAGAAAGTATAGGCAATCTTATTTACAAAGAAGAAAAAGAGACACAGATGTAGAGAACAAGGGTATGAATAACAAGGGGAAAGAGAGGGACGGAATGAATTGGGAGACTGGGATTGACATATACACACCATTAACACGATGTGTAAAATCAGTAACTAATAAGAACCTACTGTATAGTACAGGGAATTTTACTCTGTGGTGACCAAAATGGGAAGGAAATCTAAAACAGAGGGATAAATGTGCATCTACAGCTGATTCACTTTGCTCTACAGCAGAAATTAATGCTACATTGTAAAGCAACTATATGCCAACAAAATTTTTTTTTTAATTTTTGACATATTGTGACAAAAATCAGTGTTGTGTTAGAAGCTGCTTAACTGATATCTACCTTCAACCAGCTTTTCTGGTCTTATTTCATTAGTTAGTTAGTTTAGTCGCTCAGTCATGTCTGACTCTTTGCGACCCCATGAATCGCAGCACGCCAGGCCTCCCTGTCCATCACCAACTCCCGGAGTTTACTCAAACTCATGCCCATCAAGTCGGTGATGCCATCCAGTCATCTCATCCTCTGTTGTCCCCTTCTCCTCCTGCCCCCAATCCCTCCAAGCATCGGGGTCTTTTCCAATGAGTCAACTCTTCACATGAGGTGGCCAAAGTATTGGAGTTTCAGCCTCAGCATCAGTCCTTCCAATGAATACCCAGGACTGATCTCCTTCAGGAGGACTGGCTGGATCTCCTTGCAGTCCAAGGGACTCTCAAGAGTCTTCTCCAACACCACAGTTCAAAAGCATCAATTCTTCGGTGCTCAGCTTTCTTCACAGTCCAACTCTCACATCCATACATGACCACTGGAAAAACCATAGCCTTGACCAGACGGACCTTTGTTGGCAAAGTAATGTCTCTGCTTTTTAATATGCTATCTAGGTTGGTCATAACTTTCCTTCCAAGGAGTAAGCCTCTTTTTACCATTAAACCCAGAGTACTTGCAACAGTATCTCCTAAAGACCTTGCTCCACGTTGCTACTTTGTATTAAAAGTGCCTCCCTGCTCACCAAGCAGTCTCTCTACAGACTCCTTCAGTATATAACAAGATCTATCCATTTTTTTCAGGCCCAGTTCAAAAGTCATCACCTCCATGATGTTTCCCAGCCATCCCTACCAGAAAGACCCTTTCCCCTCTAAACTCCACTGTGACTCCATGTCTATAACCCTCTGAAGAGGGTTCAGTCTTAGAGTGGTGCTGTTTGAAAAAGCAGAGCCTGTAAAGGCAAAAAAAAAAAAAAAAACACCAAATTCTCTCATTCCCTGCATCCATGGAGCCTTCAAACACCAGACTCCCTCCCGTCATGAAGCATCTCTTTATCCCAGCTCTTCATTACTTTATTTCCTGCTTTCCTCTCTCCCATCTTTATTATGTAAGTAAGACAAACTTCTCCAGCAAGTCTTTGTTTTGTCCTTCTCTGTACATTTTCTGATTCTCTTTCCTCTTTCCCTCTTCTTCACCCCTCCCTTCTGTGTCCGTGTCTGTCTCTCTCACAAACTCACACACACACATACACACAACCCTAGAGACCATCTGGCAGAGGAACACACTCCCCAGAGGAGTGTAGGAGGGAAATAAAGGTGGACATAAAGGGAAACTATATGAAAGGGGAGATGCTATAAGCACCACCAGGTTAATAAACTTTATCCTGTTACATATCTATTATACATTTGGAAAACTACCTCAAAATAAAGTTATCTGCGCACATGCATTTTCTTCCCAACTGAATTTTAAGAAATTCCAGTGCAGAGACCAAGCATCTGTCACCTCTTTTGCTCTCATAGAGAGCACACTTGATACTTTTTAACCACTCAACATACATATAATGAATTAATGAGCACATGCATTAGCTAATTAATTAACAATAATCAGCAGGTCACCTGTAGCCATGGTTGCAAAGAAGCAAATTAATGATTTTCTAGCTTTTGATCCCTAGAAGTTTTATTTCTGCCCTATCTGTACAGATATCATTAATGAGGACTTCAAATAAATGAGATCTATCTAAGAGACAGGCTTGCTACCACGAGGAGCTGCAAACCCATTTTGATCTTTCACAGAAAGAAGGGCAGATGGGACTCACAGCATACTCACTTTTTTAAAATGAGCTTTAATTTAATTTCCTTGCCTCTGGCAGTAGCTCTTAGAAGCAGCAGAGTGAATGGCTGTGAGAGGATTCAAAAGAGGGTGGAGGCTGAGGGGTCATCAAAGCTGGGAGGTCAGTGGCAGCAGGCCCCTCACCAGAATGCCTATCACAGGGCCCACCTTTCCCATCACTGCATGTTTGAATGCTTCAATAAGAGAGATGATTACTATTTCATTGATGTGGCACTTTCTACTTCACTTCCCCAAGTCCATGACCTCATTTAATCCTCCTGGCCATTCTGAGGCCCTCTTTCCTTTTCCTCAGCTACCCCTACCCTATCCTCCCAAGTCCATAATTTAAAGCCACATTCAGTAAAAAGGTACATACAATATCAGTGATGAAACAAAGAGAGGAAAACAAATTTAGGCCATATTACAAAACATATATATGATGGTTTCAGTGTTCAGACTCTTAAAAAATAGTTGTGATAACAATGAGCTCAAAACTTATTAAGATCTACTATATGTCTGTAATTTTCCATGCATTTCATCCACCAAACTATGCTGCAAAGAAAATACAGTTATTGTTCCCAATTTACAGATGAAAAAAATAGGGCATAAAGAGGTTAAGAGACTTGCTAAAGGTGAAAGTATAATGGACACGGCTTCAAACATGAAAGTTTTCTGTTCCTGTGTACTGAGTCACCATGTTAACTGTTTCCATGGCCAAATCAAGGTAGAAGATGACGAACTGAAGAAAATTTCTTTACTGTAAGACTTTACAGTTTTTAACATGGTGTTTTGCATTGCAATTCTGTAAAAGCTAGCTTCTGAATTCATTTGATCATGATATACTTTTGTTCTGGTGGAAGTGGTATGCTAGTTTGGGAAAGATGCCATGAGTTTAGCTTCTACGTTAAATTCAAAGCTGCTGGAAAGCTGTTTGATGTTTCCAAAGAAGGCTCTAAAAGCAGCCTCACAGCACATCATGAAAAACAAGAAGAAACCTGACCTGCCATTTGCATCACCCCAGGCTCTTCAGTAAGTTCTTGTGCCCATTTTTTGGAAAGAAATAACAGGCCTACAGAGGCTTGTCTGATTTGCCTAAGTCGTGGAATCACGATTCAAACCAAGGCAGGCTGACCTCAGAGGCAATGCACTGAATTCCTGGACAGTCATCCTGCCGCTGCCGTGTGGGCAGTGAGCAACAAGCATCCCTGAGCCACAGCATGTCACCATGGCAACAGCAGGCTAAAGGACAGAGGCTGGCTGTGACTTTGGGCCGGGCCAACTTAACTTCACCAAATCTCAGTTTTTTCCATCTATAAAATGAAAGCAGTAAAACTGACTTTTTAGAGATTGGCGTGAAGATTTAAGACTTAGTAACTTGCCTACAGTAAATGCTTGATAAACATAAGCTAATTAAGTAATTAATTCCAAACAAAGCACATCACATTTTCTAGAAGAGTTTTACTTTTCAAGGTAAGGTGATATTGTCTCCCCTGAAATTTCTCCCAGGGCACAGATGACAACAGGCAGGACAGGGAAGACAATACAGTCGCAAATCCCTGGTTCATTTGTCTGGCTGGGACAATTGCCACAGGAAGACATGGACACACAGGCTCAATGTATTCTTTTTAGTTAGAACCAGCCTTCTTCCTGTGCTCTTCTGTATTGTCCTGTACCCACCCTGTTCAGATCCCATTTAGATTCTCCCTCAAAGAGGAACTGCCTCTCTTCATACATACTTCACTTTACTCTTTCTGACTGCTGCCTTCACTTCCATATGGCTTATTTAACCACGTCGTGACCTAGCAGGACCCCTCTAACCTGGGCTCCTGAGAGTGGTGTCTACTCACCTGAGATCGTCTTCAAACAGTTGAACCTCCAAATGTTCTTGTTCACCTCACATTTGGGACACAGGAATATAAATACTCTAAAGTCTCTTTGGCCTCCGTGTTATATCTAAGCAAGTATTCCATGTTCTCCCACACCTACTAGTGTGTTCTCATTCAATAACGTAATATACAGAATGTTTCCAACATACATAAGGGCAAAAGGGTACCTTTGCAAACACACTAGTGCTATATGTATATTCCTTTTTATACATTTTCTTCTCTGATACAGTAGATTCCTCTTCTAATCAATACTATCCATGAAATAAACAAAAGAAAAAAGTAATGAACCCAAATCTACTAGCAGCTAGTACAAGCCACCATGAATGAAATGGCCATCACTAATCCATATGATGCTTTGTTTTGCAAATTAGCAAAAAGGCACTTTCTCTGGACCTCACAATAACACACAATAGGGCAAGTCTGGGCTGGACTTCAGCTCCCACCTCCCCAACCTTCTGGATGCTCTCAGAACATCCCTAGTAACTATACAGGGTGGGCTTGATCATCTTTTTCTAGATTACTACACTAACATATCTGTTCTCCCTTCTTTCTTATCTTAACAACATATATCCTATTCTCAACATAGCCCTTGAATTGATCTTTTCAGAATGTGCATCAGATCACATGGCCCTCCTACTTGAAATCCTCACCCTTGGAACAAAATTCAAAATTCTTCACATGACCAACTAGACTCTGCCAGATCTGGTTCCTTCTTTCCTCATTCTGAATACTCTTCTCTTGTTCACTCTGCTTCAGCCACAATGACTTTCTTTCTGTTTCCTAGACAATCTGAGTTTGTTCCCACTTCAGGGTTTTTGTCTCTTATATTAGTCAACAAAGCTGCATAATAAGCTCCCCCACCTCAGTGGCTGACCACAATAAACCTTTATGTACGGGTGTGCCTGCGTCGACAGGTCTGCAGGTCAGCTGTGCCCCTGCAGGGACCAGCTCTTCCTCAGGCTGCAAGTTGGCTGGGGCTGGTTCCAAGCTATCAGTTGGATTCAGACCTGCTCCATGAATAATATCCTTCCTGAATCAGTGCTACTAGCCCTGTTCTTTTCATTGCAAGTGGCAGGAATATGAGACCAGGCTATACCACCTGAAAAAGTTTTAAGACTTGGAGACTATTCCATGGGCCATAATAAGTTATATGACCATGCCTAGCATCAGAGGGATGGAAAATCCACTCCACCCAAGATGAGAGTGTATCTCAAAGCTACCTGGCAAATACGATGGGTACATATCCCTGTTATAGGGCAGTGAGGTATTCGGACCTATAATCCTATAGATGAGATTATCCCCCACACCAGGAATGCTCTATCCCCACACTTCCTCATGGCTAGCTCCTTCTGCCTAAAGATGTCACCTCCTCCCAAAGGCCATCTTGGGCCACTGTATTCCAAAAGTAGATGTACCACCCTATATACTGGGATACATGTCCAATGGAGGAGAAAATGGCAAACCACCCCAGTACACTTCTGTGAAACCTCATGAACAGTATATAAGTGAAAGTCACTCAGTTGTGTCCAACTGTTTGTGACCCCATGGACTATATAGTCCATGGAATTCTCCAGGACAGAATACTAGAGTGGGTAGCCATTCCCTTCCCCAGGGGATCTTCCCAACCCAGGGACCAAACCCAGGTCTCTCATATTGCAGGCAGATTCTTTACCAGCTGAGCTACCTGGGAAGCCTGAACTGTATAAAAAGACATGAAAAAATATATGATACCAAAAGATGAGTCCCCCAGGTTGGAAGGTGTCCAATTTGCTATTGAGAAAGAGCCGAGGACAATCACTAATAGCCCCAGAAAGAATGAAGTAGCTAGGCCAAAACAGAAACAATGCTCAGTTGTGGATGTGTCTAGGGGTGAAAGTAAAATCTGATGCTGCAAAGAACAGTATTGTATAGAAACCTGGGACATTAGGTCCATGAATCAAGGTAAATTGGATGTGGTCAAGCAGGAGATGGTAAGAATAAACATCGACATCTTAGGAATCAGTGAACTAAAGTGAATGGGAATGGGAGAATTTAATTAAGATGACCATTATATCTACTACTGTGGGCAAGAATCTCATAGAAAAAATGAAGCAGCCCCCATAATCAACAAAAGAGTCTGAAATGTAGTACTTGGGTGCAACCTCAAAAATGACAGAATGATCTCAGTTCCATTCCAAACAAAGCATTCAATATCACAGATATCCAAGTCTATGCCCCAACCACTAATGCCATAGAAACTGAAGTTGAATCAGTTGATTAGTTCTATGAAGATCTAGAAGACCACCTAGAACTAACACCAAAAAAAAGATGCTCTATTCATCCTTGGGGATTGGAATGCAGAAGTAGGAAGTCAAGAGATACCTGGAATAGCAGACAAGTTTGGCCTTGGAGAACAAAATGAAGTAGGGCAAAGGCTAACTGAATTTTGCCAAGAGAATGCACTGGTCATAGCAAACACCCTTTTTCAACAACACAAAAGATGACTTTACACATGGACATCATCAAATGGTCAATACCAAAATCAAAGTGATTACATTCTTTGTAGCCTAAGATGGAGAAACTGTATACAGTCAGCAAAAATAAGACCTGGAGCTAACTGTGGCTCAGATCATCAGCTTTTCATAGAAAAATCCAGGCTAAAACTAAAGAGAGTGGGGAAAACCACTAAGTCAGCCAGGTATGACTTAAATCAAATCCCCTATGAATATGAAGTAGAGGTGATGAATAGATTCAAAGGATTAGATCTAGTAAACAGTTCTCCTGAAGAACTATGGATGGAGGTTTATAATATTGTAAAGAAGGCAGTGAACAAAACCATCCCAAAGAAAAAGCAAAGCAAGAAGTCAAAGTGCTTATCTGAGGAGGCTTTACAAATAGCTGAAGAAAGAAGAGAAGCAAAAAACAAGGGAGAAAGAGAAAGGCACATCCAACTAAACACAGAGTTCCCAAGAATAGCAAGGAGAGACAAGAAGGCCTTCTTCAGTGAACACTGCTTAAAAATAGAGGAAAACAACAGAAGGGAAAAGTCTACAGATCTCTTCAGGAAAATTGGAAATATTGAGGGAATATTTTGCCCAAAGATGAGTGCAATAAAGGACACAAATGGTAGAGACATAGTGGATGCTGAAGAGATCAAGAATACATGGAAGAACTGTACAAAAAAGGTCTTAATGAACCAGATTACTACGACAGTGTCGTCAGTTACCCAGAGCCAAATATTCTGGAGCGTGAAATCAAGAGGGCCTTGGAAAACGTTGCTATAATAAAGCTCGTGGATGTGATGGAATTCCAGTAGAGCTATTCAAAACCCTAAAGGATGATGCTATCAATGTGTTGCAGTCAATATGTCAGCAAATCTGGAAGACCCAGCAGTGGTCATGGGACTGGAAAATGTCAATCTTCATCCCAATTCCCAAGAAGGTATTAAAGAATGTTCTATCACATAATTGCACTCATCTCCCAGGTTAGTAAGGTCATGCTTAAAATCTTGCATGCTAGCCTTCAGCATTACGTAAGCCAAGAACTTCCAGATGACCAAGCTGGGTTTAGAAAAGAGCAGAGGAACCAGAGACCAAATTGCCAACCTTCACTGGATCAGAGAGAAAACAAGGGAATTCCAGAAAAACATCTACCTCTGTTTCATTGACTATGCGGACCATAACAAACTGTGGAAAGCTCTAATATATAGGAATACCAGACCACCTTACCTGTTTCCTGAGAAACCTTTATGTGTATCAAGAAACAACAGTTAGAACCCTGTATGGAACAACTGATGGATTCAGGATTGGGAAAGGAGTGCAACAGGGCTGTCTGCTGTCACCTGTTTATTTAACCCACATGCTGAGCACACCATGAGAAATGCCAGGCTGGATGAGTTACAAGCTGGAATCAAGACAGGCTGGAGAAACATCAGCAACCTCAGATATGCAGAATATACCAGTCTAATGGCAGAAAGTGAATAGCAACTAAAGAGCCTCTTGATGAGAGTGAAGGATGAGAGTGAAAGAGCCAGTTTAAAAGTAAATATTAAAACAACTAAGATCATGGCATATGGCCCCATTATTTCATCCAAACAGAAGGGGAAAAAGTGGAAGTAATGACAAATTTCCTCTTCTTGGGTTTTAAAATCACTGTGGATGGTGATCGCAGCCATGAAATCAGAAGACAATTGCTTCTTGGCAGGAAAGCTATGACAAACCTAGACAGTGTGTTGAAAAGCAGAGACATTACTCTGCCAACAATGGTCCATATAGTCAAGGTTATGGCCTTCCCAGTGATCACACATGGTTTTGAGAACTGGACCATAAAGAAGGCAGAGTGCCAAAGAATTGATGTTTTCAAATTGTGGTGTAAGAGGAGACTCCTGAGAGTCCCTTGGACAGCAAGGAGATCAAACCAGTCAGTCTTAAGGGAAATCAACCCTGAATACTCAATGGAAGGACTGATGCTGAAGCTGAAGCCCCAGTATTTTGGTCACCTGATGAGAACAGCCAACTCATTGGAAAAATCCCTGTTGCTGGGAAAGATTGAAGGCAGAAGGAAAAGAGGGAGTCAGTGGATGAGATGACTGGATGACATCACCAGTGCAATGGATGTGACCTTGAGCAAAGCCCAGGAGATGGAAAGGGACAGGGAGGCCTGGTGTGCTGCAGCCCATGGGGTTGGAAAGAGTCGTACATGACTGGGTGACTGAACAACAACAACACATGGCCACAGTTCAGGTCATGTACTTCCAATGACTCTATAATCCATTATTCATTTTTGTTTTGTTCATTGTATGTATAGATTGAAGTTCATTTACTTATATCTTGGCTTACATCTTTATCATATCTCCCACCACTAGGAATGTAAGCAAGGGTTTTCTCTGCCTTATTCACTGCTCTAACCACAATTTGGCATGGAGTAACAGTTCAATAAATTTTGGCTGAATAAGTACAGCCTAGAAACCTGTATTCTTATTCCTTAATTCTATGTTAGTCCCTCAGCATATTTTCAATTACTTGCTGTCATACATGAATACATATGTTAATGTAGGGGTGGACTTTCCTGGTGGCTCAAATGGTAAAGAATCCACCTGTAATGTGGGAGACCTGGGTTCAATTCTTGGGTTAGGAAGACCCCCTGGAGAAGGGAACAGCTGCCCACTCTAGTATGGGGCCTCCCTTGTAGCTCAGTCAGTAAAGAATCTGCCTGCAGTGCAGGAGACCTGGGTTCGATTCCTGGGTCAGGAAGATCCCCTGGAGAAGGAGATGGCAACCCACTCCAGTATTCTTGCCTGGAGAATCCTATGGACAGAGGAACCCGACAGGCTACAGTCCATGGGGTCGCAAGAGTCAGATGCAACTTAGCAACTAAACCACGAGGCATGGGAGAGTCAGGGAAGATGATTACATCTACAATGTAATATAGTTGAAAACAGAGGATTTCAAATCAAGCTCTGGCATCCTAAGACCAAAGACTCAGTGTTATTGCTATGAAGTAGAAATAAAAATTGTAGATTTTTCTGCCAAGGATTAAATTAGATGATGCATGTGTAACATTTACCTTAAAGACAGGAGAGTAGTAAGTGGTGATTTGAAAAGGGTAAGACATAACCCAGGCAGTGGAGGACTTGTAGGACAATATGAAAATTTGTTTATGAGTGGCTCAGATGGGGCACATATTTCTGAGGTTTTTCAGCCAGATTTCCCCAATGATTTCACTGATAACAAGTGGATTGGCAGACCTCTGTTCCTGTTGTCAGGCCGGCCATTCAGGTTGGGACTGGCTGTTAGCTGCATTCCCCAAGTAGCCTGTCTATGCTTCTCTGTGCTGAGGGACTCTCAGTGGCCTTCTTTTGTTTTTGTAACTAGTTTATACTCCCTCAGGCATTGCTTCAGGTCTACACAACAGTCTCTATATCCATCCTAAAAGATACGATCACGTTTTTCCATCAGATCCTCATAAAATTCCATCTTGAGAACATGGAGCTGGATTCAATCTTTTAGTTTTTTAAAGGACTCTACACCCATCATTTTGGAACAGCCTGCTTCTTAGAGGAACTTTGCTAATGAGTTAATTTTCCCATGAAGTAGGTAAGAAACCAACCAGACAGCCCTGCTTTGGTAAAAGGATAAATTAAGGCAAAGAGCAGAAACTGACCCCAAAGTTAGTTCTCCTAGTTGCAAAAATATGTGGTTAATTCTCTTATTTTAGAACTGACCTTCAATTAGTATTGGATTCCTGAATAGTTCCTGAATAGTCATTCCTCCTCCTTGATAATTATTACCAAAATTTAGTAGCTTAATAATACTTTTGTGGCAAGAGTGTAAGAAAACCGTTATTCTTGCTTACTGGAAGTACGATTCTATAATATTTCCCAAGAGTAATTTGGCATTTACATTCAAATTTAAAATGCACATCCACTTTGGCTGAGAAACTCTGTGTCTAGTACTCTAGGCGACAGTTGTTCTTGTAAAAATATGTGTATATATAAGATAATCTATATATACATTATAGAATATACAGATAAAGATTATATATAGATAACTACATCTAATTCTCAGCATTGCTTGAAATGGAAACAAACAAGCCTACTTACACTGTATATGCTAAGAAACACACTGGAAGGCTACACAAAAACTATTTGGAACAGTTATTGGAGAGACAATGGAAACAAAGGCAGAGAATTAGAAAGGCACCAAATGGAAAGAAGAAACTTACTTTTCCATTTATGGGATGATGATTAAATTTTTACACATGAGTGTGTTTTAACTTTATTTTGAAAATATGTAGATAATAAAAAGAAAGCAAATGTATCTGCCCCTACAGAACTGTGTGCAGTAGACATTTAAAGGCACCCAACTTCTCTTGTTCATGTTCCTGGTTCATTTGCTCCCAACTCAGAGACAACATACCCACTCTTCCTAAAATGAGAGAACTGACTTCAGCATCTCAAGGATGCCAGCCTGAGGAGGAAACAAACCAGCAGGGAATCTGGCTTGGGGAAGTCAACGGGCAAGATTCCAGAGTACCACCAAGTAATGTCATACTGTGGAAGGCATTAGCTTGTTCTTTGGTCCTTTTGGGAAGTGAGATCTGTCTCTCCATGCTGGAAGTAATAGTGCATAGTTGGAACATGGGCCTTAATGATCTCCAACCCTTCCTTGAAATCTGAAGGAAGGGTCACTCTGTCAAGGTCAAAAACTAGAATTCAGTTATTTTTTAATTTGTTTTTTATTGGAGGATAGCTGATTGACAATGTTGTGCTAGTTTCTTCTGTACAGAAGTGAATCAGTTGCACATATACATATATCCACTCTTTTCTTAGATCTTATTAGTATTCCCATATAGGCCATTGGAGAGTACTGGGTGAATTCCCTGCACTATACAGTAGCACAATATATATTGGTTATCTATTTTGTGTATAGCAGTGCGTATATGTCAATCCAGTTATTTTAACAAAAGGGTCCATGAAAGAGGTAAGAGATGGAGTGGATGTCATCCATCCTGCACTGGACAAATCAGGTGCATGTCGTAGGAAAATGGCTTTGAGCATCTGTGACAGGGGTTGGCAACCCCAACAATGACAACAGTGGCTTTTTGTTGACTATATGCTCTGAGCCAGGCATTGTGCTAAGCTTGCCATACGCACTTTCTCATTAGATCCTTGCAACAGACCAGCCATGTTGATCTTCCAGATTAAATACTTCTCCAGCAGATAAGTGGAAGAGCCAGGAATAAAACTACATTGGCCTGATTTCTCAAGCCCAGGCTCTCATCCACTCTTAGACAAGAAGCTGTAATTTTTGCCCTGACATTGTAAGTGGCTTTTTAGAGAGACAGGGTCACTCAGACTGCCCTATACAACAGGAGAAAGGTTTATGTGTCTGAACACCCATTAGATAGGCTTCCTGGGCCAGGGCTCATGGGCACTTTGCCTTTCCCTTTGGCCATCTCAGCCAGAACCAAAATAACTACTTGTTAAGTGCACAGTCATCATTGTATTGATCGTTTCCCAAGCTTCTCTGGTTTGTCCTGATAGAAACCCAACCTTCTATTTCATTCTTCACCCCCCTTCATTTTATGCCTCAGAACAACAGAACACTATAAAGGAGATGCTGTTTTCTTCTTTTTATTGTTGCAGAAATAGAGCATCTTGCCCAGAGTTCCCTAACTAATTTATTAAAATTTCAGAATCTCAAACTCTTTCATTGATGAACAGGAGATAATAATATCCAACCCTCAGAGGGGCAGAGATCAGGTCTCTGAAGTTCAGAGTACAAAGTAGTCATGCAATAAATTGCACCTGCTGTCATTTCAAAGTAGTTATATCACCCTGGGAAGCCATCTACAACCTGTGTGTCCCTGTTCAAGGTATATAACTTCTCCAAACACCACCTGTCCAAAGGAAATATTATTAAGCTCACCCAGCTGTAATTATATTTTGAGGATAAAATGGAATAAATACATAAAATAACTCTACCAGTGACCAATTTGGCTCATACTCAGAACTGAATATATAAAAACCACCTCTGGTAAGAATGCTGTTGACATGTGCCCATCTATGTAGCTCCAAGAATTTGATATGTGTTATAGAATCAATATTCTCCTTTTCCTTGTCCCTTCCCTCAACCCTTTTTTCCCTAGATTCCTTGGGTAAATATTGAATATTGTTGTTGCTGTTTAATTGCTCAGCCATATCCAACTCTTTGTGACCCCATGGACTGTAGCCTACCAGCCTCCTCTGTCTAGAGATTTTCCAGGAAAGAACACTGAATGAGTTGCCATTTCCTTCTCCAAGAGATCTTCCTGACCCAGGGATTGAATCCAAGTCTCCTGTATTAACGGGTGGATTCTTTACCATTGAGTCTCCAGGCAAGCCCAATATTGAGTACTATGTGAGTGTGTGTGTATCTGCTAAGTCACTTCAGTCTGACTCTTTGCAACCCTATGAACTGCAGCCCACCAGGCTCCCCTGTCCATGGGATTCTCCAGGGAAGAGTACTGGAGTGGGTTGCCATGCCCTCTCCAGGGGGTCTTCCTGACCCAGGGATAGATCCTGTGTCTCTTATGTCCCCTACATTGGCAGGTGGGTTCTCTACCACTAGCACCACCTGGAAAGCCCCAAATTGAATATTATGCAGTACTTATTCCCTTCCCTTAATGCTGCCTTTTAATAAGACAAGACAGCTCTACCACTGGCTCCTGCTTTTCTTCTCATCCTTCAAGTCTCTGAGGACTCCTCCTAGCGGCCTGCAGCAAGATGCCTCTGAGAGGGGTGCATTTTGGCTGAAGTCTGTTTCAGAGATATGACCCATGTGATTCTCGGCTCTGGCCATATGCTTGATCACTTTCCAGCACAGCTTTTGATGTGAAAGGGAGGAAGTAAGACTCTCTCTTACCCATGGCTAAAAGTAATTTCAGAAGGCTGGAGGCAAAGCAGAGGTGATGCCAGCTATCTCCTGGAACAGCTGATAAAACGCCTGCCTCACGCAAGGCAATTTCATGCATTTCCTTTTCTATCTTTCTGCTTCCCCTACATACTTTTTTTTTCTGGACATGCTGGGGAAAGCCTCACATAATAAGCTAGGAAAACTGAGTATCCTGTCATCTCATCTTCCACCTGGGGTTGTCACTTCCTCTTTCCTAAGTCTTCTCACTGATCAGCCCACCTGATTAGAAGATCTGTTCTCTCCTGTTCAGCCTTCAGTTGCCCAGTTTTTGGACCTCAGCAGCACTATATGAAAGACACCAGATCTTTCAAAAGGCAAGATGTTTCATAGATGCCTGCAAGCAGGCCAAAGAAGGCTGGCTGGAGTATACGATGCAAGATACAGGCAGATTATGACACTGGGAGGTTGGAAACTCAAAGGTGACTTCAACCTTGTAGCCCTTTGATTTCAAAGAGTGGTGGCTGCAGCCTCTAACTGCTCTCCTAAAATCCAGCTCAGTGGAAACTATCCCTGGCAGCAAGCACACACATTGTTCCTGTCTTCTTGGGACCTCAGGGGGCTACTTCCCATCTGCTCTCTGTGATGTGATGATCTTTGTGAAATGCACATGCACAGGGCTAGCTGGGACCTGAGGAGGCCAAAGAATTCAAACATTCTAACGACCTAGAGTGGTGGGGGTGGAGTGCTGGGACGGAGCTCAAGTGGTACAGAACCCACCCGCCAATGCAAGAAACATAAAACACGTAGGTTTGATTCATGGGTCAGAAAGATCCCCTGGAGGAGGAAATGGCCACCCACTCCAGTACTCTTGTCTGGAAAATCCCATGGAGAGAGGAGCCTGCGGGACTCCAGTCCATGGGGTCACAAAGAGTTGGACATGACTGCAGCGACTTAACATACGTACACACATATGTATATATGTGTGTGTGTGTGTGTGTGTGTATATATATATACATACATATATATGCTTCCCAGCTGGCACTAGTGGTAAAGAACCTGCTTGCCAACACAGGAGACATAGAAACACAGGTTCAATCCCTAGGTGGGGAAGATCCCTTCAAGGAGGGCATGGCAACCCACTCCAGTATTCTTGCCTGGAGAATCCCCATGCATAGAGGAGCCTGGCAGACTACAGACTATAGGGTCACAAAGAATCAGACACAACAGAAGCAACTTAGCACACATGCATACACACACACACACACACACACACACACACACAACTTACAGCTGATTCAGGCTATTATATAGCAGAAACTAACAAAGCATTGTAAAGCAATTATACTCTAAGAAGAAAGTATAAAAAGTATAAAAGCGTCAAAAGCAAATATACTCTAATAAAAAAATTATTTTAAATTTCAAAAATTATTTTAATTTAAAAATTATTAAATTAAAAGTTTTAATTAAATTTTAAATTTATATAAATAAATACAAAATTATATAAATATTATATAATAACTTTACTATTTATTTATATAACAAAAGAGAATTGTGGGCTTGCAAATCCTTTGGAATTAATTGTATATATAGATATATCTTTTATATTAATTTAATTTTTAAATTAAAATTAAAAATTATTTTAAATTAAAAATTATTTAAAATTATTTTAAATTAAAAAAAATAAAATAAAAAATAAAAATCACTACCACTGTGTGTTTACTGAGTGTCAGATATTATCTCTTAAAGCTTACACTATCATATCTGCCCAGGATTTAAGATGTTACACTCATTTTTTACACAGGAAGATCAAGAAATGGATTATGTTCTTCAACTCCTTGTCCAGTGGATCAATTACAAAAGTGTCTGTAAGAAATTGAAAACCCAACAGACAGTGGCTCACACAGAGGGGAATTATTATCTTACATAAGAGTGTGACAGAGATAGGCAGCTCTGGCCATAGGTCTAATGGTTCAAAAATGATCCCATCTCTATTTATTCCAGAGATTTTCCTGTAAGTTGGAGAATGAGAGCTCCAGCTCTGGAAATGAAATCTTCATTCAAAGTGGCGGAAAGACATCAAGGGACAAATGCCAGCACCTCTGTGATTTCTGTTAGGAAAACAATGTCTTCTCTGAACTTTGTGAAGTCTCCTCCCCATCCCCAGGAGTGCCTCAATGGTCAGAAACAAGTGACACAGCCATTCCTAGCTGCAACAGAAGCTGGAAAATCAGTATTCCACCATTCCGGCCTCTACCACAGGGGCGGGCAGGTGAATGATGCTGCTGGTTTGGAATGGGATGTTGGTGGTGGTGATCGTAGTGAGAAGCAGATAGCTGCAAGAGATAGTTGGTGGTAAAAGTCACCAGACAGAGCTTGCTGACTTCTCCCATGTGGGAGATGGGGGAGAAGGAGGAGTCAGGGATGAATCCTAATTTGGTACATACATTGAGACTGAGAGTCACAAAGAAAAAAAAGATTTTGGAAATAGGAAGTCATAAGAGCACTTTTGGACGTATTAAGGGTGAAGTGTACTTGACAAACTGGGAAGTTCAGTTCAGTTCAGTCTCTCAGTCATGTCTGACTCTTTGTGACCCCATGAACTGCAGCATGCCAGGCCTCCCTGTCCATCACCAACTCCCAGAGTCTACCCAAACCCATGTGCACCGAGTCGGTGATGCCATCTAACCATCTCATCCTCTGTCACCCCCTTCGCCTTCTGCCCTCAATATTTCCCCACATCAGGGTCTTTTCAAATGAGTCAACTCTTTGTATGAGGTGGCCAAAGTATTGGAGTTTCAGCTTCAACATCAGTCCTTCCAAAGAACACTCAGGACTGATCTCCTTTAGGATGGACTGGTTGGGTCTCCTTGCAGTCCAAGGGACTCTCAAGAGTCTTCTCCAACACCACAGTTCAAAACCAGTTCTTTGGTGCTCAGCTTTCTTTATAGTCCAACTCTCACATCCATACGTGACCACTAGAAAAACCATAGCCTTGACTAGACAGACCTTTGTTGACAAAGTGATGTCTCTGCTTTTTAATATGCTATCTAGGTTGATCATAACTTTCCTTCCAAGGAGTAAGTATCTTTTAATTTCATAGCTGCAATCACCACTTGCAGTGATTTTGGAGCCCAGAAAAATAAAGTCAGCCACTGTTTTCACTGTCTCCCCATCTGTTTGCCATGAAGTGATGGGACCAGATGCCATGATCTTAGTTTTCTGAATGTTGAGCTTTAAGCCAACTTTTTCACTCTCCTCTTTCACTTTTATGAAGAGGCTCTTTAGTTCATCTTCACTTTCTGCCATAAGGGTGGTGTCATCTGCATATCTGAGGTTACTGATATTTCTCCTGGCAATCTTGATTCCAGCTTGTGCTTTCTCCAGCCCAGCGTTTCTCATGATGTACTCTGCATATAAGTTAAATAAGCAGGGTGACAATATATAGCCTTGACATACTCATTTTCCTATTTGGAACCAGTCTGCTGTTCCATGTTCAGTTCTAACTGTTGCTTCCTGACCTGCATACAGGTTTCTCAAGAGGCAGATCAGGTGGTCTGGTATGCCCATCTCTTTCAGAATTTTCCAAAGAGGGGGATTGAATTGGGAGACTGGAATTGACATATATACACTGTTGATAATATATGTAAAATAGATAACTAATGAGAACCTACTATATAGCACAAGGAACTCTACTCACTGCTCTGTGGCAATCTAAACAAGAAGGACATTTTTAAAAAGAAGATATGTATGTATGTGTGTGTATATATATATATATATATATATATATATATATAGTTGATTCACTTTGCTGTAACAGCAGAAACTAATTCAACATTGCTAAAGCAACTAAACTCCAAAAAAAAAAATTAATCAAAAAGAAAAAGAAAAAGACTGATATGTCCTTGAAACACTGAAATGGAGATATTAGCAGTGAAATACAGAAAAAAAAACTGTCTAGGCTGGACATAGATGTAAATTAGTGGTTATCAATCACTTGGGAGTTCCCACGTTCCTTTATTGACACTACTGCTCTCTTGAATTCTCCACAGCAGTGGTCTGTACCTGGACAGGTACAATATTCTCCTCTAGGAGATACTTGGCAATGTCTGGAGACATTTTTGGTGTCACAATTGGGAGGCAGGGGGAAGGGGTAGTGCTGTTGGCCATCTAGCAGGTAGAACCCAGGGGTGCTAGTAAGCACTCTACAATATACACAATCTTTGTACATTGATCAATGTACAAAGATTTTTCAGTCCAGATTGTCAGTCATGCTGAGAAGCCCTGCTCTATAACAACCTCACTTCTGAGCTTAAGGCTTCTCCTGGCCCATGGACCTCTAAGTGTTTCATTTTTATCCTCGTGAAAGTCGCTCAGTCATGTCTGACTCTTTGTGACCCCATGGCCTTTACAGTCCATGGAATTCTCCAGGCCAGAATACTGGAGTGGGTAACCTTTCCCTTTTCCAGGGGATCTTCCCAACCCAGGGATCAAACCCAGGTCTCCCGCATTGCAGGTGGATTCTTTACCTGCTGAGCCACAAGGGAAGCAAAAGCACTTCTTGGCAGCGGTGGGACATGAACCCACATCCCCCAAAGAGACTGGAACCTTAATCCAGCACCTTAGACCGCTCAGCCTGGCTACCTGGTACTCCCTCAAATCTCTAACATTACTACCAGCTTTAAATTGCTTTCCAGAACCAGCTCCTAGTACAAAGACTCATCTGGTGGTGATGCGTGCAGATGAGTTACTACCATTGACTTAAGTTATGTTGAAAGTCATCCCTGGAAGCAAGAGCCTGACATGATGTATAATTCACAATTCAAGAGTCTCCCAAACATTAAGATCATAGAAAAAGTTCTTATAAGTGAATTCAATCTTTATTCTTAAGACACTGAATCTAAGAGGCTTTTGAATGTGTTAAATGTTATCTTTAGAACAATGTGAAAAGAATTGCTATTTTAGACACAATGTTTTGCTCTGAGAAGTAACCTAGATAATTGAGTAACCTAAACTGCTGATTACTAGTAACCTCAAGTACTAACCATAGATTTATAATAGGAAATCTGTGGCTATTTGAGACACATCCCTGCCTTTGAAGTTGGTGTGAAGGATAGCTACGTAACCCATAAACCACCACTTGGTTTCCTTCTAATGGTCACATCCTTGCACTTTCCTGATTACCCTCTTAAAAATGTTAACTTGCTTTACCTATAAAAGCCACATAGTTGCTTCCAATGAGGTTTTATTAACCACATGAATTTCAGAGACACATTCTCAGGATAAACTGACTGAGTAGGGACTCTTTTTAGCTGTAATCTAATCGAGCCTACATATAACTCTTAAGAGCTTATTAAAAAGCTCAGTTACACGTCTGAATTCATAGGCTCTGATCCAATGACGTGGAGAGCAGCAGACCGTTAAAATTAATTGAATGTGCTGAACCATTTTGAGATTGATTTCTTATGCATTACAAAACAATTAAATAAAATAGGAGGTGCTAGGTTAGCCTCTGCCCTGAAGAATTAGTCTAAAATTACAATCAAAACATTTCAAATGAAATTGTTGTAAAACTCACTCAGATATATATATATATAATCTTCCAAATCATGCCTATGCCCTTTATAATTTAAATAGTGAGTTACTCTCACTTAGAGATAACTTGAATCTCAGCAAAGAGTGAGGAGCATGAGTTCCAACCCATCTGAGTGCCTGTTGAGCCACTGGAGTATCTCATCTGTGTGAAGCTATCAATTAAGCAAGACTTTTTTTTTTTTTTTCCTTTTAGGAGTAGAAAATATCTGAAGAGGAAAAATGTTTTCCCCAAACCTAAACTATATTATTTTAGTGCATTTTGCATTCTTATTTATTGCTGGCATACAGGACAGAAAACTCAAGTGGCCATTTGCTGCACAGCCTACTCAGAAGAGAGATGGAACATTTAAGGCCTTTCATCCCATATGTCCAAAATTATTTCAAAAGCAGCCATCTCAGTGTCTCCTGGACTAATGGTAAGGAGGTAAAAGAAGGAAATATTTCTATGAAAAGCATCCACAAGAAAGAAGTAAAATGAAAAGCTTGAACCCTTGCACTTGCCAGATCCACCCTGGAGGATCTCTCGACCTCGTCTTGTATGCCCCTGCTCGTCCCAGACACGTGGGTCTTCTTCAGGCCCTCAAACAAACAGCGCTTCACATCACCTGCTCACCTGCAGTTTCCATCATGCAACCTCTTTGCCTCTGCCTCCTCCACATCCAACCAGCATCCCTTTACCCACTATATTCCTTTCTTGGGAACCTTCTCCCCAAGCTCACAGCAGACCTCCCTTAGCAGATTAGCTTTCCACGATATGATGCATGGGTAATTAATTAATTAATAATAGAAATATATTTTAATATCTTTCTCCCACTGGAAATGGAAGCTGCAAGAAGACAAGGATGGTTCACTTTCTGTTATCATTTTAACCCCAGAAACTAACACAATGTCTGAAACATAGTACTCCACCCAAGCTGAATCAGTTCAGGTCAGTTGCTCCATCATGTCTGACTCTTTGCAACCCCATGGGCTGCAGCATACCAGGCTTCCCTGTCCATCACCAACTCCCGGAGTTTACTCAAACTCATGTCCACAGAGTCAATGATGCCATCCAACCATCTCATCCTCTGTCATCCCCTTCTCCTCCTGCCTTCAATCTTTGCTAGCATCAGGGTCTTTTCAAATGAGTCTGTTCTTCTCATCAGGTGGTCAAAGTATTGGAGTTTCAGTTTCAGCATCAGTCCTTCCAGTGAGTATTCAGGACTGATTTCCTTTAGGATGGACTGGTTGGATCCCCTTGCAATCCAAGGGACTCTCAAGAGTCTTCTCCAACACCACAGTTCAAAAGCATCAATTCTTTGGTGCTCAGCCTTCTTTATAGTCCAACTCTCACATCCATACATGACTACTGGAAAAACCATAGCTTTGACTAGACAGACCTTTGTTGGCAATGTAATGTCTCTGCTTTTTATATGCTGTCGAGGTTGGTCATAGCTTTTCTTCCAAAGAGCAAGTGTCTTTTAATTTCATGGCTGCAGCCACCACCTGCAGTGATTTGGGGACCAAAAAAATAAAATCTATCCTTGTTTTCCCATATATTTGTCATGAAGTGATGATGGGACCAGATGTCATGATCTTAGTTTTCTGAATGCTGAGTTTTAAGCCAACTTTTTCACTCTCCTCTTTCACTTTCATCAAGAGGTTTTTTAGTTCTTCTTCACTTTATGCCATTAAGGTGGTATCATCCACATATCTGAGGTTATTGATATTTCTCCCAGAAATCTTGATTCCAGCTTGTACTTCATCCAGCCTGGCATTTCTCAAGATGCACTCTGCATATAAGTTAAATAAGCAGGTTGACAATATACTGCCTTGATGTAATCCTTTCCCAATTTGGAACCAGTCTGTTGTTCCATGCCCAGTTCTGACTGCTGCTTCTTGACATGCATACAGATTTCTTAGGAGGCAGGTCAGGTGATCTGGTATTCCCATCTCTTTAAGAATTTTCCACAATTTGTTGTGATCCACACAGTCAAAAGCTTTGGCATAGGCAATAAACCAGAAGTAGATGTTTTTCTGGAACTCTCTTGCTTTGTCCAAGAGAGTTGCTTTGCTTAGACAAAGCAAGTTGTCTTGGACAAATTTGTCTTGCTTGTCTCTTTTTTTGTGATGATCCAATGGATGTTACCTGGAGGAGGGTGTGGCAACCCACTCCAGTATCCTCGCCTGGAGAATCCCATGGACAGAGGAGCCTGGTAGGCTAGTCCATGAGATCGCAGAGTCGTACATGACTGAAACGACTTAGCAAGCTCACATGCAGTGGATGTTGGCAATTTGATCTCTGGTTCCTTTTGTAAATCCAACTTGAACATCTGGAAGTTCATGGTTCACATACTGTTAAAGATTGGCTTGGAGAATTTTGAGCATTACTTTACTAGCATGTGAGATGAGTGTAATTGTGCAATAGTTTGAACATTCTTTAGCATTCCCTTTCTTTGGGATTGAAATGAAAAACTGACCTTTTCCAGTCCTGTGGCCACTGCTGAGTTTTCCAAATTTGCTGGCATATTGAGTGCAGCACTTTCACAATATTATCTTTCAGGATTTGAAATAGCTCAACTGGAATTCCATCACCTCCACTAGCTTTGTTCATGGTGATGCTTCCTAAGGTCCACTTGACTTCACATTCCAGGATGTCTGGCTCTATGTGAGTGATCACACCGTTGTGGTTATCTAGGTCATGAAGATCTTTTTTGTATATTCTTCCTTGTATTCTTGCCACCTCTTCTTAATATTTTCTGCTTCTTTTAGGTCCATATCATTTCCATCCTTTATGTGCCCATTTGTGCATGAAATGTTCCCTTGGCATCTCTAATTTTCTTGAAGAGATCTCTAGTCTTTCCCATTCTATTATTTTCCTCTATTTCTTTGCATTGATCACTGAGGAAGTCTTTCTTATCTCTCCTTTCTATTCTTTGGATGCTGAATAAATGTATACAAATATAAACTGTTTTATGAATCATTACCATACCCCTACTTCATTCATTTCTTTCTTCTCGTATGTATAGATATATAATTGAGCACAGTTTGCATTAAAAATGGTTCCATTTGAGAGTTTGGCAAAAGAGTCTCCGAGATATTTCCCATGGGGTATAATTAGCTAATGTGCCTATAGATCCTAAGATGACAGGGAGGAAACAAATCTGAAGCCTTCATGGATAAAAACCGTGTTTAATTCACAGAAATTAAAGATGAGAAAAGTCAGTGAGTTAATCCCAGGCCGGGGAGAAAGAAGAATTGCTGGCTGCAGAGATTTAAGTCATTCTTTTGTGGCATGTTTAAATGTCCCAACCATTTATTTATAATTAGGCACAGTGGGGAGCTAAAATGAACTTTCCTGTATAAAGCTTGGCCAGCATTTCTGCAGAATATTGGCACAGCCTCTTGCAAACTCTCAGCTATTGCCTGTCACACAGTCACTCTACATAGGGACCGTCTGCTCAGCTTCCTACAGGGACCAGTTAATGCCAGCGAAGTTGGCTGGGGAGGGGCCCTACAGCACACAGGTGCACCCAAACCTGGTCTGAAGGAGAAAATTCAGAGTTAGCTACAGTCAACTGAGGCCAAGTTAAAAACTGGAGCCCTGTGTGATGTGGTTTTGAAATCTCTGTATTTTTAAATGAGAGCCACTTTTATTTGTTTTGTTTCTGTTTCTTTAAAAAGGAATTTTATCATATTCACAGAACTGCTCTTGTTCAGTCGCCCAGTCATGTCAGACTCTGTGACCCCATGGAGAGCAGCATGCCAGGTCTTTCTGTTCCTCCCTATCTCCCAAAGTTTTATGCAAGTTCATGTTCATTGCATCAGTGATGCCATCCAACCATCTCATCCTGATGCCCTCTTTGTCTTCTGCCCTCAATTTTTCCCAGCATCAGAGACTTTTCCAGTGGGTCAGCTATTCACATCAGATGACCAAAATACTGTAGCTTCAGCTTCAGCATCAGTCCTTCCAATGAGTATTCAGGGTTGATTTCCCTTAAGATTGACTGGCTTGATCTCCCTGCTCTCCAAGGGACTCTCAGGAATAGCTTTGTTATTTATCCATAGAATAGCTTTATTAATTTTTTTCTAAATATTACAGCTCATTGTTAAGTTCTGGATTCACTCTTTAGGGTGTATATTCTCTAGCAGTTCTTTCAGCTTTCAAACAGGATCTACTTAGTTATTAAAACTCTGATTTCTTGGATATTTGAAAAAAAAAGTCTTATTTCATCCTCACATTTCAATGATATTATGACTTAACATAGAAATTTAGATTTGGACTTCTTTTCCTTTAGCAAACTAAAAACATTGTCCAATATCTTTTTTCCTCCAATATTGTTGATGACACATCTAATGTCAAATATGTTTAGAATTTGAACAGTCTTTTTCTCACCCTCTCTGGAGACCACTTTTAAAATCATTGTACCACACAAAACATATCTCTGAAAAGGATACACTGAGGATCACCTGTTTGCTATTTCTGCTTCCCAGCCTCTATCTATGTTCTTCCGGGACCAGGGAGTTGGCCGGGGTGAGAGATGCTGCCTGCAGTGAACACAGGTACTATAGAGGGCGGAGCCTACTTCGTGGTCACAGCCAGGTTCAAAGTTCAAAGAAAACTTCTTTACTACCCCCTTACCAACATCTTCTCAATCTTCACTTCCTCCCCAATCCAGATTGGGGACATACAGTCTGAATTTATGATATGGATGAAAGGCACTGGTTTTAACTTGTACTTAACCACACAAATGTGCCCCAACTGGAGAAAACATCAGCCTCATTCAACTCGTTTCCTTTCCCAGTACAGCCTTTCTTTCTACCAGTGAAAGAAAATCACCATACTGCTTTTCTTTCTTTTACTCATTCATATAAGTTGAGACATTTTAAAAAGGATAACAACCACAGACACACACACACACACACAAACCAGAATAAGACATGTACTTATCAACAAGAAGTAAAAACTGCTTAAGTGTTGCCATATTTGCTTCAAGTCTTTTCATTAAGTAAAAGAAATATTACAAATGAATGTAAAATTCCTTTGACTCAATTACCAGTCCTGTATCATCCTTTACTTTCCTCAAGACCACGTCTTTGAACTATAACCTACCTGGTTCCCTTTTGCATTTTTACATGCATATATTTATATCAAACAACATCTATATTACATTATTTCAGGGATTTAAATTAGCACAAATGTCATCATACTGCATGCATCATTCTATGATATGTTTTTCTCATCATCTATGTATGTAAAATCTATCTATAGACAGAGATACATGCACACAGAGAGGAGATGAAAGACAGAGAGAAGCAGGTTTTATTCCTTTTAACTTCTATATATTCATGTGAATAATTCTCATTTTATTGTTTTTCTTTCTCAAATTATGGCATGTATACCAGAACACAATGCAGAATTTTCCCCCAAAACTATCACTCTACAAAAGAATTCCTCATCTATGAAACTTAACAGTCTCTCATGTTATGGTACAATCTTTCCACTACTTTAGCTCAAACCACAGAGCATTATTGAGGAAGACAGACTATTCCAGAAATAAGCAAGCAATGTTGACTCTGGATGCTTACGGAAATCACTTAATGGAATCTATTTAAAAGAAAAGGATAAAAAAGGGGAAGAGGAGGGGGAGAAAGAGGAAAGAAGACAATAGGAGGAGGAGAGGGAGGAAAGAAAAAGAAATCTAACATAGATCAGGTAATAGCTCGTGAGTATAAGACTTTACAATTGCAAGTGTTGTGTGCCATTACACATAAACCCTCCAAAGATTCACTTTAAATCAATACAGTAATTGTTTATTCTGGAGAGAATAAAAATGCAACTGCAGGCCAAATGAACAAGACAATGGTTTTAATATTAAAGCTTGAAGATTCTTGTAGTGGAGAAATATTTTCCAAAGAAAACATCACTGATTCTTAAACTACTGGGTGTCATACACCCTGGGACACTATTTCTATGATTCAAAAATCAGTTCTTTGCTGATGAGAAAGAACTCTGATCATAAAGGCATATAGGAGACATTTAAGTCAAATCATTTTCTGAAATCTGCAGTTAAAGAAAAAGAACATTTCTAAGTTGATATTTTATGTATTATGTCATTGCAAACCTGTGTGTTTAACATTTTAAGTAAATAGTTGACTATTTCTTTTACATCCCTAAAAGTTTAATTATTTAATTTGACCCCAAACCTCTCTTTTAATTGTCTCATTGAAAAAATGGGAAGAAGTTACTGCATTTCTGGAATTGCCTTCTATTTAGGCATATGACAAACTGTTTCTAATTTTTCATTAAAAATACTGTAGTCATGAACAACTTGGAATGTGTTTCCTCCTGCACACGGCCAGTAATAAGAAGTTCTCTGGTGTATATGCCTAGAAGGAAAACTGGCATATTTCCTTCTCACTCTGTAATATCTTTAGAATCCTGTGCTGCTTCTCAAAATATGTTTTGTTTTCCAGGGGTCAAAGAGCCACTGAGAACCAGGCTGAAATCCCAGGGCAGATCCTCTTAGAAGTCACTCTAATAAGGGAGCCCTTTGCAGCACCACTCTCCCTGCCCTGTGAGATAATCTTCCCCAACTGAAGCCCACCCCACTGGTTGTGAATTGGAGACCAGCCAAAGTCTCTGTCTCAAAGAGACATTCACAGGAATGGGTCATAGGTCAGTCACAGAGGTTCTGCCATTTACCCATGGTCCATGTCTGCAGAGCGGGCCTCCATGCTCATTACTATGGAGTTCAGATCCAAGAACAAACATCAGGGTATGGCCTCTGGGCCATCTAAGCCAAGCACTTGACGGTCTCATCCATTTCCCGAGCACAGGGAGGCCTTGAGAGAAAGTGAGGCTCTGGACGAAGTTAAGTGCCCCCTTTATTAAGCTAAAGCTGAATCCAACTGGGGATTTGCATGAGAAGCTACCAATAACATGAAGAAGCAGCAATGTGGCTGAATTCTCCACGTGGTGACTCTTCAAGTTTGCCCCCGGCTAAAGTGCAAGCGCAAAGGCTGCCATATATCGAAGTCCCACTAACTTCATCCAGTTCATCAGGAAGAGGCTCAACACACACACAATTAGATCCCCTGGAAAAAGCCTGACATCAAGATTTCTGCAATATGTCAGAACGAAGGAACCATTCAGGGATACAGTCATGGAATTTGAGCAGCAGTTCTGCTCCTGGATGGCTGTGGGGCAAGTTACTCAACCACCGAGCCTCAGTTTCCTCCTCTACAAAATGAGAATGACCATACCTGCCTCATGGGGTTATGGAGAGGACTAGATGTCAACATGCTCACCTGTGGCCTCTGTTTTATAGGGAGTGTTTGATACAAGGTAGCTATTATATGTTCCTCTCTTTCATTTTAAAAGTAACCAGAACCAATACAAAGGCTAATATGAATATCAATACTTCTACCAATGATATCAGTCATTGGACATTTATTATTCTGGGTTGCTGGGCTTTGTCATTTCATTAAACTGTCACAGGGAAGGTGTCAGTATTATTTCACGGTCACTTTGCAAATGAAGGAATTCAGACTTAGGCTAAGTAACCCATCCAAGGTTGATAGTTGGTGAGTGGCCTAACTTAAATATTTGGCCAATTTCAGATCCCCCTTTTTAAAATTTTTTTTTAAATAAAAGCTTTATGTATTTAAGGTGCAAACATGATGTTGTGATATACATAGTGAAAGATTACTACAATTGATGTAATTAATATATCTCTTCACATAGTTACCTTTTTTGTGTGTGATGACATCCAAGGACTGCTCTCTTAGCAATTTCCAGTATTCAATATAGCATTAATAACTATAGTCTTCATGCTGTACATTGTTCCCCAACTTATTCATCCTATGTAACTTTGTATATTTGACAATTTCACCAACTGCCCCAAATTTCCACCCCTGATAACCACTATTCCACTGTGCTTTTATGTATTCAACTTTTTTAAGAGTCCACATATAAGTGAGATGATGCAACTTTTTCCATTTCTATGTCTGGCTTATTTCACTCAGCCAGTGAAATGTCTTCTGGGTTCATCCATACTGATGCAAATGCAAAGCCTTCTTTTTACCATGACAGACCACCATGCACAGCTGTGTTTAAATAAACCAGTTTAATGCTGGCTATAGAGAGCGGCTCTTGTTTACCATATAACTCTTATTCTGACAGAATATTCCATGACTTGGCCTTTTTGATCCCTGATTCCTTCTGCTTATCTGTGGCCCATTGTGACACCATCCAAGAACATAGGGTCCTGCGATTTACATGGATCAAGGGAGCACAAGGTACTTAAACAGATTCTTAGAGTGCAACAGTCTTGATCTGAAGGTTTCCCAGGATTTCAAAACGACTATGATACTACAGTAAAATGTTTTGGGAAAGGTCAATAGATTCAATTCTGTAGAAAAACAGGGACGATTACTATTATTTTGAAAATCATTCACTCAACTTGGTCAAATATTAATAATTTACCAAATAACTACTCTATACAGGGCTTCCCTGGTGACTCAGATGATAAAGATTCTACCTGCAATGCAGGAGACCTGGGTTCGATCCCTGGGTCAGGAAGATTCCCTGGAGGACAGAATGGCCATCCCACTCCAATATTCTTGCCTGGAAAATCCCATGGACAGAGGAGCCTGGCAAGCTACAGTCCATGGGGTCGTAAATAGTCAAACACGACTTAGCGACGAACACTTGCACTACTTTGCACTTTATATAGAGCTATCTCCTCGGTGCAACGTAGACTCCCAGAGGGCAATCTCTGGGAAAATTTGACTGAACACACACTGCCTCAAGAGTGGGACAAAATTAAAAGTCCCAAATGACATTGGCTTTTTAAAATTTCCAAGTGATGTGTAGTTGAGGGTTTTTCCCACCTGAAATCTCTAGGCAGTTGATTCCCTGCATCTCCCCTTTTCACAAACTCTGCCAACACAACAGGGAAAGGCCATTATGAAGTCTCTTGTTTTCAGGCATGATTGCAGTCTCCAAATCAGGTCAGCAGTTGCCCCGTGAGACTGTCTGACTCTCTCTCTCTCTAACCCTGCGCTTCTCCCCTCAAGCAAAAATGAAGCGTTATTCAAAAATTCGAAGGATCCAGTTTACTCTCAATGATTGAAGAATGAGGATGTGAGTATTAAAAAAAAAGAAAAAAGCCTGTAAGAAATCGATTGTTTCTATTGGGGTTTGGAAAGAGTATGGGGCTTGCATTTAAAGGTGGATTTGCCTAACATACGAAAAAATGATTTGAGGCCAAACGACGGAGTTTTCTGAAAAGAATGAACACTGAAGCAACTGAAGACCTGATCTATTTTCTCTCCCTTCTTGGCTTACTTCATCCACTCATCTCTTCTAAGCACCTACCCTGTAGAAAGTGCTAGGAATCTAAAGTATCAAACACAGTCCCCAGTAGGCTAGCACTCACCAGACTGCATGACTAGTGCAATGCCAGAGGGAAGCACAGAGTGACAGTTTAGTTATAAAAGTCACTAGCTTTTGAGCTCCTCTCCATATGAAGCCCTGTGCCTCACTGTGTTATTTTTTTTAACTATTAAAATCCAACAGAGTCCTTTTTTTGTCACAAATATGAAAGTGGAGATTTAGGAGAAGCGACTCATCCAAAATTACACATTTACTAATGGTAAGGATGGAATTTAAGTGGAGATCAACAAAATCCCAAAACCTGATTTCTTAATTATTCTGTAATGTTATTAAGAAAGCACAGTGAAGGGACACAAAAACTGCAGCCCAGGAAGTCTTCATGGAGAAAGCAGCATCCTAAGTCTGAAGGGTGTAAGGAATTGCCCAGGGGTAAGAGATGGCAAATGCCTTCCAAAATCTAGATCTGGACCTGGCCAGGCTGAAGAGCAAGCTGGTGCCAGGGCCAGGAAGAGCCCAGTGTCAAGGCTAAGAAGTTGGAGCTTGGCTTATGAAGCTATGGGAAGCCACTGAATGATTTTAAGCAAAGGAATTACATACCTAGATTTTTTAAAAATATTCTATATGTTTTATTTTTTCTTGCCCTAAATTCAACAAAATTAGGTTGTTATAATCAAGTTTTAATGTACATTGTATTTATGAATATTAATGTCAAATTAGGTAACTTTTTTGCATCAGTGTAGTTAACTTTTTATTCATTTAATTTTAGAGAACTTTAACTCTGCCAAGAGCAACTGAAATTGTTGACAAAAATTCTTTAAGGAATATCTAGATTCAAATATAAACTGTGAATTTTGCATATCATGTTCAAACTTTATAATGAGGTTCCATAGCTTGTTATTATTAGAGAAAGTAGTACAATAATTTTATTTCATCACATAAATTGATACCGTTCATATTTGCTGTTTTCACCATTTTTTTAAATCAAAGTATATTGATATATATACATTAGGTAAGTTACAAATGTACAATACAGTGATTCACAATATTTAAAGGTTGTACTCCACTTACAGTTACTACAAAATAATGGCTACATTTCCTGTGCTGTACAATATACCCTTGTAGCTTATTTTGTAGCTAATAATCTGTACCTTTTAATCCCCTGCTGCTGTATTGCCCTCACCCCACTGCCAACCACTAGTTTCTTCTCTGTGTCTGTAAGTCTGCTTCTTTCTGTTGTATTCACTGGTTTATACAAGGAAACCATCAACAAAATGAAAAGACATCCTACAGAATTGGAGAGAGTATTTCAAATGGTATGATTAATAAGGAATTAATGTCTAAAATATACAAACAACTCCTACAATTCAATATCAAAAAACCAAATGAACCAATTAAAAAGTGGGCAGAAGACTTGAATAGACACTTTTCCAAAAAGGGAATGCAGATGGCCAATGGTCGCATGAAAAAGGTGTCTAACAATGCTAATCATCAGGGAAATGCAAATCTAAACAAATACACAGAGAGGTATCACCTCACACTTTCAAAATGGTTCTCTTCAAAGAGGGCAAAAATAACAAGTGTTGGCAAGGATGTGGAGAAAAAAGAACCCTCTTACATCGTTGGTGGGAATGAAAATTGGTGCTGCCACTGCAGAAAACAGTGCAGAAGTTTCTCAAAAAACTCTAACCTCATGACCTACCAATCCCACTCTTGGCTATATATCCAAAAACAACAGAAAACAAAACACTAATCTGAAAAGATACATGCACCCCAATATTCATAGCAGCATTATTTGCAATTTCCAAGATATACAAGTAAATTGAATGTTCGTCAACAAATGAATGGACTAAGAAAATGTGGTTTATATGCACACATGATGAAATACTGCTGCTGCTGCTGAGTCAATGGAATACTACTCAGCCAAAAAAAGAACAAAACTTTGCCATTTGCAGCAACATGAATGAATTTGAAGGGTATTAAGCTAAGTGAAATGTCAGACAGAGAAGAACAAATACTATATGATATCACATATGGAACCTAAAAAATACAACAAACTGGTGAATTTTGCTTTTATAAAGATCACTCTGGCTGCTCTGTGAAAATGTATCAGAGAGTGGTGAAACTGAATCATGAGAGATATACTGAGCTAATAACAATCCCAGTGATGATAGCAGATAGTGGTCAATGTTACAGTGACTCAGAAGGAAAGGATGAGGGCCTGAAAGGCTGTGTAGAGTGCAATGGTCATACAGCTAGTAAATGATGGGGTTAGGAAAGGTGACTTCTCTTATTTGAAGAATAACATTTTCTTATTTGGAAATGTCTTTACTAATTTTTGCAGTGTGCTACTATATAGAAATAACTAACCATAAGCCAACTGAGATTATCTTATTTATTAATAGCTCTTTAAATATGAAATAACTATTTTGTTCAATAATCCTGAAATTATTATAATTTCCCCCTGGCAAGGGGAAAAAAGATGTCTCAGATTCAGTTAATAATGACAGAATAACACATAAATTCTTTTCCTATAAAATAATCTAGAGAGGGAAGAAAATTTCTATTGCTATAAAAGAGAAGCACAAGGGATCCTCATGATGGAATTGTTCTATACCTTTATTGTGCTTGTGGTTATGCAAACCCACACATAATAAAGCTGCAAAGAACTGAATTCACACACATACAAACATACATACACAAATGAATATAAGTAAAGTTGGTGAAATCTAAATAAGACTACTAGATTGCATCAACATCAATTTCCTGGTTGTCATATTGTACTAAAGTTATACAAGATTCTGCTATAGAGGGAAATTGAATGAAATTTATACAGGATCCCTGTATATCATTTTCTACTACTCAGTGTGAACCTACAATTGTCTCAAAACAAAATATTATTTGAATAGTCAGTGGTGTTCAATTTATTGTGAGTTACATGGATAATCCTGCAAAAACTATAAATTCTTTTCATACAAAATACAGGTAAAAATTTTTCACACAGTTTTATAACATTCATTAAGCTCCTGAAATTCCTCTGTACTTCTTATACTCCAGACAGACATCAAGAAAATTGATACTTTGCCATTCCAAGGATAGTGTTGTATTAAGAGCTTTCACTCCAGAGCAAGACTGGGTTCACATCCTGACTCTGATAGTTCCAGAACTCTATTACTGACTTGAATAAGTTGTTTAACCTCTCTGTGTCTCAGTTTCCTAATCAGTAAGATGAAATTTATCATTTTACATATGCTTAGTGACTAAGTTAGTTAATATAGTAAAACACTCAGAAGAGTACCATACACATAATAGCAGTTAACATTTCAGTTCAGTTCAATTCACTTCAGAAAAGTTGAATTTGATTTTGCTCTCACAAAATAAATACTCAAAAACTATTTGTTGAATGACTGAATAAATAAATGCATGAGTAAACCTATAATGACAGAAGCTAACAGAGATGCAAGACTTTAAAAAGAAAGCTGTTCGCCCAACAGAGGGCAGGTTTTCTTCCCTATCATCAGTTCACAAGAGAGAACACTAACACTCAAAAGGATCCTATACTCCATTTAGTATTTCCATACCTGTCATGTCAAGTCTTTATCATTGTAAAAGGGATTCTAATTCTCTTACTCTTTGTAAGTTGCACTGGAATACATGAAAAATAATAGAACCATAGACAATCAAAATTCCATTCTGCTTTGGGGCATACCCTTTCATTCCAAACGACACATAAACACACATATACATAAGCACTATAGCTCACATGCAAAAGAACCCAAAAAGAAAATTAAATTTCCCTAAGTTTTTTCAAGATACAGATGCACATCTCATCAATGTTCATTCATCTTCCTACTGTACTGATTCTCAAGGAAGTAAATGGTATTTAAAGAGAAAAAAAGAGCAACTTAGGAAAAATGGAGCCTACCATCAAGCACCCCTCTGTCTCCCAATTCCACCCCTAATCTTTCTAGACACTTGGCTCAGTCTCTCCTTCAGTTTTCCCTGCTAAGACATGTTAGCAGAAAGGGCCCCTAGTTGCATTAATTGGATCAATGCTGAAGTTTTCATTTGCTTCGTGAGTTTAACAAATTAATCTGGCATATAATGAAATATTGTGAAACAGTTTCAGAATGGATATTGCAAATACTGCCTTGTTCAATTACTGTCAAAATGTGCATACAGGAAAAATATGAAAATCTGAACATATAATTGCAGACTTAATTACCACTCTGTGCTAACCAGAGGCAATCATACAGAATTTGTCAAAGCATTTAAACTAGTTATAAAGTCTGTATAATTCCAAGAAACGGGAATACATAAACGAACACTAAACAGACTAATTCAATCTTTCTAATTTCCTTGAGTTGTGAAGATTGTACAAGAAACAGTGGTTAACCAGAGATGGGGGGGGTAGGGATGGGGGTGAGGGAAATGGGGAGCTGTTGATTAAAGGGTACAAAGTTGTGGCTGCATAGTATGAATAAGTTGTCAATTTAACATGCACCATGGTGACTACAATTAGTTATACAGTATTATATACTTGAAATTTACCAAAAGAGTAGGTCTTAAGTATTGTCACCACATACACATAAGAAATAGTATTAATGAAAAAAATTCCTAGACTTTACTCTTAACTAAATGATCATCCCCAAAATTAACATGTATAATTAACTGCATTGCATTCAACAGGCCTGGTTTAGGTCCTAGCTCCAGCTCTATGGCCTTGGGTCGCTCTGAATCTCACTTTTTTCAGCTTTAAGGAGGCACTGAAAACACCTATTTCACATAGTTCTGTGTCCGTGATAATGACAATAATAGTAACAACAACAGACATAGGTGAGCAGCCAGGAGCTGGCCTCACAAACATCCACTGTAGTGAGACAACTCTGAAAGGACAGACCAGATGCCTGGGTGGATAGAGGTGTCTCTATCTAACAGACCACAAACTGCAAGCATACCTAGAAGTGCCTGTCTATTTCTTGAGGTGAGAAAAGGATGAACCTGGGGGTGCATGCCTGAAATGGGGGTCCTGTGTAACTCTCTGCACAGCCTCTTCTTTGGTAGGGAGAGATCTGATGATGAAATATCTCAGAACAAAGAACCAACTTGGGTGTTCAGTTTGCCAAGCTGGAGTCACAAAACAGACTGGAAACTTGAAGATGCCCCCAATGGAAACAAATGCTATGTACCCTGGCTTGACTTGAGCATGGTATATTTAATTTATGAATTTGGACTGTTGAAAAACCAGAAGCCAGGAAATAAAACCAGTACTTGTCAATTACCTACTCTGTGCTGGGAACTCATACCTTCATCTGTGAAATGGGGATGACAAGATAGTAACACCAAAATCTCCAGGTTAATTAAAGATTTTTTTAAAAAAAGATGGGAGGGAGGAGCCAAGACGGTGGAGGAATAGGATGGGGAGACCACCTTCTCCCCTACAAATTCATTGAAAGAGCAATTGAACACTGAGCAAATTCACAAAACAACTTCTGATCACTAGCAAAGGACATCAGGTGCCCAGAAAAGCAGCCCATCGTCTTTGAAAGGAGGTAGGACAAAATATAAAAGATAAAAAGAGAGACAAAAGAGCTAGGGACGGAAACCCATCCCAGGAAGGGAGTCTTAATAGAGGAAGTTTTCAAACACCAGGAAACCCTCACACTGGCGGGTCTGGGGGAAGTTTTCGAATCTCGGAGGGCAACCTAACTGGGAGGAAATATAAATAAAACCCACAGATTACGTGCCTAAAAGCAACTCCCAGCAGAAAAGTACCCCAGATGCCCGCATCCACCACCAGCAAGTGGGGGTGGAATGGAGAGGAGCGGGCGGCATTGCTTAGGGTAAGGACCAGGCCGGAAGGCCCTGAGAGCAATCAGAGGGAGCTTTCATGAGATAGCATCTCAAACTGTGGGATAGCAAGAGAGAAAGAGAAAATTAACCGGCCCGAACATACGGCCGGCCGTTTGCAGAACAAAGGGACTGAGCAACTCCAGAGAAGAGCTAGCCGGCTGCGAACCGGCCCATCCCCGCCGGAGGCAGGAGGCAGGGGGGAGGGGAAAGGGGCAAACTCGGCCTCAGAGACGGCACCCCCTACCACACTGCAAATAGGCCTCCAGTTTCTAACCAAAGACTTCCTGAGATTCTGGATGGTCGACATCCGCTGGGAGGGTCACAGCTAAACACAAGGCGCACACACCCAACCGGCGCGGGCGGAAACTGAGGCTGGGGCCATGGAGGGGAGAAGGCGCACTGCACCCGGGGAGAGTGCGCCCATCAAGCTCCTGGCTGCCTGAGCTGCTGGGGCTGGGGAAGCCACAAAACGCAGGCCCAACAGAGTCCACGCTTTTGTGGAAAACCCGAAAACCGGAACTGCACACAATGCAGAGCACGCTCCATATAGAGCAGCCGGGAGCCTGAGCAGTGTAGACGGGGAAAGCACTGACACCCCTGAGCGGGGGTAAACCCAGTGTGGCCGGAACACTGTGGGTGCTCCCCACACACAGCGGTATCTGTCTGCAGCACCCCGCCCTCCCACAGCAGGACTGAACTAGCGAACCTGAACAAGAGACCACCTCCGCCCGCCTGTGTCAGGGCGGAAATTAGACACTGAAGAGACCGGCAAACAGGAGCCAAATAAACAAAGGGAACCGCTTCAGAAGGGACCAGTGCAACAGAATAAAATCCCTGTAGGTAACACTGACTATACCGGAAGGGGCCTATAGATATCGAGAAGTGTAAGCTGGAATGAGAAGCCATCTGAAACTGAACTGAACCCACACTGACCGCAACAGCTCCAGAGGAATTCCTAGATATATTTTTACCTTTTTTTTTTTTTTAATTAAAAAAAATTTTTTTTCATTTCTTTTCTTTTTTATTTTTTCTCTTTTATTTTCTTTTAAAATTCCCTATGACTCCCCCATTACTCCTTAAGTTTCATTTTCATATATTTGTACGATTTTTTTAAGTAGGAAAAAAATTTTTTTCTTGTTTTTTCTTTTTTTCTCTTATTTTCTTGTAAAGTCCTCTATTACTCCTCTACTACTCCTTAATTTTCATTTTCATTTCACTATAACCTTGCAAAAAAAAAGAGAGAGAAGCCCTATTTTTAAACCAAACTTCATATATATTTCTAAAATTTTTTGTGTTTTTGTTTTTAATATTGTATTTTTAAGAGTCTAACTTCTACTCTAGATTTTAATCTTTGTTTTTCAGTATGTGATATAAATTTTGGACATTTAAGAATCCAATATTCAGTTCCCATTTTTATTAAGGAGTGTGTTGATTACTCTCTCCCACTTTTGACTCTCCATTTTCTACCTCAGAACACCTTTATTTCCTCCTTTCCCCTTCTCTTCCCAATCCAATTCTGTGAATCTTTGTGGGTGTCTAGGCTACGGAGAACACTTTGGGAATAGACAACTGTGTAGATCTCTCTCTCTCCTCTTGAGTCCCCCTTTTCTCCTCCTGCTCATCTCTATCTCCCTCCTCCCTCTCCTCTTTTTCATGTAACTCTGTGAACCTCTCTGGGTGTCCCTCACAGTGGAGAATCTTTTCACTATTAACCTAGAAGTTTTATTATCAGTGCTGTATAGTTGGAGAAGTCTTGAGACTACTGGAAGTATAAAACTGAAATCCAGAGGCAGGAGACTTAAGTCCAAAACCTGAGAACACCAGAAAACTCCTGACTACATGGAACATTAAGTATTAAGAGACCATCCAAAAGGCTCCATACCTACACTGAAACCAACCACCACCCAAGAGTCAATAAGTTTCAGAGCAAGACATACCACGCAAATTCTCCAGCAATGCAGGAACATAGCCCTGAGCGTCAACGTGCAGGCTGCCCAAAGTCAAACCTAACACACAGACCCATCTCAAAACTCATTACTGGACACTCCATTGCACTCCAGAGAGGAGAAATCCAGTTCCACACACCAGAACACCGACGTAAGCTTCCATATCCAGGAAACCTTGACAAACCAATTGTCCAACCCCACCCACTGGGTGAAAACTTCACAATAAAAAGGAACCACAGACCTCCAGAATACAGAAAGCCTACCCTAGACACAGCAATCTAAACAAGATGAAAAGGCAGAGAAATACCCAACAGGTAAAGGAACATGAAAAATGCCCACCAAGTCAAACAAAAGAGGAGGAGATAGGGAATCTACCTGAAAAAGAATTTAGAATAATGATAATTAAAACGATCCAAAATCTTGAAAACAAAACGGAGTTATAGATAAATAGCCTGGAGACAAAGATTGAGAAGATGCAAGAAATGTTTAACAAGGACCTAGAAGAAATAAAAAAGAGTCCGTTAAAAATGAATAATGCAATAAGTGAGATCAAAAACACTCTGGAGGGAACCAAGAGTAGAATAATGGAGACAGAAGATAGGATAAGTGAAGTAGAAGATAAAATGGTGGAAATAAATGAAGCAGAGAGGAAAAAAGAATCAAAAGAAATGAGGACAACCTCAGGGATCTCTGGGACAATGTGAAACGCCCCAACATTCAAATCATAGGAGTCCCAGAAGAAGAAGACAAAAAGAAAGGTCATGAGAAAATACTCGAGGAGATAACAGCTGAAAACTTCCCTAAAATGGGGAAGGAAATAGTTACACAGATCTAAGAAACCCAGAGTCCCAAACAGGATAAACCCAAGGTGAAACACCCCAAGACACATATTAATCAAATTAACAAAGATCAAACACAAAGAACAAATATTAAAAGCAGCAAGGGAGAAACAAAAAATAACACACAAAGGGATTCCCATAAGGATAACAGCTGATCAATCAATAGAAACCCTCCAGGCCAGAAGGGAATGGCAGGACATACTTCAAGTAATGAAAGAGAATAACCTACAACCTAGATTACTCTACCCAGCAAGGATCTCATTCAGATATGAAGGAGAACTCAAAAGCTTTACAGACAAGCAAAAGCTGAAAGAATTCAGCACCACCAAACCAGCTCTTCAACAAATGCTAAAGGATCTTCTCTAGACAGGAAACACAGAAAGGTGGTATAAACGTGAACCCAAAACAACAAAGTAAATGGCAATGGGACCATACCTATCAATAATTACCTTAAATGTAAATGGGTTGAATGCCCCAACCAAAAGACAAAGACTGGCTGAATGGATACAAAAACAAGACCCTTATATATGCTGTCTACAAGAGACCCACCTTAAAACAAGGGACACATACAGACTAAAAGTGAAGGGCTGGAAAAAAATATTTCACGCAAACAGAGACCAAAAGAAAGCAGGAGTCGCAATACTCACATCAGATAAAATAGACCATCAAATAAAGGGTGTGAAAAGAGACAAAGATGGACACTACATAATGATCAAAGGATCAATCCAAGAAGATATAACAATTATAAATATATATGCACCCAATATAGGAGCACCTCAATATGTAAGGCAAATGCTAATGAGTATGAAAGAGGAAATTAATAGTAACACAATAATAGTGGGAGACTTTAATACCACACTCACAACGATGGATAGATCAACTAAACAGAAAATTAACAAGGAAACACAAACTTTAAAGGACACAATGGACCAGCTAGACCTAATTGATATCTATAGGACATTTCACCCCAAAACAATCAACTTCACCTTTTTCTCAAGTGCACACGGAGCCTTCTCCAGAATAGATCACATGCTGGGCTATAAATCTAGTCTTGGTAAATTCAAAAAAACTGAAATCATTCCAGTCATCTTTTCTGACCACAGTGCAGTAAGATTAGATCTCAATTACAGGAAAAAAAATCATTAAAAATTCAAACATATGGAGGCTAAATAACACCCTTCTGAATAACCAACAAATCATAGAAGAAATCAAAAAAGAAATCAAAATATGCATAGAAATGAAATGAAAATGAAAACACAACAACCCAAAACCTATGGGACACTGTAAAAGCAGTGCTAAGGGGAAGGTTCATAGCATTAAAGGCTTACCTCAAGAAACAAGAAAAAAGCCAAATAAATAACCTAACTCTACACCTAAAGCAACTGGAGAAGGAAGAAATGAAGAACCCCAGGGTTAGTAGAAGGAAAGAAATCTTAAAAATTAGGGCAGAAATAAATGCAAAAGAAACTAAAGAGACCATAGCAAAAATCAACAAAGCTAAAAGCTGGTTTTTTGAAAAAATAAACAAAATTGACAAACCATTAGCAAGACTCATTAAGAAACAAAGGGAGAAGAACCAAATTAACAAAATTAGAAACGAAAATGGAGAGATCACAACAGACAACACTGAAATACAAAGGATCATAAGAGACTACTACCAGCAGCACTATGCCAATAAAATGGACAACTTGGAAGAAATAGACAAATTCTTAGAAAAGTTTAACTTTCCAAAACTGAACCAGAAAGAAATAGAAGATCTTAACAGACACATCACAAGCAAGGAAATTGAAACTGTAATCAGAAATCTTCCAGCAAACAAAAGCCCAGGACCAGATGGCTTCACCAAAAATTTAGAGAAGAGCTAACACCTATCTTACTCAAACTCTTCCAGAAAATTGCAGAAGAAGGTAAACTTCCAAACTCATTCTATGTGGCCACCATCACCCTAATTCCAAAACCAGACAAAGATACCACAAAAAAACAAAACTACAGGCCAATATCACTGATGAACATAGATGCAAAAATCCTTAACAAAATTCTAGCAAACAGAATCCAACAACATATTAAAAAAATCACACACCATGACCAAGTGGGCTTTATCCCAGGAATCCAAGGATTCTTTAATATCTGCAAATCAATCAATGTAATACACCACATTAACAAATTGAAAGATAAAAACCATATGATTATCTCAACAGATGCAGAAAGAGCCTTTGACAAAATTCAACATCTATTTATGGTTAAAACTCTCCAGAAAGCAGGAATAGACGGAACATACCTCAACATAATAAAAGCTATATATGACAAACCCACAGCAAGCATTACCTTCAATGGTGAAAAATTGAAAGCATTTCCCCTAAACTCAGGAACAAGACAAGGGTGCCCACTGTCACCACTACTATTCAACATAGTTTTGGAAGTGTTGGCCACAGCAATCAGGGTAGAAAAAGAAGTAAAAGGAATCCAGATAGGAAAAGAAGAAGTGAAACTCTCTCTGTTTGCAGATGAAATGGTCCTCTACATAGAAAACCCTAAAGACTCTACCAAAAAATTACTAGAGCTAATCAACAAATATAGTAAAGTTGCAGGATATAAAATTAACACACAGAAATCCCTTGCATTCCTATAAACTAACAATGAGAAAATAGAAAGAGAAATTAAGGAAACAATACCATTCACCATTGCAACAAAAAGAATAAAATACTTAGGAGTATATCTAACTAAAGAAACAAAAGACCTATACATAGAAAACTATAAAACACTGATGAAAGAAATCAAAGAGGACGCAAATAGATGGAGAAATATACCATGTTCATGGATTGGAAGAATCAATATTGTCAAAATGGCTATACTACCCAAAGCAATCTATAGATTCAATGCAATCCCTATTAAGCTACCAACGGTATTTTTCACAGAACTAGAACAAATAATTTCACAATTTGTATGGAAATACAAAAAAACTCGAATAGCCAAAGTAATCTTGAGAAAGAAGAATGGAACTGGAGGAATCAACCTGCCTGACTTCAGACTATACTACAAAGCCACAGTCATCAAGACAGTACGGTACTGGCACAAAGAAATACAGATCAATGGAACAGAATAGAAAGCCCAGAGATAAATCCACGAACCTATGGACACCTTATCTTTGACAAAGGAGGCAAGGATATACAATGGAAAAAAGACAACCTCTTTAACAAGTGGTGCTGGGAAAACTGGTCAACCACTTGTAAAAGAATGAAACTAGAACACTTTCTAACACCATACACAAAAATAAACTCAACATGGATTAAAGATCTAAATGTAAGACCAGAAACTATAAAACTCCTAGAGGAGAACATAGGCAAAACACTCTCCGACATAAATCACAGCAGGATCCTCTATGACCCACCTCCCAGAATATTGGAAATAAATAGCAAAAATAAACAAATGGGACCTAATGAAACTTAAAAGCTTTTGCACAACAAAGGAAACTATAAGCAAAGTGAAAAGACAGCCTTCAGAATGGGAGAAAATAATAGCAAACGAAGCAACAGACAAAGGATTAATCTCAAAAAATACAAGCAACTCCTGCAGCTCAATTCCAGAAAAATAAATGACCCAGTCAAAAAATGGGCCAAAGAACTAAACAGAAATTTCTCCAAAGAAGACATACAGATGGCTAACACACACATGAAAAGATGTTCAACATCACTCATTATCAGAGAAATGCAAATCAAAACCACAATGAGGTACCATTACACGCCAGTCAGGATGACTGCTATCCAAAAGTCTACAAGCAATAAATGCTGGAGAGGGTGTGGAGAAAAGGGAACCCTCTTACACTGTTGGTGGGAATGCAAACTAGTACAGCCACTATGGAGAACAGTGTGGAGATTTCTTTAAAAACTGGAATTAGAACTGCCATATGACCCAGAAATCCTACTCCTGGGCATACACATCGAGGAAACCAGATCTGAAAGAGACACGTGCACCCCAATGTTCATCGCAGCACTGTTTATAATAGCCAGGACATGGAAGCAACCTAGATGCCCATCAGCAGACGAATGGATAAGGAAGCTGTGGTACATATACACCATGGAATATTACTCAGCCGTTAAAAAGAATTCATTTGAATCAGTTCTAATGAGATGGATGAAACTGGAGCCCATTATACAGAGTGAAGTAAGCCAGAAAGATAAAGACCAATACAGTATACTAACACATATATATGGAATTTAGAAAGATGGTAATAATACCCTATATGCAAAACAGAAAAAGAGACACAGATGTACGGAACAGACTTTTGGACTCTGTGGGAGAAGGCGAGGGTGGGATGTTTCAAGAGAACAGCATTGAAACATGTATATTATCTAGGGTGAAACAGATCACCAGCCCAGGCTGGATGCATGAGACAAGTGCTCGGGCCTGGTGCACTGGGAAGCCCCAGAGGGATCAGGTAGAGAGGGAGGTGGAAGGGGGGATCGGGATGGGAAATACATGTAACTCCATGGCTGATTCATGTCAATGTATGACAAAAACCACTACAATACTGTAAAGTAATTAGCCTCCAATTAATAAAAATAAATGGGAAAGAAAAAAAAGAATGATCAGTCTAGGATTTTTCAATGGACCACTATTATGAATTAGCTCTTCAGTTCAATTCAGTTCAGTCACTCAGGTGTGTCCAACATTTTGTGATCCCATGGACTGCAGCACTCCAGGCTTCCTGTCCATCACCAACTCCCAGAGTTCATCCAAACTCATGTCCATCGAGTCTGTGATGACATCTAACCATCTCATCCTCTGTTTTCCCCTTCTCCTCCTGCCCTCAATCTTTCCCAGCATCAGGGTCTTTCCAAATTAGTCAGCTCTTCACATCAGGTGGCCAAAGTATTGGAGTTTCAGCTTCAGCATCAATCCTTCCAATGAACACCCAGGACTGATCTCCTTTAGGATGGACTGGTTTGATCTCCTTGCAGTCCAAGGGACTCTCAAGAGTCTTCTCCAACACCACAGTTCAAAAGCATCAATTTTTCGGCACTCAGCATTCTTTATAGTCCAACTCTCACATCCATACATGACTATTGGAAAAACCATAGCCTTGACTAGATGGACCTTTGTTAGCAAAGTAATGTCTTTGCTTTTTAACATGCTGCCTAGGTTGGTCATATCTTTCCTTCCAAGGAGTGTCTTTTAATTTCATTGCTGAAATCACCATCTGCAGTGATTTTGGAGCCCAGAAAATTGAAGTTAGGCACTGTTTCCACTGTTTCCCCATCTATTTGCCATGAAATGATGGGACCTGATGCCATGATCTTCGTTTTCTGAATGTTGAGCTTTAAGCCAATTTTTTCACTCTCCTTTTTCACTTTCATCAAGAGGCTCTTTAGTTTTTCTTCACTTTCTGCCATAAGGGTGGTGTCATCTGCATATCTGAGGTTATTGATATTTCTCCTAGCAATCTTGATTCCAGCTTGTACTTCATCCAGCCCAGCGTTTCTCATGATGTACTCTGCATATAACTTAAATAAGCAGGTTGACAATATACAGCCTTGATGTACTCCTTTTCCTATTTGGAACCAGTCTGCTGTTCCATGTTCAGTTATAACTGTTGCTTCCTGACCTGCATACAGGTTTCTCAAGAGGTAGGTCAGGTGGTCTGGTATTCCCATCTCTTTCAGAATTTTCCACAGTTTAATTTTTATCCACACAGTCAAAGGCTTTGGCATAGTCAATAAAGCAGAAATAGATGTTTTTCTGAAACTCTCTTGCTTTTCCAATGATCCAGAGGATGTTGGCAATTTGATCTCTGGTTCCTCTGCCTTTTCTAAAACCAGCTTGAACATCTGGATGTTCACAGTTCACATATTGCTAAAACCTGGCTTTGAGAATTTGGGGCATTACTTTACTAGTGTGTGAGATGAGTGCAATTGTGTGGTAGTTTGAGCATTCTTTGGCATTGCCTTTCTTTGGGATTGGAATAAAAACTGACCTTTTCCAGTACTGTGGCCACTGCTAAGTTTTCCAAATTTGCTGACATATTGAGTGCAGCACTTTCACAGCATCATCTTTAGAATTTGATATTTGACAAAGTACATAAATGTACATTGTCTCATTTGAATTATCCTTTTTCTCATTGTTTTAATGAATGAATGTTTCTTTAAATTCTATCTGAAAATGTTAGTCACTCAGTTGTGTCTCTTTGAGATTCCATGGACTGTAGCCCACCAGGCTCTTCTGTCTGTTGTATTCTCCAAGTAAGAATACTGGACTGGGTTGCCATTGCCTTCTCCCAGGCATAGAACCTGTGTCTCCTGCATTTCAAGCAGATTCTTTACTATCTGAGCCACCAGGGAAGCCCAAGAAAACTGGAGTGGGTTGCCATGCCGTCCTCCAGGGCATCTTCCTAACCCAGGGATCGAACCCTTGTTTCTTATGTCTCCTGCATTGGCAGGCAGATTCTTTACCACTAGTGCCACCTCAGAAGCCCTATACATTCTATAGTGCTTTAACATTTTCAAAAGTTTCACATATGATTTCATAAATCCCATAAAAACTCTTTTTTAAAAAGTAAAGCTTTTGATAAAGCTCAACATCCATTTAGGATAAGACCTCTCCAGAAAGTATGCATGAAGCAAACATAATACCTCAAACATACCTCAACATAATAAAGGCCACATATGAAAATCCCACAGCTAACATCATACTCAAGGGTGAAAAGCTGAAAGCACTTTATCTAAGATTAGGAATAAGATAAGGATGTTGACTCTCCTCACTTTTATTTAACATAGTTTTGAAAGTCCTAGCCACAGCAATCAGAAAAGAAAGAGAAATAAAAGAATTTATATTGGAAAAGAAGAAGCAAAACTGTCACTGTTTGCAGATGACATGATGCTATACGTAAAAATCCTAAAGACACTATCTGAAAACTACTAGATCTCATCAATGAATATGGCAGATTTGCTGGATAAACAACTAATATATGAAATCAGTTGCATTTATATACACTAACAAATTATCAGAAAGAGAAAGTAAGGGGGAAAATTTCATTTGCCACCTTATTATAAAGAATAAAATACTCAGGAATAAACCTACCTAAATAGGTAAAAGACCTGTATTTGGAAAAATGTGAGACACTGATGAGGAAATTAAAAATAACATAGACAGAACGATATACCATTTTCTTAATTTAGAAGAATCAGTATTATTAAAATGACCATACTACTTCAGGCAGTCTATAGATTCGATACAATCCCTATTGAAATACCAAAGGCATTTTTCACAGAACTAGAACAAATATTTCTTGAATTTGTGGGAAAATGTAATAGACTCTGAATAGCCAAAACGATCTTGAAAAAGAATAGAGCTAAGGAATCACACTCTTTGACTTTGGACAGTACTACAAAGCTATAGTAATCAAAATGGTATGGTACTGGCACAAAGACATTGATTAATGGAACAGAATAGAGAGCCCAGAGGTAAACCCACACACTTATAGTCATCTATTCTATGACAAAAGAAGCAAAAATATGCAATGGAGAAAAGACAATCTCTTCAATAAGTAGTATCTGGGAAAACTGGCCAGCTACATGTAAAAGAATGAAATTAAAACATTCTCTAATACCATATGGGGCTTCCCAGGTGGTGCAGTGGTAAAGAATCTGCCTGCCAATGCCAGAGATGCAAGTAATGTGGGTTTGATCCCGGGTCGGAAGATCCCCTGGAGGAGGGCGTGGCAACCCACTCCAATATTCTTGCCTGGAGAATCCCATGGACAGAGGAGCCTGGCAGGCTATAGTCCACAGGGTCACAAAAAGCCAGACATGACTAAGCACTCACACGTGTACTAATACCATTCACAAAAACAAACATGAAATGGATTAAAGATCTAAATGTAAGACCAGATATTATAAAACTCCTAGAGAAAAACATAGGCAGAACACTTTTTGACCTAAACTGCAACAATAGATTTTTGGATTCACTTGAGTTATCTTGAGAACTATGATTATATGTGAAATTTACTAGTTCTGTCACTTTTCCTCGATGACAGATAATTCATTTATGAGAGTATTAGTTGAGCACCTACTCTGTGTCAGACACTGTTCTAAGCATGAGAATATAGTTGTGAACAGGACAATGTTTCTCTTCTAAGGAGACCGATATTTCAGTGACAGGTGAAAACACAAACATATGAGCTACACAGTCAAAAGATAATATATCAAAAAGAATAACTGTGTCTACTTTAGACTGGGTGTCACCAAGAATTCTCTGAGAAGACAACATTCGAGTACAAGTCCTCAAGCCCCATGTTTGTATGTCTGTTCAGTTCAGTTCAGTCTCTCAGTCATGTCCAACTCTTTGCGACCCCATGAATTGCAGCATGCCACGCCTCCCTGTCCATCACAAACTCCCAGAGTTTACCCAAACTCATGCCCATCGAGTTGGTGATGCCATCCAGCCATCTCATCCCCTGTCGTCCCTTTCTCCTCCTGCCCCCAATCCCTCCAAGCATCAGGGTCTTTTCCAATGAGTCAACTCTTCACATCAGGTGGCCAAAGTATTGGAGTTTCAGCTTCAGCATCAGTCCTTCCAATGAACACCCAGGACTTATCTCCTTCAGGATGGACTGGTTGGATCTCCTTGCAGTCCAAGGGACTCTCAAGAGTCTTCTCCAACATCACAGTTCAAAAGCATCAATTTTTCGGTGCTCAGCTTTCTTCACAGTCCAACTCTCACATCCATACATGACCACTGGAAAAACCATAGCCTTGACCAGACGGACCTTTGTTGACAAAGTAATGTCTCTGCTTTTCGATATGCTATCTAGGTTGGTCATAACCTTCCTTCCAAGTAGTAAGCGTCTTTTAATTTCATGGCTGCAGTCATCATCTGCAGTGATTTTAGAGCCCCCAAAAATAAAATCTGACACTGTTTCTACTGTCTCCCCATTGTATGTCTGAGAAATGTCTTATTCCTACATGCTTTATACTTTGTTGATTAAACTCCTGGCCTATGCTTTACTCCACAGAGAATAATCAAAATACCTGAGGTGACCATGCATTTCAACCTCCTTTCCACTCACACCTTCACCAGAGCAAGTCCTATATAAACTGCTTAACTAAAAGCAATAATTTGCAGTAAAATATTACTTTCTTGTCTCAGATATCTTGACATCTGTTTTTCCTCTGATGCTGAGAAGAGGATAGTATTGTCTCTGTTGAGCTAATGAGGAAGCTATGGCTTGCCTCAGGTCACACAAGTGGGTTATGCAAAACCAAGGTAACTGACTACAATGCCCTTTCCAGAATATATTTCTAGTAGAGAGAGAGAAAGAAAAAAAAAAACTTCATTTAATTTAATCAACACATATGAAGTTTCTACAATTGTTCTGTTCACTGTGAGTTGATGGAAATGATTCAAAGTGGGAAAGACAGGATCTTTGACCTGATCAAGCTCCCAGTCTAATTGGAAAAACATTTAAATTACTAAATATAAAGTCATTAGGAAAGTATAAGACACTGGGGAATAAGGTATAGAGTTTCACAGGACAGTGTGTAACCTGGGCCTTGAAGGATGAATAGGGGTTTACCAAGGAGAGAATGAGGCCAGGACGGTTAGTCTAAAAGAAACTGATCAAATAGAAATAGAAAGAAAAAGAGTGTGGTGTGTTCAGAAATCAGCCATCAGACTCTTGTCACTGAGGCAGAGGATAAGTCTGTAAACTAAGCAAGAACCAAACTGTCAGTGACACTGGAAGATAGGCTGCGAAATGGGGACTTTGCTTTGTTCAAAATGGAACTCACTGGAGCATTGAGAGCTTGTGAGTAAGAACATACAATCAGTACCTTAGAAAAGGCCTTCTGGAAGTAGAAAATGAGCTGAAGCCAGGCAACAGCTGGTGTCAGGAGAACTGTATAATAGTTAAAACCATCCAAGGAGAAATGCAGAGGTCCAGATCTAGGGCAGTGCCAATTTTTAAGGCAGCTAACCTTCCATCTTGGATGGAGAAATAATGCGCAGAAGAGAAAGCAAAGATCTAGAAGGCTTCCCATTATCCAAGCCCTCCCCAAGTCCCAGCATAGTCCTGAAAGCTGAGTACTATTTTCTTTTAATTGGAATTATTATTAAAGAAGGGGCTTCCCAGGTAGCACTAGTGGTGAAGAACAGGCCTTCCAATGCAGGAGATATAAGAGACTCAGGTTTAATCCCTGGGTCAGGAAGATCCCCTGGAGGAGGAGGGCATGGCCACCCACTCCAGTATTCTTGCCTGGAGAGTCCCATGGACAGAGGAGCCTGGAGGACTATGGTCCATAGGGTCAGAAAGAGTTGGACACAACTCAAGCGACTTAGCACACAAGCATTATTAAAGAATACTGAAGCCCTGAGCTTTAATTCTGCTATTGCTTGAGAGTCCTTATATATGAATATACACAACCCCTGAGAGACTCTGATCTCCTTGTTTTGTGGGTCATGGTCACTTGTGGCCTGCCTCCATGATGTTACAAAACACCTCCCATGCCAGGAGTCATCCTGCGGGGCACGCACATGCACACTGCAGTCTCTTGCATGTTGAGGAAGAGTGGGAGTCAGACAGGTCCAGATTAGAGGTGCGGTGCTGGGGCCCTAACCTTTGACTCTTCTGACACAGACTGAAAGGAATTGCTCACTCCTCCATTTGCATTCTCGCTTCTAAAAAAAGACTGTTTTGACAAATGAGGGTAATTGTTGTTTACTTCTGGCTAGTGTCAAAAGCCGTGTTTGGGGTGCATATGTGGTTCAGACACGACCCCACCGGAGGGTGAAGGGTCAGAAACGCCAACCTTAATAATTGAAGGAAAGGGCTAGAAAATGATCTGGCAAGTACCCATCCTGCACTAGGAATGTGAGTCACTTCCAAGCAGTTTTCACTGAGCTGACACCAGGAGGAGAGCAAAGCTGAGGAATCTGGAAGGCTCACTGCTCACCATGTATCAGCATAAACTATGCATCAGCAGAGACATCTCCTCAAGCTCTGAAAAACCTCTGTACTGGGTATGGGAACACCCATGCAAATCACTGGTGCAAATAAAAAATGGATCAATGGGGCCTGGTTCAACAAAACATTTAGCCAGTTATAGAATAAGTCTAACACCTAAACTAATTTGCTAACCAACATCTACTGTGCAAGTTCTACTGTGACATTTTTTATACCAAAAAAAAAAAAAAAAAAAAGCCCTAATCCTTAAAGGATCATGGATTCAAATCCTAGCTCTACCACTTGCTAGACATATGACTTTAAGAAAGTTACTTAGGGTCTTTAACTTTGTTCCTAAGCAAAACGGTGTTAACAGTAGAAACTATCACCAAAAGTGATTTTAAAAATTAGACAACAAAATGCACATAAGTTAGTACAGTGTCTGGCACATAGTAAGTGTTCAAAAAATGTTGCTGATGAATTACCAGCATCACCATCATCTTTATCTTTCTTGCCTTATGCTTCTAGTATGGTGGATGAAAGCATCAGTGGTGGGAGTGGCATTCCGACCCCACCTAGCTCATTTATTCAGTGTGTGACTAGTCCTTTTCCTCAACAACAAGATATAGATGTAGATAACAGTACTTATTCATAAGGGGAAGAACTGAATAATATAAAAGATGTAAATCTATTAGAATATGTCTTGACACATGGTTTATGTTCAATATATGTCACTGTGATTATTATCCTATTTGTCATCACTAGTTTTAGTCATACCACGATTTAATTGCCAGCAGTCCAGTGATATGCACCATAATGTGAGGGGTGTGAATGAGACAACCTAGAGGTATCTGATTTTTCTATAAGTGACACCTTGGGACCCTCTGTCCCTAAGGATATGAAGGGTTTAGGGCTAAGGTGGAGTTCCTGTACTCAGTTCTGATGCCATCACAGAAAAAGAAACAGACTCTTAGGCATTTAAGCCCACTATCTTAAGCTCAGAAGAACCCTGTAAAAGAATCAGGATAGCAAGAAAGACAATATCAAAGTAACTATTGATGTTTTCTTTAGTATTATGATTTGTGAAAACCAAGGAAAGAATGTCAGGTAAAATATCTCTCTATGGGCAGACTAGAAATAGAACCTTTACAAGGTATTTCACACTTTGCTCAATGTTTTACATGCAGTATCTCATTATCTCCTTTATTTCTTATCTCAGCCCTGAGGGGAGCATACAATTATTAGTCCCATGTGTGACTCAGGCTTGGAGGGATAAGTGACTTGCCCAAGGTCATCCAATTATAAGAGGCAGAGCTAGCATAAGTATCTTCCTCTTGAAAACTATATTCTTTTTTTTTTGCATAATTTTGTTCAAGCCATGCATTATCAATAACACAGTCAGATGAAAGTAGTGGTAGATTAATGAATAATGCCTCTTGGACTTTTGTATTTAGGATTGCAAATATTCATATATTGAATAATACCTGAGCTGTCTACTGTCGCTCAAAGTGAGTATCCAAATGACCAACTGATTTAATGTTTCTCTTTCTATGTGTGTGTCTTAGATTCACAAAAAGGGGTTCAGATGGCCCTGTCAAGGCTGTCAGCTCATGAGCTTACCAGTCATAGAAGTAGCCAAGAATCAGTTGATGGATCCCATGATTGAGGAGATTCTACACTGAGTGGGAATTTGGACTCTAATTTTTTTTTTAATTTAACCTTCCACTATTTAAGAGTATTTATTACAGTAAAAGGAAATGGCAATGTTAGTTATCATGAACAAAGGTGAAACAGTTTATGAAAGTGTCAGTCACTCAGCTGTGTCCAACTCTTTGCAACCCTGTGGACTGTAGCCCACCAGACTCCTCTGTCCATGGGACTGCCCAGGCAACAAAGGTACACAGTTAGAAAAGAAATTCAATTTGGGACCTTTGGTTCACCCACTCACACTTATGTGTGGTAAGACTTTTACACTAAACACACTTATAGTCAAGACAGGAAGAGGCAAGCACTTCTCAAATTGTGTTCCATGGTGCACAAGCACCAGTTCTTCAAACGTGTTTCCTGAGAAACACAGGAAATTACTATTTTATGACAACAAATAGGAAAAGAAAAATTAAGTAAACATACTTTTAACAATCTCTTAATCATCTGATTTTGCTGAGCATTTTCCCTATTAACCAGTATTGTGACTCTGAGGAGTGACAAGAGCATGCACCATGAACCCAAATTATTTGATCCCAGTACGTTTCTGCAGAATTCAGTTTGAGAAAACACGGATGCACCACGAAGTACACAGGCCATGGTGTAAGTCTGGCTGAACCTGGTCCCCCTGTCACCAATTCACTGCTAAACTTCAGTCCTCATTTGCTCATTTGCAAAGTGACAGATAATTAAATGAACCAAATGACTTTGACTAAACAAGATATTAAGAGCCCATCATGGTAGTTGCCTGAGAAATGTTAGTTTCTTTCTTTGTGCTGATAGAGCTGAGATGACCAAACCAACAGATACTGTGGAAGTGCTTGAGCATCCCACACCCTATCATTTTAACTACAGAGAAAGCTTCTGCAATGTGACAAAATATCTCCAACCTGTAACTGGAACCCTCATTATGTGAGGTCACTTTAAAAGACTTTCCCCCTGTAAGAAATGTCATTCCATCAGTATTTTGCTGTTTCCCCAATCCAAGACTAATATTTGATATTCTTCTAAGATATTATTTGTCAGACACAGTTTCCAGACCTCCTTCGATGTAAGACCTTTTCTCAGGGCAGCACTTAGCAAGTTCATCTCTCTCATTCTACAGAATTATAGACCATGGATGGCTTCAGGACTCCCAGAAGAGGCCTTATTTCTAGTATAGACACATGTACCATTCCCACCCACCACTCCCGCCTGCCACATACCTCTAAAAGCAATTGATTCAATCATACTTGTTGAACTTGCTAACATTTCACTCTTAAATGGCTCTCTCTGAATATCAGTTTTATCTTTTTTATTTACACCTCATACTTTCAAAGAAGTTTCGGTGATCATGTCCTTAGTCACTCCCCTCATACGTGGTAGATACTTTTACTCATTATCTTACCATAGCCCAAAGAGTTTAAGTGACTTGCCCAGGGTCACACAGCTAGTTAAGAACACAGTGAGACTCAAGTCCATGTCTTCCTAGCCTAATAATGTCTCCAGTCATCAGAAGAACTCAATTCAACTCAGTAAATATTGATTTAGTACCTCATCTAGATTACTGTTCTGTGGCTAGAGCTTATTGCTCTCTCCAATATAAGGAGATTTTTTTATTATTATTATTTTTCAAAGGGCAAGTCCTGAACTCATTTGCAAAAAGCTGCTCTCACAATTGTTTAATTTCAAGGAAAAGCAGTTTTCCGGGGCATGAGAAGAAGTAGGGTGGAAGGAACAATGAAGCATGTGCATAATTCCATAGCTGCCAATGTCCTACAGATCTCAATTTGGCTCTGAATTTCACAGGAAAGATTTACTCTAAAGATGAACCAATTGGCCTCATCCATTCATCACATCCAATTGTTTCAGTCAGTTCTTCCAGAACAAGAGTTTATTTCATTGCTTCCCCCTTTAATTCTGACATGTGACATAGCAGAATCTAAGAATGGGCAGAGTTATGTTCACATCCATATGCCTGCATGGTATTTAAAGGTTTGATATTTAAAGGGCTTGACATTTCCATTACAACCAATTCCTCTGAAACCAATTTTAGGGGCTAAGATGGCAGCAGCCCCCCGCCTTACATCTAATCAAGGTTAGTTAGATGTGCAGTGAAAAAACACTACAAAGTTTATGTTGGCCTTGTTTCCACAGCGTATGTCTCATTGACTGAAACAAAGCTCTTTAAAAATGAGGACAAGAAAAAGACCCATGGTTGTCTCCACTGCTCTGTTAAGGGAGGCTGAGGGTTGGCTCCACAAAAGGAAATGGATTCGAAAATTGCTGATGCATCCTTTATCACTGCAATTTCCACAAGGTTATAAAAGTCATGCTTGGATAAAATCTTGAAAGTGCCAAAGCAATGATCTAAGAAATGAATGCAGATAAGCCTTCTCCATTTTAAATTATGAGCAGGGGAACCGAAATAGAGATGATCAGTGCTGAAGAATCTAAAATTAAGTATGTGATTTTGCTCATTTGTATACAACAGGACAGTAAATCATTTTATGGACCCAATGAGTTTGAAATGCAGCTGCCAAGAACTCTCAACCTTGCTGTTGTTGGCTGGCACTGCTGAGTATTATTTCTTCATGATTTTGCAAAATATTGTAAGGTACCCACTGTTCTCTGTAAGGCACTTTTCTTATTAATTTCATGGGGAGGCTGAGGGGTGGAGGGCGGGGAGTGGGAGCTGGAGTTTGTGTTCTGTGTCTTTAAAAGACCAGGAAAGGGAAGAAAAGATTCAGCGTCCTCTGTCTTAGAGTCCACAGGGAACAGGCTTTTTCTGTGGAGTTCAAGGCAATTAACTTGGTCCTGGCCTCTTAGTAACTATAATGAAATGTCTGCTTTAATGCCCGCAGGAAAATAAGGACACCTCTAATTTCCCAAAGCCTAAAAGATGACAAAGTGATTCAAAGGGTGAATAAAAGAAAATTTAATATACTTTGTATCTCTTTTCTAGTTCTGTTTGGTTTCTATTTCATAAGCACCTGGTTCATGAAGGACACCTGAGAGTATGCACATAAAGCTTTGATGAAAAAGAAAGTCAAAGTTCTAGTAACTTTGCTGGGGATGGGGAGAGTTAATTTTTTTTTAAATTTTTTTAACTTAAATTTTTAAATTATGAAATAACACTGGTATTACTACAGAAAATGATAAAAGAAAAAAAACGCAAAACAACTGAAATCGCATCTCTTAGAGATAACTACCGGAGAAGGCAATAGCACCCCACTCTAGTACTCTTGCCTGGAAAATCCCATAGAGGGAGGAGCCTGGTAGGCTGCAGTCCATGGGGTCACTAAGAGTCGGACATGACTGAGCGACTTCACTTTCACTTTCCTACACTGGAGAAGGAAATGGCAACCCACTCCAGTATTCTTGCCTGGGAAATCCCATGGACAAACAAGCCTGGCTGGCCACAATCCATGGGGTCACAAAGAATTAGACATGACTTAGCAACTGAGCACATTGCAACCACATGTAGCTATTTACATTTCAATGTATCGAAATTAAATTAAACTTCAGTTCTAAGTCATAGAATTTAGTCTTTCAAGAGCTCAACAGCCACATATGGCAAGTGGCTACAGCTTTGGTCAGGACTGATTACAGAATATTTCCATCAGCACAGAAGGCTCTATTATTCAGCACTAGTTTAAAGCATTCAGCTACTGAAATGCCTGGAGGACCAGAAAAGGGTGTCTAGTCATGTATGTTACCCTGTCTGCCATCATTCACAAGACTTTTTCATTCTGGAAACAGTTGGTGTTGGATGATTCCTTCTTTCGTTTATCCCTGCTTATAATTCACAGAGTTACCTGAGAAATATGAAAGCCTCCTTGCCTGGATGGATGCATTGTCCTGAGCTCAGTGGCATCCAGAGACAGAGGAGTGCTTCGAGCAACCAATCTTTCCTGGGCAACAGTTTATTGATATGAGGACACAGTTATGGGCTTCAACGAATGAAGCAAATTTTTGAAGCCCTTGTTAAAGAAAAGATTTATAAAGGCCATTTCCTGCTCAAAAGCACATACTCCATCAGCAGAGAACCTCACTGCATAACTCAGAATATGTGACAACATCACCACAAATCATCTTGACCAATCATGTATGAGGCCTCCAGGGTGCCAAATGGCAAATCTTACCCACAGGAATCAAAAAAGCTGAATGCTGGACTTCCAACGGATGTAGACGCAATGCAGAAGAAAACCAGAGACAGCGAGTGAGCAGTCCCCCATGTAGAAAGGACAGTCATGCCAACTGCCTCTTTCTAAAAAGAGAGGGGCCTTCCTGCAACCCTCTCTCCATGGAAGTAGGGCAACTTGACACTAATAGGGCTCTCCAAACCCCCTGATATTTGCTCCTCTGCCAACTAAAAAAGAAACCATCTTTCAGGCAGAGATTAGCACCTTGCCTTTCGCCAAAAGTCAGCAGTGTGTTATAGTGGGTGAGGTCTGCGTGGTTAACAGAGCCGGGCTATTAGTTATGGAGCACTCATTACCAGTCCTAACCAGTTTCATTTTGAGGATGCACACGCGGCCAAGGCTCACCAGCACGTCAGTGCGTGAAGTACTGACTATGGCATCTTTTCCCCAAGGGTGTGGCACAAAACGCTCATGTCAGAAACATCCACAGATCTGTTTAAAAACAAAATCATGGGGCGAATTGGGAGAGTAGCACTGTCATATACACACTGCGATATCTTAAATAGACAGCTAGTAGGAAGCAGCTGAATAGTGCAGGGAGCTCAACTCCATGCTCCGCGATGACGTAGAGGAGTAGGATTGGGCAGGTGGTGGGAGGGAAGCAAGAGGGAGGGGATACACAAAACACACACACACACACACATAAACATATTATGGTTGATTCACATTGTTGTATAGCAGAAACTATCACAACATTGTAAAGCAATTATACTCCAATTAAAGAAAAAATCAGGCTTATCATCCCAACCAGACTTGTTACATCAGTATCTGGGGGTGGAGTCAAGACTCTGTGATTTATAAACATCCAAGGTGACTGGTACACACAATGAAACCTGAGGACTGCTGGGCCAGATAAATTTGCTCCCTCCTACTCCAGCCCACCCTGCCTTTCTTCCTATTCTACCTCTTTTTCTTCTTCCCCTTTCTTGGATTATGAACAGACTCCAAAACACAGGAAAATTTACATCTGGTTCAAATACACTGTAACAACTAAAGCATTCACAAACATTTGCTGAATCATAATTCTGTGCACCAAAAATGTTTGTAATACTGGATCTCTAGCAAATCATAAATACTTCATCATCATCATATATGGCAAACTGTCATAAACACACTCTGTGATCTTCCATGCATTGATTAAATATTATGTTTGTAGAAAGTTCATAATAATGAGGGAGAATGTACACTGTGAAGTGAAAGAACATTTTACCGTATTATATGTTCACAACTATGAAAAATTTTAATATTATATGAAAAAATGGTACAAAGAATAAACCAAAATGGTAATAAAAGCAGTTGCCTCCAAGTAATGAAATTATGGGATTTTTTTCTTTTTTCTACTTTTCTCTAATTCTAATTATTCAACTAGCATGTAAAAAACTTATTACTAGAAAAATGGTAAATGAAAATAATACCACTTTAAGAATCTACAGTGCTTTCTCTTTTATTGTATTGAACATTTGGATCAGACTAACTTGCATCTCAGCCTTAACTTGTATCCACACAACTTACATGTTTTCTACTTGGAATTGTTGGTAAGATACTCCTACCTTTAATATTCTGCAAGCTGGGTTCTACTCATTGCTTGTTCAGCTGAGTTTACCTATATTCTCCTCCATCCATTCATAAATAATAAAAAAAAGAATTAGAAACTTAATAAGGGAAAAAGGCCTCTCACATTGATGTCTTATAAACAGTATCTGCAGTCTACCATTTGACACAGATTTTCCACTTCCAGTGACACACAAGTGTACAAAGACATCTTGTCACAGCAGGTCCTTGTGGCACTGTCCACCGAGCAACAACTAAATGAAACATGTCACATATACCCAAAGGAACTACCTGGGATGTTTAGAAAGATGAATCTTCTGATGGGTCAGCAAAAATATAACACCTAGGAAGTACAAGTAAATAAGAATTTAGATCTCACTACCTAGTCACAGGAAATACGAGAAATATAAAAACAAATGAAATGACACCGTGAGAGAGCCATTAGCCAATTGCAAAACATGGGACATTAAATAAGACCCCGCTACTCCGGGAAGTCGATGGCAAAAACACAAGGAGGGTAAGAGAGACAGCAGACCATTTGGGGGCAAATAGAGAATAAAAAGCATAACAACCAAATGCAATGTGTGAATGTGTCTGAAATCTAATTTGAACAAACCTACTGTAAAAAAAAAAAAGAACAAAATTGTTTGAACCAGTCAGAAAAATCTGAATCTGGACCAGATTTTAGAAAATATGAAGGGGTCAGGTATGATAATAACATAGAAGTTTTGTTTTTAAAATTTATCTCAGTTTTAAACCGTGAAGTATTTACAAGTAAAATGGAAGAATACTTGGGATAAGTGTTAAACCATTTCATTTAAAATGCAGAGAAGATAGATGAAATAAATTTGCAAAAGGGTTGATAATTTTTGAAGCTGGGTGACAGACATGTGAAGACTTTTCATCCTCTTTTCTCCATTTTTGTTTGTTTAAAACTTTTCATAACACAAATTTTAAGCAAAATAAAAAAGGATGATATAGATCTCTACATGTTGTCATAAGAATAAAAACAGTATTATCCTTTTTTTTTTTTCCCCTGCTGTCCACCTGAAATCATCACAACACTGTTAATTGGCTCTGGTCCAGTATAAGATAAAAAGTTTAATAAAAAATAGTATTAGCTAGCATAATGAAATGGTGTAATTTTACATGCTGGTACAAAGGTAGCTGCTACTGCACATAGTTCACTGTGTACAAAGTACTGTTGTAATTATACTTTGTAGCTTAACTCAGTCCTCACGGAACATTATTAAGGGAGGTCCTTTACATGCTCATTGTAGAGATAGGGAAACTGAGGCCCTCGTTGTTGTGTCAGTCACTCAGTCACGTCCGGCTCTTTGCAACTTCATGGACTGTAGCCTGCCAGGCTCCTCTGTCTGTGCCATTCTCCAAGCTTGAATACTGGAATGGGTTGCCACGACCTTCTCCAGGGGATCTTCCTGACCCAGGGATCAAACCTGGGTCTCCTGAATTGCAGGCAGATTCTTTACCGTCTGAGCCACCAGGAAAAGCAAAACCCTCACTGGTTAAACAAATAACCTAACATCATAGAGCCATTAAGTAGTAGAGCTGGGATTTGTATATTTATACAAATATTATACACCTCATAAGGTGTATATGATACACACAAAGCAAAAAGAGGAGCATACCCTGTCTAGTAACCTGCATCCTGATTATTTCCCTTAATAAAATGTCCTGGAATCATTTTGCAATCTTGTGAGCACCAGTGGGTATACAATGGGTATAGTGGTTTAGTTCTATGTAGTCTGGGTTTAAATCCCAAATAACATATCTGTTATCTTGCTTATAATTCTCTCAATAAAAAAGAAAATAAAAAACATGGAAACATTATCACAATATTCATGAGAAAATAAAATTTTCAAATTCTATGCAAAAATACATCAGTTGGAAAAAATGAGAAAGATCTGTATATGTTTTTGTTGTGTTTTAGAAACTAATATACGGTACAAAAGTGAAATGTTCATGTTTTCGTTTCATGACCTTTTAGGATACACAGCAAATGGGTAATGGTGTTTACTTCTGACGGTACCCATCCTTGCTTTGGTGGCCCTAAGCTGTCTGCTTCAGTCCTGCCCCAACCAGGCTAAGCCCACCTTTTGGTCTGTTGGCCCTGTATTCTCGGCCATCCTTTCCCAACACAGCACCCCAGTGGCCAGCCTTACTGCAAAACCCTCCCAGTAAATGTCTACACCATGGGCCGAAATTAAGTGCTCCACAGTGGCAGTTAGGAAGGGATGGGATGTTCCCAGGTACAATTCTATTTCCAGTTTAAGAGTGCAAATATGGCAAGGATTCAAATGTTGAAAATGGGGTTTCCTTTAAGTTTTGCATATTTTTTTTCATAAACTATTGAGGCATTTGACAGTCACAGGCACTCTAAGAGTGAATGCATCTGACCTGGGTCCTGTCCTCATGGTGCTCTCAATTCCACTGTTATAAGAAGCAATGATTCCTCAATCCCCAAGTCTTTGGAAACCAGGACACAAATAAAGATGTGGGTAGTTGTGCCAAAGGAACCTATGAAGAATGAAAGCAGCATGCTGGGTAGCTTTGCTTTCCTGACACTGGCCTCCTGCAACAGTTCGTAAACCACTTTTCCCCTCTTCCACCAAAAACTCTTATTACAGAAATGGCAAATACACATTGCAAGTCCTCTTTTTTCTCTTTTCACCTTATTATTTTTCATTCTCCTTTGCACATGGTACAGCTTTGTTTAGGCATGTTTATGTGAGCCTTGTGTCAGTGGTGCAAATCCTACCAGACTGAGTAAGGTCTCTGACCGCCCATCCTAGTCACCTGCCTTTAGATCCTTGAAATCACTTTTTCTTGCCAAGTGGGCTCTGCAGAAGCTGTTCACTTTCCCTTCCTGCTCTACACTGTTCTATTCACATTTTATGTCTTTGCTCACGTGTCATTTCCTTGGGGAGAGTGTTCCATGACATTTTTCTTCAGATCAAATATTCCTGCTAAACACTCACCCAGTATCATGGCTGCCCCCCTCCTAACATGTATCCCATTTGAAATATCACATTGCTCATGGGATCACTTGAATACTATGTGATTTCCCCTAGGCTGTGCTCTCCATGAAGACAAGTCAATTTTTGCTCACCATTGTCTCTCCAGTGGCTACCACAATGTAGGCACTTAATAAATGAACCGTGACTAACACAGAGAAGTTAGGGGCACCGAGCCTGGAGCAGTCAGAAACCCCGGTGTAACTGAACAGTCAACCCTCCACATCCGCTTTCTTTTCCATGGATTTGACCCATCATGTACTACTCAGTGGGCTTCCCTGCTGGCTCTGACTTAATATGTACTTAGAGAAAAAATCCAGGTATAAGTGGACCCCCAGTTCAAACTCAACTTGTTCAAGGGTCAATATACTAGATACACATCTCTTGAATGTATGATGATGAGGGCATTTATTTTAATGATTGGTAGCTTTTTTACCTGAATTTCAGTGCTTTCTGTCTGGACCTAAGAGAAATTAATCAATTACAATATTTTTCCTGGACTTTCAATTGTGGTGCTTTATCCCTTTGGTATAATTTCTGCCAAGCAGGTCTTTGATTCCTGAATGTTTAGGGTGGTTGTTTACTTGCTTGTCAATAATTTTAACTTCCTTACTCAGATGTAAGTGATTTGCTAAGATAACCTAAGAGAACTGAAGCTTTTATCTCCTTCTCAAACTTTCCTTCTCTCTGAAAGAATAGTAGCCAGTAAAATTCCAATTTAGAGTGCCAACAGCTTCATGTAGCATCCACAGGAAACATGGAGAGATTAATGATGTCTTGAGAACAAGTCACTGAGTTGAAATTGGTGTTTTTTTATTCCCCCTTCCAAAAACCCTTCTCTATGAAACCTTGACTATCAGTAATTGTCACGTTTGGAGGTCATCAAGAAAGAAATGGGGCTCTAAGGTTTCACTTTTCTCCCAGAAGTCAAACAGTTCATAAAGTTGGTCATTGGGTTCTTTTTTATGAGATAAGAATTTTCTTTCAGTCAACTTTTCTTTCTTAGAATTGGAAGGGCAGTGAAACTTCAATCTGAAGTTTAAGTCTACAGGAGGGTGTCACTGAGATGCACTCCAAAAACCAGGAAATAAGGAAGATTGGATTTTCTACCACAGTTTAAAATCTACAAGAAGAATAGAATGAAGGGGAGCAAAATTTTACAGAAGAAGGTGAAGGTCAGAGTAAGAAAGGTATCAAAATCATGCTAGTAAATTTCAGAGTGAGACTCTGGCCCCAAGCAGTCGGTGTGCCAAGTTCACACCCGTTACCACTATGATAAGGACCCATCTAAGTCCATGAAGCCAGCTCACTATGTGCCTATAGATGGATGCATCGTACTGTCCTACTTTAGTGTCCTGGAAACTCTCAAGGTCATCCAAATTAATTTCCTGCTCAAACCCCATGCTCACCAAGCAAACTGTGGATAATAACTTTGTTTCTTCTACACATTTATGTGGTGAGGTTAAAAAGTACAAAGATACACATACTTAGCCTCCTTATGATTATAAGATAAGATGTTATCTTATACATCAGTAACTTGTGAACTTAGTTTAATAGGGTCCATTCTAGAGACTGGAGTCTCATTGAAACCTGGCTTTTAGGACCACTGTCACTTGTTGCCACCCTCTGGAGATGTGTCTGAGGGACCAGGTGGCTTCTTGAAAATGGAACAACCTTATGTCATGATTTTTACCTCTTCTGCTCCCCACAAAATTTAATAGAGTTCATGTTAAGTTCACTGGGTGTACACTGGAACCTTAGTTGAGGTCTTCTTATGGAAAATAATTAAATTCAAATTGCTTAATATTTTTGTCAAATCATCTTTCTGAGAGCAAAGAGGTCAAAACATGTCCAATTTGGAGGAATTATTAGTGACCAATGAGTTCACAGAGAGGTGATTCAAGATACAGAAAGATCAATACATTTAATGAGGGTGACAAAGTGCTCTCAACAAACTTTAGCTGCATTCAATTCCAATATGGGCGTTCATGTCCAGCTGAATTTCTTTTCTTCAACCCCACATGCTGATAACTATTCACAAGTACAGGTTCGATTTCAGGCCAACAAATTCATACAGAGCTCAAAGTGAGCTTAGAGAATCACAAAATCCTTTGTGAATCAGGTCAATAAATTTAGCACTGGATTGTTTACGTCAAAATGACAGTCACCTTTTAGGTGAGTTTTTTTTTTTTTTTTTCCTTTAGAACACTTTCCTACTCCCCAGATGTCAGAGAACATCTGATTTGGAGGTAGAGGTCAGTGCATTAAGTGGCATATTTACTTAAAGAATGTTTTTAGATCATAGAATCAGAGAACTGGAAGGAATCCTTGGGATCATCTACTCTGTTCTTAAACTCAGGTATAGAACCCCTGAGGTGAGGCAGCAGGAAGGGAAGCCATGGGTATTTCAGTTTTACTCAATGGTGTTTAATTTTAAACATTACTTTTACACTGAAAGGAACACACATATATGATGGAATCGAGGGCATTAAAAAAAAATCTTATTTTTTAAAGTAAGACATATTGCTTCTAAGAAATGTTAGTCATTAGTACCCTACTTCCAGTTGTGGTCTAAGCTCTTTGAGGACCTGAACAAAACCTTCCACTCTGTGTTGGCGGAAGAGTCTAACAAACACTGATCCAGTCCCAATCTAAACTGTGAAAACAGGCCCAGAGAGGAACGGGACCTTGGCCAAGGTCACACAGTCAGCATGAGTTCTGGATTCAGGACTAGAACCTGCCTGTCCAATGTGCTTTTTTGCAGTCCAGCTGACTGCCTCTGAATTTCAGTAGATATTCTGCACTTGCCCAGTTTCCACATCCAAAAAGCACCTTTCTGCAGATGACTGGTTGTTTTTAGAGGAATTGAATAAACCTCAGTGTCATGATAAATAACTTTCACTCTATGTACTCAATGGTTCTCCCATTTCTTAAAGTTGTTAAGGTTATTCGTGTGCAGAAAAGTAAAAACATAGCTGGTTCAGAGAAAAAGAGGAAACTGCTCATCCATGAAACAGAAATATGGCCCCTTAGAGCAGCGTTTCCCAACATATGCTCCCCTGATCTCCTGGATCAGAATGACGTGTGACTTCAGTAAATATGCAGACTACTGGGACTCACCCTACTTACTGGTGCAGAACCTCTGAGGACAGAGCCCAGGAATCTTCATGTCTAACAAGTTCCCTTAAGTGATTCTCATATGTTCTGAGATTGTTTTAAAACAATCATATATGCATGAGGAGAAGAAAGGGCAAGGAATGGGAAAGTGACATACTAACATCTCATAAGGCTCATATGGAAAAAGCTCCTCCAAGGAAGAAATAGAAGATCTTAACAAACCCATCACAAGCAAGGAAATCGAAACTGTAATCAGAAATCTTCCAGCAAACAAAAGCCCAGGACCAGATGGCTTCACAGCTGAATTCCACCAAAAATTTAGAGAAGAGCTAACACCTATCTTACTCAAACTCTTCCAGAAAATTGCTGAACAAGGTAAACTTCCAAACTCATTCTATGAGGCCACCATCACCCTAATTCCAAAACCAGACAAAGATGCCACAAAAAAACAAAACTACAGGCCAATATCACTGATGAACATAGATGCAAAAATCCTTAACAAAATTCTAGCAAACAGAATCCAACAACATATTAAAAAAATCATACACCATGACCAAGTGGGCTTTATCCCAGGAATCCAAGGATTCTTTAATATCTGCAAATCAATCAGTGTAATACACCACATTAACAAATTGAAAGATAAAAACCATATGATTATCTCAATAGATGCAGAAAAAGCCTTTGACAAAATTCAACATCCATTTATGATTAAAACTCTCCAGAAAGCAGGAATAGAAGGAACATACCTCAACATAATAAAAGCTATATATGACAAACCCACAGCAAGCATTACCCTCAATGGTGAAAAATTGAAGCATTTCCCCTGAAATCAGGAACAAGACAAGGGCGCCCACTCTTACCACTACTATTCAGCATAGTTTAGGAAGTGTTGGCCACAGCAATCAGGGTAGAAAAAGAAGTAAAAGGAATCCAGATAGAAAAGAAGAAGTGAAACTCTCTCTGTTTGCAGATGACAGGATCCTCTACATAGAAAACCCTAAAGACTCTACCAGAAAATTACTAGAGCTAATCAATGAATACAGTAATGTTGCAGGATATAAAATTAACACACAGAAATCTCTTGCATTCCTATACACTAACAATGAGAAAACAGAAAGAGAAATTAAGGAAACAATACCATTCACCATTGCAACAAAAAGAATAAAATACTTAGGAGTATATCTACCTAAAGAAACAAAAGACCTGTACATAGAAAACTATAAGACACTGATGAAAGAAATCAAAGAGGACACAAACTGATAGAGAAATATGCCATGTTCATGGATTGGAAGAATCAATATTGTCAAAATGGCTATACTACCCAAAGCAATCTATAGATTCAATGCAATCCCTATCAAACTACCAACAGTATTTTTCACAGAACTAGAACAAATAATTTCACAATTTGTATGGAAATACAAAAAACCTCGAATAGCCAAAGTAACCTTGAGAAAGAAGAATGGAACTGGGGGAATCAATCTGCCTGACTTCAGACTCTACTACAAAGCCACAGTCATCAAGACAGTATGGTACTGGCACAAAGACAGAAATATAGATCAATGGAACAGAATAGAAAGCCCAGAGATAAATCCACGAACCTATGGTCACCTTATCTTCGACAAAGGAGGCAAGGATATACAATGGAAAAAAGACAACCTCTTTAACAAGTGGTGCTGGGAAAACTGGTCAATCACCTGTAAAAGAATGAAACTAGATCACTTTCTAACACCATACACAAAAATAAACTCAACATGGATTAAAGATCTAAATGTAAGACCAGAAACTATAAAACTCCTAGAGAGCATAGGCAAAACACTCTCCAACATAAATCACAGCAGGATCCTCTATGACCCACATCCCAGAATTTTAGAAACAAAAGCAAAAATAAACAAATGGGACCTAATGAAACTTAAAAGCTTTTGCACAACAAAGGAAACTATAAGCAAGGTGAAAAGACAGCCCTCAGATTGGGAGAAAATAATAGCAAATGAAGCAACAGACAAAGGATTAATCTCAAAAATATACAAGCAACTCCTCCAGCTCAACTCCAGAAAAATAAATGACCCAATCCAAAAATGGGCCAAAGAACTAAACAGACATTTCTCCAAGGAAGACATACAGATGGCACAAAAACACATGAAAAGATGCTCAACATCACTCATTATCAGAGAAATGCAAATCAAAACCACAATGAGGTACCATTACACGCCAGTCAGGATGGCTGCTATCCAAAAGTCTACAAGCAATAAATGCTGGAGAGGGTGTGGAGAAAAGGGAACCCTCTTACACTGTTGGTAGGAATGCAAATTAGTACAGCCACTATGGAAAACAGTGTGGAGATTTCTTAAAAAGCTGGAAATAGAACTGCCATATGACCCAGCAATCCCACTTCTGGGCATACACACCGAGGAAACCAGATCTGAAAGAGACACGTGCACCCCAATGTTCATCGCAGCACTGTTTATAATAGCCAGGACATGGAAGCAACCTAGATGCCCATCAGCAGATGAATGGATGAGGAAGCTGTGGTACATATACACTATGGAATATTACTCAACCATTAAAAAGAATTCATTTGAATCAGTTCTAATGAGATGGATGAAACTGGAGCCCATTATACAGAGCAAAGTAAGCCAGAAAGATAAAGACCAATACAGTATACTAACACATATATATGGAATTTAGAAAGATGGTAACGATAACCCTACATGCAAAACAGAAAAAGAGACTCAGATGTATCGAACAGACTTGTGGACTCTGTGGGAGAAGACGAGGGTGGGATGTTTCAAGAGAACAGCATCGAAACATGTATGTTATCTAGGGTGAAACAGATCACCAGCCCAGGTTGGGTGCATGAGACAAGTGCTTGGGCCTGGTGCACTGGGAAGACCCAGAGGGATCAGGTGGAGAGGGAGATGGGAGGGGGGACCGGGATGGGGAATACATGTAAATCCATGGCTAATTCATTTCAATGTATGACAAAAACCACTGCAATGTTGTAAAGTAATTAGCCTCCAACTAATAAAAATAAATGGAAAAAAAAAAAGGAAAAGCTCCTCCATATTCAAGATCTCTTTGCTTAGTTAACTACCTGTGCTACCAGTAGCTATCTATTTTACACACAGTAGCAATTATACTCAAATTAAAAAAAAAAAAAAAGATGATATATATAAAAAGAAAACTATCTCTGATAGGCAGAGTGAGGGAAACTATCTTGATTTGCAAATGAATAAATTGAAGGCCAGCTAATCAGATGGGTTTTAACTGAACATGAAAATAGAGAAAGAAAAAGCATCCAGACAAATACCCATAAAACAACATGGCAAGTATAAAAGTAAGAAGGAAAATGTGCCAGATGGATGGAAAGACAGGGATAAAACATCATGTCTCTGCCAATCCCAGTCAGTGTATTTTTCCCTATATATATTGAATAACTTAGGGACAAAACTGCTTCAATTTCTTTTTTAAAAAAGGGGGGGCTTCACAAAATACAAAAGTATATAGTATAAGTGAATGATACTATTGTTATCATTATACTTTCAATTTTCTGAAGCATTCTTTAACTGTTGTGAGTTAGCAAGATATTAAGGAAATTACATAGGAGCAGAAAAAAAATGATTTCTATAAGAAACTAAATGGGAAACAAAAAAGAATGAATGGAGAAGAATTATTTTGACACTTAATATCTTTAACACATGGGAATAAAAAGAGTCACTCATCAGCAAAATCTCAAAATTAAAGCAAAGGTGAGTAAACATGATCTCCAAATTTTAAACAAGATTTGGAGAAAGGACAGTGTAGACAGCACAGTGGAGATGAAAGGGTATATATGTCTCCTTTCAAGACAGACTTGTGCAGAGGGACACAAGAATAGTCACTGTGGAAATCATGCCCTTGAAATAGAATCACACTCGACAGCAAGTGGAGGGAGGAGGATTTGTTATCAGAGCACATGTAGTGCATGGCCAGAGAGTCAAAATGAGCCGTCTCCTCCAGCTCCGGTCCCTCATGTGGCTCAGCCTCAGGCGAGCCCAGGTGAAGGGTTTCACCTCCCTCCCCACCACCATGATTCTCTGGACTGCTGGATCTCTCAGTGGTGTTGTCTAGGTGTCCAGGAAGTACACGCTTTTTCATCTCAGCTACTTTTCCCTGAATCCTGAAGAAATAAATGCCTGTTCTAATTTAGATGAGATGGATCCATGCTCATGCTGGAAAAGAGAAACAACTTGGTCTCGTGGTGAAGTGGACAAGTTTGTGACGTGGAATGAGTTCATTTCTCTGTATATAATTTTCATTTAGTTAAAGAGGGATTAATACCTATCTTGTGGGCTTCCCATGAGAATGAAATAAAACACATGTGAAATACTTAGCACAATGTCTGACACACAGCAAATGTTGTATCACTGGCAGTATGCTTTTTAGACCTCAGGAAGGAGATTTCTTAAATAAGAATACATTTTGCTTTCCTCTGGATTCTCAAAATTTGACAACAATGTCCACTTATTATAGCCACTAAGAAAACTGGAGAAGACACCCTTATGACCTAAGTTTCTTATCCTTATGAACAAGTCCACACAGGGATATTGACATTGCTTTTCTGCTATAGATCCAAAAAAATCTCTCAATGTAAGACACCCAGGCCATCAACAGTGCTCCTTTTATCTCCTGTAGCTTTGGACTCAAATGTCATTCATAACGATCAGGCCTTTCCTCAGACAAATTTAGGTGAAAACATTGGCTTCTATTTTCTGCTATCTCTATAATAAACTCACATAAACTGCGCAATAAAAAGTTGATTTAAAAGTAATATAAGAAAAGATATAAAATTGGCTTCAAATAAAAAGAGTATTTCTTTTTCTATCCATGTTTCCCTCAAAGAAGAATTGAATGAACTTTAAAAAATGGGTACCAGGTATGTCTGATAAGATTTTTGTACTTATTTGCAGGGTTGCAAGAGACGAAAGTGAAACCACCTAACAAAGCGGATATAATTATACACTCAAATCAGTATCTGCTCTCTGTGGCAAATTCTGCTCAGTCTTTTCCCTTTGGTGCCTATGTTGGTTTGGTTTTATCACTGCTTATAAAACTTTATCTGAATAAATTAAGGGAATCAGACAACCTTTCATCAGAGTATAATCATGCATAGATCATCCACCAAATGCAATGTTCCTTCCTTCCTTGAGACCCTAGAAACATTTTCACCATTTGACATGCAAGAATCTTTAATAATCAGTGCAGAGAGAATGCATCATAATCAAGGAAAATGCCTACCAAATTGACTCCCTCCTAAAAGCCATCTGTGTTCAACGACTCCCTGTAGCAACTGTAAAGTCATAAGCAATTGGGAGAGTTGCTCGAGCTAAGAAAAAATGCAACATACAGAATTGAGAATTATAGGACAATAAAGTCAGTCTGGCCACAGAAGATCTAAAATCATCCAAGTTATAAAATGTGGAATGACAAATTCTATGTTCCTTCATGATTATGAAAGCTAACATATTTACCAGCTTATGCCACCTCCCCACTGCTTTTCTTTTGTTTTGATTTAAATACTAAGCAATAGAAACATTTTCCGCTTCCTGAGCTTAACTGGGAAGTAAAGGCTAGATTGGTTAGGTGCCTCAATAGCAGGAGGAAAAGGAAGATATTCAGAGAATCCCTCCACAGTTCCCAAATTGCTCTGTCTCTGGCCACAGGAAGATAAACAAGATGGCCACAGAACTTTGTTGTTGGGAGTCTAAGCCTCTCCTTTGCCACTGGGAAAGCAAACTTCTCATATCCTCCTCCTCATCTTTCCAAGCTAAACCTACTCACACAGCCACATTCCCTATTTCAGGAAGAACACTGCTGACACCAGAGATCTGAGCATCATTTCTGTTGCGTTCATCTCTAAATATCTCTGCACTTATGTCTATTGCCACCTAGCTCCGCAGTCTCTGCCTATGCCACATCTTCATCATCTCTCCCCTGCTTGACTGCATCTGAGCTCTGGCTCTGCCTCCAGACTTTCCCTCCTGCCTAACCAGTGACCCCCATTCTCAGTTGAGAAGTCAGAGCAATGCTTGTAAAGAGCTAAATTGACCACTCCCATGTTACATTCTGTAGTAATTTATCACACTCTAAACAATGACTAAGATTCATAAGAGATTCACAAGACCCCTCATAACCTCTCCAACTATTTCTCTTCCATGCCTCCCACCCTTTTTGTATGCACTACATCAAATTTCTTTTAATACCTCAAAGATAACATGCTCCCCCTCTCACTCTCATTTTCCTACCCACTGTTTCTTCTACCCAAAATACTCTCCTCCCTCCTCTTCTCCTGGCTAATGCCTACTCATCATAAGGTTGCAACTGAACTATCATATTCTCTAGGAAAACTTCTTGGCCACTCCTTCAGATACAGCTCAGTGCTCCAATAATGCACTCTCAAAACTTTGCTTCTGTAACAAAGCACAAGTCCTGCTTTATCACTACTGTATGTTAGGTGTGTCTTCTGAGCCAGATTACAAACATCATGAAAATAGGCCCAAGTCAATCATGCTAATTCTTATATCCCTGGATCATAGGACAGTTTTTGGATCTTAAAAGATATTGAAATTGTATTCCTTAAATGAATGAATGAATAAAGTAATTGTTCAAGTTCTTAGTGAACTGGCAATATATTTAGGGCTAGATACCAGGTTACTCTTTTGACTCTACTAAATCTGGGAATATTTTATTATTCATTTCAGTCTATATATTCACTCAGTGAATATTATATTAAGTGTTAGGGTACAGTAAACCATTGACAAAGCAACAATTAGAACCCAACATGGACAGTGGGCAGATTCAAAATTGGGAAAGGAGTATGTCAAGGCTGTATATTGTCACCCTGATTATTTAACTTACATGCGGAGTACATCTTGTGAAATGTTGGGCTGGATGAATCACAAGCTGGAATAAAGATTGCTGGAAGAAATATCAATAACCTCAGATATGCAGATGATACCACTCTAATGGCAGAAAGCAAAGAAGAAATAAATGAGGATGAAAGGGGAGAATGGGAAAGCTGGCTAAAAACTCAGCATTCAAAAAATAAAGATCATGGTACCTGATATTATCACTTCATGGTGAGTAGATGGAGAAAAAGTGGAAACAGTGACAGATTTTATTTTCTTGGGCTCCAAAATCACTGCAGATGATTACTGCAGCCATGAAATTAAAAGACACTTGTTCCTTGTAAGAAAAACTATGACAAATGTAGACAGTATATTAAAAGGCAGAGACATCACGTTGCAGACAAAGGTCTTTATAGCCAAAGCTATGGTTTTTCCAGTAGTCATGTATGGATGTCAGAGTTGGACCAAAAAGTAGGCTGAGCACTATAGAATTGATGTTTTTGAACTATGGTACTGGGGAAGACTCTTGAGAGTTCCTTGAACTGCAAGGAGATCAAACCAGTCAAACCTAAAGGAAATCAGCCCTGAATATTCACTGGAAGGACTGATGGTGAAGCACCAATAATTTGGCCACCTGATGTGAAGAGCAGACTCATTAGAAAAGACCCTGAAGCTGGAAAAGATTAAGGGCAGGAGGCGAAGAGGACAACAGAGGATGTGATGGTTGGATAGCATCACTGACTCAATGAACATGAGTTTGAGCAAACTGCATGAGATGGTGAAGGACAGGGGAACCCGGCGAGCTGCAGTCCAGGGGTTCGCAGAGTCTGACATGACATAGTGACTAAGCAACAAAAATGATTAGTTTACAGTAAAAAGTACAAAGCTCATCATTGCTTAATTTTGAAACCTACCCTGAAAGTAGGCAATTTTTACAGTCTCATATTTAAAAAATGAAGTCATTTTCCTCCTTTCCTTTGCTCCTTCCTTCCAGTTCAATCACAAAATACCATTATCAGTGGGCAATGAGGGTAATCCAGCAGACTTGGAATTGTACAAGGAGGGATTACAGATGAGACAGCAGGGCCATGGGAGTAAGGGATTAGTCTGAGAAGTCAGGGGATTAAACAATCAAATATATTAAGGATAATGGAAGCTAAATTTCTCAGTGTTGAAGAAGGAGGTGGCGCTAGTGGTAAAGAACCTGCCTGCCAACACAGGAGACCTAAGAGACCTCAGTTCAGTCATTGGGTCAGAAAGATCCCCTGGAGGAGGAAATGGGAACCCACTCCAGTATTCTTGCCTGGAGAATCCTGTGGACAGAGGAGCCTGGTGGGCTATAGTCCATAGGGTCACACAGAGTCAGACATTAACTGAAGCAACTTGGCAAGCATGCATGCACAAATATGGGAAAAGGGGAGGGAATTCTAATGAACCTGGCAGTGTGAATTGGCATTAAAAATAACAGTGTGACCTCATGGTTTGCAATCTAAGACCTTCAGACAGAAACTACTTCAATAACTGAGGAATAACAGGAGTGCCTTTGCAGCTAGAAGATAATGAACAAGGGAGAAAATTAGGAAGAAAAAAAAAGTGAAGTCTGGGACTTACCAGGACCTATTAAAAGTCTTATAAAGTGAGAATCTTAAAAAATGAGACCCAAGAATCTTTCCACAATTTTTTTAAGTGTTCAAAAATCTAAATTTCCCTCCACTAAAAAAAGGACTGTAATATATTGACATAGTCACCCTTACAAATCTTAATGACATCATACATATATCCAAATAAGAAACTGGCAGACAGAGGAACAAAATTCAATCCAGTCAGCACTGAATAAAATGGCCCCCACTAATGGGTCTAACCCATTGGTATCTTCACTTCTAGAGTCATTATCTAAGGCTTGAATCCCAGTATTAAAAAAAAGTGTTACTGTTTTTCCTAGAAAGGATTTTAACATGATTTTAGGTAATCTGCTCTTAGGGTTGCCATTTATATTATGATATATAGATACAAGGTGATGGAATTCCAGCTGAGCTATTTCAAATCCTAAAAGATGATGCTATGAAAGTGCTATAATCATAAACCAGCAAATCTGGAAAACTCAGCAGTGGCCACAGGACTGGAAAAGGTCAGTTTTCATTTCAGTACTGAAGAATGTTCAAACTATCACAGAACTGCACTCATTTCACATGCTAGCAAAGTAATGCTCAAAATTCTCTAAGCTAGGCTTCAATAGTAAATGAATCAAGAACTTCCAGATGTTCAAGCTGGATTTAGAAAAGGCAGAGGAACCAAAGATCAAGTTACCAACATCCATTGCATCATAGAAAATACAAGAGAATTTCAGAAAAACATCTACTTCTGCTTCCTTCCCTGACTATGCTAAAGCCTTTGACTGTGTGGATCACAACAAATTGTGGAAAATTCTTAAAGAGATGGGAATACCAGACCACCTTACCTGAGAAACCTGTATGCAGGAACAATGGACTGGTTCCAAATTGGGAAAGGAGTCCATCAAGACTGTATATTGTCACCCTGTTTATTTAACTTATATGCAGAATACATCATGAGAAATGCCGGGCTGGATGAAGCACAACCTGGAATCAGGGTTGCTGGGAGAAATATCAATAACCTCAGATATGCAGATGACACCACCTGTATGGCAGAAAGTGAAGAGGAATTAAACAGCCTCTTGATAAAAGTAAAGAGGTGAGTGAAAAAGCTGGCTTAAAACTCAACATTCCAAAAACAAAGATCATGGCATCCAATTCCATCACTCCATGGTAAATAGATGGGGAGACAGTGACAGACTTTATTTTCTTGGGCTCCAAAATAACAGCAGATAGTGACTGCAGCCATGAATTTTAATAATGCTTGCTCCTTGAAAGAAAAGCTATGACAAACCTAGATAGCATATAAAAAGCAGAGACATTACTTTGCCAACAAAGGTCTGTATAGTCAAAGTTATGGTTTCTCCAGTAATCATGTATGGATGTGAGAGTTAGACTATAAAGAAGGTTGAGAGCTGAAGAATTTATGCTTTTAAATTGTGGTGTTGGAGAAGACTCCTGAGAGTCCCTTGGACTGCAAGGAGATCCAACCAGTCAATCCTAAAGAAAATCAATCCTGAATATTCATTGGAAGGACTGATGCTGAAGCCGAAACTCCAGTACTTAGGCCACCTGATGTGAAGAACTGACTAATTGGAAAAGACCCTGATGCTGGGAAAGATTGAAAGCAGGAGGAGAAGGGGATGACAGAGGATGAGATGATTGGATGGTATCAATGACCCAATAAACATGAATTTGAACAAGCTCTGGGAGATGGTGATGGACAGGGAAGCCTGGTGTGCTGCAGTCCATGGGGTCACAAAGAGTCAGACACGACTGAGCAACTGAGCAACAATAGATAGGAAAATTTGATTTGAGTGGCAAAGACAACTGTCATAACTATCAAACTATATAAATATTCTTTCTTTGTGGTTGTGATGCTGGTTTAGTCACTAAGTTGTGTCTGACTCTCTATGACCCAATGGACTGTAGCCCACCAGGCTCCTCTGTCCATGGGATTTCCCAGGCAAGAATACTGGAGTGGGTCGCCATTTCCTTCTCCAGGGATCTTCCTTTAGTACTTAAAAGCTGCACTAATACTAATGAGAATCAGTATTCCTGCTAAAATCCTAAAAAACACAAAAATATTAAATATTAAATTAAATGTGCATGTTTATTATTTGTTGGTGAATGAGTCTAGAAAAATCTTGTCCAATTTGCAAATGTACCTGAAAACTGAAAGGAGGTACCTCCCTAACAACTGTTATAAAAATTCCATGCGCTGCTGGGGCTGGAGTGGCCAGTGGCAGTGGTGTCAAGGGGCTCCCGTTCTGCCAGGATGTCCATCTGCTGGACAGCAGCTTCATAGAGAACATGCTGCAAGTCACAAATTGCATTTCCTTAAAATAGCTATTTCAGAAGGAACAAGATGGCAGAGGAGTAGATGGATGTGGAATACATCTCTCCCCACAGATACATCAAGAATATACCTGATGTGCATGCAGACACCATGCACATCAGACACAGAAGTGCATGCAGAACACCAGCTGAGAGCAGACAGGAGTACCTGACCAGCAGAAAAGAATATATAGACCCATCAAAACTCGAGATCAAGCCCTGAGCCTTTGGAGTGGGAGCACTGAATCCAAGACTCTAGACTATCAGGGAACTAAGCCTAGGGGGTATCAAATAGTGAGAACTCACACAAAGGAAACCACTGTAATACAAGACTGAGCATCACCCAACCACCAATAGCACCCTGGGCAGGATGCCTCATCTAAACAACAAACAAAATGAAAATACAAACCCAATCATCAGCAGACAGGATTAGCACCTCACTCGACCTTGCCCATCAGAGGAAAAACAAACAAACAAAAACTCAGCACAAATCTCACCCTATAAGAAGCTTACACAAACAATTGGACCAGAAGGAAGAAAGAATTCAACCTTGAAGCCTGGCAAAAGGAGACCTTAAACACAATAAGTTAAAAAAAAAATAATAATAGTAATGAAAAGGCAGAGAAATACTACACAAATGAAGGAACAAACTAGAAACACAGAAGTTCAAATAAATGAAGAGAAAACAGGCAAACTACCTGAAAAAGAATTCAGAATAATGATAGTAAAGATGATCAAACACCTTAAAAGCAAAATGGAAAAGATGCAATAATCAAATAACAAAGACCTAGAAGAATTAAATATAAACATGCAGAGACAAATTACTGAAATTAAAAACACAATTACTGAAATTAAAAATACTCTAAAAGGAATCAATAGCAGAATATCTGAAGCAGAAGAACAAATCAGTGAGCTGGAAAATAAAATGGTGGAAATAACTTCTGAAGAGCAGAATAATGTAAAAAGGGTGAAAATAACCTAAGGATAGTCTCACAGACCTGTGGGACAACATCAAACACACCAGCATTTGAATAACAGGGGATACAGAAGAAGAAGAGAAAAAGAAAGTGTATAAGATAATTTTTGAAGAGATTATAGTTGAAAATTTTCCCAACATAGAAAAGAAAATAGTCAATCAAGTCCAAGAGGCACAAAGAGTCCCATACAGGATAAACTCAAGGAGAAACATGCCAAGGCACATACTAATCAAACTAACAAAGACTGAACACAAAGAAAGAAAATTAAAAGCAGCAAGGGAGAGGCAACAAGTAACATACAAGGGAAATCCCATATGCTTAACAGTAGATCTTTCAGCAGAAACTCTGCAGGCCATAAGGGAAGGGCAGGATATATTTAAAGTACTGAAAGGGAAAAATCTGCAACCGAGATTACTGTACCCAGCAAGGATCTCATTCAAAATTAATGGAGAAATCAAAAACTTTTCAGACAAGCAAAAGTTAAGAGAATTCAGTACCATCAAACCAGCTTTACAACAAATGTTAAACAGAAAAACAAGAGAAGAAAAAACATTTACAAAATAAACCCCAAACAATTAAGAAAGTGGCAATAGGAACATATATATCAATAATTACTTTAAATTTAAATGGATTAAATGCTCCAACCAAAAGATACAGACTGGCTGAATGGATACAAAAGCAAGACCCACATATATATATATGCTGTCTACTAGAAACCCACTCCAGACCTCACAATACATATAGACTGAAAGTGAGAGGATGAAAAAATACATTCCATGCAAATGGGGAGCAAAAGAAAGCTGGAGTAGCAATCCTCATATCAAACAAAATAGACCTTAAACTAAAGAAGATTACAAGAGATAAGGAAAGATACTACATAATAATCAAGTGATCAGTCAAAGAGGAAGACATAACAATTGTAAATACCTATGCACCCAAAATAGGAGCACCTCAATACATAAGACAAACACTAACAGACATAAAAGGAGAAATTGACAGTAACAAAATAATAGTAGGAGATTTTAACACCCCACTCACACCAATGGACAGATCATCAAAACAGAAAATTAGCAAGGAAACACAAGTCTTAAATGATACATTAGATCATTAGATGAGATGGATCTTGCTGATATCTTTAGGACATTCCAACCAAATGCAGAAGAATACACCTTCTTCTCAGGTTAACATGGAACATTCTCCAGGGTAGACCGCATCCTGGGTCAAACCTCAGTAAATCAAACCTCAGTAAATTTAAGAAAATTGAAATCATATCAAGCATCTTTTCCAACCACAATGCTATGAAACTGGATATCAATTACAATAAAAAACTGTAAGAAACACAAACACATGGAGATTAAACAACACATTTCTAAATAACCAACAGGTTACTGAAGAAATCAAAAGGAAAATCAAAAAGTTTCTAGAAACAAATGACAACGAAAACACGACAACTCAAAACGTATGTAGCAAAAGCAGTTCTAAGAGGGCAGTTTATAGCAATACAATCCTACCTCAAGAAACAAGAAAAACATCAAATAGACAGCCTAACTTTACACCTAAAACAACTTGAAAAAGAAGAACAAGAAAAACCCAAAATTAGGAGAAGGGAAGAAATCATAAAGATCTGAACAGAAATAAATAAAAAAGAAATGAAAAAAACAATAGTAAAGATTAATAAAACTAAAAGCTATTTCTTTGAGAAGATAAACAAAATTGACAAAACTTTAGCCAGACTCATCAAGAAAAAAAGAGAAGAATCAAATCAACAAAATTAGAAATGAAAAAGGAGAGGTTACAACAGACAATGTAGAAATACAAAGGATTATAAAAGACTATTATGAACAACTATATGGCAATAAAATGGATAACCTGGAAGAAATGGACACGTTCTCAGAAAAGTTCAATCTTCTAAGACTGAACCAGGAAGAAATAGAAATTATGAACAACCCAATTACAAGCACTGAAATTGAAGCTGTGATCAAAAATCTCCCAAAAAACAAAAGCCCAGGACCAGATGGCTTCACAGGAGAATTCTACCAAACACTCAGAGAAGAGCTAAAGCCTATCCTTCTAAAACTCTTACAAAAAATTGCACACTTCCAAATTCATTCTATGAGGCTACCATTGGCCTGATACCAAAACCAGACAAAGACAACACACAGAAAAGAAAACTACAGGCCAATATCACTGATGAACATGGATGCAAAAATCCTCAATGAAATTTTAGCAAACAGAATTCAGCAACACATCAAAAAGCTCATACACCATAATCAAGTTGAGTTTACTCCAGGATGCAAGGATTCTTCAGCATATGCAAATCAATCAATATGACACACCATATTAACAAATTGAAAGACAAAAACCATATGATCATCTCAATAGATGCAGAATATGCCTTTGACAAAATTCAGCAGCCATTTATGATTAAAACTCTTCAAAAAATGGGCATAGAAGGAACCTACCTCAATATAGTAAAGATAATATATGATAAGCCTACAGCAAACATTATTCTCAATGGTGAGAAACTGAAAGCATTCCCCCAAATCAGGATCAAGACAAGGGTGTCCACTTTCACCACTATTATTTAACATAGTTCTGGAAGTCCTAGCTACAGCAATCAGAGAAGAAAAAGAAATAAAAGGAATCCAGAATGGAAAAGAAGAAGTAAAGCTCTGTTTGCAGATGACAGGACACTATACAGAAAAACCCCTAAAGATAGTATCAGAAAATTACTAGAGCTAATCAGTGAATTTAGCAAAGTTGCAGGATACAAAATCAATACACAGAAATCACTTACATTTCTATATACTAACAATGAAATATCAGAAAGAGAAATTAAAGAATCAATCCCATTAACCATTGCAACAAAAAGAATTAAATATCTAGGGATAAACTTACCTAAGGAGACAAAAGAACTGTACACAGAAAATTATAAGACACTGATGAAAGAGATCAAAGATGACATAAACAGATGGAGAGATAATCCATGTTCCTGGGTAGGAAGAATCAATATTGTGAAAATGACTATACTACCAAAGGCAATCTACAGATTCAATGTGATCCCTATCAAATTACTGATGGAATTTTTCACAGAACTAGAAGAAAAAATTTCACAATTCATATGGAAACACTAAGGATCCCAAATCACCAAAGCAGTCTTGAGAAAGAAGAATGGGGCTGTAGGAATCAACCTTCCTGACTTCAGATTATACTACAAAGCTACAGTCATCAAGATAGTATGATACTGGCACAAAAACAGAAATGTAGACTAATGGAACAAGATAGAAAGCCCAGAAATAAACCCATGCACCTATGGGTACCTTCTTTTTGACAAAGGAGGCAAAACTATACAATGGTACAGACAGCCTCTTCAATAAATGGCGCTGGGAAAACTGGACAGCTACATGTAAAAGAAAGAAATGAGAACACTTCATAACACCATACACAAGATAAACTCAAAATGGATTAAAGACCTAAATGTAAGGCCAGAAACTATAAAACTCTTAGAGGAAAACTTAAGCAGAACACTCAATGACATAAATCAAAGCAAGATCCTCCATGACCCACCTCCTAGAGTAATGGAAATAAAAACAAAAGTAAACAAATTTGACCTGTTGAAATGTAAAAGCTTTTGCACAGCAAAGGAAACTATAAGCAAGGTGAGAAGACAACCCTCGGAATGGGAGAAAATAATAGCAAATGAAACAACTGACAAAGGATTAATTTCAAAAATACACAAGCAGCTCATACAACTCAATACCAGAAAAACAAACAGCCCAATAAAAAAGTGGGAAAAAGACCTAAATAGCCATTTCTCCAAAGAAGACATACAGATGGCTAACAAACACATGGAAAGATGCTCAACATCACTCAGTATTAGAGAAATGCAAATCAAAACCACAATGAGATATCACCTCACACCGGTCAGAATGGTCCTCATCAAAAATTCGACAACAATAAATACTGGAACAGGTGTGGAGTGCAACACTCTTGCACTGTTGGTAGGAATGTAAATTGATACAGCCACTATAGAAGATGGTACAGAGATTCCTTAAAAAACTAGAAATAAAACCACCATATGACTCAGCAATCTCACTCCAAGGTATATACCCTGAGGAAACCAGGGTTGAAAAGGACACGTGTATCCCATTGTTCATTGCAGCACTACTTACAATAGCGAGAACATGAAAGAAACCCAGATGCCCATTGACGGATGAATGGAAAAAGAAGTTGTGGTACATATACACAATGAAATATTACTCAGCCATAAAAAGGAATGCATTTGAGTCAGTTTTGATGGGGTGGATGAAACTAGAACCTATTATACAGAGTGAAGTGAGTCAGAAAGAGAACGATAAATATTGTATTCTAATGCACATATACGGAATCTAGAAAAATGGTCCTGAAGAATTCATTTACAGGGCAGCAATGGAGAAACAGACATAGAGAATAGACTTATGGACATGGGGAGAGGGTGAGATGTATGGAACAAGTAACATGGAAACTTACATTACCATACATAAAATAGATAGCCAATGGGAATTTTCTGTATGGCTCAGGAAACTCAAACAGGCTCTGTGTCAACCTAGAGGGGTGGGATGAGGAGGGAGATGGGGCGGAGGTTCAGAAGGTAGGAGATATATATATACCTATGGCTGATTCATGTTGAGGTTTGACAGAAAACAACAAAGTTTTGTAAAGCAATTATCCTTCAATGAATTAATAAATTAAAAAAAAAAAACAACTCTATGCCCTTCTGGCTAATGCTTTTGTCCTCAAGTTGCAAATCCTTTAACTTTCTGACTGAATCACAAATGATCCAAGTTGACTGGGGAAGCTTTGCTTTCTTCCAATTAAAGAAAATTTACCTTTGGCTGATAGCATGATCATTCTATTTTGGAAAAGTGTTACTGGAGTAATTGAAAATATGTTAGAAGAGAGATGATTACCCACTGTAACGGTAAGGATCTTGGCAGAAAACAGATGGCATATCCAACTGGATGATTTGAGACAAGTTTAATAAAAAGAATCTTTACAAAGGTGTAGGCAGAGTTTAGAGAACTCAACAAGCAGAACCCCAGGAATAGCAGCAGCATGAAGATGAAGAAAGGCAAAGAATGGTTTAGAATCACAAGAAAGAAGGGATGTAGAGAAGGGGCTGCTTAGCAGGAGCAGCAGCAGGAATACAGTCAACCCATTGCCTCACAGGGAGAGAGTCAGAGGAATAAATACCCCGATCACACCCTCCTCCTGCCGTCTGGTCTTCCCAATGGCCAAATTCTCCAGAATTTGGAGCTCTCGCTGATGCAAACCATGCAAGTCAGCATTCCCTGGCAGAGAGCAGGTAATATACAGCACATCTCCCTTTCCAAGTATCAGATCATGTAGGAAAGTGGTGCATTGTGGTGTCCCTTCCTCTTCCACAGAAACAAGACCAAGCTGTGTCTTTTGTGGAAAGCATGGCCATCACATTCACATCACATGTTCCCCTGTCTTTTGGATCCACTTAAAGGGCATTTCACTGGTTTTGACAGTCCAGCATTCTTTTGCCCTCCACTGGTGTCAGCACTCAGGCTCTCCTACTGCAGCCCATTTGTTTAAGAAAATCTAGTACCACTCCAGAGTTAAGGATGGGGTATGTCAGAAGACCATCAGACTGTGTAATCATATCCCTCAAGTATGTCTGATATTAGAGAAGGGATCCACCTAAATGGGACTTTCCCGGTGGCTCGGTGGTAAAGAATCTGCCTGCAATGAAGGAGCCGCAGGAGACACAGGTTCGGTCCCTGAGTCAGAAAGATCCCCTGAAGGAGGGCATGGCAACCCACTCCAGTATTCTTGCCTGGAGAATCCCATGGACAGAGGAGCCTGGCAGGCTACAGTCCATGGGATTACAAAGAGTCGGACACAACTGAAGCGACTTTGCAGGCACATATGTGAAATAAATTGATCCAAACAAGCTGAATCCTGTTGATTAGTGGGGCAAGAGAAACATTCCTCTCCCAATGTATGAATAGGCAGGCATGTCGCCTGTAGGGCCACAACAGAGAAGTTTGCTGAAAACGGAAGCAACAACCAAAAAAGGAAACCACATCTTACTCTCACCAGATCAAGCTTCATCATGCCACTCTTCTTCTCTATGATAAGACAATAAATGCCCTTTATTGTTTGAGTCAGGTTTTCTGTGGTTTACAGATGAGAGGTACCTCATCATGATTGTGTGTATCATATGGTTGGTTAACTCTATCAGGATTCTGGGTGCTTCAAGCAGAAGTAACTACTTCCTAGGTTAGTCTCAATTAATGCTCTTGAAAATACCTGCTCTCAGCACATAATGAATAAACTCTGAGCAGCCTACTGAGAAATCTTTATCCTTATATGTTAATACCTAAAACTATTTTGGAGGAGGAAATGGCAACCCACTCCAGTACCCTTGCCTGGAAAATCCCATGGGAGGAGCCTGGTAGGCTACAGTCCATGGTGTCACAGAGTCAGACATGACTGAGAGACATTACTTACTAAAACTATTTTAATTAGAAGAAATGTTTAGATGATTCAATAACAATTGAATGGATTATAAAAACAGTCCTCCCTCTGAACATCCTAAAGATATTTACTGAGTATTTACTGTGTAATAGACTTTGGGGACCTAAAAATAACTAAGACGCAACATCACCAAAGAGTTCACTTAAATTTAGCACTTGGCAAGTGGCAATCATTTTTAACCCCAGAGAGAGAAGTCTGAGGGAAATGACAGCAGTGGAAGCCAGACCGCATTGGCTGTGGCCAAGAAGGGATAAGACCTGAACCACGTGGAAGGGTCCACTCTTTCAAGGAGCTGGCTGGCAGCTCTTTCAGGCTTCCCTCACTTTGAAATTCTCTGACCTTAGAGCCAGACTCCATTGTCACATATCAATGAGTGTATTGGGGCTGTCTTGTTGGCTGGCACTCCTCAAAATGGATCTTTTGTGATCAGAAAGACTTGTTTTTAAAAAAGCAGGCAGTTACACACAGAGTTTTGTCTGACTTTCCAAGATCTTTCTTCTATTCCCTCTGTAAGAACTGTACTCAGGAAAAGCAGCAGTAATTTAAGAGTTACATTTCCAGTTCCTAAAAGCAGACAATAAAACACTGATGAGGCCTTATTCATTCTTGGGTCATCATCAGGAAATAGTGAACAGCTAAGAAGAATGTGATGTAATTCAAACAATACAGAAGCTATTCATATATATATTAACACCATCTTTCATATTTATAACTCCATGAAAGGGAGGTCAAAGTTTATTTCCAAAGTTATCTTATTAACCTTCAACTTCGCTCTTGAATATAAGAAAGAAATAGTTGGCCCATTATATAAATAGAGAAACAGAGGTCCAAGACCCAAAATGAATTCAGTGTCTAGTGCTTACAATAGAGATTTCTGGCCATGATTCACCAAGTTCAAAAAATGGTGTGTGGTCCATGGACCATTTGCATCAAATTTATGTTGGGCAGTTTTTTCAGAAATGCATATTCCTGGAGCCTTCTTCAGACCTATTGATCTGTTCCACTAAAGGTGAACTTTGATCTCTGACTTTTCAAAAATGCCATGGGAGATTCTTAATGTATTCCAACTTTTCAAAAATATTGAAAGATCACCAATGACTCAATAAGGACAATATTTATTGAGCAACTACTAGATGCAAATTATTTGCTGTTCTCTACAAAAATCACAAAAAAGCATAACATTTTTCTTGCCTTCAAGGAGTTTTACCAGACTTGTATACCACTGACTTCCCTATTCACAAACTCTAGATTTGGGGTGGCAGTAACTATGGGCTCCCCTGGTGGCTCAGATGGTAAAGAATCGACCTGAAATTCAAGAGACTGTCTGCAATGCAGGAGACCTGGGCTCAGTCCCTGGGTTGGGAAGATCCCCTGGAGAAGGAAATGGCAACCCACTCCAGTATTCTTTCCTGGGAAATCCCATGAACAGAGGAGCCTGAAAGGCTACAGTCTGTGGGGTTGCAAGAGTTGAACATGACTTAGCTACTAAACCACCACCAACTATGATGCATCCCTGTTGATTGGGTCTGGGACACATACCAGACAGCTGACCGACAATTCTTTCTCCATATTTTCTCTACCAATAATGTGAAGGAAGACCTGGAAATTATAGGCAGTTAGTGAGGAATGCCACTGCTGATATATTAGGATCAGATTTCAGGGTGGTGGCCATGGTGAGTCATGTGCAACGAGAGCCAGCAAAAGAATCCAGTCAAGAAAAACAGAAGAGGGCTTCCCTAGGGCCTCAGTGGTAAAGGCTGCACTTTGCAATGCAGGGACACTAGTTCAATCCCTGGTCCAGGAAGATGCCACACGTCACGGGACAACTAAGCCCGTACGCGACAACAACCGGGCTCCTGCATGCCCTACAGCCTGTGCTCGGCCACAAGAGCAGCCACCACAATGAGAAGCCCATGCACCACAACTAGAGAGAGAGCAGTCCCTGCTCCCTGCAACTAGACAAACCCTGTGTGCAGCACAGAACACCCAGCGCAGCCAAAAATAAAACAACAATAATAAACAAATAAAACTAAATTTGAGAAGAGTAAAGGAGACTCATGTTTAAACAGAAGCAGAGACGAATGGGCCTTGAGAGCTGAAGAAATAGGTCATAGTTCCTGATAACTTCTCAGCTTCCCCAAGGCCCTTCTACTACTGCTTCCATGAAATTCCCTATATCCTTATGCAAAAACTTCTACTCAAGCGAGTTTGAGTGGGTTTCTACTCCCAGAGATTTTAAGAACCTTATCTGGAATAAACAATTTATCATTGAGTAAGCCCAGTGTACTCAAAATTGCATTTTTCTCCCACCCCAGTAAAAAGAATCACCCTCTGGACAGCTGTACAAGCCAGGAAACTTGAGATCATCCCTCTTTTTCCTATATCATCTCAAATATCACCAAAAATTACTAACTGATCTCTGGTATCTCTCCATACCATTAATTTCTTCCCTCTAAAACTGCTACCCTAGTCAAAGCTACTGACATTTCCTGCCTCGGGTACCTTCTAGCTGCCCTAGCCATGGTCCACTCTTTGTCCTCTCCAGATGGACCTGTGCAAAATGAAAATCTGATTATGTCCCTGCTGCCGCACTGCCATGCTTATCACCATCGAATGGCTTCCCATCACACTTGATATGAAGACCAGAATCCTTAGCATAGCCCATCAGGCCCAGAGGGATCACCCCTGACCTCACTCATCTTGCACCTTTTCCGCATCTGCTCTCTCTGCTCCAGCCTCACTGACCTCCTTTCAGTAACTAACACTCCCCATGCTCCCTTTCTGCTGTATAAATGCTCTTCTCTCAGCCCTCACCACTTTGTTCTCCCTAGTTGCCTAGTTAATTCCCACCCACCCTCTGGATTTTATCTCAGCTTCATTTCCAAAGAAGGCTTTCTTGACCTTCCTGACAAGGTCAAATACCCCCAGTATGGACTGATAATACTGTATCACTCACTTTTACATTTATCACAATTGCAACTTTAAATTTGTGTGACTCTTTGATAATCCGATAATTATCTAAAGACTGTAAGTTTTGTGTTTCTCTGTTTTGTTCACATTTGCCTCCCTAGCACCTGACTCTGCCTCATAGACTGTAGGGCTTCCCTGGTGGCTCAGAGGGTAAAGAATCTGCCTGCAACAGTGAAGTAATCTGACTAAATTATATCAGCCAGTTTATCAAGGTCAACATTAACAGTGATAAATCATGTTGAAAGTATCATTGATATGATCTGATAAAAATGGCAGTTTACCTCTTTAGTCTTCCTTTCACAAACTTATGACCTCAGTTTAATCAGGAAAGTAACATCAGACAATTTGCCGTAGAGAGACATCTTATACAATACCTGGGTGGTAATTTTCAAAATTGTCGAACTTATTAAAAACAAGGAAAGTCTGAAAAACAGTCATAGCCAAGTGGAGCCTAAGGAGACATGACAACTACAAGTAATGTGGTTTTCCATACACGATCCTGGAATTGAGAAAGTACATTAGGTGAAAACTATGGAAATCTGAATAAACTATGTTGCTGCTTCTGCTGCTAAATCCCTTCAGTCATGTCCAACTCTGTGTGACCCCATAGACGGCAGCCCACCAGGTTTCCCCCGTCCCTGGGATTCTCCAGGCAAGAACACTGGAGTGGGTTGCCATTTCCTTCTCCAATGCATGAAAGTGAAAAGTGAAAGTGAAGACGCTCAGTCGGGTCCGACTCTTAGCGACCCCACAGACTGCAGCCTACCAGGCTCCTCCGTCCATGGGATTTTCCAGGCAAGACTACTGGAGTGGGTTGCCATTGCCTTCTCTGGAATAAACTATGAGATCTTAATTAAAAAAAAAAAAAAAAAAAAAAGAATCTGCCTGCAGTGCAGGAGACTCGGGTTCGATCCCTGGGTTGGGAAGATTCCCTGGGGAAGGAAATGACAACCCACTCCAGTATTCTTGCCTGGGAAATCCCATGGAGAGAGGAGTCTGGCAGGCTATTGTCCACGGGGCCACAAAGCGTCAGACACAACTGAGTGACTAACACTACACTATATACACAGTAAGTTCTCTGAAGTATTCACTGAATAAAGGTTGATTAACTGGAGTAGGTAAGCAAAAATCTGAAACAATACATGAGAACAAAATTTTTCATTCACAAAGCATAGGTTTGCCCAAACTGAGGAACAGACAAGTCAACAAGAAGTTGGAAAAATAGGAAATATTTCTTAAAAGTGCTGATTCAGGGCAGATTGAGACAACAGAGAACTTCAGCTATCAAGAGCTTGGTTAGATACTAGACCAAAATCATTAATTTGAGCTGAAATAGTAGGACAAGAAATCAGGATCAGGAGCCAAAGCAGGAATATAGGAAGATCACCATCTGAGGGAACTATTTCAGGTAAAGATACAGGTAATTGAGTGACCACAAAGTGGATGAACTGGGTTATCAAGGAGCTGGATAGAACCCCAAGAGGAGATGCTGCTGGTGAAACAAAGGGACAGTCACAAGGGAGTCAACTTGGTAATGACAGCACTACAGCAAAACCTACTATTTATATTTAGGATGTGCCAAATAGACTTCCAAAAAGTGCTTTAATACATTATTTCAGTTTAATTTCAAAATAATCCAATGAGGTCAGCAAACCTATTGTACCAGTCTTACAGATGAGAAACCTGAGATTTAGTAACTTGCCCAAGTTCAACAATTAGCAAGTGGCAGCACCAGAGTATGAAACTGGGGAGCCTGACTAAACTTTTAACCAGGATAGTGCACCATTTCTTTATGAGATCTGGGACAAAAATGGCTTGTTAATAAATGTGGCCTCTCTTTGTGTTAGCCACAAGATGAAATCACAAGAGGATTAATCAGTGAGAATCAAAATAAGATGAAGGAAGCATCTCACCAAATGTATCAGATGTCCCTAAACAGATCATCAAAAGGCATTATTTAATGTCACTTTGATTAATAAGCAGAAAGATATAGTGGTTAACAATGTGGGATTTGGAGTCAAAGGGATATGGTTTTAAATACTGACTCTGTCACAGTCTAGCAGCAAGGCTGTCATTTAAACTCTCTGACACTTGCTTTCTAACTTTAATAGGAATATTAACACCCAGGTCATATAGGTGTTTAAAGGTTAAATAAGAAAATGTATTTGAAAGTCCTTAGTACAGAACTTACATATGCACTCAATAATTAGCCAAAAATGGCATTTTGCAGACTGTGACATCATCAGAGTTGAAGAAGCAGGAATAAAGAACTTCATTGCTGTTACTGTTATAGACCTAGTGTTGGTCACTCCGTCATGTCTGATTTTTTGCGACCATATGAACTGTAGCCTGCCAGGCTCCTCTATCCATGGGATTTCCCAGGCAAGATTACTGGAGTGGATAGCCATTCCCTTCTCCAGGGGAATCTTCCTGACCCAAGGATTGAACTCAGGTCTCTTGCTTTGCAGGCAGATTGTTTATCATCTGAGCCACCAGGGAAGCCATTATTATTATACCTGCAAACTAAATGATAGATATACATGTGGCATAGATAACTGTCTTATCAGTTACATGTACTCCTGCAGGAAGACTAAAAATCTCCCAATGATGACTGTTGAAATAAAGTTAATAACTCTATAGATACATTTTGCCCCTAGAAATGCTGACAGTCAAAGAGAGCTCAACTTCTATGCCACTCAGAATTCTCCAAGCTGCTTTAGAGCTGGCTTTAGAAGTGTGAGAAGTATGAGAGTCAAAAGCTTCATTGCCTCCTTATCTGAGACATGTCTTAGAGCATACCCATAACAGTTGATCTTCCACAAAGAAAAGAATCTGGCTTTGCAAGACAATGAGCATATCCTTATTAAAAAAAAAAAGAAAGAAAGAATTTGCGAATTTTGAAGCAAATTCACAAGTGACACGTAGTTCTTGCATTTAATGACAGAGTCGATGGGGATGTGAAAAACACTCACAATCCTTTTGTAGAGTAACATGACACATTTTTAGAGGACACTTTGGCAAGGTTTATGAAAAAAAATATATAATGCACATTCTCTATGATCCAGAAAACCAATCTTGAAGATTCCATTCAACAAAAATGTTTAAATACATAAACAGATGTAGAAAAAATATGTAAATGTTTAAATATGTTTAAATATGTAAACATATGTAAAAATATGTAAAAAGATGCTCTTGGAAATACTGCAAAACATTCCCATCAATTGAGAAATTGCTTTATATAGAGAACATATCAAATAAAATGCCAAGGGGCTCATCAAAAATGAGATAAATGTCTACTGACCTGAAAATTATGCTGTTATATATAAAGTCTGAAAGATTATAAAACTTTAAAATATAGTCTTGTTTTGTTTAAAATATGCTATACATGTACATGTATGCATGTGCATATATATTACTATTTACATACTATTTATAGGTATATGATCTGCAAGTAAGCTAGTATTAATGATAGTTACTTCTGGAAAATAGCACTGACATGTGGATTGAGGGAATGGGGTGGGGGAACAGGAAGCTTTTATCTACCATGGTATCCTCTTTGGCATTATTTGAATTTAAAATAATAAACAGTCATATTAATAACTTTTTAATAAAATGAATATTTTACTAAAAAACCATTAAGTTATAAGGAAAATCTATAATAATACATCTTAAAATCTTCTTTCCTCTGTCATCTACTTCATTCCCATTGTCCCTTTCCCCCACATAGTTAGGAAAACTTTTATTCTAGCCTGGGTGCTTGTGTGAGTATCTCTTGCCCTTCCCAAACTATCCTCATACTTCTCTGCTGGCTACCTCTTCCCTTTTTCCCAGGTTCGTTAACAACAGCAAAGAGCCAAAAGGAAAGAGAAGACACTGAGTATCTTTTGTTGTTCCCTCCCTGGCAGCTCGGTGGGTAAAGAATCTGCCTGCAGCGCAGGAGACCCAGGTTGGATCCCTGGGTCAGGAACATGCCCTGGAGAAAGGCATCGCTACCCACACCAGTATTCTTGCCTGGAAAAATCCCATGTACAGAGCATCTGGTGGGCTACAGTCCATGGGGTTGCAAAGAGTCACACATGACTGAGCAACTAACAATCACTTTCCTTGTTACAACAAAACCAAAAGTCCTCTTACCTGAACAGGAGGAGAAGTCTGAGGACACTAATATACTAAGAAATGTTCTATCATACCTGTTTCTCGCTTTCCCTTTTTCTCTCTAAGCTTCAGTACCCATGACAACAGGAACTGCGGCTTCAGTATTATATCCTCTGAACCTTCCACACACTCAAAACATAGTAGGTGCTCAACATTGCTTGTTAAATATATGTTGGAATAAGTTATACCCTCAAGCAGCATATATCATGTTTGGGAGGCACATAATTTCAGTAATTCCTTCTTAATGTCACATGTGCTGCTGACTCACTATTACCTGAGAAGCAATAGCAGATTTAAACAACCAGCCGTTGATAACTGAGCATTTGCCTTTGCAAAACCCTGCATGCTAATATAGGCTGTCAGCCCAGAAACCCAGCAGAGCTGTGCTTAGCAACCAGTCCCTTTGCTATCTATTTTGGTTAGCTATGTCAAAAGTTATTCTAACTTCATTCAATCAATGGCTTCATGTAGTGAAAGACAGATACTGCAAAGAGATGTGAAAACAGAATCAAAGATCTGTATGCTCAGCACCTCTAAAGGCTGTTGTAAATGCCTCTCTCCTTTTCCAATGCAGTCAGGGCTGCACTGCGGTCTTGTTTACAACCCATTTGGGAGGGATCTGCTAAGCAGGAGGAAGGTGTCTTTGACCTTCATCTCCCTGCAAGGAGAAACACAGAACAGCTGTCTGCCATTCTGACCTCATTTCCATGACATGGAACCACTCATTTGGGAACCGTGAAAAATAGGATTGATTTACTTTTTTTCTCTAAGTTGTTCCAGAAGACAATGGACTCTTGGTGAGTTGAAGGATGATTGAAATTGTAGGGCCACAAATGTTCGCTAGGTGGAAATGGAAAGATGCTCAACTTCCAAGTCATGAATAAATATGGTGCATAATTCATGTATTTTGGCCTTTCTGTGCCATTACTTCTGTGTGGTATTTTGGCTCGTAATTTACAGAGAGAAGCCTTTGAATGCAAATAGACATAAACCTCCCCCCAAATAACTAAGGTTAAGTTGAGACCTTGACTGAGAACAGCATTTTTCCTGGATTGGTGCATTCCACCTTGGTCTGTGCATGTGTGCTAAGTCACTCAGTCATGTCCGACTCTGCAACCCCATGGACTGTAGCCTGCTAGGCTGCTCTGTCCATGGGATTTCCCAGGCAAGGATACTGGAGTGGTAGTCATTCGCTCCTCCAGGGAATCTTTCCAGCTCAGGGACTGAATCTACATCTCATGTGTCTCCTGTATTGGCAGGCAGATTCTTTAACACTGTGCCACCTGGGAAGGCTCACCTTGGTCCAAATGAACCCAAACATGACTGAGCCAGATCATGTTACCTTCCCAAACTGAGTCTTCAGAAAGCAGCTTTCTTATTTCACATATACTGTAAAACCCCAATGAAGATGGAAAGAGACCCTGCTGTTATGATTCAATAAATTGTCTTATGTCTCAAGTCAGTCTTGATCCCCAAATTAACAATGTCTGATGCCAGTTTGAACTGGGAAGGTAACAGAGAAATTATAGAGTCCACACCCCCAAAGCAGAGGAAAATTAGGCCTAAAGAGATGGAAAGAGTTATCTAAGGACACAGTTGGGAACAGAACAAAAAGGAAAACTGAAACAGACTTTCTGCTCAGTATTCTTTCCTCTATAGCACACAGCCTCTTCATCTTGCCTTGAATTGAAACAGCAATCAACATAAAGAGGTAGCAATTCAATACAGTTCTATCAATGCCTTCTATGGCCCCAGAATTGGGCTGCTGTGAGAGACAGGCAAAACAAGTGTAGTCTCTGCCACTGCCCTCAAGGAGTGGACAAAACTGATGCATTTCTGAGGGATGAATGGAGAGTGACTGCTAATGAGTACAGATTTTCTTTTTAGAAAGTAAAATATTCTGGAACTAGATGGTGGTGGTGGTTACACAACTTTGTGAATACACTAAAACTAAAACCCACTGAATTCTATATTTTAAGGGGTGGAAGCTATAGTATAGCAATTAGGTCTCATTTTTTGGTAAGTTCATGCAATTCAAGTAATTAATAATTAACCAGACTCTAGTAGCAAAAGATGACTGGTACTAAATGGAAACCAGGGGCAGACTATCAGGTGCCAATATTTCAAGGAAAAGCAAGAGCTTAAAGGAATGCAACATTTTAGTAGGTAGGAGTAACGAGAACAAAAGTGGGAACATAGGACTAATGGAGAGACTGTGAGAAAGATGAGTTATATTGAAGGGTCGTCTTCACACTCATTGTGGGAAGAGATACTATAATAGGGCATACATGGTGTTTTTTAAAGCATGTTTCAAGTCTGTTAAAATAACTCCAGAAGAGTGCTAAACAATAAGCCCATTGTGATTTTTTTTAGGACTTCAACAAACAATTCTATCTGAAAAACATAAATGAGGAAGAAAATTTTGGCTCCGGATCCTTGCACAGCTGGGAAGTTGATGGCTGTGCCAAAGCAAAGCTCTTCACACAGTTTTATGAATCATGAAAAAGAATTGCTGGAGATAGTCTAGGTAACTGAGTAAATGGTAATGCAGTTTAGAGACATGGTAACTGAGTTTAGAGACACAGAACTGAAAATGAAGGACAGAATTGGTGATTGTACCATATGTCACACAATGTAAACATATAATTTTAGTCTAAAGTGGGAGTTTTTGGTAGAATCAATGGCTAATATCAACTAAGAAGAGGTTGTACAGAACTGACTCCCACTGCAGGTTTCATGAAATTGTTAAAGCCAAAAAAAAGGATTCATGGACATGTCTTGTTTGCCTATCCAAAATCCATTCCCTCTTCTGTTTTCATGTGGGGAACCATGCCTTCCTTACTCTAGGTTCATATGGTTCAGACTGACTCAAGTGGTGGGCACATGATCCAGGCTTGGCCAATGATCTAATTCCCCACATTTGGACCACCAGTTCATCCATGGGCACATGACCCAAGTCACTATGCCATCCTGGAACTTTTGGTAACATGATTTAGATGGATATATAACCCTACTAATGATGCTAGTCTGGCCTGCTGGGAACCATCCATAGAAAAGACCTCCTGGCGAGTGAAGCCAATACATAGCCAAGAGATGAAGAATCAGATTCTGGTGAGCTCCTAGATCCAAACGTATCTAAAGATACTACCCTTAGATTATCCAGATAAGTGAACAAATACATTCCTTTATGCCTGTTATTTTGGACTGGGTTTCTATCACTTTCAATAAAAAGTCATGACAAATGCAATATCCAACCCAAACATATAATTCTCCAGATGAGGAACTGAGGTCCTACAAGGTGTAAGAACTTGCTCAAATCTGCTCAGTAATCAGTGACAGAATCTAGGTATAAATGCAGACACCTTAGATCTTAGTCTAATGATTTTTCCCTATTTTGTTATTAAAGATTCATTTTGGAACCAATTAGACATTTGGATGTCACCGATAAGCAAAGGTTGTTTGATAGAAGCATTGGTTTAAAAAAAAAATTCCACATTTGCTTTCAGAGCATCAAAACGCATCAAGCATCAGCAAACATCCAGTGACTCTTCATTTTATTAGAATGAAATTATAATTCCTTTCTACAATCTTCACATACTTGATGGATCAAACTCCTCGCTCTTTTGCAATGTCATCTCACACAGTGCTCTCCTTTTTTACCAATGCCACAGCCACTCTCCCTTTCTTTCAGGCCTTTGAATGTTGCTCACTCTTGTTCCACTCCAACCTTGGCATGTCTTCTTCCCTCTGGCTTGGTTTCTTGCCCTGTACTCTTTGCACAGCTGACCCCTTCTCACCTTCAAGACAGCTTCTCAGCTTCAGAGCCACTACTTACCTTCCAACAATGCAGATCCTTCTTCCCATAACTCTTTAACTCAAAACTCTATTAAAAATGTTTCTATATTATATCATTTTATTCCTTTTTAAATATATTTACTATCTTTCTCTCTCCTGGACAGCATGTGAGCTGAGATGCCTCTCTATAGACCACTGTTCAAGTCCAGTGCCCAGCATTTAGAATATATTGGATAAATACTCAAATTGAAGGAAGAAATATTTTGTAAAGTTCCTCTTTCCTAATTTGAGCTCAAAGCTCTCTCTCTAACATGTCTTCATCATCTTTGTCCCCAGCACTTGAAAGCTGCCTGGTGCATTCTGTTACCTCTCAGAAAATCATTACAAGAGCATTTTTTGCCAATAATACAGCAGTGATTTCCCAAAGTCATTTTAAAAAAAACTCTAAATCAGTTGGCAGTTCAGCTTCATGCAAACCTGTGTCTAGCAAGGGAAAGCAGGTGGCTCAGTGCTCCACTGGCCAGTGGTGATAAGGCCTAAGTGATTAAATTGCCCTTCCAGGTGATTTGCCTTTTATTGTTTTGACATGGAACTATTTTATTAATTCTGACATTGGCACTGCTTGCTACATCAGATCAAGTGTCTCTGCTGCCAGCTTGAATAGCTAAATATTATACTTTAGTTCAATTCAATTGTAAATCTCAAAAGCTAAGCCTTCAGAAAAGGTGTGTTTAACCTCTCATGTATTGTAGACAATTGCTAAATCAGTAATGCAGGTATCTATAACCCAAAAATCCTGGTCACGTCTAGTCTGCTGGTAGATATGTCAACTCTTTAGCTCACTCAGACTTTGTTAGGACCTTTTTGGTTGTAAGAGACAAAAATAAATGGTTCAGGCAAAAATAGAAATTTACTGGGTCACTTAACTAAAAAAAAAGGATCCAAGAGTATAGCTGTCCCTGGATTCAGGATTTCAGATGATGTTATCCTCAACCCTGCACATTCACATACTTCATTGGTAGGCTCCTTGTGGTAGCAAGAGGGCTGACAGCAGATTCAATATGCTAACAGGCCTATGTCTAAGCATGTATTTCTATGAGTCTCACTGGCTTATACTAGGTCACATGCTCATCCCTGAAACAATCCCTGTGTCCAAGGGAATATAGTGCTTTGAAAGCCCAGGCATAATCACATGGTGCATAATCACCTTGGAGCTATGGAGTGGAGTCAACTCCACTTGAATCTTAGGTCAAAGAACAGGGAACAGATTATTTCTCTGCAGAATCAGGGTGCTATTATGAGAAGAAAGGTAAATGGAAATGAGGCAGGAAAGGCAACAGACATTGGCTATATACCTCAAGTCAAAATATTCTGTCAATAGAGCAACTGCAAAATAACTCTAGTATACCCAGCAAGTCTGGACCAAACAGTGAGAATTAAGAGGCAAGAAACTATTGGACACAGAAAACTTTAAGTGACATATTCTTAATGCTTAACAAACTATTTAACTGTTTCTACATAGGTCACTTCTTTCTTAGAATGAAAGGTAAGCTACACACCCACTTAGAATGAAATTACAATTCCTTTTCATAGTCTTCATGAAAGAGTTGGACACAACTTAGCAAGCAGACAACAGCAATCTCTTTCTCTGGCTGGAGCATATGTATCATTTTTGTATATGAAGTTTGTCTTAATAACAATAACAGTAACAATATCTCTTTATTTCCCCAACTAAAATGCAGGCCCATTTGAAAGATAATCACAAGAGTCAAGACAAGGAAGACCTGTGGACCAGCACAAGCATCAGGATGTTCCAGGCACCACAGCCAGTCGCACTAGTACATAGCACCATGATTACCAATGAGCATCAGCCACAGGATCCCTGAGTCATGTGGCCAACCATGCCAGGACCCAGTCCACTGAAGAAGGGCCAGCAGGCATTAAAAGAGGAGGGGCTGACAGCCCACCAAGCCAGGAGCCAGTCCCACCTACAAGTGTGCCCACACTATTCAGCCTGTTGCAACAGAAGGGCACACACAGCCCACATGGGGGACCCTCTAGAGTATATAGTCTTATGACCAAAGGGAAGTACATTGCTGAAGCCCATAGAACATCTCCTACTTAAGACTACTTCTCTAAGATCAGAAAAGATAACTGACCTACCTAATATGAAGAAATAAACACAGAGAATTAGGCAAAATGAGACAGAGGATTACGTTTCAAATGAAGGAATAAGACAAAACCCCAGAAGAAGAAATATGCAAAGTGGAAAAATGCATCTACACAAAAAAAGAAATCAAGGTTATGACCATAAAGATGCTAACAAACTCAGGAAAAGAATGATCGATTACAGTGAGAAGTTTAGAAAATATAAAGAACTAGACAGAGATGAATAAAACAATAACTAGAATTTAAAAAACACTAGAAAATCCCCATCATGCACCACACATGTGTGGAGAACCTGCTGCTAACCCATTTGTACATGACTTGCTTCTAGGTCAGAGTTTTGTATGAAGCAGAGAAGCTCCCTTGCTGAGATCAATTAAAAGTCAGCCCTCTACAAAAGGGTTTATAGAAAAAATAAAAACTAGAAAGAATCAATAACTGATTAGATGATACAAAGAAAATGAACAAGAAAACACACTAATAGAAATCACCCAAGATAAACTGAAAAAAAATTTTTTTTTTACTGATAGTACTTTAAGAGACCTCTTAGAGAACAACAAATGCACTAACATTTTCATTATAGGATCCCAGAAATTGAAGAGAGAAAATGAGGCAGAGAACTTATTTTAAGAAATAATAGCTGAAAAATTTCCTAACCTAGGAAAGGAACCAAGATGCACAGAGAGTCCAAAAAAAATACGAACCCAAAGAGATTCATGTCAAGGATTACTATAACTAAAATGGGAAAAATTAAAGCAAAAGAGAGAACCTGAAAAGCACCAAGGGAAAAGCAACTAGTTATGCATAAGAAAGATCCCAAAAGACTATCAGCTGACTTTTCAGCAGAAATTTTGCCAGCCAGAAGGTGTAGCATAATATATTCAAAGTGATGAAAGGAAAAGGCCTACAACCAAGAATACTCTATCTGGCGGGGTTGTCATTCAGGTTTGAAGGAGAGATAAAGAGTATTGGGGATTAGCAAAACCTAGACGAGTTCAGTACCACTAAACTGGTTTTATAAGAAATGTTAAGGAGACTTCTCCAAATAGAAAAGAAAGCCCACAACTAAAAATATAAAAATTATGAAAGGAAAAACTTCATTGGAAAAGGCAAACATATAGTAAAGGTAGTAGATAACCCACTTGTAAAACAAGTAGAAAGATTTAAGGACAAAAATGGTAAAATTATCTATATCCACAACAGGTAGTTAAGGAATACACAAAAACCAAAAGATGTAGAATATGATGTAAAAAACATTAAATGTCAGGGAAGTAAAAAATGAAGAATTGTTAGGCTGTGTTCAAGCTTAAGAGCTCATCATCTTAAAATAATCATTCACAAACCAAAAATCTGAAATAAATATGAGAAAGAGAGAAGAGATTTTCAAACACAACACTAAAGGTAGTTATCAAATCACAAGGGAGGAGAGCAAAAGAAGAAAAAACAAACACACACACACAACAAGAAAAACAACAAAATTCAGAAAACAATTAACAAGATAGCAATAGTACATACCTATCAACAATTACTGTAAATGTAAAAGGTCAGACTAAATGCTCTGGTCAGCCCATGCTCTAGAGCCTGCAAGCCACAACTACTGAAGCCCATATACTCTAGAGCCTGTGTGCTGTAACTGCTGAGCCTGTCCATGTGCTCAGAACTCATGTTCCACAGCAAGAGAAGTCACAATGAGAAGCCTCAACACTGAAATGAAGAGTAGCCCCTGTTGGTCCCAACTAGAGAAAGTCTGCATGTAGCAATGAAGACCAGCAAAGCCAAAAATAAATAAAATTTTTAAAAATATTTTAAAAATTACAAAGTGGCTGAATGGATAAAAATAAAATCCACATATATGCTGCCTTAAAGAAATTCATTTCCAATCTAAAGACACATGCAGACTGAAAGTGAGGGGATGAAAAACAGTCTCATACAAAGAGAAACAGAATGACAACTGGAGTAGCAACACTTACATCAGACAAAACAGACTTTAAAACAAAGACTGTAACAAGAGTCAAAGAAGGATGTCACAAAATGATCAAGGGACCAATACAAGAATAGGATATAGCATTTGTGAACATCTATGCACCCAACATAGGAGCAACTAAATATATAAAGCACATATTAAGAGACATAAAGGTAGAGATTGACAGTAACAGTACGAGTAGGGGACTTTAACACCTCATTTATGTCAATAGATAGATCATTCAGACAGAAAATCAATAAGGGATCACTGGCCTTAAATGACACATTAGACCATGTGGACCTAATAAATGCATACACCTTTTCATTCTAAAAGAAGCGGAATATACCTACTTTTCAAGTACCATAGAATATTTTCCAGGATAGATCACATGGTGGGACATAAAACAAGTTTCAATAAATTTGTAAAAGGTTGAAATCATATCAAGCATCTTTGCTAAACACAAAAATACAAGGCTAGAAATCAACTGCTAGAAAAACACTGTAGAGTCTAAACAATCAGTTCAGTTCAGTTCAATCGCTCAGTCGTGTCCAACTCTTTGCAACCCCATGAATCACAGCATGCCAGGCCCCCCTGTCCATCACAAACTCCCGGAGTTTACTCAAACTCATGCCCATCGAGTTGGTGATGCCATCCAACCATCTCATCCTCTGTTGTCCCCTTCTCCTCCTGCCCCCAATCCCTCCCAGCATCAGGGTCTTTTCCAATGAGTCAACTCTTCACATGAGGTGGCCAAAGTACTGGAGTTTCAGCTTCAGAATCAGTCCTTGCAATGAATACCCAGGACTGATCTCCTTTAGGATGGACTGGTTGGATCTCCTTGCAGTCCAAGGGACTCTCAAAAGTCTTCTCCAACACCACAGTTCAAAGGCATCAATTTTTTGGTGCTCAGCTTTCTTCACAGTCCAACTCACATCCATTCATGACCACTGGAAAAACCATAGCCTTGACCAGACGGACCTTTGTTGGCAAAGTAATGTAATATGCTACTGAAAAACCAATAGTTCACTTAATAAACCAAAGAGGAAATCAAAAACAACTGGAGACTAGTGAAAATGGAAAGACAACTTTCCAAAATCTAAGGGATGCAGCAAAAACAGTTCTAAGATAAAAGTTAACAGCAATATAAACCTACCTCAGGAATCAAACAAATCTCCAATAAACAATCTAATCTTACACTTATAGGAACTAGAAAAAGTAGGACAGCAAAATCTAAAATTAGCAGGAGGAAAAAAAAAATAGAGCATAAATAAAATAGAGGCTAAAAAACCAATAGAAAACTCAATAAAACTAAGAGCAAGTCCTTTAAAAACATAAACAAAATTGAAAGCATTTGGTCAGACTCATCAAGAAAAAGAGAGTGAGTGAGTGAGTGAAAGTAGCTCAGTTGTGTCTAACTCTTTGTGACCCCATGGACTATACAGTCCATAGAATCATTGAGGCCAGAATACTGGAGTGGGTAGCCTTTCCCTTCTCTAGGGGATCTTCCCAACCCAGGGATTGAACCAAGGTCTCCTACATTGCAGGCAAATTCTTTACCAGCTGAGTCACAATGGAAGCCTAAGAATACTGGAGTAGGTAGCCTATCCCTTCTCCAGCATATCTTCCTGACCCAGGAATCAAACCAGGGTCTCCTGCATTGCAGGCAAATTCTTTACCAACTGAGCTATCAGGGAAACCCCTAAGAGAAAAGGTCTAAATCAATAAAATCAGAAATGAAAGAGGAGACTTCAACTAATACCAAAGAAATTCACACAAGAGATTACTATGAACAATTACATAAGTAAAATAGAAAACCTAGAAGAAGTGGATACATTCCTAGAAACATACAGTCTCCCAACACTGAATCAAGAGAAAGAAAACATTAATAGCCCAATCACTGGGTTGAGAAGATTCCTGGCAAAGGCATGGCAACCCACTCCAGTATTCTTGCCTGGAGAATCCCCATGGACAGAGGAGCCTGGTGGGCTATAGTCCATGGGGTCACAAAGTGTCGGACATGACTGAGTGACTAAGCATAGCAAAGCAATTACCAGTAATGAAATTGAATAGGTAATTTTAAAATGCCCAACAAACATCCAGGATCAGACAGCTTCATAAGCAACTTTTACCAAATATTTAAAGAGCTACCTATCTTTCTCAAACTACTCTTAAAAAAAAAAAAAAAAAAGAAGAGCGAGAGGAAAGAATGCTTTCAAATTCATTAAGCAACACCAGCACCATCCTTATACCAAAAGCAGAAAAAGAGATCACAAAAAAAAAGAAAATTAGAGGCCAATATCACTGATAGGTTCAAAAATCCTCAATGAAATATTAGCAAGACAAATTTAACAATACATTAAAAGGATCATACACCATGATCAAGTTGGACTTATCCAAAAGATGCAAAGATGTTTCAGTATCTACGAAATAAATCAATGTCATCAGTTCAGTTCAGTTCAGTCAGTCTTGTCCAATTCTTTGCAACCCCTTGGACTGCAGCACGCCAGGCCTCCCTGTCCATCACCAACTCCCGGAGTTTACCCAAATTCATGTCCATTGAGTCAGTGATGCCATCAAACATCTCATCCTCTCCTGTCCCCTTCTCCTCTAGCCTTCAATCTTTCCCAGCATCAGGGTCTTTTCAAATGAGTCAGTTGTTTACATCAGGTGGCCTAAGTACTGGAGCTCCAGCTTCAACATTAGTCCTCCCAATGAATATTCAGGACTGATTTCCTTTAGGATGGACTGGTTGGATCTCCTTGCTATCCAAGGGACTCTCAAAGAGTCTTCTCCAACACCACAGTTTAAAAGCATCAATTCTTCAATGTTCAGCTTTCTTTATAGTTCAACTCTCACATCCATACATGACTACTGGAAAAACTATAGCTTTGACTAAACGGATCTTTGTTGGCAAATTAATATCTCTGCTTTTTAATATGCTAACTACATTGGTCATAACTTTTCTTCCAAGGAGTAAGCGTCTTTTAATTTCATGGTGGTAGTCAACATCTGCAGTGATTTTGGAGCCCAAAAAAATAAAGTCTCTCACTGTTTCCATTGTTTTCCCATCTATTTACCATGAAGTGATAGGACCAGATGCCATGATCTTAGTTTTCTGAATGCTGAGTTTTAAGCCAACTTCTTCACTCAATGTGATATACCTTATTAACAAACTCAAGAATAAAAATAATATGATTATCTCAATAGATGCAGGAAATCCTTTTGGAAAAATTAAATATGTGTTTATGATTAAAAACTCTCAACAAAATGAAAAAAAAATAAAAATAAAAACTCAACAAAATGGACATAGAGGGAACATACTTTAACATAATCAAGGCCATATACCACAAACCCACAGCAAACATCATCCTCAAGGGTTAAAAGTTGAAAGTATTTCTGCCCAGATCAAGAACAAGACAAAGATGACCTCTTACCGCTTTTATTCAGTATAACATTGGAAATTCTAGTCACAGCAATCAGACAGAAATAAAAGAAATCCAAATTGGAAAAGAACTAAAACTGATGCTATTTGCAGATGACATATTATACATGGAAAATCCTAAAAATGCCACCAAATAAAAAACTATTAGAACTAATAAATGAATGCAACAAAGTTTAGAATACAAAATTAATATATAGAAATCTGTTGTATTTCTAAACAATAACAAACTATCTAAAAAAGAAATTAAGAAAAGAATATCATTTACAATTGCATCCAAAAGAATAAAATACTTAGCGATAAATCTAACCAAGGAGGTAAAATACTTATACTAGGAAAACTGCAAGACAGTGGTAAAAGAAACTGAAGAGGACACAAATATATGGAAGCATATACCATGCTCATGGATCAGAAAAATTAATATTGTTAAAATGACCATACTATGTAAAGCAGTTTACAGATTCGATGAAATCCCTATAAAATGCCAAAGAAGTTTTTCACAGAACTGGAACAAATAACTCTAAAATCTATGTGGAAACCAATCAGCCAAAACATTCTTGAGAAATAAGAACAAAACTGGAGCTATCACACTCCCCAACTTCAAGCAATGCTACAAAGCTACAGGTATTCAAAATAGTATGGTCAAAAAAAAAAAAAGACACATAGATCAATGGAACAGAATAGAGAGACCAAAACTAAACCTATATTTGTATGGTTGACCTATGACAAAGGAAATAAGAATATACAATGGGGAAGAGACAGCTTCTTCAATACACTGTATGGGAAAATTGGACAGCTGTGTGTAAAAGAATCAAATTGGACTACTTTACCATGCCATACACAAAAGTAAACTTAAAATGGATTAAAACCTTAAATGTAAGAACTTACACTGTAAAACTCCTAGAAGAAAACATGCAGTACACTTTTTGGCATTGGTCTTAGTCATATTATTTTTTATGTCTCCTCAGACAAGGGAGTCTTTCCTTGTGGCTCAGATGATAAAGAATCTGCCTGCAGTGTGGGAAACCCAGGTTTGATCCCTGGGTCAGGAAGATCCCCTGGAGAAATTCATAGCAACCCACTCCAGTATTCTTGCCTGGAGAATTCTATGGGCAGTGGAGCCTGGTGGGCTACAGTCTACAGGGTCGCAGAGTTGGACATGACTGAGCAATGAACACTTTCCCCTTCAGACAATGAAACAAAAGCAAAAGATAAACAAATGAAACTACATCAGACTAAACAGTTTTTGCATATTAAAGAAAACTATCAACAAAATGAAAAGGCAGCCTACAAAAATGGGAGAAAATATCTGCAAATGATACACTCAATAAAGGGTTAAATACCCAAAATATACAAAGAACTCACAAAATTCAACACCAAAAAACAAAAGGTGGGCAGAGGATCTCCATAGATATTTTTCCAAAGAAGATATACAGATATCCAATAGACATAAAAGACACTCAACATTACTAATCATCAGGGAAATGCAAATGAAACTGTCAAAATGGCCATTATCAAGCATTTGTGAGAATGTGGAGAAAAAGGAAAGCTCATGTACTGTTGGTAGGAATGTCAACTGATACATCCACTGTGGAAAACAACATCGAGATTCCTCAAAAAAGTACAAAATAAAACTATGAAACAGTCCAGCATATAGACTTCTGGTTATTTACCCAAGGAAAACAAAAATGCTAATTTGAACAGATATAAGCACCTGTATGTTCATTGCAGCATTATTTACAATAACCAAGATATGAAGGCAACATGGGTGTCTACCGATAGATGGATAAAGATGTAATATACACATAAATAAAAGATAATTACTGAACTATTAAACAAAATCTTGCCATTTGCAAAAACATAGATGACATGGAGAATATAATGCTAAGTGAAATAAGTCAGATAGAGTAAGACAAATAATATATGATTTCAATCATGTAGAACCTAAAAAAAATGCATACACATAACAAACTAGAAATAGATTCAGATACATAGAACAAACTGATGGTTGTCAGTGGGGACAGGAGTAGGAGGATGAGTGAAATGGTAAGTGAGATTAAGAGGTATAAACTTCCAGTTTTAAAGTCAGTCAGTCATAGGAATTAAGAGCACATAGAGAATATAGTCAATAATATTGTAATAATTTTGTACAGTGACAGATGTTAACTAGATTATGGTGATCATTTTGTAATGTATAAAAATATCAAATCATTTTGTTGTACATCTGAAACATATCATATTGTAAGTCAATTACACTTACACAATACACACATGCATGGAAGTTTTTTTTTAATCAGCTTTGTTAACAATAAACCTAATAGGGGAGAAATTTCTACCAATTTTGCAAGACAGTTGGGCTCACTGATACTCTGCCCCTCATTTAAGGAGACCTGCTCCTGTAGTACCTATAGCATATAGGAGAAGCATGGAAAGAATGCTTCAAGTTGGCACAGTTCCTCCCTAAGACAAAGAAAAGGGTTAAGCCATGGATGCCTCGATACTTTTTCCCACAGTCATCAATCAAATCACTCAATCCCCTGAGAAAGAGTGAGCAGTTGAGTGAAAAAGAGGCAACTGTACATAGTGGAGATCCATCCATAAGGAACATACACCCAAGAGACAGTACTCTCCCTTTGCCCTAAAATATAATAATGATAATCTTTTGCAAATCTACCATCCTATTGTCATTATATATCAACTATTAGCCCTATCACTGGAATTAAGAGTTTTAAAAAATGTTATTCAAGATTTGGTTACCCAAACTTATTCTCAATGACTAGAAGCCAATAATAAGAAGGAGTTTCTCTAAAACAACCAATTTGACCAGCAGTCATGAAGAATAAACTTGTTTCCACTGGAACTTGTAAAGCCTTCATTATGATTGTGATTTTGTGTTATTTACCATCTATAACATGAAAATGCATATGAAACTGGCTTCTTTCCTCTTTTAGAATTTTCTTTCCAGTCAGCTGTTTTCTTGGGGGAAAGACGGTGTTTGCTATTGCACTTTTAGAACCTTCTTCTCCCAGGCCTGCCTCATAAATAATGATGAAGCCTCAGCTACTTAGACCTTTGTTGCAGCCGGCTGCTTTTATTTATGAACAACGCGGGCAGCCAATCATTGTCTGCATGGCCATACAGTATTACTCTCAAAGAGGAGGCCTCGGGTCACTAAGAAACTGGGGACAGGCTATTACACACCGTGCCTGCCACCCCACCACCATCTCAGAGCTAAGATTTATTCAGCTCACTGGAATTGGCATATATTTTATTGCTGCCATCATAAAGAAACATGGCAGTCTGCTTCTTCTGGTCTATTGCTGTTTGGAACTTTTCCTATTTGCATACCTCCTTCACGAAGCTTCAAAGAAACACTGTAAAGATTTTACAAAGGTTATCAATTACATCATCACCCAGAACATCAAACAGCATCCTCACCAGTTATGACCTATTGAGTGATAAAAAATGCAGGCTGAAAAACTGTCAAGATCAGCTTGTACCTAAGCAATGAAATTTAATAAAATTAATCTCAAAATAACTTAGAGTAAACAAATCAAAGTGGCTGAAATGTTTCTCTTACCCTTATGGATGAGTTAATAAAAAGAAAATGATGGAAGGTGATAAGAAAGTGTAATTTTTAGTAAAGCAGCAGTTCTAAACTTAAACTTCTTAACAAGTCTGGGTAGATCCAGCCTTTAATTATCATTTTTAAAGGATGATAATTATGCTGCTCTGATTTTTACTTTGCATTTCTATATTCTCTATTCTCATTACCTGGGCTTCCCTGGTGGCTCGGGTGATCAAGAACCTGCCTGCAATGTGGGAGATTCGTGTCTGATCCCTAGGTTAGGAAGATTCCCTGAAGAAGGGAATGACAACCCACTCAAGTATTCTTGGCTGGACAGAGGAGCCTGGTGGGCTACCGTCCATGGGATCACAAAGGGTCAGACACAACTGAGTGACTAACGCTTTCATTCTCATTACCATGGTCCATGAGGATAGAGACTTGACTTTGGACTTCCTAAAACTTCTACTTTTATGCTGGATTATAGCACCTTGACATAGTGACTCAGTGGAAGAGAAACTCAGGGGCCAAGAATTGGCAATAGGATCTGACTAGCTGACACTGAAACATCTTCTTCCAATTCTTGTTTCCTCTGAAAGAGCTCAGAATTTCAGTGTTCAAGCTAACCGTTCAGGAGAGAAAGAAAGTAGTATTTGTCAAGTACCTATAATGTTTAAAGTGTCCACATAAACTAGTGATTCTGGTGGTGGTGGTCTAGTCTCTCAGTTGTGTCCGATTCTTGCAACCTCATGGACTTGCAGCCCGCCAAGCTCCTCTGTCCATGAAATTTTTTCAGGCAAGAATACTGGAATGGGTTGTTATTCCCTTTTCCAGTTAGGCATTCTATCAGGCAACAAATGTTTACTGAGGACTTACTGTGGGCTGAAAACTATATTAGGTGTGCAGTGGTAGTACTTCCTTGGTCATCAATCCGCAAACACCTCACATTAGTCTCAACATTATTAATCATTGGCAGCCCCCTAATCCTTTCTCCAGCCTTCTATCACAGCTCAATTGTGATTTGAGCATCTTTATTCAGAGACTCTGTGTTAGTTTGCTAGGGCTGGCATAACGAAGTACCACAAACTGAGTGGCTTAAACAGAAATCTATAGTCTCATAGTTCTGAAGGCTAGAGGTTCAAGATCAAGATGTTGTCAAGGTTGACACCTTCTGGAGGATATGAGACATTGTCTGTTCCATGCCTCTCTTTGGGCTTCTGGTGGATGGCTGGCAATCTTTGACATTCCTTGGCCTATGCAACCATCACCCAGATCCCTACCTTTGTTCTCCATGCATGCTCATCTGCATCCAAATTTCCCCCTTTTTTAAGAACACCAATTATGTTGGTTTAGGACTTACCCTAAAGACCTTGTTTTAACTTGATTACCTCTAGAGAGACCCTATCTCCAAATAAGGTCACATTCTAAGGCACTGAGAATTAGTGCCAATATATCTATTAATACATCTATTTTTAGGGACACAATTCATCCCATAGCAGCCCTCCAAAGCAAAGGTTCTCAGCATTTTTTCACTCTGACACGTGAAAATGACATTCATATAAAGTATGTTTTAACAAAATCCTTTTCCACGCAGTTGCATTCTATCTTTGCCCTCTCTCTTAACAAAAAAAAATGTTTCATGAGTATTTTTTTCAAATACCATAAAATTACATTTCACAAGTATTATAATAATGAGTACAGCCCCAATCATTAAGGGCTCTGGTGCCGAAACACTTCAGGTTGTGAGTTATTGTTAGAAATGGTAGTAACTTCATGCTTTTTCCCAGATCTCAGAATCAATCCATCAGTAAACTGTATTAGCCCTACCTTCAAAATATATCCCAAGTCTGTCCATGTCTCATTCTTTCCTTTGCTACCAGTGGTCCAGCTATCACTATTAATATGTCTTTCCTGGATTGTTACCTCCTGACTCTTGGGCTATTATAAACACAAAAACCAGAATAATGCTTTGAAAAAAAAGTTAAATTATATCATTCCTTTGCTAATATCTTCCCAAAGCTCTCCATCTTACTGAGAGTAAAGCTAAAAGCCTTTCAAAAGCTCTAAGACATCACATAATCTGGCTCATTTCCTCTTTATCTCCTCTGAGTCTCTCTACTGCTTACACTGCTCCAGCTGTTCCCTGAACATGCCGGGTTCTTAACACATATTTGTTGAATGAATGAATCAAAAGCACAGAACAAAACTCAAGTGACTGGGAAAAACATTTTTATACTAATTACCCATGAATGTACTCTAATGTTTTAAAAAGTTTAAACCATTGAAAACATTAATAGTTCAGCGTCATTTCCCAGGGTTCAAATTCCAGTTCTACCATTTCTAACTATGTGATGCTGGGCACATTATTTATTCTCTTTGTGCCTTGAATACCTCATCTGTAAACTGGATATGATGAAATTATATAACTTGTAGAATTTTCTTGAGGATTTACTGAGTTAAACATAAAAGTACTTTGTGTATCACATCTGAGTGCTATGTGTTAGCTAGTATTACAATTATTTTAACTATGAGAAGTCTTACCTTTGGACTGATTCAAACATTAAATGACTATTTTTTTCTAATAATTTCCCCATTCTTTCTAACTATTCCCAGTGCTAAATAGACATTCATGGCTCTTCTGGTTTAGCTTGTAGGAGAAGCATGTAGTCTATTTATCACCTCTGTACTGAAGCCTTTTCCCTGTGATATTGGGAGGAAAGTAGATCTTAACTCCTATGCAATTTGTCTGAGTAAGGTCCCCCATCACCAAGCTGGTTGTCTGTCTTCTCTAAGGCTATCGTGAAGTTAGCACCTCTGTAGAGAAGGGATTCAAATTCTTGTGGGGGTACTTTTTTTTTTAGTTCTGTTTTTAAATGAAATTAAATTTTCATAATATTAGCCATTTTAAAGTGAAAACTCCAGTGGCATTTAGTACAGTCAAAATACTGTACTACCTAGTTCCATCTTCCTAGGTACTACACATCTACCTAGTTCCAAAATATTTTCATCACCCAAAGGAAACTCCATATCCATTAACAATTACTCCCCATTTATCCCTCCTCCAGTTCCTGGCAACCAACACTCTGATTTCCGTCTCTATAAATTTGCATATTCTAGATATTTCTAATATAGAATTATACAACATTGTTACCTATTGCATCTGGCTTCTTTCACTTAGCTTAGACATGAAGGCAGGTCTGGACATCAGAAAAGAGGAAGAATTGGGTCCTCACAGAGAACCTCCAGATGGGAACACAGCCCTACTGACACTTTCACTGTAGCCCAGGGAGACAGACTCACGTGACACTTCTGGTCTCCAGAACTGTGAGATGAAATTTTCACATTGTTTTAAGCCACAAGTTGGTGATAATTTCTTGCAGTAGCAATAAGAAATCAATACCTCCTTCAAATGCAACGTTTTATCCACCTTGTTATTGCTCTGGGGTTAGTGCACAGGACCAATCTCAGCAGCAGGATGAGAACGTGGCTGTCCTCACCAATAGGCAATTCTCTAAACGTAAAATGTAGGGCCTTTACTGACCTTTGTTCTCAATTGGGAGCTTTCTCCATCAAGCCCAGCACTCTTCACTTAATGCCATCATACTATACTGGTAATGAGTTATGATACACCTCATGCTTGATGCCTGGAACCTCAAACAAATAGGAAATGGTACCAAATCTTCCTATAGTAATGCTCTTAGCCAGCCATGATCTCTTTCCTGCTGTTGATTGATTATGCCTGGCATAGGGCAAATACCTGGTCTATAATTTCAGAATCAAAGCTTGTCTGACTCCAGGGTCCATGTCCCAGGCCCTACACTTTACTACCTCCTAGGACCCAGATCAATAAAGCCTCAGGACATGTCTTTTTTCAACAATGTTATATGAACAGGGAAATAAGTGAGGAACTCCATGTTCTGTCCCACTCGAGGCTGCTAATTATTGCTCTAAAACTGATTGAACAAAGGAGCTATGGTCCATGAATTTGGCAAATCATTCTTACATTGTGTGGAACACACTTTATGAATAGCTCCATTTCTACATGCTGTCCATCCACTGATTCTGTAAAAATAATAATAATAATAATAACAGGTTACAAAGAAAAGCTCATAGGGGAAACTGACTGTAATCTTTTCTTCCAGGGTTTAAGGTTTCTGGCCACTTTAGGTATCTTTAAAAATACAAATCTTATGTCTCTCCTGTGTTCTCTTCATTGCCCTCCAGTAAAATACTTTGAATATCATATGAAGCTGAAGATTATCTGTCCCTGACTATAACTGTTCCTGCTCATGGGCTCATAGTGCAAACTGAGTTGGATAATACATACATTGCATCTCAGTGGGGTCTGCCCACAGTAAGTGATCATTATGTAGCTCTCTCAGCCCCCCTTGTAACATTCTTCTTCTCCCTCTTAAAGCTCCTGCTGCTCTGGCCTTCTTTCTGCTTCTCCTTTACTTCACAGATCTTATTCTATTGGGAACACTCTTCTTATTCTATTGGGAACACTAGATGGACCTTTGTTGGCAAAGTAATGTCTCTGCTTTTTAATATGCTATCTAGGTTGGTCATAACTTTCCTTCCAAGGAGTAAGCATCTTTTAATTTCATGGCTGCAGTCACCATCTGCAGTGATTTTGGAACACCAAAAAATAAAGTCAGCCACTATTTCCACTGTTTCCCCATCTATTTGCCATGAAATGATGGGACTGGATACCATGATCTTAGTTTTCTGAATGTTGACTTTTAAGCCAACTTTTTCACTCTCCTCTTTCACTTTCATCAAGAGGCTCTTTAGTTCATCTTCACTTTCTGCCATAAGGGTGGTGTCATCTGCATATCTGAGGTTATTGATATTTCTCCTGGCAATCTTGATTCCAGCTTGTGCTTCATCCAGTCCAGCATTTCTCATGATGTACTCTTCCCTGGGCAAACACTAATATATTTCTGTCTCAATGGATTTGCCTATTATGGATCTGCCTATTTCATATAAATGGAATTATATAATATGTTGTCTTGTGTGTCTGACTTCGTCCACATATTAACATGTGTTCAAGGGTTTTCCATATAAGTAGGTATCAGCACTGCTTCATTTTTTGATGAATAATATTCCATTATATGTATGTGTCACCATTCATCAGTTGAAGGATATTTGGGTTCTTTTCCATGGAACTTCAAATTTAGCAAACAGTAACTATATATTTATGTGATTATTTTTTTAAAGTCTGTCTCTCACACTAGGAAATAAGTTTCTCAAAGGAAAGTTTTTTCACTGCTTTTTGCTTACCACTGTGTCCCCATCAACAAATATTAGTTGAATGAAACAATAAATGAACACATAAATAAATGAATGAACTACAGGAGACTGAAGAAAAATGGGAGTTACCAAAGAGGCGTGACTCGTCTTCTCACTATAGGGATCCTCCTCTCAATTTATCCGGGAAATTTTCTAATTGCTCCAACATCCTGCAATTTCAACTTTGTACATAATACACGTCAGGCACCACATCAGCTTCACCAGACTCTGGACAACTTGATTTTGCTGCTATTAGGAGCCTTCTGCAAGGGGAGCAGAATCCTGAAGATATGTCCCACCGTAATACATACTGAAATCATGTCTACTCCACCTTTACTGACCACAGGCACCTGCAAAGACTCAGACATACACAGCCACCTGTTCTACTTCCCACACAGCACGTACTAATGTACCAACTTCCACTTAGAAGATGTATGAGCCCTTTTAAATAAGAGAGTTGGTGGAACTACAAATGATAAGAGAACAAAGCAAGAACAATTTGAGCTTCAGGCTGCCAGTTTTTCAAGCATGCTCCAAGTAGTCTAGCTCTCTTTGGTTTTCTGGAGTCAAACAAAAAAGTGGCCAACTTGGAAGAATCACCACAGCCTGCTATGCTGAAAGATACATGAAAAGCGAAACCTTTGCTAGCAGAAAAGGTGACACCAACCATCCTGAGTACTCCCTGGTGGGGACAGCAGTCTGGATAAATGAGAATCATCAGCTGTCCCATGCAGACATAGTTTTAAGACAGTAAGCCTCGGTTATTCATTTTATTTGCTGAAGTTGAAATACTTGGTACCTGTAAACCTCAGCACAATACTGTGTGCACTGCAGACCAGGTACTAGTCCTGGTGATACCTAACCATGTCTGAGTGCTTACTATGTGGCAGTCAGAGCACTAAGCATTCTACACTGTCCTGGCCAGATCCTCAAAGTGATGCTAAGACGTAGATTTTATAATTAGTCCCATCTTATAAATGAGGAAACCAAGGTTATGAGAGGCTATAAACTTTAACGCTATGTTTGTAACTGGTAGTAGTGGGGCTGAGACTTGATCTCAGCCACGTCCATGTTGTTAACTACCATGCTCAAAGTGTGCTCGTCAGAAGCCCTGATTCCAGGTCTAGCACTGATACTCACTAGCTGTATGGACAAGAGTGTGTCATCTCTTTACTCTGTGACTCTGACTTTTCATTTGTAAAATGAGAAAAGTAATGTCAGTTAAGCCTTACAGGAGTATGAGGATCAAGCTGACACAAATGCATTTGAGAGTGCCACGAAAAGTGTGAAAACACTAGAGAAACTAAAGGAAATGTATATAACATGGTTATTAACAGGCATAATGTCTTCACTAATTGATAATCTGCAAACTTACATGGGGGGCTGGTTGGGGGGATCAAGAACCACATATCTGATCCATAAATTATTAGTTTGGATGGGGGTGCATTTGCAGTAGTTAAACTTAGGGAGAAGAAAGGGGTGGTACTCATGGGTGCTATATGGTTGTGATTATGTCATCTTAGCTAATCCTTATCACTCCATCCATCAATTTTATTGCTCTCAGTCAGGGCAGTAATTGTGCAATTGTATTTTCTGGTCCATTGAAGTTTAAGGATACTGTCAAGCCATGACAAGAGGAGTCAAGTATCAGGTTTACTGAATATATAATTTAACTCTGTGGCCTGCCTTCATTTAAAATCTGACAAAGCAAATAGACTTGTCTATGAGTCCTGTCTATGGAAGTGAATCACTGACTCACCCACATATTATGTTTTGATGTCGAATAAATAAAACAAGGACTTCTTAAAGTCTCATATACAGGCATATGTGAAAGAAGCTGAGCCAAATTTTCCTGTGTCTAAGGAGGAGTGCTGAGCAAGTTTCCTGATGCTTGCCACTCATAAGCTGTTGGGTCCTAGCTGAGGAAAAGGAAAGGAAAATGCACTCACATTTTAGCAGCATGTCATCTCTCTTATATTATCACCCCTTGGCTCCTCTAGCTTTAAGCACAGAGCCTTACCTGGTTCATCTCCAAGCATACACTGCACGGAGGAGACAGCTCTGCATAGAATAGGTGTTTGATAAATCATTAATAACTGACCAAGTTGGGTGAATACTTTTCAAAATATTAATTGTCCCTATTCTTCTATAGAACTCAATCTGTTGATCAATCCCAAAATGTGTTTTGGTAGGCTCAGAGTCATTCTGAGATCCTGGGAAACCTTCAGATCAAGACTGTAACACTTCAAGAATCTGCTTTAGTAGCTTGTGTTCCCTTGATTCATTTAAGTGACAAGGCCCTGTGTTCTTGGATAGTGTCACAGTGGACCACAGATAAGCAAAAGCAATCAGGGTATAAGAAGGCTAAATTATAGAATATTCGGTCAGAAGGTCATGTGGTGAACAAGAGCCACCTCCATAACTTAAGGCCCATTAAATTGGTTTATTTACAAGCAGGAGTGAAGTCCACTCCACTATACATTGGTGGGCATAATCTAAGACATTCAAACAAGAAGTGAGTCTGACTTGACTAAGAGTCTCAACTCTGGACAGCTCATACCTCTGCACAAGTCACTAGGCCATGGCTCAGTGTGTATGTGTGTACTCAGTTGTGGCAGATTCTTTGTGACCCCATGGACCATAGCCTTCCAGGCTCCTCTGTCCATGGAATTTTCCAGGCAGGAATACTGCAGTATGTTGCCATTTCCTACTTCAGAGGATCATCCCAACTCAGGGATCAAACCCACCTTCCCTGCATTAACAGACGGATTCTTTACCATTGGGCCACCTGGGAAACCCAGGACATGTCTCAGAGGGCTATGCAAACCTTCTTAGGAGCCTTCTATGGCACTGACACTACTTAATACTGAGTTGAGTTGAGCCACTTCACACTCATCCCTCCTTGATAGAGTAGGGAACATATTTGTAAGACTGTTAACTCAGTGACCCAAGGACTGAGTTAAAAACACCCACACCATACATGAACCAAGCCCTCAGTTTTATTTCTGTCTTGTTCCAGTCACCTAACCTAGTCAGATCCCTGTCTTCAGAAACATTCTGTGAACCCAGGTGCCATCCTAAGCATGTAGTGTTCTGCAATTACAGAGGGAAAGTAATGCAGCCAGATGATCCAAGAAATCCATCGAAGGATAATTCATGTTGGGCTTGAATTAGTGGAGCTAGCTATTAGCATAACCACCAGCTGAAATTGACTTTACAAGATGTCTACTTCAAACCCTTCAATGACTTCTCATTTCCCTTAGAATAAAACTCCAATATTCTTGGCACAAATTATAAATCCCTCTATAGCCTGTACCACACCTCTCTCTCCTGCTTCCTCTCTTGTCCTCCTCCCCTGCCCCCAAGTCCTCTTCCCGGTACACACCACAACCACAACAGACTTCAGTCTCCCGGCCTTCACATAGCTCTTCCCTTTGTTTTGTATACACCCCCCTTCTCTTGCTTCGCCAATTCATCTTCAGGTTTCATTTTGAGTTTAGACATCCCTTCCTGAGTCTGGCCTTCTCAAGACCATCTCCACTCCTAAGTGCCCTGACCTTTTATTTTCTTAGGAGCCAGCATACAATGTCAATGCCATCACACGCTTGCCCATGCCACCTAGTAAGCCTTAAGTGGCTAGAAAGCTCTTTATATCTTCTTTCCCTATGTTTTCCTAGTATATAGAATAATGCTTTATAGTCTATAAACCCTGCATAAAAATTTTATGTTTATTTGGTACTTGACTTAGATGTGCAGGTCAGTTTTGTCCCAAGTTGACATAACATTTAGGCAAAGAAGAGGGAAAAATGATTGCATCTCCACTCACAGGCATAGTAGAGATTGGCATGTAGTCAGACAAGCCTCTTCCATTTTTTCAGTCTCCTACAATCCATTCCATGACCTCTTTGTTGCACAATGAATATTTGGTGTCTACCAAGTCCCATCCCACACATTGATAGGTGTTGAAATCTTTCATTCCATCCATGTGAACATCACATCCCAACATTTAGAAAGAAAGTGCTTAATCAAAAGTTGTGTTAATTATTCTGCATGTGTGGAACAGGACCCCTAACAAGATGGAGGAGATTGAGGGTTGTTTGGGAGTATTCCTCCTGTGATTTTACATTAACCTGAGGGCGCCAGGCAAAACTGAGTGCATCACCCATGTTCTGCACAAGATAAATTGAAGGCCAGTCATGCACCACAAAGTCAGGGAAAACATCATTATTCTAGTCATTATTCCAAACAGCAAATGCTCTTGCTCAGCAAGGCATGAGTGTCCTAGTATTATCAGCTATGGTTTTTTATCCCCAAATTGCCTGGTTTCATATTAGCCATATTCAGTGCAATTTAAAAGAGATCACAGAAACCAATCCTGCATACTAGTATTTCTCGACAATGGAGACAGCCCTCTTCATAGGTTATGATCTGTTGTCAGAGGTGCTGCAGGTAATTTTTTAGTCATACTATTATGGTTAAAAACAGTCTCTGAGATCATTAAGACTTAGCATAGATCCCAACTCTATCGCTTAAAACCAGAGAAACAGTTGTGCAGGTTCTTTCCTCTCTCGGAGCCTGTTTCCTCATCTAGAAAATGGTGATAACAGTATACATTTTCCAATGCTGTGAAAGAGAAAGTGAAAGTTACTCATTCGTGTCCTACTCTTTGCGACTATAGACTATACAGTCCATGGAATTCTCCAGGCCAGAATACTGGAATGGGTAGCCGTTTCCTTTTCCAGGGGATCTTCCCAACCCAGGGATCAAACCCAGATCTCCCACATTGCAGGCAGATTCTTTACCAGTGGAGCCACAAGGGAAGGCCACAATGCTATGATTAGCACTAAATAAGCTGAAGTATCTAAAATACGTGATATGGAGCCAGGCACATAGAAAAGATGAGTATAATGGCCCCTGCCTTAAGAGCTTACTGTGACATTTAAGTGACTTAGTTGTCCTACAGTTCTTGGCTTGATGCCTGGCATATACTAAACACTCAGTAAATGAAATTGATCATTGCTATTAACTACAAATGATTATATTACCCACATTTGCAAGAGAAAACTTTTTTTAACTTTTTATTTTATATTGTAGTATAGCCGATTAACAATGTTGGGATAGTTTCAAGTACACAACAGAGCAACTCAGCCATACACATACATGTATCCATTCTCCCTTCAACTCCCCTTCCAACCAGTCTGCCACATAACATTGAGCAGTGTTCCCTATGATATACAGTAGAACCTTATTTGTTATTCATTTTAAATATAGCAGTGTGTACATGTTGATCTCAAACTCCCTAACTATCCCTTCTCCCCACCTTTCCCCCCGGTAATCATAAGTTTGTTCTCTAAGTCCGTGAGTTCATTTCTGTTTTACAAGTAAGTTAATCTGTATCATTTCTTTTTGGATTCTGCATATAATGGGTATCATATGCTATTTAAGAGAATATTCTTTAATGGAGTGAACTAAGGCAGTTCCTAGAACAATATCATCCCTGATTATTTGCATTCTAATACACATATTTTCTTTGGTGGGAAAGCATGGGGTGGAATGCTACCTCAGGGACTAAGGACATCACAAAACCCTGGTAGACTCATAAGAAGAGTACACAGCATGTGTGAACTCATCCCCCCTGGGTATCATCACAGATGAAAGGCTGTGAATTCATGAATCACCACTGTGGTCACATAGTGAATCTTGTTTGAAACTAAAGAAATGCTAGGCTTATCTAGAGATTCCAAGTTCATTGTTCCAGACTCTTGATAACCTCTCTGTAGAACTCTGAAGGAAGAGAAGGGAAAATGAAGAGTAGATTCACAAAAGCAGATTTATTATAAGCAATATCACATTGAAGAAATGCAAAGGGCAGAAGGGTAGACAGAAGCCAAACCCACTGTGCTTATCCTGCGTCTTCACTCTGCTCCTGCCGACTCCTTTGCCGGAAATGCACTTTGTCACTGTCCCCTGCCTACTCATCCTCAGTATCTCCAACTCTGTACGTCCTGCTTTCTGCATGAAACTTGCCTGTCAGTGCCATCCACCCTAACCTGCCCTCCCCTGACTGCTACATGATCATTAATAGCATTGCTCGAAGAGCCCTTAACTCAATGCCTAACACATACTTTCATATCTGCTGACAATTATTTTAATCACATATCATCTCAGTTTGTTATTTAATTATTTCCTTCCTCTCTCAAGAGGAATGTAAGCTTCCTGGGGGCATCCACTGTCTTACACTTCTCTTCCATCCATCCCAAATCACTGAGCATGAGGCAGATCACATGCATGACATTTTAGTAAAGAAAGAAAGATAGATCACTAAATCCAACCCCCTAATATTACTGATGAGAAATATCAGATTCAGAGAACTTCAATTGATCAATTTCAAATATATATATGCTTACAGAGCCAGGACTGTAACCGTAACCTTCTGAAACACTACCCAGTGATTCTCAATAACCCTTATTGTCTGTAAACTCTGTGAGAGAGTTTAGAAACAAACTATGACAAAGAAATAGAGAAGGAACTAAATACAAAATACACACATACATACACACACACACTTCAATGGAAGCCACTGGGGAAAGGACAAACCAGTGGGCAAGAGGTTAATGTGTTGAATGACTGATTCAACAGTTTTTGAATTGTTGAATTTTCCACCATCAACTAATTGTGGTCATAAAATGAACACATAGCATGGAGCCAGGGAAACATAGATCCAGCCACACCATCATTTGTTATCACCAGCAAACAGCTCTATACTTAACAGGTTAAACTTGACCTCTCCCTATGGACAAGAAACTTGGATAGGAGGGTAAAACTATCTACTACTTGGTGTGTGATGTTTTTGTGGAATCACTTCCTCCAATGCTTGGAAAACACAAAGACTTACTTCTATTGTTCTTTGGGGCAACACAGTTTACTTTCTGTCCTCAGCCTCCAGCAGCTGGAATGTTATAGTAAACACCAGCAAGCATTAGAAAGAAGGTAATGTCGAGTTGACTTTCTCCTCTTCATGCATCTTCAGTTAACTTCTGCTGACAGAGCATATACCCGTGAAAAGAGAGCCATAAAATTCAACTCTAATTTTGCAGAAGATACTAAAATATATCTTTGGGGGCAATATAGAACCCATCCTTAATGATGTTTACATAGAGGCATGAATAGTAAAATTTGGCTTTTCAGTATCACTTTGAAAAGGCATGATACATTATATTCAATTTTATTAGCTATTCCTTATGGGGTTTTATTACATTATAATAAGGTACCCAAAGCAAACTTTACAAAAAGCCCAACACGTCCTTCTTATTCAGTTGCAACCTAATTGTAAAATGTCATTTCCATTTCCTTGGTTTCCTAGTAATTGACTCAGATTTTCCTTGGATGACTCAACTACTCCCTGGATGGAAACAATTTCTGAAGATAAATTAATTTTTTCAGGTCACTTGGGTACCACTGAGTAATTTACTTTGAAGTCACACAGCACATGAGTAACATGCAAGATTTTGTTTCTGCCATACCAGCAGGCAACAACTTAGAAAGGGAGAGGTAGAAAATTTCTTACACTGATGATTTTTGCCTGGTGTCTGGGTTTTAGGTACAAGAAGCTTCAAATTGCCAAAAGGATAAAGAAGAAAATTTTGTTTTCTTTCCATCAGCCCCTCTGATGTTTAGTACATTTTCCTTCCTTTGGAACTGCCCTTACAATCAGCATCAGTGTTATCAACATCATTATCTCCATCACAACAATGTACTGAATGCTATGGTATGCCAGGCATTTAATATCTAACTTACTCTCACTCTGTCTTACCCTATGAAACAGGCATTTTTCCCATGATAGAAGTAAGGAAACTGAATATTAGTGATGTTAGGAAACTATCCAGAATGTTCCAGTCCTTGATCCAGAATGCAAGCCCAGGTCTGCGTGAAGCTAGAATTTGAGATTCTAATTGCTCCTCCCCACACATTCTCCAGCCACCCAGAATCACAGTGTTCATGTCGCCTGAGCCCTCCTATACAACACGACTCCAAACAGGCTCCTGTCCACCAAAGAACACCAGTTGCCAAAAGCCCTGCCTTTTCTTGTCCTTGGAAAACACTCCTATTTCCTCAAATGTATTCAGTCCAATTGCTTTTATTCAAAATCATATTCAAGTGTGGATGATTTGCTGCTGCTGCTGCTGTTACTTTGCAACCCTACAGACTGTAGCCTGCCAGGCTCCTCTGTCCATGAGATTCTCCAGACAAGAATACTGGAATGGTTTGCCATGCCCTCCTCCAAGGAATCTTCCCAGCCCAGGGGTCAAACCTGGGTCTCATGTCTCCTGGATCATAGTGCCACTTGGGATGCCTGTGGATGATTTAACAAACACTTGATCTACCCAAAGATAGTCATTCTTATATTTATACTCATATCCCCAAATAATCTCTAACTAGTATGATTTTAAGCAATGAATTAAGGTGCCATTAAAATAATTTAGGGAGTTAAAATTGGACAACTTGGCAGATGACCACATGACAGCCAGTCCTGACCCATGCTCCCCTGAAGCACTTCCTCTGCCCAATATTTACCTGGATTCTCCTTCAAAAATAATAACTGTGACTCCTTCCCATTCTCCCTTGTGGAACAACCCAGCAGGAGCAGGTTTAGAGGGGATATGGAGCCCTCTGATCACTATTAGACATGGACTGGTTCAAATCTACATACCTATGCTTCAAGGAATGCCTTTTATTTTTAAGATGATAGTCTTTTTCTCCTGATGATAAATGTAATATATGCTCACTGTAAAACATTTGGAAAATACAGAAAATAAGAAAATAAAAGCCATCTATAATCTTACTTCCAGTTTATTACCATGTCAACTGTTGGTTATGTTTTCTTCCAAGAGAGACTGAATGAGCTATGGAAAGCTGTATACACACAAAGTTGGCAATTTTTTGTGTTTTCATGAACTACCTACTGCATAAATAGTTTAGAATCCTGTTTTTTCATGCCTAGCCTTATATCACAAGTATTTCCCCTTATCCTTTAAATATCCAAAAAGGTGTCTTGGCAATTGTTCCATGACCTACTGCTGTCACCTTCCCCTATTATTGAGCATTTAGGTTCAGTTCAGTTCAGTCACTCAGTTGTGTCTGACTCTTTGTGACCCCATGAATTGCAGCACTCCAGGCCTCCCTATCCATCGCAAACTCCCGGAGTTTACTCAAACTCATGCCCATTGAGTCGGTGATGCCATCCAACCATCTCATCCTCTGTTGTCCCCTTCTCCTCCAGCCCCCAATCCCTCCCAGCATCAGGGTCTCTTCAAATGAGTCAACTCTTCGCATGAGGTGGCCAAAGTATTGGAGTTTCAGCTTCAGCATCAGTCCTTCCAATGAATACCCAGGACTGATCTCCTTTAGGATGGACTGGTTGGATCTCCTTGTAGTCCAAGGGACTCTCAAGAGTTTTCTCCAACACCACAGTTCAAAGGCATCAATTTTTCAGCACTCAGGTTTCTTCACAGTCCAACTCTCACATTCATACATGGCCACTGGAAAAACCATAGCCTTGACCAGATGGACCTTTGTTGGCAAAGTAATGTCTCTGCTTTTTAATATGCTATCTAGGTTGGTCATAACTTTCCTTCCAAGGAGTAAGCATCTTTTAATTTCATGGCTGCAGTCACCATCTGCAGTGATTTTGGAGCCCAAAAAAATAAAGTCTGACACTGTTTCCACTGTCTCCCCATCTATTTCCCATGAGGTGATGGGACCAGATGCCATGATCTTAGTTTTCTGACTGTTAAGCTTTAAGCCAACTTTTTCACTCTCCTCTTTCACTTTCAAGAGTCTTTTTAGTTCCTCTTCACTTTCTGCCAAAAGGTTGGTGTCATCTGCATATCTGAAGTTATTGATATTTCTCCCAGCAATCTTGATTCCAGCTTGTGCTTCTTCCAGCCCAGAGTTTCTCATGATGTATTCTGCAAAGAAGTTAAATAAGCAGGGTGACAATATACAGCCTTGACGTACTCCCTTTTCCTATTTGGAACCACTCTGTTGTTCCATGTCCAATTCTAACTGTTGCTTCCTGACCTGCATATAGGTTTCTCAAGAGGCAGGGCAGGTGGTCTGGTATGCCCATCTCTTTCAGAATTTTCCACAGTTTATTGTGATCCACACAGTCAAAGCCTTTGGCGTAGTCAATAAAGCAGAAATAGATGCTTTTCTGGAACTCTCTTGCTTTTTCAAGGATCCAGCGGATATTGGCAATTTTATCTCTGGTTCCTCTGCCTTTTCTAAAACCAGCTTGAACATCTGGAAGTTCTCGGTTCATGTATTGCTGAAGCCTGGCTTGGAGAATTTTAAGCATTACTTTACTAGCGTGTGAGATGAGTGCAATTGTGCGGTAGTTTGAGCATTCTTTGGGATTGCTTTCTTAGGGATTGGAATGAAAACTGACCTTTTCCAGACCTGTGGTCACTGCTGAGTTTTCCAAATTTTCCGGCATATTGAGTGCAGCACTTTCACAGCATCATCTTTCAGGATTTGAAATAGCTCAACTGGAATTCCATCACCTCCACTAGCTTTGTTCATAGTGATGATTTCTAAGGCCCACTTGACTTCACATTCCAGGATGTCTGGCTCTAGGTGGGTGATCACACCATTGTGATTATCTGGGTCATGAAGATCTTTTTTGTACAGTTCTTCTGTGTATTCTCGCCACCTCTTCTTAATATCTTCTACTTTTGTTAGGTCCATACCATTTCTGTCCTTTATTGTACCCATCTTTGCATGAAATGGTCCCTTGCTATCTCTTATTTTCTTGAAGAGATCTCTAGTCTTTCCCATTCTCTTGCTTTCCTCTATTTTTTTGCATTGATTGCTGAGGAAGGCTTTCTTAGCTCTCCTGGCTATTTTTGGAACTCTGCATTCAAATGGGAATATCTTTCCTTTTCCCCTTTGCTTTTTGCTTCTCTTCATTTCACAGCTATTTGTAAGGCCTCCTCAGACAACTATTTTGCCTTTTTGCATTTCTTTTCCATGGGATGGTCTTGATCCCTATCTCCTGTACAATGTCACGAACCTCCGCCCATCTTTCATCAGGCTCTCTGTCTATCAGATCTAGTCCCTTAAATCTATTTCTCACTTCCACTGTATAGTCATAAGGGATTTGATTTAGGTCATACCTGAATGGTCTAGTGGTTATCCCTACTTTCTTCAGTTTAAGTCTGAATTTGGCAATAAGGAGCTCATGATCTTAGCCATAGTCAGCTCCTGGTCTTGTTTTTGCTGACTGTATAGAGCTTCTCCATCTTTGGCTGCAAAGAATATAATCAATCTGATTTCGGGGTTGACCATATGGTGATGTCCATGTGTAGAGTCTTCTCTTGTGTTGTTGGAAGAGGGTGTTTGCTATGACCAGTGCATTCTCTTGACAAAGTTCTATTAGCCTTTGCCCTGCTTTATTCTGTACTCCAAGGCCAAATTTGCCTGTTACTCCAGATGTTTCTTGACTTCCTACTTTTGTGTTCCAGTCCCCTATAATGAAAAGGACATCTTTTTTGGGTGTTAGTTCTAAAAGGTCTTGTAGGTCTTCATAGAACCATTCAACTTCAGCTTCTTCAGCATTACTGGTTGGGGCATAGCTTGGATTACTGTGATATTGAATGGTTTGCCTTGGAAACGAAGAGAGATCATTCTGTCATTTTTGAGATTGCATCCAAGTACTGCATTTCGGACTCTTTTGTTGACTATGATGGCTACTCCATTTCTTCTAAGGGATTCTTGCCCACAGTAGTAGATATAATGGTCATCTGAGTTAAATTCACCCATTCTAGTCCATTTTAGTTTGCTGATTCCTAGAATCGACATTCACTCTTGCCACCTCCTGTTTGACCACGTCCAATTTGCCTTGATTCATGAACCTAACATTCCAGGTTCCTATGCAATATTGCTCTTTGCAGCTTCGGACCTTGCTTCTATCACCAGTCCCAACCACAACTGGGTATTGTTTTTGCTTTGGCTCCATCCATTCATTCTTTCTGGAGTTTTTTCTCCACTGATCTCCAGTAGCATATTGGGCACCTACCGGCCTGGGGAGTTCCTCTTTCAGTATCCTATCTTTTTGCCTTCTCATACCGTTCATGGGGTTCTAATGGCAAGAATACTGAAGTGGTTTGCCATTCCCTTCCCAACCGTCTTGGGTGGCCCCACATGGCTTCAAGGTAAGGAGCAGCAGCTGCGCTTTGCTGGAGCAGCTGTGACGAGATACCCCACATCCAAGGTAAGAGAAACCTAGTAAGACGGTAGGTGCTGTGAGAGGGCATCAGAGGGCAGACACACTGAAACCATAATCACAGAAAACTAGCCAATCTGATCACAGGACCAGAGTCTTGTCTAACTCAGCATTTAGGTTACAACCCAATTTTTTTCTTCTTTTAAACCATGCTCTGGCAAATGTCCTCGCATTAAGTCTTTATCCTCACCTCTGATTACTCCTTCTAAAAAGAGAGTTGTTATTGTTGTTGTTGAGTCGCTAAGTTGTGTCTGACTCTTGTGACCCCATGGACTGTAGCCCACCAGGCTCCTCTGTCCATGGGATTTCCCAGGCAAGACTACTGAGCAGGTTGCCATTTCCTTCTCAAGGGATCTTTCCAATCCAGGGATCAATTCCAGGTCTCCTGCTTGGCAAATGGATTCTTCACCTCTGAGGCACCTGGGAAGCCTTAAAAGGGGAGTAGGCAGATTTTAAGTAGCTCTAGCCAAGTTGAATTTTAATTTTAATATTTTTGATACATATTCCTCAAAAGTAAAGATTAAAATGTGCGTGCATGCTCAGTCATGTCCAAATCTTTGCAATCCCATCAACTGTAGCCCACCAGGCTCCTCTGTCCATGAGATTCTCCAGGCAAGAATACTGGAATGGGTTGCCATGCCCTCCTCCAGGGGATCTTCCTGACCCTGGGATTAAATGTTAAAAGAAAGCAACTTACATGAAAAGGACCTGAATATTTACAAATAACCCAAGTCATAGTCATTTATTTTTGACCACTATAACAGACAAAAATCTCATCATTCTGTTTGTTTTCAATAAAATTTGTTTTATTTCTAGTAAGGTTGAATATTTTTATAAATCCAGAGAGTCTTTGTTTGTTCTTATGTGGATTGACTTTTTCTCACCATCTTATTAATTTAGATGTCAGTGTTTTCTTGCTTCTTTTGTGAGCTTTATATGCATTACTATATTTATTGCAGATGTTTTTTCTAATGTTTTCCTTTGTGATTTCTTTCATTGCTTTTGTATCTTGAAATTTCTTCCCATCTCAAGATCATATACATATTTATGTTTCCTTCTAGTATTTCATGGTTTCACTTTTCATGTTAAAAATTACAAATCACTTGTAATGTATTTTGTCTATAATTTGATGTAAGAATATAATAAGTTTTGCTCAAATAGTAGATTTATATAACACTGCTTTTTGAATGGCCTATAAGTTCCTCATTGGTTTAAGGTGACTTCCTTAATATATATGAAATTCTGATATATACTGCATATGAATTTTGTACTAGGATTATGGAGGTAGTTTTGCTCACATTCACTAGAACTCTAAAATCTGACAAGTTATCAGAGGATTTTTAATCAAAGTATAGTTGGCTTACAGCATATTAATTTCAGGTGTACACTATAGTGATTTTATATTTTTACACATTATGAACCAAGGTTAGTAGAATATTCTTGTCCACATTCACTGTGCCATGCACCTCTTACTCTTTTTTATATCTCTTACTTAATTTAATTTTTATATCTCTTACATATTTAACTTAACTTACTTATATACCTTACTTATTTCATAACTGGTAGTTTGTACCTCAATTACCTTCACCTATTTCACTCATCCTTCCATCCCTCATCCACTCTGGAACCACCAGTTTGTTTTCTGTATCTGTAAATCAGTTTCTGTTTCCTTACATTTGTTCACTTGTCTCTTTAGTTGCCACATGTAAGCAAAAATGCACAACTCTCTCAAAGGCCAGCATACCTTCTCACCAAAACCAAAGACATTACCAAAAAAAAAAGAAAATTACCGGTCAATATCCTTAGTGAATTGAGTTGAATGTGTGCTGAACCATCCTAAAGGAAATCAGTCCGGAATATTCATTGGAAAGACTGATGCTGAAGCTGAAACTCCAATACTTTGGCCACCTGATGCGAAGAACAGACTCATTTGAAAAGACACTGATGATGGGAAAGATTGAGGGCAGGAGGAGAAGGGGATGACAGAGAATGAGATGGTTGGATGGCATCACTGACTCAGTGGACATGAGTTTGAGTAAACTCCAGGAGTTGGTAATGGACAGGGAGGCCTAGCATGCTGCAGTCCATGGGGTCACAAAGAGTCAGACACAACTGAGCAACTGAACTGAACTGACTGATCCCTAGTGAAAACAGAAGCAAAATTCCTCAACAAATATTGGCAAACTGAATTCAACAGTACATTTAAAGGTTCATAAAACACAACCAAGTGGGATTTATACCAAGGATGCAAGGATTTTTCAATATCCACAAATCAATTGGTGTGACATGCCACATAAACAAATTGTAGAATAGAAACCATATGAGCATCTCAATAGATGCCAAAAAAAACTTTTGACAAAAATCAACACCAATTTATGATAAAACTGTCTAAATAGCACGGAGGAAACCTACCTCAACGAATAAAGGCCATATGTGACAAATCTAACATCATACTCAAAGATGAAAAGCTAAAAGTAGTTTTTCTTGTCAGAAATAAAACAAAAATCACTCTCCCCCCTTTTATTCAACAAAGTTTTGGAAGTCCTAGCTATGGTAATCAGAGAGGAAAAAGAAGTAAAAGGGATCCAAATTGGAAAAGAAGAAGCAAAACTGCCACTGTTTGCAGATGACATGATGCCATACATATAAGATCCTAAAGACACTACCAGGAAACAACTAGAGCTCATCAATGAATTCAGTCAAGTTGCAAGATACAAAATTAATACAGAGATCTGTTGCACTTCTCTACACTAACAATGAAAGATCAGAAAGAGAAATTATGGAAACAGGCCCATTTACCATTGCATAAAACATGCCAAGGAATAAACCTAGCTAAGGATCCAAAAGATCTATACTCTGAAATCTATAAGAGGCTGATGAAACAAATGAAAGAGGACAAAAAAAAGAAAAAAGATGGAAAAATATATTATGCTGATGGATTAGAAAAATGAATACTAGAAAAATAACTACCCAAGGTAATCGACATATTCAATGCAATCCATAGCAAATGACCAATGGCATTTTTCATAGAACTAGAACAATTTTTTTTAATTTTTTCCATTTATTTTTATTAGTTGGAGGCTAATTACTTTACAATATTGTAATGGTTTTTGCCATACATTGACATGAATCAGCCATGGATTTACATGTGTTCCCCATCCTGATCCCCCCTCCCACCTCCCTCCCCATCCCATCCCTCTGGGTCATCCCAGTGCACCAGCCCCGAGCACTTGTCTCATGCATCCAACCTGGACTGGCGATCTGTTTCACACTTGCTAATATACATGTTTCAATGCTGTTCTCTCAGATCATCCCACCCTTGCCTTCTCCCATAGAGTCCAAAACTCTGTTCTATACATCTGTGTCTCTTTTTCTGTCTTGCATATAGGGTTATTGTTACCATCTTTCTAAATTCCATATATATGCATTACTATACTGTATTGATGTTTATCTTTCTGGCTTACTTCACTCTGTATAATGGGCTCCAGTTTTATCCATCTCATTAGAACTGATTCAAATGTATTCTTTTTAATGGCTGAGTAATATTCCATTGTGTATATGTACCACAGCTTTCTTATCCATTCGTCTGCTGATGGGCATCTAGGTTGCTTCCATGTCCTGGCTATTGCAAACAGTGCTGTGATGAACATTGGGGTACATGTGTCTCTTTCAATTCTGGATTCCTTGGTGTGTATGCCCAGGAGTGGGATTGCTGGGTCATATGGCAGTTCTATTTCCAGTTTTTTAAGGAATCTCCACACTGTTCTCCATAGTGGCTGTACTAGTTTGCATTCCCACCAACAGTGTAAGAGGGTTGCCTTTTCTCCACACCCTCTCCAGCATTTATTGCTTGTAGACTTTTGGATAGCAGCCATCCTGACTGGCGTGTAATAGTACCTCATTGTGGTTTTGATTTGCATTTCTCTGACAATGAGTGATGTTGAGCATCTTTTCATGTGTTTGTTAGCCATCTGTATGTCTTCTTTGGAGAAATGTCTGTTTAGTTCTTTGGCCCATTTTTTGATTGGGTCATTTATTTTTCTGGAATTGAGCTACAGGAGTTGCTTGTATATTTTTGAGATTAATCCTTTGTCTGTTTCTTCGTTTGCTATTAGTTTCTCCCATTCTGAAGGCTGTCTTTTCACCTTGCTTATAGCTTCCTTTGTTGTGCAAAAGGTTTTAAGTTTAATTAGGCCCCATTTGTTTATTTTTGCTTTTATTTCCAATATTCTTGGAGGTGGGTCATAGAGGATCTTGCTGTGATTTATGTCGGAGAGTGTTTTGCCTATGTTCTCCTCTAGGAGTTTCGTAGTTTCTGGTCTTACATTTAGATCTTTAATCCATGTTGAGTTTATTTTTGTGTATGGTTTTAGAAAGTGTTCTAGTTTCATTCTTTTACAAGTGGTTGACCAGTTTTCCCAGCACCACTTGTTAAAGAGGTTGTCTTTTTTCCATTGTATATCCTTGCCTCCTTTGTCGAAGATAAGGTGTCCATAGTTACATGGATTTATCTCTGGGCTTTCTATTTTGTTCCACTGATTTATATTTCTCTCTTTGTGCTAGTACCTTACTGTCTTGATGACTGTGACTTTGTAGTAGAGCCTGAAGTCAGGAAGGTTGATTCCTTCAGTTCCATTCTTCTTTCTCAAGATTTTTTTTTTAATTTTTATGGAAACACAAAAGAGCTCAAATAATCAAAGCAATCCCAAGAAAACAGTGCCAGAGAAATCAGGCTCCCTGACTTCAGACTATATTACAAAGATATAGTCATCAAAACAATATGGTCCTGGCACAAAAATAGGTCAATGGAACAGCATAGAAAGACCAGAAATGAACCCATGCACCTAAGTCAATTATTCTATGACAAAGGAGACAAGAATATATAATGGAGGAAAGACAGTCTCTTCAATAAGTGTGCTGGGAAAACTGGATAGCTATATGTAAAAGAATGAAATTAGAACATTCTCTAACACCATAATAAAAATAAATTCAAAATGGATTGAAGACCTAAATGTAATACTGGATATTCTAAAACTCTTAGAGGAAAACATAAGCAGAACACTCTTTGACATAAATATCAGTAATATCTCTTTGGATCCACCACCTAGAGTTATGAAAATAAAAACAAAAATAAGGACTTGCTTGGTGATCCAGTGGTTAAGAATTTGCCTGCCAATGCAGGAGACACAGGTTCCATCTCTGGTCTGGGAAGATGCCACATTCTGTAGGACAACCAAGCCTATATGCCACAACTACTGGAGCCCACACAATCTAGAGAATGTGTGCTGCTCCTACTGAACCTGTGTGCTACAACCAAAGACCGGGTGCTGTGGAGCTCACGCTCTGCTCCCAGAAAAGCCACTGCAATGAGAACACCACACACTGCAACTCGAGTCGCCCCTACTCACAGCAAACAGAGAAAGCCTGCGCAAAGACCCAGCACAGCTAAAAGTGATAAATAAATAAGCAAACACAAACAAAAAACCTGAAGATAGATAAATGGGACCTAACTAAACACATTTGCACAGCAAAGGAGACCATAAACAAAATGAAAAGGCAACCCACAGAAAGGGAGAAAATATTTGCAAACAAAGTAACCAACAAGAAATTTATCTCCTAAATATATAAAGAGTTCATGCAGCTCAATATCAAACAAATTGAGCTAAACTAATCAAAAACTGGGCAGATTATCTAAATAGACATTTCTTCAAAGAAGACATACAGATGGCCATAACACATGAAAATATGTTCAACATCACTAATTATTAGAGAAATGCAAATCAAAACTATAACGAGATATCACCTCACACCAATCAGAATGGCCATCATCAAAAATCTACAAGCAGTAAATACTGGAGAGAATGTGGAGAAAGGAAACATTCTTGCACTGTTGGTGGGACTGTAAATTGATATAGCCACAATGGAGAACAGTATGGAGGTTCCTTAAGAAACTAAAAATAAAACTACCATATGACCCAGAAATCCCACTACTTGGCATATAACATGAGAAAACTATTACTTCAAAAAGATACATGTACTCCAACCTTCATTGTAGCACTATGTACAACAGCCAGAATGTAGAAGCAACCTAAATGTCCATCAACAGATGAATGATTAAAGAAGATGTGGTACATATATGCAATGGAATATTACTCCGTCATAAAAAGGAACTAAACTGAGTCATTTGTAGTGATGTAGATTAACCTAGAATCTGTCATACAGACTGAAGTCAGAAAAAAAAACAGCAACAAATATCATATATTAACACACACACACACACATATATATATTCTAGAAAAATGATACTGATTAATCTATTTTCAGGGTAGGAATAAAGACACAGACCTACAGAATAGACTTGTGGACACTGCAGGGGAAGGAGAGGGTAGGACAAACGGAGAGAGCAGCATTGACATACACACATTACCACGTGTAAACGACCGCCAGGGGGAAGCTGCTGTACCACACAGGAAGCTCAGCTTGGCGCTGTGACGACCTAGAGGGGATGGATGGGGTGGGGGGTGGGGATCAGGAGGGAGGGGATACGTGTGTTCATAGAGCTGATTCACATTGCTGTATAGCATAAACCAACACAACATTGCAAAGCAATTATACTACTAATAAAAAAATTGAAGAGGATAAAACACCGACAATAAGTGATTCACCTCACATTCCAACCATCATCAAAAAGTCTAAAAACAATAAATGCTGGAGAGTATGTGGGGAAAAGGAAGCCCTTGTACACAGCTGTTGGGAATGTAAATAGGCGCAACCAGTATGGAGGTTCCTCAAAAAACTAAAAATAAACTATCATATGATAACGGGATAGCAATCCCACCCCTGGGCATATATCTGGAGAAAGCCCTAATTTGAGAAGACACATGCACCCCAGTGTTTACTGCAGCCCTATTTATAATGTCCAGGACATGGAAGCCACCTAAACATCCATCAAGAGAAAAATTAAGATATACAATGGAATTTTACTCAGACATTAATAAAAACACTGAAGTAATGCCATTTGCAGCAACATGGATGGACCTAGAGGTCATCATACTAAGTGAAGTTAGCTAGACAGAGAAAGACAAATATCACATGATATTGCTTATATGTGGAATCTAAAAAAAATGATACAGATGAACTTATACACAAAAACAGAAATAGACCCACAGACATAGAAAACAAACTTACATTAGCCAAGGGGAAAGGGTGGGGTAGTGATAAATCAGGAGTTTGGGATTAATACATACAGACTACTATACACAAAATAGATAATTAACAAGGACCTACTGTACCAGGGAACTCTACTCAATATTTTGTAATAACCTATATGTTGAAAGAACCTGAAAAAGAATAGACATATGTGTAACTAAATTAATTTGCTATACACCTAAAACTAACACAATATTGTAAATTAACTATATGCAATATAAAATAAAGACCAAATTTAAAAAAGGATCATATATCATGATCAAGTGGGATTTTTTCCAGGGATGCAAGAATGGTTGAATATCTGCAAATCAACATGATACACCACATTTACAAAATAAAGGATAAAAATTACATGATTATCTCAGCATATGCAGAAAAAGTAGTTGACAAAATTCAATATTCGTTCATGATAAAAATCTCAAGTTTATTCTTACCACTGTCATCTGTTCCAAAAGTCACTTTTACAAGATGTCTTTTCTAATCACCAAGTGAAAATCACCCCTCAGGCACTCAGATATCTTTTTATTCTTTTATACTATTTTTCAAAGTATTTATCATAATCTTATACTTGCTTACTAATGTTTTTGCTTGTTTATTGACTATGTCCTTCACTACTATAGAAACTCAAGGAGAACTGGAACCTTGTCTGTTAGAGACTGCTATAGTCTCAGAGCCTAGAATATGGTATATAATCAATCAATATCTATTAAAAGAATAAATAAGCAATTCCAGGAATTTCATCAATGCTAGTCTACATGTGAATTTCCGCCAGGCTTGCTAAATTACCATGACTCTAAAAAAAAAAAAAATCTTAGTTTTTTGTACAAATTCCCCTCTCTTATTCATTGTCAAAATTATATTTGTTTATTATTCTAGATAATTTTTAGAATCAGCTTGTCAGATTCTTTGCCTCACCTATAGTTTGTTTTATATGTCCCCTCCTGAAGAAAACACTTACATTAAATCAAACCATAAATACATTACAGAAGAACTGACACTGTTCAAAATGAGGAGAATATCAAATTGCTCGATGTTCTCATAAGACTATAGAAAAACATCTGATATTCAAGCCTCTAAAAACATGGATTCTCAAATCTGAAAAGATCAACTTGCTTCTTATCCAAATAAGAATTTGAGACCCACATTGATTTGTCCATAACATCACAGCTAGCACTGACCCTATCCAAAAAACTTATAAATTATTATCTATATCAAAATACAGTGATGAGAATAATAAAGCAAAATTTCAAATATCTTCCTATACTGGAGAAGAGACCATTTCACAGTACAAAGGAGGAAGCAGAATTTCAGCAATTTTCAGGGGAAGTGGACTGTGGAGAGTAATAATCTATGTAATTGTAGTGTTGGAATGAAATCAGTATGTTCATGGCAGTACTGTGGCATTGATTTCGGTGCACTTAAGCTGACAAAGTGCTCAGGCCTCACTGATTACACAGAAGCTCTTGAGAATTTTTTTCATAGAAAAATCACAAGTATCACATACTAAATCAGAGTCTCTAAGATAGAAAAGCCTGCTATGTGAGGGACCCTCCCAGGAAAACTGTTCTTAACCAGAGTCATTTGGGGTTGGTTTGGGGGATGCGGTTTCTTTGGCTTTCTTTATTGAAGTATAGTTGATTTATAATATTATATTAGTTTTGGGGTGTGCAAAATAGTGATTCAAAGTTTTTAAGATTGTACTACATTTACAGTTATTATAAAATGCTGGCTGTATTACCAGAATTATTTGGATAAGCCACCAACTCACTTTACTAATGCTCACATGAGCATTTACTCCCACACTCAAAACCTTTCCCTCCATCTCCTTTGCCTCTGAAATAAAGATTGAACTTCTTCAGCTTGACATTAAAGATAATTTGGTATTAAATGCTGCTGAGCTATAGTCTAGATCTACTACTCCTGTCTCATTGTTTGGTACACATACCTGACCTCTATCCCATCCTACATTCATATGAAAGTGAAAGTGAAAGTCGCTCAATCATGTCCGACTCTTTGTGACCCCATGGACTATACAGTCCTTGGAATTCTCGAGGCTAGAATACTGGAGTAGCCTTTCCCTCCTCCAGGGGATCTTCCCAACCCAGCGATAGTACCCAGGTCTCCTGCATTGCAGGTGGATTCTTTGCCAACTGAGCCACAAGGGAAGCCCAAGAATACTGGAGTGGGTAGCCTATCCCTTCTCCAGGGGATCTTCCCGACCCAGGAATTGAATTAGAGTCTCCTGCATTGCAGGAGGATTCTTTACCAACTGAGCTATCAGGGAAGCCCTACATTCCTATACTACACACTAAATATTTCTATTACAGGTCATGCTGCATTGATCTATATTATATGAGCCACTTTTGAACCAGCTTAAATGTGTGTTTCTCCAGATAGACTTGCTTTCTCTAGAGAAATTTCACTCTCTGAGCATCTTTACATTCGTATACTATGCACTAAATATACTCAGAGAGTGAAATTTCTCTAGAGATAACAAGTCTATCTGGAGAAGCACACATTTAAGCTGGCTCAAAAGTGGCTCATATACATAGATCAATGCAGGATGACCTGTAAGAGAAAAAGACAAGAAACAACCATATTGCCTATCAGCAGAGGACTTTTTCAATCCAATATGGAGTACAATACAGCTATTAAAAAGGAATGAGGACTCCTATCTACTATGGGACGATCTACTGTGAAGTAAATGCCACAGTAAAATATGACATGAAAAACAGCAAGTTGGAGACAAGAATGTAAAGTTTATGACTATTCATCTAATAAAGATGAAATGTAAGTACATCTATACAGTTCTGCTATTCATCTAATAAAGACAAAACATAAGTACATCTACATAGTTTCTGTATTTTTTAAACTGAAAAATCAAGCCATGGATTTTTAAATTGGTTCTTATAAAAAGAAGTAAATAGAATTGATGGATAAGAACTGAAACTAGATTTTACATACCTTGTTTTTAGCTTTGACATTCAAAACATAACTGGTAATTATAAAATAAAATTTAATATAAAAATATAATTTCTAAACTTTGAAAAATTAAACAAATTAAGCTATGTTTTGAGTTGTGGCATAACAATACAGAAAATAACTATTCCCAATGACTTATAAAAACTAGTAATCTGACTGCAACTTCAAAGCGGATATACCTTAAGATAAGAAAGAATTGAAAACAAAATTTATTTATAGTGATCCTATTGTTGACAGTAGTGTCGGTTTTCTTATTCTGAGGCTTTTGTGAATGTATTACATGGTTAAGCAAAAAAGCAATTATGCTGGTGTTTCTGAGAGCTGAGATGTCCAGCATGGGAAAAAGGAAATAGATATGATATATAAGATGAAGTAAAAACTCTATAGTCCAAAATATGGATATCTGTATAAGTATCTGTATAATTTATTATGGTTTCCCAGATGGCTCAGTAGTAAAGAATTCACCTGCCAATGCAGGAGACACAGAAGACATGGGTTGGATCCCTAGGTCAGGGAGATCCCCTGGAGGAGGAAATGGAAAACCACTGCAATATTCTTATTTAGAAAATTCCATGGACAGAGGAGCCTGTCAGGCTATAGTCCATGGGGTCGCAAAGAGACAGACATGACTAAGCATGCACGCACACATGATTTATGATATATTTTATCTGTTAAAATTTATATTCCTATCTTTGTCCATTTTGAAAAAATAAAAAAAAGGATGAATTCAGTAGCAAAGAATACCCCTAATACTCAAGGTGGGTCTCTAAATACCACTTCCCATTTAAAGGAACTAGGGCTCCATGGTCGGGGGGGTGGGGAGGGACTTCTCTGACAGCTCAGTTGGTAAAGAATCCACCTGCAATGTAGGAAACCTGAATTCGATTCCTGGATCGGGAAGATCCCCTGGAGAAGGGATAGACTACCCACTCCAGTATACTTGGGTTTCCCTTGTGGCTCAACTGGTAAAGAATCTGCCCACAATGCCAGAGACCTGGGTTCAATACTTGGGTTGGGAAGATCCCCTGGAGAAGAGAAAGGCTACCCACTCCAGTACAGTCCATGGAGTCGCCAAGATTCGGACACTACTGAATGACTTTCACTTTCACTTTTCACTTTCAGGGCTTCCTGGAGAAATTACTAAATATAAGCCTGTGTAGGGAGTCTCTAAGTTGAGCCTGGAACATCTTGTTACCAAATAATCTATGAAAGAGTTCAAGGGTCATTTCAAAAGAACCCAGGAGCCAATTCTAACAGATAACCCTTAGTTCAAATTGGAGTAATTTGAATCATAACTGCAATTAGACTCATAACTGCAATAAGTTAAAACATGAAATAATTTTAATCCATGATAATGAGACAAAAAAGGAAATCATAGGCCATTTTTGGATGCTATGAATCAACTCAGATTGAAAACTAGTTAAAAGGAAAAAGAAGAAAAATTAATAGAAGAGAAACAAAGGCAGAAAGTAGTCAATATCTTGCCTTTATAAGAATTCTACCTCAGAGTAATCTATAAATAGCTAATAACGGGTTTGAATCAGCAAAATTTAAAATATGAAAATTGCATAGAAAATAAATATCTGGCTTCTTCAATAGAAAATTTACAAAAAAAAAAAAAGGGAGAGAGAGTGAGAGAGATGGCAGATGAACTCATTAATTAAGAGAGACTTGAGACATATTATCTAATTAAAACCTGTAACCTTATTTGTATCCTAACTCAAACAAACTGTGGAACACAAAACAAGGCAATGTTCAACAGTTAATGATATGAAAAAATTATCATTAAAATATTTAAATTTTATAATGGCATTATAATTATATTTTTTAACAAATTATTATCTTTTGAATATAATGCTGTAATGTTCATGAATGAAAAGATATATAAGATTTGCTTCAAAACAATGGGGAGTATTGGTTAGTAAGTAAGGGTATAAATGAAAAAAGATTAGGTAGGAGTTTCTAATTTCTGAACCTGGGCAGATGAATCCATAGAAATTTACTATGATATTCTCTCTACTTGCACGTGTTTGAAATTTTCCAAAATAAGAGTTAAATATATAAATCAGTATAATTTCTACAAAAATTGTATTACTGTTAGGCCCCACAGAGTATGCGTATGCCCATTTCCCCATATCCATAGTAATAATGAATTGTAATACTGATAAGCAGTGCTTTGTTTTACTTCGAGTCAGTCAGTGTATATCTAGTCCATGATGCATTAATGACAAGTATCATTAACTTTTTCTTACTAATTACTGAAATGCAGCTTACATATGATCACTTTTATGACTCAAATTGGCTTTGAAGAATTCTGCTCTCTTCAAAAAACTACATGAAAAGGAAATATTCTGAACATGTTCATAAAATATATATTTTTATATACATTATACATACAAAGGTATAATACATATAAGTGCATATCATAATAGACTTTCTCCCTATTCCCTTAAATATGTATGTATAAAATATTGAGTTATTGTCTCTCTCTCTCCACATGTATATATGGAGTGTATATATATATATACACTCTCTTAAATGTATATATATAAACTATTGAGTTATTGTCTCTAGGCGACAGGTTTATGAGTCATTTGAGGTTTTATTTATTGTATTTTCTAAAACAGTAAACATGTTAGTTCTACAAGTACTAAAGTTTAAGAGTCATAAAAGAAACACATAGACACACATATTCAAATTAAAAACCAGAGTCAGTCAAAGGCACATTACATGTCAGCCATGTTATTTTACTGTACCATTTACTCTTTGGGTGTAACCTTCCAATGACAAGTTCATTGATAGTGACACCAAGAGAGAAATCAGTCTTTTAAGTCTTTGCATCCAAAGGGGAGAGGTAAACATGGGTAGTAGGTTGGAAACAATAAATCAAAAAGATAAAAGTCTTCACAGAGAGCATAAATCAAATTGCAAAGCCTGCAGGGCTCCATCTTTGCCAAATCCATAATTTATCTATCCATCCATTAATTCAACAAACTCTCATTTAACACCTCAAAGTGCCAGGCAACAGACTAGAACACACTATTATTATATATGACACACTCTGGCTCTTAATGAGTTCAGACTGCTAGTTTAAAAAAAAAAAATTACTCGAGATTATCAAACACTGCTTAGCTTCAGGTTTCATGAATTACAGTCCCTACCTTGCTAAACATAGATTATTTATAAATCAGATACATCTAATGTCTCTGCCCTCGCTAGAAAAAAATGGCATCCAAGCTGTGTTCCGCTTTCAGGATAATCAAAGTATTGTGTTCAGTTCAGTCGCTCAGTCGTGTCGAACTCTTTGCGACCCCATGGACTGCAGCACTCCAGGCTTCCCTGTCCATCACCAACTCCTGAAGCTTACTCAAACTCAAGTCCCTTGACTCAGTGATGCCATCCAGCCATCTCATCCTCTGTCGTCCCCTTCTCCTCCTGCCCTCAATCCCTCCCAGCATCAGGGTCTTTTCCAATGAGTCAACTCTTTGTATGAGGTGGCCAAAGTATTGGAGTTTCAGCTTCAGCATCAGTCCTTCCAATGAATATTCAGGACTGATTTCCTTCAGGATGGACTGGTTGGATCTCCTTGCAATCCAAGGGACTCTCAAGAGTCTTCTCCAATGCCACAATTCAAAAGCATCGATTCTTCAGCTCTCAGCTTTCTTCACAGTCCAACTCTCACATCCATACATGACTACTGGAATTTATATTTCAATAAGTTTTTTTTTAATTTCCCCCATTTTCTAATTTTTATACATCTACTTTCTCACATTGCCCTGGTTATTCACTAAAAGACTAATTCAGATAAAATGAAACTGATAGTTAGCCTTTCCAAACATTCCTTCTCATCTCTATTCAAATGTCCCTTTGGGCTCTAGAAAACAAAAGAAAGAAAAAGAGAATGAGAAAAAACAGAAAGAAGAAATGAAAAGAAGGGAGGATAGAGAAAAGCCAGAATGAAAATATTTAAAAGATTTCAAATATAATTCTCTGAGTTAATTACTTAATTTATTTAGATGACTCTGACTTTTATATTTGGTGACGTTTACCTGAAGGGAAGTTAACTAGTGCACAGTGGAATTGGTAACACCGTTTTATCTCCTTTAACACACAGGAAGCCTGAGGATACACTAATTAGAGTTGGCATTTATCCTGGAAGGAGGTCTGAGAACCACAGTGCAGGGTGGTTCCATCAGATTAAAGCTCAGCTGAAGTTTTAGAAGATTCTTGCTCTCCTTAACTCTAAAATCCAATTCTTCTCATTTGAAAGTCAAGTTTCATGGTTTCTTTCCTGCTCAAATTCTAAAATTAAATCTTTCTACCTGCAATAAATCCCTATTCAGAAGGATTAACAAATGCAAAACATTTCCTCCAGACAAACCCTCAGCCTTTTTAGTAAAGACCTCTAAGCAGCTAGAAACTAAACATCAGAATTAGCAGACAGAAAGTCCTGACTTCAAAACAAGTTTTCAAAATGGAGATTTAAAGAAAATATAGGTCTGTTTCACCCTAGATAATATACATGTTTCAATGCTGTTCTCTTGAAACATCCCACCCAGAGGGAGGTGGGAAGGGGGACTGGGATGGGGAATACATGTAAACCCATGGCTAATTCATTTCAATGTATGACAAAAACTACTGTAATGATGTAAAGTAATTAGCCTCCAACTAATAAAAATAAATGGAAAAAAAAAAGAAAGAAAATATAGGGTACAGTGTGTTGAACAACTTTTGAATTTGTCTACACACTTAAGTCTTGCTTGAGAAACTAAATGAAAATGTTTCAAACTAAAGAAGCTCTTCATTAGTGCCTTGCCCTGGCTTGAGACCTAACATTTCTTCCCTCAGTGAGTATTCATTGGTCACTGTTATGTAATCCATTGAGAAAATGGATGGCAAACACTACATGCAAATTAAGGGCTCCATATGGTAAAAAAATACTACATAGCAGAAAACACCAGCACATTAGTAGAATCAATCATTAGAAACTATTACTACCACAAGACCAAATATTGATATAAAAACTAAACAGCTGAATTTTGATCAAAGATTCCTAGATCTAAGAAAATTTGTGACACCTTATTAACATACAAGGCTCCTAGAAATAACATTTAAATAAACAAATTAACCTATGTGAGTGACTGAAAATAATTTAATATACCACCACTTAGTGCCCGAATATTTATTTTCATTTATTCTCCTTAGAAAAGGCAGTACTCAGTCTTACATACGTGTGGATTTCAAACCATGTCTGGTGGTAGCTACACCACCTAACTGATCTGGATATATACCAACTATTTGATGATGAATGCACACCCAACTAACTCATTGGTATGAATTCTGATGGGGGTGGGGGGGTCACCAAGATTTTCACATGGTAGGAAAAAATTAAGATTGGAATAATCTGTAATTCAAGATCACTAAGTATTAGGTTGAACAATATGAAGTTGCCAACATATGATGATTTTTTTACCTACAAACAAGGTAATTTCATAGACTTTTTTAAATTGAAGTGTAATTGGCTTACAGTGTGTTAGTTTCAGATGTACAACAAAATGATTCAGTTATACATAATACATAAATAGATTCTTTTTTCTTATAAATTATTAAAAATACTAAATAGAGTTCCCTGAGCTATACAGTAGGTCCTTGTTGGTCATCATTTTTTTAAATGTTTATTTTATATTAGAGGATAGCTGATTTACAATGTTGAGCTATTTTAAGGTGTATAGCAAAGCGATTCAATTTTACATATATATATATATATATATATGTATGTATAGACACACACATGTATCTATTCTTTTACAGATACTTTCCCTTTTAGATTATTACAAAATAGTAAGTAGAATTCCCCAGTAGGTCCTTGTTGGTTATCTACTTTATAAAGTCGTGTGTATATGTTAATCACAAACTTCTAATTTATCCCTCTCCCACCCTTTCCCCTTTGGTAACCATAAGTCTGCTTTCTGTCTGTGGGTCTATTTGTTTTGTTTATAAGTTTATTAGCATCATTTCTTTTTAGAGTCCACATATAAGCAATGTCATATGCTATTTGTCTTTCTCCTGGCTGGCCTCACTCAGTATGATCATCTCTACGTCCATCCATGTTGCTGCAAATGGCATTATTTCAGTGTTTTTTATAACTGAGTAAAATTCCATTGCATATATGCTCCACATATTCTTTATTTATTCATCTGTCAGTGGACATTTAGGTTACTTTCATGTCTTGGCTATTGTAAACAATGTTGTAATCACACTGGTCATCAGAAAGTTACAAATAATAAATTGTTGGATAGGGTTGACAGGAAAAAGGAAACTTCCTATTCTGTTGATGAGTTCCTTAAAAAAAACTAAAAATAGGGCTACCATATAATCTTACAATCCTACTCTTGAGCATATATCCAGAGAAAAACCACAATTTCATACATTTTCAATGAACTGATGTCATATAGCCTGCCACTTCCTCTGCCCCACCTGGGCAAACAAAGTGATACAGTACTCTTCTTGCTGAACCAATCAACATATCCACTATCAACCAGTCACCCTCAGAAGAAGAGATGAAGCTTATTTGACATGTCAGATCTAGATTCCTCTTTTAACACACTGTTCTTATAAGACTTCTTTATTAATCCATTTATTCATTTAGCAATTACTTTTTGAGTATTTGCCCTATGAACAGTACTGAGTAAAGAGCTAGAGGGAAACACAGAGAGACCATACCTGGGAATCAGTAAGTTGCTTGTATGTGTAGATTATGTATATTAGAAAATGTATATACCAAGATCAGATAATAAACCTAGGATGCTACTGGGGAAAATAAAGGGATATTTGAGCTTTGAGAAATAAGGAGAGAGGAATAATCCTATGGGCCAGATTTATCTGGAAGTCTTCATTAAAAGTTGAATTTTTAGATAGATAGGATTTCAATAGACAGTGAAAAGTGGATGATGTATCAGTCAAAAAGAACTGTGTGATCAAGGTGGAATGTTCATGATGTATCTGAAGGGAGCAAAGTGTGGTAGGAGAAGAGAGGTTTAAAGTATGAATGAAGTGGAAATTTCACCAAGAGAGACTGAATGTTAAGGTTAGAGATAAAAAGTTGAAATGACAGTGCAGGAAGCAGCCTAATGAACATTTTATAGTATTCTCTAAATAACCTGTGGACGATGCTGTTGAACGCTGTTGAGACGTGACAGGATAGAATGTTCTAGGAAAAAAACTAGTCTGACATCTCTCTTTAGGATGGATTCCAAGAGAGACAATCAGAAATCTGTTAAGAAGGAACTTCTCTGCTCTAGAGAAGAATGCAGGTAACGAAAATATGCGTACTAAAGTGAAGTCAAAAAATGTAAAAGTAGGTTACTTATAAAGTGAAATTAATAATTTGGGAATGAATTTGTATTCGTTTCACCAGACACTAATTCAGCATTCCACACTGGTGCAGCACTTTAGTACTTCACTTGTTCAGCAAATATTTAACAAGCACTCTGTTTCAGACATTTCTAGGCTCTGGGGATATAAGGATGAACTAAGCAGACACAATCTATTCTCTCAAATAGCTACATTCTAGGGAGAGAGAGAAACAGTAAATGGAGGGGGGGGGAGAATATATATATTCTCATGTATGAGATGTAATATATCTCATTACAACCTGTGATAAGTGTTAGGAAGGAAACAAACTTACTGCAATGACAGAAAATAAGAAAAGGATTTTCTCCATGATAGTGGTAAGAAAGTGCACTGAAGATGTCCATTAAGCTAAAAGCGGAAAGAATTATTAGAATCCTAGTTCTACAACAGCAAATAAACTGCAACCATATATTTCAAAGGCAGCATAATTTCCTTTCTTTGTCCTTTTCTTCTTCTAGCTCTATGTCAAAGCTTGGTTCAGCCTATAGGTTGTTACCCTTTCCAACTAATGAACCGAAATAGTTATGGGACTGAAAGTGCAGCTGAGGTGGACATTAACTTACTAGCAGAGAATCAACATGCAGATGATATTTGCTGCCATAAATCCAAACCTTAGTAGTAAATATTTATTGGCAGGAAGTTATATTTCCACCCCTGACGGTTCTATTACTGCACAGTCATTCAAGGCTGAAAGTCATTTTTAGCAGCTATTTAGCAAAGTCTAAAATGATAGAGTATATTGCTATACCCTTGGAATTCCAGAGAATTCAAACATCTGGTTAAATCAACAGAAAACTCTTGTTCTCATCATTGAATCTCTGCTCAACTGACCCCAAGATTCCAGAAAACTCCATTTTTCTATGTTTCTTCTGACCACCCCACCTTTCAGCTTTTAGTCATGAAGGTCTCAGCTTCTTACATTCACTAGCTGTCCTAATGAATTCTGAAGAAATTCCCAGGGTCACTCCCTTCTCAGCACTGGACCCTTTCTGTCTTATGCTTATGATATTGCAAATATCTTATACAAGATATCTGAGTGTACACCTAATCCTATCATATAGATTGTAAATATCTTGAAGATGTTTTATTAATATTATATTCCCCATAGCACTTGGTATGTACCTAATAAACATATTAGGCAAAAAAGAATGAGCAAATGAATGTCTTGATAGATGAATTTCAGGAAAGAACCCTTAAAGTATCTCTCCTTGGCAAAAGCAAAGCAGACGTTTTCTAGATAAATTGCTTCTAAACCTGATTGTATATTAGAATAACCTAGTAGCTTATTCAAAATGTAAGTTCCTGGGCTCCACCTTCCTTGTTCCCCAACACCCAAGAATATGACTGAGCTAATCTGGGCTAGAATTGAAAAATCTGTGCTTTAGAAAGTCTTCCTAAGTATTTCTAATGTGCAGTAGGCTTGAAATCTACTGATTGAGCAATCAATTTCAAAATAGAAAAACACATTTAGTACCAGTAGAATGTGGCCCTATAGTGAACAAGTTTAGGAGCTCACAAAAAAAGTGTATTTTACATGTTGTTAACTGTGATATTTTAAGGTTCTTACAAACACTGGCTCTAAATGACCAGAAGAAAATGAATATGAACTCAGATTTGTCTTTCTAAATAGCTAGTAAAGTCAAAAATTTTATCCAACAAATATTTTTACCACAGACCCTCAATGCAATATAATTAAATTTCTTTTTTAAAAATGTATTGGAATATAGTTGATTTACAATGTTATATTAGTTTCAGGTGTATAGCAAAGTGAATCAGTTGTACATACACATATGTCCACTTTTTTTTAAGGTTCTTTTTGCACATAGGTTATTAGAAAGTGTTAAGTAAAATTCCCTGTGCTATACAGTAGGTCCTTACTAGTTTTCTCTTTTATATGTAGTAGTGTGTATATGCTCAATAGAGTTTCTGCTTCTTTCAGCATGCCACATCAGCTACTCTGAAGTTTTTTTGCATGATAAAATAACTAGATTCCTGGCAATATCTCATTTTTATTACATGGTTAGAATTTTAGAAAATAAGAGAAATCTCCAATTAAGAGAGGGAAAGTGTGTGGATAGCAGAATGGTGAAGAGTAAGTACATCCAAAAAACATGGATTACTTGAAAGAAAAAATTTATGTCTATGATGGGTAGACTAAGCTTTGACCCAGAAGTAAGGTGGAAAAACTGAATCTAATCAGCAGTGTTGGGAAGAATGGACAGTTGAGTTCAGTTGCTCAGTCATGTCTGACTCTTTGCGACCCCATGAATCGCAGCACACCAGGCCTCCCTGTCCATCACCAACTCCCGGAGTTTACCCAAACTCATGCCCATTGAGTCAGTGATGCCATCCAGCCATCTCATCCTCTGTCGTCCCCTTCTCCTCCTGCCCCCAATCCCTCCCAGCATCAGGGTCTTTTCCAATGAGTCAACTCTTCTCATGAGGTGGCCAAAGTATTGGGGTTTCAGCTTCAGCATCAGTCCTCCCAATGAATACCCAGGACTGATCTCCTTTAGGATGGACTGGTTGGATCTCCCTGCAGTCCAAGGGACTCTCAAGAGTCTTCTCCAACACCACAGTTCAAAAGCATCAATTTTTCGGCACTCAGCTTTCTTCATAGTCCAACTCTCACATTCATACATGGCCACTGGAAAAACCATAGCCTTGACCAGATGGACCTTTGTTGGCAAAGTAATGTCTCTGCTTTTCAATATGCTATCTAGGTTGGTCATAACTTTCCTTCCAAGGAGTAGCATCTTTTAATTTCATGGCTGCAGTCACCATCCGCAGTGATTTTGGAGCCCAAAAAAATAAAGTCTGACACTGTTTCCACTGTCTCCCCATCTATTTCCCATGAGGTGATGGGACCAGATGTCATGATCTTAGTTTCCTGAATGTTGAGCTTTAAGCCAACTTTTTCACTCTCCTCTTTCACTTTCATCAAGAGGATTTTTAGTTCCTCTTCACTTTCTACCATAAGGGTGGTATCTTCTGCATATCTGAGGTTATTGATATTTCTCCCAGCAATCTTAATTCTAGCTTGTGCTTCTTCCAGCCCAGAGTTTCTCATGATGTACTCTGCATATAAGTTAAATAAGCAGGGTGACAATATACAGCCTTGACGTAACTCCTTTTCCTATTTGGAACCAGTCTGTTGTTCCATGTCCAATTCTAACTGTTGCTTCCTGACCTGCATACAGGTTTCTCAAGAGGCAGGGCAGGTGGTCTGGTATTCCCATATCCTTCAGAATTTTCCAGTTTATTGTGGACAGCTATATGCAAAAGAATCAAGCTGAACTACTTTCTTATATCATACATAAAAAGAAATTCATCGCAGCACTGTTTATAATAGCCAGGACATGGAAGCAACCCAGATGCCCTTCAGCAGACGAATGGATGAGGAAGCTGTGGTACATATACACCATGGAATATTACTCAGCCATTAAAAAGAATTCATTTGAATCAGTTCTAATGAGATGGATGAAACTGGAGCCCATTATACAGAGCGAAGTAAGCCAGAAAGATAAAAACCATTACAGTATACTAACACATATATATGGACTTTAGAGAGATGGTAACGATAACCCTATATGCAAAACAGAAAAAGAGACTCAGATGTATGGAACAGACTTGTGGACTCTGGGAGAAGGCGAGGGTGGGATGTTTCAGGAGAACAGCATTGAAACATGTATATTATCTAGGGTGAAACGGATAACCAGCTCAGGTTGGGTACATGAGACAAGTGCTCGGGCCTGGTGCACTGGGAAGACCCAGAGGGATCGGGTGGAGAGGGAGGTGGGAGGTGGGAGGGGGGACTGGGATGGGGAGTACATGTAAATCCATGGCTAATTCATATCAATGTATAACAAAAACTACTGTAATGATGTAAAGTAATTAGCCTCCAACTAATAAAAATTTAAAAAAAAATAAAAAATAAAAAAAAAAAAAGAAATTCAAAATGGATTAAAGTCAAGTGAAACCATAAAATTTCTAGAAGACAACTTAGTCAACTCTGACATAGGTCTTAGCAATATTTTTTGGAGAAGTTCCTTCAGACAAGGGAAACAAAAGCAAAAATAAAGACCACATCAAACTAAAAGTTTCTTTTTCTTTGCAAAAGTCTGTCAATGAAATGAAAAGGCAGCCTACTGAATAGGAGAAGATACTTGCAAACTGTATATCCAATAAGGGGTTTAATACCAAAAGAAAAAGTCCAAAATATAAGTGAAAATCAGAAAAAGCAAACAGATTTTAAAATGGGCAGAGAGGAGACTTTCCTGGCAGCCCAGTGGTTAAGACTCTGCACTTCCACTGCAGGGGCGTGGGTTTGATCTCTGGTGAGAGAACTAAGATCCTAAATGTTGCAAGTGCAGCCAAAAGAAAAAGACAATAAAAAAAAAAAAAGACCTCATTAAAAAAATAAAATTTAAATTTAAAAAATAAATAAAATGTGCAGAGACTCTGAATAGACATTTTTCCAAAGAAGGCATGCAGATAGCTAACAGACATATGAAAAGATGATCAACATCACTAATAATCAAGGAACTACAAACTGAAACCACAATAAGGTAGTTTTTGTTTGTAATCCATCAGAATGGCTATTACCAACAAATCACAAACATTGGTGAGGGTACGGAGAAAAGGAAACCCTCAAGCATTGTTGGTGGGGATGTAAATTGGTACAGCCACTAGAGAAAACAGTATGGAGGTTACTCAAAAAGTTAAAAGAGAGGCACCATATGATACAGCAATTCAACTCCTGAGTATTTATCTGAAGAAAAGGAAAACACTAATTAGAAAAGATATTATACACCCTTGTGTATATTGTACCATTTTTACAATACCCAATATATGGAAGCAACTCAAGTGCCCATCAATAGATGAATGAATAAAGAAGTAAATAGGAGGGAGGTGGGAGGGGGCTCATGATGGGGGACACATGTACACCCATGGCTGATTCATGTCAATGTATGGCAAAAACCAGTACAATATTGTAAAGTAATTAGCTTCCAATTGAAATAAATTAATTAATTTTTTTAAAACAAGAAGCAGCATAAACATACAGTGGAATATTAGTCATAAAGAGAGAATAAAACTTTGCCATCTGTGACAACATGGATGGATGCACTGGGTATTATGTTAAGTGGAATGTCACATAAAGAAAAACAAATAATACTTCATGATTTAGTATAATGTGGGGTTTAAAAAATAAAATACATGAACAAATATAACAAAACAGAAACAGAGCTATAGATACAGAAAACAGGTGGTTGACAGAGAGGCAGAGGATGGAGGGAAAAGAGAAATGGTAAGATCAACTAAGAAGTATTAATACAAACCTTCAGTTGTATCATAAATGAGTATGAAATGTACAGTGTGAGGAATGTAGTCAATAACTATATAGTATCTTTGTATAGTCACAGATGGTAACTAGACTTGTGATCATCTTGAAATGTATAGAAATATCAAATCACTATGTTGTGCAACAGGAAGTAACATAGTGTCACAGGTCAATTATACTTCAAAAATAAATAAACACATTCCAAAAGAGATCAGATGTGTGATTATTAGAGGGACTGTAGGGAGAGGGAACGGGATGAAGGCAATCAGAATGAACAAACATTCAATTATAAGACAAGTACTAGAGATATACTATAGAACATGGCAGATACAATTGGCACTGCAATATGTTACATATGAAAGTTGTTAAGAGTAAATCCTAACAGTTCTCATCACAAGGAAGATAACTTTTTCTATTTATTTTTGTATCTTTGTGAGATGATGGATCTTTACTAAACTTGTGATAAATTTCATAATGTATACAAGTTAAATTATTGTGTTATATACCTTAAACTTGGGGATTCCCGGGTGCCTCTCGTGGTAAAGAACACGGCTGCCAAAGTAGGAGACGTAAGAGTTGTGGGTTTTATCCCTGGGTCAGGAAGATCCCCTGGAAGATAGCATGCAACCCACTCCAGTATTCTTGCCTGGAGAATCCCCATGGACAAAGGAGCCTGGCAGGCTATAGTCCATAGGTCGCAAAGAGTTGGACATGACTGAAGTGACTTAGCACACACATGCACGTATACCTGAAATGTATACAGTGCTGTATGTCAATTATATCTCAATAAAGCTAGAAGAAAAAAACAAACAAACAAAACTGAACCTGAGACTCACATATAAGGTCAAGAACCCCTGGACTGGGGAAAAAAAAGTGATGCCTGTTCAATAGCACTTCCTGACTTTCAGCAGAATCAAAAATAACTTCTCATTGGAGGGAAAAAGTCTCAATTTAGAGTCCTAAGTTTACCACAGGTTGCTGCTGCTGCTGCTGCTGCTAAGTCGCTTCAGTCGTGTTCACAATCAAGGACCAACAAACACACAAGGAAATAAAACATCAGAAGAAACAAACAAACAAAAAAAACCAGACCATCTAGGGTTTCAGATGCTGGACTCACACTATAAATCACTATGTATGAAATGTTTAAAGAAAAGGAATGTAAAAAAAAGGGGGAGCAGAATTATTTGTTTAAAGAAGAAGAAAACACAACTGTTAAATGAAAATTCAGAATATTTTCATGGCAGGTTAGAAACAGTTCATAGAAGAAGTGAAACACTAGAAGATAAAAATATGTGCTTAGTCACTCAGTCATGTCTGACTCTTTGTTACCCCTTGGACTATAGCCCACCAGGCTCCTTTTTCAGGAGATTTTTCAGGCAAGAATACTGGAAGGGGTTGATATTTCTTTCTCCAGGAGATCTTCCCAACCCAGGGATTGAACCCATGTCTCCTGCATTGCAGGCAGATTTTTTTTACCCACTGAGCCATCAGAGAAGCCCCATACTAGAAGATAGAAGTAAATAAATAAACTGTTCAGATTATAATACAGAGAGAAAAAGAGATGGAAACTATGGAGGAGAGGTTATTCAAGGCTACTGAATAACTATTGAGCTATGAAGGAGAGGTTATTCAAGATATTCAAGGTAGAATGAGAAGGTTTGAAATATGTTTAATTAGGATCCCAAGGAAAAGAATGAAAGAAAAAAAGTTTGAAGAGGTTAACAGTTGAAGTTGCCACACTTGTCAATGATGGAGATTTGAACGAACTCTCACAAACTTTTTAAATTAATAAAATATTAATGGATAGGTTAAGAAGAACTTCTACATAGTATCAAGGAGTTAACAAGAGCGTAAGAAATGACTGAACAAGTTCCAGTAGAAACCATGGATCTAGACAAGTGAATCCAGGACTCAGGTTCACATTCATGTTGAGAGAGTTTACTGATCGAGACAAGGTATCTGAGACTGAGGTATACCTCAGTGTGAATGACTTTTCATTCTCTGAGACAAAACTGAGTACAAGTAACTTACTGAGAGCTGATCCTAGAAAACACATATAGGAGAGTGAGGAAGTTAAAGGAATGGCAACAAATAATGGCACCATTAAATAAGTTCCCACTGGAGGTAACTGAACTTTAGTTCTGCAGCCTAAAAATTACTTCACACTAGGGAAAGGGGAATTGGATGTTTATACGCCAACTCTCATCAGTCATTGGTTAAGTGTGACTCCAGGGAATTATTCCATGTCTGGCACTGCTGGCCTATGTGTGGCTACTAGGGAAAGCCCTCAGGCAAAGAGATGCAGATGCTGGCAGCTGCAAGTCAGGCTAGTATGTAATGAGATCTCATTACATATCTCAATATGTAAGGATAAGATAATATAAACACCTACTTTAGGTGATTTCACAGAGCTAGAGGGAAAAAGCCAAAGCTCAGCATGCACCACAGATGGGGATAAAATGTTCTTTACTGTTTCTGAGACCGGAAAGGAATGGATCTTATTAACAGGGAGGAAAATGAAAATCTGCATTGGATAAGAGGCAATACCCTAAAACTTAAGTTATTTCTACATATAAATTTTCAAATATAACTTTCAGAAAACAATGAAGAAAAACAAGATATAAGCGAGAGACATAAAGGAGAGCTAGCAAAAGCAGCAGACCCACAACACTTAGGGTAATGGAATTAGCAGACACAGTCCAAGTATGTTTATTATAGTCAAGGAAATAAAAGCCAAGCATTATTATTTCGACAGAAAATTGGAAACTATAAAAACTACTATAACAGAAACTTTAAAAATAAATAAATTGAAGTTCTGTTACTGAAAAATATAAATATGAAATTAAGAACTCAATGGATAGATTTAAGAGCAGATTAGACAGAAGTGAAATCATAATCAGTAAAGTGAAAGACATTTAGAAAAAAACTCAAAATCAAGAAGAGAGCACTGAAAATGTAAAAATATACAGTGTTAGAGATACAGAGAACACACTGAGAAGACTTAACATACATACAGTCAGACCAAAAGGAAAAGAGAAAAAGCAAGTGGACAGAGTCAGTATTAGAGAAATAATGTCTGAATTTACCAGAATTGATGAAATACAGCAAGTTGCCTATTCAAGATCAACAAAAACTAAATAGAACAAATAAAAGGAAAAGGACACTTAGTTATATCAGAATAAGACCCCCTCCCCCCCAAAAAAAACCCAGAGGAAAAAATCTTAAAATTAACTTTTTAAAAAAATGATAAATGCTTTCAAAGAAGTAGAATTTAAACTGGAAGCTAACTTCTCAATACCAACAATGTTTAGATGATTTCTTCAGTGTGGGAAAGAAAAATGACTGTCAAACCAGAACACTCTATCAAGCGAACATATACTTTAACATGGAAGGATTAATAAAATAAAGACTTTTCAGACAAACAAAAACTGACAGTTCACCACCAGAATATGTATCAAATAAGACAATTCTCAAGGGCTATCAGACAGAAGAATGATTATTACAAACAGAAAATCTAAGATGCAGAAAAAAAGTGAAGGGAGATTAAAAGATAAATGTATGGGTATACCTAAATAAGCATTGATTCTGTGAAAGAATAAAATAATAAATTGAGGTTTTACACACGCACATACTTCAGAATTTAATTGGGCGGGGATAAATAAAGTTAGTGTTCCAAGGGGAATTGATTTTGCGGGGAAAGGATAAAGTTGTCATAATTAAAATATTTTCATAAGTGAAAAATACTAATGATAATTTCTAGAGTAATCCCTAAAAAATAGACAAACAGTGAATAGCCACTAGTCCTACTAGAAGATAAATAGGATAATTAAACAGTAAAGCATTCAATCCAGAAAAGGAAATGAGAGAAATGGTGATATATACATAGGAAAAATTAAAAAATACCTAACAAGATGCAGATTTCAAATATCAATAATGATTCTGAATAGAAACAAATTAAATATCTTCAAGTTAAGAGAAAATACTATTAGTCTCATTAAAACAAAGAAAAAGATAATTCAATAGAATTATGGACACAGATTCTGTGGACACAGAACCACAGCCTGAATCAGAGCCACACTAGTCAATCTACAGGCTCTTGAGAAATGCAGACTAACTGTTGAACGATGCTAAGATTTTGTGTTTTCTTGTTATCCATTAAAATCTGGCTGAGACAAAAATTGTAGCACTCCACAACTAGGTGCCAATAATAAAAGCTGAAAATATATCTTATTGGTTTTGAGACTGAGTAGCAGGTGTAGATAAACAACTGTAAAAATAATCAGATTTCAAAATGGGTATTTTCTCACATTCTCTTCAGAAGTGGCCAAATCAGAAATAAAAAGATCTTCAGCTTATAAAGTGAAGTCGCTCAGTTGTGTCTGACTTTTTGCTACCCCATGGACTGTAGCCTACCAGATTTCTCCATCCATGGGATTTTCCAGGCAAGAATAATGAAGTGGGTTGCCATTTCCTTCTCCAGGGGATCTTCCCAACCCAGGAATGAACCCAGGTCTCCCGCACTGCAGGCAGACACTTTACCATCTGAGCCACCAGGGGAGCCCTCTGCTTATAAAGGATGGCTATAAAAATATACCCAAAGATCATAGTTAATGAGGAAATGTCAAAAATTCTTCTCTCTGAAATCAGCAAGAGACAAGGAAACTACTCTCACCAAATTTATTCAGCAATGGACAAGAGATCCTAGACTGTGTAGTAGAAGAAAAAAAGACATACAATAAGGATTATAAATGAATAAATAAAATAGTCATTGTTTGCAGATAATATGTTTCTACACAGTGAAATCCAAAGACTTTACAGATACATTGTTAGAATTAAGTAATGAGTTTAGCAAGGTTGATGGATGCACAGTGAGTTTTTAAAACTCAGTTGCAATTCCTTAACCAACAACAAATTTAAAAGGAAAAAAATTTAATATATAATAACTTCAAAAACACCAATACCTAGGATAAGTCTAGAAAAGTACATGTCATAACTCTATATAAAACAGTATAAGTATTATTGAGCTAAACAAGACAATTGAATAGAAGGATATACTATGATTTGATACAGGAAAAATATGACATTTTAAATTAATTTTTACCAAATTGTTACATATTTCAAAACAATATCCTTCATATCCCAGAATATTTTGCTTGTTTTGGTTATTTGTTGTGGTAATTAACATGCTGATTCTAAAATTAGTATGCAATTGCAAAATGCCAAAAATATCCAAGACATACTTGAAGATTAATAAAATACAGTAGAACTTGCTCTATGAAAAATCAAGACATTAAAAAGTTACAATTACTAACAAAGTGTGACAGTGTACAAGCATAAACAAACAGACCAATGGAAGAGATCAGAAAAAAACAGAGCCATATATGAACAACGCTAGGACAAAGATAGGGGCTTTCCTGGTGGCTCAGACAGTAAAGAATCTGCCTCAGATGTGGGAGACTGGGATTCGATTCCTGGGTCAGGAAGTTCCCCTGGAGAAGGGAATGGCTGCCCATTCCAGTATTCTTGCCTAGAGAATTCCATGGACAGAGGAACCTGGAGGGCTATATATAGCTCATGGTCAAAAACAGTCAGAGACAGCTGAGCGATTAACACTTTCACTTTTCATGCCAAAGATGACAATGCAGAACAAGGGAATCAGACTTTTTATTTGATGATACAAAGACATTACTTTGTCCACAAAGGTCCATTTTGTCAAGGCTATGGTTTTTCCAGTAGTCATATATGGATGTGAGAGTTGGACTATAAAGAAAGCTGAGCGCAGAAGAATTGATGCTTTTGAACTATGGTGTTGGAGAAGACTCTTGAGAGTCCCTTGGACTGCAAGAGGATCCAACCAGTCCATCCTAAAACAGATCAGTCCTGGGTGTTCATTGGAAGGATTAATGTTGAAGATCTGAAATGCCAATACTTTGGCCACCTGATGTGAAGAACTGACTCATTTGAAAAGACCCTGATGCTGGGAAAGATTGAGGGCAGGAGGAGAAGGGGATGACAGAGGATGAGATGTGGTTGGATGGCATCACAGACTCAATGGACATAGGTTTGGGTGGACTCTGGCAGTTGGTGATGGACAGGGAGGCCTGGCGTGCTGCGGTTCATTGGGTCGCAAAGAGTCAGACACAACTGAGTGACTAAACTGAACTGACAACTGAATGTCTTCATGGAAAAAAAAAAGTTTTAATTTGATTCTCACCTCATTCAATATACGAAAATAAACCCTAGGTGGATTATAAACTAAATATATAAAGAAAAATACTGATTTAAAAATTAAGCAAAATAATATAAGTGAATATATTTGTGACTTAAAGGAAGATTTTGATTTATCCTAAAGGAAACAATTGTATACTTTGAAAATATTCACATTTAAAACTTTTTTTATCCAAAAAACACAAAAGGCAAACCACAGAAGACATTTGAAGCATGTATAATTGACAAAGGAATCATAATTATTATTATAATACATAAAGAAATCCTACAATAAAGTAAGAGACGATTCATTTTTTTTAATGGGTAAAATAACTGTATAGACAACTTGCAAAACAGGAAATGAAAATGACCACTAAGTATATGAAAACTCACTATTAATCTCAGAAATCAGTAAATATGTGAAAACCCATTAGTAATATAAAAATTCAAATTAAAAACCACAATGAGGTTATAATACACACCCACCAGATTAGCTAAAATTTAACAATCTGACAATACCAAATATTTGTAAAATGAGAAGCAGTGAAAATTGTCATAAACTACTATAAATCAGTTAAACTCTTTGGAAAATAGCTTGGCATTCTGTAATTAAACTGAAAATATATATAATATACAGCAAAGTTATTCTTCTCCTAGTTATGTATGTAAGTATACTAAAGATATTCCTTATTCAGATAGAAGTAACAAGTTGAATACTGAATAATATAAACAAAAAGAAAGTCACATCTACCAACGTCATAGTGAAGAGAAAAACATAACACTAAAGCAAAAAGAATATTTGAAAAGTGTCCACAGGAAAATAATTTACAAAAGAATGATTAGACTGATGTCTGATTTATCAAAGGCAACAATGAAAGCCAAAAGACATTGGAATCACATGCTCAAAGCAATGAGAAAAAAATAGGCTAGAGTTGTGTACCAGAGAACCTAACTTCCAAGAATCAGAGTGACACATCTGTTAAGAGACTTGTAACCAGAATACAAAAATAACTTACAACTCAATAAAAAGAAAAGTAACCTCATGCATCAGAAGGCACGTACAAAGACATCCACAGCAGCATTGTTTCTAACAGCAAGAATCTACAAACAACTTAAATGACCATTGCCAGGAAAATTATTCACTATATGTGTATTTATACACAGAATTATTATTCAGCAATGAAAATTAAAGAATTTCAGCTGTATACATCATCACAGATGAACCTTAAAAACAAAATAATCAATTAAAAAACTAGCCACAGTAGATCACATAGAGCATATACCATTTTTACAAAACTTTCATTTCTTTACAAAGGTAGGAAAAAACGTCATTTTTTAAAAATCCCAACAGAAACCCTATGTCTTTTGTTTCTCTAATTGGAATTATTGGAACTGGCTGTGTGCAAAAAAAAAAAAATCTAATGGACATAAATGTTATTTTTTTGGTTGGTTAAGCAAATCTTTAGAGTGAGTCAATTAGTGCACTGAAGGAACAACTCTCTAACACTGTAACTCTGGTATCATCAGAAAATGGAGGCTTTTGGTTACCTGAAATGAAGAATTTAAATAGAGGTACCATTAAAAGCATATGTGGATTACAAAATTAAAAGGACTATCAAGTTTTAAGTCTTGACTTCCTTCCACCTTCCCAACAATTCTTGCAGGCTCTATCTTCAAAATGCAAAACCACCCATCTCTCATGACTGCCAACACTACCTCTCTGGTTCAAACCACCGCCATCTCTCAGCTGAACCATAGGAAGCACCCGTTAACTGAGCCCCCGCATCAATCCTTGATCAGCTCTTCCCCATATCAAGATTCTTTTCAAAGTAGCAATAACAGAGGTCATGTGAAATTGCAATTTATACCACATCACTCCTCTAATCAACCCCTCAATCGCCGTCAATGACTTCTCACTTCACAGTGAAATCCAAGACCTTCATGATCCTCGGCCCAGGCTACTTCATCCTCTGACACTCACTACTCTTGCCAAGCTAGCCTTTTTTTTTTTTTTTCCTGGTCCTTAAAAGCACAAAGCAGGCTTCCACCTTGGAGCCTCAGTATCTATTGTTAAATCACTAAATTTCTAAAGATGGGTCCCAGAAGAACAAATGATAAACATGCAGCATGATCCAGCATTTATGAATGATCCAATTCTATGCACCTGTGAGTCAATAAATCCAACCTATCAGGCCTGATGCAGAGGAAGTGATGTCTTCCTTTTGAAGAATTTTTAGAAACATTTTATATGCATGACTTGGAAGCTGTTTACACATTGTGTTTTATTCAGAATTATCTAATTGCCCAAAATATACTATCTCTACAGGCAATGTGCAGAGGTTCTATTAAGAACACATATGTATCATCCTCTCATACTCCACTCACAACCTACCCATAATCACCATCACTCCCCCCTGCCCGTGAGGAAATGTGTTTTCTTTATTAAATATTCCTTCTCAGGAAATATGAAAGATTCTCTGGAAATATATTCTTAATGAGATTTTGAATGATCACCTGAACTTGGAGAACTAGCCCCTTTATCAGAGCCAGCTTCTCCCGGTCTTTCAGGAAGAACTATGATCTCTGGTTATTAACTGAGCATTTTATGAGCAGAAAATGGAAATGGAAGACAGGAGAACCATAATTTAAGTCATGATCTGACTTCTCAATTAAAGCGATATTAAAAAGCAATATAATCTTTCACCAGCCACACATGTATGAGGGTTACAGAGCAATTGGAATTCCCTCCCAGAAGAGTAAGATAAAGGATACTTTAGCCCAGCCCAGCTTGTAGCACATACAGAAAGCCAAGAGAAAATCAGAAAAGGAGTAGAAAGGAAGGTGGCTTCAAATTTTGCTTTACTTGTGCTGGCTGGAATTCATTCCTAGTCTCAGAGGAGTAAAAATCAGTGCTTCACGTGTCATCTGTCAGAACCACTAGGTTGGCTGGACCTTGGGGGCTTTTGCTCAATATGACTGCTCACACAGGTATGGCTCAGGGTGGCTCCTCCAGGAACTTGGAGAGGGCAGGGCTGTGGTGGGGCCCCGGAGGCCCTTAATTTAAGTGTCAGGAAGAGATTCTAGAGCAGAAAGGTCACACTTGATGAGGACAGTGGTGTGAGTAGTGTAGTGGGCTATCTTCCAGCCCAAAGGCAAGCTCATCCAAGTCCTTTTTACTTTTAAGGGACATCCTGACATTTCGTCAGTACTACTGTTTTTTGTTTGCTTGCTTTCTTGCCTTTTTTTAATAGCAGATGAAGACAGCTGGGCCCTGGCCATTGATGTGAAGAGTGGGCCTGCCTCTAGGAATGTGGAGGCAGAGGAACCATTCAACAGGCAGACCTGTGACAGGTAGATCTAGACACTCACTAAGTGATGTTGATTACAGTGGTAACAATTACAACAATTGTGTCAATTTAATATATGCCAGGCATTTTACTAAGTTCTTTATAAGGTTCACCTAAATTAGATCATATAACACTCTCTGGGATAAATATTGCTGTACTATTATCATACTCATTTTACAGAGGAGAAAACTGAGACTTAGAGAAGTTAATGATTTGTACACACTACAGCCTTCCTAAAAAGGATAAAAAGCTATCTGGTTCTACTCTTTTAAAAATGGCTACTTCCTGATGTTTACCTATGTATTTACATTAAATAAACCCTTTGAATTGAAAACCCTCATTAACTACAGACAGGACTTCCCAGGTGGCTCAGTGGGTAAAGAATCCGCCTGCAATTCAGGAGGTAACAGGTTCAATCACTGGGTCAGGAAGATACCCTGGAGGAGAAAATGGCAACCACTCCAGTATTCTTGCCTGGAAAATCCTGTGGACAGAAGGGCCTGGTGGGCAACAGTCCATGGGGTCAAAAAAAGTCAGACATGACTGAGCATTGAGCACAAGATTAACTACAGATATTATCTAGAAAGCAGAGCATATAATCAGCCATTAAAATTTTAACATAAATTGTTTTCTCAGACCAGCTAGCAGAAAGAAGAGACCTAATTAAGAGAGACATAAGGCATTTAAGCTTTAATAGGGATGGAAGAGTCAAGACATTACTGAAAAATGTCTGCTCTTTGAGGTCAAGGACTGTAACTTCTGTCTCAGCATATCCAGACTCTATCATAGTACCATGTACACAGTAAGTATTCAAAAAAATACTTGTGTGTGGGTGGATGTATGGATGAATGAATTGTTCTCACTGTTCTCCCCATGAACAGTCAGTGGGCCACCTGAAGGCAATGGAGCTAAGAGAGTGATCCTCAAATTGGGGGAAAACAAAACCAATTACCTGGTAGCTAGATGACTGGGAAGGGATATCTGAAAAAAATCTCCCTTTTTACCATCTACCCTTTTGTGCCTTTCACATTTTGTGCCTTTGTGCATCTTATTTATTCCAAAATTAAATTAATTTGTTTTAAGCTGATACATAAAAGAGCAAGGAAGAGCCCGTAAGACCAATATTCTCATTTTGCAATTCTTCCGTGAGTGGGTCTAAGTCAACTAAACCAACACATCATGTTACCTATAAAGGTTATCTTCCATTTCCCTAGTAACCAGTTCTTTCTTTGTTGTGTTAGCTTAGCTAAGAGAAGCTGCTTCTAAATAAGCTTCAGCATGCAGGACCATCTAAAAGAGCTGGATGAAGGAGAGGAGATCCTATCCCTAAAGAATCACCCTGAGTCCATGGGGAAGGTCTGGGCAGTATATCATTGGTTGCCTAATTTAAAAAATTCATCTAAAATTGCAAAACAGAACTTCAATATTAATATTCTAGGTCAACATACACTTGGTATACACATCGTTCTACCATAATTATTCACTATTCCTGTGATTGAAAGTGAAAGTGAAGTTGCTCAGTTGTGTCTGACTCTTTGCAACCCTGCCAGACTCCCTGACCATGGGATTTTCCAGTCAAGAATGCTGGAGTGGGTTGCCATTTCCTTCTCCAGGAGATCTTCCCAACCCAGGTTTCCAGGGGATCGAACCCAGGCCTCCAGGGAATCAAACCCAGGTCTCCCACATTGCACAGTTATCTCACTCTTCCTGTGATTACTAGAATTCTATAGTTCAACAGATTTTCAAAAAAGAAAAGCATACAAAGAAAATACAAACTTAGCGTTTTACCTCTCTCCATCATGACATTCTGCCAGTGATTAAACATGAAGTCTGAGCCAACTCACTTAGCTTCTCTATAACTCAATTTTCCTCATCTGGGAAATGGAGATAAGCATCAATTCTGCTTATCCCTCAAGATCATGGCAATAAGTGACAAGAAATGACTACAGATATGTTTTATAAATGAAACTCCACACAAATGTAGTGTAAGCAAGTGTAAGCACACAATTATTCCTTTCCCATTATTCACCCATTACAGGACTTCTCCAGAAGATTCTTAGTCCAATACTCCTCCCACTACTGCCTATGGAATATTATTATACCACAAAGTTTCCTCCAAGAAAGTAAAATGCTTGAGAGATCTTAGGCATACCAGTTGATAAGTCACTGTATCATGACATCACTCAATTATTGGTGGGTAACCCAAGAATCTAGTGACTCTGTACCTGCCTGGTTCCCAAGAATACCAAATATCAGGTCCTGCAACTCTCCCCTCTATGCACCACGTGGCCTTGGATAAATCCTACAGTCAATCTGATCCCCAATTTCACATTTAGAAAATGCAAATAATACTTTCCTTTATTATTCTACAGGCTTTACAGGATGTGGATCAAAGGCAATATATCAAGATATTTCAAAAACACTAAGACTAAAGTCTTTACCATGGCATATAATGTCTCCCTCTATAAAAATGTAAGTACCACGAGGAGAGGAGGTTTGGGCTGTTTACTTCACTTATGTATCCTCTGCATCTAGAATAGTGCTTGGAACATAATACACATGCAGTAAATACTTGTCAATGAATGAATGACTAACAAAGTAAGAGCTCCCCATTGTCACCAGTAATATTCCTCCAAAAGTGCACATAGAATTTAAGGCCTGAAACTCAAGTACTGTTTTTATATACATATTAATTTATAAGTAAACTAACCCCACAATGTACATACTATAGAAGCAGTTTTTCTCTTAAATACACAAAGAAGCAGAACATAGAAAACCATGCCCTACAATCTATAGGTTCAATTCAACCCCTATCAACAGGCCAATGGCACTTTCACAGAACATAGACAAATTGGAAAGATAATTTCCAAGATAATTGGAAAACTTGTGTGAAAACACAAAAGACAGCAAATAGCCAAAACAATCTTGAGGACACAGAATAGAGCTGGAGGAATCTTGCTCCCTGAATTCAGACTAGACTATAAAGCTGCAGTCATGAAAATAACATGGTACTGGCACAGAAACAGACATAGATCAATGAGACACAATAGAAAGCCCAGAAATAAGCCCATGCACTTATAGTCAATTAATCTTACCACAAAAAAAAAAAAGGAGGGGGGATACACAACAGAAAAAAATGTTTTCAATAAGTGATACTGGGATAACTACACAACTACATGTAAAAGAATGAAATTAGGAACACTCTCTAACACATATACAAAAATAAACTCAAAGTGGATTAAAAACACAAATATCTTCATCATACCATACAGATACCATAAAATTCCTAGAGGAAACATAGTCAGAACAATCTTTGACACAAATCATAGCACTATTTTTTTTTTGATCCAGCTCCTAAAACAAAGGAAATAAAAGCAAAAATAAAGGAAGGAATCAATCATTAAAAGCTTTTGAATACCAAAGAAACCATCAACAGAGTGAAAAGACAACCTACTAAATGGGAAAAAATACAAGCAAATTACATAACTGATAAGGGGTTAATATCCAACATATACAAACATCTTATACAACTTAACATCAAAAACTAAACAGCCCAATTAAAAATGGGCAGAACTGAATAGACATTTTTCCCAAGAGGACATGCAGATGGTCAAGAGCCACATGAAAAGGTGCAAAGCATCACTAATCATCCAGGAAATTCAAATCAAAACGACAATAAGATACCACCTCATACCTGTCGGAATGACTACCATCAAAAAGACCACAGATAAAAAAATGTTGGCAAAGATATAAAAGGGAACCCATGTACACTTGGTGGGAAAGTAAATTGGTGCAGCCACTGTGGAAAATACTATGGAGATTTCTCAAAAAACTAAAAATAGAACTATCATAGGACCCAGGAATTCTACTCCTGGGTATATATCTGATAAAACAAAAACACTAATTCATGCAAAAACACATGCACTGCAATGTCAATAGGAACATTATTTACAATTGCTAAGATACAGAATCAACCTAATTTTCCATTACCAGATGAATGGATAAAGAAGACGTGGTATCTATATACAATGGAATTTCATACAAGAATGAAATTTTTCATTTGCAGCAATATGTCTGAACTTGGAGGGTATTATGCTAAGTGAAATAAATCAGACTGACAAAAAAAAAAGAAGGCAATACTGTATAATATTTCCTATATGTAGGATTTGAAAAATACAACAAACTAGTAAATAGTAGCAAAAAAGCAGCAAACTCACAGATACAGAGAAATATTAGTGGTTGCCAGTGGGAAGAGGGAAACAGGGAGGAGCAATAAGAGGTAGAACAGACAGGTTCCAAATCAGGAAAGGGATACGTCAAGGCTGTATATCGTCTCTCTGCTTATTTAACTTATATACAGAGTACATCATGAGGAATACTGAGCTGGATGAAGCACAAGCTGGAATCAAGATTTCAGGGAGAAATATCAATAACCTCAGATACACAGATGATACCACCCTTAGGGCAGAAATCAAAGAAAAACTAAAGATCCTCTTCATGAAAATAAAAGAGCAGAGTGAAAAAGCTAGCTTAAAACAACATTCAGAAAATGAAGATCATGACATCCGGTCCCATCACTGCAAGGCAAATAGATGCAGAAAAAAATGGAAACTGAGACTTTGGGGGGCTCCAGAATCACTGCAGATGGTGACTGCAGCCATGAAATTAAAAGACACTTGCTCCTTGGAAGAAAAGCTATGACCAACCTAGACAGCATATTAAAAAGCAGAGACATTACTTTGCCAACAAAGGTCCATCTAATCAAAGCTATGGTTTACCCAGTAGTCATATATGTATGTGAAAGTTGGACTCTAAAGAAAGCTGAGCGCTGAAGAATGGATGCTTCTGAACTGTGGTGTTGCAGAAGACTCTTGAGAGTCCCTTGGACAGCAAGGAGAGCCAGCCAGTCATTCCTAAAGGAAATCAGTCCTGAATATTCATTGGAAGGACTGATGCTGAAGCTGAAACTCCAATACTTTGGCCACCTGATGAGAAGAACTGACTCATTTGAAAAGACCCTGATGCTGGGAAAGATTGAAGGCAGAAGGAGAAGGGGATGACAGAGGATGAGATGGTTGGATGACATCACCAAATCGATGGACATGAGTTTGAGTAAACTCCAGGAGTTGATGATGGACAGGGAAGCCTGGCGTTCTGCAGTCCATAGGGTCGCAGAGTCAAGCATAACTGAGTGACTGAACTGACTGACTGAATAAGAGGCAGGGGATAAGAGATATAAGCTCAGTTTAGTTTGGTTGCTCAATCTTGTCCAATTAAGCCAACTTTTTCACTCTCTTTCACTTTCATCAAGAGGCTCTTTAGTTCTTTGCTTTCTGCCATAAGGGTGGTGTCATCTGTGTATCTGAGGTTATTGACATTTCTCCCAGCAATCCTGATTCCAGCTTCTGCTTCATCCAGCCCAGTGTTTCTCATGATGTACTCTGCATATAAGTTAAGAAAGCAGGGTGACAATATACAGCCTTTACATACTCCTCACCCAATTTTGAGCCAATCTGTTGTTCCATGTCCAGTTCTAACTGTAGCTTCCTGATCTGCATACAGACTTCTCAGGAGAAAGGTAATGTGGTCTGGTATTCCCATCTCTTGAAGACTTTGCCACAGTTTATTGTGATCCACACAATCGAAGTCTTTGGCAGAGTCAATAAAGCAGAAGTAGATGTTTTTCTGAAACTCTTTCACTTTTTCGGTGATCCAGCAGATGTTAGCAATTTGATCTCTGGTTCCTCTGCCTTTTCTAAATCCAGCTTGAACATCCGGAAGTTCATGGTTCATGTACTGTTGAAGCCTGGCTTGGGGAATTTTGAGCTTTATTTTGCTAGCATGTGAGATGAGTGCAATTGTGCGGTAGTTTGAGCATTGTTTGGCATTGCCTTTCTTTGGGATTGAAATGAAAACTGACCTTTTCCAGTCCTATGGTCACTGCTGAGTTTTCCAAATTTGCTGGCATACTGAGTGCAGCACTTTCACAGCATCATCTTTTAGAATTTGAAATAGCTCAACCGGAATTCCATCACCTCCACTAGCTTTGTTCATAATGATGCTTCCTAAGGCCCACTTGACTTCACTTTCCAGAATGTCTGGCTCTAGGTGAGTGATCACACCATCATGATTATCTGGGTCATGAAGATCTCTTTTGTATAGTTCTTCTGTGTATTTTTGCCACCTCTTCTTAATATCTTCTGCTTCTGTTAGGTGCATACCATTTCTGTCCTTTATTGTACCCAACTTGCATGAAATGTTCCTTTGGTATCTCTCATGATCTTGAAGAGATCGCTTGCCTTTCCCATTCTATTGTTTCCCTCTATTTCTTTGCTCTGATCACTGAGGAAGGCTTTCTTGTCTCTCCTTGCTATTCTTTGGAACTCTGCATTCAAGTGGGTATATCTTTCCTTTTCTCCTTTGCCTTTCACTTCTCTTCTTTTCATAGCTGTTTGTAAGGCCTCCTCAGACAAACATTTTGCCTTTTTGCATTTCTTTTTGTTGTCAATGGTCTTGATCACTGCCTCCTGTAAAATGTCACGAACCTCTGTCCATAGTTCCTCAGGCACTCTATCAGGTCTAGTCCCTTGAATCTACTTGTCACTTCCACTGTATAGTCATAAGGGATTTGATTTAGGTCATACCTGAATGGTCTAGTGGTTTTCCCTACTTTCTTCAATTTAAGTCTGAATTTGGCATTAAGGAGTTCATGATCTGAGCCACAGTCAGATCCTGGCCTTGTTTTTGCTGACTGTATAGAGCTTCTCAGTCTTTGACTGAAAAGAATATAATCAATTTGATTTCAGCATTGACCGTCTGGTGATGTCCATGTGTATGTCCATATCCAACACAAGTCTTCTCTTGTGTTGTTGGAAGAGGGTGTTTGCTATGACCAGTGCATTCTCTTGGCAAAACTCTGTTAGCCTTTGCCCCACTTCATTCTGTACTCCAAGGCCAAATTTCCCCATTACATCAGGTATTTCTTGACTTGCTGCTTTTGCATTACAGTCCCCTATAACGAAAAGGACATCTTTTTTGGGTGTTAGTTCTTGTAGGTGTTGTAGGTCTTCAAAGAATCGTTCAACTTCAGCTTCTTCAGCATTATTGATCGGGGCATAGACTTGGATTACTGTGATATTGAATGGTTTGCCTTGGAAATGAACAGAGATCATTCTGTCATTTTTGAGATTGCATCCAAGTACTGCATTTTAGGCTCTTTTGTTGACAAAGATGGCTACTCCATTTTTCCAAAGGATTCTTGGTATAAAATAAACTGCAAGGATATACTGTGCAACACAGGGAATAAAGCCAATATTTTATAACTATAAATGGAATATAACTTTTAAAATTTTAATCATTACATTGTACACCTATAACTTACATAATATTATCTATCAATTATACTTAAATTAAAAAAAAAAAACCAGAAAACCATGCCCTTGACTCTACAGTGACCATGGCTGCAAACAAGAAAGTCACTCTGAAAAGCCACTCTTGTCCCTAGATGTGTTCAGAGCTAATTAACTCATTGCACTGTTTTAAAGTAACATTTAATCAATAATAAGGGGAATGCTAAAGTAAAAGAAATTAGAAGCTACTGCAAAGGGTCAGACATGACGTAGCAACTAAAAAACAAAACAAACACTTAACAAAGCAAGAATTGAGATGTCAGGTCTTTGGAGAGTTGTTTAATGGTAGGAGTCAAATCCCGTGTCCTGCTTCATCCCATTCAGAGAGGCCACTCTGTCTCACCCTTGAGTAAACACAGTCCCAGACCCCTGAAACTTTCTCTTATGCAAGGTAAATTGTGAACACCAAAAATGTTCATCACTGACACCCTTCTTAAACTCTAATTTTGCAAATCTATCAAAGACAAATAAACCTTAAAATTGTGCCCCTTGACCCTAATAATAAAAAAAATTATAAATCATTTAAATGTATGACAATAAAACAGTGATAATTTTAAAACTTAAAAAATTTTTAAAACATGTTATTACTTTTAAATGGTGACCTCTAGAAAAAAAACTCACATCCAGAAGCCTCCTTGGCTTCAAGGTTACAGTCTTTCATGTACACACAGCACTTAATTTACCAACCACAAATATCATATCAGCTGAGAGTCAACCTGATCAGGGATAGACTGAGAATACAACTGTTTGCAAAGTAGAAAATATTCTCCATAGGCTTGGTGGCACTGCCTATAAATAAAAACTGGTAGGCAGTTGTGGCAAAGTGCTAAGATAACCCCAAGATTCCCACTTCCTGGTATACATGTCCTGAACAATCCCCTTCCCTTGAATGCAAGTCCAACTTGTCAATATGATAGGATATCAATCCATGGTTATGTTATATTATTTAGCAGAAGAGAGTTAAGATCCCTAATCAGTTGACTTTACATTAAGCAAAAGGGGGGTTATCCTGGGTGGGCCTGACCTAATCAGGTGAGCCCATAAAAAAAGACTGAGAAATTCAAAGAGAGACATTCAGCTCCTGGTTGTGTAGTGGCCAACACATGGTGCAGAAGGGAGGGCCATGTGGCATAGTATGATGGGTGGCCTCTAGAAGCTGAGATCAACCCGCACTTGGCAGCCATAGAGAAAACAGAGGCCTCAGCTCTGTATCTGCAAGAAAATTAACTGTCAACAACCTCCTTGATTGAAGGAGTTTGCAATCAAGTTTTTCCCTAGTCGATCCTCCAGATGACAACACAGCTGACCAAAACCTTGCTTTCAGCATTGTGAAATCCTGAGCAGAGGAACAGTTAAAGCATGCTCAATTCCTAACCCACAGATACTTTGAGATAATATGTTTGTGTTCTTCATCTTTTTTTGGCTATGCCACAAGGCTTGCAAGATCTTAGTTCCCTGACCAGGGATAGAACCCACATACTTGGCGATGAAAGTACATAGTACTAACCACTGGACCACCAGGGAATTCCCTAAATTTGTGTTCTTTTGAGTGATTAAGTGTGTGGTCATTTGTTCTGCAGAAACAAGAAAGACTTAACATAGTAATGAAACGGGTGCTAGAATCAAGTCACATACAAGCTAGTAACTGATTTTCAGACCCTATGTGCTTCATGCCTGCTCCCAGGTCTTATATCTGAGTCAGCCTTAGCACGAATAGCAAACCAACATTCACATTTTCCCCTCCTTCTGTCTTCAGCCATAGCAGAAGCAAACAGCCAGCAACAGAGAAGATAAACTACACAACCACCAGATCAAGAAAAGCAGCTCTGATCATCTCTCACAACTCTATGAGACTGATCCATCTGACAAGGGGATCAGACAAGCTCTGATTTGGAAAGCTTTACATCAACATACTTTAGTACTATGTTTGCTATTCTGATTTCCTAGGAGAATAAGGGTTCACAAGTGCAATCAATCACTGTCAAATCAGCCACCCAACTTGTATCTCTCTAGAGTAGATGCTGCTGGTTGGGGTGTCATTAGAGTAAGTGGGCACTGTTTTTTCCTGCTTGTCACTCTTGTAGACAAATGGGGGTCTCTGGGAGAGTGATGCAACACTTCTAGAATACTTCTGTGAGATGGTTTCTGATTGCCAGACAACATTGCCCTAGTATACAAAGGCCATGTTCCCAGCGTCCCCATAGCAGAAGATAGGATGCCTTTCCTGGCAGAGCACAGATGGCTCAGTTCCTCTCATCAATTGCTAGAAATATTGCATAATATTATAAAAATCATGAGACACCCCCCCCCCCATGCAATCAACTACATTATGCACATCAACAGAGTGAGGCTATGGATCCAGGGAAATGGATTGCCTTCCTTTCTCTCATATTCTGAATCTGGGGAAAGGTAAACACAGACACTTGCCTGGGTGACTTCAAGAACCTTAAAGTCGGTCTTCTCACTTCCAGTCTTCCTTCATCCAATTCCCATTCTTCAATCAGCTGAGAGTTAGCTTTCTAAAATACATGCTGTCCTCAGGTCAAGTGCACACTCTGCCTCTGCACACACAACGCAAACATTGTTCAAAATTATTCTGGGGCCTCTAAGTAAAACCCAGATTTTTTCAGCATGATTTGCAAAGATTCTAGGATTTCTATATCCCTGCAAACTCTACCATCTCGCACCAATTTTGAACTAATATGAAGTTCGTGAGACCCACTTACAATCTGTATCGCCTCTACATTATAAAAGACGCTATTTCTTCTGCTCAGAATGTTCTTCCTCTACCTCCTTCACCTTATTAACTCTGATTTATTCCCTTGGATCACAGCTTAGAGCGTTTTTCCCGAAAAGCGCCCCCTGATCCCTTAATCCTGAGCTAGGACAAACTTGCAACATGCTGCGCCTCTTCCCTGGCTATGGAAGCACTCAGCGCACGCACCCTAATGGAATCACTTATTCATGGCTCTCACACTCACACACACACACACACACACACACAAGTGAAGTTGCCTTTATCCAGTTCACAGCTTTACCTTCATAACAGTATCTGGCAGTGAGTAGGTGTTTTGGTTTTTTTTTAAATGGTGCTGAATAAAGAAAGGAAGTCATTCTTTTCAAAGATATTTTTGCAAAAATTGTACTTGCATATTCAAAGCCCTTCAGGATTAAACCTCAAGCCAATTTCCCAACCTCTTCTACAGTATCCCTGCAGACTAAACCATCCATTATGTCCCACCCATACCACCCAACACAGTCCTACCTCTGAGCCTTTGTTCACACTGTCCCTCTCACCAGAATCTTACTATCAAGACCTTTCCTCCATAAACTTACTTGGTTTTCTCAACACAGGATTAGATTCTGGTTCCTCCTTTTGCCTCCTGCTTAGCACTTTGGAGTTTTTGTCTTGGGTGTTTGTGTGTCTGTCTCTTTTCAACTGAAATACAAATTCCTCAAGGATAGCAACAATGTTTTAGTCATCACAGAGCCACAAATGGTTCTCAATAAATATTTATAATTTTATGTAATACATAGTCCCTTTATGTAAGATGATTGTGTGGTTTAATGTGGTTTTAGAATTAAAGGGTATGTAAATGGCAAGGAAATCCAAAAAAGAGGGGAGATATATATATATATATATATATATATATATATATATATTTACACACACACATAGCTGTTCCACTTTTCTGTACAGCAGCAATTAACACAACATTGTAAGCAACTGTACACCAATAAAAATTTTTTTAAAGAATTAAAAAGTATAATGGTGGCTTCCCTGGTGGCTTCCCTGGTGGCTCAGTTGGTTAAGAATCCACCTGCAATGTGGGAGACCTGGGTTTGATCCCTGGTTTGGGAAGATCCCCTGGAGGAAGAAACGGTAACCCACTCCAGTATTCTTGCCTGGAGAATCCCCACGGACAGAGGAGCCTGGGGGTTACAGTCCATGGGGTCACAAAGAGTCAGACATGGCTGAGCGACTAAGCACAGCACAAAGGGTATAATAGCAATAATACAATATCTACTAGATATTAACTGCATACCATACACCAAGAAATGCTTTCTATGCATTCCTTGTAATCCACTCACACTTGCATGGTAGGTTAGTATTCCTACCTGACAGATGAGGAAACTGAAAATTAATTCACATAAACTGGCAGAGAATACATAGTAAATGGCAGGTGCAAGATCTGAACTCACATCTGTTTGGACCCTGTGCCAAGTCGCTTCAGTCACGTCTGAGTCTTTGCGACACCATGGTCTGTAGCCCGCCAGGCTCCTCTGTCCATGGAATTTTCCAGGCATGAATACTGGAGTGGGTTGCCATTTTCTTCTTGAGGGGATCTTCCTGATGCAGGGATCGAACCAGCATCTCTTATATCTCCTATATTGCCAGGTGGGTTCTTTACCTCTAATGCCAACTGGGCAGCCCTTCTGGGCCCAATACCTGACCTTTTTCCACTAATACTGTATTTTCACTCCCAATGTACCATACAACTAAAATTCCACATCATCTCAACAGCATAAGCCTCCATAGTGAAGGCTGGTATTACTTTTTCCATGGGGTCTTATTGTGCTTGTGATGAACCAGGCCTACAAAGTTTCACAAAACTTTTTCTGGAGTCAGGGTCATATCTACTCCAGCTCACAGGCCTTATGCCATCAATCATCTATTAGGAGTAGATTTGCTCCATCCACACATATGTCCATCAGTGACACCCATTAAGCAAGAAACATTAGTTTCTACCTGGTCAAAAATCCAGCATCCAGGTTATACATGTCTAAATCCACACATAAGAGGTAAAACAAACACCCCGCCCTCCACATACAGTAACTAAACCATGAGTGTGTCCTCTTTGCAAGGGAATTTCGAGGACTGGGAAGAAGAGCCATATCAGGACACAAGACAGCACTTAAGGAGTAGGCTTAGCATTTTTATCACATTCCGCTATTCTTCCAAGTATCCAGCCCTGCGCTAAATACTTTATATTCATTATTTTATTAAATCCATACAACTCTATACAAGTGTTATTATACCTAATGTAGAACTGAAAACTACTGACACTGAGTAGTTAATATTACTTAAGATACTCAGCTAAGAAGTAGAGAGGCGGAAATCAAACCCAGGTCTAACTCCATAGCCTACACCGATGATCACTTCTATACAATGCTTCCAAGGTCATCTATCTCTGTTCATAACTTACACCAACAACCAGCATCACTGAACCTCAGCACCTAAACAACACTATCAGAATTGCTCTCTTTCTGCATAAGTACTCAGAACAAAACAAAGAGAGCCCCGAGGCACACCACCAAATAACTTTTTCACTCCAGGGGCATTCAAACCCCAAAGCTACTTTTCCAAGCATCTGGGTGTTTGTCCCAGATCCTGACCTATTTCCAACTTGTGTAATTATATTGTTTTTCTAATTGCCCTTGGCTGTTCCAATGGGTGGAACCATCGCCTAGCCTGTCCTCAGCCACTGAGCAATGTTGCTAGACAGCCATTAGACAGCTGTTTCTATCCACCAGCAGAGGTAGATTCATATCTAAAGGGAACGGAAATATTCGTTCAGAGTTTCACAGCTTAAACAGAAAATTCCCCAGGAGTTCTTTTGAGGGCAAAGATTCCAAACTTTGAAGAATTAACCTTATGATCAAGCTGTAGCCTTTGGAGAAATATTATTGAATTACTATATTCTTTTAATGTGAATAATTCCTTCAGAGATGAGATAATCACTTCTTTTCCCTTTTCAAGTTATTTCCACTACTTTTAAATACTATCTTCTCATCCAAACTATTCTATTAACAGAAGGAGAAGTGAACTGCTCAAAGTAGGAGATAATTAGGCAGAAAAAAAAAGTCTCCATTATTTATGGGGTCTGAACAAAGGTCACTAATCTGAAGCTTAGACCCGAAGACTCTTCCAGGTTGAATTATTTCACATTTGATTCAGATCAGAAAGTGATTGTGAAAAGATATTCAGTTTTTGGACACAGTGAAGGTCTTCAGAGACACTGAAATAATGATAATAATAGCAACTAACACTTATTGTGAACTACAAAACAGACATTTTACATTTATTATTCCATATAAACCTTATAAAAACCCAATGAAGTAGATCCTACCGTTGCCAGGATCTTACAAATAAGCAAATGAAATCTCCAAAAGGTCAAGCTATTTGTCCAGTGACTCACACCTGACAAATGGTATAACCAGGACTCACATCCCAGCCTCTCAGATTCTGAAAACTAACTTCCTCATTTCTACTGGCATCATGTGTATACATTTCCAATACCGTGTTAGCTCTTTGGCAAAGTCTCAAGGACCTGTCCAGAACTGGGATGTCTCTCTGCCAGAGAAAGCACTTCTCAGAACTGATTCACACACTTACCTGTTAGAAGAAAATTTGATGAAGATGAAGTGAATAATGAATAACCAATTAGAAGGAAACCCAATATAAGAAAGGGATGGCACCTAGGACTTCAGAGGATTTATTGCTCTTTCTTTTTGAAAAAAGAGTGGAAGGGCCCACAGACATCATCTGTTCCAATGGCCTCTTGGGACAGATAAGGAGAAAAGTGACTCTTTCAAAGTCTCAACGTTACTTTCCTGGTACAGATATGAAAGCACTGGTAATGTACTTCACAATAGCCATATTGCCATTTCTAGCATTTTTCTTACTATTAGTGTTATTACAGCTGCTACTAGATGATTAGGAGACTACAGCAATACTATTAGAAAGCCAAAGAGATACTTGACTCGAGCTGTTCCATGCTGTGTTCACCACTAACTGGGCACTAGGCAGTCCTCCAGCACTTGTGTTTTATGTATACGATGATGGTACACACTACCATGGCATATTCAAAGCAGCTTTTATCCAAAAATGTCATAGTCTTCCTTATCCTACCACATACATACACACACACACAAACCCTCTACCCCATTCTTTCATTGAATTTCCTTCCAAGTACTGAACACTACCTAAAAAGATCTTATTTGTTAGTTTGTTTGTTTGTTTACTGCCAGTCCCCTGCCCTTGACCTATAATGTGAACTCTAGGAGAGCATGAATTATACTTGTCTGGGATGTCACTTATCCCCAGAGCTTTGAATTAAGTATTTAGTTATTGAATGGAGATACCATTGACTTGAGTCAATGCAATGTGTTTCCTTGTATTCCTTTTATGCATTTTCCTTCAAATTGTCTGAAGCAAGATGGGGGTCTGTGAATGAATGAATGAACATATAAATAAAGCTTGTAAATGCATAAATCCTTTTTAGTACCTAGGAATCAGAGAAGAGAAAAGCCTTCATCTGTTGTTCTATTTTGGTTTTGTTTGTTTTGTTTTGTTTTTCTGTGAGGAAAACAAATGTAGCTATTTTTCAATACCTGTTAATTCTTGGCACATGAGTCCAGGCCAGGTCGAGTTGAAGCCAGTTTAAACCAGGCTAAGATAATATGTTATGTATTAGATTATGGTTTAGAACTGAATTAGTGGTGCTTTAGTCCTAAGAATCTATATTCTTCAAGAGAATCAGTCATCAAATGAACAACAAAATGATTAAGAAATAGATTGGTCTTTCCAAAAACATATAACTCTGGCTTTGAAAGACTACTCACAAAGGTCACTACATAACAGGCTTGAAATTGTACCTGTTAGAAGGAAAACTAGTCTCTCCTACATAAAATTCTAAGAAGACAGCTTTGTGTCATATTACACTGCTAGGATACAATCTTAGAAATATAAACATTGTACATGGAATATGGTAGGAATATGGAAAAGTGAGTTAATTACTACAGAATCAGTTTCTAAGAAAACAACGTCCATCTTAAAAACCAGAGGGAGAACTGCAAAGTTGGAGTGGGTTATAATGCTATGAGCAGAGGTAGGATACATTGCTTCTGCCATCTTGCTAAAATACCCCATGCCAGATTCCTTGAGAACTGTCTCAGGCATTCAGAGCCGATAGATTTGTCATTGTAATAACTGTTTTGGGATCATAGGACCATACCCTAGATCCACTGAGGTTACAAATATAGTACCTAATGCCTCACCATGGTTCCAAGATTCCTGACCTCAAATTTTCGTCTTCTATACTCCTTTTTCCTGCTTAAAGTGATCCAAAAACTGCTCAAATCTTATGTCAGGAAAGTGATTGGGATTTGCCCTCAGAGATGTTTTCTTCAGCTCATACAATAGTTTATAAAAAATTGAACCAATATTTAATAAATTGAAAATTCCATATTGCAAGAAAAAAGTCAGCTTTTCAGATTCTCTTGAATTTCCTTTCTTTTTGGCACTGAGTCTATAGTCCCAGGTGACAAAAGTCAGTTGAAGCTGAAGAGAATCTGCCCCTTTTGGACAGGGCATGTGCTCTCCAATTTTCCGCAGTCTCCACCAGTTTTTATTGTATTCAACTTTAAGGTCTGTGCTTATTGGCACTTATCATTGCACTCACATTTTTTAATAGCGTGCAATTATTTCTTGGAATCAGTATCTATCAAAAAACAGAAATCAAAAAACAAAGAGAACTTTATTTTTCAAGAGGAATCATAAATTCACTTGGAAAAGGCAAACCCAGGAGTATTCAAGACAGTGTTCAAGAGTAAGTTAAAGGATTTAACCCCCAGATAATAAAGTTACAGTAATTAAGACAGTGTGATATTGGCACATGGAAAATAATCAATAGACTAGAATCCAGGAATACTTAAACAGAAGATTGATTGATAATAGATGGTGACATGATACACAGCATTACTATTCAAGAAAGAAAGATGACTTATTCAATATAGTGGATTTCAATATTGCAAAATAAATTAAGATTTTATATTGCTTTATGCCAGTACCTCCTGTGTTAGAGCCCTATATACAAAGACAAAATTCTGAAACTTGAGAAAATATAGAATAATATATTTATCATATTGAGTTAGGAAAGGTTTGCTTAATCAATGTGTATAAAGTACAAGCCATAGGAAAAAGATAAATTTGATTTTCTAAAATATAATAGTTTTTCTCAACAAAAAGACACCATAAGTAAGTTAAAATGTAGGCCACTATCTGGGAGAAGATATTGGCAAAACATATATCTAGCAAATGAATAAGTTTGACAATACCAAATATTGGTTCTAATGTAAAGAAATGGGGACTTTCATATACTACAAGGGGAACTAGAAATTGTTTCACTACCTACTTTGGTAATTAACTGGGTGAAACTAGTAAAGTTAAAAATGTGTATACATTTTTTTAAAATGTTGTGGTAAAGAAGATGTGTATACATGTTAGTTCAGTAAGTCCACTTATAGGTGTATCCAGAGACTCTTGTATACATGCTAAGAAGATGTATTCAAGAATGAGCTAGCACTTCATATACAACATGAATGCATCCCAAAATATAATGCTGGGGCTTTAAAAGGTGTACTGAAATATCATTTAAAGAGTTAAACACTAAATAAAGTTTGTAAGTATTCAAACAATACTATATTTGCAGTAGACCCATGCATATATGGTAAAATCTTTTTTGTAGTCATGAAAATTCTTCAAGATAATGACTGTCTTCAGTAAGGGAAGATGACTACAATTGAAACTTTCATTGTTTTCACTAAAGAGTCAGCTGTCAATTTTATTGTTGATTCTTTGAAGGCAATCTTTTCTTTCTGCTTTTAATATTTTCTCTTTGTCCTTGGCTCACCTTAATTTTATTGTGATGATTCTAGGTACAATCTTCTTTCTATACTCCTGCCTAGAGTTTACTATAGCTATCCATCAATTACTTGAATCAGTAACTTTGGAATTTTTGACAATTTAGAAAAATACTTGATCAATCATTGTATCTTCAAATACTACTTCTGCAATATCCTTTACTTTTTTTCTGGTCTGCCCATTACATTTTTTTTTATATATTTTACCACATTTCATTTGTCTCCTACACTCTCTTGTGTATTATTCATCCTTTTCTTTCTTCATGGTTAAGTTTGGATATTTTCTTTCTCTTATCCTCCAGTTCAAAAATTCTCTCATCAGCAGTATCTAACCTGCAGTTTAACCTGAAATTCTTCATTTCAGTTACTGTATCTTTTGGTTCCAAATGTGCTATTAGATTCTGTTTTGTAATAGTTTTCAAATTTTTCCATCTTGTCCTACTTCCTTGAACGTATTAATTGCAATTGTTTTAGCTATAACATTTAGATCTCCTAGGGAGTGGTTTACATTATCTGTTTTCATCTCTTGCTTATTTGCTTACGGTTGTTTTGCTCAAATCTTACTTCTACTACTGAAATTTTTATTGATCATTTTATATATATATATATATATATATAAAACAGAGATATCTGAGACTGAATGATGACTGTCTTCCTAACGGTATGCCAAATAATAGTGATCTAATCACAAAGTGAGATAATTCAAAGTTGGGCTTCAGTTACCGTGAGAGCTGATCTATTCCCAATTCACTTATTCCTAACAGCCTTACTCAAACCTTATGATTTTACCAGGGACTTTCTTCCTTGGCAAGATCTGAACTCCAGTTTTTATCCCTCATCCTGATTAGTATTCCAAACACAACATTCAACTTAACTTTTCAGCCACTGCTTTTGAAATCAACAATCACCCCCAAGGAGAGAAGCAGCACTGAATGCCATGATCACCATTAAGAGATTCTCTTCTCTCTTAGAACTTTGTCTTTCAAATCTTCACTTTCTTGGTGGCTCTCTGATGCCTTCAGCTAGAATTTTTAAATATACTATTCAGCTTTTTAAATTGTCCTCATACAGAGTTTCAGTCATAAGTAGCATAACCTGGCATTATCAGAAGCAGAATGCCTCTAAGATGAATTTTGAGCATGTCAGATAGCCTGGGTTTATATCTTCGTAGACCCAAGCATATTCATTGAATTTGGTTAAAATTCATTCAGCCATTTCATACAGCCACATTATGTAACAATAGGCCAACAGAAAGAAATGTATTATTTATGTCAGCATAGAAGGCTTTCCCAGGAAAAAGTACAGAGTTTTAAATCTACCCTATCTTGGCTTTAACTCATTTGTTCTGACACCCCAGGAAAACAACACAAATTCTCTGTTCTTAGTCTCCTTGTATGTAATACAGGGATAAGAGTACTGCCTTAACTACCCCACAGGTTTATTTGGAGGATTAATTAGAACGAATAGACAAAAGTACCTAGTACAGCACCTGGCCCATGGTAGTTCAGTTCAGTTGCTCAGTCATGTCCAACTATTTGTGATCCCATGGACTGCAGCACGCCAGGCCTCCCTGTCCACCACCAACTCCTGGAGTTTACTCAAACTCATGTCCATTGAATCGGTGATGCCATCCAATCATCTCATCCTCTATCACCCCCTTCTCCTGCCTTCACCAGCATCAGGGTTTTTTCCAATGAGTCAGTTCTTTGCATCAGGTGGCCAAAGTGTTAGAGTTTCAGTTTCAGCTTCAGTCCATGGCAGGTATTCAACAAAAACTAATTTAATCAAAATGAGATTATCACTCCAATTCAAAGGTTATTGCTTTAAGGAAAGAAGTCTAATACACAACAATTATAGTTGTCTATCCTACTGAAGTTCCAGTGTGCAAGTGAGAGTCAATTCCCAGGTAGGTTGATAAGAAGTCCGGGGTCCCCAGAGAGGAGAGAAGGATCTGGGGCTCTCAAAGAGGAGATAGGGGTCTGGAGTTCTCAAGGAGGAGAAAAGGACAAACTTGTTTTCTACATTCCTTAGTCTTAGTCACATAAAACATTTTTTTTCTTTAAACCCAGAGCTGATGATTACACAACAAAACAACTCAGCTTAAACTCTGTACTAAGGATTATACAACAACAATGTATTCTGCTTGAGGACAGTTTCTCCTTCTTGAAAACCTTCTGACTAATCCTGCTATCTTAAAATGTAAATTATGGGAGTGGGTCTAGTAAGATCTTCCTATTGTTAGTTCTAAACCTGTTATCTTAAAATGTAAATTGTGGGAGTGGGTCTGGTAAGATCTTTACAACCTTGAGACATTCTTTTGATTTACTGTAATAACCAATTGAAGAACTATATAGCTCCCTCGCTAAGACTAGCAAGGGGGACACTCTCTGTCTATTTTCTGATATCTGTCAGAAGATCTCTCTATCCCTTTTTATACTTTAATAAAACTCTGCTATACAACAGCTCTTGAGTGATCAAGCCTTGTCCCTGATCCTGAAGCTAAGTCTTCTTTGGAGATCACGAATCCAACATTGTTAATGGTAAGCTATCACAAGCAAGGATTTGATGTTTAGCTGGAGGATTCTGACACATAACTATGCTGTCCTTTCCCTTAAAATGGATCCAATTGTAAATTTTGTTAAAATAGGCAATCACTGTAGAAAAGGAAATCTTTCAAATTTAAAAGAAGGACAAACTCAGACCAGACAATTACTGGGTTACTCTACACTCTGGCCTCATCAAGGATAATTAGCGGAAAATGAAGAGAGCTCTTGAGTGCTGACAGATGCATCAGGCACAAACTCTGGACTCCCTGAATGCTGACTACGCCTCAGGGGCAGAGCATCTAAGGTTACTTCTCCAAAAGAGAGACAGAGGCTCACAGGGTCCCCTTTTGCTTGTGACATTTCCATTCTGCCATCCATGGTATGTTAAGCACTTCTTTCTGCCTTCCCTGGGTAAATGAGGTGCCATTATTTCCCCTTTCCTTTCCATGAAAGGAAGTGAAAGTGTTAGTCACTCAGTCATGTCAACTCTTTGCAACCCCATGGACTGTAGCCCACCAGGCTCCTCTGTCGATGGGGATTCTCCAGGCAAGAATACTGGAGTGGGTTGCCATTTCCTGCTCTGGGGGATCTTCCCGACCCAGGGATCAAACCCAGGTCTCCTGCATTGCAGGCAGATTCTTTACCATTTGAGCTCCCCAGGAAGCCCCCATAGGGTTGATAAACTGATGCTTGAAGAAGTCATATAACATGCCAAAGTCACACAGCCAGTATGTGGCAGACAATTCAAGTGACATCTATTGAGTAACCTGTCATGCGTCGGGCAATGCGCTAGCAACTGAGGCGACAGCGAATGAAAAAACGCCCCTGCTAAGATTCTAAGCTAAGGAAGGAAACAAGAAGACAATCCTGAGCACGTGCTCTAAAAACAGCTTCTTTTGTATTAAGCAGTCAATGGGACAAGTGTTAGGACTGTCAAGAAAAGATGTCAGAGGAAGAAGAGTGACAGCGAAACCACAGGGCAGCTAGACATGGTGGTCAAAGGGTGGCTGTGTAACCCACCCAGCCCCAGCCCCGGACTCCTCCCAGAATTAGTACCCAGCTCCACACAGCAGGGACTTTCATTTTCATGGGAGTGAGGGCAGAACACGTAAAGCAATAAAGAAGCAAGGCAGTTATAGGTTAAATTCTAAAAAAGAAATAGAACAGGGTAGCGGGAGAAAGGACAACTGGCAGAGTCCTTTGGTAGAGTATTGCAGAAAAGCCTCCACGCAGATGCGGTGTGTAAGCTGAGAGCAGAAAGGGAGGAAGTTAGAGGCAGACGCACTGGGACTTGAGGCAGGAAGAGCTCAGCATTTTGAACTGTGTCTGAAGTCATGGAGGAAAAGTGGAGGCCAATATGAGCTGAGAGTGCAGTCAGGAAAGTCCAGATCACACAGGAAATGCGAAGGTCATGGCACAGACTGAGATGGAGCCTGTACACATTTCACTTCCCAAGTGGCAATAATGTACTGTTACTCCTGGGATCACATAGAGCTGTCACCAACAGGTGGTTAAGCCCAGCAGCATCACGTCATGGTTTCCATCTGGACCTTTACATCTGATTCTGTTCAGCCTCAGTTCACAGTGAGAAACCTCCTTATACAGTTCACTGAACACAGACAGTAATATCGTACTAGAAGTATGTAATGTGATAAATATCATTACAACAGCAACCGTATCACCATATATAAATGTATCCACGGAACATAATGTACATCTTAAATTTATAGGTACACATGTCATGTTTATCTAATGTAAATATGTGTGTACATACATGCTTACATACATACATACCAGGATAAGCCAAAAAAAAAAAAAAAAAAGAACGAAAGAAACCTCCTTGTTCCTATTTCACCTCCTCGTACTTTATGCATGAACTTTTCTCAACCTACTAGACTATAATTTTGTTCTAAGCAGAGTCTGCAGAAATTATCCCAATGCTTTGCACATAGCAAGCACTCAAGGGCTTCCCAGGTGGCTCAGTGATAAAGAATCCACCTGCTAATGCAGGAGATATGGGTTCAATCCCTGAGTCAGGAAGATCCTCTGGAGGAGGAAATGGCAACCCACTCCAGTATTCTCACTTGGAGAATCCCAAGGACAGAGGAACCTGGTGAGCTATAGTCAGTGGGGTCACAAAGAGTCGGATATGACTGAGTGAGCACACACACAAACAGCAAATGCTAGTTAGCTGATCTTCAAAAGCAGGCCCAGACTTCACACTAGAAAGTTTGAGCATTCATCACTGAAGTCTGGCAGGAGTCAAGAAGAAAAGGATTCTCCCAGCTCAGAATGAGGGGGATGGAGGGCATGGCAAGAAAGGAAGCCACCAGCCAGCCTCTCGCATCCCTCCTTTAAACTGCTGCTCCAGCCACTGGCACTTAACCTTTGGGTGGAAACACACAGACTTCAGAGAGTGGCCTCTGAGAACCCAGCCTCATGGAAGCGCACTATCGATTTTTCCAGGCAGTGCAATTCAAAGGAAAAGAAAAAGGTGTTTTTAAATTATGCTTTTCAGCTGGGACAAGAAAATAATAGTTGCCATATTTTTGGATAATGCCACACTGATGTCTCCGGGCCTCTGCCAGCATCTCTATCAATTACACGTCCTGAGTGAGAGCAGTGAGACACTGCTGATTGGAGCTCCAATGACCAGCTTTTACCAATACCTATAATAATTTAGTGCTTCTGTCAGGAGCTGGGCTCATTTGCTCAGACAAGGAAGATAAAAGAATTTGGGCTTTGAGATGTCCTGCTACTGCACTGCAGGAAAGAAAATGCCCCTTTTTCTTCTGTTTCGAGTCAAACTGTCAAGTATTTATCAGTATCTGGATGATATTTTTTGCTATGTTCTGCGTTTGAAGTAACACACACACAAACACACACACACACATACCATCTCACCATGTTCTTACCATTCAGAACATCACTGCCTCAGTTTAGCATGAATAGGGCAGCTTCTTAAAAAAGATATCACTTGATCTCAGTCATAAAGAATCAACAAGAGTTCTGAGCTGTTGTGAATAATGGAAAATAATTTCATTTAACACTGTAAATGAATTTTTTTTTAATTTTCATTATATGTTTAGTGTCAAAGTATAATGGATACATGTAGGAAGAAATTGCTTTTTTTTTCTGGCCACAACACATGGCATTGGGATTTTAGTTCCTCAGTCAGGGTTCAACCCTGAAGTGGAAGCGCGGAGTCCTAACCACCAGATATCCAAGGAATTCTCTAGTGGGAAGGGATTGGAAAAGGGGAGCAGGAGTGCATTTAATAACTAGGAAAAGACCTAAAAATAATAACTCTAGTGGGAGGAGGAGGAGGAGCTACTGTCTGTTAAGCTACTGTGTCAGAAATAGTGATGAGCACTTTCCATATAATTTCATCTCTGCTCACAAAATCACCATGGGGATTATTACCCCATTTTGAAGATAATAAAGCTCGGGTTCACAGAAGCTAAGTCTCTAGCCTAAGGGTTCATAGTTAATAACAAGCAAGACCAAGAATCACACAGATTCCTCTGGAGGACAGAGAACCATGTTAAGAGTATGAGCTTTGAAGAAAATTTTAAAAAAAGAACCAAATTCTGGGACGCAAGCCTCCCCAAGTGTGTTCCTTTCCTAAATTGAGAGAGTGTTGAATTGCATCATCTCCACCACGTCGTCTAGCTCTGTGCCCCAAAGTCTAAACAACCCAGCCCAAGGCTGGACTGTGCCCCTCCAGTTTGCTTCCCTGTCTGATCTTCCTCCGCCAGCTCCCAGCCCCTCCTCCTAATTCTCCAGACAGAACAGAGCCTCAAAGTGAATCCAACAAGAAAACTTCTGGTTAGATTCTATGACTGATGGGGAAGACCAAGAAGAAATTATGCTCACTTGATGTCTCCAGCACTAACAGCAGTGCTTTCTAAACCACCAAAAGGAGTCTTGAAATAAAGAATTAATGGATTCCAGAACTAGCATACGCTGATTGGTGACAAAGGGATTGTACATAATTCAGTGTTATACTGCTGACCTTGAAATATCTCTGGGCCAACAGCCTAAGTTTCCTTTGAACAATGTGAGTCATCAGAAGGTATAAGAGTAGGAAAAGAAGGAACAATGCCAAACACACTAATATCAAAATGCATCTGAAGAGTTTGAATAAAATGGTCTCAACAAATATAAGATGGAAAAAAAAAGAAATACTTCTAAATTAATGTTACCTCCTGACTTATGTATGTGTAATGATCTAAATGGGCTTCTCTGGTGGCTCAGATAGTAACGAATCTGCCTGAAATGCAGGAAACCTGGGTTTGATCCCTGGGGTCGGAAGATGCCCTGGAGAGGGGCATGGCTACCCACTCCAGTAGTCTTGCCTAGAGAATTCCATGGGCAGAGGAGCTTGGTGGGCCATAGTCAATGGGCTCACAAAGAGTCGGACACAACTAAGAGCTAACACTTTCACTACAATGACCTTAATAACATAATATTATTTGCAGACCAGTAACTATTTCACCTCTAGACTTAGAAGCATGTGCTCAATTGGACCAAAAATCGTTTTTTTAATCATATGCTTTTTGAAGAAAATGCAGGACTACCAAATATTCAAGATTACTGCATAACACTGTACAAAATAGGTGATTAGAACCTACTATATAGCACAAGGAACTCGACTCAATACTGTGTGATGATTTATATGGGAATAGAATCTAGAAACGAGTGAATATATTGCCCCTGCTGGGCAACGAGAAGCCACCACAATGAGAAGCCTGTGCACAACTAGAGAGTAGCCCCTACTCTCCCCAACTAAAGAAAATCCCTCACAGCAACAAAGACCCAGCACAGTCAAAAATTAATCTTTTAAAAAAGGAATGCAGTTTAAAAGAAAAGATTATCATATAGATGGATCTGTGCATGTAACTAGCAGACAGTAACTTCAGTCTTACTCCTTAGATTACAAAGCCGCTCAAGTGCCTTCCTAATGCCAGGCATCAAGCTAGTTTCTGGAAGTACAGGAAGGTATTGTACATCATGCTCTGGGAAATGGCTTTCAACAGGTTGTTTGAGGGAGACCACTTACTGCCTTCACTCCACATTTCACATATGCACGCAGGGTCATTTTTCTATGTGTTTCAGTAAACACACAGCCCCTTTCAGCACCAGCTCAATGGTACATATTATGTGTCTTTTCTTTTCTTAGCACCTAGTCATACTCAATTCTCTGCAGCAGTGCATGACCTTCTTAACTCTACAGTCCAACAGGCGTGACTTTAACCATAGGAAAAAAATCAACTCAAGCATCACTATTCATCATTTGATAGCCCACTTCAGCTAGGGTTGCCGGTTGAGATCCATCGCCAGAGCATTCAAAATCAAAGAGCTGCTTCACTATCTGATTCAATGGAAGCCTCTTTTGGTGTGTTACACTGCCTGAGAGTCAAGATTCATATTCAACCAGGAACATGACTCCCCGTCCTTCAAAACAAGCAAACCATCAAAAAAACAAAGAATTATGCTTAAAAGCACCATTGAGAAGGGAAAATGCATGAACTACCTTAGAATAACTTATTCTAAATTGCATATAGTCATCAAGTTAAAAACAAAGACTTTGAAGAAATATGACCCAGCATGTTGGGTGAGTTTGCAAAGGAGGAAATAATGTTATTGGGAGGAACATATTGTATTTTCCTCAGGAAAGAGGGCACTTCCCTGAGGATAATAAACATCTCAGGAGAGCAAAGAGAACAGGCAGAGTAGAGACAAGGGAGAGATGAGCGGAGCCTTCACAAGTGGTTCAGAGAGTGTGCGTAAACTAAATGAATATACAGGATTCCTTGCGCACATCATTTTTACCCCAGTTATAATGTGATGTCTGGGTCTGGTGCAGGCTCTTCACAGTATCTCACTGTGAACAGATCTGGCAGCTACTGTTCTTCATCCTACCATGCTATGATGAAATCTCACAGACAAACAACCAGCAAAACAACCATTCCTACCTGCTGGCCATCTCCTCTTGGAAAGAAAGAATGAAATCATAGAGAAAACCAGAGATGTTAGATCATAGAAAAAATGATTAACCATGACTCACTTCACAAATAGGAAAAACTGTCTCCCAGTGTTTCTGTGCAAGTTTGTTTTAGCTTAAAGGCATTGCTTTTCTGATCCATTCTTTCCCTGGCTCTTCCCACCCACCCCTATCCTTAAACCTTGTCTTCAGTGTAGGGAGGAAGAAAGGGAAGTTGCTGTCTGATAAGCAGCACTCTGGGCTTCCCTGGTGGCTCAGATGGTAAAGAATCTGCCTGTGATGCAGGAGACCGGGTTCGACCTCTAGTTCGGGAAGATCCCCTGGAGATGGGAATGGCTACCCACTGCAGTATTCTTGCCTAGAGAATTCCACGGACAGAGGAGCCTGGTGAACTGCAGTCCATGGGGTTGCAGAGTTGGACACAAGTGAGCGACTAACACTCACTTTTTTTCCCAGGTGGCGCTAGTGGTGAAGAACCCACCAGCCAATGCAGGAGATACGAGTTTGATCTCTGGGTCAGGAAGATCCCCTAGAGGAGAGCATGGCTACCCACTCCAGTATTCTTGCCTGGAGAATCCCAAGGACAAAGGAGCCTGGTGGGCTACAGTCCATGGGGTCACAATGAGCAGACACAGCTAAAGCAACTTAGCACACACATACGTGCTAGCAGCTGCCTTGTCTTCAAACCACAAGTACAGATTCTACACCTGCTGTCTATAGTGAAATTTAAAATAGTGAATTTTGATTTTCATTGAACTCCAGATTCAGTCTTCAGGGGAAATGAGAAACAGTATTAGTGAACATGCCACATGCTCAGAGAAGTACAATGCATGAAGCAGCCATGGATCATTTCCTCAGAGAGCCACCATCTAGTTGGAGAATCAAGAATCAGGGATGACAAACGTGGGGCGCATTTGCTTCTTCTCACCTAACCTGCCCCACGACAGACATTACTAATCCATCCTGGTGTCCTTTTCTACCAATCTCACATACACATCCTCAAAATCCCCTCTGACTTACCTCCTAAAGTAATGGAAATAAAAACAAAAATAAACAAAGAAACCTAATTAAACTTAAAAATCCTATCCAAGGCAGCCTGTCATTAGCCACTATCCAAGTTTCAGAGTTTGTACATGATCTGAAATATATTTGTCATTTCTAGTCACAACAGAGTAACAATAACAGCCGATTATCTTCCTAAACCAGGGATCAAACCCAGGTTTCCCACATTGCAGGTGGATCCTTTACTGTCTAAGCCACCCGGAAAACCCAAGAATACTGGAGAAGGCAGCCTACCCCCTTCTCCAGGGGAATTTCCCAACCCAGGAATTGAACCAGGGTCTCCTGCACTGCAGGTGGGTTCTTTACCAGCTGAGTTACCTGGGAGGCCCCAGTACCAAATAGTACTGTGGAAAGCAAGTTTGGGGGTTCAGACAGTTAAGGCAGTAGGGATTCCAAGGAAAACTACCTAGAGGAGGATGGACTTAAATAGACTGTAGATATTCAAGTATAATTTTAAAAGTGAAACAAACTAAACATGGACACCCACACACAGGATGGAATAGTTGGTTGACCAAGGCTAATGGGAAGATCTGCATTTTCTTTCAAGAACTCCCAGGCAATGGGGCTTCTCTTGACTCTAGGGAGGCACTCCCCTCCCTGGGATAGGACCAGTAGCCCCACACTGCACTGCATCTCCCACTCCTCAGCTAACAGCATGCTCAGTCACCCCTGAAACCCAGCTTAGCACACTGCAGTGATCCCCAAACCTCAGTCTTTCACAAACCACCTTGCCCATTTTTTACCACCTCCCTGTGCCACTTTATTATTCACATAATATTGTATGTAAATCAACTCTTTTTAATTTAAATAAATCCATTTAAAATAGAAATACTGTAGCCCTGCCACTGGAAAAGGCAGTCTCATGTGCATTAATTTAATTAAGAAGTAACTACTTTTAAGGTATTTGTTTATATGCCCCCTAAGATAATCTCATGTGTATCTATTAATAGGTCTCTGTACCACATCAGCATCAGTAGTTAAGAGTAAGTGCTTTGAGATACAAAATACTCCATATAAAATAAACAAGGTCCTATTGTACAGCACAGGGAACTATATTCAATATTTTGTCATAAACTATAATGGAAAAGAATCTGAAAAAAAGAATACACATGTACATGGAATCTCCTTGCAAGGAGATCCAGTCAGTCAATCCTAAAGGAAATCAGTTCCAGATATTCACTGGAAGGACTCATGTTGAAGCTGAAACTCCAATACTTTGGCCACCTGATGTGAAGAGCTAACTCATTAGAAAAGACCCTTATGCGGGGGAAGATTGAAGGCGGGAGGAGACAGGGATGACAGGATGAGATGGTTGGATGGCATCACTGACTTAATGGACATGAGTTTGAGTAAGCTCTGGGAGTTGGTGGCGGACAGGGAGGCCTGGTGTGCTGCAGTCCATGTGGTTGCAAAGAGTCAGACAGGACAGAGTGACTGCACTGAACTGATACATGGAATCTAAAATATGACACAAATGAAGCTAATTATAGAAATTGAAACAGACTCATGGACACAGAAAACAGATTTAATCTTGCCAAAAGGGAGTGTGCTGGGGGAGCCATGGATTGAAAGGTTGGAATTAGCAGATGTAATTTACTATATATAGAATGGATAAACAACAAGGTCCTACTGTATAGCACAGGAAACTATACTCAATATCCTATGATAAACCTTAGTGGAAAGAAAAAGTTTAAAAACCACTGTGTGTGTGTGTGTGTGTGTGTGTGTATAAAATCGAATCACTTTGCTTTATACCAAAACTAACACAATATTGTAAATTAATTAAACTTCCATTTAAAAAAAATAGAATATACACTTTGGAGTAAAGTGGATGGGAATTCTAAGCCCAGCTCCATCACTTATTATCTGAAAGGCCTTGGAAAATTACTAGAGTCTCTAAATTTCCTCACCAGTAGAAGGGGTAAGTAATAGTAATAGCAATGCATACTCTTATTCAGATAATTCATTAAGGGAAGGCCTGTATTGTGCTCAGCAGAGTGCCTAGTACCCAGTCTTTTTAGGTACTTATATTATTCCATTTCATCCTGGTTAGGGATATCTGTTCCAACTCCAGCTATTTTCTATCCCAAGGTTATAAAGTAGAGTGAAACAGCAGAGAGATGTTTGATTAAATCCAGGCTTCATCACTTCAAGAGGGTAGCCTAGTTATGTTACTTCTTTAAACTCTCAGTTACTTCATTTGTAAAATTAAGGAAATAGTGGTAACTAATTCTCACAGCTAAGGAATGTAATAAATGAGGTCATATACAGAGAGTGCTGGTCTGCTGCTCTTGCTTGGTAAATGGTAATTCTTTTTATATATATTACACAGAGGTTTCCTTTGAATTTCTGAAAACACAGATACTGTTGGGTTTTTGAAATCCCCAACCATTCCTCTGCTTTGGATCCACTTTCCTATATTGAAAAACACTGGATTCTTCAAAAGTAATTGTGTACTCTCCCGTGCACATGAGCAGCCACAACAAGCCTATCCTAAGAAGCAGAATGAAGGAAGCCTCCCCAAAGTTCAAACCTTTGCACCTAAGAGGCAGATTCCTTCTTACATGGCCTCTAGTTCTGTCAAAATGAGCAATTTCTCTTCTGTCATTAGAATGTAAACAGTGTGAGTATAATGATCCTTACCTGATGGATCAGATCCTTTCTGGTACCTGGTGGGCAGGCCATTTCTCTTAACTACAAACCATTCAGGTTTCTGCTATGTGAACTGATGTCTTTGCCAAAGAAAGAAGAGCCCGCCTGCACTGCCTGGTACAGTGCTTTCTCCGGTGAAAACTCTCACTGTGGCCTTTAACCCAAGGGGCCTGGAGGTGGCTGTGAGAAAACCTCTTTGACGAGTGAATGGAGCAGCTCTGTCTCCATTTATTCGTTGGCCTTTCAGTTTAGCACTCCCTCTCCGGCAGTAACTCCAGAACAGCTTTGCTCAAGTGGACTCATACTACTAGAAATGGTCCAGAGACCCATAACTCATTTCACAGCGGCTGCCAGGGAGCTGTCAGACAGTGGTTCTTTCGGCCACAGGTCAGATTTAAAGCTGTGACCTCAAGGAAATGCACATGCTCCACATCCCATTAAGAGTAGCTGGAGACAGACAGTGGCCCCCATGGAGACCATCAACTTTGTTTTGTTACTAGGCCAGAACTGTTGTCTGCATTGAGAGAAGAAAAGCTGCAGTTGCAGCCTCCCTTAAAGGCCGAAATTCACTCCAAATATTTTTCCTCCTGGACAAACACTCCTCCACTTACTTTTACAAGCCAAGGAAGAAGAATTCTAGTTCTAGTTCTCTGATACAACTCAAAGAACCTAAAGCAAGAGTCAGCCCAAGAGAATTCCCATCTCATTACAGCATCCATCTCAACTATGCCTGCCAGGTGGTCTGAAATAGCATGTAGGTTTCTAATTGAATGGCAATATCAATAAATGATTGGGAATGACTGCCTGCGACATTGTGCTGAGAACACTAAATTGGGAAGGAGGAGGTGGTCAATTAGCAATGTCTGCCTTACACAGGGGATTTGGAAAGGACAGCATTATGCCATGTATTTACTAACTTTAGCTATGACTATTTTCTTTCTTTCCTGAGCTGTTGTCATAGTCTCCAAATCAGCTTTCCTGCCTCCAGGTCTCCACACACCAGTGCACAGCCCCCATCCTGCCACCACAGTCAGTAATCTGCATCTAACACCTCCTTCCTCCTATGACTCACATGGTCCAAGGTCTCAGCACAGGGTGTAACTCCCTCGGCAATCGAGCTCCAGCCCGTCTCTGTAGCCGCTTCTCTCATCACTCCTCACCACAATTACTTCTCACATTCCTTGAGATGTCCTTTCTCTGGCTCATGTTACCCTTTTTCTCTGAAAAGGTTTCTTCTACCATCCTCCCCTTTTGCAACATTACATATTCTTCAAAGCTCAATTCAAACATCACTCCTTAGTCTCTTCCTCCAGGATGCCCAAGACCTTTTCTTCATATGACTATGATGGTCCTTTTTATAGCATAGTCTTATTAATGAGTACTCTTTCATGCAAGTGATAGAAGCCAATTCAAACTGGCTTAATAAATAACAAAAATACCAAATTAATAGCTTTAAAGTAGGAATGTACTATTATGCCCGTGTGTGTGTGTTCAGTCATGTCCAACTCTTGGTGACACCGTGGACTGTAGCCAACCTGGTTCCTCTGTACATGGAATTTTCCAGGCAAGAATACTGAAGTGGGTTGCCATTTCCTACTCCAGGGGATCTTCCTGATCCAGGGATTAAACCCATGTCTCTCACATTTCCTACATTGGCAGGCAGATTCTTTACCATTGCACTGCCAGGGAAACTCAATTCATTAATGAAAATTTTGGTGACAGAGTCTTCTGACAGGACTGAATCAAGATGCTCAGTGATGTCTTTACAGATGATTCCTTCATTTCCAGGCATTTTTTCTCTTTGAGTTGCCTCAATTTCAAGCAGTTGGAGAATCAATAGGGAGTTTTCTCCCCTAATAGTTCCAAGAGAAGGCCCAGAATTGAGTTTCATTGACCTGTCTTAGATTATCTGCCTGGCTCTGGACCATGCATTGTGGGCACGAGTACAGAATTTGCTGACTGTCCAGGTCTGAGTTAGATGCTGCGAACCAACTCCACCCAAACCACATGGACTACAAGTGGGGAAGACTGAGTTCATCAAAGGAAAATAGAAGTGTTATTTCCAGAAAAATGAAACATCTATCCCAAGAAGGGAAAATACACCACTCACACACACACTTAAAATGATGAATTTGGAGCTTATATATCTCTTTTCTCCACCAAACTGAGCCCATTGCACCGCTTCATGGTGCCCAGTGGTGGAGCTTTCAAGGACAGTATAAGAATAAGCACTTTTCCTTAACTCTTTGAAAGTGTATGGGAGCTTCATTTCACTCTCTTGGGAACATGGTTATTAATTGTCTGTGTTTACTAAATATTTCCTCATCCTGTGAAGCAATTTATGAGTCTTGGTGCAGCTTGCAGAGACAAGCATTTCTCTAGTCCTTGCTTGACAAGTACAGAAGGGAATTTATGTGAAGTGTTCTGTGATATGCATTATGTTTACTTGCTAATGAAATTTATTCTGGTTTTTGTGCTTATTTATAGCACACTGTTTCAGAAGTGACGCAGCCATTTAAAAATGGCTTATATGTGACCACTTTAAAATATTTTAAATATCTTATTGTAACAACAAAAGATAAGGGAGCTAAAATGATTAAGAAACGAGAAGCTTTTGTTAATGGCAAGAGACAAAAAAGAAAATGAGAAATCTGTAGTGAATACAGATATATGTGCATTGTCCCTGGACTTTTATTTGAAATCATATTTGATTTTTAAGTCTCAATATGCAAAGAAAATCCCTAATCACCCATGGGTAATCCCCGAAAAGTCTAACAAACTTAGCCTTAGAGTTAATACCTTCAGTGAGTTTTTCTTTCTCTGTAACTCCCAAAAGTGTCCCATTATGTACCTGATATATAGTAAGACACCCACTGGCTTTACAGTTTTTAATTTCTACATTCAAATTCCAACCTGTCATATTCTGGTTCTATGATCAAGAAAAAGAGCAACTGGCTTAAAAATGTTTTTACATCCATCATGAAACCCACATGACATTGATTGCAAAGTAGAAATATGGCAATTCAGACTCGTTTATCTAACGCTGAGACACATGATACTTATTTATTTAACAAACACATATAGCACTTACTTTATACCAGACATTATCCTGGGTATTTCATATATATTTACCCATTTAATCCTTACAACCAGCCTTTGACATAGGTACTAATATGATTCCCATTATACAGGTGAGAAAACTAAGGCTCAATGAAATTAAGTAGTCTGCCTGGGATTTCATAGTAAGTGTTAAAGCCATCAACTGGACATGAGTACCTGACACTGTAGTTTGTGCTTTTGACCACATACTAACTGCTTCTCCAGTAAAGTAGTTTCGTAGTAAGGAAAGCCAGGTTCAAACTATCTCCACCACCTACTAACTAGTGACTTGAACGTTATTTCATCTGTCTGATCCTAGATTTTCATCTATTATGTGAAGATATTATCATATATATCCCCTAGCACCATACCTTGTATTCAAATGTGAGTAAACAGTATGCTAATTCTATTAGCATATACGAGTATGCTAATTATAGATAAACTCAGCCTCAAACTCCAGCCAGTGAGTTGGAAAAACCTTGAGGAACATCTCAAAGGAAGGCACAATTCTAGAAATCACCCAGTGAACTGAGATAGAGATGAAGAGGAAAGAAAAAACAATACTTCAGGCTTAATGCTCAAAACCAAGTTCTGGCTTTGAATTATCCAATTCATTTTGGGAATGTCAACCTAGCTCGTGAAATGCCGCCAGTAGTCCAAAAGTCTTATTAGGCTTTCAAGAAAGAAGAACTAGGCTATTGATCTGCACACTCAAGAAATATCAGAGTTGATTCAGTGTTCCCCAGTGACAGAGTCAATGAATAGGTATTGCCAAAACAATCCCCACATTCTGGTTATAATGTGTGTGAACTCCTTCAACAAAACACAGGGAGGCCACAGCCAGAGGAAAGATTTCTGGCTTCAGTAAACCACTCAGCTGGTGTTTCCTGACAACCTGTTGACCAGATGGAATCACCTTTAAAACTAATCTCAATGATTATATTAAATGCAGCATTAAGGTGGCAAAAAAAAAAAAAAGGATATCCAGGAAGTCTAGGGTTCACTTACAGGCCCTGACAAAACCCCAAGAATCAAAATAAATCTGGGTAGAAAAAGAAAGTATAGCTATTTATTTGTTCCCAGTTGGCTAGTATATAACCTGTAGACATGGGGCCATAGAGTCTATCCTCATTGACTCAAATGTGAAAAAGGATTATTAAGTATCTCTATAGCAACAACTTCAGTTCAGTTCAGTTCAGTCGCTCAGTTGTGTCTGACTCTTTGTGACCCCATGGACTGCAGCACGTCAGGCCTCCCTGTCCATCACCAACTCCCGGAGCCTCCTCAAACTCATGTCCATTGAATCGGTGATGCCATCCAACTATCTCATTCTCTGTCATCCCCTTCTCCTCCTGCCTTCAATCTTTCCCAGCATCAGGGTCTTTTCAAATGAGTCAGCTCTTCACATCAGGTGGCCAAAGTATTGGAGTTTCAGCTTCAACATCAGTCCTTCCAATGAACACCCAGGACTGATCTCCTTTAGGATGGACTGGTTGGATCTCCTTGCAGTCCAAGGGACTCTCAACAGTCTTCTCCAACACCACAGTTCAAAAGCATCAATTTTTCATCACTCAGCTTTCTTTATGGTCCAACTCTCACATCCATACATGACTACTGGAAAAACCATAGCCTTGACTAGACAGACCTTTGTTGGCAAAGTAATGTCTCTGCTTTTTAATATGCTGTCTAGGCTGGTCATACGGAGAAGGCAATGGCACCCCACTCCAGTCCTCTTGCCTGGAAAATCCCATGGACGGAGGAGCCTGGTGGGCTGCAGTCCATGGGTTCACTAAGAGTCAGACACGACTGAGCAACTTCACTTTCACTTTTCACTTTCATGCATTGGAGAAGGAAATGGCAACCCACTCCAGTGTTCTTGCCTGGAGAATCCCAGGGACGGGGGAGCCTGGTGGGCTGCCATCTATGGGGTCGCACGGAGTCAGACACGACTGAAGTGAATTAGCAGCAGCAGCATCTAGGTTGGTCATAACTTTGCTCCCAAGACGTAAGCATCTTTTAATTTCATGGCTGCGGTCACCATCTGCAGTGCTTTTGGAGCCCCAAAAGATAAAGTCTGCCACTGTTTTCACTGTTTTCCATCTATTTGCCATGAAGTGATGGGACCTGGTGCCATGATCTTTGTTTTGAGCAACTATTTGTTAGGCACTGGGCTGAGCATGGAAGCTTCTTACATGACACTAGTTGTGAAAAACCCTCCTGCCAATGCAGGAGACATAAGAGATGCAGATTCAATCCCTGGATCAGGAAGATCCCCTGGAGGAGAGCATGGAAACCCACTCCAGTATTCTTACCTGGAGAATCCCATGGACTGTGGAGCCTGGTGGGTTACAGACCATGGTGTCACAAAGTTCAACACAATTGAAGTGACTTTGCATGCACACAAGCTAAGCATATAAAGTGAACTAAGTGATAAATACTTCACAGGTATATTTCAATACAGCAAGTATGACTATTATCCATTTGATAGATAAGGTGACTCTAAAACACTAATTAGCCTTCCCAATTTTACACAGTTAGTTTATCGCTTTCAATATTTTTATCTGCAAATAGAAGTTTAGACTTCAATCTAAATCTAAGAGGCAAGAACGCTCTCTAGAGTCTCTCTTGTAAGAATACTAGCTCCATTTGTGTGGATTCCACTCCATGATCTAATCACCTCCCAAAAACCATACGTCCTAATACCATTATACTGAGGTTCAGGTTTCAACATATGAATTTGGGTGGGGACAAGAGCATTCTATCTCTAGCAGCCTTAAGTTCCATGAAAACAGGGACTGATTCTGTGCTTGCTGATTTTTAGCCCTTGTTTCTATCACACTGCATGGCATATGGCAGGACTCAGGAAATACTGGTTGAGCTAAAAAACAAATTAGAGAAACCAAGAATTCCACTTTGTTCTCTTAACCTCTTTACTAACGCTCCGCTTAAGCAGATTCACACCGTGACCCATTACCTCCTGACTCCCAACTTCTGTCTATTTCCTTCAGCTCCACAAATTCCATGGAGCTGGACTCAGCACTTTGTAATAAATGCACAGTGTGCCCTGATCTCATGGGCTAGGTCTAGAAAACAACTATAGTTTTCTCAAGGTTTTAAATTTTACCATAGATAATAGGCAAATAAGTAAACAAATTAGCAGTACGGTGTATAATTAACAGCAGAGATGTCTTCACATATTAAATGTACCTGAGTTGGTTACATAATCTCTTTCAGCATCAGTAATCTCAGCAAAAAAAAATGGGGATAATGATATTAATGTCTAAAGATTTTTAGATATTTGGTAAGTTAGTATATGTAAAGTGTTCAGCCCAGAAGTGGAAACTATTATTCATAAACCAAATTTCTGTAACTATAGAAATGTTCTTGTCAGAAATGTTGCTTCTACAAAGAGCCAAACTCTTTAATAAAATGATGGGCTGACTTAAGTTTAAGGGGTTAAGAACTATTCCTGTAGGGATTCCAGGTAGTTGATGTAGTTAGTATAAAGAATTCATACAACAAAGTGCCTGACTTTTTGAACTCAGTCTATGTTGATCTCCAATGGAACTTATAGGTCCACCAGAGTAGTGAAACCAAGGTCAATTCTGTTTTGCAGAATCCAGTCATAGATTAGAGTCCTTCCACTAAAATCTTTGCTATGTTAGTGAAATACATCAGATGGCGAAAAACAAATGCTATATATAGGATGTCACTTACATAACAGGCTTTCCAAGTGGCTCAGTGATAAAGAATTTGTCTGCAGTGCAGGAGACATGGGTTCAATCCCTGGTTGGGAAGATCCCCTGGAGAAGAAAATGGCAACACACTTCATTATTCTTACCTGGGAATTTCCATGGACGGAGGAAGGAGCCTGGCAGGCTACAGCTCATGGAGTTGCAAAAGAGTTAGACACAATTTAGCAACTAAACAACAACAATAACAACAATCCCTTATATAAGGGATCAAAAAAAAAATCTAAACATAAAAAGAAAGATTCTGAAGGGTGGTTTCCATGGGCTGGGGGACGTGGAAATAAGGAGATGTTTATCAAAGGATACAAACTTTCTACTATGAGAAGAATATGTCCTGGAGATCTAATGTAGAGCATAGTGATAATAGTAATAATACTGTGTTCTATACTTAAAGGTTGCTAAGAGAGTACAAAAAAAAAAGGTAATTATGCAGTGTTATGCAGGTGTTAGCTAATGCTATGACTGTAATCAGATTGCAATATACAAGTGTATTAAATCAATATATAGAACTCCTTAAACTTGCATGATGTTATACATCAATCATATCTCAATAAAACTAAGTGGAAACCCCTTTGCTGTGTGAATTAACTCACTCCATTCTGTTCTATTTAAACTTGATATTACTCTACCACTTAGTTTTAACAACAAAAGGAAAAGGAAAGTGAAGCCACTCTGTCATGTCCGACTCTTTGCGACCCCATGGCCTGTAGTCTACCAGGCTCCTCGGTCCATGGGATTTTCCAAGCAAGGGCACTGGAGTGGGTTGCAATTTCCTTCTCCAGGGGATCTTCCCAACCCAGGGATCAAACCTGGGTCTCCCACATTAACAACAAAAAGCAGTTGCAAACAAGAGCTCTACAGTTCTTCTTTCTCATGTTAGTTTTATATCACCAGAAAAGTCAAGAAGAATGTTTTCCAAAGGTTGTGGCAGAGTCTATGTCATATGAATCGTTCACCAGTATCTCACACCCATGCAGACATTACTAATCAATCCAAGTGCTCTTTACCACTAAAGCCCACACTCAGTTCCTTAATGCTTCTCAACACAGAGCTCCAGAAACTACACCACTCAAGCAGATTTGATGTGTGAGGTGTAGCCTCTTCCGCATACTGGAAATGTTATACCTGAAGCCAGAAATCAAGTTAATATAATAAGAAACACAAGTTTAAACCTTATGATGGCACCACCCATGAGGATTAGTCTTAGAATATGATTGCAATCAAAGAACTACAGCCCTGAAGCAAAACAATAATTTTTAAATAATTCAGACTTTTTACTTGCATTCTCAAATACCATGAGTGAGATATAGTGAGCTCAGGAATAACTTCTTTTAAATTTTCACTTTTTTCCCCTCCACTTCCTTGTTATACAACATCTGAATTGGCTCACTCATCAAACTCTTCAAAATATTTGTCTTCCAACCTTGTAACAGACCCTACTCACACTTCTTTCCTTCATTTATCATTATTGTTTAGTTGCTAAGTCATATCCAGCTTTTTGCAATCCCTAATTTCCTTCAATATTATATTATCGAAATTCAAAAAGCCAGTCTGGAATGACACAAAAGGGGTAAATACTGAAAGGGTAAAATCATCATCATCTAAAAAAAAAGGAAGAAGGAAAGATTGGAAATGCTCACACTTTAGAAATTTTGGATAGATCTAAGCTATGGTTTTAGGCTATTATGTCATCCTTCCACCATTTCAAGAATCAACATCTCCCATTATTAATACTGGAGTTCAAAAAAAAGGTCTCAACAAGTCAAATCTAAGAGCAGCTTTGGCATAAGAAATGGCTTTTTAAATTTTATTTCTAATTGGAGGATAATTGCTTTGTAATATCGTGTTGGCTTCTACTATTCAATGTGAATCAGGAATGGCTTTTTTGAAGCTAATGCTCAGAATTCCCCATAGAGCCTGGGGCAGGAGGAACAGTTACTTCAAAAGATGAGAGCTTATTTCTGCCTGTATAGCTACTTCTCTCTAACATTTCTTACTCATATAATAGAAAATGTGGAAGAAGAAAAAAGAGGCTGCTCAAGAGAGCCAGTCTTGATTTCATTCATTAAAGGCACCAAAAGTTAAGGACAAGTAAAAATCCAATTGGCTTTTACCTCATCGCAAAACACAAATGCTCTGAGCAAGAAAAGATTTTGTAAAAAAAAACAAACAAAAAGAGGGATGGAAAATATAACCCAAAGCCATCATTTCCATAACTTTAAAGGAATCTTGATCTTTCCACTGATATGCAGAATTTTTCTTCCAGCTTTGGGTCATAAAAATTTTCACACTGACATCCAATTTTGTTTGAATTCTAAAACTTTTCTGGAATATGTAATCCACACAGTTGTTAACCCAAGGATTAAGCATCCTTCACCAGGGTCATTTCTTTAGTTTGGGACACCATGCACTCATACTCTGATACTGTGAGAGATGAGGAACATAGAGGTGTGGGGTAAATAGAGCACCCGAAAAGCACATGCAATGTCAGAAGCCAGTCTTTAGAGAAGAGAGAAATATTTAAGTTTAGCAAGGCAATGTGCAGAGATTCTGAAGTCCACCAGACTAGGAAAGAGACATATGTTTAAATCAGCCACATGCTCAGTAGATCTCCACCCACCCAGTGTGGTAGACACCCAACACAGGACTCCATAGGCTACACCCCACTACCTCTGAGGATAGCTCCAGCAATGTTTTATCTTCGATCCTGAACCAGCTTGCTGTTCTGATATCTTAAGGTTTCATTCCATCATTTCATACATACACTATGAGTTTACTCCATGCGTGCATGCATTCTCAGTCATGTACAACTCTTTGCAACCCCACACACTATAGTCCACCAGGCTCCTCTGTCCTTAGGATTATTCAGGCAAGATAATTCTTGAGAGTGTTGCCATTTTCTACTCCAGGGGATACTCTCAATCCAGGGATCAAATCCATGTCTCTTTCTTTACCACTGTGCCACCTGGGAAGCCCCTTAGTCCAAGAGATGAGGTCAAAATTTTATTCCATAATACCAAATAAAAAAGTTGGCTTAAAATTCAACATTCAGAAAACTAAGATCATGCCACCTGATCCCATCACTTCGTGGCAAATAGATGGGGAAACAATGGAAACAGTGAGAGATTTTTATCTTCTTGGGCTCCAAAATCACTGCAGATGGTGATTGCAGCCATGAAATTAAAAGACGCTTGCTCCTTGGAAGAAAAGCTATGACAAACCTAGATGGCATATTAAAAAGCAGGGATATTACTTTGTCAACAACGGTCCGTCTAGTCAAAGCTATGGTTTTTCCAGGAGTCATGTATGGATGTGAAGTTGGACCATAAAGAAAGCTGAGTGCCGAAGAATTGATGCTTTTAAACTGTGGTGTTGGAGAAGACTCTTGAGAGTCCCTTGGACTGCAAGGAGATCCAACCAGTCCATCCTAAAGGAGATCAGTCCTGGGTATGAAACTCCAATACTGTGGCCACCTGATGTGAAGAGCTGACTCATTTGAAAAGACCCTCATGCTGGGAAAGATTGAAGGCAGGAGGAGAAGGGGATGACAGAGGATGAGATGGTAGAATGGCATCACTGACTCGATGGACATAAGTTTGAGCAAGCTCAGGGAGTTGGTGATGGACAGGGAATCCTGGCATGCTGCAGTCCATGGGATTGCAAAGAGTCAGACACAACTGAGTGACTGAACTGACTGAAGATCAAAATTGACACTTATTAACATAGTAATAATAACACTTCAAAAAAAAATAACACTTCAACAAAATTCTCATGATGAAAACTAAAGAATGTTTTGGAAAAACACAAAAGTAAAGTTGAACAAACAGAAAGACTTTCCATATTCTTAGCTAGGAAAAGCCAACCTCATAAAGTTGTCAATCCTCCCAAAGTTAATTTTTAGCTTAATGAGCTCAAATAAAATGCCACCAGGTTTTTACTTTCCTGGAGATAAAGTTGATTGGAAAGCTCATTTGGGAAAACTATGAAAAAGGGAAAATTGTAAGGAGTAGGAGGGGTGAGTTTGATACAAAAACATTTTTAAACCTTTTATTGGTTCATGAATAGACAAAAAGACAAATGGAACAAATAAAAAAACCCAGAACTAGACCTAGTAACATATGGAAATTTAGCATTTAATAATTGAATTTATATAATTGAATTTTTTCATTAATTCAAACTCAGCATCTCAAATGAGTAGGCAAAGGATGGATGTCTTAATAAGTTGTATGGGAATAACTGGTGAGTCATATGGAAAAAGACAAAATTAGATCAATTCCTCACTTCACACACCAACATAAATTCTCAGTGGGTTAGAGACTTATATATAAAATAATGAATATAAGTAATGAAAGAAAACATGGATGAATTCCTCTAAACTTAGAAGTAGAAAATACTTTTCTATGACTCCGAATCTAGTTATAATAAAGGGAAAATCTGGTAAATTTAACTGCAAACTATCTTAAAATATAAATATTTTTATACTTAAAAATATAAAACTTCATAACTAAAAACAAAAAATGACAAACCAGACAAAAGCAATCACTTTTTGCAAGGGAGATGAGTTAATATTCTCAAAGTAGAGAATTAATAGATCAAAAAATTACAGAAAAATAGACAAAAAATATGAAGTCAGTTCACCAAAAAAGTGACTCTTAACCCCTACAAAAAGAAGCTTAATCTTTCTCATAATAAAAGAAATGCAAATTAAAACTATACTTACTGCTCAATGCCAAGTGACAAAAATCTGACAGTTCAACCTCTTTGAGCAAGACTGGAAGAAATAAGCATTCTCATACAATACTGGTACAAAATGGAACGAACCCATGGAAAAGAAATTGACAGTATCTAGCAAAATTCATTAGTCTTTACCTTTTGACTCAGCATTTCTAGAGCACCGTCTCAATGGCAAAAGTAGAAGATGTATACAAAAGGCTATGAGTTTCACCATGATTTAGTACAGTACAAGTCTGTAGACAAACTAAAAAACTATCAATCAAGAACTAGCTCAGGAGTCCCAAACTACAGCCCTCAGACCAAATCTGCAGGCCTATTTTCACACAGCCTTCAAGTTAACTGTGGTTTTACACTTTTAAATAGTTGCAAGGAGAAGGAGGAAAAAGAGGAGTGGGAGTGAGAAGGCACAAATATGTTTCTACTGTATCTTTATAGGAAAAGTCTGTTGAACCCTTGACTGGATGAATGAATATGGCAGGTTCACACAATGAAGTACTACACATATGAAGAAGAATGTGTTCATATGTGCTCTGACGTTTCTGACTCTTTTCAACCCCATGGTCTATAGCCCACCCGGCTCCTATGTCCATTGAAGTTTCCAGGCAAGAATACAGGAGTGGGTTGCCATTTCCTACTCCAATGTTAGATAGCAATCACAGATAAATGCAAAAACGGATACATGAAAACTTATTCCCATCTAAGTTTACCCCAATTAAGATTTCCTAGAAGGCAGGAAGAATGAGGACTAAAAACAATAACTGCAATGGATTGAAACACATAAAATCTGTTTAAGTAAACAGTTCATAATAACATTAAAGAAACAGAAAAGAAAACAGCACACTGGTCACTTTTGGAGGATGTTGTTATGGACTGCTTCTGACTCTCCAAAATTCTTCTGTTGAAGCCCCAGTGTTATCGCATTTGGAGACAGGGTCTTTAGGAGATAAAAACAGGTCATAAAGGTGGGGCCCGCATCTGACAGGACTGACATCCTTTATAAGAAGAGAGCTCAATCTATCTCTATGCCAGGCATCTAAGAACAGTCATGTGAGCATATAGCCAGAAGGTGCCATCTGCAACCCAGGGGGAGACTCTCACAAGAATCTGAACCCTGTCAGACCTTAATCTTGGACTTCTAGCCTCCAGAACTGTAAGGAAATAAATTTCTGTTGTTTAAGCCAGCCAATGTACTGCATTTGTTACGGCAGATTAAGTTAACTGATACAGAAGTCAAGGAAACAACTTATTTTGAAACTGGCACAAAAAAAAAAGAAAGAAAGAAAGAAAGAATCAAGCATTTACACTGCTTTTCCTAAGCAAATTATTTATTACGAGATACTCCAACTAATAAGTGAAGGAGGAGTCCTCAAATTAGAGTGTTACCAATTCTGCCCTCCCTCATTAAATAATGCTTCTAGGCAATGGGCAGCAGTGGCTACCGCCATTACAAAAGGAGTATCATGACATTACATGCCTCCTAATAAAAATAAGCATCATCATTTATGGAGTGATCTTGAAAACACCAAACCTTGATCTTATTAAGCTTTTAAATCTGATTACCGATTTGCAGAGAATACAGAAGAAAGAAAAGTGCTTTTAATGACACTGCAGGAATAAAATCAGCAAAATTCTGACTGTGGGAAACAGTATCAAAAAAATAACCAGACCAGAATTGCAAAGGCAACAAGCAAGAGAAAACCGATAGATCAAAAAACGCTTAAGAGACCTGTCCATCAAATTAAAATACATAGGCCTTATCAGGATCCAAAGTCAAAGCAATTTTGAGAAAACATATCTGAGGCAACTGAAACATTTTGACATTAAGTAGTATTTGACAAGATGAAGCATCAATCATTCACATATTCAGTTCAGTTGCTCAGTCTTGTCCAACTCTTTGCGGCCCCTTGACCTGCAGCACTCCAGACCTCCCTGTCCATCACCAACTCCCGGAGTTTACTCAAACTCATGTCCATCGAATCAGTGATGCCATCCAGCCATCTCATCCTCTGTCGTCACCTTCTCCTCCTGCCCTCAATCTTTCCCAGCATCGAGGTCTTTTCAAATGAGTCAGCTCTTTGCATCAGGTGGCCAAAGTATTGGAGTTTCAGCTTCAACATCAGTCCTCCAATGAACACCCAGGACTGATCTCCTTTAGGATGGACTGGCTGGATCTCCTTGCAGTCCAAGGGACTCTCAAGAGTCTTCTCCAACACCATAGTTCAAAAGCATCAATCCTTTGGCACTCAGCTTTCTTTATGGTCCAACTCTCATATCTATACATGACTCCTGGAAAAACCATAGCCTTGACTAGACAGACCTTTGTTGACAAAGTAATGTCTCTGCTTTTTAATATACTGTCTAAGTTGGTCATAACTTTCCTTCCAAGGAGTAAGCATCTTTTAATTTCATGGCTGCAATCATCATCTGCAGTGATTTTGGAGCCCAGAAAAATAAAGTCAGCCACTGTTTCCCCATCTATTTGCCATGAAGTAATGGGATCGGACGCCATGATCTTAGTTTTCTGAACGTTGAGCTTTAAGCCAACTTTTTCACTCTCCTCTTTCACTTTCATCAAGAGGCTTTTTAGTTTCTCTTCACTTTCTACCATAAGGGTGGTGTCATCTGCATATCTGAGGTTATTGATATTTCTCCTGGCAATCTTGATTCCAGCTTGTGCTTCATTCAGCCCAGGATTTCTCATGATGTACTCTGCATATAAGTTAAATAAGCAGGGTGACAATCTACAGCCTTGACGTGCTCCTTTTCCTATTTGGAACCAGTTTGTTGTTCCACGTGCAGTTCTAACTGGTGCTTCCTAACCTGCATACGGGTTTCTAAAGAGGCAGGTCAGGTGGTCTGGTATTCCCATCTTTTTCAGAATTTTCCACAGTTTATTGTGGTCCACACAGTCAAAGCCTTTGGCACAGTCAATAAAGCAGAATAGATGTTTTTCTGGAACTCTCTTGCTTTTTTGATGATCCAGTGGATGTTGGCACTTTGATCTCTGGTTCCTCGGTCTTTTCTAAAACCAGCTTGAACATCTGGAAGTTCATGGTTCACGTATTGCTGAAGCCTGGCTTGGAGAATTTTAAGCATTACTTTACTAGTGTGTGAGATGAATGCAATTGTGCAGTAGTTTAAGCATTCTTTGGCATTGCCTTTCTTTGGGATTGGAATGAAAACTGACCTCTTCCAGTCCTGTGGTCACTGCTGAGTTTTCCAAATTTGCTGGAATATTGGGTACAGCACTTTCACAGCATCATCTTTCAGGATTTGAAATAGCTCAACTTGAATTCCATCACCTCCACTAGCTTTGTTCATAGTGATACTTCCTAAGGCCCACTTGACTTCACATTCCAAGATGTCTGGCTCTAGGTGAGTGATCACACCAACGTGATTATCTGGGTCATGAAGATCTTTTTGTATAGTTCTTCTGTGTATTCTTGCCACCTCTTCTTAATATCTTCTGCTTCTGTTAGGTCACTACCATTTCTGTTCTCTATTGAGCCCATCTTTGCATGAAATGTTCCCTTGGTATCTTTAATTTTCTTGAAGAGATCTCTAGTCTTTCCCATTCTATTGTTTTCCTCTATTTCTTTGCATTGATCACTAAGGAAGGCTTTCTTATCTCTCCTTGCTATTCTTTGGAACTCTGCATTCAAATGGGTATATCTTTCCTTTTCTCCTTTGCATTTTGCTTCCCTTCTTTTCACAGCTAGCAGCTGAGAGGAGCTACCCCACATCCAAGGTAAGGAGCAGTGGCTGCATTTTGCTGGAGCAGCCGTGAAGAGATACCCCACATCCAAGGTAAGAGAAACCCAAGTAAGATGGTAGGAACTGAGAGAGGGCATCAGAGGGCAGACAGACTGAAACCACAATCACAGACAACAGGCCAATCTGATCACATGGACCACGGCCTTGTCTAACTCAATGAAACTAAGCCATGCTGTGTGGGGCCACCCAAGACGGACACGTCATTGTGGAGAGGTCTGACAGAATGTGGTCCACTGGAGAAGGGAATGGCAAACCACTTCAGTATTCTTGCCATTAGAACCCCATGAACAGTATGAAAAGGCAAAAAGATAGGACACTGAAAGATGAACTCCCCAGCCAGTAGGTGCCCAATATGCTATTGGAGAACAGTGGAGAAATAACTCCAAAAAGAATGAAGAGATGGAGCCAAAGCAAAAACAACACCCAGTTGTGGATGTGACTGAGGATGGAAGTAAAGTCCAATGCTGTAAGGAGCAATATTGCATAGGAACCTGGAATGTTAGGTCCATGAATCAAGGGAAATTGGAAGTGGTCAAACAGGAGATGACAAGAGTGAACATTGACATTCTAGGAATCAGCGAACTACGATGGACTGGAATGGGTGAATTTAACTCAGATGACCATTATATCTACTACTGTGGGCAAGAATCCCTTAGAAGAAATGGAGTAGCCATCATAGTCAACAAGAGAGTCTGAAATGCAGTACTTGGATGTAATCTCAAAAACAACAGAATGATCTCTGTTTGTTTCCAAGGCAAACCATTCAATATCACGGTAGTCCAAGTCTATGCCCTGACCAGTAATGCTGAAGAAGCTGAACAGTTCTGTAAAGACCTACAAGACCTTCTAGAACTAAAACCCAAAAAAGATGTCCTTTTCATTATAGGGGACTAGAATGTAAAAGTAGGAAGTCAAGAAACACCTGGAGTAACAGGCAAATTTGGCCTTGGAGTACAGAATGAAGCAGGGCAAAGGCTAACAGAGTTCTGCCAAGAGAATGCACTGGTCATAGCAAACACCCTCTTCCAACAACACAAGTGGAGATTCTACACATGGGCATCACCAGATGGTCAACACCAAAATCAGACTGATTATATTCTTTGCAGCCAAAGATGGAGAAGCTCTATACAGTCAGCAAAAACAAGACCGGGAGCTGACTGTGGCTCAGACCACAAACTCCTTATTGCCAAATTCAGACTGAAAATGAAGAAAATGAAGAAAACCACTAGACCATTCAGGTATGACCTAAATCAAATCCCTTATGACTATACAGTGGAAGTGAGAAATAGATTTAAGGGACTAGATCTGATAGACAGAGTGCCTGATGAACTATGGATGGAGGTTTATGACATTGTACAGGAGACAGGAATCAAGACCATTCACATATTTAGCACATACAGTTTAGAAATCCACTAGGTACAAGGCACTATCATCAGTGAGAGACAGTAAAATAAGACAGATACTGTCTTCAGCAAATAACAGTCCATCCAAAGGCAAGAGCACAGAAGCAAATATAAGAAAGTAAGACAGACTAGAAGTGTGGAACACGTCTTTGGAAATTCGAGAGAGAAAGATCACTTTCACCCTGGGACACCAAAGAGAACTCCCTCAGGAGAGGCATGTGGTACGAAGGTAATTTTAGGTTCCCAGTTACATGTATACTTGAGTATCACTAACTGACCTAATTAATTGGAAATAACCCAAACTTCTTTCTCCCCCAGTAGAGAGGTTTTGCCAGAATTCTCTGGATAGCATCATCAATTCTAGTATTTACACAGCCCGAGTAGAGCCTACTTATTCCAAAGAGAAAAAAGAAATGAACTTCAGCAGATACTGACATCTTATGGATAGTTAGCCTGCTGCATGGATTCCTAAGAAAATATAAAATGATGTCAAATTGTGCATGTGTACGTGCTCAATCACATACAAGTCAAGTCAGACTCTTTTGTGTCCCAGTGGACTGTAACCCACCAGGCTCCTCTGTCCATGGAACTTTCCAGGCAAGAATACTGGAGTGGATTGCCATTTCGTGCTCCAGGTGAGCTTCCCGACCCAGCGATCAAACCCATGCCTCCTACATTGGCAGACAGATTCTTTACCACTGCACCACCTGAGAAGTCCATGTACAAATGCGATTACCTATGGGATGGCCTGTCCCTTGATTTCTCCTTTTTCTGCAAAATGCATCCCCCTCCCCCTACTGAGGCTGGGGTCAGGATCGGGGCCTGAAGTCACATCCACGTTACATGACTCCCTACCACCACAGCTGACTGGATCAGCCTGGATTAATTCAGCTTGTCTCTCGCTGCAGTAGAATCAGGGCACAGTTTGAGCTTCTTGTGCAGCTCAAACTGCAAAGACAGACATTTGAGAGTTGTGAAATGCCTCATCCTGGCATGAATACATGAGAAGAGGAAACTGGTTGGGACAGAGAAAAAACAAACAAATATGAAGAAGCTACCGGAAGCACAAGAAGAGAGAGCATGACCAAGAGGGTAACTGCCTTGGTGCCAGAAGAGTTTTCTAGTCCTTGGATCTATTCCCTGAGATTCATACAATAAATTCTCCTTTGTTTGGTTAAGCTAGTTGGAGCATTTCTACTACCTGCAACCAGAGCATTGATACTCACAAGGGACCAGAGCAGGGGTGGGAGGTGTATAGAACATAGACTGAGTACGGGAGAAATCACTTTGCTCTACTTGACCAAGCAAACAAAAGCAAACCCACACAAAAGCAACAGATCACGAGCTGCCATGTCCCAGCACTCAACAGCGGGCCCTGTGTGCTTTTAAGCAGGGGGCCCTCTGACAGTCTGCACCCCACTAGGTCTGGAAAGGCACTGTGCCTTCCACATGCTGGTGATCACAGCAATTTGACAGCAAGGCTAATGAATCCCACAGTTGGGGTTGGGATGTTTTTGTCTGCTTCAGCAGTGGAGAAAGCCCAGCTGGCTTCTTCATTCAGGTACTGGGAAAAAAGAACACAGGAGGAAGCTGGTTTCCCGGGTCAAAAACAATTACTAAAAAATTCTATCCAGGGGCCACTTTCAAAAACACAATGTACACAGTAGGTAGGAAACAGGGAGCTGTGAGCAAAAACTTCTGAGCATCTGCCCCCTCAGAAAATAAATCTTATCTCTACTGAGATATAATTTCTCTCCCTTTCCTTTGCTTCCACTTCTAAGACATGGCACTCGATCTTGTCTGTTTCCTGAGTTTTCTTGGCTACATATCACAGTTATTTGTCTTCACTCTTCTACCAGAAGATGAACACTCTGAGAGTAGGATCTAGGTTAAGTTCATTTCTAGACTTACCAAAGGGCATAGCATAGTGCCAAGGACAGAAAACATGCTTGGTGATAAATGTTTAAGGACATAGGCTCTGCCACTGACTACCTGTGTGATCTTGGGAAATTTTCTCAACTGCTCCAAGCCTTATTTTCCTCACTTATATAAGAGAGCAATAATAATCCCTTGTTCTCTAGATTATGATTAAGTGAAAACTAAGACATATGTAAAATGTCTTGCATCAGATAAACACACTACAAATGGCAGCTAATATAGTAGGTTCTAGCCTGAGCCCGAGAAGTGCAAAAGCAGACTGCACCCCTTTCTCTCTCACATATTCTATTATCACTGTCATTTGTTGTTTAGTTGCTAAATTGTGTCTGACTCCTTTGCAATCCCATGTAGTGCAGCCTGCCAGGCTCCTCTGTCCATGGGATTTCCCAGGCAAGAATACCTGTTTTTTTATTTCAACCCCAGAAGTGCCCCCAGTAGCTAGGCTAGGTAAAAAGCAACCACACTTACTAAGTATACAAAATAAATAAACAGTAAAGGATTGCATTGTGCCCAGCTTTGAAATGTGCAAAAACACTACCTGGCTGTGCCAAGTTAGGGGCGCTTCCAATGCCTGATGCTACATTTATCCCACATCCCAGAAAGATGCTGACTGAAGGTTCTCAAAAACTTCAAAAGACTCTTGCTATAATTGCATATTCATTAGACAAATTAGTTCTCGATTATTTTTAAAACCATAACTTGAAAAAAAAAAAAGGACCAACAAAGAATTCAAGAGAATTATGCAAGAGTGGGGTTTAGAATATAAAAATGTAGAATACTATTCATTCTCTCTGAAAGAATGGTTAAAAAAAAACAAAAAATGAGGAATGGAGCAAGGAAACTAAAAATAAAAAGCCACACAGAGAAAAATATCTTTAAGAAGTTCAGCCCTTTGGAAGTATAGAGAATTTTTCTATTAGTTGGGGTTGGGAGGAAATGTACAACGTGTTTCCGCCTCTAATGAGGAAACATCTTGGGAAAATAACAACAACTCTAAATCATCATATTACGTTGGCTGAAGTGGTGATTAACCAGTGTGACCCCCTAAAACAAGTATCTGCTGGGATCTTTTTCACTGAGGAGACGCAATCTGGTAAGACAGACCAGGCTCCATGTTTTTTAGACTCCGTTATTCCCAAAATAAGCAGCTGCCACTTTATCCAGATGTGCTAACAGGGTAGAAAGTCAGGAAAAGCAAGCAAAGACATCAATAGAGCATCAGATGGGTCACAGCTTCCTGCCTTGAGGGGCATTACAAAGTGGAAAAACAGGTCCTAGAAACAAAGCCAGGTGACATTCCCCACAACAGGGGCCATGAGGAGTGCAAACGCTGGCATGCGCCATGTGGGAAGGTTAAGTGACATGCTCCACTCCTGAGGCCACATGGGTGCAATATTAAGGTATAAATTAAAGAGCCCAGCAGCAGTTCCTGCTACTTGCCAGTGCCCACTGAGGTTGATCATTTCACCATATGCCAAAGGCTGGCTGCCTTGCTACCTGGCAGAAAAATCTTGCAGTCTGTTCCAAAACCAACCCCATCTTCCAGGATTACAAGCACACTGCTACATTCTGGAACTAGAGGAGGAGGTGGAAAGTGGAAAAAATGCTCACAGAATTAAATTTATGATTACAAAGTGCAGCTAGTGCTCCAAGGGATAGAAACAGAGAGCCATATAAAGAAAATAAAGGGCATTATTTACACTGGGGAAATGAGAACAGGCAGAGAATACCAGTATTTCTAGATAGTATCACATAATGGTTAAGAACCCTCGCACTAGTGTTTGAAAGATTTAGATCTGAGTCCAATCCTGCCTTTTTCTAGCTCTGTGACTTTGACTTCAGGCAAGTCATTTCTTATTCCAAATTTCAGTTCCCTTGTTTGCAAAATTGGAGTAAGAATACCAGGACAGTATCTCAAGGTGAAAGAATGTAATCCATGTTGCCTCTAGAATTTAGTAAGCATTTTAATCAGTAAAATTCTTGCTATTATCAGACATAATAGTCCAAAATATATCACACTGGTATGAGAGTTCGTTAGGGCTATTGTACAGTGCCACAGACTGGGCGGCTTAAACCACAGGAATATGTTTTCTCATGGCTCTGGAGGCATCAGTAGAGTTGGTTTCTCCTGGGGCCTCTCCCCTTGGCTTGCAGATGGCCACCTCCTCGCTGTGTCCTCACATGGCTCTCCTCTGTGCACATCCTTGTTATGTCTCTGTGTATCCAGATTTCCTCATCCTAGTAGGAGAACAGGTGGACTGGAACAGAGCCCACCCCAGTGGCCTCACTTTAACTTAATCACCTCTTTAAAGTCTCCATCTCCAGATATAGTCACCCTCTGGAGTACTAGGCTTTAAGGCTTCAAAAAATTAATTTAGAGGGTATACAGCTCAGCCCATAACAACGAGTGTAACATGGGAGCTGACCAATCAGAAGAGATGCTGCTTTACCACTGCCCAATAAGAACAGATGCTGATTGTACAAAATCAGCATCGTGAACTGATGCAAGCAGGTTACTGTTACTGTTGTGATTTTTATCGTTCACTGAGTTTTATTAACATGGCCTCTACTCAGGGATAAGTCAGGCTTTTAGGCAGCGGATCCAGTGTCCCTGAAAGGTAAGATTTCAGGAGGTTAAAGCTGTCTTCAACCAACAGGAGCTTCTATACCCTGCCTGTTCCTTGACCCAGACAAATGCCTAGAGCCTCGGAAACTACCTTGTGAGGTGAGGCAGGAATCAACAGGGCAAGAAAAGGGAGGGCCCAGGAGACAGAGATTCGAAAGCAAAGACTAAGAGGAAGACATATAAGTAGAGAGAGGAAAACTTCCATGGAAAGAGCTAATACAGCCCAGATGGAGAAAGCCTCAGTAGGCCCATCTCCAGCTTTGTGTCTAGTCTAGGGCTGATCAGTCAGAACTTTCACAAGGTCAAGATACATTCTTCATGGCATACCTCCGGCATGCCATCCTACTAAAAAAGATTCTTTCTTTCTTCCTTACTCAAAGGGGCCATTGTGTCAGACAGAAGGTTGTAGAAGAAGAAGAGAAAAAAAACTATTATAATACACCCATCATATTCTTCTACATCATCTCCTTCTGCTCCTTCTCCTTGGTCAGCCTTCATTCTGTGCTTCTCACATGCAACACTGAGTTTCTAACTTATGCCTTCATCTTGCTGTTGTTCAGTCACTAAGTCATATCCAACTCTTTGTGACCCCATGGACTGCAGCACACCAGGCTTCACTGTCCTTCACTATCTCCCAGAGTTTGCTCAAATTCATGTCCATTGAGTTGGTGATGCCATCCAACCATCTCATCCTCTGTCGTCCCCTTCTCCTCCTGCCTTCAATCTTTCCCAGCATCAGGGTCTTTTCTAATGAGGCAGCTGTTCACATCAGGTGGTCAAAGTATTGGAGTTTCTAATCTCCATTAAATGGGGTAAACTTTGTTACACAAAAAGACAGCCTACAAACCAGGAGAAAACATTTGCAAACAATGTGACCGACAAGGGCTTAATTTCCAAAATACATAAACAGTTCATACAACTCAGTAATAAAAAAGCAAACAGCCCAATCAAAAAATGAGAACAATTAAATAAACATTTCTCCAAAAAAGACATATAGATGGCCAAGGGGCACATGAAAAGACGTTCAACATTACTAATTACTAGAAAAATGCAAATCAAAACTACAGTGAGATACCACCTCACCCAGGTCGGAATGATCATCACCAAATTGCTGTACAGCAAATAAATTAACACAACATTGTAAATCAACTGCATGTCAATTTTTAAAAAACATTAAAAATGAAAGGTTACAAATAACAAATGCTGGAGGGTGTGGAGAAAACCCTAATCTGTTGGTAGGAATGCAAACTGATGGAGCCATTATGGAGAACAGTATGGAGGTTACTCAAAAAACTAAAAATAAAGCTACCGTATGATCCTGCAATCCTACTCTTGGGGATATATCTGGAAAAGATAAAAACTCTAATTGGAAAAGATACATGCACCCCAGCATTCATAGCAGCACTATTCACAATAGCCAAGACAATAGAAGCAACCTAAATGTCTGTCAACAGGGGGATGGATCAATAAAATGTTACACGGCCATAAAAAGAATAACAATGCCATTTGTAACAACATGGATGCACTTAGAGATGATCATACTAAATGAAGTCAGAAAGAGAAAGACAAATAACATATGATATCACTTATATGTAGAATCTAAAATACGGCACAAATGAACTTATCTACAAAACAGAAACAGAGAACAGACTTGTGCTTGCCAAGGGGAAGTGGGGTGGGGAAAGGATGGATTAGGAGGTTGGGGTTAGCTGATGCAAACTATTATATACAGAAAGGATAAACAACAAGGTCCTACTGTATAGTACTGGGGACTACATTAAACATCCTGTAATAAATCATAATGGAAAAGAAAAAAAAGTATCTGCCACAGAACAAATTATGTATTTAAACCCACACTCTCTACCTCCAGAATGCAAGTAGCATTCTGAGCTTAGCCTTTATAACAACCTCACCTGTACCTCACCTATATCAGACTATAAATACCCTGAGGGTAGGGACCATGTCTGAGTTATTCATTTGCAAATCTACTACCTAATAGTGCCTGGCTTATCATGGTGTATGTAATAAGCAAATTTGAATGAATGTTTATAACTAAGAAAAAACCACCTCTCTGTATCATTCTCATCAATAAGACATATAATATTTGAAATATTTCCCCTCTTAGCCCACCACCACCATGCTTGCATCCTCAAGTGCTAAGTGGGGGTAAGGTCTTCCCCCGCAGCCCCACCTAATGACAGCCTCCTAATCCCACTTTTGAAAGAGCAGAAGAAATGCTCATCTAGAGCTGAGAAAGCTGTGAAAAGGCAGAGTCATTGAGGGCTGGTTTGAAAAACAAATTTTTTTTTAACATCTGGACCAATTTTAAAACGTCCTTGAGTTTCAGTTCAAGAAATGGGAAGCAGAACAGGGACTCAGAACACCAATTACTTGCCCCTTTGTTTCTCCCATTTCTTTGAGAAAAATGTATTGAGCTAACTCCTAGCATGCCAATGTAATAATGTACTCAACATTTGGGCGAATTATAGATTAGCTGCAGCAACTCCTCAGCTTTTTAAAAGAATCTCCCAAATAATTTTTTTTTTCAATTTTAGTGCATTTTGTTCAATGTCCTACAGTTTTGAATAATATATCATAACAGAACTGATAATGGTCTTATGGCATTTTACCCCCATTTAGTCTAGTTTTCTTCATGTTTTTCCCAACCACTCTATTAAAGCAGAACAAATTGAGAGATGAAGACAAAGAGAGAGGTAATAAAAGAATTACAGATTTAATTGTCACTCAAAGCTGGAGATGGTAGATGACAACCAAGGAAGGTTTACCTGGGAGGTGTTCTCTCTGGTTATTACCATTTCGGTATTGCTGTTATTTAACACCCTGGCTGTGTGAGCAAGGCTCTTCTGGGCGTGCAGCTCTGGGCTCTGACCTCCATGCTTCCTGGAAGCTTTTAAGAGGAAAGTGTACAAGATAGAGGGTCAGTCTAAGCCTTGCCATTTGTTGGCTTCATGGCCTTAAAAGGCACATTGTCAGGAAACAAGCAGACAAACCCAAATTGAGTCATTCCAAAAAACAACTGGTCAGGACTCTGCAAAAATGTCAATGTCATGGGAGTCAGTAAAAGGCCGAGGAAATATTCTAAAGTAAACGCAACTCAAGGGATGTGACAACTGAACTCAACAAGTGATTCCAGGCTGGATCCTGGGTCAGGGAGAAAACAATTCATCAAACTAAATATTAAACCAGCTGACAAAATTATTATTCTTCTGTTTATTGATGTGTTATCTTTTCAAATTATTTAGAAAACTGACCTAATTCTTGAGTCTAGCAAAGCATTTAATCTGCCCTAGGTAGATAACGAATGTTTCCTAAATACCTACCTTTTTTAGTTTTTTACATTTATTTTTAATTGAAGGATAATTGCTTTATATAATACTTTACACAGTATTTTACACAATACACAATTGCTTTACACAATACAACACAATACAACACAATTCAACCAGTATTGTGTGCCATACAACAACGTGAATCAGCCATAGGTGTATATGTGTTCCCTCCCTCTTGAACCTCCCTCTCACTCCCCACCTCATCCCACCCCTCTCGGCTGTCACAGAGCATGGAGTTGAGCTCCCTGTGTTTTATAGCAACTTCCCACTAGCTATCTATTTTACACGGTAATGTATATGTTTCAATGCTACTCTCTCAATTTGTCCCACTGTCTCCTTCCCCTACTGTGTTCATACATCTGTTCTCTGTGTCTGTATCTCTATTCCTGCCCTGCAAATAGGTTCACCAATACCCAAAAAAAAAAAAAAAAAAAATGTCCTTCTCTTTATGGAGCTTCTACTGGGAGATGAAAAATCTGAAAAGATAACACATCAATCAACAAAAGAATAATAATTTTGCCAGTTGATCCTCCAAGATTGAAGGCAGGAGGAGAAGGGGACAACAGAGGATGAGATGTTTGGATGGCATCAAAGATTCAAAGGACATGAGTTTGAGCAAACTCCAGAAGGTAGTGAAGGACAGGGAAACCTGGAGTGCTGCAGTCTGTGCAGTTGCAAAGAGTCAGACATAACTGAGCGACTGAACACCAACAACAAAAACTTTTTTTAAAGCAAAGGACATTTTTAAAAATTTATTTTCTTATATATCACTAGTATTTAGGAGTCCCTTGGACTGCAAGGAGATCCAACCAGTCCATCCGCAAGGAAATCAGTCCTGGGTGTTCATTGGAAGGACTGATTTTGAAGATGAAACTCCAATACTTTGGCCACCTGATGCAAAGAACTGACTCATTTGAAAAGACCCTGATTCTGGAAAAGATTGAAGGCAGGAGGAAAACGGGATGACAGAGGATGAGATAGCTGGATGGCATCACCGACTCAATGGACATGAGTTTGGGTGAACTCTGGGAGTTGGTGATGGACAGGGAGGCCTGGCATGCTGCAGTTCATGGGGTCACAAAGAGTCGGTCACAACTGAGCAACTGAACTAAACTGAACTGAGATGTTCAATGATGGTGTTTGAATGGATGAAATAAATGAATGAAGCTGTGGGATCAGTTCCGCCAATCTGATCATTTTCCACAAATTACCAATAGTGTCCAAAAGTTCTAGGCTAGAGTCTTTCGATCAATTTCCTCAATTAGTTCTCTTCAAATAAATATGGTGAAATAAATGCTAACAGCTCCATTTTACAGGTTAAGAATCTCAACAAGGTCTATAACTCCATTGGGAGTTAGGGGCAAAAATAAAGATTTGAACTAAGTTCTGACTCCAAAGTCTTTGTTCTTCCATCACTTGGTGCAGCCTCAGGAAAGCAGGCGCATTCAATCTTCCCTGATCTGACGCTGTGCATTAGCATCCTGAAATCATCTGTGTAAGGACTTGACAAGCCTTCATTTTCTTCCACCGCTTTATCTCTGACACAATGCCTTCAGCAGCTGTGGGCGACAGGAAGGCTTTTAACCCAGTGAATCAATAGCTGATCCCTGTCCACCTCCATCACTGCAGTGACATGTGGCAGCTCAGAGTCATCTCAGGTCTTTAAGGCATCTTGTTTGTAAGCCCCACTTTGGCAATTTTCACAACATTAGCTTGTCCTTTGACTGGGAAAAGAAACCCTCGGTAATCACTCAGGCTGTGACTTGCGTCAGCAGTAATGCTAGCTGGAGGTTTGTCCTTGCTCCAAAAAATTAAGAAGTGGCATTGAGATTTTCTAAGGAAGTCTTTGTCAAAAATTTATTAAGCAACCTTTCAAGTTCCAGGTACTACTTTCAAGGAGCTTGCAATCCAGTGGGGAAAACAGACAAACAATAAAATGAATGCCATCATAGGGACAGTATAGGATGCCATGGGAAAGGGGAAGAAATGAGTAAAGGCTTCCCAGTTCCAATGACATCACTGCTGGCATCTAAAGGATAAGTGAGAGTTACCCAGACAAAATGGTAAAAGGTACCAGTGTCCTTAGCAGAAGAACCCAAAGGTGAGAGCTTGGCACGTCAGAAGCACTAATGGACATTCCACGTGCCTAGAGTATAGGTTCAAGATTGGAACAGCAAGAGCTGGGGCGCTGCAGAGTTCCAACCATCTCTCTCAGGGGAGGACACTGCCCGGCTAATAACGCGGGTTTCTCAGGAGTTTAGAAGACCTGTCAGAACTGGGATTTAGACTTCCAAGGAGAGAAGCCGGCTGGTGGGTGCTAATGTCTGAGAGGGTGCCATGAGGCAGGTTCTGATTATCAGAAAAACAAACTGGAACCAACTGCTGCACTAGAAGCAAGTGCCACAGGCAAGGTTAAGAAGCCTTGTGGGGTTACACACACAGAAAAGAGAAAACTCTTCTTCCTCCTCCAGCTTCATAATATCTTCTGGCTCCCCTGCCCCACAAACAGAGCCTAACAGGAGCCATGGGTGAAAGGTGACAAGCAGAGTCCTAGCCCCAGTACAACACACATGCCCCCCGCCCCAAGCCTCAGATATAATCACGCTTATATTTAGGTGTTTGTGAATATTAGCAAAAGGAACATTTAGCCAGCTAGAGACCTTCTCTCCCAGAATAGCACCATGCACCAATCAGAAGAGTCTGAGCTGACACTTTTCAAGAGGTAACAATGTTCAGTGTTTTTACCCAAAGGATGACATTTTGTCTAATGATGTTAATTTTGCATCATAAACACTTTACACTACCAAAAAAAAAAAAATTAATGCCTGTCAGGTTGACAATTACAAATGGCAAAGGAGAGAGAGATTAATTCTTGCAACAGTAAGTTTGAATTATCTAGAAGACAAGTATTTAAAAAACAATTTGACAGAGATGAATTAGGTCTGTGTCTTCATAAAGCATGATCTTTTGTTTGGCTCCAATTTGGCTCCAAATAAACTCCAATTTGCTTGCAGTGTTAAGTATACAGATTTGGTTTACTTGCTCAGTTTTTACCTGAATTTTCATTCTGAACTTTTCACTATCACTTGTAACTCTTGCCACAGTCATAGCATCTCCATTTAGGAACACAGTTTTACTTGTACATGGTTGGTTACCAAGGGGATTTTCAGATAAGACATACAGGTCAATCTCACTTAGAGAAACTCACAGAAGCAACTGCCTAATAGTCTAGATGTAGAAAACTACAAAATCATCCCTTTTCAAGACTGTTCCTCATAGATTCCTTGTTACATGATTTTGTTGAACTTGATATGCCAGTTTGAGAAATTTAACCTAAGGAAGGTATCCTATCAGTGTGCCTTCAAAGATTTACATCTTCAAGCTGATTTGCTGCAAAACTATTCATGGCAGGCAAGAAGGGAGGGAAGCGAAGCAGGAGGAGAAAACAAGGGAGGAAGTAGCAAAAGAATGGAGGGAGGGAGGTTTCCTAACAATTCTTTTAAGCTAGAAGAACTGGAGCAGTCAAGTACTGAAATACTACACAGCCTTTACAAGCTATGTTGGAGGAGGACATGTGACAGCTGGAAAATGTTCTCAAATAGTGACAAGTGAGGGGGGATAAAAGCAATCCACAAGCTGTATTTAGAGCAGCCAAAAAAAAAAAAAAAAAAAAAAGGTGATTAAGAGCATGGATTCTGGAGCCAGACTTTCTTGGTTCAAATCCCAGTTCTACCACTCGCTAGCTATATGGCTTCAAGCAAGTTAACCTCCCGGTCCCTTAGTTTCCCCATCTGTAAAATATTGGTAATACTAGGACCTAGCTCACAAGGTTGTGATTAATAAATATAAATCAAGCACTTAAAACAGTGACTAACAGGGAGCACAATATAACATTACATTATTATTATGATTAACATTTACAGTATGCTTCTGCCTTTATACACAACATATGAAAGTATTACACACAAGAAAAAGACTTAGAAGACTAGGCCCCAAAATATTAGCAATGATTATTTCCATGGAATTAAGGGCAATTCTTAAATTTTTTTGTTTCTTTTTTCCTTTTCTAGAATAAAGTTGCAGCATTTTTGTAATTTTAAAAGTTAATTTTTAATCAGATCACCTTTTATATGCTTTTTCTCTTAAAATACTTTATTACTAAAACATCCTTTTTAAAAGTATAATATATGGCCATATAATGTAATAGACAGATACAGATTTTACTTAAGTACAGATCCATTGTAGTTGAATAAGTTGAAGTCCATGAGATAAAGTAACATCTGACTGCAGTTATACCTTGTTTTCTTTTGCTTTTAATGTTTTATTTCCTAGGATCAAAGATCCCTACATGGCATTCAAAAGTGTCATTCATTATTTACTTAAATATTTTAAGTGCCTACAATGTGAACAAAATACACAAAAGTTTTTGCCCTCGTATAATTTATATTCTAGTGGGGGAAAATAATAATAAAAAAAAGTTACAAGTAAATTATGTATCATGCTAGAAGCCAGTAACTGGGTATGAAGAAAATCAAGCAGTGTGACAGGTAAGAGGGCATGGAAGGAGGCTGGTCTAGTTTTTAAAAGAGGGTTCATCCTAAACATCACTGAGCAAGCACTGTATGCCCAAACTGATAGGAACTCCTATGATAAACACAAATGTCCATCGGCAGATGAATGGATAAAGAAGATGTGCTATATATATACAATGGAATAAAAAGCCATAAAAAAGAATAAAATAATGCTATCTGCAGCAACATGGATGGACCTGAAGATTATCATATTAAGTGAAGTAAGTTAGACAAAGAACAAATATCATGTGATATCACTTATATATGGAATCCAAAAAATAATATAAATGACTGTATATGCAAAACACACAGACTCAAAGAGATAAAAAATAAACTTACAGTTACCAAAGGGGAAGGGGGACAGCAACAAACTAGGAGTTCGAGATTACACTACAGACATACACTACCATATATAAAATAAACAAAAAGGAACTACTGCATAGTATGGGAACTATACTCAATATCTTATAATAATCTATAATGTAAGAGAATGTAATAGAGATTTACATATACATGTATAACTGAATCACTTTACTGTATACTTGAAACTAATATTATAAATCAACTATATATCAATCAAAATTTTAAAAATAAAAAATACAGACAAATATTCACTTCATCATTTCACAAAGAGTTGCTGAGCACTTAGAATTTGCCAGGTCCTGCGCTGGGTACTAATAAGGATGCAGTATCTAGGGAGTTGTGGTTCCTGCCCTATTTCACAAAGGGTGAAATCTTATGGTCACCATGGTCTTCCACAGAAAAATTCCCCAACCCCTGTTCTTCAACATTATCTTATCTGAAAAATTAATTTGACATTTTAGGGGAAGTAACTGCAGTCTATTTAGACAGAAAATCTCTTGGGTGGGGTTGTGCCTGCTTAGTTTAGATCTACAACAAATTGGGATACACAAACTGTTCCTTTAAGCTTTAATGCAGTTAACGCTTGAGGAGAATTACAAGAAGACATTCTGTGACATTTGAAGCTGTTTCGATTTCAGCTGCCTGTTATCTGACACTCCAAAATAAAATCACTACAAATTTGCAGCCTACTTACTTCAAAGTTCACATATGAGACCTGTGATTCTCCTGATGCCCCTCAAATATGAAAAACCATTTTAGAAATGTTATGGTTTGCAAAGCAATGAAAAATATAAATCCAAAACCTTGGGTATTATTATCTGAAAATACCATCTGTTCATCTTTGCAAGTTCCATTATATAAATGTCTATTATAAGTCTAGAGAAAGTTTAGATTCTAATTCCAATTCACAAAATCAAGTGTTCACTTGTTCAACAATTTTTTACTGAGGACTTACTGTAAACCAGGCTTACACAACAGTTACTTCTGAGGTATCAGTAGTTGGTCCAGTATGAATACCTCTTTTAAATGAGATGATATTTTCATCTTTCAATTATATGAAAAAATAGGTATTTCCCTATTATGTTGCAGTGTGTAGTCTACTGGAAAAGAGACAATCCAAATAAACACAAATAATAAAAATATATGTATGATTACAATTGTGCAGAGTGCATGAAGAATAGCCTTCTAGAAAAGAGAGTAACAAGCCACCTCATTCCCATTGGAACAGAGCTCCCTGGAGAAAGTAACATCTCTCAGAGGAGGAGCAGGGCAAAGCCAAGTGAATTTCATGGGAAGAGTATCTTTACCCCTATCACAAGTGTCACGTGTTGAAATACTAACGATTTGGGGGAAGTGGGACCAGGAAATAATATTAAGCATATACAAGTATTATTGTTGCCCTCCTATACACACACACACCAGCTTTTAAACAGGACCACTGAGGCTGGGAGGACTGCTGATTCATCCATATGGCAGCAGTAAATGGCGAGTCTGGGGATCAGCTGCAGTCTGGCACAGAAACCAGAGCTTTTCAGATGCCTCATCACGTGCATCTCTTCCCTGCTCTGTGACACTAAGGAAACCCAGAAAGCTTTGCACCACTTCTAGCTCCCATTTCAGTTCATGTGATACTGGGCTGTTTTAAGAAGGATCTGATTTCACAGCCATGTGGTTTCACTTTAAGTTTTCCAACTTCAGGGAGAAGAAATGTCAGATGCTGTCATTTAAACCAAGCTCAGCCCCATCCTCTCCAGGACTCCAACAACCTGCTTGCCCCACCCTTGATAACAACTTTTCGCACAAATTCCTTTTCTAGAAAGAAAACATCACCATCCCTTCTTTGGAGTCCTGGAGATTCTTCCAGAAACAGACCCTGGTGCTCTGGGACATACAATCTTTCTTCACTTGGCTTCACCCCTACTGGGGTCCCTCATTTCCTGCGAATACAATATCAAGTTCAGGAAGCTGAGTGTAGGTACTGGGCAGGAAACCATTTTTCTTTTAGCGCAAACACAGAAATGGACAACAGCCACACATCCCTGTGGTCATTTCATTCTCACTTGACAGGTGATAAAAATTGTTGCAGTGGAGTGACGTGAGCTCTACAACTCTAATAACCATTTACATGCTATTTCCAAAGAAGCATTGGAACTCAGGGGTGTTTCTGGTCCCCAGTAGAGCCCCCAATATTCCCTCCCTTTTAGACATTAACCTGTAATGATTTCAGAACCAATATACCTGGATCCACTTGAGCTTTTTCAAATCCTAAAAGATGATGCTGTGAAAGTGCTGCACTCAATATGTAAGCAAATTTGGAAAACTCAGCAGTGACCACAGGACTGGAAAAGGTCAGTTTTCATTCCAATCCCAAAGAAAGGCAATGCCAAAGAATGCTCAAACTACAGCACAATTGCACTCATCTCACATGCTAGTAAAGTAATGCTCAAAATTCTCCAAGCCAGGCTTCAGCGATACATGAACCATGAACTTCCAGATGTTCAAGCCAGTTTTAGAAAAATCAGAGGAATCAGAGATCAAGTTGCCAACATCCATTGGATCATCGAAAAAGCAAGAGAGTTCCAGAAAAACATCTATTCTGCTTTATTGACTATGCCAAAGCCTTCGACTGTGTGGATCACAATAAATTGTGGAAAATTCTGAAAGAGAAGGGAATACCAGACCACCTGACCTACCTCTTGAGAAACCTGTATGCAGGTCAGGAAGCAACAGTTAGAACTGCACGTGGAACAACAAACTGGTTCCAAATAGGAAAAGGAGTACGTCAAGGCTGTAGATTGTCACCCTGCTTATTTAACTTATATGCAGAGTACATCATGAAAAACGCTAGACTGGATGAAGCACAAGCTGGAAATAAGACTGCCGGGAGAAATATCAATAACCTCAGATATGCAGATGACACCATCCTTACGGCAGAAAGTGAAGAAGAACTAAAGAGCCTCTTGATGAAAGTGAAAGAGGAGAGTGAAAAAGTTGGCTTAAAGCTCAACATTCAGAAAACTAAGATGATGGCATCTGGTCCCAGCACTTCATGGCAAATAGATGGGGAAACAGTGGAAACAGTGACAGACTTCATTTTGGGGGGCTCCAAAATCACTGCAGATGGTGATTGCAGCCATGAAATAAAAGACGCTTAATCTTTGGAAGGAAAGTTATTACCAACCTAGGCAGCATATTAAAAAGCAGAGACATTCCTTTGCCAACAAAGGTCCATCTGGTCAAGGCTATGGTTTTTCCAGTGGTCATGTATGGATGTGAGAGCTGGACTATAAAGAGGGCTGAGCAATGTACAATTGATGCTTTTGAACTGTGGTGTTCGAGAAGATTCTTGAGAGTCCCTTGGATTGCAAGGAGATCCAGCCAGTCCATCCTCAAGGAGATCAGTCCTTGGTGTTCATTGAAAGAACTAATGTTGAAGCTGAAACTCCAATATTTTGGCCACATTATGCGAAGAGCTGACTCATTGGAAAAGACCCTGATGCTTGGAAAGATTGAGGGCAGGAGGAGGAGACAGCAGAGGCTGAGATGGTTGGATGATATCAATGACTTAGTGGACATGAGTTTGGGTAGACTCCGGGAGTTGGTGTTGGACAGGGAGGCCTGTGCACTGCCCCTCATGGGATCACAAAGAGTCAGACACAACTAAACAACTGAACTGAACTGTTACCTGGATCCAAATCCTTCACACATTGGCTATGTGAACTAGGGCAACTTGACCAACATATCTGAGCCTTAGTTTACTAATACCACGTGTACCAAAAGCAATTAACTTACTTTCCTATACCCTAGTTTGACTGATATTCTGGTTTTCACAAGCAGGACAGCTATTTATAAAATATCAAGTATTCTTTAGTTTTAATAAATAGGTGCTGCCTTGAGCTCTCAAAGGAAACCGCCTCTCATTACCCTGAGCAGTATTAGCATTAATAACTGACACATCCGCTACCACCAGGATCCAACTACTACTCTTCTTTTTGACTGGCTGATGCACAAGGTAGTCAAAGTGCCCAGTTTATCTGTACTTGCTCCCCACCATAGATTCTCCCAGTAATCTCCAAGAGCTAGTTCTGCTTTCTTCATACACTCCTCCAGGCCCTGGGGATCACTGGGCATCCTGAGAGCCACGTTTAAGAGCAGCCAATTCACTCTGTTCTCATATACCAATATTTGTTCCACCTGCCAGAGAGTGTCCTGATTTGGCAGAAGTTGGGTAGGTGGGCGCCTTTGGTGGTATCACTCACACCCAGGTGGGCAAGCCCTCCATGGACCACAGAGGCTATGACTGCCCATCTTGAGCCAGCACTCCCTACAATCATCTGTGTGGCCACTTGTGGAAAATGAAGCCACCACAAGCCAGGCCCTGAGAGAACCAGAGAAAGATGCGGACCGCAGACGGTCGGGCCAGGAGACAGTAAGAGCCCCTACAGGGGAGGAGAGTACTTTTTTGGAGTAATTTATTACAAGTTTAATAATTACTATAATTTATCCCATTTCACAGATAAGGAAACTGTGGAATGAAGAGGCTATTTAAAACACAAATTGTTGTTGTTGATGTTCAGTCACTAAGGCATGTCTTAGGTACCCCATGGACTGCAGCACACCAGACCTCCCTAACCCTCACTATCTCCCAGAGTTTGCCCAAGTTCATGTCCATTGAGTCGGTGATGCTATCCAATGATCTCATCCTCTGCCACGCTCTTCTCCCTTTTCTCCACATAAGTGGCAGAGTCCAAATCTAAACCAAGGCACTTCAGTGACAGTGGGTGTGTACTTAACCTTCACACTTGCCTTCTCTCATTTGGTCAAAGTATATTTTCAGCTTAATTAAAAATGACATTCCAGTAAGTGATTTCATGGCTTAGTTGATAGGAGATAATTTGACCATATAAAAATCTTTGGCAACATTATGAAATCTAGGGAAAAGTTTAATATAATTGCTTAGTTCAACAGAGAAGGCAATGGCACCCCACTGCAGTACTCTTGCCTGGAAAATCCCATGGACGGAGGAGCCTGGTAGGCTGCAGTCCATGGGGTCGCAAAGAGTCAGACATGACTGAGCGACTTCACTGTCACTTTTCACTTTAATGCATTGGAGAAGGAAATGGCAACCCTCTCCAGTGTTCTTGCCTGGAGAATCCCAGGGATGGGGGGTCGCACAGAGTCAGACATGACTGAAGTGACTTAGCAGTTCAGCAGAAGTTGAAAAAATTCCTAGGACCATGAAAATTATTACTGATTTCTAAGAAATTCTCTACTTTTTAAGACTGTATACCACCTGACTATCAATTGAATGGAGAGCTGGACAGAAGAGGTGGATGTGATTCCATATCAAACCACACTGTGCTGGGATTTCCCTGGTGGTCTAGTGGTTAAGAATCTGCCTGCCAATGCAGGGAACAATGGGTTTGATCCCTGGTCAGGGAAGATTCCACATGCCACAGGGCACCTAAGCCTGTGTGCCTCAACTACTGAAGCCTGCACACCCTATAGCCCATGCCCCGCAACAAGAGAAGCCACTGCAATAAGAAGCCCTCTCACTGCAACCAGAGAAGAGACCCCACTCACCACAACTAGAGAAAGCCTGAAAGCAGCAGTGAAACACCCATGTGCCACAACAAAGACCCAATGAAGCCAGAAAGTTTTTTTAAAACAATGACAACTGACTGAGAAACTATTTCAATTAATGTGATGGTTCAGTAAAATGCCATATAAAAGAAGGATGCATAACATATAGGATTTCCTGCAAGAGTTCTATTGGAAGAAGATTTGATTCCCAATAGTGAAAAAAAATGTAAAAACACATGGTGCGTGAACATGTAACAATCATACTCAAAAAGATCATGCCAACAGTGTCTAAAAAAACCAACAATAATGAATAACCCATAAATCATCACTATAAATTTTAGTGAACGGTGTGCACTACAACTTTTGTCACTTGGTAAGCAGTTTTGTAAGTTTAGTTCAGACAATAAAAAGAAATGCATGTTTAATTTTTTATGTATAGCCTGATTTACATATTAACCTATATTACTGTAATGCCTCAAGTATTTTTAAATACCACCCCTGCATTCACTTATAAAAAGGATGTTTCATAAGTATGAACTAGAGTGAGCTGGCAGATTTATGGTAATCTGAGTATAGTTCCAGCATCATGACTTTGCACAAAACACCCCTCCAAATCTGGTAGTCACAGACAATCTTTGCAGCTGGTGTTAGAGCCATGCACAGAAATTCACGACATCTGGATAAATGTTAAGAATCTACAGTATATGTACTTTTCTTTTATCTTTCTTCCTTCCTTCCCTCCTTCCTTCATTTCTTTCCTTCTTTTTCATTCTTCTTCTTCTCTCTCTTTTTATTTTGGAGGGGATAGAGAATGGTTCTCAGCATCCCTCCCTGGGAGAAACAACACTCCCTTACTTCATGTTGTCCTGGCAGAATACATCAGGATGCTTTCTGTAACATAAATTAAGAAAGAAAAAGAGAGAGAAAAGGAAATAAAAAACCTAACCACCAGCCTCTCATGGTAAGACAACATTAAGAACCATGAGATAACAATCTCACAACATGAGAACTCAAAAGGGAAAGCAATTCAGTAACACCAAGGTCCTCAGTTATTCAAAGAGCTAAGGAACGTTCCCGAAAGCAATCTCAGCCCCAGCAGACTTCCCTTCTGTCTCCTTGGCCAGAACTGAGCCACACATATCCTTCTAACCCATGTACTCCCATAGTGGAAAGAATTGTCTCAATGATGCAGATTCATCAGTGACACTCCTGAGATTCCAGAGCACCCCTAATGAAACTTATTCAGCCAAAGGGCAGAGAAGTTACCACTTGGGCTTGAGTTCTATCAATGGATTCATTAGAAAAATTCCTAAAGGCAGACCATGGGAAGAAAGGGAGTCATTTAATAGACTGATATGTAATTCTTTCCTTTCTATGAAAAGAAGCCAAATATTGTCAAATAAAGCAATCACTCATCTCTCAACACTGCTAAATGTACATGCCAACAGGAAGCTGGGAACAAATTGTAAACTAGATGTGCCATTCCTTTACGGGTCTGTGCAGCACCCACTGGCCACCGAGTAAGTGTGTTAAGTCTTTGGAAGAAGCCAAATAACCAAGCAAACATTATCTATTCAAAGCAGACAATTGGCAGTACTACTACTTATATGTGATAGGAATTTTTTTTTTTAACACAAATGATTTTAAACTCAGCTCAAATGCCTCAAGCACTCCACTCAGTATGGCTTTCAAAGAAGTTTGCTGATTCAGCAGCTCAGATACTATCACCAAGAACCCTTGGCATCTGGTCTTCTGTCTCTTAACTCTGCCTCCCATGGGGTCAGCCTTATTATCAGACTCAAGATGGCAGATACACCCCACACACATGCAACAGATTTACTCTTATGACAAAATGGCTGCTTCAATTTCAGATCCCACATCTTTATCCTAAATAACATATGGAAAAGAAATTTCCATTTCCAATAGCACATACCCTGCTCCTGGGATCTTTCATTGTCTGAAAATAAGTCATCTGACTGTGTATTCTGTCACATCCGACTCTCTGCCACCCCATGTACTGCAGCCCACCAGGCTCCTCTGTCCATGGAACTTTCCAGGCAAGAATACTGGAGTGATTGCCGTTTCCTCCTCTAGGCGATCTTCCTGACCCAGGGTTCGAAACTGTGACTCTTGCATCTCTTGCATTGGCAGGCAGATTCTTTACCATGAGTGCCACCTGGGACTAAACCCAAATTAATAACTGCACAAGTTGGAATGGATCCATCGTAGCCTATTTTTTGAACTGACTGTGGGATCAGTCCCACCCCAAAACCACACAGAAAAGGGCATACTCAGAGGGAGAAGGGCAAAGAGAGGAATGGTAATTGGAGTGACAAATCACAAATTCCCACCGTGCCTGACCTCCTCACCAGAGTTTCTCTAGATACAGGAATTATTCCAACAAGCCTCCAACCTCCCAGGCTGTTCCAGAGCTTTGTTTTACAAAACCACATAGCTCATTTGACTCCTTCAACTTAAAATCATAAAAATCCATAAAACCATATCCCATTTTATTCAACAAGTGCCCCCAGAGTCACAGTCATGGTGCCTGGGGAGTCCTCTTCAGTTGGCACAGGAGTGGGTTTTGTGGCCCATCGCTGATGAAACACCATGCCATGGCGGTTTCTGGATTTGGGTGCACTGGGCTATAACCATTGCTAACTGAGCTTGGAGATTTAATTGCTGGCATCAGACCCAGGAACGTGAGGCAAAAGGCAGGCTAAGGGATGAGACTCATAGGTTGCCATGTGGATCATTTTCACGCAGTTTCCCTCGGTGGATGGTTCAAAGTACTCTGAGCCCAGTAGTCATTTGGGAGAAAATCCTAAAACCTGCCCTTGTCCATCCAGCTCCCAGCCTGGAGACAATGTAAAAGACACCAAGGGAATTCCCAGGTTCCATTAATACATCAAGCAATGAGATGAAAATGAGTGAACCATGACTTGCAGCCAAACAGGATGGTACTCTTGTAACATCCCAAGTGCAGGGCAGTTAACCAAGAGCAGCCTGTTGTACAGAACATGCCTGGGATTGGAATTTATAGATTTCTATTTTACCAATTATTTTGCTACTTGGGTAATTTACTTGATGTCTCTAAGATTCGATTTTCTCCTCTATAAAATGGGACCAATTTAATAGAGTTGAAAAATTGTGAAGTAGCTGCATAATTCACAATTGCCCCGCCTAACTCTCCCCAACGTATGGGGGTGCGATTTTGTAAATGATTCCCCAGCAGCTGTTTTCTATGAAAGTTTTAGGCAACTGGACCAGGAGTAAAATCTGGCCAATTTCGGGCCAACTACATTTCTCTTCCTCAAAATATTTAGACTTGGGCCCAAAAGGAAACAGAGTCCTTCAGACCAATGGGATGAGTAACTTGGAACCTCACACTGTTAGCAACCAGAGTCCACTTGTACTGACCAGCAGAGGAAGACAATCTATGCAGAGATTAGAAGGCAGACTCACAAAGGGGCTAAGGGGACCAAGAGACTATTTTCCAGGACCTTCCAACTACAACCCTGCTCAAGGGTTTCATGGCAAAGTTCCCATAATCTTAAATCAATCCTCCTCAATCCCTTTTTCTTGTTTCAAACATTTAAGTTAGTTTCTATTACTTGCAAGCAAGTGATTTTAATGAACTCATGTCTATCTCACTGGGTAGTGGTGAGAATTAAATAAGAATGCTTTGTAAATGGAAAGTACTTATAAAAACTGGTAAGGACAATAAATTTGGTGACTAACAAAGACATAGATCTGCAAAAAACAAACATATTGTTTTTTTAGTGAAAAACTAAAAGTATTTTGGAGAGGGGAATTTCTTGACATGGAAAGATGTTTAAGATATATCATTACTCAATACTCTGTAATAACCTATATGGGAAAAGAATCTGAAAAAGGACAAATATATGTATAACTAAATTACTTTGCTGTACCCCTGAATCTAACACAAACTATAAATCAAATATACTCTGATATAAAATTTTGAAAAACAAAATAAAATAAAAAGATATATCATTAAACAGGTGATCAGGTTACCAACATAGAAATTATTTATATCAGAGGCTAGCAAACTTATGATAAAAAGGCAGATAGTAAATACTTTATGCTTTGGGAGCTATACAATCTCTGTCACTATAACACTATTGGAAATAAAGGAAGCAGCCATAAATAATATGCAAACAACTGAGTGTGATTGTATTCTAATATGATTTTTTCATGAATTCTGAAATGTGAATTTCCTATAAACTTCACATCACAAAGTCATATTTTTCTTCCAATTTTTTTAATCCTTAATAAATAATTATGAAGTATAAAATATAGTCTTAGCTGTGCACTGTACACACACACATACACGACTTTGAATATATTACTTCAAAAAAAGCAAAAACAAACAAAATGGGACCCAATTAAACTCAAAAGCTTTTGCATAGCAAAAGAAACCACACACAAAATGAAAAGACAAGCTACAGAATGGAATCTCCAAAATTTACAAGCAGCTCATGCGGCTCAATATAAAAAACAACAACAACAACAATAAAAACGACCTAATCAAAAAAATGGGCAGAAGACCTAAATAGACATTTCTCCAAAGAATGTATACAGATGGTCAAGAGGCACATGAAAAGATGCAAATCAAAACTACAGTGAGATATCACCTCACACCAGTCAGAATAGCCATCATCAAAAAATCTACAAACAATAAATGATGGAAAGGGTGTGGAGAAAGGGAACCCCCTTATGCTGTTGGTGGGAATATAAATTGGCATACCTACTATGGAGAACAGTATGATGGTTTCTTTAAACACTAAAAACAGAGCTGCCATATGATTCAATACAGGACTTCCCTGGTGGTCCAGTGGTCAAGACTCTGCTTTCAAGGCAGGGGGCACAAGGTTTGATCCCTAGTCTGGGAAATAGAATCCCACCAGGCCATAGCACAGCCAAAAAGTAAAATTAAGGTGTTCCCTGGTGGCTCAGCTGGTAAAGAATCCACCTGCAATGTGGGAGACCTGGGTTCAATCCCTGGGTTGGGAAGATCCCCTGAAGGAGGGCATGGCAACCCACTCCAGTATTCTTGCCTGGAGAATCCCTATGGACAGAGGAGCCTGATGGGTTACAGTCCATAGGATCACATAGAGTTGGACACGACTGGGAGACTAACCACAGCACAGCACATACATTGGGATATTACTCAGAAATTACAAAGAATGAAGTAATGCCATTTGCAAAAACATAGATGGACTTGGAGACTGTCTAACTGAGTGAACTAAGTCAAACAGAAAAATTCAAATATCATATGATATCGCTTATATGAGGAATCTAAAAAAAATGATATAAATGTATTTACAAAATAGAAACAGACTCACAGACCTCGAACAAACTTATGATTACCAGAGGGGAAGGACAGATTGGAAGTTTGGGATTGACAGGTACACACTGCTATATTTAAAGTATATAACCAGTACGGACCTACTGTATACCACGGGAAACTTTACTCAATGTTCTATAATAACCTAAATGGGAAAAGAATTTGAAAAATATACAAAAAATAATAATATACATATATATGTATAACTGAATCACTTTGCTATACAACTGAAACTAATACAACATTGTTAATGAACTATGCTCCAATGTAAAATAAAAATTAAAAAAATTAAGTACTACTTTAAGCTGTTAGTAGAAAAAAATGTTAATAGAATTTACCTTAAGATTTTGAGTTTCAGAGTTACTTATTTTCTTCTTTGTGATCACCTATATTTTCTATTTTTCCAGCAAAAACATACATGACTTATAAAATTAGCTTTATTTTTTAAAAATAGAAAATGGAGTCATAAAATACAGTTCATGAAATACAGGCAAAGGAGGAGGCTGGAGAATGGCAAGATCAGAGGCTCCCTGGAGCCCCAGCACTCTCCCGGTGAGCTGCACTGGACACATGCCTCTCCGTGAAGCCTGACTGCACCGCTGGCAGAAGGCGGAGCATCCTGTGTGAGAGGAATTCCCCCACATCAGCACAGAGCCACCTTACCAACCACACCGGCCTCAGGACCCTGGCCTCCAGGTTCAGAAGTTATAGTAAGAAGCCCACAGCCTGGAATCACAGTGTTTTCCAGAAGAAATGAAACAAAAACTAGTGAACATCACTCCTGCATTTCAGACCCACATGATGAATGAGTAGCTGATTTTGCTTACAGAAGGAAGCCCAAGGGACCAGCCACTCAAAGTCTCAGCAGAGCCTGAATGGCTCCACGCAGCAACTGTGCCCAGTTTTAGCCAGTCTCTGCCGACAGGAGCATCACACGTGCGGTGCAAGTCAACATCTGTGCTTTACCGCCCAAGTGCCAGGCAGTGGGAGAGGTTCCATTCAAAAGACGTGCTCCTTCCACCGACAGGTGCAGGTCATGTTTTCAGTGTCAGTGTTACTAGACTCTGCTTTACTATATTTAAAATAAAAAGAGCAAAAATAGGAATGGTACTATATTCCTGGTACCCACTATCTCATTTTAAATCTTCGCTGTACCTGTGATACATAATCACTCCAGTTGAGAAACTGATGCTCAGAAAGTTGAAGTGACTTGCCCAAGATCACCTAGCCAGGGACTGGCAAAGTAAGGATTCAGTCACAGGACTGACTCCAAAGGAACAAAGTATCCATGTCCCATGGCTTTGAAATCTGCTGGAAATGCAGACTTTCAATTCTCACCCCCAGACTTGCTGATTTTGGTTTTGCATTCTGACATAACCCCCAAGCAAGTCAGGTTCCCAATAAAGTTACTGTCCTACGAAATTTATTCTTCAGATTTAAAGGAAACGGAGGAGGGAAACAAGATGTATTATGCAACCATCTTTGGGCCAGGCTGTGTGCCATTTTAACAGGATTCTTTGCCTTTTAATCATACAATGACCCTGATTTCAGGCCCATCGTGTTAATATATAGGTGAGGAGCCCGAGGCTCATGAAAGCTGAATTACTTGCCCAAGATCCACAGTCAGTGCAGGATAAATTTGACCCCTACTGACCCAAACACAGCTCTGTCTGCAGTTTTTGCTTTGTGTTGGATGCTAAAGAGAGGTAGAGGATCACAGAGCCAACTTTCAAAAGGCTCCATTAACCTTTGGGACTGGAGTTTACAGCTAATGTTGAAAAGAGGGGGATTTTCTAATAAACTACATTAGGGGACAATTTCCCCCCAGAAATGAGTTTTTTTAACCTCTGTTAAATTGAGATGTGTGGTTTTCTTACAAAGTTTGTCCCCAAAATGCTGAAATGGCAGGCTTAGGAATTGACAAGTTCCTCACCTCTAATTTTAATAAAAGTATCAGAGAAATGAATCTCAATGCAACTTCTAAGCCCACTGTCAGAGAAATGGATGACTATGAGTCAACAATGAGAAATGTTGGATATTCTTAGAAGAAAAACCAAACAGTTATTCAAATCAAGTCAGAAAAAAGATATGACTTTCAGGGTGTTTTAGATCAAGTGTTGTCCCTGATTCAATGATTGGGGGTATCTAAAACTACACGGAGAAATAGAAAAAGCTGCCATGGGCCAGCAGAAGACAGAGCCCAGGAGAGACGGCCTGCACATTATACCACTCTCAATTTCCCCTACACACATCCTGTCTTCCTTCTGTTATTTTCAAGACTGTAAGTATTCCTTTACCTCAAAAGGTGCCTGGCATGTATTAATAGAAAGCACTCACTAAATAGTTGATGAATGAATAAATGAATGAATGACAATAATCAAAGTTTGATTATGACATGTATCAAACGTTGTCCCAGAAGATCTGAGACATTCTCTAGGGGTGTCTCCAAAGAATTCTGGGGGTCATTGAAAATGGGGAGAACAGACCTGCAGGTCCCCCTCTCCACATGCTCCAACAAGGACATTCTTGTTTTATATGTTGGGCTTCTAAGTAAGATCTGACTTAACTCATGACTAAAAGGGAAAAAAAGAAAAAAGAAATGTGAAAATTCCCAGTACAATAGTCATATTAACCAAGAAAGAAAAAGATTCTGAGTCTTATCATTATTAGCTATGTGACCTTGAATGTATTGCTTAACTTTTATGAACACCAGTTTCATCATTTATAAAATAGTTTGTTGAGTTTGGTTATTTTATTTCTAAGGTTCCTTCCAGCTCTAATGTAATCTTAGTTCATCATTTTCATTATGATCCAATTTTTTTTCTTTCTTTGTATTTTTCCCAATCTGTTCTAATTTCTTTACAATGAGCATGTATTCTTTTGTCAGAAGAAAAGATTTATTTTCAAAGACATATAAATTAAATTAAACTTAAAAAAAAAATCCCTCCCCAGTATTCCCTGCATTTGCTTTTAACAAAAGCTAGAAGAGATGTTTTCCACGTTTTCGCCTGGGGAGAACAGAATTTAAAGTCATGCTGTAGGCAGAGCTGGAGCCTTCAAAAGCAAGTAATGCTTAATCTGTTCTATTTCTGAAGCACAAAATGAAACCAAACAAAAAAGAAAAATAAGCTACTGCTTCACCATTGCCAAGTTTCCTCATGCATAAATAGAGATCCATCAGAAAAACAGCCTTCTCAGTCGGGTGGGACAAATCCTTGTGTGTTTTGTGGAAAATTCCCCAGCAAACTGGTATCAAGGACACTGTCTACAGCTGCCTCCGAGTATGGCCAGAAAACCACACAAAGGTAGTGAGAGGCCATGAGCTCCGCCAGGGCACGTGCCTGAGTGACAAAGTTGCTCTGTCTCAGGCCCCGTGGAATAAACACAGCTGACACCTTCCAAGTGGACTACAAGACCATCCTGAGCATAACTAGTGTGGGACAGGTCTGATTTTATACCTGCAGTCTCCATGGTTTTGGTGTCTTCTCCTGGCCCAAGAATACTCCGCTCCCTTGCCTTCCCACCCACTATGAACCTTCACAGTGCTCAGGTCTGCTTCCCCAGGAATGTATCGTGAACACTCTCTCCTCCTTCCTCATTAACATCTTACTCCAGAAGGGACCCTAGTCACCACCATTCAAAAATAAAGTGATGTGTCTTCTTGTCATCATCAGGAGCAGGGGGAGCTTCTGGTTCCCACCTCAGAACTGCCTCGCTCTGAAAGTAAAAAACATGGCTTCTTTTTCTTCTTTAGCTACATACTCACTCTAGTGGAGCCCATCCAAACCCCTCTGTTTTTGTATGTTGTTGTTGTTTTAATATTTATTTATTTCTCTGCATCAGGTCTCAGTTGCCGCACACAGGATCTTCATTGTTTCATGTGAGATCTTTCTCTAGTTGTGGCACATGGACCTAGTTTCTCCATACCATGTGGGATCTTAGTTCCCCAACCAGGGTTTGAACTCATGTCCCCTGCATTGCAAGGCAGATTCTTAACCACTGGACTACCAGGGAAGTCCCCAATCCCCTGGTTTTAAATACCACATCTGTATTGAGGACTTCTGTATCTCTCCTGGAAATCTACTCTCATATAATCAAGTCTCCATTTATCATCTCTATTTGCATATTTAATAGGAATCCTTACAACAATCAAAAGAGAATTTTTTTCCCCCAGAATTTCCTCGATTTTCTTCAGAGTGCATAGCATCACCATTCACCAGTTAACCCAAGACAAAATCTAGGCATTATTCTTGGCTCTTTTACTTCCTTCATGCCCCACAAGTCAGTGGCAGATCCAGGTAATTCTATCTTCAAAAGAATCGCAATGACCATTTCTTCTCCACTGCTCCTACCCTACCCTGAGCCATAAACATCTCTTGTCTAGACCACTGCTGTACCTACCGGCTCATCACCCTGATTGATTCCATTCTCCCTAAAATCCATTTCCCAAAGAATAGTCATATATTTTTTTGAAACATAGATCCAAGGAAGTCACTCTCCTACTTAAAACCATCCAGTGTTTCACACACTTAGAATAAAATTCAAACTCCCTGCCCAGCTTACCAAGCCCCACGCAATCTGATGCCTGCCTTCCTCTCTTATTGCACTCTGCTCCCACTTCATGCACCACTATCCAGTCACATCCCAGCTCATTTTCTATACTTCCCACACACCAAGATGTTTTCTGCCCTAGAGCCTTCAGGCATTGCATCGACTCTCCTGAAATGTTCTTCCCCAGGGTCTCCTCACAGGTGGCTCCTTCCTGTCATTTAGCTCTCAACAGTAAACCTCTCTGTAGAGAAGTCTTTCTTCACTATCAATCCAAAGTAGTCCCCATATCAAAGACCACCACAAACTGTATTTTAATTATCTGGATAGCACTTATGATGGATATTTCTTATTTATTTGTTGGCATAAGTCTAAGACTTATTTTCTAATACAGAACTCAAGAACTGCACCAGTGCTCACCATAGTTCACTAATGTCCATCTAGTACCTAGAACCGTGCCTAACACACAGCAGGGCTCTCAAGTATCTACTGAATGAACAGATGGAGATTGTTGATAATACTGTCTGGCTGCAACACATATATCCATCAATAATGGGACGCTTAAATAAACTAGGATGCATCTGATCTGTGTATGCTATATTGCCATTAAAAATAATTACATGGAAATATGTAAGATGATATGGAAGAAATATTAAAAGAAAAAAGAATCTTAAAGATATGTTTATTATGATCCCATTAATACTTATTTTAAAAAGTCATATGTAGCTAAGTAAAAGGAGATCACATACTGTTTGATTCCACATACATGAAATATCAAACTACACAAGTCCAGTGACTGAAAATATATTAGTGGTTGTGCAAGGCTGAGGAAAGAGAAAAATGGCAAGTTACTATTAGCAGGTAGGGGGTTTCTTGTGGGGTGATAAAAGTGACCTGGAAGTAGATAGCGACAATAGTTGCATAATCTTTTGCATATACTAAAAACCACTCCATTGTACACTTTAAATTGGTGGATTTTATGGGATGTGAATTTTGTTTCAATAAACATGTTAAAATCAACTGAAGGAGAATGTTATTTAATAGATAAACATTTAAATATAAAGAAGTGATGGAGAATGCATAGAAAACTGTTGATAATGGTAAAAGGAAGAGCAGGTAGACATAGAAATAAGATAAAAGGAGAGTCTTTCTGTCTACTTTACATTATTTGAATCATATGATTTGAATAATTTATAATTAAATGTTTTAACTTATTACTTAATTTAAAATAGAATAAAAACAATAATGAAATTTAAAAATTCAAGTCAAGTTAATAAAAGAGATGTTTGTCTTTTGTTAGTCAACTCACCAAGTTATTGAGATCAACAGATATCTAAGAAACCTAAAACTGGAACTACCATATCATCCAGCAATCCCACTTATGGGCATATATCTGGAGAAAAACATGGTTTGAAAAGATATATGCACCTCAATGTTCATTGCAGCACTATTACACTAGCCAAAACATAGAAGCAAACTAAATGTCCATCAACAGAACGGATACACTCAATGGAGTATCATTCAGCCATAAAAAAGAACAAAATAATGCCATTTGCAGCAACATGGATGGATCTAAAGATTATCATACTGAGTGAAGTAAGTCAAAGACAAACATCATATGATTTCATTTATGGAATCTAATTTTTTAAAAAATGATATAAATGAACTTACTTATGAAACAGAAACAGACTCACAGATTTTGAAAACAAACTTAATAGTTACTAAAGGGGAAATGTGAGTGTGGCAGACAAATTAGGAGCTTGGGATTAACATACACACACTGCTATATATAAGATGAATAACCAACAAGGACCTACTGTATAGCCCAGTGAACCATGTTAAATATTCTATAGTAACCTATATGGGACAAGAATCTGAAAAAGAATGGACCTATGTATATGTATGACTGAATCACTTTATACATCGAAACTAACACAACATTGTACATCAACTATCAGTTCAGTTCAGTCCAGTCACTTAGTCGTGTCTGACTCTTTGCGACCCCATGGACTGCAGCACACCAGGCCTCCCAGTCCATCACCAACTCCTGGAGTTTATTTAAACCCATGTACATTGAGTCAGTATACCATCCAACCATCTCATCCTCTGTCATCCCCTTCTCTTCCTGCCTTCAATCTGTCCCATCATCAGGGTCTTTTCAAATGAGTCAGTTCCTCACATCAGGTGGCCAAAGTATTGGAGTTTCAGCTTCAACATCAGTCTTTCCAATGAATATTCAGGATTGATTTCCTTTAGGATGCACTGGTTGGATCTCCTTGCTCTCCAAGGGACTCTCAAGAGTCTTCTCCAAAACAGAAATCCACTAGACCTTTCAGTAAATCAATTATACTCAGAAAAACTAAGTTTTAAAAAAGATCAACAGATATCATACCAATGAAAGGATTTCAGAGAAACGTTTCACTCCTCAGTACATGTGACCTTCAGAGGCTGAATATTTTCTTTTCCATGTTACAAAGAATGACTTTTTTGGATTCATAATGAGTTTTAACATACTAAACATATATATGTATATGTATATTGAATGAGAGTTGGGCAGCACCTGTAAATATTATACACACATACATATATATATATCTCACAGTACAGGAAGAACAATTGAAGTTTATGGACAACAAAGAATAAAACTGACATTACTACATTTTCTTATTTTTATTTCACCCAAGTACAAAATAAAATGGTCAAAATATAACAGTGAGACAGTAGAAGCACTACTTATAGATTATATATAATTATCTACTGGGAAAAACAAGCATAACCTAAAGACAAACTATTAGAAAAATATCAGAGTTTAGTCATGCTGTTAATATTGATTGACCTGCAAAAATCAATAGTATTTCCCAATATCAGTAATAACCAACAGAGAATATAATGAGATAAGCAAGAAACATTAAATATTTATGAATTCAGCTAAGCAACAAATCTTAATACTGCTCTAAAATATAATTTTTAAATCTAATAAAGAACATAAAAGGTGGTCAGAATAAATGACAATTATAATAATCTTCAAATTTAAACTTTCCCATCACTAATCTATAAATTCCCAATAAAATTTCAACTTAAACACCTTTGAGAAATTCATCACATTTACTCTAAAATAAGAAAGGTCAGTTCATAGCTAAGTCAATTATAAAACAGAAAATTAAAAAGCTGTCCACTATATATAAAACCATGATACTAGAAAAACAAACCAATGGAACAGAATAAATAGATCTCAAAAACACAGGCATCTATACATGAATACCTCATATATGACAAAATGCAAAAAAAAAAAAAAAAAATAAGAAAACAATTGACTGTTGAAGAGAGAATATAAGGAGAACTTCTCTAGTGGCTCAAGGATAGGAATCAGCCTGCCAATGCAGGGACACAGGTGCACTCTGTGATGGGGGAAGGTCCCACATGTGAGGAGCGAACAAGCCCATGCACCTCAACTCCTGAGCCAGCGCCGTGGAGCCACATGCTGCAGCTGCTGAGGCCCGCGAGCCCTGGAGCCGGCGCTCCACAGCAAGCAGCCACCGGAACGAGAAGCCCGCACACCACGGCGAGGAGGAGCCCCCTCGCCACAACTAGAGAAAGCCCATGCAAAGCAACGAAGGCCAGAACAGCCAAAAATCAATCAATCAATCAAAGTTTTTTTTAAAGAGGAAGAGTATAAGGAAAACTCATTCACTACATGGAGAAAAATAAAACCAAAAGTCTTCATAACACCAGATAAAAAGGGAGAATCTTGATAGGTTTAAGAAGAAAAGGCAACAAATGGAGTATAATCTGAAAAAACACTAAATCACTAAACCGGAAACTTGGAACTAATATTGTAAGTCACCTACACCACAGTTTTACAAAGATATAAAAGCCACAGAGCCATTAGGCTAACTGAAGAAAATATCTTGGATTTTACAAATTAATAACAGAAATTAAATTAAGGGTTATATTAGGGAGGGGGAAGTGATTTATTTTGGTTGCTGCACATTTAAGGATTTCTGTTCCTGAGTGGATTGAGGAAATTAGTGGCACCTTATTCAATCACATGGGGCTCTCCCCAAGAAAAAGGCCATCCCCAGGAAAAAGAAATGCAAAAAAGGCAAAATGGTTGTCTGAGGAGGGCTTACAAAGAGCTGAGAAAAGAAGAGGAGGTAAAGGCAAAAGGGAAAAGGAAAGATATACCCATTTGAATGCAGAGTTCCCAAGAATAGCACGGAGAGATAAGAAAGACTTCCTCAGTGATCAATTCAAAGAAATAAAGGAAAACAACAGAAAGGGAAAGATTAGAGCTATCTCAAGAAAATTAGTGATACCAAGGGAATATTTCATGCAAAGATGGGCACAATAAAGGTCAGAAATGGTATGGATCTAAGAGAAGCAGGCAATATTAAGATGAGGTGACAAGAATACAAAGAAATATACAAAAAAGATTTTCATGACCCAGACAACCATGATGGTATGATGACTCACCAAGAGCCAGACTTCCTGTAATGTGAAGTCAAGTGGGCCTTAGGAAGCATCACTATGAACAAAGCTAATGTAGGTGATGGAATTCCAGTTGAGCTATTTCAAATCCTAAAAGATGATGCTGTGAAAGTGTTTCACTCAATATGCCAGCAAATTTGGAAAACTCAGCAGTGGTTGCAGGATTGGAAAAGAACAGTTTTCACTCCAATCCCAATGAAAGGCAAAGCTAAAGAATTTTCAAACTACCATACAATTGCATTCATCTCACACGCTGGCAAAGTAATGCTCAGAATTCTCCAAGCCGGGCTTCAGCAATACGTGAACCATGAACTTCCAGGTGTTTAAGCTGAATTTTAAAAAGGCAGAGGAACCAGAGATCAAACTGCCAACATCTGCTGGATCATTGAGAAACCAAGAGAGTTCCAGAAAAACATCTACCTCTGCTTTATTGTTATGCCAAAGCCTTTGACTGTGTGGATCACAAGAAATTGTGGAAAATTCTTAAAGAGATGAGAATCCCAGATCACCTGACCTGCCTCCTGAGATATCTGTATGCAGGTCAAGAAGCAACAGTTAAAACTGGACATGGAACAACAGACTGGTTCCAAATCAGGAAAGAGGTACATCAAGGTTGTATATGGTCATCCTGCTTATTTAACTTATATAAAGAGCATATCATACAAAATGCAGGGCTGGATGAAGCACAAACTGGAATCAAGATTGCCAGGAGAAATATCAAAAACCTCAGATACACAGATGACACCACCCCTATGGCAGAAAGCAAAGAACTAAACAACCTCTTGATGAAAGTGAAAGGGGAGAGTGAAAAAGCTGGCTTAAAACTCAACATTCAGAAAACTAAGATCATGGCATCTGGTTCCATCACTTCATGGCAAATAGATGGGAAAACAATGGAAACAGTGAGAGACTTTATTTTTGGAGGCTTCAGAATCACTGCAGATGTTGACTACCAGCCATGAAATTAAAAGACGCTTACTCCTTGGAATAAAAGCTAGGCAGCATATTTTAAGAAGAGACATTACTCTGCCAACAAAGGTCTATCTAGTCAAAGCAATGGTTTTTTCAGTAGTCATGTATGAATGTGAGAGTTAGACTGTAAAGAAAGCTGAACACCAAAGAATTGATGCTTTTGAACTGTGGTGTTGGAGAAGACTCTTGAGAGTCCCTTGGACTGCAAAGAGATCCCATCAGTCCATCCTAAAGAAGATCAGTCCTGGGTGTTCATTGGAAGGACTGATTCTGAAGCTGAAACTCCAATACTTTGGCCACCTCATGCGAAGAGTTGACTCATTTGAAAAGAACCTGATGCTGGGAACGACTGAAGGCAGGAGAAGGGGACGACAGAGGGATGACTGAACTGCACTGCTCAGTCACTCCGCAGTTCCCCTAAACAAATGACACAGATTTACCAGAAGAACAAGTACAACCACAGAAAACCCATCCCTTCAGCAAAACTAGAAGTGTCCACTGAAAGCATTAGTTCAGTTCAGTCGCTCAGTAGTGATCCCATCAATCCCATCGCTCTTTGCGATCGCGACCACAGCACTCCAGGCCTCCCTGTCCATCACCAACTCCTGGAGTTTACCCAAACTCACGTCCACTGAATCGGCGATGCCATCCAACCATCTCATCCTCTGTCGTCCCCTTCTCCTCCCGCCTTCAATCTTTCCCGACATCAGTGTCTTTTCAAATATGTCAGCTCTTCGCACCAGGTAGACTAAGTATTAGAGTTTCGGCTTCAGCATCAGTTCTTCCAACACCCAGGACTGATCTCCTTTAGGATGGACTGGTTGGATCTCCTTGCAGTCCAAGAGACTCTCAAGAGTCTTCTCCAACACCACAGTTCAAAAGCATCAATTCTGTGCTCAGCTTTCTTTATAGTCCAACTCTCACATCCATACATGACTACTGGAAAAACCATAGCCTTGACTAGATGGACATTTGTTGACAAAGTAATGTCTCTGCTTTTTAATATGCTGTCTAGGTTGGTCATAACTTTCCTTCCAAAGAGAAAGCATTAGTGGAGAGGGAGAAAAGTTCAGGGAAATTTTGGGGGAGAGAAAAGGGGTTGTTTGTCCATATCCTTGAGAGTTCCCCTGAAATTCAAAACTGTCTCTGGGTACAGAACTTAGCACATGAGGCTGTCCTGGGCAGTTGACATGACAAGATCTGCACACCCACCTACCAGAAGCTTAGAAGTGTATACAGAGGCTTAACTGTATGTTAATGTGTACTGTAAGTCATGTGTACCATCCAGATGTTCTCCACATAGTGAAAAGTATATTCCAGGGACAGTGGAGGGGCAAGGCCCCTCCAGTTGTCTGGATTCAGCTTAAGGGTCAGTTGGCAGCCTCATTCTCTTATCCTCTTACAAGGGTGAAGTTCCCTAAAAGTGAATGAAGATCACCTCCAGAAAGAGAATTTTTTTGTTGTTTTTGTTGTTTAGTCATTAAATCATGTCTGACTCTTTTGCGATGTCATGGACATGCATGCCCACCATGCTCCTCTGTCCATGGGATTTTCCAGACAAGAATACTGGAGTGGGTTGCCATTTCTTTCTCCAGGGGATCTTCCTGACTCAGGGATCAAACTCCGGGTCTCCTGTATTGTAGGCAGATTCTTTACCACTGTCCCAGAAAGAGAAAATCCATACTAATTATGATGAAACTTAGTAATAGGGATGATTACAGGGAAGAGACTTAAAGGTGACAAGGACCCAAGATAGCAGCCTCAGAAGGCACAAAATCTGAAGAGGAAGAAAAAATCACTTTACAGTCTGAGGTGGTAAGGATAAAAGCATGTCAAAGAAATTTGGCATCCTACCTGACAGAGGAAAATTTCAAAATATTTTAAATTGCAGTGCAGGGAAATACACTGCAACTTGGCCACTTTGATAAACAGACATTAGAGAAACTGTATTTCACTTCACAGACAGAAGAGGAAGCTCTTGAATTAAACACTTATACAATCTGAATTGCCAAGTAGGTCTACAGAATAAAGATTCAATACACACTACTATATATAAAATTGATAATCAACAAAGACCTACTATATAGCACAGGAATTCTACTCAATATTCTATAATAACCTATATGGTAAAAGAACCTGAAAAAATGAATATATGTACTTATACAACTGAATTACTTTACTATACATCTAAAATTAACACATTATAAATCAACTATACTCGAATATAAAATAAAACTTAAAAAAGTAAAAAAAAATTCCAAAACGATGTACATCTTTACAAACTTGGAAGAATAAAACTGAAACTTAAAATTGAAACAAACTGGTGAAAATTCTCCCACACCACCCTAAAAGCAATAAACAGGTAGAAAAAACTATAGCATAATGCATCAATTTAAATCCAGTATTTTCCAGTAAGCATGTGGAAATATGAAAAAAATACCTTGAATCAGATAACCAAAATCTAAGGAAGAGAAACGGCCATAAAGCTGGAAGAAATATGGGAAGAAATGGGAAGAAATAACTGTCTCAGAAATGAACAATTAAATTACGAGTTGTCCTAGAAAGATTATATTCAAATGAACAATTAATAAGAGGAAATGAAGTAGAGAAACAACCAAGATAATAAGAACACTTCTTAAAATGGTAAAAAAGAAAGTAGTTTAAATGGAAGCTACACAAGGGAGATCCAATTACACACAAATGGATTTTCAAGGGGAAAAAAAGCAATGGAATAGAACTAATATTTTAAAATACAATCCATGAAAATGTTGAGGAAATTATAGAATATCTAAATCCATATACTAAATAGGCTCAGTAGGAATCTGGGGAAATTTACCCAGAATCATCAACCCTCAGATATATCCTAGTAAAAGTGTTAGATTTTCCAGATACAGAAAGAAATCTCAGCTCTCAAGTAGACAAAAGACTAAAAGTTTTTGAACAGCAAGAAAATTAAGCTGGTATCAAAATTTCCAAGAGTGCCATACCAATCAAGGCAAGAAGGGAGCAGGATGTGCAAGAAACTCAAGGGAGGGAAAAGTGAACCAGGGATTTTATATCCAGCTAAGCTGTTGTTCAATTTCAAGACATAAATAATACACACATACACACCAAAACAGTTTTACACATTTAAGAACTTGGGGAATACTGTATTCACAAGTCCTTATCTGCTAAAGGATAAATTTCATCCAGCCAAGTTATGACTGAGGAAATCTGGGCAAAAGGAGTAAAGATAAGGATTTAATATATTTAATTTAATCAGAATAATATAAAATGCTGTATGTTTTGACAAAGTAAATATAATATGAATAAAAAGTACAAGGGAAGGGAGAGGGGTAATGGAAAGAAGAATAAATTCATTGATGTGGCACAGAAGGAGTCCTCAAATCTTTTGACCTCCCAAGTCCTTGTACTTGCAAAATTTCTGAGAATCTCAGAAAGATTTTATTTATTAAGTTATAGGAATCCATTTATTCCACTTCACAAATTAAAACTGAGAAGGTATTTATTTAAAAATAATAAAAATAAGTCTATTATGGAAACATAAATAACATTTTTTATGAAAATAATACTTTTCCCAAAAAATATAGTGAGAAGAGTGGTACCTTTCACATTTTTGCAAATCCCAAGGTCTGGCTTAATAGCAGACACCTGGACTTTCATAGGGCTTCCCTCATAGCTCAGTTGGTAAGGAATCCACCTGCAATGCAGGAGACCCTGGTTCAATTCCTGGGTCGGGAAGATCCTCTGGAGAAGGGATAGGTTACCCGCTCTAGCATTCTTGGGCTTCCCTTACATGTGTTCCTCACATTTTGGTAGCTATTAAAGAGATAACAGGCTTCCTTGGTGGCTCATTGGTAAAGAATTCATCAGCCAATGCAGGAAACACAGGTTTAATCCCTGGGTCAGGAAGATTCCCTTGGAGAAGAAAATGGCAACCCACTCCTGTACTCTTGCCTGGAAAATTCCATGGACAGAGGACCCTAACAGACGACAGTCCATGGGGTTGTAAAAGAGTCAGACGTGACTCAGCGACTTAACAACAACAAAGGGATAACATCATCAAGTATCATGTAGCCTCTGGATAATGTTTGTGTGCATTGATAAGAGAGTAAAAGTGAAAAAGTCATGTAAAGTCTTACTTAGTATTATTATGAAAATGGTTTCAACATCACAGACTCTCTGAAGGTTTCAGAGCCTTCAGGGGATCATACTTTGAGAACATCTGTTGTACAGATAAAAAGGAGGAGTCAAATGTACATTAGAAACTGACATGCTAGATAATAAAATTAACTAAGAAAACAGCAGAGAAGGGCAGTTTAAAAGGCATAAGTACAGAGGTTTTCAATACATACCTAATCCTAATATCAAAAGTTTTTTCAATTAAAGACCAAAGCAAATGTATCTCCTAGAGAAACAGAAATTTTAATAAAATGAGATAGTAATTATACTTGAAATGACAGAGACCCAACATAAAAAGTATATTAATATATGTGAGTTAGCTTAACTCATCTTTTTAAAATTTTCAAAGTGACTCAAAGAAATAACAAATCTTTGCTATACAAGAACTGCATCTGGGGAAAAAAAGTGATTCTGAATGGCTAAACATAAAAGGGCATAACAGGCAAATGAAATCAATACAAAACCAGTGTTTGCACCTGACATCAAATTAGGACACAAGCCAAAAAAAATTAATGTGACAATAAGGACACAATTAATGCTAAAAGCTAAAATTCAAAATAGAGATATAACATTCAGACATATCTATGCACCAATAACACAGCAATTTCTTTATATACAGCAGAAACTACAGGAGAAGCAAGTAGAAATACACAAAATACCGTGATAACAGATTTCAAACCACTCTAATTATAAAATGAGTAAGCATACAAAAATTATCAAGGCTACAGAATACCTAAACAGTATTCTCAGTAAAATACAATAGATATTATGGAATCATCAAACATTAACCCTGATAATGGAACATAAATTTTCCTCTCAAGCAACAAGAAGGACATTTACAAAACTAATCAACTTGTTAAGTCACACACACAAAAAAAGCATGAGTAAGTGGTATGGAGAAGAAATATTACAAACACTCCTTAATTATATTTGCAATAAAATAAGCAATAAATAACAATATCTACAAATAAGAAAACTCCTGAAATTAAATTTTTTCTTGTAAAATACTAAGTGATAGAGGAAAAACAACCCCAAATTTCAAATGTAATAATGATGAAACTGCTACAGATTAAAATCTATGGGATACATTCAAGCACTAATCAGAAAAGAATAATTGATTCATACATTTATTGCAAGCTAAAAATACATCTTTTTAATTTTAAGGGAACCCAGACATAGGTGGGCCCTCCACAATATTCTGAGGCTTACTTTCAAAAAAATTTTTTTTAATTTTTCCATTTATTTTTATTAGTTGGAGGCTAATTACTTTACAGTATTGTAGTGGTTTTTGCCATACATTGACATGAGTCAGCCACAGATTTACATGTATTCCCCATCCCGATCCCCCCTCCCGCCTCCCTCCCTATCCCATTCCTCTGGGTCTTCCCAGTGCACCAGCCCTGAGGACTTGTCTCATGCATCCAACCTGGGCTGTTGATCTGTTTCACCCTTGATAGTATACTTGTTTCAATGCTATTCTCTCAGAACATCCCACCCTCACCTTCTCCCACAGAGTCCAAAAGTCTGTTCTGTATACCTGTGTCTCTTTTTCTGTTTTGCATGTAGGGTTATCGTTACTATCTTTTTAAATTCCATATATATGCGTTAGCATATTGTATTGGTCTTTATCTTTCTGGCTTACTTCACTCTGTATAATGGGCTCCAGTTTCATCCATCTCATTAGAACTGAATCAAGTGAATTCTTTTTAATGGCTGAGTAATATTCCATTGTGTATACGTACCATGGCTTCTTTATCCATTCATCTGCTGATGGGCATCTAGGTTGCTTCCATGTCCTGGCTATTATAAACAGTGCTGTGCTGAACACTGGGGTACACGTGTCTCTTTCAGATCTGGTTTCCTCAGTGTGTAAGCCCAGAAGTGGGATTGCTGGGTCATATGGTAGTTCTATTTCCAGTTTTTTAAGGAATCTCCACACTGTTCTGCATAGCGGCTGTACTCGTTTGCATTTCCACCAACAGTGTAAGAGGGTTCCCTTTTCTCCACACCCTCTCCAGCATTTATTGCTTGTAGACTTTTGGATAGCAGTCATCCTGACTGGTGTATAATAGTACCTCATTGTGGTTTTGGTTTGCATTTCTCTGATAATGAGTGATGTTGAGCATCTTTTCATGTGTTTGTTAGCCATCTGTATGTCTTCTTTGGAGAAATGTCTGTTTAGTTCTTTGGCCCATTTTTTGATTGGGTCATTTATTTTTCTGGAATTGAGCTGCAGGAGTTGCTTGTATATTTTTGAGATTAATCCTTTGTCTATTTCTTCATTTGCTATTATTTTCTCCCATTCTGAAGGCTGTCTTTTCACCTTGCTTATAGTTTCCTTTGTTGTGCAAAAGCTTAGCCTTTGACAAAATTCAACATCCATTTATGATAAAAAAAAAAAAAAACTCTCCAGAAAGCAGGAATAGAAGGAACATACCTCAACATAATAAAAGCTATATATGACAAACCCACAGCAAGCATTACCCTCAATGGTGAAAAATTGAAAGCATTTCCCCTGAAATCAGGAACAAGACAAGGGTGCCCACTCTCACCACTACTATTCAACATAGTTTTGGAAGTGCTGGCCACAGCAATCAGGGCAGAAAAAGAAATAAAAGGAATCCAGATAGGAAAAGAAGAAGTGAAACACTCACTGTTTGCAGACGACATGATCCTCTACATAGAAAACCCTAAAGACTCTACCAGAAAATTACTAGAGCTAATCAATGAATACAGTAATGTTGCAGGATATAAAATTAACACACAGAAATTCCTTGCATCCCTATACACTAACAATGAGAAAACAGAAAGAGAAATTAAGGAAACAATACCATTCACCATTGCAACAAAAAGAATAAAATACTTAGGAGTATATCTACCTAAAGAAACAAAAGACCTATACCTAGAAAACTATAAAACACTGATGAAAGAAATCAAAGAGGACACAAATAGATGGAGAAATATACCGTGTTCATGGATTGGAAGAATCAATATTATGAAAATGACTATACTACCCAAAGCAATCTATAGATTCAATGCAATCCCTATCAAGCTACCAACGGTATCTTTCACAGAACTAGAACAAATAATTTCACAATTTGTATGGAAATACAAAAAACCTTTTATAGCCAAAGCAATCTTGAGAAAGAAGAATGGAACTGGAGGAATCAACCTGCCTGACTTCAGACTCTACTACAAAGCCACAGTCATCAAGACAGCATGGTACTGGCACAAAGACAGAAATATAGATCAATGGAACAGAATAGAAAGCCCAGAGATAAATCCACGTACCTATAGACACCTTATTTTCAACAAAGGAGGCAAGGATATACAATGGAAAAAAGACAACCTCTTTAACAAGTGGTGCTGGGAAAACTGGTCAACCACTTGTAAAAGAATGAAACTAGAACACTTTCTAACACCATACACAAAAATAAACTCAAAATGGATTAAAGATCTAAATCTAAGACGAGAAACTATAAAACTCCTAGAGGAGAACATAGGCAAAACACTCTCCTACATAAATCACAGCAGGATCCTCTATGACCCACCTCCCAGAATATTGGAAATAAAAGCAAAAATAAACAAATGGGACCTAATTAAACAAAAATTATTTTTTAAAAGCACAATAAAGTTAACAAAAATAAAGCACCAAGAAGGAAATAGATAAAAGTAAAAATTAATATAGTAGAGAAGAAAAAGACAAGAAACCTTATTAATAAAACTTTTTAAAATGATTAATAAACTAGACATATCACTAATTCACCTGATTAAGAAAAAAGAAGGCACAAATATATGAAGGAATGGTAAGAAATTACCAAAGAGACAAAAAAAGCTTTTAAATCATGAGATTAATTTGCATATTTCTATGCAAATAAATTTGAAAACCTGTATTAAATGAAAAACATTTGATGAGATAAAGTTTATCAAAATTGATTCAAGTAGAGTTAGAAAGCAATTTTTTGTTTGTTTGTTTGTTTGTTTGTTTTGTCACACTGAGTGTCTTGCAGGAGCTTAGTTCCCCAACCAGGGCCTGAACATGGGCCTTGGCAATATAAGTGCTGAGCCCTAACCACTGAACCACCAGAAAATTCCCAGGAAGCGTTTTAAAAGGACCAATGCTCATAGAAAAAAAAAAAAGAGAGAGAGAAATTTAAGCAAAGCTAGACCTCACAGAAACTTCCACCAGGCCCAGATGGTTTTAAAAGGAAATTTTACCAAACTGTCAATAACCAGATAGGCCCAGTGCTATAAAAACTGCTCCAAAACATAGAAAATGAAGGAAAACAACTTTCAAATCATTTTATAAAGCAAATATAATACTGATGCCCAAATATGATATAGTTTCAAATTTTTAAAAATCAAATTACATATAATTTCTCAAAATTACCACAAAATATATTTATTATTCATCACTACGCTATGAAAATAATATACAATAACCAAGCAGAATTTGTTCTATGAATACCATGTACACTCAATATAGGAAACCCATTACCATAAAATACCATTAATCTGGAAAAAAAAAAGTCACTGTTATTACTTTGATGAATCCTAGAAACTTCTAAAAAATTCAACATCTATTCCCAGTAAATTCACACACACACACACCATGATTCTGAAGCACCAATCCTACTTACTGTAAAAACTACTATGGAAGTATATAAGACTTGTACTCTGAGATGGTCCCAACAATCCCCATCTCCACATATTCACTGCTTTGAACAGACCCCACCACATTGAATAATGCTGATCTGTTTTCCCAAGAATACAAAATTGTGGAAATGATGTGTAATATCCAATACTAAATTATATTTTTTAAAATGTATTTTCTACCTCATTCTCTCTTGGGATCTTTTGTCCAATGGAAGCCAGTTACCATGTTGTGAGGAAAGGACCGAGTGGTGAGAAACCACGGTCGCCAGCTAACAGCCAGCCCCAACCTGTCAGCCACGTGAACAAGCCATGTTAGAAACACCAACGAAGACCCTGGTATCTCAGCTCCGAAGCCACCGTCTTGACTACTACTTCAAGAGGTAGAAGTAGTACCTCAAGTACTACCAACTCAGGCCAGAATCACCCCGCTAGACTCCTCCTGAATTCTTGACCTACAGAGAATGTGTGAGATAACAAATGATGATGATTGTTTCAAGCTATTAAGTTTAGAGGTAATTTGTTATGCAGCAATAGATAACTAGTATTGTCTGTATGTGAAACCTTAAAAACACCACTGAAAGGCAAAAAGTTAGATTCTAACAAATGAAGAGGAGCTCTTGTTCTTAGAAAAACTAAAGGTCAAAAGAAAGATCACTTCTTCTTACACTAATTTATAAATTTAAGGCAATAACAAAAATACCAATAAGCTTTTTTTCATGAAGCTGGATAAGTTGTAATGAAAGTTCATATGAAGAAATAAACACGCATGAATAGCTAGGAAAACATTGAAAAAGCAAAGTTATGAAAAGGGAGTAATCCTTCCAGATACTAAAACATTGTAGCAAGTGTCTATAATTAAAACAGTATAATACTGGCAGATGAAGAGGCAGACAGACTGGTGCAATAGGATAGAGTAAGATGCCCAGATAGAGAACCAAGTACATATGGAAATTTAATACATAATAAAGATGGTGCTCCAACTCCTGGGCAAAGATGAACAATTTTTTTTAAAAGGTACTCAGATAACTGGCTAGTCTTTTGGATAAAGATACAATTAAATGTGTAATTCACATCATACATAAAAATAAGCTCTAAATGTATCCAGGGATTTAAATGTGAAACATAAAACTATACAAATACTAGAAGAAAACATTGCTGAATTAATCCATAACATGGGTATAAAAAGAGAATTTCTAAATAGGACAAAATAAAGTTGAAAAAATTTTAAGATAAATTTTACTAAATAAAAATTTCAAATGTTTCTCATGGAAAAAAATACCGCAATCAAAGTAAAATGGCAGAAGACAAAGTGGGGGAAAAAATTTGCAAAATGTACCACAGATAAGGAGATATTATTCTTAATATACTTTAAAACTGTTAAAATAAAGGGGAAATGACCGAAACTTCAAAAGAACAATGAATTAAAGGCCCAAGCAAATAATTTATGAAAAAGATATACAATGGTTCTTAGTCATACACAACTATTTCAATTTTACCCATAATAAGAATAAAAGCAAATAAAATTACACTGGATACCATTTCTCTTCTATCAGGTTGGCAAAAAAGTTAAAAATCTTGGCAATACTTTCTTCTGGCAAGGCTACAGGCAGTCTTTTTCACTGCTGATGGGAATGCAGATAATATAACCCTTATGCTGGGGAATTTGGCAATCTCTAACAAATTTACATATGCATTTCCTTTTAATTTAGCAATCTCAGTTCTAGGAATTTAGCCTGAAGCTAACAAAAAGATACAACCACATTAGGTTATCCATTGCAGCATTATTTGTAAATACAAAATCATTGGAAACAACCTAAGTATCTATATATAGGAGACTGGTGGAAGAAATGATACACACAATGGTACTCTTTGTAATAAATAAAAGAGACCCCTATATGAGTTATACTCAATGAGTTCAGCATACTTGATCAGTGACAAAGGCATAGTGCATATATATTTATATATCCATAGTCACAAAGTGTCTACATAAAACTTAATTATAAAGGAGGAGAATGGTCATTGATAGACTCACCTTAAGTAAGAGATCAGAGTTAACATTTTCCGTAATGGTAAAAATTGGTATCATGTACCTTCTGACATGACGCCCTGAGACACAATATTACCTTTGTAGTATTTCTACAAAAAAAAAAAAAAAATTATAATCATGAAAAAAAAAATCACACAAACTTGGCAACAGTCTATAAAATGTTAAAGCCAAGAAAGAAAAAGAATTCTGAGGCAGAGAAGGAAAGAAAGGAGTGGAGGAGGAGACAAAGAGAAGGAGGGAAAAAGGAAAGGAAGGAAGAAAGGAAATAAAAGAGATGGAACAGGCAGAATCCTGGACTAGAGGGAGAAATAGTTATAAAACTCAACTTTGAGAAAATTGGCAAAATTTGAAGTTGGAGAGTGGATTAGTTAGTGTTCAACTTCCTGATTTAATGATTGTACTCTGGTTATAGTTTATTCCTATTCTTAGGAATGCACATATGCTCAGTCCTATCTGACTGTTTGAGACCCATGGACTAGCCCACCAGGCTCCTCTGTCCATGAGATTCTGCAGGCAAGAATACTAGAGTGCCCTCCTCCAGGGGATATCCCCAACTCAGAATCAAATCCACATCTTTTGCATCTCCTACATTGGCAGGTGATTTCTTTACCACTGTGCCACAGAAATAACTAAGGTAAAAAATAGATGCTTGCAATTTACTTGTAACTGGTTCATTAAAAACATAAACTATGGATTGCGTTTGTGTATGTGTGCATATATATATATATATATATACATACACACACACACACACACATATACATAAAACATGCAAAGGAATAAGAAAGAATAATAAGCTAATGGAGCAAAATGTTAAAATTAGTGCATCTGAGCAAATAATATACTGAAGTTCGTATATATTACTTTTGCAACTTTTCTGCAAGATTGAAGTTCAAAATAGTGTTCTAAATCTGGAATTCTGTTTGGTAAGTGACAATAATGACAAAGTTCACTTGTGGTTGCAAGCATGGGAAAAGATAGTTGGAATGTCTAAAACTCACAAGGCCTTGACTGAATGAAAGGAATTCCTGCAAAGCAATGAGAAAAACCAGAAACTCCAACAGAAAGCAATACAAAGGCTTTCTGACCAGATAATTTAGAGGAGGAAATACCCAAACCTGTCAAACATATAATAAAGGGCTCAGAATCATGGATAGTTTGAGATATGCAAATTTAAAAAAACAAGGAGATATCACTTAACCCTAGCAATTCACAAATGTTAGAGTTCTAAACAAATCTAAGGGTTGGTAGAAATGTGGGGATGTAGGAACCCTTAGGAATTGCTACAGGTACAAATATGGAAATATAAATGACATGGTCATTCCACCCCTTGGAATAGAATGGCACTCCTTAAAACTTTACTGGACACTTGTTAAAAACGCTAAGGCTGACTTTATTACAATAGAGGAGAGAAACTGCACTCAACTCTGCTGAAATAAAAGGCAGGAGAATCTTCAAATGCTGAAGTGAACTAATGGAAAGGTACTAAAGAACATTATGGGGAGGTTGGTTGATGTGACTGGGCCACCCATGCTTGCTGTCACTCTTCAAAGTTAGGCTCCTACCCTCCCACTGGTAGCTGTCCATGATTACATTTCAATGAGATGACTCTCAGGTCCTAGAGAAAGTTGTTTCTGGGTGGTAGAAATTTTACAAGTGCAAGTTTTCTAAAATTGATGCCCTAAGGAAAGGGAGGAAGGGGCCTACAATCATGAACAAACTTGCCTCAAGTTTAGTGAAGCCAAAGGGAGTGTTTGGGCTGTCTTGATCAACACCTATCAACAACTCCACACCAGCAGATAGTTGACAGATTGACAGAAAGATAGATAGATAGACAGACAAGCAGATATGTATGAGTATGTCCACTGGAGATTATATTTAGGATCAGGGAGTTGGCACCCAACATGATAACCAAGAAAGGATAGATCACCTATAGCATACACACACACACACACACACACACTTATTTAGCAATCATTCTTCACCATATGCCCTTAGTCCAGTTTTTATATCAGCTATTGCTTTTCACACTGACATTTTTCACCTTTCCACCTATTTTAAACAGGTTTTCTCCCAAACAGTAGGAATTACTACACCCACATAGTGTACATTGGCATTTGTCTGAAAGTGACTCAGGTCTCTTCCAGTTATATTCCACAGGCCAAACAAATTCACTTGGTCATGATCAATTTCAAAGAAGGGAAGAGAAGTACAATTCTACCATATTCCCCAAAGGCAGACAGCAAGTAACACCTGTGAGTAGAACTAAGGACTAGCACACTCACAAAATGCCCAACTAAGGTGGTTTTGGCTAGTCTTTTTTTTTTTTTTTTTTTAATTTTGACTCTTACTGAATGACATAAAGATCCATGACAAGCAGTCATTTGCAATTTTACTGAGCCATGATTTAAATCACATGTTAATGAGGGTTGGAGGTTGGTTGGAGAGAGCACCAAAGCAAGTTTCTTATCTGCAAATGAATCAAGCTAACTTCCCACCATCCATATCATATCACACTGCAGCTGCATTGTTCTGTTGTTGCAAAGGCACTAATGCTTAACGTACACTTAGGTTTCATAGGAGAATCTAACTGCTATACATTTGGGGACTACCAAAGTGCTTGAGGGGCTTCCCAGGTGGCACTAGTAGTAAAGAACCTGCTTGCCAGCGCAGGAGACGTTAAGAGATGCAGGTTTGACCCCTGGGTCGGGAAGATCCCCTGGAGAAGGAAATGGCAACCCATTCCAGTATTCTTGCCTGGGGAATCCCATGGACGGAGGATCCTGGCGGGCTACAGTCCATGGGGTCAAAAAGAGCTGGACACAACTGAAGTGCCTTAGCACACATGCATACGGAGTGCTTGAGACAGGTCCAGTCACTGATTTGTTGATCATGTCTATTAATCATAGCAAACATTCATATCAACTACTGTTCTCAGTCATAATGCCCCCTCACTTATAAGAGTCACAGTGACTAAGATGCATACTGACTGGAATTCAGTAAGTCCAGTGTTATCAGACAGAGAGACAGTCATGCTCAAAGTGGTCTGGGTACAGTGGAGTTTTTTTTCCAAAATGTGGAGTGGGACTTTGGAAAGAGCACAAGATTTGGAAGACAGAGGCTCACTAGCTGCGTAGTCATAACCATGTGATTGAATCATTCTTAACTTCATTGTCTTTATTAGAAAATGAGGCTATAATACAGAAAATATGACTTTCTTCCTTGCCTCACTTTTTTCCTTCTACCACTCCCTCCTGTTGAAATTAAGCTGTGAGAAACTGTCGCATTTAGCAGAGAAGGGCTTGCTTGTTTCCATTGGAAAGATTATAAATACCTGAGCCTCCTTCTATGAAAGGAGGCAAAGGTTCTAAGGGTCCTCCTTTCCCATCTCAGCAGAGGACCCCAGGTCCCTGCTGCCAGGATGGAGCCACAACCCAGGGGAGGAGCAAACAGAGAAGGAGATCCAAGAAAGTAGAGGTCTCTGAGTGACCTGAAGGAAAGGTGTCTCAGTGATGTGCAAAAGATACGAAACCGATTGTACGTCACCTTCTCTGTTTTCTTACCTGCATGTCTGGGTGGATACTCCATGTATGACCAATGGGTACAATAATAACCATTGCTCAAGGCAGCTGTAAATCAACAGCCTTTCAAATTATAAAGTGTTACATGTAAATATAACACTGAGCGACAAGGGAAGCCCAAGAATACTGGAGTGATTAGCCTATCCCTTCTCCAGCGGCTCTTCCCAACCCAGGAATCGAACCGGGGTCTCCTGCATTGCAGGCGGATTCTTTACCAACTGTGCTATCAGGGAAGCCCATACATGTAAATATGAGAGATGATAATTTTGAGCTCAAGGATTATAGTGTGTGTCAGTATGGAATTCCTCCAGAGGGAACTGGGTAGGGGCATATTTGAAGTCCTTTAACTTGCTGGATCTAGAACCATGACTTAAAGTTTTCATATTCAGAGCCTTTTTTTGTCTTCTCTTTGTCAAAAACTCTCATTTGAGGAATGAGTTATTCCACACAAGCACAAAGGCATGCCTAATATAGAAAATGTCTCCAACTAGAATAATCCACAGCATTAGAACTGGGGGAGCTCTTATAGATCATTTAGGAAAATGTTGTCCCACAGAACTTTATACAATGATGGACATGTTCTATATCTGCACTGTGCTATACAGGTGCAGGCTCTAGCCACATACGGCTATGGAGCACTTAAAATGTGGCTAGCACAACTGAGAAATTTTCAGTTGTACATAATCTTAATTTAAATTTGAATTTTGAGAACAGCCCTCAGAAGATGCATAAATTATTCTAAAATTGTATGTGAAATATTGAATTTGCAAAACAACACTATCTTCCAGTAGCACAGCTATCCAAGAATAAGTATTAAATAAACTAGGAAGGGTATCTACAGGGAGAATGGTATAAGAGTGGGAATGAAAATGGTGATGAGAGGTGACGGTAAAAACAAAAAGATAGTTTTGCACACAAAAATGATAGTTGAACACAAACTGAAGGATTTAGTAACTCTCTGTACCCAAAGTACTAGACCGAAAGAAAAAAAATGTCTGTATGGATGTTTTTCAAGGTCATACTTAGCATTCACCAAATTCTCAAAAAGGCTGAAGACTCCCACCAAAATGTCAAGAATCTCTGAGCTAGGGGAGAATAACCTCCAAACAGATGGGACAGGAATGGAATGTGGACTGATTAAATAATAAAAAGACAATCTTTTACCTGATCATGTGGTTGACAACTCTCTGGTTAACCAACAAAGTGAGACATTTTATCTTACAGTGGGAAAACATTAAAAAATAGTGCTCAAACATTTTAAGTATCTCACTTCAACTTATATAAATTACATGTAAGTGCCTTTTCCAGTCTTCTTGTGTGGAACCAGGGACTTTTCATGAATGCATCCATGGACTAGATTTCTATATTACATTTCTCCCATAAATAAACATAATGCATTTTCTGATTCCCACTGTTTCTCTAAATGGAGCAAGAGCATAGAGACACTTCAGAAGCAACCTGAGTCCAGAATCCTTCCTGATTTTCTATAGTATCTAGCCCACATCTAACTCAAAAGAAATCTTTTTTCAATTTAACGCAGTAAGTCCTTCCAATGGAAGAAATTAGGTTTCATAAAAACATCCCCTCTCTGCTCCCTAATGTTGCTAGTTATGCAGAATAATGATCCCCCAAAGATGAACATGGGCTTCTCGGTGGCTCAGTTGTAAAGAATCTGCCTGCCAATGCAGTATATGTGGGTTTGGTCCCTGTGTGGGGATGATCCCCTGAAGTAAGAAATGGCAACCCATTCCAGTATTCTTGCTTGGGAAATCCCATGGACAGAGGAGCTTGGCAAACACCATAGGGTAGCAAAAGGAGTAGGACATTACTTAGCAACTAAGCAACAGCAGCAAAAAAAGACCATGCTCTAATTCTCAGAACCCATGAATGTAATACTTTTTGGCAAAAGATGATAGCAGATGTGATTAAATCAAAGTTCTTGAGCTGGGGAGATTATGTCAGGTTACCCAGTGAAGCCAGTGTAATCATAATGTTCCCTGTGAACGAGAGAGGTGATGAGGCAGAGAGAAATGTGAAGATACTGTACTGGTGGTTACTATGGAGGAAGGAGCCAGTCACAAGTCAAGGAATGTGGGAGGCATTTGGAAACTGGAAAAGGCGAGGGAACAGGTTCTCCCTTTGGGCCTCAGGAAGGAATGGAGACCCACTGACATCTTAATTTAAGCCAGTGAGACTCATTTCAGATTGAGCTCTAATGAGATAATAAATTGGAATTGTTTTACTTTGCCAACAAAGGTCCATTTGTCAAAGCTATGGTTTTTCCAGTAGTCATGTATGGATGTGAGAGCTGGACTATAAAGAAAGCTGAGTGCTGAAGAATTGATGCTTTTGAACTGTGGTGCTGGAGAAGACTCTTGAGAGTCCTTTGGACTGCAAGGAGATCCAACCAGTGCGTCCTAAAGGAGATCAGTCCTGGGTGTTCATTGGAAGGACTGATGCTGAAGCTGAAATACCAATACTTTGGCCACTTGATGCAAAGAACTGACTCATTGGAAAAGACCCTAATGCTAGGAAAGATTGAAGGTAAGAGGAGAAGGGGATGACAGATGATTGGATGGCATCACTGTCTCAATGGACATGAATTTGAGTAAACTCCGGGAGTTAGTGATGAACAGGGAGGCCTGGCATGCTGCAGTCCATGGGGTCGCAAAAAGTCGGACATGACTGAGCGACTGAACTGAACTGAAGCCACTAGGTCTATGGTTATTTGTTAAAGCAGCAATGGGAAATGAATATACCTATTTACATAATCTTTAATTAAATAGTCATAACTGCAATGAACATAAACTGCTTTGGAAATAAATTCAAGTCTTACAAAACATGTAGTTCAATTTTTGAGAACAGAATTCTCCAGGTAAATGAGTGAGGTACACTAGCACTGATTATTCAGAATGCTGTAGACATCAGTCACCATGTTTTAGGGGAAAACAGAAAGCATTCATTAATCCGGCCAACCAACCTCCTAATCTAGAAAGAAAGCTCACTTTTTTTGATTGGTCGCTATATGCCAGGCACTGTGCTAATTACTTTACAACATTTCTGTCAGTAAATATAGTTCCAATTACATTTCACCAATGAGAAAAAATTCAGAGTGCTTAAATAACTTGTCTCATACTATAGAGTTAATCAATGGAAGACTTACTAGCCAACACTTGATCCATGATCCATCCAATTTGAAAGTTTAGGCTCTTAAAGCCCCTTCTAAACATGAGTTTCTACGTTCCCCAGATGCTAACCCAAACAGCTTATTTTACTGGTGGAAAAGCTACGATTAGTATAAGTAAGTCTGGCTCTATCACCATAGTAGTCAAAATCACAGCAAGAAACAGAAGAGTCAAACAGGGTAATTTGAAAGGAACTGAAAAAAGGACTTTTCACAAGATGCGTTTTTATACACACTCACAAACCATCAACTGAGTCAAAGTGGAAGTTTATTCCACATCAAGGAAAGAAGGCAAATAAAATTCACATGAAAACGACATGACAAAATGCAAATAATAGTTTGTGATCAGGAAATATCAAGGGATATATAGACATGTCTCTTTGATGTTTCCAGCATCACATGGCATTATCAAGAAATTTCATCTGAAATATGATAAATACATAGCCAAACAACGATTCCAATTTAGCCACTTACTATCTATGTGCTCTCAGACAAGTCACTTACCCACCGTGAGCCTTTGGTTCTCATCTGAATGTCACCTTCTACCACCTCCACTTGGCTGCTTCACGTATTACATGTGATAATGGATATGGAAGTGCTTAGTAAATAAACTGACATGCCCTCTACAGATATGAGAGATAATTACAACATGTGAAATAAATGAAGTGGATAATCAGCATGACAAACTGTGTCATTAGACTAACGCATGCTAATTCATGCTCCCTCTGAAATGAGTAGAAGCTTAGCTCAGAGAAATGCTGGGTTTTATGTAAAACCTTGTTGATGTTACAGGCTTTGTCATCCAGAACCTTCCATCACTGCCTCTGACATCTGAGAAATGCCAAATCGAATATCATCCTTAAGTAAAGTAAGATGACAAATTAAAATCCAGGCAGGGTCCTTTGCAAATACAACTTACCACCGCCACTGGCCCTTGTTTAAAATGGTTTGGTTAAATCCAACTGCTCAGTTCCCTCTTGCAATGTATAGTATTAAACTGCTGCTACACAGTGAGGCCACACATTTATTCTAAAAATAAAATGCCAAAAATCAAAACCATTTTGGCCTTTATTAAAAAAAAAAAATAAAAAACCTTTTACTGAGTGTACAATAAATATAGTGACAAGTGAGCTGCTCAGACCTGTATTTTGAGAAAAACATTTTTGTTTGAATGTATGAACTGGTGATGCAGAATAGATGCTAAGTGAATTGTGAAATGGACTATCTTAACTTTACATTTTTCATTCTCTTGAGCAAAATATTTGTTAAGTGAATACTGAAAAAGAGGAGAGGGTAGCATGTGGATGACCAAACTAATCTGGAGATGCAATTCACAAAAGATATGTAAATAATATGAAAAAATTTCAGCTGCAAGCTCCATGAGAGCAAAATCTTTATTTTGTGAACTATTCTATCTCCAACACCTTCTTCCACCAAGTCTGGAACACAGGAGATGTTTGATATTTACTGACAGGATGTATAAATGGATGGATAAATGGTATGGATTCCCTGGGATTCAAATAAGTAAGTGCAAACTAAAACCATAGGAAGATGTCATTATTCATCTAACAGATGACCAAAATTTTCATTTTGCTTTTCATGAAAAACAAAACAATGTTGACAAAGCACAGAAGGAGAAGATTTCAGGTGTGATTCTATTTTGGAAACAATTTGGGAAGAAGAGTGGGGTAAAAAGGAGGGAGAAAGAGAGAAAATAGGGAGAGAAAAGGAAAAGGAGAGCTGGAAGATCTCCAAGTTCATTTATTCCAACTCCCTCATTTTACAAATGATGATGTCACTCATTTATTCCAGATGGGACCAAGTCCCTTCCCTCAGAGCTGTCAAATGGAAGGGACAGACCTGAACAAGTTATAGGAAGAAGTTCAGTGTGCTATGTGAAAGGGTAATGGAGATCCCGCCTGGTGAGCTTAGGCTCTCTCAGAGCTAGCTTGCTCTGAAGGAGCTTCCCAGAAATGACACTTCAGCTAAGACTTGAAAGATAGGAAGGATTGAAGTAGAGGAAGGAGCGCAATGACTTTGGACTTATTAAAAAAAAAAAAAAAAAAAAGTCAGTGGTACTAAACTTAAATCCCTGAACGTTACAGAAAAAAACAAACAAGAATACTATGACAAGTGAAGGAAACAAGACAAATCAACTAGGAAACTTGAGGCCCAAACAACAACACAACAATGAGTTTCCTTGTAACTCATATATTTCAGACTGAGTGCTGAAGAAACCAGCAACCTGGAAATGCCAACAGGCACAGACCAAAAAAAAAAAAAAGCAGATAAAAACAATGAAAGCCCTCTCTCTCTAGGCAGAGGACCAGGAAAGAGGCAGCCTAGTACTCACTAAAAGAAAAGCTTATCCAAAGAGAGTCACTCAAAAACACCACATGATAAACCAAACAAATTTTCTAAAATGTGTTTGAATGACCCCAAGGAAGGCATCCCCCCAAAAAAGAACAAACAAATTTTCTTTAAAAAAAGGAAGACTTAAGCCCTAATAAGTCAATAATTGTATTAAATATAAGTGATCTAAATCACCAATTAAAAGTCAGAGAATGCAAAACAGACTTAAAAACATGACCCAACTGTATGTTATTTATAAGACATGCACTTAAAATGTAACATTAATAAAAAAAAAATGTAGGCACTCCTATTAGAGGTACTCTAGCTAAAAGAAACTTCAGGGCAAAGAAAATTATAAAATGATAAAAGATTAATCCAAAAATAAGACATAGCAATCCTAAAAGTCTATGTACAAAAGAACAGAGTTATAAAACACGTAAAGCAAAAATCTGTAGACATAAAATGAGGAACAGAAAAATCCACAATTGTAGTTGAAGAGCTCAATACCCTTCTCTCAACAATTGATAGTACAGCTACATAGAATATCAGATAGAATATAGAACAACTCAACAACACCATCAACCATTAGGATATAATCAACGTTTGTAGGACACTTCCCCCAACAATAGCAGAATATCCATTCTTGTCAAGTTCCCATGAAACATATAACAAGATAGTTTATACGTTCTGGGCCAGGAAAAAAAACAACAGTAAATTTAAAGAGTTGAAACCATTTGTGTGTTTTCCAATCATAGTGTAATAAGATTAAAATCAAAAGCAAAAAGATATCTATAAAATTCCCAACTGGAAGACTAAACAACACATTTCTAAATAATCCATGGGTCAAAGAGAAAGTCTTGAGAGATTTTTTTTTTAATACATTGAACTGAATAAAAATGAAAATACACCATATCAAAATTTGTGGAACACAGTTAAAGCAGTGCTTGGAGGGAAATTTATAGCACTAAATGTATATATTAGAAAAGTGGAAAAAGTGTCAAATGAATAATCTAAAATTCCTACCTTAAGACCTTCAAAAGAAAAGCAAAATAATCCCAAAGGAAGCAGGAGACAGAAATAATAAAAACAGAAGTCTGTAAAACACACCAGAAAAGTAATACAGAAAAGTCAGTGAAACAAAGAGCTGGCTCTTTGGAAAGATCAATAAAATTGACAAACAGAACATTTGATTAAAGACCAGGCAGACATCAAAAAGATAATATGAAAATACTATGAACAACTCTACACACAAAAATTTGACAATTTATACAATATGCAGCAATTCCTCAAAAATCGCAGGCTACAACAACTCACCCAGTATGAAATAGAACATTCGAAGAGCTCCATAACATAGATCACATTTGTAATTTAAAATCTCCCTAAAACAAAGATCTTCCGGCCTGGATACTTTCACTGGCAAATTCTACCAAATACTTAAAGAATTAATACCACAGTCTCTTCTAGAGATTGCTTGAGTGTTTACTATGTGCCAGGCACTCTTCCATTCCAACTGTTTTTACATGTCTTATACTCATTTAATCCTTTCAACAACCCTATAAAATAGGCCTTATTACTACTCCATCCTATATGAGGAAAATGAAGTCCAGAGTGCTTATTAGGCACACAGCTAGCACAGAGCATAACTAGGACTCTATAGTTTAAACCTCTGGGCTCTATTTGAAGCCAATCAGATTTCTTGTATTTTAATCTAATGCCAAATTTATTGTCAAATTTCACTTTTGTGAAGGGAAATTCAGATCTGACCAGGATGTGTTATTTCAACAAAAAGTTGGCATTCTCAATAGAAACATGTGTTTTTTTAAACAAAAATAAAGGTTATTCCTGCTAGCAGCTGCCATACAATTTCCATCTACATGACAGTTAAAATATATCTATAAACCAGAAAAGAGCTTTCTTATTGGAAATGATAAGAGCTTCATGATAGCAGAAACAGCCGCACCACTATAATTACAAGAATCAAAACACTGCTTCATTAGTTTTTCCCTGTGTTTGTTATTTTACCCCATCAAGACTAATTATACCCCTTCCCATTGATTTTAACAAGCACCCTGGGTTAAACACTACAGATAGCCCAGTTAGAGAAAGCTGTGTTTTATAGCTGCATCTGAACTGCCTCTGTTTAGAAGAAAGTTTGTTTAAAGCATTATATTGACAAATAAAATTTTCTTGACTTACGTTTTCTCTGAACAAAAGTGGAAACATGACTGCTCTCCTCAAAAAAAAATATATAGTGAAAAATAATTTAAATTTTAATAGTCAATAAAGGCTCTTTCTACTTACGTACTTCCTCTCAACAACTAAGAGCTCTTCATTAACTCAGTCCTCAAAATAATCTGTGATGCCCCTGAAGGCAAGCCTTGCCCAAGCTTCCTGGGTATTTGACATGTTTTCTATTACAAGATGTTGGCAGGCAAAGGCCATGCTGCCAGGAGGGAAGGCCGACTCAGGGGCAAAGTGGTTCTGGCAGTTTGGGGGGTCGGAGGTGTCTCCCATGAGGTTTCTCCAACTTTTCCAGAAAGGGACCTCTAACCAGCAGAACAGGGCCCTGCAGGATTTATTGTTCTTTAGTCGCTAAGTGGTGTCAACTCTATTGCCACTCCATGGACTGTAGCCCACCAGGCTCCTATATCCATGGGGTTTCCCAGGCAAGAATCCTGGAGTGGGTAGCCACTTCCTTCTCTAGTGGATCTTCCAGAGTCAGAGATGGAACCCGCGTGTCCTGTATTCGCAAGCAGTTTCTTTACCGCTGAGCCACCAAGCTTTGAGGACGTACTAATTGCAAGCGCTTCTATAAGACTGAGCATATCTAGCTGCCATCCTTCAGTACTTCCATTATATTCAACCTAATATAACACCTGCCATGTACAATGCAGCTTGCGAAGCAGGGTCCCAAACAAGTCTCCTTTTGTTAAAATTAAGAATCCATTGCAATCTCACACTCCATGAAGTTATACACTTAAGAAAAACGTTTTTCCTGCAAATCTTTGAGAGAAATTTGCTAAGAGGAGTATTTTGCCCTCCTATCTTTCAGCTCCACACATCCTTCAGAGAGATGGCCATATTTTCCCAGTACAAATACATAACCGTGCTTGGAGAATTGCTGGTGATACCCCTAGGAAAAGGTTTCAGAGGCAGATCAGAGGGACTGGCTAACACTTTGCTATTCCCCATTTCTTCGCTGCCAAATCTTTGCCTTTAATAAGGCCCCCAAACCATTGTGACCATTTATCGTTTCAGGACAAAATGGTTCTCATAGCACTGGACAGAACAATTAACCCCTAAGGAAACAAGTTATAATGCTGACTCTAACTTCACACATACAAAAAGACTACTATCCATACTGGAATGGTTCCAACTGTAATCTGATACATAGTTTAATCCAATTTAAAACTGTAATTAAAAATCGTAGCCATCTAGTGCCTCAGCTGTGACTCCAAGTTTTTCAAAGCTTTAGATCCAGCCACCAAGATACTAGAAGAGCTGTATTGAACTTTTTTCTGCTCTATCTGTGGACACGTTCAGAAATATTTTTAAACAAATGAATTAAGGCTCTAAACCTCCATGCTATGTTCCCCAGCTCTGAAATGTCATTTGGGAAAGAAATTAAGACAGTAAAGTTTTCCTTGCAGTCACCCTAACCTAATCAGTGACTGGTATGACCTTGTACATTTCTCCCCTCCTTGCCCCAAATCCCGTTTCCATTTACCATAATGTTACACTGGGATAATTCATTTATTGAATTCTTTCTGGCTACTTTTTGGAGACTTCGTGTCCTGAGGACCACAGAAAAAAATTTTTTTGACTGATTGACAAGAATGACTTTGGTTTTGACTAATGACTCCATCCTTAAACTACACAAATAACAAGAGGAGTTTCAGCCCAGAAAATAACTTCCCCTAAACCTCTAAAGAAACCGGCAATGCAATCATTTCAAAGTCTGAATAACTGATGGACTCCTGAATTTAGGGAGACACCTAAACTCAAGACAGAAAAACAAAAGCATGCAACTGAACAGCTAGCATTTTCTCCTTTGTCATAGGATCTAAAAGTTCATCCTGGCACCGACACAAAGCAGTAATGATTCCATCAGCAGCTTAACAGATGGCAGGCACGAAATGGCTCTAACCTTCTCGTAGAATGCTGGAGAATGGCTCCGTGGAGTTTAATTTAACAGAATGGTGACTGCTATTTTCTCTCTGCTGTCTCCTGCACAGCATGGCTGTCCATAGCTTAGAGAGCTACGTCTTAAGGTCCGGCAGTGCGGTCACTCCTTGTAACCCTTTAGGACAAGTAAGGGTCTTGAGTTGTTAGGGGATCCATTTTCTGTATGGGATTCTGTTCCACCAAATACAACCCAAAGTTGTGAGTTAACAAAGCAGGTTGTGCCTGATGGCATATTTTTAGACTCTCTTTTCTTCTATTAGCATTTAAGAGACACTGGATCATCTTTTTCTTAGTGAATTATATTTTTCTGAAGGACTAAAATCCCAGGTGGCGCAGTGGTAAAGAATCTGCCTGCCCATGCAGGAGACACAAGAGACATGGGTTCAATCCCTGGGTAGGGAAAATGCCCTGGAGGAGGAAATGGCAACCAACTCCAGTTTCTTGCCTGGAAAATTCAATGGACAGAGAAGCCTGGTGGGCTATAAAGTCCATGGGATTGCAAAGAGTCAGATATGACTAAGCACACACACAGGCAAAATATTAGGGAAAAAAGTTTTCATATTGCAAACTCCTCCCAGCCAGCTTAAGGATAACCACATTACTTAGAATCCTGATGGAATCACCACAGTTGTTCGTGATCAGCTAGGGAGCTTGATGCAACCCTGATGCAGGGGCTGCAGTCTAGAATCTCTGGGGGTGGCATCCAGGCATCAGAATTTTTGAAGCTCCAAGGGGATTCCAATTGGCAGTTGAGGAATGTAAGAAATATTGCATTTTAAGTTAAATCTCTCAAGTGTTTCTATAAGTTAATTTTTATTCAGAGACCTCATCGCACTGGGTCTGTCCTTCTTAAGACTCTACCCCTTTACCTGCCTCAGTCTCTCCAAGGCTTGTGTGAAGGCTCCAGGGCTTTCAAGATGAGCCAGAATTAGTCAGTATGACCTGCCCAGACATCAGGGAAACCAGACCCTGAAACTGCAGCCCTGAATTCGGGGATGTCCTCAGAGCAAGTGGTAGTAGTTAGAAAGGTCTGGAAGTAAAAGCCTTCTATGCTGCATCTCGCTCCCTGCGGTCATGGTGCACTCCTGACGTGGCTCAGGGTAGGAAGTGGTCCCACACAGGGCAGCTCCACCTTTCTGTGTATAAGGCTGAGCCTGGAGAGAACTCATCTTCCAAAACATACGATGTGCCCCGCACTAATTCAGACATGATTACACAACCGTGCAAGCTGCTGGTGAGGCTGTGGGACCATCGAGCTATATACATTTTGTGCTGAGCTCTCCACTATGCATCCTGTGCTATTTTCTGCATGTTTTAATTAAATAAGCAACCACAGTGTGATTAAACCAAGGGATAAGTGTGTCCGGTCTTACCATCAACTGGTGCCTGCTACTGCTCTTAGTACAAGGAAGTGGTAAGTCTCTTGGAAACCCACTGGATCAAGTCAAAAGAGAAGACAAATCCCGCCCTTCTGTTGCATACAGTAGGTGTTCAATAAGTGCTGGATGAACCAACCAAGGACTCTACCCCTCAAGGCCCCCAGGCTCTAACAAAGGAAAGGCATCAACAGGACTTGGACAGGGCACTTTGGAAGCAAGGCACTGAAATCCACTTGCATACATTCAAGTAAAAGGTGGACAAATACAAGGACAAAAGCAAATCTCATGTAAACAAAGTACAGAAAGTATAGCTGAGCCTCACAAGCAGGTCAACAAGCAGCTGCTCTGTCTGCCGCCCCTTTGGGACCACGTGACTTCATGTCTGTGCCTCACGCCTCCTTGCCCTGCAGAGCCTCACCCTTTGTTCCATTAGCACAGGACCCATCTTCTCATCTGGTAAGGGCAGCCTCTGCTTGTCTCTGGCAGAAGAAATGGCTCAGCTTGGGGGAGGCAGGGGACTAATACATCTGACTGGCCTAACACTGTTCTCTGGGATTGCTAAAAAGGACTAGATTACTACATTAGGTTATCATTGCTACACATGATACACACAAGCTCTGCCAGGTGATGTGATGCCCTTAAGAAATTAAAACTCACACATAAATATTAGTTGTGACACCTTTATTTCAGAAGGATGACAGGATCAAATTTCAGAGGGATACAACTAATTTGTAGCTCTAAATCACAGTAACACTGAATCAAAAACACTTTATCCCAGACAGTTGGCACAGAAATGTTCATTTGTAATCTACTTACGTTTCACATTATGAAACTGTATATATAAGAACGCTAACAGAGTTGGGGAGACCACAGAGTACAGATCTAAGGACATCATTGGTAGCAACAGCTCCATTATCGTGTGGTCACAGATCTGACAACTGCAGTTGAGGATCAGGAAGTAAGTCAGAGGAAGTAGTGGAGCCACTAAAATAACACAGCAACACTGATCCATTTCACTGTTAGAAAAGCCTCCCAAAGACTCGCTTGGCTCCGGTTTACTGTTACTTGACATATAGTATGCAGTTAACAGCATTACCCAACCCCAGGTAGCAAAGGAGAGGGAAGTTCATAGAGATATGCAGAGTTAAGGCAGGGAGACATGACAGGGAACAGTGACAGAAAAGAAGAAACTAGGAAAACCATGGTAAACGTCAAGGAGCGGAGCTGTTCAACAGAGGGGCTTTAACAAACCTGAACAGACCGGAAAGAAGTCAAAACATAAATGACCACACTGAAATGAAATTCCTATCTTCAGTCGATCCTGTTTACAAAAGCGGGGAAACAGATACTAAATTAAGAGTCCCATGTAAATGGCTGAATTAGAGCAAAAAAGATGTGCGACTTAAAAGAATTACCTTACTGAGAAAATAGCATTGACATATAAACACTACTACGTGTAAAACAGCCAGCTGGCTGGAAGTCGTATGTAACACAAGGAGCTGGACTGAGTGCTCTGTGATGACCTAGAGGGGCGGAATGGGAGGGAGGCTCCGAGGGAGGGGATATACACATACATGTGGCCGATTTACAATGCCGTCCAGCAGAAACTAACGCAACATTGTAAAGAAATCACAGTCCATAAAAAACAAAGAATAACCTTGGGTCCACTATACCATGTGCCCATGATGTCTGATAAATGAGATATTACTACACAATACTGCTTATAAAACACACAAAGCAATTTACATCAAAAGAATATAGCACCTTTTGTATCCACATGACTGAAACCACAAAAGCTCATTCATGGCGAAAGCACCTCAATCATGCAGGGACACCCTAAGTCAGCCTCTGTGCAGAGAGCTTGATACTGTGTCCTGAGTGCTCACCTGTATTAATCAGTGGGCCCAACCGACTATAAAGCCTTCTTACACGATAGACACACAAGCCACAAACACCTCCCCTGGATCACTGTTTCTCAAAATCTGGTCTGTGGAACAGCACAACCAAATCTCCTGGTGAACTTGTTTTAAAATGCAGATCCCTGAGTCCCAACTGAAATTTCATGAATCACTGGGGCAGACCCTCGGAACCTGCAGTTGAGCCCACCTCCTCAAGGATTTCTGGTACAAGCAGAAGCCTGAGAATCACTCTGATATGGCCTCACCTTCACGTGTAGGTTCAGCAACCAGGCCAGGAGCAGACTGGCCAGGTCTGGGAGTTAACCCTGCCCACTCATGTTGCTAATGTGCCCACAAGGCTGCACTCCTGGTTTTGACATTTTATAGACAGTCAAGTTAGATATGGACTTCTAAATGTTGTATCACAGGAAAAGGGTTCTGACATGTAATTTAAAAAAAAAAAATTTAACAAGCCCTAATTAATTTTAAAAGGAACAGAAGATTTCTAAGCCATATATGTAAGCTTGAAGTAATGGATGCCCACGGGGAGAAAAATAGTGAAGAAAAGTGTCTGATGTGAGTTCAGAGGACGGCTTGGGAAAGGGGAGGAAAACACGTGAAAGCAGTCTTGGAGGACAGGCAGAGAGCAGCTTACATCCAGAATCGGGAAATGCAAATCTCTCAAAAATTGGCTGAGATGTTTAAGCTGGTCCTTAACACTCTTGAAGCAAAGGCTGGAAACTACCGGCAAACATGTTTTGTTTGGCCGGCACAATGTTTTAAACAATCCTGAATTCGTTGCCAACACATAAAAATTGGAAGGTTTTTTTTTTTTTTTAATTCTATCCTTTCCCATAAAATTGGAAATTAGAAGAACTAGAAAAACCAGCCACTTGGCAGCAGTGTGCTGAACTGGGTGGCAGCTGCCCACCTTTGGCCAGCCACATATTCCTGGGGTCTCCCTAGGGTCCACCAGCCTGCTTCACACACCAGATCACTTGCCAGACCCTGCAGGTGTTTGCATCGGCCGCCCCAGCTGTAAGGAATTAAGGCCTAAAGTCAGTCTCTCTGTGCTTTACTCTAACGGTAATTCCTGCTACAAAGACACCTTCCTACCTTGGAGGTGTTAAAAAAGGAATCAGATAATACCTGCAAATCACCGAGAAATCACTGCAGAGTTTGTGTCCTTAGCTGTTCATTGGAATCACTAGGGAGCTTTACAAAAAAAAAAAAAAAGCTGATGTTTGGGATCCACCCCTGGAGACTCTGACTTATAGATCTGGGATGAAACCCCGGGGGTAGGCTTGCAGAAAGCTCCCACGTGGTTCTAATGGACAGCCAAGGCTGAGAACTCCTGCCTTCAGGGAATGCAAGTTGCTGAATGTGAAGCGTTACATTTACTCTTTTTTTTTTCTAGCCAAACGATGCAGCTTGCAGGACCTCAGTTCCCTGACCAGGAACTGAACCCAAGCCATGGCAGTGAAAGTGTGGAATCCTAACCACCAGACCACTAGGGAACTCCCAAAGTAATGATTATTCTAACATCAACTTCCAAATACTGGTTTCCCACCTCTCACCTCCATGATAACTCACATTAGCTTTTTTACTTTTGGAAATGTTCCATTATTCCAAAAACCTACGTTTACAAACTGGAAATGGAGGTCAAAGCATGTTCCGATTCCATCATTCATTTTCCCTCTGAATCCAACCAAAGAATGAAACACTAAGGAAATGAAGGGAAATTATCCTGAGACACAAAACTCAGGCAGCACAAACAGCTCAAATACCATAAGAGGAGCCCACAGTAGCTGGCTTGTATTTAAAAAAAAAAGAAGAAAGAAAAATACAATTCGTCTGAAATTCATCAGTGCATTAAATGGAAAATTTTTAAACATTAAAAAAAAAGATTTCCCCAAGACTTTCCAGGAATGGCCCAATTTTTATCTTAAAAGGAACTGCAAATTATTGCCTCTCTTCAAGCTTTCATTTAGATAGTGCATACTTACATTTTGGCTTCCCATCCTAGGAAATGCAAACTACCATCATCTAATTTTCAAACAGTAATACTACATTATATTACACTGGAAAAGCACATTTCCAAAACTGTTTCACATAATAATAATGGCTTCTATTTACTTCTGTGTACCAAAAAGCATGCTAGGCACTTAATCACATGTTGTCCAATTGTTCCAACAACCTCGTAAGGTTAACTCTATAACCCCGTTTTACAATTTTAAAAATGAGTATCAGAAAGACTTTAAACTACGTACATGATCATGGAACTGCTGGGAGCTGCGCGTATGTTCAAACGCGCTTCTGTCCGTTCAGCTCCCAGACTTGAGCCTTTTACATCAAATACCCTGGTTTCATCATCACAAGTAGAAAGAGCTGTGCCCGATTATCCCCATTTGCCCAGTTAAAAAAAAAAAAAAAAAAAAAAACACGAAGAGGTCACATGACCTGCTCCACATCCCAGAATGAGTTAGAAGGAGCCAAGATGATAGCCCACAGCCTCCCTGCCCGCTCCAGGTTGTGTTAAGGACCAATCACAGTTCACATTATAAAAGCTATGCTGGTAGCAGGTACGTTGTATTGCTGGGTAAAAAAAGTCAAGTGCTCCTGACTTCTGAGACTCTTCAACATTTCTATGAATATGGCTTAACTTCAACACAGGTCTGGTGTATTTCTGTCTGTTTCAGGCCACCCAAGAATCACGTATCAGGTTTAACTACTTTATTTGCCCCAGCATCCTCTTGTTAGTTCTATAAGCCATGATGCAGAGAACAAGTAGAAACACGCAGCACTTTCCAGGCCTCTGGCCCATCCTTAGCTGTCCTGACACCATCACCAGGCAATCAGCAGAATGTCCTGATGAAGGACAGACATCAGCTTCTCCAGGATTTTTTCTTTGGACATCACCTTCTCTGGAATTTTTTCTTTATTTGTAAAATTGCAGAGCTTGTGCCATTAAGAATCAGCCAGAAGGTGTCAGCCACACAAGAGCCTCTCTCTGGGGCCGACTCCCAGGGGCATGGATCACGTCAAGTGCCAGCAGGAAGGTGTCCTCTTCTCTAAGCTGCCAACACCACATCCTTAAATCTGTACTTCTAAACCCGTGTCTTTGGATGTGTTGTGTCCGAGGAAATATGCTCAGGCAGAAGTAGACACAGCACGACTTCCCTGCAAGAGAAAGCAAACAGGCTTTACCACCTAACGAACATGTCTCACGGTCAACGCTTATTTGCCCACTTTTTCTGAAGCAACTCTTAAGAGCCGCTTGAATTCTATCACTATGGCTAATTCTAAAAGAAATTGCATTTCTTAAAAAAAAAAAAAAAGAAATTGCACTTCTGTCTCCTAATGATCTTCGAACAAAGCAAGCACCTCATTTTATTAAGTCCAGCTACCCAAAGGAGCTGGTTCAAAGGGAAGTTAAGATATAGCGAAAACTGAGGTCTTAATCATTCCCATGTGAAAGAAGGTGACTATGTTATCAAACCTCACCAGGCCCGGCCTCCCAACTGCCAGCAGCAAGAACAAACAGATGTCAGGGCTATTTGTTTTCTGCAAAAATGACAGGAAATCAAAAATCTATCAGATGGATGTGTCAGCAGCACACCGCAAGCAGACTGGTTAGTGAGATTTATGCACCTAAGCTCAGGACAAAATCACCTTCTAAGCTTTCTAACTATCAACACCAACTAGAATACACATGCCACTGAGATATGGAAGCATCGTTAGGGCGAGGTGGTACCCTACACAATGTGGTCAGGTTCTATGTGTGATTTTAAATTATGCACATTTGAAATGTGTAGTAGAATATAAAAATATTAAACAACATCTCCTTGGACACATTTGTACAGACCCCATGGAATGCTTTTTTAAAACACTGTTAAGAACTGCAACATTCCAAAGCTCAAAATCTGAGTACACTGGACATGGCACCTACACTATCGCCACATCAGAGTGCTACTGCACCTGCTAAACAAAAACCTGTATTTCTACCCCACTATGCGTGTGCACTAGAACCTTATGAAGCAATTTTAATGACCACTATTGCTGGTGTCTTAGCGTCATTGTTGTGATCCTTTTAATGCTTTTTCATGCCTTAAAATAACACCCTCCAACTGGTGGTCAGAGTTAACTCTCATACTATTATCAACTTTGGACTAGAGGCAAGATGAGATCAAATGATACATTTAAAACCAAACAAAGACCATACCACCACCAGGAGGCCACCTCATGCTAATTTAGGAGCCATCAAACTCTAATCCCTGGGAGAGACAACTTTTCTTAAAGGGCCAGATGGTAAAAGATATGTCACAGCTCGATGCTTCTGCTGTAGCTGGAACATGACCAGGAACATAGCTGAGTTTCAATAAAACTTTATTTACAAAAGAGGCCACAGGTTAGATTTAGCCTCTGGGTTACAGTTGGCTGACTTCTGCTCTTTAGCTATGGAGTTAATCCCCACCCCACACCTCCCCCTCAGCCCTTTCTTTCAATGAAGCATTTTATTGCACATAAAAGGAAGTTTCCCTACCTACATTCTCCCACTTTGGTAAATGTAATTTTTAGAAAATAAAAAGTTCCATTAAGATAGGTATATTTCAAACTTGCCAAAATTTTGCAAAAACAGTCCAAAACATGAGCTAAAAGGTGGGAGCAATAAACTGGCAACAGCATCGCAGCAACAGCACTGCAGGGACAGAAATGCCTCAAAATGCTCCATATCGTGTTCTTCATGATGCTGACACAGCTGTGTACATTTGTCAAAACTTACCGAGTCATGAAAGCGAAAGAGGAGAGTAGAAAAGTTGGCTTAAAGCTCAACATTCAGAAAACTAAGATCATGGCATCTGGTCCCATCACCTCATGGGAAATAGATGGGGAGACAGTGGAAACAGTGTCAGACTTTACTTCTGGGGGCTCCACAATCACTGCAGATGGTGACTGCAGCCATGAAATTAAAAGACGCTTACTCCTTGGAAGGAAAGTTATGACCAACCTAGATAGCATATTAAAAAGCAGAGACATTACTTTGCCAACAAAGGTCCGTCTGGTCAAGGTTATGGTTTTTCCAGTGGTCATGTATGGATGTGAGAGTTGGACTGTGAAGAAAGCTGAGTGCCGAAGAATTGATGCTTTTAAACTGTGGTGTTGGAGAAGACTCTTGAGAGTCCCTTGGACTGCAAGGAGATCCAAGCAGTCCATCCTAAAGGAGATGAGTCCTGGGTATTCATTGCAAGGACTGATGTTGAAACTGAAACTCCAGTACTTTGGCCACCTCATGCAAAGAGCTGACTCACTGGAAAAGACCCTGATGCTGGGAGGGATTGGGGCAGGAGGAGAAGGGGACAACAGAGGATGAGATGACTGGATGCATCACCAACTCGATGGGCATGAGTTTGAGTAAACTCCGGGAGTTGGTGATGGACAGGGAGGCCTGGCGTACTGCGATTCATGGGGTCGCAAAGAGTCGGAAACAACTGAGCGACTGAACTGACTGACCGAGTCATACACTGAAATTAGTCAATTTAATTGTGCTGATGAAGGCAATTTAACTGAGCAATGAAGCCAATTTTGAAAAAAGCGTAAAGCCTTGGCCATAGCCCCTAATTTGCAGTGACTGTAGACCCCTGTGGTAAGAGTATACAGTCCTTAATTCATAGCTGCTCCTGACAGAACTGGTCATAAACGATGACAGTCTGAACGACGTAAATCCTCCAGGAACTCTGTTGCATTAAAGGCATTCTGCAGCTCGCCTGCACTCAGCTCCTCATAGCATCCAGACCTCAGCTTCTTCACTTCAGGGAGGAGAACTGGTTGCTTTTTAGAAACAACAAAAAGCCTCGAGTTCATGACTTCGCTTTCCACCACAGTAAAACCAAAACCAAAGAACAAGAACATGAGTCATTTAAGATGGGAGCTAATGCTTATTAAATTTCCTCTTTTTCACTATAACCCTTTAAATCAAAACCACAGGCTGACGATTTCAAACATGATGTGTTGTTGAGTCTCAACCCTTTTCAGTCATCTTTGCTCCACTGTGAAGCCTGTCAACCTTCAAGGAGGGGGAAGAAAAGATAAAATTGGCAAATAAGAAGAGGCTGAGATGCTAAAATCAGGGAAAAGCCACACACAGAAAATTATTCCTCCTCTGATTAAAGTTGATGGAAGATGTACACAATAATTTCAAAACACCAGCCATCAGCTTTTGCAGGGTCCTTGCATTTCATCTGTCTACAACTCCAAGATGGGAACTTATTTAAAGCAATCATTCTTAAGGTGTGGTCCCTGGACCAGCCTCACCAGCATCCCCTGGACTGTGGTCAGAAGCACAAAGCCCCAGGCTCCACCCAGACCTCCTGAATCAGGAACTCAGAGTGGGACTCACCACTCTGTGTTTACCAAATTCTCCACGTGATTCTGACGCTCACTAAAGTTTCCAAACCACTGATGTAAAGTCTGAAAACCAATATATAGTTGTAAGTTGAGTTCCTCATTCTCTAATTAACCTGACTTTAGGTTCCACCCTGCAGGGTAAGATGGGCTCTATGCCCAAGTGCACCAGAGGTGCTTTGAAAGCCTCACAGAGAGGCCAATTTGGAAAAACAGGGGGCTGTGGCCAAGTTATTCTCCACAACTTTCCCAAGAACAGAGCAGATGTGGGAGCACACATGTCGATTCCATGCCAACACTGTTTGAGCACCTGCCATGTGCCAGGCTTTCACTAGATGGAATTATCTTGCTTAGCCCTTCCAGTAATAAATAGATGTATCAGTGTGTGTTAGGTATACAGAGGTTTAATATTCATCAGAATGGAGTCAAACTTGCAAACAAGCAGAAACCCTTTATAATTCTCCAATCCTCATGCATAGGCCTGGCCAGCATGCTTTGCATGCTGAGGTTCTTGTATACAAATGTTCCTTTTGCTTCTTCTTTGGTTAACTGTTCTCAAACTTTATTGGATATCAAAGTTAGAGACCAGGTCGTTTACACAAGACCATGTATACTCTAGGTTAAAGCCAACATAAGGAACTTTGAGGTAATTCTGAATTACCCATGATAATGTTTGCTCTATTCAAAGGTTCTACCTTCTCTCAGATGTTAAAAATCGAAGTCAAATAAACCAGGTAATATGCAAATCCACTAACTTATACTAGGCTTTCAGTCTCTCAGATAACTTTGTTCTTCGCTTCCCAGCAAGCATGCCATTCTCCTTGATGTAGATAAAAAAAAACTTAAAGAACTGAAAAGGAAGTACTTCTGGAATCCCCTTGCTTATCTGTTAACCCTACATCACTTGCCCTGAAAGTGGCATGTGCTCCAGCACAAGTACTATCTCTTCCATCCTCTGCCCATGGTAGACATTGCTGATCAATCACAATACTCTTATCCAGAGCCCAAGAGTTATTTTCCAGGCCTTGGCATCCTCCTCAATAGCATTTCAGACAGCCACCCCCAATTGGCAGGAATACACATAACTGATGAAATATCTGTATTTCACTGGTCAATCAACATGCCCCTTTCTTATTCTTTTTCCTGCTCCAAATACAGCTTTAAACCCCTGCTTTCACTGTTCTTGGGACAATAAAATTAGGCTTCAGTTAATTCTGAACTGCAGTCTCTACAACCTATGCTATATACCTTGAGGGTGGCAATCACAGAGGATTGCATTGAGCAGTTTAAACAATCTAAGAGCAGTTGCAACCCAGCACATAGTACAAAACTGCTCTGAAAATCAAAGAACCAAGCAAATAAAGGTATATAGAACAGATAACAAAACACTTGCAAGAAGCATCCTGTGAGTATAACTGGGAAACATACAGCAAGAATAGCCCAGGGAAGCTGGAGCATAATACTTAGGCTTATAAGCATGAAGACATGGCTTGAGTAAATAATTCTGATTTTGCTTTTGGTACTCACTGGTGATTCTTTATTCGGCTAAGGGGGCACCACACTGTTCCTTTAGCAGCATCTCCATTATTCTAATTCCCTAGGGAGAGAAGAAAGAAACATCAAAATGCCACATTTCACGGACAAGCACTTTTACATTTATCACAACCTTTCCCTTCAAGGAATCCAAGCTATGGCCATGTATTCATTTCAGAAAAGTAGGCTTGTAGTCATATCTCACATTTTTATAATATTCCATTCAGCAATTTTATATACGTTATCTCCACATGTGCTCGGAACTACTTGGGGAAACAGGCAGAGCAGAGCTGTGAATCTTCCATTTTAAACATAAGAAAGCAATTTAAGCGACTTACTGAAAGTGATCCAGCTACTAAGTGGCACTGCCAGAGCTGGAGTAATCATGGTGATAGTTAACACTACACCAGTGATATCAGAGATCACAGATCACCGTAACAGGTATAATGACAACGAACAGGTCAGAAATTACTGAAATGTGACACAGAGACACGGAGTGAGCAGATGCTGTTGGAAAAATGATGCCGAAAGACTTGCCTGGGGATTTCCCTGGTGGTCCAGTGATTAAGATCTTGCCTTCCAATGTAGGGGACATGGGTTTGATCCCTGGTCAGAGAACTAGGATCCCATAAGCCACAACCAGAGAAGCCTGCATGCCACAACAAAGACCCAGCACAGCCAAAAAAAAAAAAAAAAAGGCTTGCTTGATGGAGGGTGGCCACAAACCTTCAGTCTGTAAAATGTGCAGTGTCTGTCAGGTGTGATAAAAGAAGCTATGCCTGTGTTTACTCAATACTTACACAAGTGCTAGACTCGCTGCCGAGGTCTGCGTGGGCGTTATCTGGTGCACCGTCATCCGGTGGTGGGTACGAGGTGGACTATGGAGATCCTCCCCCTTCTGCCAGCACCACAGGCTGCTGCCAGCACCCAGCTACCCTCGGCCAAAGGGAGCTGTGGTACCTAAGGTCATGCCCCTCTCCAGGACTGGCCCACATCGGATGGCTGGCCAATATAAGGAAGGAAGATCCAGCCCCCCGTGTAAATTTGGGACAACTCGGAAGGGTATCCCATTGCCACAGTTCCCCATTGGGTCAGCTGAGACCTTCATCACGACTGCATTGCAGTTCACGGTTACCTTCTGCCCACTTCCCTCACTCCCTCACAAGAGTTGTTCCCAAGAGCCCATTCCAACTACCCTCTGCACAAAAATCTCCATCTGAGCCTGTGTCCGAGAGCCCAACCTTGTTTAACCTTCATTTTACTGATGAAGAAAACAGAAATTCAAGGAGGGTTTAGTAATTTCCCCCACATTATACAGCTATTAAATAATAAAGCCAGAGGAAGAACACAGACGCTGAATTCTGGTTTCAGGGGCACCCCTTAACATCACAAGGCTCACACCAAGGCTGAACACATCAAGTTGCCAGCCCATCCACCTCAGCTGGTCAAGTTCTACCCTGAAGGAAAGAAGAAAGCAGATACTCCCTCTTTCCTTCTTGAAGGACAAGTTCTGTAGATCAGAGGCTAAACCTTCAGATGGAAAGGCAGGGTTGTGATGTAATTATGAACTGCAGTGTTAAGGAATTCAAAGCTGGGTTGTCAGAAATGGGACAGACTGCACTCAGGGACAGGACAGAGGATAACAATGAGCAACACTAACTTAAACTGCAGGTCTCAGGCCCCACACGGTAAGGCTTTGATTTCAGAGGACTCTAGTAGACCCCAGAGTGCTGGATCTTTAACTGCTGCTTCCCACAGTCAAGCAGGGCTGGGAAAGACTGAGAGGAACTACAGGAGACAGATAGGGACTTCCTACTTGCGGTTTGTTCTGAGTCACAGGAGGGGAACGCATCTCTAGAGAAGACAACACAATACACTGAGTACTAAATTACACTGAGGGCTTCCCTGGTGGCCCAATGGTAAAGAATCCGCCTGCAATGAAGGAGACATGAGTCTGATCCTTGGGTCGAGAAGATTTCCTGCAGAAGGAAATGGCAACCCACTCCAGTATTCTTGTTTGGGAAATCCCATGAACAGAGGAACCTGGTGGGCTATAGTCCATGGGGTCACAAAAGAGTAGGACACAACTTAGTGACAAAACAACAGAACTAAAACTACACTAAACAAAAGTTAACATTTCCTTGAGGTTCCTTGAGGTTTCCAAAGGTCCTTCAGATTTCTAGCTGCTGTTGTTGTTGTTCAGTCACCCAGTTGTGTTCGACTCTTTGCAACCCCATGGACTGCAGCACGCCAGGCCTCCCTGTCCCTCACCATCTCCCAGAGTTTGCCCAAGTTCATGTTCATTGCATCAGTGATGCCATCCAGCCATCTCATCCTCCGACACCCTCTCCTCCTTCTGCCCTCAATCTTTTCCAGCATCATGTGCTTCTCCAATGACTCAGCTGTTTACATAAAGATGACCAAAATACTGGAGTTTCAGCTTCAGCATCAGTCCTTCCAATGAGTATTCAGGGTTGATTCCCTTAGGATTGACTGGTTTGATCTCCTTGCTGTCCAAGGGACTCTCAGGAGTCTTCTCCAGCACCACAAATATAGCCACTATCTTGGAAGGAAGAAATATTAACTAAAGGATCTTGTTGATACCAAGAAGTGTGGAGTATGGGGCGAACCGAAACATCAGACTATTGGGCCAGGAGCCCTGCTGAGTATTCTGCTGGGCACCTCAGGCTCCTCACTTTTACCAGGCATCACTTAGACCAGAGAGTTCAGGGCACCTGGAGGCTGACTAAACAGTGATTAAACCAGAATTACTAGAGGAACCCACAAAAGCAAATACAGAGTCCCAGCCCTACCCAGATCCCTACAATCTGAACTTCCAAGGCTGGAGCATGGAGTCTGCAGACAGTCCTCCTGTGGTTCTGAAGCACGACTCATTCAAGTATGAGAATATGTTTAAAAAAAAAAAAGCAGCTGGATACCACCTCCAGACACTGATGAAACAATTGTCCTTAATCATTTCTGAAGATACAGCACATACTCTTAGAGCTATTTACCTTTTTAATTACAGGGGAAAGGAGGGGTTGAGGATGAAACAACAAGTGGAATGACATTTAAACTAATTCTGCTCTTACTCATTCAACACAAAACCAGTTCACAAATATTTACTGGGCACCTGCCCATGTGTACTGGAGAGTAAATGGTGAACAAGTCTAAGTCCCTGCCTGCGTCGAACATATGGACTAGTAGATTTCATTCCCCTTGTCTCGTTTTTCTTTTCCCCCTTTGGTTCAACAAACCCCTGAACAATAATTAAATGCCTTCCTTCTCTTTTCAGGATGAATAAAAATGGCCATGTTAATTCTGTTGCAAGCTTCTTTTTATAGAGTGGGCCCCAAAGTCTAGTCGGTATGTCTTTAAAACCAGAAAAGCAGACTCCTTCCTTAGAGGTGAGCACCAGTGAACTCTTCCCATCTGTCTAAATTAAGAACGCCACCATTTACTGAGCCGAGAGCTAGCTGACGTAAGTGAAGACTTTGGGGTTTGCCTTGGGAATTGAAAGACGTTATTTATTGAATCAATTAAGCTTACAATGTGACAGTTGATTTTCTTTCCCTTTTACCCCTCTTTCACATCACTTCAGTCTTTTTAAGTAGAACAGTTAAAAATTGAAGGTGGAGAACAAGGGCAAATAGAGAGACCCATAAAATGAATTAAAAACAAAAAAGGCCTACCAGGGAGGCCCAGCCATTATTTAGTAGTCTCTTTAGTAAGGAGGGACCAAATCAAAACCCAATCGATACAGTCCTTTCAAATAAAGTCTCTTAAAATCCAACTCCCAAGAGATCAGGCTTAAAGGGGCTAAATTTACACCACTTATCACACAATAATGCCTGAAATGCAAAACAAACATTACTTGGACCCACCTTTATAGATGGAGCTTAACTGAAAAGCTTTTTGGGCTGATAAGCCATAAAGCAGCTTGATTTTATTATTTCCTTCCCCTCTGAGCATTTTTCCCCCCTGTTTCCAAGCCATCTTTCTCTATTTGCCATTGTACAGACATGGGAGCCCTCCCACTCTCATCCCCCTCATTCCAGGGCCATGCTGGCCAGCTGGGTCCCCACCGAGGAGACCCAGAGTCGCATTTTTCAAATTCAAAACACTTCACAAATTCCCCCATTCTCAGAGCGTTTGAGAAAGCTGATTACTACAGAAAATGAAAAGCTTGCCTGAAGAGGAGGCAGAGAAAGTTACTAAAGATGGCTAGATCCAGACAGTATATTTATTTTATTCTCAAACAGATGCTTCCTTTAGAAGCTCTGACTTAAACCCAGGAGGTCCTGAGGAGGCTGGCATGAAGGAGGACTGCAAAAGCTGCAGTCTGAATAAGACCCAAGCCTGGCTGTGAGTGTGACAGAGTGAAGGGGAGGTCCAAGCAGAGGAGAAGAGAGGACTGTCAGACCTCACAAAAACTACAAAGTCCTTAGGGAATTCCCTAGTGCTCCAGTGTTCAGGATTCTGCACTTCCATTGACAGAGGCCTGGGTTTGATCCCTGGTCAGGGAACTAAGATCCCACCAGCTAAAAGAAAATTACAAAGTGCCAAAGCAGTTCTAAAAGACACATCTGGAGGGCGCTCTTAACAAAAGGGCTGCTCACCTAATTATCGCAATAATTAAAGATTGGTCATAATTGAATGAAGAATAACTATTTGTATACTTAGTGTTTAACCAGAAGCTAGATACTGCAATAACCAGATTAAGCACTGGAAGACCTCTCCTCCCGCCACTGAAAAGAAAGCTTTCTTGTGCATCATGACTTTGGAATAAGTACCAGGAACAGTATTAGCACCCATTGTGTATAAAAGACTGCACTGATGCTGTGAGGAATGAGATGCAGGTAAGGCATGATGCTTCTGTTCAAGGGTCATCAATTTCTTGGGAGGAATTACGAGGAATACAAAATAACTGAAAAATAAGACAGTCTCTGAGAAGCATTACCATGCTTGAAAAAAAAAAAAGTTCAATGGAAGAAGGGAAGTAGACACTGATCCTGCATGAAGGGAGGACCTAGAGAAGCTGCTGGAAGATGAATGGTTTGAACAAGACCCAAGCCTGGCTGTGAATGTGACATACAGAGCGAGGGTACTGTCAAGCAGAGTGGGGACTAACAACAGGCGTGGGGGCGGGAACATCAGTGCTTGTGCCGCTAAGCGTCCACCTTCCTGAAGGGGGAGGAGGTGGACTGGATGCAGCAGGAATGAGAGTATTACACTTCCCGTGTTTCCACACCCCCCACCACCACCTGCTCACACACACCCTTCCTCCCACCTCAGCTCTGCTCTTTCCTGGAAGAGACAAAAGCACGTACAACATCCCACAAATAGCCCTGTAATTATGCAACAACACTCAGATTTATGGCCGAGTCCAATTACCTGTGAAACTTTGGGCATTTTACTTAGATTCTCTAATCATCAACTGTCTCATCTTTGAAGGGAGATGATGTAGTAACATAGGCTTGTGAGAATTAGTCAAAATCATAATGTTTGATCTGGTTACCAGAGTACCCAGCTTCTGGTAAATACTCAGTAAATAGCTACTCATCTAAATCTCTTCCGTGATCATCTAATCTCACTAGAATCCAAATTCCATAAGGCTGGGAGCCTTGTCTATCTTGTACAAGTTGTGACCCCCTAGAAGAACAATGCCCAGTACACAGAAGGCCTGCAGTGAATGTCTACTGAATGAATGAATCTATCATCCAACCAATTAATCATCGGTTTACAAGGCTACCACGTTAGATGAGAAGGTGCTCAGAGATAGGGAACAACAGTTATTTACATTTGAATCTTCACTGTCTAATGCAGAATTTGGCACAAAATACATGCTCAATATTTATGAATCATAAGGCTGATCAACTGATTAGTTCTGAACGCCAGGTTGATGAATGTCTGGAATTATAGTGTAATCAGCCCAGTGGTTAGCATCCTAGAAAGTGTGGTAAAAGGTCAGGATAATATGAGTTGCCATAGGAAACGAAAACAAAAACAAAAACAAGGAAGGAATAGAAGTATGAATGATAAAAGGGAGGGAATGTTGTGGAAAGAGCTGATAGTAGAGACGGAGGACTGAAAATGGGACCTAAAGCATCCGGATTAGCCAAGAGGAGCTAGAAAGTGAGGTCATCCCAGGTGCTGAGTGTACATTATAAAACCACTCACCTCCTGAGAAGAACATATGCAGCAAGTTTACTTTAAAAACCTCCCTTCTCTTTTGTTTCTCAACTTCTTTAAGTTGGTTTACATAAAACTTTCCCAGAATCTTTTTATTTATTTTATGTAGAATCATAACAGTACCAATAAAAGGTAGAATAAGAAAATGTTGCTTCCCCAGTGTTCCACTGCTTTTATAATAAAACTCAACTTCTTAACCATGGTTAGAAGGCTCCAGGTAATCTGCCTCTAGCCCACTTCAACCACAGAAAAGAAGGAAGGAAGGAATGAGGAAGGGGAAGGGGAGGGAGGGAGAGACAAAAAGGGAGGAATCCACATTCGGTAAGAGAAACACTGCTCAGTGCTTCTCCAGGAAAAGATCTTTTCCACAATAAAGTATCTTTTATTCTGAGACTTTTACATTTGGCATTTCTCATTTATTAAACTGGGGTAACAGCAGACTACAGTAAGAGTTAAAATGTCCTGGTACATACTGTGTGCCAGGCACTGTGCTGAGTGTTTTATCTGCACTGGCTCATTTTACCCTCCTATCTGCCTTCCAATGCTCATCTTGATTTCATCCAAGATAATCAGGATTAACTCTGAATATTCACTAGAAGGACTGACACTGATGCTTCAGCTTCAGTGCAACACTTTGGCCACCTGCTGCGAAGAACTGGAAAAGACCCTGGTGCTGGGAAAGGTTGAGGGCAGTAGAAGGGTGCGACAGAAGATAAGATGGTTGGGTGGCATCACTGCTTCAATGGACATGAGTTTGAGTAAACTCCGGGAGATAGCGAAGGACAGGGAAACCTGGTGAGCTGCAGTCCATTGGGATGCAAAGAGTCAGATACAACTTAGTGACTAAACAACAGCAACAATCAGGATTAAGAGTCCAGGATTTAGGATCCTAGAACATCGGAGGGCTGTAGGGTTTTCATGAGACTACATGCACCTAGTATGATGTTGGGTACACAGCAAGAGTTTTTCTTCCTTTCCCTATCGATCCTGCTCAAAAAGCCTGATATATATATAAATCAGATATTTCAGCCTTGTACCCAAACTAAATGACAAGATTCTTAATACACAAATCAATATTTAATCACATCTACAAATTATTTTAAATACAATGTTTTTCAAGTAGGAATATCCTAACAGACTGTATGACTTCAGTATCATTTTCCCACAGGGGCTACTAAACTCTTGAGTAAGATTCATTTTTATTTTGATAAGTAACTCAAAATTCTTAGGTGTAACTGCAGAACATTAAATTGATTCAATAATTCAAGATGTCTCTGCTTCACATTATAAATCTTCTTCTCTTCTTCAGGGGAATATTTAATCTCAGATTTGTAAAGGAAAAGAATATATCTCCAAATAATAAAAATCTAAAAACTTGCAAAGGACACTATATTATTTAGTCCAGATAAGAAACTCTCAGCAAAGAAATGAAAGTGGCCCATCCAGTTTAGGGAGTTGTCCTTGGATCAAGTATCACAATGAAAGATGACAGAGCCTTTTCCATATTGCCAATTTGCAAATGATCCTTGACTTGAAATCAACCTTTTAGTGGCTAAAGGCCTTCAGTCATTGGTCTCCCACACTCCAATGTGACTCAATAAGTGTACTTTCTTTTTTAATTTTTTAAAATGTGACTTGTATATAATTTCAGTTTTCCTTAGACTTCGTGCAAAATATGCCTTGTTCATATGTATCTGTCAGATATAATTAGCAGTAATTTTTTTACTTAGTTGTGTCCAACTCTTTGAGACCCCATGGACTGTAGCCCACCAGGGTCCTCTGTCCACAGGATTTTTCAGGCAAGGATACTGGAGTGGGTTGCCATTTCCGCCTCTAGGGGATTTTCCAGACCCAGGGATCAAACCTGAATGAATCTCCTGTGTCTCCAGGATTGCAGGTGGATTCTTTACCTGCTGAGACATCAGGGAAGCCCAGTGATTTTTTTAAACATCAGACTACCCTCCCATCCAGTGCCACATCCACCTATGACATTTCTGACAACTGATCATCTTGCTTAGAAACCTCCATTGATGGGATGCTCTGTACTCATTCCTTCTATCTTAGGCCTCATTACGACACAATCTTTCTTACATTGAAGCAGCACTGGCTTGGTGCCTGGCACCAAAGGGTCCCAGTACCAAGTCTTGTGCCAACTCTTATCCTACCAAACTAAAGGACAACAGGGTTCCTATCAATTCCCTTTATTAGCCTTTTTTTTTTTTTTTTTGCTATTCATCAGATTTTTATGCTCAGTCATAATTTCCCCTTGTTTTTTCCCCATTCTGAGTCAGACAATGGCTAACAGAATGCTTGTACATTTAATCAGTGAACTGTCTTTAAAAGAATAAATAAATCCAACTGTCACCTAGAAAATAGATAAATCCAATGGATGCCCAGACAATTTTCTTTTAATCTTTTATCTCTACTCTTCTCCTTCCCCTAAATTCTCAAATTTCTATAATAGCCTTCTTTACAGGCAGGGCCAGTCTGTTGACTTTGAATTATGTATTTTCTTTGAACAAAATATAATTTTCCAAAGCCTTATTTTGGTCAAAACCATATCTCACCAAAGCCTGTGACTTCCCTGGTGGTCCAGTGCTTAAGAATCCACCTGGCAATGTAGGGGACATGGGCTCCATCTCTGGTTAGGTAACTAAGATCCCACAGACTGTGGAGAGACTAAGCCCACTCACTGCAACTACTGAACCCGTACACCCCAATGGAAGATCCCCATGACATAATGAAGACCCCTTGTGCTGCAGCTAAGACTTGACGCAGCCAAAAAAAAACCCAACCAATCAACCCATCCCACCAGATCTCAACAATACGGAGGCCAACAATAACGCTGCGGGGCTTTGCCTACATTATCATATTTAATCCTCTCAACAGTCCTACAAGGTGATATTTTTACTCTCACCATTACAGGTAAGGAAACTGGGCCTGAATAGGTTGTCCAAGGTCACATGGCTAGTAAGTAGCCAACCTGGAATTTAAACCTGGCTCTCTCCCACTTTTTCCACAATGGGTACTCACAGTGCGTCTGTGTCTGTGAAATGGGAGGGAATAGGACACATACACACACATCCTTGTAGAATCGCTGTGAGGATTCAAAGAGGAAACACACAAAGCTGCTGACCCATGACAGAGTGGCATTAACCACTGCTTTCCATTCCCTCTATGGCCTGGAAAGTAGCTACCGATTTCCTTATGGACCTAAATCTGACTGGGGGACCTCACAAACTTAAAGAACTTTTGCATCTCTATGTGCTACCCAGTATTGTGGGATGCCCACAACAAGGGACCCTCCTTCAGTTGGTGGTCAGTGACCTGGAGGAAATGTAAGCAGGGCTGACCTTGTGCTTGTTCATATTTTATGAACACAGAGCATATTTCACTTGCTCTCGACATCACCTCTAAGAGTTAGTAATACTGCTGCCTGATAACACTGAGCTTAGCAGGGTAAACCAGCCTTCCTAGGTCACAGAAGTCATCTGCAATAGAGACAGAACTCAGCAGAATCTCAGCCTTTTGACAGAACTGATCAGTGAGAGGCTGGGCCCAGGGGGCTGTGCTGAGCACATTACAGGCCCCGTCTTATTTAACCCTCAAACCCAACCTGTGAAACAGGAACATATGAGCTTGTGCTCAGTCACTTAGCCATGACCGACTCTGTGACCCCATGGACTGTAGCCCACCAGGCTCTTCTGTCCATGTGCTTTTCCGGGTAAGAATACTGGAGTGGGTTGCCATTTGCTTTTCAGGGGATCTTCCTGAACCAGGGATCGAACCCACATCACCTGCATTGGCAGGCAGATTCTTCACTACTGAGCCACCTGGGAAGCCCTGAGGAAAGCAAAACTCAGATGGGGGAAGAAACGTGATCAAAGGCTCTCAGCTAGTAAGTGCAGAGTCTAGATTCACATCCAGGTTTTTTGCGACTCTAAGCCCTAAACACACCACCTCCCTAAAGAGATTTGTTAGGTTTCCTGTTTGTCATTTTTTCATCTTGGGCATAGTCCTTCCTGCCATCACAAAGTTATTTCTATCTATATCTGGGTGGTTTTAATCTTACAAATTTAGGGGAGGCAGGTGAAACCAAATTACATACAGTTCTTGGAACAGTCCTAAGAATAAAAGCACCTCACCACAGCTCCAAATCCACTTCGTGTTCTCTTGATAGCAAGTGAAGCTCCCTCGTGCACCCTGCAGAAATCAGAGGACACACCTGTGCGCTGGAAGCGCTTCTGTTTCAGCACAGTATCTGCTGATTAGAACTCCTTGCTTGATTGTCAAATGCCAATCCGGAGAGCCCTTACTTCCCCTGAAAGGCCTTTCAGTGCTAAGCGTGATCACTGTTTCTTGGGGACAAAACCAGAGGAAGACGAATGGGGAATCAGGTTACAACATGGCCAGCATCCAAGGGAACATGCACAACAGAGATGTAATAGCTCACCTTCACTGCCCATCCTTCATGTGGCCTGGGAAGTGGCAGAACCATAAGTCCACAGCACATTTAAGAAGAGATGCATTTTTTAAAAGCATTTAATTTCACAAAACAAGAGCAGCCAGGACAAAAGCTACATATACATGCCTAAAAGAGAAAAACCTCTATACACAAAAAACAATCTAAAGATAAACCATCTGCTGTTTTTTAAGCATCAATCATTTGCAGAGGGGGAAAAAAAAATACTGGGTAGCACTTACAGATGCAAAAGTTCTTCAAAATTCCCAGGCCCTGTAATGAACTGGGAAAAGGAGAGACTGAAGAAATGAAAGTAATAACATAGCTGATACTTTTAAAAGTTGCTCTAATATTTTAACTGCTAACTAAACGGGGCATTATTGGTTAATCCTTAGGCTCATACCCTTTGTACTGTTCAGTCCCAGATACTCCTGTGTGGGTGAATGACCCCCCTGTGGATAATGTTCTAACTCTAACAGCTGTCTTGAATGTTAATAAAATCTAATAAAATTCTTCCCTTCAATTAAAAAATCTGAGGCTTGTAAAAAATACATTCAAACACCCTTCACTTGGTGAACTGCAAGGGTAGTTCAGTTCAGTTCAGTTCAGTCGCTCAGTTGTGTCTGACTCTGCGACCCCATGAATCGCAGAACACCAGGCCTCCCTGTCCATCACCAACTCCCGGAGTTTACTCAAACTCATGCCCATTGAGTTGGTGATGCCATCCAGCCATCTCATACTCTGTCACCCTCTTCTCCTCCTGCCTCGAATCCCTCCCAGCATCAGGGTCTTTTCCAATAAGTCAGCTCTTCGCATGAGGTGGCCAAAGTACTGGAGTTTCAGCTTCAGCATCAGTCCTTCCAATGAACACCCAGGACTGATCTCCTTGAGGATGGACTAGTTGGATCTCCTTGCAGTCCAAAGGACTCTCAAGAGTCTTCTCCAACACCACAGTTCAAAAGCATTAATTCTTTGGTGCTCAGCTTTCTTCACAGTCCAACTCTCGCATCCATACATGACCACTGGAAAAACCACAGCCTTGACTAGACGGACCTTTGTTGGCAAAGTAATGTCTCTGCTTTTTAATACGCTATCCAGGTTGGTCATAACTTTCCTTCCAAGGAGTAAGCGTCTTTTAATTTCATGGCTGCAGTCACCATCCACAGTGATTTTGGAGCCCAAAAAAATGAAGTCTGACACTGTTTCCACTGTCTTCCCATCTATTTCCCATGAGGTGATGGGACCAGATGCCATGATCTTAGTTTTCTGAATGTTGAATTTTAAGCCAACTTTTTCACTCTCCTCTTTCACTTTCATCAAGAGGATTTTTAGTTCCTCTTCACTCTCTGCCATAAGGGTGGTGTCATCTGCATATCTGAGGTTATTAATATTTCTCCTGGCAATCTTGATTCCAGCTTGTGCTTCTTCCAGCCCAGCGTTTCTCATGATGTACTCTGCATATAAGTTAAATAAACAGGGTGACAATCTACAGCCTTGACGTACTCCTTTTCCTATTTGGAACCAGTCTGTTGTTCCATGTCCTGTTCTAACTGTTGCTTCCTGACCTGCATATAGGTTTCTCAAGAGGCAAGTCAGGTGGCCTGGTATTCCCATCTCTTTCAGAATTTTCCACAGTTTATTGTGATCCACACAGTCAAAAGACTTTCGCATAGTCAACAAAGCAGAAATAGATGTTTTTCTGGAACTCTCTTGCTTTTTCGATGATCCAGCGGATATTGGCAATTTGATCTCTGGTTCCTTGGCCTTTTCTAAAACCAGCTTTAACATCTGGAAGTTCACGGTTCATGTACTGTTGAAGCCTGGCTTGGAGAATTTTGAGCATTACTTTACTAGCGTGTAGATGAGTGCAATTGTGCGGTAGCTTAAGCATTCTTTGGCATTGCTTTTCTTAGGGATTGGAATGAAAACTGACCTTTTCCAGTCCTGTGGCCACTGCTGAGTTTTCCAAATTTTCTGGCATATTGAGTGCAGCACTTTCACAGCATCATCTTTCAGGATTTGAAATAGCTCAACTGGAATTCCATCACATCCACTAAATAAGCAGGGTGGTAAGTAATTCTGCCTCTTGTTTTGAGGCTGATGCAAAATGCTCAGGGCTGAGGGACAACTATGATTCACACCTTGTTTGAGAGTTGGTCAACAAAGTCAGGCTGCTTGGGAAATCATTTGTTACACTGGCTGGAGTGTGAAAGGGTACACTGTGGGAAAAGTAAGATTAGCGGGAGTATGCAGCCTAGTCATCAAGTGTTCAGACTCAGCGTCCGACTGCCTGCTTTGAACAAGGATTCTACCACTCACTAGGTGTGTGATCTTCGGCAAGTCAACTCACTTCTCTGAGCCTGCTCATCTATAAAAATCATGCTTATCTCAGAGAATTGTTGAGCAATTGGGAGGAGCTAATGCATGTAATGTATTAAGTATGATGCCTGGGGCAAGAACATATTCAACAAAATATACTTGCTACTGTTTTCTTTCCTGTTGCCCCAAGAGATAAAAAGTTTCTCTGCTTTTACGATTTTTTAAAAGGTAATACAATGGAAATATTAAGCAGTCTTACTACTTTTAGAAAATAATACACTAGGATATACATTTGTTCACTAATTCACTAATATTTATTGGTCACTAACTGTGTGCTAGATACTGAAGATAATGTGGTAAGATCCACTCAGAAGCCTGTCGTTCAGTGAGGGAGACAAAAAAATACATTCAAAGGGTCATGAAAATACTCACAAACCAATATGGATAAAGAAAATGTGGCACATATATACAGTGGGATATTACTCAGCCATAAAAAGGGAATGAAACTGTGCCACTTGCAGAGATGTGGAGGGACCCAGAGACTATTATACAGAGTGAATTAAGTCAGAAAAACAAGTATTAGCACATATATATAGAATTAGAAAAATACTATAGATGAACCTATTTGCAAAAGCAGAAATAGAGACGCAGACACACAGAGGACAAACGTATGGACACCGAGGGGGAAGAGCAGGGCCTGGGGTGAACTGGGAGGCCTGGACCGACACACACAGGGACAGACCACTGATCCTGTGCATAGAGGGGACGGCCAATGAGAACCTACTGCAGAGCACAGAGAACTCTACTCGGCGCTTGTGGGGCCCGAATGGAAAGAGATGCAAGACGGGGCCACGTACGAAAACACATTCACTCACTTCGCTGCAGAGCAGAAACGACCACAACGCTGTAAAGCAACTACTTTGCTGTCAGTGTAATTGCTCAGTCACGGCCAACACTTCTGAGACGCCATGGACGGCAGCCCGCTGGGCTCCTCTGTCCACGGACTTGCCAAGGAAAGTATAGTGGAGTGAGTTGCCATTTCCTTCTCCCTGGATATGGGAAGGGAATCCAAAAACCAGGTGATAAATGCAAACATAGCTGATTCACGTTGCTGTGTAGCAGACATTAACACAACATTGTAAAGCAACTACAGGCCAATAAAAATTAACTTTTAAAAAAAAGTGAATGCAGGAGATGATACCCTGATCTTTCAGCTGTACAATTCAATAATAAACCTTATTCTAATGGTTTCATAGGAAGAAAAAAAAAGAAGAAGAAAATATTTACATACCAGTAACATTTAGGGAATTTTTCTAAGGTAATGGTATAAAATAGGAAGGACTCTGTGTATAAAGATGTTTCACGTGGCCTTGTTTACAATGGTAGGACTCAGAAAGAACTTTAGTGCTCAATACTAAAGAAATGGTGAAATCAATTGTTATATAACTACTTAACGAAATATTATGTAGTCATTTTAGGGGGACTCCAAAATCACTGCAGATGGTGACTGTAGCCATGAAATTAAAAAAATCTTGCTCCTTGGAAGAAAAGTTATGACCAACCTAGACAGCATATTAAAAAGCAGAGACATTACTTTGCCAACAAAGGTCCGTCTAGTCAAAGCTATGATTTTTCCAGTAGTCATGTATGGATGTGAGAGTTGGACTATAAAGAAAGCTGAGTGCCAATGAACTGATGCTTTTGAACTACAGTGTTGGAGAAGACTCTTGAGAGTCCCTTGGAATGCAAGGAGATCCAACCAGTCGACCCTAAAGGGAATCAGTCCTGAATATTCATTGGAAGGACTGATGCTAAAACTGACACTCCAATACTATCTGAAAAGACCCTGATGCTGGGAAAGATTGAAGGCGGGAGGAGAAGGGGACAACAGAGGATGAGATGGTTGGATGGCATCAACCATCCATTGGTTCGATGACTCAATGGATATAAGTTTGAGTAAACTCCAGGAGTTGGTGATAGACAGGGAGGCCTGGCATGCTGCAGTCCATGGGGTTGCAAAGAATAGGACATGACTGAGCAACTGAACTGGATGCAGTCATTAAAATGATGGCTTCACTGAGAGCTCTAAGCTGTGCACTGCACTACTGCAGCCCTGGCCACCTAGAGCCTGAGCTTCACAAGAGAAGCCACCTCGATGAGAAGCCCGCGCACCACAACGGGAATGTAGACTCCACTCCCCGAAACTAGAGAAAGCCCATGCAAAGTAACAAAGACTCAGAGCAGCCAAAAACAAAGTAAACAAATCAGCCTATAAGATATAAAGAATGAATTCTATTTTCCAATGAGGCTATGTTATGAGACCATGAAATGTAATAGTCTAGAATTCATTGAAAAGAAATGTTTCTGTTAAACGTCAGAGGATATACTAAAATTGCTATAAGCAAAATATATTTTTTAAAAAATGATAGCTTCAAAGTTTGTGTAGTTACTGTGAAATGCATTTGTGATAAAATAGTACCTGAACAAAAGCAAGACATAAAATTTTACTTATACTATAATTATGAGTGCTTGAAATCTGCACATAAAAGACTGGAAGGAAATACGCCAATTTGGGTTATAATGGAAAGATAACAGTTGTCATTTATGGAATATTTATTGTGTGGCAAGGTATTTTAAGCACCTGTTTATGCTATTTCCCTTAATTCTCATACTCACAAGGTAGGTACTACTTTCATACTTTACCTACAGAGAGGTTAAAATCGAATCCACCCTATAAGGGAGGACTCAGAGATTTAAACACAAGTTGAGTTGACAGCAAAAACAGGCTCATCGTAACCACTAAATATTTGTCTATCGTGTCATAATGAAAAATTCAGTTTTTGCCTATACATCCTTGCATTTTTCTTTTTAAATAGTAGTAACAACTGATCATCTACTGTATACCAAGTCCTCTGCTAAGCATTTTATGTACGTTAACTCACTCACCTCTCACAAGTGGTATCTGAAGTAGGTCCATACATTATCCTCATTTTACAGATGACAAAAATGAGACTCAGAAAATTAAGTGGTGTGCCTAAGGTCACACAGCTGGTCAGTATAAGGTATGCTGCTGCTTTCAAAGAAAGCCAGGGCAAAAGAACATAAATGCCTCTGCTGGAAATATGGTTTAAAACATTTATGTGCAGGTAATACCTACTCAAAACATTTTATATAAAATGTTTTTTAAAACTTTGTTTAAAAACTGAAAGAGTCTTCTGGAGGGAGTGCAGCAATTTTTTAAATTATGAAATATTTCAAACATATCAAGAAGTGCAGAGAATAGAAAAACTAGTAGGTTTTCACAAACATTCATGTCTTAAAAGTAATAAAAGCTACATCCTCAACAAAGGCGAGTGATCGAGAAAAATTTTAATTATAGTCTTTTAAATTCTTCTTAAACCGGGTGTCAACATGAAAGGAGTTAATTAACTCTCAAAAACCCACCATTTTTCTTTACCAAGAAAATTCAGAGAAAAGCTGTTTAGCTAGAATCTAAGGAAGAAAGCTAGACAAAGAATAAGGCAGCAAATCCCAAGCAGCAAATGCAATGCCAAGGCAATTGAAAGAAATATCACAACAAACCTGAGTTCCTGAGATCCAAGGGTCCTTTTCTCCTTAACAGGCAGAGACCCCAGCCTGTCCCCCTTCATCTACCCCAGGTCCTGCCTGATGTCCCCAGGCCCACAAAGGGTGGACACACCAGAGGGACCCTTCAGCAAGAGATGACCTTCTACTGCAGAGTGAGATAAAATAAATGACCACCGACAAGGGGGTAGAGAATGATCAAGACAGCTGGACACGTTGGAACACTTGAGGGGCATTTAATTATCACACTCCAGGACTTGAGCACAAAACTTAAGTTTCACTATTAGATGTACCTTTGAGAAATTAACTTATCTTTGCAACTCAAGTTGCTCTAGAGAGAATTCTGTATTAACCCCTGATGTGAGATGCCTGAGTGACCTTTTCCTGGCCTTGTTGGTCAGAGAGGCTTAATGTAGCATCAAGAATTTAGCTAAATCCAATCCCAATTCTACAACAGACTTGATCCACCAAAGATCTGTGACTAAAATGCACTTAGTCCACACATGCTGTGGGGGCAGTCCCTAGTTTTTGGTATTTCAACACAGCCGGGTCAGAGTTGTTTCAGTTTTCAATTCTGTGCCTATCTCAGGTGTACACAATGTATGTGAAGATTGACAGTGGCCACCAATTCCTATTTTCTCACTGTCTCTGACCTCACCACAACAGAGTCTAAGAACAGACTCAGAAAAGTAATAGATTGGCTGGAAATTCCAACCAGAACAGTGAGGACAGCAAGACTTCAAAATCTCCAAAGATTCCGATTGGATGTGAGCATAAAAGAGCAACAGAAAAACAAGTGCCATAGTGTACAGTTTAAGGTTTAAGTTTCTAGTTCAAAGTCAGGTGTGTACCAAGCTCTGGACACTGGCTGATGACACTGTGCATGGAACTTAATCTCCATGTGCCTCTGTTCCTTCATCTGTAAAATGGACAACTGGCAATAACAACATCTCTCCCTTAGAGGATTATTGGGAGAATGCAATGTTCATAAGACAGGGCAGGACCTGCCTCCTAGTAAACACTCAACTAATTACAGTTACTAGTGTTACTATTGTATCTGGCTTTCTCCAAATTTTCCAGAAAAGTCTGTGTTTATAGAGGCATGGACTGAACACAAGCCAGAATATCTATCACTGGATACCAATACTCAAAGACAGCTACGAGGGGACTTTCCTGGTGGTCCAGTGGTTTAAGAATCTGCATTGCAATGCAGGGGACATGAGTTTGATCCCTGGATAGGGAACCAAGATCCCACATACTGTACAGCAACTAAACCCAAGCGCTGCAACTACTGAGCGAGCACGCCACAACTAGAGTCCGCGCACTGCTAGCTCCCAGGTGACAGACACAACAAACATCTTGCAGGCTGCAACTAAGACCTGACACAACCAAAGAAATAAACATTCTTAAAGAGATACCTGCAAGACTTACAGATATTTATAATATGCAGTGCATTTAGCGTACATGAATAAGATTATAAAATGACATTGCAACATCCCTACCACAAGCTTACCACCCTCTCTTGCTAATTAGTATTTCTAAAAAGTGCCTTATTTTTAGGGCTCCTCTGGTGGCTCAGTGGTAAAGAATCTGCCTGTCAATGCAGGAGACATGGGCTTGATCCCCGGTCCAAGAAGATCCCACATGCTGCAGAACAACTGATTCTGTGCACCCCAACAATTAAGCCTGTGCTCTAGAGCTCTGGAGCTGCAACTACGGAGCACACATGCCACATACTGAAGCCTGTGTACCCTAGAGCCTGTGCTCAGCAACAAGAGAAGCCACTCAATATTGCCCATGCACCAGTAGCCCCTGCTACAACCACAGAAAAGCCTGTGCAGCAACAAAGACCCAGCACAGCCAAAAATAAAATCAAGAAATAAAAAAATTTTTTTTAAGTATTTTATTTTTTTTTATTGCTGTCACCTCAACCCTTGACTATCTACTCATTGCATGAATCATCTCTGATGTTCTTGGATCTCTACTTGGCTTCAACTCCTGAATTTTTATGCAGACTTCAGGACTATTTGTCAGACAAATTTTAAATTCTTGGTATTTACACACTGGGGGGAAAAGGAAGTGTGAAAGTGTGAGTCACTCAGTCGTGTCCAATTCTTTGTGACTCCATGGTCTCTCCATGAAATTCTCCAGGCAAGAATACTGGAGTGGGTTGCCATTCCCTTCTCCAAGGGATGTTCCCAACCTGGGGATCAAACCCAGGTCTCTTGCATTGCAGGTCGATTTTTTACCATCTGAGCTACCGGGGAGACCAGGGAAAAGGAGGGAGGGCTCAAAAAAAAAAAAAAAAAACAATGTCAGAATTGAAAATAACCTCCTAGTCTAATCCCTGATTTTACAAAAAAAAAAAAAAAAATATATATATATATATATATATATATATATATGATAGTGAACTTCAGAGGAACTAGTCCTAGCACCGTGGCCAAGGAAAAGCAGTCAAGGCAGGGCTGGAGCACAGGTTCCTGGTTCCTGGCCCTTGGACTCCATACCGCGCTGTGCAGAGACATGACTTCCAATCGCTATGCAGATAACGACACAGTGAAGCATCCTGAGCTCAGGAACCCACTTTCTATCATTTCAGGAAAGAGCTTAACTTCCCAGGTTTCATTTAGTTTCACAGACGGTAAAACCCCAGAATTCCAACTGGCTGATTCAAGGGATTCCCAAAAGCTTTACCACTGAGTAGTCTATTACAACCTCAGTGAATTCAAATGAGCCATGGAGGGATTTCTGAATTCCTTAGTCTCACAGTCAAGGTAGAGGCATGGATTTAAACTCCATAGAAGGAACAAAACCTGCATCACTGATAGAATACTCATTTTCGCTAAGATGCTTTCACTGAGGTTACATTTCTTGGAACTAAACACCAAAGGGAAGAGCAGGCTGAGAGGAGTTGGTGGGGAGGGGGTACACAAGGAGAGTGCAGTTACCATTATTTAACTGATCTAGAAATAAGCTGCTAAAAATCAGATTCCTGGTAATATTCTCACACCATCTAATGAATAAATATCAAGTAAATCAATCTACCTGAGCACTTGAGAGTGGGATTAAAAAGTATTATCAACATATTTAAATTGAAAGCTGGGAAATAAGATGGACAGAATATATTTCATCAGTTCTTCAAGTGATTCCAATAATGCAAAGAATCTTAAAAGAATTCACATAACCAAGTGGGAAATACATGTCTCCCATATAGTCAGCAGAACATTACACTAGTGTTCTTCTGTCTGATTTGTTAGTTTATACTTTAGAATGACAGTTTTATTTGCTCTCTTCTATCTGGGAATCATTACTGGGTTTGGAAATGGTCGTTCTTTCTTAGGATTGTAACTACCATGCATGCGTGGATAGGAATTGAGCAGTTCAGGGCAACTGACCCAAAGACACAATTCAAACCTTGGAGGAGAACTGAAGTCACACAACTAGTTAGTGACAGAAGCATTAACTCTCACTGTCTTTAGAGTAAGAATTAAAAGACTGGAACTAACCATTGCATTTCTTCTTCACAACAGTCCTATGAGGGTGGACCAATTAGCCCTGCTTTCCTACTAACAAATAGATATTCTAAGAGGTTGTCCTTCATTCAAGTCATACAGAAAGAAAACTGATAATACCCAGAGCCAGCTCACAGTGGAAGCTAAAAATAGGCAGAGTTCTTCTGGAAGCAAATTGGTGATACACATCAAAAGTCTTTAAGTTGTGCTCACCCGTTAGCATAGAAACTGACCAGAAATAAATACAAGCATTTACATTCATGGATTCATTACAATATTATTAACAATACTGAAAAAAACAGAAACCAACAATAAGGGCTATTATGCCAGTGACATATTATGAAAGCATCAAAAATCATGTTTTCAAGGAATATGGAAAATGTGTCATGACATAAGAGAAATGTTCACAGTATGTCCAAAGTCAGAATAATCTCAATTTTGTTTTTCAAAAAGACACATATACATACATATGTAAATATACACAAAGACACATGGAAGGATCCATATCAAAAGTTAAAGGTAGACACACTGAGAGATATAATTATGAATTTTAATACCATTGAAACATGTACATTACCATATGTAAAACAACGACCAGTGCAAGTTTGATGCATGAAGCAGGGAACTCAAAGCTGATGCTCTGCGACAACCCAGAAGGATAGGGTGGGGAGAAAGGTGGTGGGGGGAGTTCAGGCTCGGGGGAACACGCATATACCTGAGGCTGATTCATGTTGACGTATGGCAAAAACCATCACAATATTGTAATTATTCTCCAATTAAAATAAATTAATTAAAAATAAATAAAATAAAATAGATAACCAATAAGTACTAACTGAATAGCACAGGGAACTCTATTCAATATTCTGTAATAACCTAAAAGAAAAAAGAATTTGAAGAAGAGAAATCACAACCTTGCAATGAGTAACTGAATCACTTTGCTGTATACTTGAAACTAACACAACATTGTAAATCAACTATACTCCATTATAAAATAAAAATTTTAAAAACTCAAATGAAGACACACATAATGAAAAACTTTCCTGGGAGTTTACCATAAAAAATAAATAAATTTACATACAAAAAAGATGATTGCAAAATAGTATCTAAAGAAACAAAACCTTACCCATACTGCTGCTATCTAAATATTTAAGGACTTTCCTGGTGGTGCAGTGGATAGGAGTCTACTTGCCAATGCAAGGGACACGGGTTCGATCCCTAGCCTGGGAAGGTTTCACATGCTGTGAAGCAACTAAATCAGTGCACCACAACTCAGCTTGTGCTATAGAACCCGAGAGCTGTAACTATCAAGCCATGCATGCCCTACAGCCCAGGCTTCTCAACAAAAGACGCCACTGCAATGAGAAGCCCTTGAACTGCCACAAAGAGTAGCCTCCACTCACTGCAACTTGAGAAAGCCCATGCCCAAAATGAACATCCAGTGCAGCCAAAATCAAATAAATAAAACTCTAAAAAATATGTAAAAGGCTATTTACTTATAAAAATATACTTCTTATCAGAGAATTTATCTTAATGCTAGTAATTATTTAAGCTTTTCTATGTGGCAGGTATGTTTCATATATATGCACTCAAACCTTGAAATACCCCTGTGTAGGACTATTATCACTCCATTTTAGAGGTGAGAAAATTGAATATCCAAGATGTCAAATGTGACATCTGAAAAATGAGAAAACCATTTACTAAGGGGCAATTCTCTAAAGCTTAACATTTGTTACACTCACAGGCAAAACCTTGTTTCACACCAAATAATCTTTCTAAAGGCAGAACATACTAGGCTTTTAGTTCAGGAGTTGGCATCCAGAAAATTATTAGGATGTCTATGATTTGCTTCAAAATATTTCAGCATGTGCAGCATAATATTATGGTGCATGTGTTATTCAAGTTACACACCAGGTAGTAAGTTGTCCTAACACAGGCTTCACCCTCCAGGTGTTGGCTATGAGTGTTCTAATCAGCAATCTCACTCTACAAAAACTTCAGTTACCTTTATCTGAAAACACCATAGGTTCTGATAATTAGCCTAAGAAATGTTACAACTGTGAATTTTCACTGTTAACATTAGTGGCTTGCTAACTAGCGTGATGGATGTTAGAAACGGACTTCATTAATTCGATTAATAGAACTTGAGATGTGGGGATTAGCTCAAAATTCTAGAGAGACACTCAACGTTGCAATGAGGATTTGAGACTATTTAGCAAGGCCTTCACCAGCCAACCTTAGGGATGGCACTCACAGTTCATGATGTCTAAATGGCCCTGTAGCCAGATACTGGATTAAAGAGTCTGGCTACCTGATGTTATCTGTATGTAAAACAGCTGAATCTTGCCTTAGGAATATCATCAGCTCCATCTTCAGAGAACGAAGCACCCAGAAGGGCAGAGATGTAATAAAATTTACAGAACAGGTAAAGTTACTTTGAGCTTACTTGTAAGCTCAAAGGCTTAACAAAGGGTCTACATGTATTACAGAACTTTTTAATAAGCTGGTAGCACAACTGTGAGGGTGCAGCTGACCCTCACCAATCTATTTCCAATAGGTACCAAAGAGACCTTAACTGTATATACAAATCATTGAAATAACTTTTCAAATGCCCATCTGGACTACATATATAGAACCTCAGTATACTATACTATATACATACACACACACACATGTAAGGGTGTGGTTTTGTATCTTTATATATATATGTGTGTAAAGATACAAACCACACCCTTGTGTGTGTGTGTGTGTGTGTGTGTGTGTATATATATATATATATATACACACGTATATATATATACATACACACATGTATATAGTATACAGCAGGCTTCTCAGGTGGCACAAATGGTAAAGAATCTGTCTGCCAATGCAGGAGATACAAGAGATGCAAGTTCAATTCCTGGGTTGGGAAGATCCCCTGGAGTAGGAAATGGCAACCCACTCCAGTATTCTTGCTTGGAATATTCCACGGACAGAGAAGCCTGGTGGGCTACAGTCCATGGGGCTACAGAGAGTCGGACAGGACTGAGTGACTAACCACATCCACATAGTGTACAGTGTATAGTGTACGTGTATATATAGATTGTATGGATCCATATATAAAGCAAAATATATATATACACACCAGTGTATACAGTATACAAGAACAACATCTGTGGTCTCAGAGAACTATCTTCCACTGCTGAAATGGATTTTGTAAGGCTCAAATAAGCTCACACCCTAAGGAAGCCACATATTCAGATCTCTTCAGCTGTAGCATGCCTAGTCTAGACCTTCTTCAAAACGACGTACAAATTGTTTGACTTGCCCACATTGTTTCAGTGACAAATATTTCACAGGCTTTTGAATTCTACCTCTCTCTGCTTCAGCCTCCTGATCAACACAATAAGAACAATGATGGAACCAATAATGGGGCCTTGCCAGGAGAGTGGCTGAAATAACAAATTATTTTATCACTCAGTGAAAATGTATTTCACAAACTTAAAAAAAAAAAAAAAAAAACACCTCTGTGCGGGTGCATAATGAGGGCCCTGCAATTCACAGCATTTGTATCATCCTAAAGTACTCAGACAACAGGACTAAAAAAGAACACCTGCATGACAAGACTGTCATCTCCTGTATTATCTCCTGTGCCTCTCCCAGAAAAGAGTGGGATATACAAGAAGCACGTGGGAGTTCACCGAAAAGTCCCTTTGATTTTTGTTTGGAATTGGAGGGGTTTGTGGGGAGGGGGGCATTGGGGGGGATGGAAGTGGGGGAGAACTGGGAATTGTTTTGTTTTGATTTAGAAAGATGGAGGCAAAAACTACAAAAGATAGTTACACTCACTGCAGTACAAAGTATGCTTTCTCAATGGGGACAATACTGAAATAATTTGTTCATGGGAGTGAATAAAAAATATCTTACACTTATTACATATCTAACAAAGATATAATACAGTACGTACACAGATTGTTAGGATACCTATGGTAGTACCATTTCATGAAGTGAGGGACAACAAGGGAAAAATGCCTGAAACGGATTAGTTGGAGGCTGACAACAGAATGAAGACTGAGCAACACTGGCGGAGGGATGCCGTCCCAGGGCTGAGGATCACCAGCAGAGCCATGCCTGCCCCAGGGAATATCCTAATCTCTGCTTCCAGTTCTGAGGATTCCTGAGGTTGAACCTGACTGGCCTGGGTTACTTCCAGCTCTGTGTTACAGTTGCTGGCCATTCCCATAGGCAGCAGAAATGTGTATGAAGCCTTACAAGTGTCCCAGATTTCCACCAACCCCTATTTTCCCTAAGATCTCCCTGTTTCCTTAATTTTTCGAGTGTGCCTGCTTAGGGAAGCACATGTATTTGGCATCCAGCATACTGCCTGTCCACGGCACTTTTCAACACTTCTGGCCCATCCTCTGCTGGCCATCTTGGGCCAAAACTCTCCACCAGAACATGAAATCAGGGCAAAGAGACAGAAACAATGGCAGAGTCAAAGACAGGGGAGCATCTTCCAGAATGAAGAAAGTACCTGCATGGCATGCTCACTAGTGTCATCGGCCAAGAGTGTAGTATAGAAAGCACTCACTTTCCTGAGAAAAACACACAGTAAAGGTGCAGGCTACTGCTGTCATGGATAAAGATAGACTGCTATTTCAAAAAGAAACTTTCAAGCAGTTTCTTGACAAATTAAACCCAGAATTACCATATACTCTGGCAAAGAACTTAAAGCAGAGATTTGAACAAATATTCACTTGCCTTTGTTCACAGCAGCATTTGTGTCAGAAAGGCACCCCCCAATTGCAAATCTCAAGGTGGTGAAAGGGAGAGAGAAAAGCAATCAAACAAGTGTCCAGAGGCAGAAAAAAAAGAGAGAGAGAGACCTCACCGTGGGGGTGCATATCTAGTACTAGGTTTTAATTTATATACACAGAGATATATACTTCGTGAGCACGAAGTTTTTCTCTTTCTGGGGGAAAAAAAAAAGAATCCCACCTTCACCATTGTTACCATGCCTGGTAGCCTCAAGCTCTAACCCACCCTCTTCCTTAAGAAAGATAAATGCCATCTTTGTCTTACAGGAAACCACCAGAACAGAAAAACAAGAGGCCAACAGAATTGGTTAGAATCAGCCAAACCCAAGATAGCAGAAGACCAACCCTCCAGGAGACCCCAAGCCTCATGATATGCTCACGGTAACATTAGCATGCTCAACGACACACCTACCAGTGACATGACAGGAATTACCAGACCACAGAAGGAAGAAAAAGAAGTGACACTCCAGTTGCAGGAAGAAATTCACCTTTTCCCAAAAAACCAATGCATATGCTCCCTCTACCATTAACCCTGCCTTTAAAAAATCTTGCTTTGATCACCCTCCACTCCCAGAAGTTGATTTGTGAACTAATTTCCCACTTCTCCATTGTCTGGCCATCAAAGAGTTTGTGCTGTTTCAGTCTCAGCATCAGTTTCGTTACTGGCTGTGTGAATCCAAATGGAAAAAGACCCTTCACCACTGAGGCAGGGAATTTCCAATAAGCTAGGGTCCAACTGGGAGTCCATACAACCAATTTGGTAACACCACCACGAAACAGCCTCAGGAATAAAGTTCTAAAGGGAAAATTAGTTACCTAAAACACTACTGATGACTTCTACGGAAGCCTTTTATGCTGGCTCAGCTGTGAAGTTTATCAGGAAGTCAGGCTGATACTGGAAATCATCACTGCTTGGATAAAAGACATTTAAGCATGAGTGGATCCTAGAACTGAAAAGCAAGCTAATTAAACTAAGCCTCTTTAAAAAAGTCTGAAAAGGCAAAAGCTAGCAGGAAAAATACATTTTTACTTTTGGGCATAATGAGAGGGAATTCAGAGGAACCACTTGGTTCCTCACTTTAAAAATTTAATGTCACTTGACTTCCAGATAACGGTCCAGAAGCCAGCTGTGGACCTCCCAGTGCAAGCTATTGCCTTTTCATCATTTACATACAAATGCACTGAGCACTGGCCAAGGTTTCACGGTCAGGGAGGACTGGGTTTAAGATGAATAAAACAGTCGCTCTGCCAAGTGTCCAGTACTACTGTGAGTACTGCCATCAAACGGCAGAAGCCTTGGGAGTATTCACCCATCCTACCATCCCTTTCCCTGGGAAATAACTCTCCAACCATGATCCATGTAGTCATGACAGAAAATTAGCCATAATTACACAACCTGGCTTCTACCCTCCTGGCCATGCATGACCCATGGAAGGCCAATGACAGTCTCTTCCGGAGAATCTGGAAATGAAGAAATAAGCAGACAGCCTTTCTATTAAGCCAGAAATCTACATAAGTGGTACACTTGGGACTGTGGAGGCCCATGTCACCCTATACAGCCTGTGAAGCAGAGAAAGCCAGACTACAAAGGAAGAGAATCAAACAGATGCATAGACTTAAGGGCAAGAACTAAAGAAGCAGTATCACCTGCTTCCTGGAAGCTCTCAGTTCCAATGCAGACCATTCTGAAGCCTGCCAGGCTCACCGCCCTTGTTGCTCTATATTGAGCTAGCCTAATATAGTTTCCGTTATTCAAAACTGAGGAGCTCTAATAAATACACAGGGAATAGGACAACAATACAAATTCATCTAATACACAACACAGTGCTGAGGAGGCCATATTCTGCTTCATTCATCTGAACATATCTTATATAGTAAGTGGCAAGGGGTAAGACTTGTTGATACAAGATGGAAATTTGAGTCCCAGTCAGGCGGCGCAGTGGTAAACAATCTGCCTGCCAATGAAGGAGATGCATGAGACACGGGTTCAATCCCTGGGTCAGGAAGATCCCCTGGAGGAGGAAATGGCAACCTGCTCCAGAATTTCTGCCTGGAAAATTCCATGGACAGAGGAGCCTGGTGGGCCACAGTCCATGGGGTCTCAAAGAATCGGACATGGCTGATCAACTTGGCACAGCACTCTCCACCCTTTGCTAGTTTCGTGACCATGAGTACGTTCATTCAACCCACACTCAGCACAGTTTCTGCCACAAAACAGGTGCTCTCTCTCTATATATATATATATGTATATACACACACACACACATATATGTATGTATATATGCAAAAGTAAGGAACATGGGCAAGCAGCCACCTACATGCTGAGTGCACTTATCTCTTCAAGATAATTCTCATCAATATAGTGGGGATACTTAGGTCTACTTTATGTGTCTCACAGGATTATAATGTATGCAATCACTGTATCAGTCACTTTAGCTGCTCAGTTGCGTCTGACTCTTAGGGACCCCATGGCCTGCAGCATGCCAGGCTTCCCAGTCCATCACCAACTCCTGAAGCTTGTTCAAACTCATGTCCATCAAGTTGGTGATGCCATCCAACCATTTCATCCTCTGTTTTCCCCTTCTCCTCCTGCCTTCAATCTTTCCCAGCATCAGGGTCTTTTCCAATGAGTCAGTTCTTCACTTCAGGTGGCCAAAGTATTGGAGTTTCAGTTTCATCATCAGTCCTTCCAATGAATATTCAGGACTTATTTCCTTTCGGATGGACTGGTTGGATCTCCTTGCTGTCCAAGGGACTCTCAAGAGTCTTCTCCAACACCACAGTTCAAAACCATCAATTCTTCAGAGCTCAGCTTTCTTCATAGTCCAACTCTCACATCCATACATGACTACTGGAGAAACCATAGCTTTGACTATAATGGAACGTTGCTGGCAAAGTAATGTCTCTGCTTTTTAATATGCTAAGTTGGTCCCTAGGACCAACTTTCCTTCCAAGGAACAAGCGTCTTTTAATTTCATGGCTGCAGTCACCATCTACAGTGATTTTGGAGCCCCCAAAAATAAAGTCTGTCACTGTTTCCCCATCTATTTGCCATGAAGTCATGGGACCAGATGCCATGATCTTCGTTTTCTGAATGTTGAGTTTTAAGCCAACCTTTTCACTCTCTTCACTGTATGATTAAAATCACTGTATGATTAAGTTTTTAATAGGCTCAGAATGATGGGTGGGTCAAAAAGAGACCCACTTAGAATAACCAAACAATATTTATTTATCTACACCAAGAGCTGGTAAACTATAGCCCACAGGTCAAATCCAGTCATGACCTGTGCTTGCATGGTCCACAAAAGTAAGAATGGTTTTTATCAATGAACATTTGCAACCAATTTCATTGTAGGGAACACTAATTTTTAACCCCAACTCAGGTAAACAGACTGGTTCCAAATTGAGAAAGGAGTACGTCAAGGCTGTATATTGTCACCCTGCTTATCTAACTTATATGCAGAGTGAGTGAGTTGCTCAGTCATGCCTGACTCTTTGCAACCCCATGGACCATAGCCTGCCAGGCTCCTCTGTCCATGGAATTCTCTAGGCAAGATTACTGGAGTGGGTTGCCGTTTCCTTCTCCATATATGCGGAGTATATCATGTGAAATGCCCGGTTGGGTGAAGCACAAACTGGAATCAAGATTGCTGGGAGAAATATCAATAACCTCAGATATGCAGATGACACCACCTTTATGGCAGAAAGCTAAGAAGAACTAAAGAGCCCCTTGATGAAAGTGAAAGAGGAGAGTGAAAAACTGGTCCCATCACTTCATGGCAAATAGATGGGGCAACAATGGAAATACTGACAGACTATTTTCTTGGGCTCTAAAACCACTGCAAATGGTGACTGCAGCCATGAAATTAAAAGACACTTGCGTGCTCGCTTCAGCAGCACATATACTAAAAGACACTTGCTCCTAGGAAGAAAAGCAAAGACAAACCTAGACGGCATACTAAAAAGCAGAGACGTTACTTTGCCAACAAAGGTCCATCTAGTTAAAGTTACGGTTTTTCCAGTAGTCATGTACAGATGCAAGAGTTGGACTATGAAGAAAGCTGAGCTCTGAAAAATTGATGGTTTTGAACTGTGGTGTTAGAGAAGACTCTTGAGAGTCCCTTGGACAGCAAGGAGATCCAACCAGTCCATCCTAAAGGAGATCAGCCCTGGGTATTCACTGGAATGACTGATGCTGAAGCTGAAACTCCAATACTTTGGCCACCTGATGAGAAGAACTGACTCATTTGAAAAGACCCTGATGCTGGGAAAGATTGAAGGCAGGAGGAGAAGGGGACAACAGAGGATGCGATGGTTGGATGGCATCACCAACTTGATAGACATGAGTTTGAGTAAGCTCCAGGAGTTGGTGATGGACAGGAAAGCCTGGTATGCTGCGGTCCATGGGGTCACAAAGAGTCAGACACAACTGAGTGACTGAACTGAACAGGTAAATATTATCTCTCCCCAAAAATAATTCTATTCTTTTAAGAATTATATGCTTAGTAGACCTGTATTATAAAAACTATACTCAATTACTATCATTATATTTTAATTTTTTCAATTAAAAATATGTGCAAATTTATTTCTCTTGTTACAAAGCACCTACACAGTATTTTGATGTTGCCTCTTGGCCCACAAAGTCTTAACATGTTCACTATCTGGCTCTTTACAGAAATGAATTAGGAAAAGGCAACCCACTCTAGTCTTCTTGCCTGGAAAATTCCATGGCCAGAGGAGCCTGGCAGGCTATAGCACATAGGGTCGCATAGAGTTGGACATGACCGAGTGTACATGCACTTTACAGAAAAAGTTTGCCATTTCTAATCTAAACAAGGTCCAAGAAGTCAACTCAGTCAGGGACACGGCAACAAAGTTATTTCTCTCATCAGCACTATTATTATTAGAGAGCAATTTTACAGAATATGGGGCTGTTTACAAATGCATTATTTTGCAGTATAGCAGGAAAAACCTGCCATAATGTCTGCCAAAATGCCATAATGTCATAATAATCACAACAGACCTTCTAGAAGCTCAACTACCTGCTTCAAGCCCAGGCTTAAAAAGGCAGGGCCAGTCTGGCTATGTCCTCACCAGGGTCAGGAACACATCATTAATCTCAACAGTATGTCTGTGCAGTACAGAACAGTACCAAATACTCATTCATCACCCTCAGCCTCCCAGACTAACACATTGTGGTCCAGGTTCATTACTGAACCTAGATCTGCAAAACAAAAACAAAGGTCATTACCCAGAAATTCTCTGGGGTCATGATAGATCTGTAGACCAGCCATTAAGTCTGCCCCCAAAAGCAAAACTAGGTAACATATGCATCAGACCTGAGCAAACCCTGGAAATAAGTAATTATGTCCATCATCATAATAACAATAATAATGACAATTAAACAATGTTTAATATAATAAGGGATTCCCTGGTGGCTCAGATGGCAGAGTCCACTTGCAATGCAGGAGACCCAGGTTCGATCCCGGGGTCGGGAAGATCCCCTGGAGGAGGGAATAGCTACCCACCCCAATATCCTTGCCTGGAAAATTTCATGGACAGAGGAGCCTGGTGGGCTAAATAATAATAAAACAATTCTAAAATATTTACACCTGCAGTAGACATGTAAAGATGCATGAGAAATGGACTTTCCTAGGCAAGAAAATAGGATATAGAAATCTTAGATGTAATGCTATACAAAACAGGTGAAAAACAGAATAGTTTGGGACTTTCCTGGTGGTCCAGTGGTTAAGGCTTTGCCCTCCAATGCAGGGGGTGTGGGCTTCATCCCTGGCTGGGCAACTGAGATCCCACATGCAGCAGGGTGTAGCCAAAAATTAAAATATAAATAAATATATGAATACAACATTGTAAATCAACCAAAAAAATTAAAAACAGAATTGCTCTACGTAAAACAGGGTAACACAGGACCATAAAACTCCAAGGTGGGCTCTGAACACCATTCATGGACACCTAAGCTCCCACAGGTATAGAGCTTAAAAACCATAATAAAAGATAATCAGGAGCTCCAGAGGTACATCTTCTTCGTCCACAACATCAGGACAAGAATAACAGCTATTTCCAAAATTTGCGCGCATTAAGTGAATTAATGATTATTTTTTTTAGTGAGTAGCACATGGGAAGCACCCCATAAATACTAGGTATTATTGTCTTTTTTACTAAACAGTCATCATATTATATATACTGTAAACATAGTTATTCACTGTGACTTATTTCTATTCATTAGACTGTAAGTATTCCCATATTATTACATATTCTTCATTGGCATATTTTTAATTTAATGAGACACAAATGGCACGTTAGTTTCACTTTGATTTGGATTCATGCAATAATTAGTGAGGGTAATTATCTTTGTATATTATTTTTTTAATAACTATATTTTTTCTTGTTATGTCTGTTCAGGAATCTTGTTCAAGAACCCAATGGGAAACTCCATAATTTCTTAAAATTAATATTGATTAAGAGTGAAAGGAAGCTTACCTTCTGGACACCCTGTCTTAAAAATGTACTAGCAAAAGTCTCCAAAACACAGTTGAGAAAACCAGCCCCTGTGATTGAAATCCTGCCTTTCTGAATGAACTCTGTCCTGCAAAAAACAAAAATATACACCCTTGCTGTCATTTCTATATTTAAATATTTAAATTACAGGGATTTCCAACAGCATAATTACCATTTATAATCAACACAAAATAATATTCATAGTAATTCAATAATTGCCTATTAAGACAAAAGATTTTATTAAAAAGAGATTTCCATTTTATATAACATAAGCAATGCATTATACTCAAAAACTATTCATTTCAAATTGCTAAGAAAGTATATCCTTAAAGTCCTCACCATGCACACAAAAAGTGTTACTATGTGAGAAATTGGATGTGTTAACTAACCTTATTGTGATTATCTTGTAATATATACATATTTCAAATGATTACACTGTACATCTTACACAATATTACATGCCAATTGGATCTCAATAAAGCTGGAAAGAAGAGAAAATAAATGGGCACATTATTCTGATTATAAAACCTATATAAAACACAAGTTTTATTTATACCTAACAAATCATTTAATGATCAAAATGTGATAGGACATAAGACAGTCAAAAAGCTTTAAGAATCTCTACCACAATAAATTTGACTGATTCTAAGTAAATATATCCTGGAATGTGAAGTCAAGTGGGCCTCAGGAAGCATCACTACGAACAAAGCTAATGAAGGTGATGGAATTCCAGTTGAGCTATTTCAAATCCTGAAAGATGATGCTGTGAAAGTGCTGCACTCAAAATGCCAGAAAATTTGGAAAACTCAGCAGTGTTCACAGGACTGGAAAAGGTCAGTTTTCATTCCAATCCCTAAGAAAGGCAATGCCAAAGAATGCTCAAACTACCTCACAATTGCACTCATCTCACACACTAGTAAAGTAATGCTCAAAATTCTCCAAGCTAGGCTTCAACAGTACATGAACCATGAACTTCCAGATGTTCAATCTGGATTTAGAAAAGATCGAGGAACCAGAAATCAAATTGCCAACATCTGTTGGATCATCGAAAAAGCAAGAGTTCCAGAAAAACATCTACCTCTGCTTTATTGACTATGCCAAAGCCTTTGACTGTGTGGATCACAACAAACTGTGGAAAATTCTTCAAGAGATGGGAATACCAGAGCACCTGACTTGCCTCCTGAGAAATCTGTATGCAGGTCAAGAAGCAACAGTTAGAACTGAACATGGAAAAACAGACTGGTTCCAAATTGGGAAAGGAGCACACCAAGGCTGTATATTCTCACCCTGTTTATTTAACTTATACGCAGAGTACATCATGTGAAATGCTGAGCTGGATGAAGCAAAAACTGGAATCAAGATTGCCAGGAGAAATATCAATCACCTCAGATACGCAGATGACACCACCCTTACGGCAGAAAGCAAAGAAGAACTAAAGAGCCTCTTGATGAAAGTGAAAGAGTAGAGTGAAAAAGTTGGCTTAGAACTCAACATTCAGAAAACTAAGATCATGGCATCTGATCCCATCACTTCATGGCAAACAGATGAGGAAACAATGGAAATAGTGACAGACTTCATTTTGGGGGGCTCCCAAATCACTGCAGATGGTGATTGCAGCGATGAAATTAAAAGGAGGTGAGGGACTTCCCTGGAGGTCCAGCAGCTAACATTCTATGCTCCCAATGCAGGAGGCCTAGGTTCAATCCCTAGTCAGGGAACTAGATTGCACATGCTGCACCTAAAGATCCCACATGCCACAACAAAGATCAAAGACCCCACGTGCCACAACTAAGACCCAGAAGAGCCAAAAAAAATTATAAAATAAAGGAGGTGAGACAGATTATATATGCCACTGACCTATTTAAAGTTCTACCAATATTATCTCCATTTCATAAAATAAAGATCTAAACAATACTTGAGGGTAATATCAGAAAGATGACAGAATAGTAAGCCCCAGGCCCCCATTTCCTCATCAAGAGCCCAACTTAACAACATATGAGCGAATTTTCCCTTGTAAGAAGCCCATAGACCAGTTAAAAGACTGCAGCACCTACGTGAATATAAAGCCAAGCAGAGCCACATCAGAGTGAATAACAATGTGTTGCATTGACCTGCTCGTAGCCCCATGCATCCAGCACGTGCAGCACAATCAGGAGAAAACTCTTTAACTCCTGGCTTCTCTGGGAGAAAAGAAAAGAGTGGAAAGTACAGCTAACATTCTGGCTTTATGGGTGCACTATCTGAGGAACTGGTTTCTGTCTTGCCTGACTCGGAATACTGAAGGAAACAGCAGCACATTCTGGATATCAAGGGGCTGCTAAGAATAAAAGCAAGGCGGCTTCTTATAGCACCAGAGAATCTGTAGTACCACAGACACTGGGGACCAAGAGAATATGAGCTCTTGAAAACAGGGGCAGACCTTCTAACTAGGCAATTAAACACACAAGCCCAAAAAAGAAACATCCTAAGACTTGAGAGCCCCCCCCCCTCAAAATCTCTATCCAGGCTGATGAGTGAAAGTGTTCCCCTGCACAAAGCAAGCATGCAGGGGTTGGGAGAGTTGGCTGTCTCCTCAAATGCCCAAGTCTCAACAAAAGGTCACAAAGTAAACAAACAAGGAAATAGGCTCAACCAAAATAACAAAATACATCTCTAGACACCAATCCTAAAAAAAACAGAAATCTATGAATTACCTGACAAAGTCAAAACAATCATCTTAAAGATGCTTGATAAGCTAAAAGAGAAGATAAATAGACAACTAAATGAAATCAGGAAATGAGGTATGACAAAATGAGACTATCAAAAAAGAGATAGAAACTAGAAAAGAAAAAAAAAGGGAGGGGGTCGGGAATCAGGAGCTAAAGAATAAAATACTTGAAAAATTCACTAGCACAGTTAACACCAGATTTGATCAAGCAGAAGAAAGAATTAGTGAACTTGAGGATATGTCATTTGAAGTTACTAAATCAGAAGAGAGAGAATGGGGGAAAAAAGGAAGTGAAGACAGCCTCATGGACTCATGGGACACCACTGAGTGGTCAATATGCACATTATGGAAGTACCAGAAGGAGATGAAAGAGAGAAAGGAGCAAAGAGCCTATTTAAAGAAACAATGGCAGAGAACTTTCCAAATCTGAGGGAGAAAATGGACATCCAAATTTAGGAAACTCAATGATTCCACATAGGATAAATCCTAGAGAGACTCACATCAAGACTTTTAGAATCAAATTATCAAGTCACAGACAATGAGAGAGAATCTTAAAAGCAGCAAGAAAAATAAAACAAAGGAGCCCCCATAAAGTTTTCAATGATTTCTCAGGAGAAACTAAGTAGGCCAGAAGAAATTGGGATGATATATTCAAAGGGCTCCCTGGTGAAGGAAATGGCAACCCACTCCAGTATTCTTGCCTAGAGAATCCCACGGACCGAGGAGCTTGGCAGGTTACAGTCCATGGGGTCACAAGAGTCAGACATGACTTAACAACTATAGGAAGAAAGATACAAAGGGCTAAAGGGAAAAAAGAAAAAAAAAAAACACCTGAAAACCAAGAATATCACATTTGGTAAAATTATCCTTCAAAAGGGAAGGCGAAATTAAGGTTTTCCACATAAACAAAAGCCGAGGGAGCTCACCACCACAAGAGACTGGACTCTGCCTCATTCATTCATTTGCTCAACACACACGGACAGCGTGGTTACAATATGCTGAGCACCTTACTGGGTGCAAGAGTCCTACAGGGAAGGACAGGATCTGTCCTCCAGAATCCCACTGACTAGTGGGAAAGAGAGACGAGATGGGAGTGTCACCCAGCAAATGGAGGCAAAGAGTTCCACCAGCGGAAAACCACAGGACCCAGACAAGGTGTGAAGGAGCAGAGAATGTCTGAAGAGCTAGTTATCTGAAAATATCCAATAATTAGCAAGGGGCTGATAAATTCTTTCCATAAAAAAGTATAAGGTAGGCATGGGAGATGCTAGGAGATAAGGCTATCAGGGCAGATGGAGACCAGATTGCAAATGGTCTTCCCAGATTGAGGAGTTTAGACTTTATATTCAAGACAAGGATTTGTCTGAGGCCACCAAATAATAGATACAGATTAACAGTTACATGTGCACCATTAACTAAAAGGCTTGCTGCCTTTCCTTAATGCTTTTAGATGAGCCCATATCCTCCATTCTCAGCACACTGCCTACACTCAATGAGTTCAATGAGTATTTGCTAAATGGATAAACTAACATTTAATTTCTTTGCAGTCAAAACTATTCAGGGATTTCCCTGGTGGTCCAGTGGCTACGATTCCATGCTTCCCAATCCCTGGTCAGGGAACTAGATCCCATATGCTGCAACAAAGATCAAAGATCTTGTGTGTCACAACTAAGATGAGACAGTCAAATAAATAAATAAAAATAAATACTAAAAAAATGTTGCCCCTACTTTCCTATATCTCTAAGAAAAGGAAATGGGAGCCACATCTCCCATAGATGTGCTTCGGAGTGTGTATATGTATATATGAGCACATTCACTAGGGAACATATTAAGAAAATTATGAAACCAAAAAGCTATGATTTGGGTAAAAATAGTGACTATAGCCCTTAATTAGATCTTTCTAAATCTCTAATAGCAGTAGCCTCCACATTTAGATGATGCACAGACTAAAAGGAAACCTTCAGAACACTTCTCTCTCTCTCTCCCTCCCTCCTTCCATCTCTCCCTCCCCCTCTCTCTCACATACATACACAGTTATCCTAGCCAATCTCACAAATACTCTAGGCAAAGTAGCTTCCACCTCTTAGATCTAAGCCTATTTAAAATGATTTGCCCATGTAAAACTATATCCTAGTGACATTAATCTTTCCTGTCTTTGTTCCAGATTAAGTCAGAGTAGAATTTTAGTGATTTTAATATTTAAAATTGAAAAGTTGAGCAGTCCTACACCTCTAGGGAGAAATGTACTCTTCAGTCTGCAAGGAAAATGTAGGTAAGGGATTAATATAAGTCTCACTTACATCATATTCTAACCAATATTTCTTTCCACCACTTTTGGGAGAAGTAAATGCTCAGAAAAGCACTCTCAGGCTTACCCACATATCAGAGAATAACAGGGCAGTAAAGCAGGGTCATGCCCTTGCCATCAGTGAGATGAAAGTTTATCCTATTATATTTTAAGACTTTCATAGAAGGAACTGCTGTATTTTCTCTCAATAACTCATTGACAAAGCACATCAGATATTTTCTTCATAATACACATAGCTAATCTAAATCCCTCATGTTAGGTAAGCCTCCATTTAAGTTCCAGCACAAAACACAGTAGCTTACACAACCACTTATGGTTTAATTTCAACTCTAAAAAAAAAGAGAGAGAGAGAGAGAAAGACAAGATGGATGGATGAGCACATGAACAGACAGACAAATGGACAGAGCTGAAATATGAACAGATTCTCTGGGCATTAGAATTACAGGTGCTATGTATTTACTTTGTTCTTTTGACTAATTTTCTATAACAAAGATGTATTACTTGGCAATTACCAAAAATATTACTAATAAATCCTTAAGCATCATTTTCATATAAACAATCATCTTTAATAGGCTCTGTGCGACCGTGAACCATTTTTAGCATAGGGATATGCTAACTTCTGACTTAACTCCCTCATTTAAAGTCTCATTGAGTCACCTCTCGGCTTTCTTTTCCCCACACTACATAGCTCCAGTTGTTTGTGCTTTTTGTCCTATGACTTTCTCCTTGATCCCAAGCTTTAAGCATCTGATGTTTGACTCAAGAGATATAAAGATGATTCAAGTTTTCCTACGCCTGTCTCTGTTCAGCCTAAAGGAATGACTGCATCCATTCACGATGTTATATACTGAGGGTCACACGCACTCTTCAAAAATCTGTACAGTAAAATTGTGTGTTTTATATCAGACACAGTATTATCTTCTAAGGTTGTCACTCTTAGTAGGTTTCCTTGCTTTTACACATGAGGAAACGGTGGTAGAAGTTAAATAACTTGCCTGAGGTCATAGCCTGGCATCATGCAGACACATATATATGGGCTCAAAACCCTAGCCCTGCCCCTATCTCAGTGAAGGAGACAACCATCATCCCAGGCTATGAGATCAGAAATCTCAGCAACAGGTTACATGGCTCTTTTTTCTAATCCATCCAAACACTCACTCAGTCCCCAGATTGTGTTTATTTCACTTCTCAAGCCCCTCAACAGTCCATGCCATTCTCTCTCTTGCTGCTGCTACTACCTGGGTTTAGCACAGCACCGTCTCTTCAGGACCACAACTGCCTCCCAATGGGGTTCCTGCCTCCAGCATGGGCTCCCCATAACTCACACTGCCCTGTCAGCTTCCTAAGCACATCCTGATCTTGTCTCTGTTCACCAAGGCACAGAGAAAAAAACTTGCTTGCTTAGTGGAGATGCACCCATACTGTTACATGAAGCTGTTGTTAGTTTTCACTGCTGTATGCTGTTCTATTGTTTGAAAATACTCCAGATTATTTATCCACTTTCTCAAGGATGGACATATAATATGGACTCAGTTTGAAGTTTTGTAAAGGAAACATTTATAACATATCCAGTTACATATGTACACAAGTGTCTCTAGAGCGTCTTTGCTGTTGTTGTTCAGTCGCTCAGTTGTGTCTGACACTTTGTGACTCCATGGACTACAAGCCAGGCTTCCCTGTCCTTCACCATCTCCTGGAGCTTACTCAAACTGATGTCCATTGAGCCAGTGATGCCATCCAACCATCTCAGCCTCAGTCGTTCCTTTCTCCTTCTGCCTTCAAACTTTCCCAGCATCAGGGCCCTTTCCAATGAGTTGGCTCCTCATATCAGATGGCCAAAATATTGGAGCTTCAACCTCAGTATCAGTCCTTCCAGGACGCCCACTGACTCTGACTCCACTCTCCCCACAGGAAGCTGATGCACATTGATTGCCTTCAATGACATGAACCCCTTTCCCGTTGAAACAGCTGCACCAGCTGCAGGCGGCCCACGGGGAGCAGCTGGAGGCTGAGCTGAACAACTAGAGCAGCTCAAGGCCGAGCACCTGGAGACCGCGGCAGCCCAAGGCTGGCTCTGATTTTATTTAGGATGGACTGGTTTGATCTCCTTGCAGTCCCAGGAACTGTCAGGAGTCTTCTCCAACACCACAGTTGGAAAGCATCAATACTCAGCCTTCTTTATGATCCAACTCTCACATCCATACATGACTACTATAAAAACCATAGCTTTGACTATACAGCTCTTTGTCAGCAAAGAAATCTCTCTGCTTTTTAATATGTTGTCTAGGTTTGTCATAGCTTTTCTTCCAAGGAGCAAGTGTCTTTTAATTTCATGGCTGCAGTCACTGTCCACAGTGATTTTGGAGCCCAAGAAAATAATGTATGTCACTATTTCCATTGTTTTCCCATCTATTTGCCTAGTGGTCACATATCTAGGTCACTGGACATACAGAGTTTCAACTTAAAAAAAAAAATGCCATGGTTTTCTAAATGGTTGGACTGGGTTGTTCAAAAAGTCCATTCAGGGTTTTCTGCATGATGATATGGCAAAATCCAAGTGAACTTTTTGGCCAACCCAATATCTATATATATATTTTTCTTTATTGTATCATTTCCAATTATAATGACTAGCAGATGGTAGGAAATCAATAATGCATTAGGAACAGAAAAATGGAGAGGAGGACGGAGGGTAGAGAAGAAGTAAGGAAGAAGCAAAAGAAGGAGAAATTTATAATACATCTCAATACTTTGGTCAGGGAAATTGAACCAAATGTCTCAGGAGCTCACTCATGGTTGTCAGTAGGAGGCAGCCTTTACCTGGCTGAGAGGTAAGCTAGCCCAATATCTGGAAATTTGTTTTAAAAGGAGGCTCACTCACTGATAGGACAAACATGCTATGCTAAGTCACTTCAGTCGTGTCTGACTCTGTGTGACCCCACAGACAGCAGCCCACCAGGCTCCACAGTCCCTGGGATTCTCCAGGCAAGAACACTGGAGTGGGTTGCCATTTCCTTCTCTAATGCATGAAAGTGAAAAGTGAAAGTGAAGTCGCTCAGTCCTGACTCTTCGAGACTCCATGGACTGCAGCCTACCAGGCTCCTCCATCCATGGGATTTTCCAGGCAAGAGCACTGGAGTGGGGTGCCATATATAACTGAGTGGTAAAGAATCCCTGCTAGTGTAGGCAACGTGGTTGGATCCCTGAGTCTGGAAGACACACTGGAAAAGGACATGGCAACCCACTCCAGTATTCTGGCCTGAAGAATTCCATGGGTAGAGAACCTTGATGGGCTACTGTCCATGGGGTCATAAAGACTCAAACACGACTTAAGAAACTGAGCATGCATGAACCTGAGTCCCATCTATTGCTTTGTCCAGAGGCAAACAGAATTCTACATAGAACATACTGGAATCATGAGAGCACACAGCTCACAGGCTGGAACTCCTCTGTGACAATGAATGACAATTTATACCATCAGTCTCCGAGGTTGGGGTCATGTAAAAATGTGGTTCCTTCTGAATTGGAGAAAACGAAATAGTTCAGAAGAAATACGGATCAGGAATTAATCCCCAGGGTGTGCAGCCACCACCGAGGAATCCATAAAATGCCTGTTTCCAGGAAAGCAAAAGCTCGTAATGAGATCTTGTCCCTGAGTTACTGACTGGCTGGGTACAGCAAATCTGGCCTAATTGTTTTCACAATGGGAATTTAATTGAAGTGTCTTTGATGAGAAAAAAAAGATTCCATGGATACGCTTATGATGACATCTCAGTTCTAACTGAGATGTTTTTGACATTCTGTAACCAACACAGAGGGGTGGCCCAAGGGACAAGCAGCGTCAGCCCTCCTAACCCCCTGGGCCCAACACTGCTGCGGAGACTGTCCTGCAGTCTACCACACCAGGACATGTGGTCCACCCAAAGTCTTACCAAATCCACCAACAAAGCTGTGCTTCCTCAGGGCCCCAGTTCAACTTATAGTTGAATCGGGTTCTCAATAAGTGCTAAGCAGTTTTTAACCTTACCACAAACCCACATAATTTTATACACATTGCTTATATTTTATATTTGCATGTGTATTAAATATATATATACATGTATATTTATATATATTTATACAGGACATGGATGAGGCATGTGGCTCCTGCAGTCAGCTGACTCGGACTCACATCTCCTCTCTAACACAGAATGGGACTCGTCCACATAGGTAAGTTCCTGAAGCCCCATCTCCTCTGTAAAATGGGGTTAATCATACCTACTCAAAGGTTGTTCCAAAGGTGAATAAGATAACATGTAAGGTAATACTCCAGGTAATACGGTAAACATTCGATACAAGTTAGTTAATAACACTAATACTGGTGGAATAATGCTATTAAACTGCTACCACATTTGCAGAAAGAGGGGCACAGTGTCTCAGAGAGTAAATGCCCACAGAAGAGATCCAGCTCCAGTAAACTCCAAATATTTCCAGTCGGTTAGCATCGAGGTGGCTCTCAGTCCTCATAAACCACCTGGCAGGGAGTCCCTCCCTTCCATGCTGGCATTCAAGGCCCTCGGAGCTCCAGACCCTCATCTTTCCACCTTTCCTCCCATGCCGCTGCTGCTGCCGCCAAGTCACTTCAGTCGTGTCCGACTGTGTGTGGCCCTATGGACTGTAGCCCACCAGGCTCCTCTGTCCGCGGAATTCTCCCGGCAAGAATACTGGAGTGGATTGCCATGCCCTCCTCCAGGGGATCTTCTCAACTCTGGGATCGAACCTGGGTCTTCTGCACTACGGTCAGATTCTTTACCACTGAGTCACAGGGAAGCCCTCCCATGCTGCTATCGCGTATCAAATACCCACCCAGCGGTCACAGAGACCAGTCTGCTGGCTTCTATAACCTCCACTCCTAAAGTCCTTCCCCCTGAGCTGCTCTCTTTTAACCTGTTCTAGGAACCAATGGGTTGCTATCTAAGTGATTAGCCATGAGCAGGAGCAGGGAGTAAGTAACAGTGGATCTCAGGAGCAGGAGTGGGTACATATTACAGGGCAGAGTGGCTCAGCCTCTTAAAATACAGCATTAATTTTCACGATCTGTCTTATTAATAGCCTGCTGTGGAGAAGCACTGTATTAAAACTTTGATACACATGTCTTTCAATTCTCACCATCTATCTGAGGACACAGATAATATTAACCCCATTTTACAGACGAAAACACTGAGGCTCAGAGAAGCGAACTAGCTAAGGTCACACAAAAGTAAGTACATGGCCGTGTTTTGAATCCACACAGTTAACATCTGTGCCCACATCCCTTCCCACAATCGTGTGACCTAGGAAAGTGCCTATTCAGTGCAAGTTCACTGGCATCCTGAGTGATGGGCAAAGCCTGACAATATACAAGTTTGCAGACTGGTCCAACTGGAGGCCTCTCTTGGTCCACTGGGCCCAGCATCGTGTGCATCCCATTCAGGCTGGCTCCAAGGATGTGTGCTCTGCAGGGTGGGCAGTCCTCTGCCATCAGAAGGGCTACACATTTAGCTGAACGTGCCACTGCCGCTGTTTCAAAGTTCTTAACTCTTTTTTAACAGGGGACTGACCTCCCGGGGGCTCAGACGGTAAAAGCGTCTGCCTACAATGCGGAAGACCTGGGTTCGACCCCTGGGTCAGGAAGATCCCCTGGAGAAGGAAATGGCAACCCACTCCAGTAGTCTTGCCTGGAAAATCCCATGGATGGAGGAGTCTGATAGGATACAGTCCATGGGGTCGCAGAGAGTCGGATACAACTGAGCGACTTCACTTTCTGCCTTTTCATTTTGCACTGGCTCCTGCAACTTATGTAGCTGTTCCGGATCGCACTTCAAATGCTGGTCTGTACAGCACTGCCAAGTCCCTGGGAAGTTTTCCGAGATGCTTAGGCATACATACTTTAGTTTAGCAATGCCTAATAAAACCTGTCAGGGAGTGTTTGACGGGAGGACTCCTACGTGCTGTCTCCCATGAGCCCTTTGCCCCTCTTCAAGCGGAACAGCACGCTGCTCCCAGGGACTGAGCTCATTGTGTGAGGCAGGCTTGGGTCTCCTTTAGCAAACATTCTCTTTAGGACAAAACTGCTTAGTCTAGTTCCCCTTTCTTGAGATATGGATTGTGTCCTGACCTTGTGACTAACATTACCCCTTGTGCCCTTGGTAACGGTTGCTGTACGTTTGGTTTTCTGATCTCTATCATTCCCGAAAGAAGTTTCTTGTACCACAGCCTATATATACTCATAGAGAAATCATTAAAGCACCTTTGCTCCATCAGCGCTTAGGTCCCCGGGTCTTTTTTCTCTCTCTCTTTCTCTCTTTCACTTTCTTATCGTCGACTCTGTACCACCAGGTTCCCCAACAAAAACCCTCATACATATGTAAACCTTTGGACCCATGTAATATCTACCTCTAACAATGGGCTTTGAGCAAAAAAATCTTAGATGAGGGTAAAGATCAGCCTACAAAGATTCTCATCACATGACTAGCTGCAAGAGCAAATGATGCAATTCCCAATAATTAAACACATTAGAATAATTTTATCCAATAAATAAACTGAGCAGCCATTTTAAAAAATCATTTTAAAGTGACACATTTAATAAGGAAAGACAGTCCCAAAGGTAATGTTAAATTAATGTAAAAGTCAGAGTACCATGTACAGCAAGTTACATGTCTGTAAAAATGATTTGTTCTGCAGAATGAGTAAATGAACTACAGCAACTGCAGTATTCCCCTACCACAGAATGCTCCAGAGCAATGGGCAAAAGAACAAACTGCTGATCCCTAAATCTACCAGGTGGACTGTCATCCACAGCCCCAAAAGACCTTTAGGTTGTTCTGCATGGCATCAATTCTCGGTTGATATTAATAAAACACTGTAATTTTTAACACCCGAACTTTTTATTTACTAGAGAAGAATGGAGGAAGGAAAAGGAAGAAAGGAAAAGAAAGGAAGGGAAAGGAAGGAAAGGGATAAAGATAAAAAGGAGAGAAAGAGATGAAGGAAGGGTGAGGGAGGGAGGGAGGAGGAAGGAAATTAAACTGGCATCTCTGTTCCATAAGAGATTCCAGAGGAGTTCATTCAAATTTCGCTAAACTTTTCAACGTGGTGTTTCTGCCAAAAAGTGTTTACTGTCTGCTGGAGAGCCAGATTATCAACTGGTCCTGCTTTACAAGATTAACAGGAACTCTGCAGAAAACAGAGCTGCAAAAGGAGTGCCAGCTGAATGCCTGCTTTCCACTGGAACCACAGGACACTGACGAGTTATGACGGGTTCTTCAATCTAGAGGCTCCACAGACTTACTTGGAAAACGGTAAATATACTAATTCCCAGGAGCCAGCCCAGGCCGACAAAACAAGAATCATCACAATGAATCCACATGTTTAAACACCACTCAATGCTGCATTAATATACAACACAAAACCAAAGGGCAAAGGAGATGGGAAGGAAAAATAATAGACATTCACTAAGATATTTCAAAAGCCCTTACTTGTAAATGGCACAGAATGCTCTCCTGCCTAAACACCATTGTTTCCAATTCAGTCATCACCTCCATTTTCAATAAAACAGCTTACTGCACTTGTTAAAGTTAGTACCTTTAAGGCACCACACCACTCTGAAAACAGCATTTATTCACCATTACAACCTATATTATCTAGTGCTTTACACTCTCCAAGTGTACAGCATTCCCATTTTTATCTTATTAAATCTCCACACTACTCTTGGGAGGGCTTCCCTGGTGGCTCAGCTGGTAAAGAATCGCCTTCAATGCAGCAGACCTGGGTTTGATCCTTGGGTTGGGAAGATCCCCTGGAGAAGGGAAAGGCTACCCACTCCAGTATTCTGGCCTGGACAATTCCATGGACTGTATAGTCCACGGGGTCACAAAGAGTCGGACACAACTGAGCGACTTTCACTCACTCTTGTGAGGGAGCTCAGGCCAGCTTGAGCCCGCTTCCTGGAGTCCAACGGCAAGTAAATAACTAAGTAGGAAAAAGAGGAAGAGAATTCTGTATCACTGGGTTCAAGATTCCCTCTACACCGAATTTCCCAACAAACCCTTTCAGGCTTCCCTGACCTGCACGAGCCCCTCCTGCCAGCGCCCTTTTTACTCCTCCTCATGTCCCCTTTTCAGCTCTTAAGAAGGATTACCTGGCATTCATTCAACAAATGGCCAGAGAGCTGTCTCTGTGAGCCCTGCACTATGCCAGAGGTGGGGGTTCAGCAGGATGGGAAAGCAGAGAAGACCCTGATTATATGGATGACAATTACATCTATTGCAGGGGATTCTTACTGAGTGAAAAATAAGGCTCCTGTCCAGATGCTATATTTACAGAAAAGTCCTTGGTTTTCCATGTTCAATAACTAGCAGCTCATTCTGCTAATTGTCTCATCACTCACTGATACATGGGAAATTAAGGTCAATATAATCAGAGGCATCTTGTTTGGGGGCATGAATACAGTGGGTTTTTTGTCTTATTGTTTATTAGATAACAATACCCTCAAGCCCTTTATCATCACAATCAAGGCTTAGAAATAATTACTAAGTAAAGTTGACAAAATCAGAATATTTTAATATATTTCAGTGAAAACAAGTTTGGAGGTCAACTAAAAAGGCCAGGGTCAAACAAACACAAGGAAATTACCTGTCAAATTTTCTCCTGGGGGAAAAATACATCAGAGTAGGGAAAAAATAGATACACAAGAAAAGCCCAACAATTAGTCCCTAGAAACATGCAAATTAATTATACTATTTGTGAATCACCAAATGAATGCCTGAGACTTGGGATGTTTTAATCCAGAAATTTAAAAAGTAAAAATGCTACATACCTTATTTAACAGCATGCAGAGTAACTTCAATAGTAACAAAAACTTATTGAACTAAGAACAGCTACTCATCTCAGTCATTTAATCTGTGTTTAAAGTTTTGATTTGGGCTTTTTTGTTTCTTTTACTATATTCCAGGAGGGACATTTTGGATATTTTATAAATGGCGAGTCAACATAACCAATGATATTAACACACATGCTACTAGGCCGAAATCTCCATAGCTCAGAAATAAGGTTTGCAAGCATCAGTGGACAAGCCAAAGTTCTTAGACACGGACAGGTGAAGACATGGGCCATCATGATGCTTGATGCTGAGTATGGGATTATGGTCTTGTCACTCAAAAGCAAAAGAAACCCAGCTCTATACTATCATGAACAGCATGAGTCTCCACTGACAATGATAACTTAAATTCTGCTTCACGATAACAGGAACTTTTCATTTACCACCCAACACACACCGTTACACTAAAAGGGCAAAGTCCAAGAAAACAGTTTTACAAGATGATTCTTTTAGAGTTACATTACTTGGATAAAGCAAATGCTATTAAAACCAAACCTTGTGCATATCAATTACATTTCCACATGGTACAACAAAAATCTGTTAATAATAAAGAACCAGAGACTGACAGAAGTACATTTTAAAGTCTAGAAGCAAACATGAATTAGCAAGAAACTAATAAGTCTATCCTGGAATGGAAGGCTTCAGAGGGCAAAAACCATGACTTTTCATTCTGAAAAATCATACAGGGTGAAGTAAGTCAGAAAGAGAAAAACAAATACTGTATATTAATGCATACATGTGGAATCTAGGAAAATGGTACAGTATGGACACCAAGGAGGGGAAAGAAAGGGTGGGGTGGATTGGGATTGAAACAGATACACGACCATGTAGAGAACAGCTAGCTAATGAGAACCTACTGTACAGTAGAGGCAATGCTACTCAGCGCTCTGAGGTCTTCTAACAGGGACGGAAATACAAAACAGAGGGATAAATGTGTATGTACAGCTGATTCGCTTTCCCATACAGCAGAAAGTACACAGCACTGCAAAGCAATTATACTCCAATAACATTTTAAGTCAAAAAAAATCTAAAATAAAACACTCCATTCTGCACTTCCAAGAGTAAATAAATGCCTGTGCCTGCTTGCTAGGTCACTTCAGTCACGTCCAACTCTTTTGCAACCGTATGGACTATATAGTCCACCAGGATCCTCTGCCCATGGCATTCTCCAGGTAAGAATACCAGAGTGGGCTGCCACGCCCTCCTCCATGGGATCATCCCAACCCAGGGATCAAACTCAGGTCTCTCATGTCTCCTACACTGGCAGGTGGGTTCTTTACCACTAGAGCCACCTGGGAAGCCAGTAAATGCCTGTATCCTACTCTATATACTAAAGTACATTCCCACAAAAATTGACTTTTAATTCTTTTATCTTGGGTGGATTCACTTTTCTATTCTGTGATGTGGCCCAAGTGTCACAAGCTGTGCAGTGCATCGCCCCCAGCATCTCTGACTCTGAAAATCTGGGCAGTTCCTCAGAGCACCATGCAGCCTTGGATCTACAGCAGGTGGGGTCACAGCATAAGCCAAGAAGAGAACCCAAAATCCAGGACAATTCAGTCCAAGTCAAATGCCTGTGGGCTTCCCAGGTGACTCAGTGGATAAAGAATCTGCCTGCAATGCAGGCGATGCAGAAGACACAGGTTTGATCCCCAGGTCAGGAAGATCCCCTGGAGGAGGGCATGGCAACTTACTCCAGTATTCTTGCCTGGAGAATCCCACGGACAGAGGAGCCTAGCGGGCTGCAATCCACATGGTCACAAAGAGTTGGACACAAGTGGAGTGACAGAGCATGAACACACACGTACAAACGCCTGCACTGACCCCTGCATGTTATGCTCTTCAGTGCTTCACTCTCACGCTGGAGCTAAAAGAGAAGGGTTCCTACTCCCACGACTCTCGAATTGAGGGACTTATAGCCCCAGAGATGGTGAGCCTGCAGAATGCACAATCACAACATGGAATAACTTCCCGAAACATAATGGGAAACAACCGTAATGTTTCAACATTAAAACAGTACATGCTCAGGATAAGAATCAAAAGTTACATGAATTTTTAAGAAGACGAGGATAATAGCAGCAATAAAAGTCATGATGTTGAGCACTAATATTTATTGACCATTATTGACAGGCATGGGTTTCCCTGATGTCTCAGAGGGCAAAGAATCAGCTTGCAATGCAGGAGACACGGGTTGAATCCCTGGGTTAGGAAGATCCCCTGGAGAAGGAAATGGCAACTCACTCCAGGATTATTGCCTGGGAGGAACTTTCCTGGTGGCCCAGTGGTAAAGAATCTGCCTTCGATGTAGGGGATGCAGGTTCCGTCCCTGAGCAGAGAACTAAAGTCCCACATGCTGTGGGGCTACTGAGCGTGTGCTCTGGAGCCCTCATGCCGGAACAAAAACGCAGTCTAGTATTCTTGCCTGAAAAATCGCTCAGAGGACCAGAGGGCTACAGTCCATGGGGTCACAAAGAGTCAGACGTGACTTAGCAAGTAACACTTTCACTTTCACTTCACTTTCATAGGCAAGCACTGCTCTAAGCTCTCTGTATGTATAATCTCATTTGATCCACACAGCAGCCCTCTGAGATAAGGATATTATCCCCAATGTACAGATGAAGAAACTGAGGCTTAGAGCAGTGAAGTACATTTGGCAAGGACATATATTTAGTTTCCAAGGTTGTTTCTAACCCCAGAATCTAGTCAGTTACCGTGACACAGGACAGGAAAGCCCCTGCCCAGGCCTGGAGGTGCCAGGCTGGTTGTGAACGAAGCAGATCTATAGTATGAACAAAGGAGCCAGGTACGGAAAGACAAGAGGCTGTGCGGGTGCCTAGGCTGTGCTGGTGTCTCCCAGCTCCTGGTTCCTGTCTCTTGGGAGGCCTGATGACTGGTACAGAGCTACCTCTGTATTCACTTACTGAAGTCAGTTTCCATCACTTCCCAAAGCATAACGGAGACAATGGTACCATGTTGAAGAGGAAATGTGAAAAGGAAAAAAGGTGTGCAGTGCTCTTTCTTACTAGACTCCAGTGGTGTGTGTGTACGTCTTCTACGCAGCTCATGTGTTTCAGAGGGAACGACACCCACCCTGCAGCTCCAGGGGCAGATGCTGACTGGTGAGGGCCAGTCAGCCCGTATCAGCCTCTGACCACTCTTATTGGTCCAGGAGGGAGCAGGTGATCGAGGCTGACTCAGAGACCCAGAGAAAGGCCATTTTCCCCACGACTGGGATGGGTTCTCTTGTGCTCACAGGTCTCTTTCCCTCATTTAAATGAGGACAAATAAGTGTGCTACCCTAGTTGCTCCCAGCAGCTAAGAGCTAACCGAACTTGGGAAAAAACTGGACATACAAGGCAAGGTGTGGCCCAAAGAACAACAGCTATGATACCTGGTTACGAGGTAACAGAGCTCCTCACTGAGAGGAAGGGTCGTGTCATTGCCGGCAGCATACACTCCAGAGCCAAACCGCCTGGATCTGAAGCTGATTCTGACACTTACTGGTCATGTCAGCTAGTATAAGTTACTTAACTTCTCTAAGCCTCAGGTTGTAAAGAGGGATAAGAATAGTTCTAACCTCATGGAGTTTCTCTGAGGATTACATGAATTTACATATATAAATTCATAAACACATACATACATCAAGCACTTAAAACAGTGCCTGGCATATAACAAACTATATAAGAGATGGCTGGGTGAGTCAGGGTGTCTGCAATTTACTGTGGAAGGCAGCCTGATTAAAAGTGGGGACAGAATAAGTAGAGAGAAAGTATAAAAGGGCATCTCTGAGGCATGCAGTGCTAAGCTGGACTCTGGAAAAACTGAGATGAGTGCAAAATATCACCTCACTCCAGGCTCTGGAAAGGATGCCAATTCCATTCCATAAAAACTGCAGGAAGAAAATGTCTTACAAAGTTAACAAAGGAAGAAAGCACTTTAGAAATACCCAGTTGTGTGATACACAGACAGGGAAAGACTGACGGAGCTCTTGCCCCAGAAGATGCCACAGCTGCAGAGACATCAGCAGGAGGCCAAAACTGGATTTATGTAAAGAGACACGGAGCAAGGCTTAGCCAGAGTCTACAGGAGACTCACTGTGGGCCATCTCTGAATTGAGCCGACAGGCCATGCACAGGACAGAATGACATCTGGTTTCCCATCACACGCCCACACATGCTACCTAACACACAGCGTGAAGGTCTAATTTTAGACTCAGCAGCCGTGACAGCCTCTTTTTTTTCTTTATAAAAGGACTGTCCACATTTCATCCTCTGGGTGCACTGACTAGTCACTACTCACACTCTCTGCCAAGGAGGGGAATGGAAGTAATACTGGGTCCTCTTTCTTTGATGTTCCCCCCAAGATTTTCCAGTCATTCAGAATGTCTGCCTAAAACACCCTTCTAAATCCACATCAAGACCTAAGAAAAATGTAGGTTTCCCAGAGCCTGATCACAGCTGTCATCATACCGTCCCCTGCTCAGAAACCTTTGTGTGACCACTTGTATGACAAAACCCTCTACAATATTGTAAAGTAATTAGCCTCCAACTAATAAAAATAAATGAAGAAAAAAAAAAAACCCATTCTCCATAACCTGGAACCTAAAGCAATCTACAGTTTGAAATTAAGTCTATCCTTTTATAACTGTCCATATTCCTGCCTCACCACTTGGGGTCATATCTTACCTCAGTGACTTAGTGATGCTATCACTTTGGGTAAGTTATTTAACTTGAGCTTCAAAACACTACAGGCAAAGGATCTAGCTCTGACCTTGACATAGTAAGTCAGTAAATACTGTCTGCTGTGTCAGTAACCAAAAAGAGAGTGTTTTGCAGAGGACAAGAACTGAAAAACCAAAGAAAGGAGAAAGTGTAGTTGGCTAAAGCTTTTTTAGAGAAGAATCTGATAATATGTATCAAAATATAAAATGTACATAAACTTTGACCCAGAAATCCCACTTGCTCCATTTACTCTAAAAGGTCACTGAATAAGTGAGGAAATATGTAACTACAATGATTTCATCAGGGCTTCCTAGGTAGCTCAGTGGTAAAAAAAAAAAAAAAAAAAAAAACTGCCTGCAATGCAGATGCAGGAGACTCAACTCGGGTTCGATCCCTGGGTCAGGAAGATCCCCTGGAGGAGGAAATGGTAACTAATTCCAGTATTCTTGCCTGGAAATGCCATAGACAGAGGAGCCTGGCAGGCTAAGGTCCATAGGGTTGCAAAGAGTTGGACAAGACTTAGCAAGTAAACAACAACAAAGTAATTTTATCACACCATTGTTTATAACAGCAAAAAATTCAGAAACAATCTAAACGCCAATTAGGATTGGATGAAGAAAATTATGCAAATAGGCACAACTGTTAGATGATGAAAACTGCTTCTTTTTCACTTGAATTGCTTAGTATTTTTTACAAGATACGTGTATCATTTTTTTCCAGAATCAGACTATTCAAAAAAAAAAAACAATTTTTAAAAACACACAAAGGAAAAAGGTCCTGAAGGATATTCTCCCTGGATTATCTGGGCCAATTTTCATTTTATAAAGAACTGGTGAAGCTTTAGTAAAGTTTTTCAGACTCAACAGCCCAGAGAGCTGATAAAATGAGGCTGAAATGAGGTACTAATATATGAAATGAAAGACTTCTGTATTTTTTACATAAAATCAGCCAACTCTGATCGTTTACTATTTCTACAAAAAAAAAAAAAAAAAAAAAAAAGTTGGGGAGCTCTATTCTTTATCTATAATTTTTATAGTTAGTCCCAAACATCTATGACTTGTGTGAAGTTCTTGGCATGAGGGAGACTGAGAGGGGGGAAAAAAAAAGGCTAGTGGGCAGTTCAGAGTAAACCCACCTGAGATGCTAGTAAGACTTGGCATTCACAATCAGTGTGCTGTTGGAGCATTCTAGAATTGTCACTATAGGACCAAAATTATGGGGAGCAGAAATGATCTGCACCAGGGATGGGGCTTCAGATGGATCTTAGACTTCTGGTTTTTAGTTATTTGGGTTTGGAGGCTTTACTGCCTTAAAATGATAAGTGAATAAAAAATTCAAACCATACAGAATAGCAAAACATGCAGTAAATTATCCTCTGAAATCAGTTCACAGCAATAATCACTATTAACATTTGGTGCTTGTTATAGTTTGTTTTTGTTTGTAAACCTACCTCAAAGGAAGCAATCATTTCTCACCCGTTATACTGGCAAAAAATAAAAAAGTATGTTAAGTTCTGGCAATGTTACAGGAAATGAGCTTTCACGTGCTGTTGATGTGAGTGTAAATTAACACATTAACATATTGGTTATAGGAACTTCCCCTGTGGTCCAGTAGTTAAGCACCCACCTTGCAATGCAGGGGATGCAGGTTCAAACCCTGGTCGAGGAACTAAGACTCTACATGCTGCAGGGAAACCAAGCCTGTGTATCACTACGAGAGTCCTCACAACTCAACAAAGATTCTGCAGCACCCACCTTGCAATGCAGGGGATGCAGGTTCAAACCCTGGTCGAGGAACTAAGACTCCACATGCCGCAGGGAAACCAAGCCTGTGTATCACTACGAAGAGTCCTCACAACTCAACAAAGATTCTGCAACCAAGACCCAGCTCAGCCAAATAAATATTTTTTAAAAACCATACTGGTGACAGAATCTATATAAACCTAAAATATGCATACCCTGAGAACCAGTCACATAACTTTCATTGAGGAATAATTCATGTACCATAATGTTTATCCCTTTAAGGTATATAGTTCAGTGGTTTTCGTATACTCGAGAGTTACACATCATCAACACTAGTTCCAGAATATTTTTATCATCCCCCCAAAAAATTCCATCTCCTGTCCTCCTTGCCCATGGCAAACACTAAATCTACTTTCTGTCCCTATGAATCTGCCTGTTGGCGGACATTTAAAATAAACCGACTCGAACAATATATGGCCTTTTGTAACTGGCTTTTGTCACTGAAAATAGTGTGTTCAAACTTTATGTTTGAACATGAATCATTACTCCATTTCTTTTTATGGCTGAATAATATTCCATTGTATGGATATACCATTTTTGGTTACATATTCATCGGATGGTGGATGTCTGACTTGTTTCTACATTCTGCCTATTAGGAATAATGGTGCTATGAACATTGCTACAAATCTTTGTGGACAATACAGTGTAGATCTGCTGGGTCAAGTGATAACTCTCTTTAACCATCTGAGGCACTGACAAACCATCTTCCACAGCAGCCACACCACTGACATTGCTTTCAGCAGTGTGAGTGGGTTCCAATTTCTCTACATCCTTTCAGCACTTGTTACTGTGCTTTTTTTTACTACAGTCAGCCTACTAGGTTCAAAATGGTATCTCACTGTGATTTTAATTTGCATTTTCCTAAACACTAAAGATGCTGATTATCTTTTCATACGCTTATTGGCCATCTGTATACCTTTTTGGATAAATATCTACTCAAATGTCTTAGCCATTTATTAAGTGGGTTGTCTTTTTATTACTGAGTTATAATAGTCCTTTATATATTCTGGATACAAACTGAACTGAAACCCTTATCAGATTTTGCAAATACTTTCTCCCATTCTCTGGACTGTCTTTTCACCTTCTTGGTGTCCTCTGAAGTAGAAAAGTTTCTAATTTTGATGAAGTCAAACTTACCTATTTTTTTTATTTTGTTGCTTGGGCTTTTGGTGCCATACTAAAAAAACTATTGCCTAATTCAAGATCACAAAGATTTACCCCTATGTTTTTTCCTAAGAGTTTTATAGTCTTAACTCTTTGATTTAGGTCTTTGATCCATTTTGAGTTAATTTTGGGTTTGACATGAGGTAGAAGTCCATCTTCATTCTTCTGAAGGTGGATATCCAGTTGTGCAAGAATACTCTGTCCCCATCGAATTATCCTGGCTCTTTAAAATCTACCTGAAGCTTGACTGTGACAGTGGTTACATAACTGTATACGTGTGTGTTTGCCAAAACTCATTGAACTGTATGCTAAGAACTTCACTGTTTGTAAATAATAACTCAATAAGCCTGACAATTAAAATTTCCCCTTTAACATAATACTATATGTCAACTATATTTCAATAATGAAATCAATTTTCCTTCAGAGAAACATTCCCATATAGCATATTCAAGAATCATACACTTCACAAATATTATAGTACTGTTTAAAATAAAAAGTAGTACTGCTTATAATCAAGAGTAATTAGAAATCATCTGAACATCTGTCAAAAAGGAAAAAAGCTAAAGAGAATGTAGTATAATGATAGGATTGAACATTATGCAACAGTTCAAAGAAATAATCTAGATTTTACAGACATCAAATGGATAAGGCTTAGAAACATTCTACAAAATGAAAAAGATAAGTGCACAATGATTTGAACAGAATGAATGCATGTATGTAAAAAGGATAAACAAAACTATATTACACAGGTTTAATGAGTATCTAAAGTCCATCCTAGGGGAGATCAGTCCTGGGTGTTCATTGGAAGGACTGAAGCTGGAGCTGAAACTCCAATACTTTGGCCACCTCATGCGAAGAGTTGACTCAATGGAAAAGACCCTGATGCTGGGAGGGATTGGGGGCAGGAGGAGAAGGGGACGATAGAGGATGAGATGGCTGGATGGCATCACCGGCTCGATGGACATGATTTTGAGTAAACTCCGGGAGTTGATGATGGACAAGGGAGACCTGGTGTTCTGCAATTTATGGGGTCGCAAAGAGTCGGGCACGACTGAGCAACTGAACTGAACTGAAAGTTATCTCTTAAGGGTCTAGAAGAATACTCAATGCATTGAAAACATTCACTTCCTCTGGAGAAGGCAAAAGGGCACCAGGATTAGACAGGACAATCAGAAAGGAGTTGAGCTGTCATTTTTCCCCCCAAAGGGAAATCTATTTATTGACTACTTGTGTGATTAAAAATCAATACTATATAATTTATGTGAGTTTTAAGCAGAGGTTATAAGAATAAAATCATAGCTTTTCAATATGTATGCTCATTTGTGCTTCCCTGAACCCTACTACACACACACACAAATGCACATGTGCGTGCGCACTTGCACACACACACACACACACACACACACACACAGGTGATCTTACCAATTTGGATTTTCCATACTTTCCCTGAAGACAGATTCTTCTTTCATGGATGCATATTGTGTCCATGTAAGGCAGTGACTCCTTATAGCCATGTTCCTTTCCTGAGGATTGAGCCATGATTCCTCTTCTAACTGGATATTAGGTACCTTTAAAATGTTCACCTGTCCAAAAGAGGGAGAACGGCTTTCTGAATTTAGGAAGAGCAAGCTATTAATATATAAAGATGCTGTCCAGAGTTGCTTCCAATTTTGGGGAATTAAGAGGACAAGCGATCCTGATATATGGATGATGGTTCACCAATGGCTGTAAGTCCCCGATAATCAAACATACAACGACCTTACTAAAGGCTGGTGAGGACATGCAAATGGGCTAGAATTTATGCAGGCTGTACAGTCTCTGGCCCGATTTCCCTAACTGCTAAACACTAAGCAAATTATCAACGTCCCTCATGTCTCCTCTAGGGCTGGTTATGGCCTTCTTAAATTGACGGATTCTAACCAGGCCCACTTACGGGCTCACACGCAGGATAAAATATTTTCTTCATTTTAAACTCTGTCCAATATCTAGAAATGTATGCTTTCTTGGGTGGAGGAAACATGGAAAACTACAAAGGCAGAATCGTACAAGTCAGAGGTGTCCTTAAATTATTTAAGAATAGAGATACAAGACAAAGTTGAATGCCTTTTTAAATAATAGATTCAAAGCGTGTATATAGGGCAAAGGGAGGGTACACACTCTGTGAAAAAAGCCAGCAATAATTTGCTGCATATACTGCAATATACTGCTATCTGGAAAATAAAAGAAGGTTCATTTTCATTGTCATATCAGCCTTCTTTCCAGTAAAGAAACTGACAATCTTCATCCATGTTTAGAAAGTGATGGAAGCTGCCATGTTTTCTATATACAGCACAGCTAAACAGTTTGCAAGCTACCTGGCAGGAGCCTTGGGTTTTACATCACATACACAATCACTTCTGGGTTGAAAAGATCACATGAAACATGTTTTAAAATGTACATCAAGACGTTCTCCTCTTATTCCCTAATGATTCTAAGGATTTTTGTCCATAATCGCTCTATGGTTAAAGCAATGTGATTAAAAGTTTCCACTCACCTTTTTCCAGCAATCATCAGAATGCTTAAGGATTTCAAAGAGAAAAAACAATTTGCTATCATGAAGATTTCATCATCAACACCATTACTTTACAGAAACACACACAAAGAGACTTACAGAGGGTGCTGAGAACATTATACTACCAAAACCATTCTCTCTGACAGTGAAATGGAAACTGAAGCTTTTCTCTTCCTTACTGAAGATCAGATGAAATATTTACCACCTGCCCACTTCTGATCATTCTTACCTAAGAGTCATATCTAACCATGGACACATCAGAAAAGACGGTCACTTCATGCAAAATATCCAAAGTATCTTTTAAAAATAATTGCAGTCCATCTCTATGTACACTAAGCACCCTTCACAAAAGAGAGATAAAACATACAGGAAAAAAAACTATCTCTGGTAGCACCTATCAAAACTGAGGCTGGAGAGGAGACAGATGTCTTCTTTTGAAAGGCTAGGAGACAAGAGAACTGGGAAATTTCTAACACTTCTTTACATCAGAAAACGCTATTTCTTTTCATGACTATTTGAAAATTACCCAGTGTTACACAAAATCTGATTAAATTTTGAAATGAGTTTACCTTCCTTAAAATTTCTGGAACCACATTCTGACAGACTGCAATCCTCTTTCTATAGATGATCCCTGTTGACACATCTAGAAACAGAAAATGTTTACACTCAAAAAAAAAAAAAAACTGAAGGAAATGTACTCTTATTTTAATGTCAATAAAATTTTTAATATCAACCTCAATTTTCTATATGGAGAATTCCTAAAGAAAAGGTTTAACTCAAAACCCAGCTTCCCTGACCACTTTCCTGGACCAAACCCCTCCAAGTATATGTGAACCCACCAGGCTTCTCTGTCCATGGGATTCTCCAGGCAAGGACACTGGAGTGGGTTGCCATGCTCTCCTCCAAGGGAATCTTCCCGACCCAGGGATCAAACCCAGGTCTCCTGCGTTGCAGGCAGATTGTTTACTATCTGAGCCACCAGGGAAGCACATTCTAAAGTCAAGGACAAAGAACTGCAAATGGGGACTTCCCCAGAAGTCCAGTGGCTGTGACTCCTCCTGCTAACGCAGGCGGCGCGGGTTCAATCCCTGGTCTGGGAACTAAGGTCCAACACGCTGCAGGGTACAGCCAAAAGAAAGTTTTCTAAATAATAAAATAAGAAAGTCTATTTCTGAAGTCTCCAATGAGACTTTTAAAAAGACTCACAAATTGTTCACTGCGCTGGACTATCAATGTCAACACTCCAGTGGCCATGGCCAATGAGCCTTCTGCTCAGCTCTGGCTAAGAATGCTTTAACAAAACAATGGAGAATCTAATTCTGTCACCATCTTCACCAAATGAGTTTTCAAGCACCAATTTCTGGCTACGAATTTAAACCTATTATTAATTACATTAGGCATTCTCTTCTGTCATAGGGAAGCAGACTCTCTGTGGCTGGAACTATTCTGTTCCAGAAAAAAGTTTACAGAATAGCATTAAGGGCATCAAAAAAAAAATGTGATAAATTTGAGTTGAAAAAAAAGGAAAGCAAATCAAAGAAAAATATAAACTCTGAAGTGTTGTCTTTTGCTCTGTGAATTACATGACTCAGCCAAGTTCCTTCATGGTTTCTCAAAGCTTGGACTATAACACTGTAACAGTCCTGAACCTTGGTGCAAACACCCTGAATGCTCTGAAGTTGTTGGGAGAATGAAAACCTGGTTCATCTCCTCTGCTCACTGGCACCCTTTGGCCGTCTCATCCAATGTCTGCAGGACACACAGAGAAAATGGATGAGCCACTCCTGGAGGCGAAGATGCCCCTGTTGATTGCAGAAATTATAATTAACCACTTTGTATATGCATGCTGTTCTACTGCTTGATTCTTCTCAACAACCTAAAGGCAGGCTGTTATTACTTTCCCATTTGACAGATGAAGAAATAGAGCCTCCAAGAAGTTAGGTCATGTAGATAGGAACGAAATCAGGACCTGAAATCAAACTTCTCTAATACCATGTAAAACCTTTCTCCCAGGAGTGCAGGTACCTGAAAAAATCATTTTTCATCGTATTTACAGAGCTATGGAAATGCAGAAAAGACCCTCGCAAAGACAGTTGTCTCTTCACCAAGCAGAGAGAAGGCCTCAGAGTCACGAAATGAAGAGCAGCATCTCATGTTTTCCTAGAAGAGGTTCACAAGCCTGATAGACCGGACCTGGCCGCCTGGCTGTCTCCAAAGGTTTATATGTTGACAATGAGCACCATTATAGCTTCCTTCATTGCCTAACTCTCAGGTTCAAACACTGAGGGTGAAAACACTTCTACCAGAGATGTGAAGGACAGAACAGGAAAGATCCCTACACTCCAGTCCAGCGGTCAATAAACATCTTCTGTAGAGTGCCAGAGTAAATAAATATGTTAGGTTTTGTGGGCCATACAGTCTCTGTTACAAATATACTGTTGTGATAAGGAAAGAGGCACAGGTAACACAAAAAAAATGGGCATAGCTGGGTGCCAATAAAACTTTATTTACAACAACAGGCAACACAAGGATAATTTGTCAAGCCCTGCTCTAGTCAATACTGAACCATATTGTTAAGCATAGTTCTGACTCCATAATCCAATCACTTTACAGTCACATGTCATATACATGCTATTAGTCACACCTATTTTGTCATAAAATGATATGTGAATATATTAAAGGACATAGCCATGTAACCTCAGTTAAGTTACTTAACCTCTCTATACCCTGGTTTCTTCATTCATTAAAAAGGAATTATAGTGTTCTGAGGATTAAGTTAATAAAAATAAAAGTACCTGGTACACATTAAGTATTGAAAAATGTTAACTGTCACAGCGGTCATCAATTCTTAATGGAAAAGACAAGAATGAAAGGCAAGCCTTCTACTTCTGAAAAGGCTGGGTGCTCTTTCTGATCAGCCACCTCGAACACAGAGCTATACCTTTTAATAATCTGTTTAAAATATCACAGGCCACACACACACACAGAGACACACATCTTTACAAAACTCAGTAACACTTACCTTTTCTTTCCTCCACAGTTTTTACGGAGATGACATTTTTATCCATGGGGTTTGGATACTAAATAAAAACACACAAAGAAAAATTACCATTCATTTTTTGCCAAAATGAATTACTTTATAGCAACCACTTATTTGCAGGAACAGTAAATCTTTTACAATTAATCTCTATGGGCTTCCCAGGTGACGCTAGTGGTAGAGAACCTGCTTGCCAATGCAGGAGACCCAGGAGATTTAGGTTTGATCCCTGGGTTGGGAAGATCGCCTGGAGAAGTGAATGGATACCCATTCCAGTATTCTTGTCTGAAGAATCCCATGGACAGAAGAGCCAGGTGGGCTACAGTCCATGGGGCTGCAGAGTCTGATGCAATTGAAGTGACTTCACATAACACACACAAGCAATCTCTAAGGCCAGTTTGCAATCAAGTGTCTTAATTTTACTAATTCAGAATAGATCAGTGAGATGCTGTTATCAATTGTACCTGTATGAAATCTAGAGAAACCATCTTTGGAGTCATCCTAGCTCTGGGTGGAGAAAGGAAGGTTAGGTTAAGCTTAACAATAATACTGGGCTTCCCTTGTAGCACAGACGGTAAAGAGTCTGCCCGCAATGAGGGAGACCAGGGTTCCATCCCTGGGTCAGGAAGATCCCCTGCAGAAGGGAATGGCAACCCACTCCAGTATTCTTGCCTAGAGAATTCCGCGGACAGACCATGGGGTCGCAAAGAGTCGGACATGACTGAGCACTAAACAGCAACAATAATACTACTACTAATATTGAACCAGCCTTACATAACTCAGGAGTATTCTCTGTACAAGGCACTGTGCTAAACACTTCACTTGCATGATCTTTTTTAAAATCAGCCTCTCTGTTGTGACTGGGTCATGGGATATCATTGTCTTTCAAAACTAAATGGGAAACTAAACAAAATCAGAAAACTTAAGGTCACCCAGCTGGTTAATAGTAGAGCCACAAAGTTAAACCCAGCCTAAAACCGGTGTATTCCTTCACTATCGTCCTTTACTACTGCCTGGTGGGCTGGGTGAGCATCACAGGAGTGTAATCACAGGAGTCTGTGCCAGGTCCTCAATAAGTGTGTATATGTGCACGGCTGAGTCACTGAGCTATACAACAGAAACTGGCATAGCATTGTACATCAACTGCATTTCAATAAAGAAAAACATGCAAAATAAATACTTTATGGATGAAATTCCCCTGGAACACAATTTGGACGTTAAAAGAGCTGATAATAGCTACCAGTTTTGTCCTAGGCAGCTAAATACATTATTTCAGTTTAATTTTCAAAACTATTCTTTGAGTTACATGGTGGGGTGGTTTTTTTTTTTTTCCCCTTCCACCTGTGAGAAATAAGGCTTGGATAAACTAGGTAATTTGCTCAAAATCACTTAGTTAATGAGCATCAAGACTGTAATTTAGCCACAGATACTTTCCTTTGCCTTCAAGGCCTGCCCACCTAACCTATTTTCAAACACCTCAGTCACTCAAATCCCACCCTTTCCATGTCTCGGATGCAAAAAAAAGAGACTCGGAGGGTAGCAGTCCTCAAAGCTATAGGAAAAGCAGGCTGCTCAGCACACCTGCTGAGCGCCCCTCAGATTCTGCTCTCAGAGGCATACTGCTTCCCTGTGAGATCTAATCCGAAAGGAAAATCACAGGGAAGTCTTATCCAAAGCAGCATAAGGCAATGAGGGGAGACCAGAGCAGTGGACAGGTGGGGGCGTGGGCAGGAGACAGCCTTCCACTTGGTAAGCTTGAGCTGTAGGCTTTCTGAACTCAGGAAATGGTGAAGGAAATTCAGTGAGCAAGGTTCTCCCCGACCCTGCAGCAGCTGTGTGCCCACGAGCACCCATGTGTGTATGTCCATGTGGATAAGAGGTTGACTGACTGATTTTCAGGGAAAAGGGTCCATCACTTTCACACGTTCTTAAGGATATCTGTGGCCCCAAAAGATGAGGGATTAGAATACAGACTCTGAAAGAGCAGGGCTTCTCTATCCCCACCACCTAGCAGTGCCTGGCATGTAGTAGGCACTCAGTGAATATCTGCTGAATGAACGAACCATCTAGAAGATAAACCTCACTGACCTCCAGGATGGATGTGGAAACTAAACCTTACCCCCTTCAGGGACCAAGGGCACCAATTTATGAAGAGGGCAGTGGGCTCCATTCTCAGCATCCTCAACGCCAAACCAGACCTCAGGCCGTAAGCTGTGCCAGTCACACTTCCACCCGGACAACTGCAATCTTGAGAACTAATCAACAGTACTTTTTTTTTCCTTTGGCCACACCGCAAGACTTTCAGTATCTTAGTTCTCTGACCAAGGATCGAACCGAACCCTGGCACTGAAAGCATCAAGTTCTAACTACTGGACAACCAAGGAATTCCCCAACATGGCTTTTTAAATATTTATTTATTCATTCATTCATTCATGTTTGCCACAGGGGGGAAGATGCTCAAAATTACGATACCTGTTTTCTTGAAGTTTAACTTTCAGTGTTTTTTGAAGATAATGTTCATCACAGGGGATCAGGTTTAACTATTGTGTTTCTCAGCAAGGGGGCCTCACACAACACCCTTGAAGTTAGCAAGGTATCTGAGACTCACACAGATGCCTGTAATTTTTAAGTGTGTGTGTATGTATACATCAGAACTTTTATATTAAGGTAAAATCAGAGTATGAGAATACTGCCCTACTCTAATTCTAGTTTACACTTTGTCTTATATTCATCAATATACCCTGACTGATGAATATTAGAAATACACTGTAAATAGCAAGAAGATGGCTGAACTAAATTACAAAGGAAGCTATAAATGTAAACCAGAGAAGGCTAATGATAAAAATTTCCCAGGTTCTGATTACTGCACAAAATTAGCAGTGAAATTCCTAAAGATTACAAACTCAAAGAAGAGCCAATTCTTTGAGACCCTGATGCTGGGAAAGACTGAAGGCAAAAGCAGAAGGGGCAGTAGATGATGAAATAGTTAGACAGCATCACTGACTCAACAGACATGAGTCTGAGCAAATTCCAGGAGATAGTGGAGGACAGCGAAGCCTGTTGTGCTGCAGTCTGTGGGGTCGTAGAGAGTCACACATGACTGAGCGACTGAACAACAAACTCAAAAGGTTTATTTATGCTTTTCTATAACTTTAATATTTGCTTATTAAGGTAAAGGGTATCAATTTAAATAATAGCAAAAATATTCTTCATTTAACAATTTTCTCGACTATGCAGGCACTGTTCCATGCACTAAGGATAAAGGAATAAAACAAAACTGTAGATTCTTACAAAATTTACATGTTAGAAAAATAAAATATAATAATGAGAAAATAAATCAGACTAAGGGATGATAGGATGGGAAATTGTGAAGAGGGGCCATTGTAAAATACTTAGGCTTAGTCGCTTCAGTCACGTCCAACTCTATACGACCCCGTGGACTGTAGCCCGCCAGGCTCCTCTGCCCATAGGGATTCTCCAGGAGAGAATACTGGAGTAGGTAGCCATGCCCTCCTCCAGGTAAAATACTTAAGGGTCACTAACAAGACAATTCTTATAACTTACTAAGTAAAATGGAAGTTGTCTCAGTCAAACACAAGGAATCCTAGACTATTCACTTCAGTAAACTCATTTGCAAGACTTAAGTCATTTTCCTGGGCAACTACTTTCGCAGTTGAATAGACGTGAAGCCTCAAGTTTCCTTCCATAGAAGAATGGGAAAAGAAATCAGAGGTCTATTCACAAAAGCTAAATACTGTGACATAAAAGGCATATATTTTAAGTTTCTTTAAAGATTCATTGTGCTGAGGCTCCCCCTACCTGGCATCACTTGAAATGATCTGACACCATCTTGTGGTAACTTGAACATTCATGATTTAACTCACAAACATTTATCTGAAGTCAGATTAACAAGGGACCCAGAGAGGGAAGCCTGCTCAGAGAAGGTCACCACCAGGAATGCCAATTTGGGAAGACAGGAAGCAGGTGAGCAGGTTTCTCTGGACACCTTTACAAACACAGTGTGACAGTGGAGAGGATCAAGCCAGATCGTGATGGAGCACATCAAAGACTTACTGAGCATCTACGATCTGTGCAGAGTGCTGTAGTAGAGGTCACTGTATGTATTATATCTCATTTCATCCTCCTCAAAACAAGTAAATCTATTAAAATGCATTAAGATAAGGAGTCTCATGTTGAAAACATAATGGCATATGGGACTTCTCTGGAAGTCCAAAGGTGAAGACTTCGCTCTCCAAGGCAGGGGGTGCTGGTTCGATCCCTGGTCAGGGAACTAAGATCCCACATGACTCACGGCCAAAAAACAGAAGCAGTATTTTAACAAATTCAATAAAGACTTGAAAAAAAGTGGTTTACATTAAAAAAAAATCTTTAAAATAAAACAGAAACAAACAAAAAACCATAATGGCATAAAGCCTGAACATGTGCAGGGCAACCCTGGGATCCTCTCGTCTCTACTTCACACTAATGACTCTCATGGAAGCAAAGTGGTCTGGTGACCCAGATATCAGCCAAGAACCCTACCGTCCTTGGACCTGGTACATCCAGTGGATCACAGACTGCAGTGGCTAAGAACTACCACACAGAGATTTACACATTTGCCAAACTTTCTGGGTGACACAAGGGATTTTTCAAGGTATATTTGAGTTCATTTTGAATTTACTTACAATTCCTACTTTCTTCACAGAATAGATAAACTAGTCCCTTACACTTTTCTTAAGATATAAATGTGTTGCAAATATCACTGCTTATATTATATGTATGTAAGTCTAACAAGGGTAAAATATAGACTTCTCCTGGATTGTCATATACCTTGCTTTCATTTGTTTTTTACATATTAAAAAGCAAGAAGCCAGAAACTGCAAAATAAGAGGTAAAAAACACAAAAAACATTAAAATAAACACTTAGCTATGAAGAGTGAGAGGCCAAGAAAGAGTATCTAACTACAGGAACAACAGTCAATATACTTCTGGGAGTAGATTCATGAAGATAGAGTATATTTACCTTTTTTATTTACATGAGGGAGAAATATAATAAGCTTTCATAAAACTTACTCTTAAGAGAGTGGAGCTATTACAATATCAACTTTCAGGACTTCCCTAGTGGTCCAAATTAAGAATCTGCCTTCCAATGCAGGGAACATGAGTTTGATTCCTCTCCAGGGGACTAAGATCCCACATGGCACCAGTCAAGTAAGCCAGCAGACCACAGCTAGAGAAAGCCTACACACTGCAACAAAGACTCAGGGCAGCCAAAACAATTTTCTTAATAAATATCTAAACAAAATGTCAACTTCCCAAAAAAGTCAGAAGTCAGTGCCTGCCTTTTATAAAACTCCCACCAAAAAAAGTCAATGACCTCCAAAGGAGCCATTGTTTACCAACTTGCAAACAGCATCATCCAAGAGAGCACAAGCACAAGGAAGCAGTTAGCTGATATATCTGTAATAGTTCTGCAAAGAAGGCCATAGGGACCGAAAATCAGTCTGGGATGTTAACATATTAGTTTTATAAGCATTAAGGGAATCTTTGCTACCCAGGCTGCTGCCAAATGCATGCATGCAGAGGGCTAGAGCTGCTGAAAAAGATTTGGCATTTAGTTACACAAAGAAATCACCGTGGGCTGTGCCAAACTCCCTTTACGAGCTACATGCAACAGTCTATCTTAGAAGAAAAGCACAGTTGATTGTAAAATAAAATATTATAAAATACCAAGATCAAGTGATTAATCAAAATGTCAATATCAAAAACTAAACATAGTGAAGTCAACAGACATTTCAGATGGTTGTTCACTGGCCTTTTCATTAGGAGGATGAAGTAGAAAGAACAAAGGACAAGAAGCCAGGACCCGCAGACCATGATGCTGTCACCTGTGAACCCCGGACGATGGACCACCAGGTGATCCTCAAAGGCCCTCCTGGTAGGACAAGTTCTGATTCTAAACAATGGCCAGTCACCCTCATTCATGCCAAAATGTCCCAATGATTGGCAAAGACATAATGAAATTCTTTAAAAAGAATGGTTTAAACAATTGAACAAAGGAAAATCCTCTTCCCTAAACATTAAAGGCATACAGGAACCCAGCGCATTTAGAGATACAATGTCTACAAAATAACTGATAGGTACTGTTCAAAACCAACCATGATTCAGGAAAGCACTAAGGAACTGAAGAGGAGACAAAGACACAACTAAATGCAATGCGGGATCCTGTATCCCACAGCATAGGACTGAATCCATACTGAAAAAAATAGCATATTAGTAAACAACTGCCAAAATTTGAACAATGTCTGTTATAAGAGTTAACATGATGTCAGTGGTAATTCCCTCGTTTTATAAACTATATAGTAGTTTGGGGAAGTTAAGGATACTGGAATTTTCTGGTTCTGCAGTATTTTGTAAGTTGATAGAAGCTTAAGAAATAAACAAAATAAAGACAGCCTGGAAAACAGAAAGGATTTTAGAATCCAAGAGACCTCAGTTGAAGCCCACCTATGGGAATCTCAGAAAAATTATTTTATCTCAGTCTGCCTTCGTTTCTTCATCTGTGAAATTAGAAAAAGAAACAAAACAAAAACAAAAAGTCCCTACCTCAAAGAGTTGTTACAGGAATTCAAGGAAATAATTTTATGTAAAATGTAACACTGGGCACCTTACTGGTTTGCTACTAAAAAAAGAATCATTATTTTTGATAACTTAGTTTCAAGACTTCAGTCTTTATCTTGTAATTTACAGTGGTGTGATATTAAGTATACTATTAGTATCCATTTGCAATCCAGATATATTTAAATGATTATTCAAAAATTAACAGAAGATGTTTCCTATATTCCTAGATTAGTAAAGCCTGACAAACTCACGCTTTAACCAGTTCATAATTTGTATGAGTACTCCCAGATACTTTCCTGCACACAAGCATGAAGGAAAGCACCGCACTGGAGCAGAGTACTCTGTACTCTAAAAGATCTTGTAGATTTATAGTTAAAACATCAATGTTGCCCTACAGGATATGTCTGTGATATGTAATTAAGAAGGCACTTATCACAAAACATACAAAATAACTTATCTCCCTTTATCCCCCATAATAGTGAGCTCCTTGAGGCCAGGGCTATGTTTTACTTAGCTTTTCATCTCCAAGAGGCCAAACAATACACAGATCTATTGGGAATTTCTATTAGAAAACATATAAAGAATATTTAACTATTAGTTCTTTGACAGTTAAAAATATCCTATCTTTTAGGCACTGATTAAGCCATAATCTCTACTAGGTGACTTACTAAGTATGCTTTGGTACTATTTAAATGCCAATTTAAAAATTAATCATAATTCAAATATGCACCTTTATTCATGCTCACTACTGACTTTCCTGGTGGCTCACTCGGTAAAGAGTCTGCCTGCAATGTGGGAGACCCAAGCTCAATCCTGGGGTCAGGAAGATCTCCTGGAGAAGGAAATGGCAACCCACTCCAGTATTCTTGCCTGGAGAATTTCATGGACAGAGGAGCCTGGTGGGCTCCAGTCTATGGGGTCACAAAGAGTGGGACACGACTGAGTGACTGAACATTCACTTTCTCCCCTTTACTAGTCCAAGTTAGTAAATATCTCTGCAGGGATACTGTGTGGCACCTACCGTGTGGCTACATTAAACTATGAATATTGTATGCACTGTGTTCATTATCCAACTTACTTCCTCCCAATGACTCCAGAAGATATTATTAATATTATTATTTTGCAGATGAGGAAACTGAGGCATAGAAAAGTGAACTGACTTGCCCAAACTCACAGCTAGAAGCTTCCGGACCCCCAGCTGATGTCAGAGCCCATGCTCTTCCTTTCTGCAACTTCTCCCTCCTGTTGTGCCTAATTTTCTAATAGAATTGAGGAGAGGAAGTTAAAAGTGAAGAAGGACTATCACAGTGTGAACATAAAGATAAATAACCACATGTTAACCCAGGCCTATCATTTGTCAGATCACTTATTTTGGAAATACAGGTCCACCTCAAATATTTCAGGAACTCTGCAGAGAGATGTTCCACACATTTAAGTGCCAGATTTGCAAGGGAGAAAAGACAGGATCAGAAATGGAAACATTATTAATTACCCAATCAACTTTCTACTCTAAATGGAAATAGCCATTCATAAATCTCCTTTATGAGTTTAAGGGAAAACACTCAAACCATTTTGTTCAGAACATCAGGCTCCTGGCTAGAATAAATAAAACTTGAAGTCACTGTGTTGAAGCAAAGAAATTATTTCACTCTGTCCATTTTGTTACAGTACCCAAAGTAAGGACACGCTACTGAATCCCACACCAACTTCAGCCTGAAACTGCATAAGGCTAAATCCCAGAAGAGAATATTTCACTCATTCATTCAAAAAGGATTTGCTGACTATCTACTATGTTCCAGGATCTCTTTGGATATTTGAGATACATCAGGAACAGATGATAAAACCTTCATCCATGAAGCTTACACTCTATGCACAATGGCTCGTTTTTGCCTATAGCATAACAAGAAAATCAACCTGAAGGGCTTCCTTGGCGGTTCCGTGGTTAAGACTCCACACTTCCGATTCAGGGGGGCGAAGGTTCCATCCCTGGTCCAGGAACTATTAAGATCCCATATGCCACATGGCATGGCCAAACAATTAAACAAAAATGAAAGACAGACAATGAATCTGAACAACTCGATGGTGAGAAAAACCATAACTTCTCTGGTTTCATTTGAGAATAAACAAGAAAAATCCAGGCACAATCAATGCTCTCTGAGTCCTTCTTTATGACTTTCAATTCCAAGTAGACAAAATTTAGGATATCGTTTAGAAAGAAACTTTTAAAAAACATAGGAATCCAGTTCACCACGCAAGGCAAGCCCATGAAAGAGCCCACATGAGCTTTCAAAGATGGGGAAGCCTAGCAGCTGCCAAATCCACCTATGCGATAGTATGCTCTGTTTCTGGGTGGTTTTAAGTAAAAGAAAGGAAGCAGCTGTAAATGATGAGAAGTACAAAGCTGAGAGTCATACAAAGAAACAAACCAAAACACACTGTCAAGAGCACTGACACTGTAGTTCACAGAAAGTACAGTTTAGCATCTGATGAATAAACCATTTTGGTTTTCACAGCATTCCTCCATGAAGAGTTCATTGAGAAACATTACACTCCAGGAACAAAGAGTATTGAGGTGTTTGTTTTCAAGGTGCCACTTAACTTTGAAAGCATGTAGCTAATATATTGCCTGTGGTATCCAACAGGCAGGTGTAAGAAGAGCAAACATTCCTAAGGTTTTAAAAATAGTAGGATATTATAACTTGGAAGGCAAGCCCTAACATACCAAAAGCCAGAGATCAGTCAACTCCATTTAAAATAGAATTTCCTCACTGCTGTTGCGCCTTCAAACATACCATTGTGCAAAATCAGATTAAATGCTTCCCAGAGATCCTCAGATGATTGTCCCTTCTGCAAAGCACTTTCCTTTGAATAAAAAAATACATAAAGACTAAAAGAGAAAGAAAAGTGTATTATGCCAAAAGGATCATTCTTACTACCTTATGCTTAAAAAAAAAAAAATTCTAGTCAACTGTTAGATGTTTGATTCTCACAAAAATACTGGGAGATTGGTGGGGCACATAGCATAACATTTCACATGAAAGAAAGTAAGACAGTGGGGTTGACTCACACAGTTGTGCAAGCAGGCCAGTGAGCACAGGACTATAACCACACAGAAGAAGGAGCACTTTTTTCTAACTTTCATTAACAGCCCCATATACTTCCCACTAGTCCCATTTACTGTGAGCTTATGGGGTAAACCACCTCAACGATGCATCTTTCTAATTGGCACAAGGGCACAGTATAGAATGGTGGAAACTCTTTCCCAAGACCACCCCAAAACTGCTTGTATGGAAGGAAGCACAATGATTGGAATCTAGGCCTACTGACTTCCAGCTCATGACTTTAAATGAAGGTGAAAATTCTCACAGGAAACGAATTTACTGACTTCCTAGAGATAGTCACTTGGCCCCATCCAGGGATCACTGGAAGGACTGCTTTGTGACGAGAAGAATGTAGTGTCCACACTAGATGTGCAGTGTCCACTGCACCACAGGTGCACTGACCCATGTCTAGACCTTTTCTATAGGTGTTCTCCTCCTCTTTCCCTGGCCTTACCTTTCAAATATCCTCCTCACTCTTTATTTACCATATGCCAGGCACTTTGCTAAGTATTTTATAAGAATTCTTTCTAGGACTTGCCTGGTGGTCCAGTGGTTAAGACTCTGAGCTGTGGTACAAAACAAGACAAGCCACCAAAATGAGAAGCCCATCAGTGCACCTGGAGAAAGTCTGGGCCCAGCAATGACAGCCCAGAACAACCAAAAACAAACTAATTAATTAATTTTAAAAGAGAATCCTTCCAGAGCTTAACTGAACCCAGCTAGATAAGGGACCACAGCTATAACACAAGGCACCTAGAAACCACCCACCTGAGCCCAGTCAATCCACAGAAACATAGAAACGTGAGAATTAAAAGTTTACCATTGGTTTAGGCCACTAAATCATTTTAGGGTGATTGGTTACACAGCAAGAGATAATCGCAAGAAGCAACAGTTAAAACCGGACATGGAACAGCTGACTGGTTCAAAATTGGGAAAGAAGTACCACAAGGCTGTATATTGTCACCGGGCTTGTTTAACTTCCATGCAGAGTACATCATGCAAAATGCCAGGCTGGATGAAGCACAAGCTGGAACCAAGATTGCCAGGAGAAATATCAACAACCTCAGATATGCAGATGATACCATTCTAATGGCAGAAAGTAATGAGAAACTAAAGAGCCTCTTGAAAGTAAAAGAGGAGTAAAAAAGCTGGTTTAAAATTCAACATTCAAAAAACTAAGATCATGGCATCCAGTCCCATCAGTTCATGGCAAACAGAAGGGGAAAAAAGGCAAACAGTGACAGATTTTATTTTCTTGGGCTCCCAAATCACTGTGAATGATGACTGCAGCCATGAAATTAAAAGATGCTTGCTCCTTGGAAGAAAAGCTATGACAAACCTAGACAGAATATTAAAAAGCAGAGACATCACTTTGCCAATAAAAGTGCATATTGTCAAAGCTATGTTTTTCCAGTGTCATGTACGGATGTGAGAGTTGGACCATAAAGAAGGCAGACCACCAAAGAATTGATGCTTTCAAACTGTGGTGCTGGAGAAGACTCTTGAGAGTCCTTTGGACAGCATGGAGATCAAACCAGTCAATCTAAAGGAAATCAGCCCTGAATATTCACTGATGCTGAAGCTGACGCCTGATTAGAAGGGCTGACTCATTAGAAGAGACCCTGATGCTGGGAAAGATTGAGGGCAGCAGGAGAAGGGGATGACAGAGGATGAGATGGTTGGATGACACCACTGACTCGATGGACATGAGTTTCAGCAAACTCTGGGAGATGGTGAAGGACATGGAAGCCTGGCATGCTGCAGTCCATGGGGTCATAAAGAGTAGGACTAGGACATATTTGACTGAACAACATCAACAAAGAGATAACTGAAACAATATATTTTCTCCCCCTCTTATCTTCAAGGCTATACCCTTAAGCCAGGCAGAAGGGGTCCAGAGAGATGAATAAACCCTGAGTGAAGATTGTGGGCAAAAAGAAACGGGAGACTGGATACAGAGCACAGCAAAGCTGAGTCTGCAACACTGTATTCCCTCAATGATTATCTGGGTGCCTACTATGTGCAAGGTAGCACAGCCCAGTAATTAGGGGTATGGGCTTGGATTCAGATGTGCTGAAATCCTGGCTCTCCCACTTGCTAGCTGTAAGAACTTGGAAAAGTTACTTAAACTTCTCTGAACCTCAGCTTCTCCAGACAGTGGAATGGAAGTCAACTATAACTACTTCCAGAAGCTGCTGGGAGGAAAAGACAAGGTAATATAGGAAAGCACTTTCTCCCCCTACCCCTAGGAAACTAGGAAACCCCTCTCACGCTTTGGCCATAATGTCACAAACGCCACTTTCTCAAGGAAGCCTTCCCTAATAGCACTCTCCAAACTTCCCAACTCCTGTGTACTTCCCCTGTGCAAACACACATCATCAGCTGGAGTTATGTGTTCGCTTATTAATCATTTATTCATGTTAGTCACACCCACTAGAGACCATCAGCTCCCTGAGAAGAGAGTCTGTCTGTGGTGCCCTATACCCAGAACAGAGCCTGCCACCCAGAAGAAAAGTGTCTTTAAATATCTGCTGAATGCAAGAAAAGCATTTAGCCCAGAAGCCTGACTCATGCGAAGTATTCTCTAAATGAGTCTGGCCCTGAGCTATGTGCTTCTGTGTTAAGCTTCCTTCCACTAATAAGCTTCCTACCCAGAGGAAGCTTATTAGAGTCTAATGAGGAAAAAGACACATGCAGAACTATCCAACACTGTCAAAGATGGTCACTGAGGCCCAAAGTGTCCCTCAATGCCAAGGGACACTGCATGAGAGGAGTTTTCTAGTTTCCTAAGGGTAGGGGGAGAAAGTGCTTTCCTACATTACTCAGTTTATTCCTCCCAGCAGCTTCTAGAAGTAGTTATAGTTGACTTCCATTCCACTGTCTGGAGAAGCTGAGGTTCAGAGAAGTTTAAGTAACTTTTCCAAGTTCTTACAGCTAGCAAGTGGGAGAGCCAGGATTTCAACACATCTGAATCCAAGCCCATACCCCTAATCACCAGGCTGTGCTACCTTGCACATAGTAGGCACTCAGATAATCATTGAGGGAATACTGACAAGGCAGAGATTACCTTGTAATGGAAACAACCCAGAAAGGCTTTCCAAAGGAGCAGTAGCATTAGAGAACTCACATTTGTCAGTGCCAGTTCTAACAAAAAATGGGGTGGTGGCTTTTTCTCTTTAGGGCCCAGAAGCCTAGTCTAAGGCAAAGTCTACATCAGATCAATAAATAATTTATTTGTTCACTCATTCATCACTTATTAGATGTATACTGAGTACCTAGGAACTGCCAGGTACTAATCTAGATATGAGATCAATTAACAATGTCAAAAAGCTGGCATTCCACCCCCAAAAGGCCTCCATAGCAACCCCATCATAACCAGGGTCCCACTCACTCCTCTGTGACCTGGGCCCCCAACAGTATCACTTCCTCTAATGGAGGTCAGGTCTTACCTCTTTTAAAAAAATATACATCTCCAGGAACTTCCCTAGTGGTCCAGTGGCTAAGACTCCAGGCTCCCAATGCAGGGGCCCTGGGTTCAATCCCTGGTCAGGGAACTAGACCTCACATGCTGCAACTAAAAAGAAAAGGATCCCGCAGGCCACAACTATGACTGGATGCAGTCAAATAATTTTTTTTTTTAATAAATTTAAAAACCCATCTCCAGGCTTCCAGAGAGTATTGCCAGTGGAGGCTGCCCAAGATAAAATACAATTCTTGCAAATCTCCTGAAGATGTAAGCTGAAAGGTCTTCTGATATCACACTCTCATCTGTGGACAAAGAATGTCACCTGCCATTTCGGTAAACACACAATGTTATGGCATAAATCTTTCAGCCTCTGGGGCCATCTCTGAGGGTGCACCCTGAGGGGATTCAGGACAGAGAAAAACAGGATAAAGGCCCTAGACAGTTAAGGAGCTTATCAAAGGAATTTCGATGAGTCCAGACTCTTGAATTATTCCATACACAGAAAAGCATTAATTCCATTAACTTGAGATGTCTGGTTTTCTTTCAATAGCAGTAATCTTTGGACAGTCAACTATCCTTTTCTTTGTTTAAACTCATATATTCTGGCTTCTTCCTAACTTCTTCCAACCAATCCCTCAGAGCTATCTGAGAGACTATATCCAGGCTTAGTCCTCAGCAAGTCTGCCCAATAAAAATCTAATTCTCAACTCTTAGGCTGTGCTTTTTTTTTTTTTTAATACAACACATCTTAGATGAAGAAACTGAAGCCTCCAGAGAGATGACCCTTGATCAACATCATAAAGTGAGCTAACTAAAAGCAGAACCAGACTAGAACCCAGGGGTCCCACATCCCAGGTCTGGATGCTTGGTTTTTCAAAGAATTTTCTATTCTACCGTTACAAGCCACAGTTCCAAGAAAAGCCCTTGAGATAAAGAGAACCACTGACTGCTGCGCCTAGATTGTACAGTTACAGAAGCGCGAATAACCGTAACCTTGCAAAGAACTTAACAGGCAAGCGTCAGTCACTGTGATAAGCACTCTGTGGGAAGTATTTCACTTGAATCCTCACAACTCCTAAATTGGTACTATTATTTTTCCCATTTTACAGATTACAAAACTAAGGCATGGAGGCGCCCAAAGTCCCACCCACAGCTGTTAACAAAAGAGAAAGGGGTGAAGTGGCAGAACGACAGTGCAGAGTAAACGAGGATGGCGGCACCCACGGCGCCCACTAGCTTTGACTCAGTAAATGATGTATTTACTGGAGACACCGACAAGCTCTGTCAAAGGGGCTCCAGAGCCGGGGCTCCCCGCGCCTCTCCCTCCAGCTGCGGCAGTTGTGAACGTGATGGCAAGCACCGAGCCTTTCCCTCATCCTGGAGGAGGAGCCTTCGAGGAAATCCAGCCCCGCCCTCGCCCGGCACATCCCAGAGGCAAAGCCCGCAGCTGGATGGGGACCTCCGCGCGGGCAGAGGGGAGCAGAGAGGAGGAGGGGAACTTCGGGCGCCGCTGCCGGGAGCTCAGACTGCCTGGCCGCGGGGGCAGCGCGGGAGAACGCGAGCCCCGGCCGAGCCCGAGCGGGCAGAGTACCTTTCGGAGGAAGCTGGCGACCACCTGCTCGAAGGGGTACTTGAACACCTCGTGCACGTCCACGGTGACCCCCATCCCGGCGCGCCTACCACGCCTCCGCCAGCACACTGCGGCTGGAGCTCCGACTGAGCCGGGCCGCAGGCTTCCAAGCCCGGGAAGCCTAAGGGGCGTGGGGGTTTTTTCTCTTTCTTTTTCAAACTTTCGAAACTTTATTGTCCACTCGGCAAAACAGACAGTTGGCACGCCCCCTTTCCCTTCCCGGTCCCCTTCCGCCAGTCTGGGCGGCAGGCGAGGGAGGTGCAGGGCCCCTGGGCGGTGTCGGCCGGAGGCGTCAGGAGCTGCACCGCCCCGCCCTGGCTCCGGCTCCGCCCCTCCCCGGTCTAATCACACCTCGCCCACGCCCCACCACGCCACGCCCCATGGCCACGCCACGCCCCATGGCCACGCCACGCCCCATGGCCTCGCCACGCCCCCACGGCCTCGCCACGCGCACCTCTGCGGACCCGAGTTTCCACCTCCCAGCTGGGGAGTCTTGAATCTTGCCGCTGGGGCTTTTGTCATCACCTCGCCTGGAGCCTTACTTAAGCCGCTACTGGCAGCACTAAAAAGATGTAATAAATACATAAACTACCCTCCCTCCGAGTGACCCTCCTCAGTGTTGCCCAGTTCAGTGTGACAGAGGCCACAACTGCATTCCTCACAGGACCTGGGCAGTTCCTCTGAGGCTCTAGGTTGTATCTCAAGTACTTAAAAATTGCCTGTATCTGCGTGTGACTCCATAAAGAAATTCCTAAATACATGAAAGGTTAAACACCTTGGGAGGAGGAAACAAGGGATAGAAAAAGAATTTTGAATGGTCTTCACTCAACTGTACAGATTTTACAAAAACAAGCCAGTGAATCCATTAATCCAATACCTTATTTAATATATGAATTCCTGGTCACCTACTATGTGCTAAGCACAGTGCAGTAAGGAAAGTATAGTCCCTTCTGTCATATGGAATGAGTTAACCAGATGATTTAACACCCAGTGAGTACATCCTTGGATGGCATCACCGACTCAATGAACATGAGTGTGAGCAAACTCCAGGAGATAGTAATGGACAGGAAAGCCTGGCATGCTGCATGGCATGCAGTTCATGGGGTCGCAGAGTCTGATACGATTCAGCAACTAAACAACAACAAACAAAATAGAAAAAGAAACAAAATAATATGTCAAAGTTACAGGTGACATAATTTTAGCTAGGATGAATCAGAGAGGTCTCTGAGGTGGTGACTTTTACATTTATAATTGTGTAATCTCACTTACCCCTGACAAATAGAGTCACACTGATCTGGCAAAACCTTGAATAAATCCATCTCTCCACTTACTCACTGCCTTACCACTGAGAGAGCCTGGAGAAAAAGTATACACTCAGACTTCTATTTAAATTTGTAACCAACCTCAAGGAGCCTTTTCAGTGGCGCTTAGACCAAAAACAAAAACCCTGCAATTTTCTAATCCACTTCGTGTCCCAGGCTCCTCTCTCTTCAAGCCTCCAGCACTCCCTCCCCAGCTTCATTCTCAAGTGATTAGCTTCCTTTTTCACGTAGTAACAGGAAACATCTCTCTACCATATCTGCCCACCTGTCCATTTGCTTTGCCTTCTCTCCTGTTCTTGTGGACGAACTGGTAACGCTTAGTTTGGGGCCAGTCTCTGCACTTGTCCACCACATCCAGTCCTGGGCTGCAGATGGTTAACAAACAGCTCTACTTTAAAAATCAAACCAAAACAAGGCCTGATGTCTAATGGCTGCAATTTCTGCAGTGTAAACACTCCCACCACAGTCAATTTCAAACGACCAGGGTGGTGTCATTTCCATCACCCACACACTACAGACATAGCTATAAGAATATAGACCATGGTAAAGGTAGTAATGGAATTAGGAAGGGAAGCTTTTTGAATATCTATTACCTTTCAAAATATAGTTTAGTAGTATTTTTATATAATTTAATATTTAATAACAGCTGTGTTTAACAACCAGCTGATGAGGTTCAGAACACAGTAGCCCAAAATATGGCACCTCAGCATACAGAATATTTTAAACTGAAGGAGTCTGCCCAAACTGCAGAAGCAGGAAGATCTCTCTGGCCTTCCCCCACCCTCCTCCCCTGAAGCAGACCTTTCCTCTATACCTAGAGGAAAGAAGCATGGTTATCTCCAGGATGAAGGGTCACCAAGAAGAATCTGAACAAACACAGCTTGCCAAGTTTCCCCAGTTTACTACACTTACCTCATCATACCCTTTGTCCTATACTTCTCCACAACTACCCACTCTTTATCAAAGCTAGAATAAAAACACTTATGTTTAACCATTTCTTCAGGTCTTCATTTCATTATGAAGGCTCTTATGTCACTTATAAAACTTACAGTTAATAAATCTGTATCCTTTTCTCTGGAACTTGTCTGGTGGCTCAGCGGTAAAGAATCTGCCTGCAACGCAGGAGACATGGGTTCAATCCCAGGGTTGGGAAGATCCCCGGAGAAGGAATGGCAACCCACTCCAGTATTCTTGCCCAGGAGACCCCATGGACAGAGGAGCCTGGCGGGCTGCAGTCCATGAGGTTGCAGTGTCAGACGTGATTTAGCAACTAAACAACAATGCTTTTCTCCTAATAATCTTTGTTAGTTTAATTTTCACATCCAGCCAGGGGTCCGAAAAGGGTAAAGGAAAACTTTTTCTCCCTTACACAGCTCTACTACATCCCTAAAAGTTCCTTGTCCTCTTTCTGGCTCAAAGACATCTCTCAAGCCTTATCCACTCCCTCTTTTTTGCATCGTCAATTTTGCCTCTACTGGTTGTTCCAACCACCATACAAGTACATTGTGATTTCTTCCATCTTAAAAAAAAAAAAAATCCACCCACCCTCAACCCCATATCTTCTGCCAGTTCTATTTCAATTCTCTGGTCCATTTTTGTTCCTATAATCTCTTGAACCCACTCCAACCTGTTTGAGCCCCTGACACTCCACTGAACCTACTGCTGTCAATGTCACCAAGAACTAAATTGTGAAACCCACTAGTTAATTCTTAATCCCCACTTTACTAAACCTATGGGTTACATTTCCTTGGAATATTGAATGAGAAGTGGGGTGGAGGGTTAGATGCCAAAGCCATTACACATTGAATATACGTATAAAGCAACTCTACTGTATCACCAACCCATCCTCAGAGGAAAAAAACAACCAGTGTCCCTGGGAGATTACACACACACACACACACACACACACACACACACACACACACAGCCCCACAAAGGGGAGACAGTTTGCTTGTGGAGTTTATGGTGTCTCTAATCTGCATCTGCAATCAGACGCAGCTGGAAACTGAGTGTGACACAGAAACTCCTATAAGGCTAGGCCCTAGGCTCCCACTCCATCCTGACCATCGATTTCTTCCAGAACATATCCGTGGAAAGCTGCTCACCCACTCCTGGTGAACTGGCCACAAAAAGGCCAAGACTGTATACTGAAAGATTAAAGGACCCAGCACCTGTTGGCTCTACTTGGGCTGATTGGCTAACTGCCTTGTGTAAGAACAAATGCCACCTGCCTGTTCCAAGGACATCGGAGCATTTGAAAGTGAAAAGGGGCCCAGCTGGACAAGGGAGGCCACTGACAAGCAGTCTTGTGGCTCAGAATCACAGCCAGTTTGCACAACTTGCTTACTATGTCCCCAGGGGAGAGAAGAGGGCTGCAAAACAACTTTCCTTTGCTTTGAAATCAGGTGGCTTCACCAGTCAGGGACTCAAGTCTGGAAATTTACTAGCCAGCCTCACAAACTCAGACCTTATGTGGTCTCTAAGATACCAAAATCATCTTTGCATCTTCAAGGCAAGGCCCAGCAGACCATCCCATACATTTGGATGGAATGAATGGAGGATTGGCCCTTCACACATGTTGTGAGATGTAAGTGGATGGAGAGATTCATCCTGCTCTTCTCTCCGTTTTCATTTACTCACCCTTTTTACGCTGGCTCAGTTTCCTCTTCTGACTCTCTCTTTTTCACGCTGATCTTTTTTTATCGAGTCTTACAACTGTCTGTTCATGTGAATTCTCCACTGAAGTATGAGGTTGTCCAGACTGGAAAGAACTGTGTGCCATTCACTCTTCCCTATCCGGTGTTGAGTAGGAAAAATCCCAGTCCATCTGTTGTGTTTCTCTTTTATGCTCACATTACTACCACACTCACAATACTTCTGACACCAGGTGTGTGGGGGTTTCCCCCACATTGAGAAATTCTGTGACACCAGCTAGGTGTCCTCCAATGTAACTCAATTCTGACACCATCTATCTGGAGAGAGCAACAGACCACACAAGTTAAGGGGTTAGTCCCACAAGACTGCCCCTCCCTTCAGATGTCAATCCCAAGTCCAGGTGGTTCCTCATGCTTCTGACCCATGGGCTATAAATCAGAGTTTCCCATGGTTCAGTTAATTTGCTAGCGTAGCTCTTAGGACTCAAGGAAACAATTTACTTACTGTTTACCAGTTTATTATAAAAGGACCTGACAAGTCAGTTCTCTGCATCTTTGTCTCTATACGTGCCTTGCAAATAGGTTCATCAGTACCATTTTTCTGGATTCCAGTGAGGGAAGGAGAAGGCGGGATGAACTGAGAGAGTAGCATTGACGTATTTATGCTACCAAGTGTAAAATAGATAGTTAGTGGGAAGCTGCTCTATAGCACAGGGAGCTCAGCTTGGTGTCCTGTGATGACCTAGATGGTGGGATGTGGGGAGGGGAGGGATATATATATACTTATAGCTGATGCATGTAAATTTACAGCAGAAACTAACACAACATTGTAAAGCCATTATACTCCGATTAAAAATAAATTTTAAAAAGGAGAAATCTAGTTTCTATACCTTTACCTAATAGAATAGTCATTTTTAAATTAAAAAAAAAAAGGATATGATAGAGAATAGAGATGAACAGCCAGGTGGAAGAGATGCACATAACCAGGTGGGAAGGGGCACTGGGCTTCCACACCCTCTCCGGCCAGGACCTCCATACTTCACCACCCTGGAAGATCTCCAAGCCCCATACTCTGGGGATTTTTATGGAGGCTTCATCACATGGAGGCAAGATCCATCATTAACTTCCCTTTCAGCCCATCTCCCATCTCTGGAGCATAGCAGGTGGGGCTGAAAATTTCAAGCCTCTGATCCTGGACTGGTCTTTCTGGTGACCAGCTTCCATCCAGGAGCCCACCCAGAGTTGCCTCACTAGAACAAAAGTCACTCCTATGACCCAGAAATTTCCAGGGGTTTTAGGAGCTTGGTGTCAAGAACAAGGAACAAATATGAGAGGGGAAAAAAACCATGCTCCTAATGCTTTTATCACTTAGGATATAACAAAGGTTTTAGGAGATCTGTGCAGGACAGAATTTAAGGTGTGAAGGAGGGGTGTACAGGGTGGAGGGGGGCAGAGACCAATATATATATTGTTTTCTATTATTTCACAAGTGCCTAGTAAAATACCTGGCATATAGTATATATTGAATAAATTCATGAATGTACTTAGAGAATATGACCTTGAGTGAGTTCTTTCCTGTCCCTGAACCTCTTTACCATCAACAAAAATGACTAAGTGGGCCAAGATTATCTCAAAATTTCCTTCTAACTCCCTGACATTTCAGATATGGATTCAGGGCAGGCACCATGGGTACAAGGGCACAAAGTAGAAATTTGCAGGGAAAACAAGGCAAAAACCTCAGAACAAGTTCACAATGTCAGGGTAAGGTAGACCCATGACATCATGAACCTGACTTCTCTTCCCCCAGTTGAGGAAGACATTGATCAGACAAAGTGTAGGGTCAGGCTGCCCAAATGGGTGTTCTCTTGTTCTCTTTATGTCCTCTGAGACCAGTCTCTGCTTCACCTACACCCTACTCTATGACTCACCTTCCCTCTAAATCACAGAGCCCAATCAGTAACTGTCTACGTGCTTGACCCTAGCCCCCGCCAGTGATTGCTTTAATCTTTAAATCAGATCTATCTCCACTATGATAGTTTATCAAAGAGGCATGCCCCTCCTCTGTCTTCCCTGGTAACCCAACATCAATTCCCTCTGCAACTGGTAACACACACACCCGCTCCCCAGCCAAAGACGGTTGCCATGCCCTGCCCTCCATCTGCAGACAGTGGGGCAATGGTAGGTTGTCACTCTAGGACCTTGCTTCACACGTGTTAAGTTCCCCCCACCTCTATCTATTAAAGTAGTGATCTCTCCATCCCTGACTCGAGGCTCTTCATTCAGTCTTAAGGCTGAGCAAGTAAAGGGCTTGAAGACCAGAAGGGTACAGCTCAACACAAAGAAGTTTAAGAATTTTCATCAGGGAGAGAAGAAAAGTTTCAGGGCAAGGAGCGAGAAGGTCACCATACCATCCAGCATGCTACAAAGGACCTAGAAGCTGGTCAAATTGCAATGCTGAGCAAACGAAACATGTAAACTATTATTGCCCAAGAATGTGTGCTGATGGGGGAAGAGGAAAGTGGAGAAGCAGGATGATGAATGGGGCCAGGGCAGAAGAGAAGCCCTCCCAGACAGAGCGAAACTTAAGTAGAAGACCTGAGGGAGCAGGCTGTGCTCATGTTTGAGGGGTGGTCATGCCAGGGCTTCCCTGGGAGCTCAGTTAGTAAAGAATCTGCCTGCAGTGCAAGAGAGCCGGGTGTGATCCCTGCGTTAGGAAGATCTCCTGGAGGAGGAAATGGCTACCCACTCCAGTATTCGTGCCTGGAAAATCCTGTGGACAGAGGAACCTGGCAGGCTTCTGTCTATGAGCTCACAAGAGTCAGACACCACTTAGCGACTAAACCACCACCAGGCCAGGCAGAGGGAGTGGCAAGTTCAAAGGCCCTGAGACAGCACTCCTCTGCCGAGCATATTTGAGAACAGAGGCCAGTGAGGCTGGCCCAGAGTCCTGGGAGATAATGTCAGAAAAGTAATAAGGATGAGGGCACCTAGTCTTTTATTGATGAAATTTTTGGCCTTATCTCTGTGTGAAATGGGAAGTTACTGAGAACTTTGAGCTGGGGAAGGACATGATATGATCTATTGCTATTATGGAAATCCTGGTGGATAAATTTTTATCAGCATGTTTATTGATTTTTTTAGAACAGAGTCCTTGAAGGGTAGTCACTGGTTAAAAAGACAGGGCCATTTTTTGAGGACCATTTTAATCCTGCCAGCACCTTAATCTGAGACTTCTAGCCACCAGAACTGTAAGGAAACTGTAAAGAAATATTGATAAATTTCTTTTTTTTTTTTTTTTGGCCATACCACATAACTTGTGGGAACTTAGCTCCTCAACCAGGGATTGAACCCAGGTCCTTGGTAGTGAAAACACAGAGTCCCAACCACCGCACTGCCAGGGAATTCCCAGGAAATAAAATTCTATTGTTTAGCCACCTAGTCTGTGGTATTTTGTTATGGCAGAGCCAACAAACTAACACATCATCTTAACTCGCTCATCTGTTAAAATTCTCATTCCAAATAAGGCCACATTCACAGGTCCTGGGCTTTAGGAATTTAATACCTTTTAGAGAACAAAGGTGTCAATCCACAACACCACACAACAAACAAGCAGAGATCAAAGATAGAGAGTCTTGTGGAACCAGACTTCCAGGTCTAGTCCCTGAATCCCACGGGCTTCCCTGTTTCATGCAGCTCCTTGAATTCTCTGAGTTTCTCCAGAACACTTCTACTAAATATTTTGTGCTTAACTATAGTTTTCTATTACTTTCAATTGAGACTACTGCTTAATATAATGTGGAAGAAAATTTTAGCTCATATAAGTTCATATGCCAGGGGGATAAAATGAAAAGACAAAAGAACATTGCCAAGCATTATTCCATGTGCAAAGCAATCCAACTCCCAAGACCCATCAAAGTTGGGCTGTCTTTCACATTTATATTTTCAACTCTCTTTTAGCATTTTACACCTTGATTGTATAGAAAACCAATGAGAATTTTATTCATCTTGTTTAGTAAAACTGCATCCTGTAAGGCCAGTTCACCTTTAAGGCCATTCATTCTTTAAGACCAATTTCAGGGGAAATTTTCTTTGTAATAGCAATAGCAATTAGTGATATGCATTTTAAAAGAATCCATTTAAGATATCTCCTGTCTGAGAAGGCCAGTTTTAAAAGGCTGATCCCACACCAGACTGAAGACCAGAAATTATGGAAGGGCATCTGTGTCATAACAAAGAGAACAATAGTAATAAAACAAAAGACATACAGAGAGAATTTCAAAAGAAGTGTAACTTAGAAAACTAAGGGGTAACATATTCAGCCTCAATGTGAATTACCAAGTCTTCTCTTCCCACCTATTTTTCTAGCGGAAGATGTGAGCAGCAGGGTGATGGAGAATTGGAATGCTTGGAGGGGAAGGAGGTACCCATGAAGAGCCCTATGGCAAAGGAGGAGTGAGTTTAGGGAGAAATCACAAACTTAATACAACTTAACTCCGCCTTGAGCAAATTATTACTTTTCTTAGAGGACTATCTGATTGATGAGATCAGGCAGACGTGAGAATGTTATCAGTCAATGACATACAGGAGAATTGAGTGTGCTTCAGGGAGAAGCAGGAAGTTAAGCAGGAAGTTGAGAATGCAGGATTTGCGAAAAAGGTAATCTGCCCCCAAATATGGTTCCAACTGAGTCTCAACCCACCCTGTTAGATGCTCTGGTGCTGGGCAAGCCCCACTGAGGCCAGGGGCTGGGGAGGCAATTCCCTGGGAGTGGAGGGCAATTACCATCAGGAGCAGTGCTGGGACGGGGGTTGGGGGAGCATAGAACCTGAAGAGGGGATCCGGATGGAGTGCTACCTCCATTATCAATATTATCCACAGTTTACAGATGAATAAATGGAAGCCTGGAGAGTGTAACTCATCCAAAGGGAGTATAAGCCAGTCTCCCCAAATTTTTACCTGTAAAAGTGTAAACTAATAGATACAAAGTCACTGGAAGAAAACTGGAATGATTTGAAGGCAGAATACACAAGACGGCTCAGATTAAAGGCATTGATACTTCTGAAAAAAAAAAAAAAAACAATCTAAAGAGGGACTGTGCTGGTGGTGCAGCAGTTAAGAATCCGCCTTCCAATGCAGGGAACCTAGGTTCAATCCCTGGTCAGGGAACTAAGAGCCCACGTGTCTCAGGGCAACCACGCCTGTGCTCTGCAACTACTGACTGAGCCTGTACTCTGTAGAGCCCTTCTGCTGCAACAAGAGAATCACGCATGCTGCAGGTGGAGAAAGCCTCCATGCACCACAACGAAGACCCAGGGCAGCCCAAGTTAAAAAAAAAAAATTTTAATTAAATTTTTTCAAAAAGAGGAATTGGTGACTCAGGAAAGCATAAGATAAATAAAATTCAAGAGGTAATCATAGATATTGGAGAAATTACCACTAGAAAATGGCAATTCATGCAAGAACTTTGAACAGTTCTCTCCTGATAGGAAAAAAAAATTTATTAGAATGGTCACATCAAGATTAAGCTAAACCATTAAGCAACTGCCTTTGTTTGCTCACCAAGCAGGCTGAACTTGCCAGTAAGAGCATGTCTAATTACTACAGTAATGAAATTTCAGAATAAAATGGTTCCTGACTTTGCTTTTAGCTCCCCAGAAGCTTAAGTGACTCTTGAGGATATTATGCAGTGGTCGTGTATACTTGGTTACCCCAAGTCTATCCATAAGACATGGACACTTTCTTAGAGATAAGATCAAAGAGATGTTGAGCATGCAAGTCAAAGGGTTAATTCCAGGGAGGTAACACATTTACCAATGTCACATGCACCTAACATTATTCTTACTAGTGACCAGGCATGAGATTTGCTTTTTTTTTTTTTTTTTTGTATTACCACTCTCATTATATATGATGAGTAGGAGGCTAGACTAACCTGTTGTTTCTGCATGAGATAACACTCCAGTGAGGCTCTCAGAGTCTGTCTGGGACAACCAATTAAACAACAGTTAAAGGATGGACTTTCCAGGAGGCACTACTAGTGAAGAATCTGCCTATCAATGCTGGAGACCCAGGTTCAATCCTTGAGTTGGGAAGATCTGCTGGAGAAGGGAGTAGCTAACCACTCCAGTATTCTTGCCTGGAGGAGGCTACAGTCTATGGGACTGCAAAAAATTGGGCACTATTCAACAATTTAGCATGCAAAGGATGGGGAGATAGTTCTTAGTCTTCCTAAGATCTAATTAATCCATCAACATCTGCTTCCCTAACCTTAGAGCTGGAATCAAGAGGAAGCTTAAATGGCAATTTCTCCTGGGCACAAATCTTAGAAGACTGACTCATTCACTATATATGATACACATGATACCAACCAGTCAAAATATGCCCATGAACTGGGAATGAATGAGGAACATCACAACTTGTAATTAATCAGTGATGAGGCTCCAGAAGAAAAGGCCAATCCAGAGCTTCCCTTTAGTACTCCTGGGACTAGGTGGAATCCATAGTCATGTTGCTCAGGGAGAAGGCAATTAAACAAGAAAAAACTGTTCATGCTAGTTCCTGGAACAGACATATCTAGGATGCAGGAAGCTTATGTAAGGTGAATAAGAATTCTTTCTAGGTTCTACCTGCTATCCATTCTTTCTGCTAGTATTTATTAAGGATCTTCTATGCAGCTGTTAGAATGTAGAGAAAAGTAAGATATGGTCCCGTCTTCAAAGGGTAGGCAGGAAATGGTCGGTTGTTTACTCTGTATTTATTCAGTCCTCTATCTTCAAGATAAACCCTGTTTTTCTTCAAGGATTCACTCTAACCCTAGCTTCAGTGGTAGGCCTTAGTGGCCTAGGAATGATCTTCATTGACACTGATAGGCAGTAGAATGGGCATATGAGTCAGCATGAACCAGTGAGACCAAAGAAAAGTTTATTGGGACCTTCTGTTAATTAACTCCTCCTTCCTTGGCTTTCCTCGTGGCTCAGACAAGTGAAGAATCTGCCTGCAATGAAGGAGACCCAGGTTGAACCCCTGAGTTGAGAAGATCCCCTGGAGAAGGGAATGGCAACCCACTCCAGTATTCTTGCCTGGAGAATCCCAGGGACAGAGGAGCCTGGTGGTACACAGTCCATGTGGTCACAAAGAGTCGAGCACAACTGAAGCGACTTAGCAGGCACACATGCACATGAACAAGGAAATGTCCCTAGTTCTGGCTTGCTGACTTTCTATAAGGAGACAGCCTTGGTGTGACTGCATGGCTTGCAGGATCTTAGTTCCCCAGCCAGGGATTGAACCCATGTTCCCTGCAAAGGAAGCGTGGAGTCCTAACCACTGGACAGCCAGTGAAGTCTCAGGCTTTCTTTTTTCTAAATCCAGGCTTTAAAGTGAACACTATGGAACCCTTGCCAATTAGCCCCAAACACCGCACTATTTTCATTGCCCCATATATGAGCTAACAAATCCACTTTGTAATCCAAGCCAGCCTGAGCTGGATTCTCTTACTTGCAACCTAGAGAATCCTAACTGGTAAAAAGCTAGCAGTCCAAATTTAGCTCCCCTGAGAGGTACTTTCTAAAACCAAGCCATAGGATAAAGTACTTTGCTGGAACTCAATTGCAAATTTCTCAATGACGGAACTAGGTCTTACATTTGTTTATATCTCTGGCACCCTGCAAACACTAAGTGCTGAATCTTTCATGCAATTCATATAAGGTAATATATAAATAAGTCCTCTGGTAGAGGAAATTGCTGTTCAAATAAAATAATAAAGGAACTAAAGCACTAATACAAGCTGCTCATAATAATAAGTAACATTTCTTGGGCACTTAATATGAGCCAGGCACTGTTCTTTGTAATTGTTTTGAAAAATTTGCTTATGTTAACTTATTTCATCCTCCCAGCACAATAGTCAAGTGCTATTATTGTCCATAGTTTACAGATGAAGAAGCTGAGGTCCTACACATTTACTCATATACTTTTAAGAAATTTTGCTTAAGATGAAAATTCTCAGTATTTAAACAACCAATGACTAACAAAAAGAAAAGTCTCCATACTTAAAGTCTCCATACTTCAACCAATAGGTCTTGCCTAAACCAGTTCATAACAGGATTGTGTTCCATCTTTACAGACGAAGGGTGAAAAATAGAGATTTGCTCAGTTTTATTTTGTTATGGTTTTTCAGTCAAGTTGTGACCAACAATTTGTGGCCACATGGGCTACAGCATGCCAGGCTTCCCTGTCCTTCACAATCTCCCAGAGTTTCCTCAAACATGTCCATTGAGTCAGTGATGCCATCCAATCATCACATCCTCTGTCAAACCCTTCTCCTTCTGACCTCAATCTTTCCCAGCATCAGGGTCTTTTCCAATGAATCAGCTCTTCACATCAGGTGGCCATAGTATTAGAGTTTCAGCTTCATCAACAGTCCTTCCAATGAATATTCAATATTGATTTCCTGCTATGTTGATTTATAGATTCTTGGAAACTTGTAATTGTTTACTCATTTGTTTTTTCATTTTGCTGCTGTCTAAAAGTCATTAAGTTCATGACATTGTACAGGAGACAGGGATCAAGACCATCCCCAAGAAAAAGAAATGCAAAAAAGCAAAATGGCTGTCTAAGGAGGCCTTACAAATAGCTGTGAAAAGAAGAGAAGTGAAAAGCAAAGGAGAAAGGAAAGATATTCCCATTTGAATGCAGAGTTCCAAAGAATAGCAAGGAGAGATAAGAAAACTTTCTTCAGTGATCAATGCAAAGAAATAGAGGAAAACCATACAATGGGAAAGACTAGAGCTCTCTTCAAGAAAATTAGAAATACCAAGGAAATATTTCACGCAAAGATGGGCTCAATAAAGGACAGAAATGGTATGGATAACAGAAGCAGAAGATGTGAAGAAGAGGTGGCAAGAATACACGGAAGAACTGTATAAAAAAGATCTTCATGACCCAGATAATCACGATGGTGTGATCACTCATCTAGAGCCAGACATCCTGGAATGTGAAGTCAAGTGGGCCTTAGGAAGCATCACTACAAACAAAGCTAGTGGAGGTGATGGAATTCCAGTTGAGCTATTTCAAATCCTAAAAGATGATGCTGTGAAAGTGCTGCACTCAATATGCCAGCAAATTTGGAAAACTCAGCAGTGGCCACAGGACTGGAAAAGATCAGTTTTCATTCCAATCCCAAAGAAAGGCAATCCCAAAGAATGCTCAGACTACCACACAATTGCACTCATTTCACACACAAGTAAAGTAATGCTCAAAATTCTTCAAGCCAGGCTTCAACAGTACATGAACCATGAACTTCCAGATGTTCAAGCTGGTTTTAGAAAAGGCAAAGGAACCAGAGATCAAATTGCCAACATCCACTGGATCATCAAAAAAGCAACAGAGTTCCAGAAAAACATCTACCTCTGCTTTATCTACTATGCCAAAGCCTTTAACTGTGTGGATCACAATAAACTGTGGAAAATTCTGAAAGAGATGGGAATACCAGAGCACATGACCTGCCTCTTGAGAAACCTGTATGCAGGTCAGGAAGCAACAGAACTGGACATGGAACAACAGACTGGTTCAAAATTGGGAAAGGGGTACGTCAAGACTGTATATTGTCACCCTGCTTTATTTAACTTATATGCAGAGTACATCAGGAGAAATGCTGGGCTGGATGAAGCACAAGCTGGAATCAAGATTGCCGGGAGAAATATCAGTAACCTCTGATATGCAGATGACACCACCCTTATGGCAGAAAGTGAAGAAGAACTAAAGAGCCTCTAGATGAAAGTGAAAGAGGAGAGTGAAAAAGTTGGCTTAAAGCTCAACATTCAGAAAACTAAGATCATGGCGGTACATGGGTTTTTGAATGTGTGGGGTGGGCACCCCAAACCCCCACATTGTTCAAGGCTCAACAGTAGTTACTGCCCTCACGGAGCTTGCCTTCTAGGAAGGAAAACAGACATTGAACAAATTATCACACAAATAAATACAAAATTACATATTCTTCCTTGAAAGGAAAGGAAAGGGCCTCCAGGGAGATAATAAAAAGAGTAAGTAATTCAGTTGTGTATACCAAAGAAAGTCCTCCCGAGGAAGTGACATTAAGTATGAGACCCAAAAGAAAAGAGCAGTAAATATCTTTTGTCACTTTCTTACCTAGCATCAATTCACATTCTTCTTCTACAACCATCGTCCAAGTCTTTCTGGAGACTATTTGAACATTCTTCCCATGCTCACTGCAATGCTAATTCAGAGACTTTTCTGCCCCGCCTCAAGGTTAGGATGGGGCCAAGACCCAGGCTGTATATTTCACATCCCAGCCAGTGATGTATCCAATTGCATCAGGCATGGGACAATTACCTCTGTGAGGGCAATTATAGCAGCAAGGCTCTATCTAGGGGCTTTGGTTTAAGCCGTTTTATCCATTGCACTGAGTACTGTGAAGATATGACCTTGAAACTGAAGGAGGGGGGATGATGTATAACAGAGAAGAATCAGAAGGAAGTTCCAACCCAAGAACTGTTCGGATATATGAAACATAGTACATTCCTTTCTGGCTAAAAAATTGTGTGGTAGCTTTAGTGTTAGTCTTTTTTTTTTTCTAGTACTGTTCCTTCTGGACATATGGTGGGACTCTACTTCCTCACTCCTTTCAGTCAGACTCTTTTATATTGATTTGGCCAATATAATGTGAGCAGACTCAGACTCAGTGTATTTCACTTCTAGGCAGAAGTCTTTAAGAGCTGGTACACACCCCACCATGTTATCTTCCCTGGCCATGGCAGTCAGATATGTTCCAAATAGGAGAGACTCTTGTCAACCCAAGATCCTGACTGAGCCGGACTGAGAACAGAACTCCCATCCACCAAGATGAAGAAATGAAAGCACTGACATCATGGAGCTGTTCTTCATTGTAGCATAACTTATCCCACACTGAGTTAAATCCACCACTTGAATTGTGTTTTTCTGTCTTTTACAACAGAAATGCAATGAGTATAAGGAAGGTGGTAAAAAAAAAAAGATAAAGCATTCCAGTGAACAACTCATGTGAAGGGAAGAAAATTGGAGGCTGAAATGGGGAAGACTTAAGGTTCCTGCAGTGATTCAAGTAGGAGGCAATGTTGATTGGACTATGGCAGTGGTATGGAATACAGAAAACAATGGGGAGATTATATATATAGGACTTTAGTTCCTCAACTAGGGATTAAACCCATGCCCCCTTCAGTGGAAGCACCATGTCTTAACTACTAGACCACCAGAGAATTTCCTCAAAATATATTTTTAAACGTACAAAATGTTAGGAAATAATTTTTCCCTGCCAAGACTGATTGCTTTGTCATTTTGACTTTAAAAGGACCAGGAGTGCATTAAAAAGTTAATGAGCTGAGCATTAGGAGACCCTGAAATCTGGGACTAAATCCATTAAGTAGGGTGTGACCTCAGACAAGTTTTTTGCCTTTGCAGACCTTCACTTCTCATCTCTATAAAAGAAGGGGGAGCCAGGGTGTCTCTATGTTTTCCTTTCAGAGCTGACATTCTATGGATCCTGATCATATGAAGCTATCATATCAAAATGTTTGAATGGGATAAGTGTCCCTGACTTGATTAAGGAAATAAAGAATGAAGACTCAGAAGACTTTGCCATAGTATAGTCATTTTCTGAATAGCTAAGTCAAAATAACACCCAGTGGCATAAGAAGGGCTGGAACCTTTTCATTATGATTTCATGATTGTTTAACACAAGTGTCTGAAAAATGGCCCAGACAGCATCTGTGCTACATTGTCAATATGACTCACTCTGATTTGGATTCAGACAGACTCTTCTACTTTAAATGTATTCCTCCCAAATATAACAAATAAATTGAGAGGCAGGGAAGGTACCTGAACAAGGTGAACTTCATAGGCACTTCATCATAACACTGTTCACTACAGCAGCATTTCCCCAAAGTTGTACTTAGAGGCTTTAACTCAATAAATGGACAAACATGTATGCTTAGTAGTTATTTCCCCTGACTTTGTGCTTGATTTACAGAAAGATCTATTAGCTGGGATTTCCCTGATGATCGAGTGGTTAAGACTTCATGCTTCCAATGCAGGGGATGCAGGTTCAATCCCTGGTTCAGGAACTAGGATCCCACATGCCATGTGCTGAAACTAAATTTAAAAAAAGAAAGAACTATCCATTAGCTTAATATTCCTGGCCCCGCTCTACTCCCTTCCTCATTCCTGCCCGATTGGTGAGTTTGGAGGAAAAAAACCAAGTATGGAAGCTCAGTCTTTCTCTCCCTACCCTTCCTCTCTCTCTCTCTCTTTTTTAATTTGTTTATTTACTTATTTGTCTGTGTCTGATCTTAGTTGTGGCATGCAGGATGGTGCTTACGTCATGGGAGATCTCCCATTGAACACACATACTCTAGTTGTGGTGTGCCGGCTGGTAGTTGCAGCGCATGGGCTTCCTTACCCCCTGGCACGTGGGATTTTAACTCCCTGACCAGGGATCAAACCCGTGTTCTCTACATTGCAAGGCAGATTCTTAACCACTGGGCCATCAGGGAAGTCTCTCTCCCTACCTTTCTGAATTTGACCCTTCAGGGAGAACAGCTTCTGTGCTGTCCTCGGCTGTGAGGGGAAATGGGCCATGCTGCAGGGCAGAACTGTCACTGATGTGTCTGTTCAAGCCTGGGGTTTGCTCTTAGGGAGCCCGTAATTGCCCAGCACCTAAGCAACACTGGTGGCTCAGTCGGTAAAAGTGTCTGCCTACAATGCGGGAGGCCAGGGCCCGACCCCTGTGTCGGGAAGTTCCCCTGGAGAAGCAACTGGCAACCCACTCCAGTACTCTTGCCTGGAAAATCCCATGGATGGAAGAACCTGGTAGGCTGCAGTCCACGGGGTTGCAAAGAGTCGGACACGACTGAGCGACTTTCACTTTCACTTTCTTTCACTAAGCAACAGCCCCAGTACAGCCTGTATTAGTCACTAACCTCATATTTTGAGCTCCATTTGCCTGACTCTCATCTTCCTTAAGTGAGGAAGATGATATTTATTGAGTCCCCTCAAATTCTAACACTCATATCCATCTTAATGGATACTGGAAAAAGATATGGCCTGTGAATGAAACCCTATAATATCACAGATGTTATTGCTTAATATGAACATCATTCTCTTAGGGGTTTCACTTTAATGTTGATCAAACAAAAATATTAAGAAAACAATAATATAAAATGGTACAAAATTATGAACTTGGCAAATCTATAGAAACAAAGGTATGAATTCTATGACTGACAGAAGTTTTGGAATTATTGTACTAAAGGACAGAATGTGATATGAAGCATGTCTTGGCTCCATCCAGGAGCTTCATCAGATCAAAAAGATTGTCAATTCAGGAGAAAGGCTTGTAGCTGATGAAACCTTACATAAGACAAGAAAAGTATAGAATAGCAATATCGTAAGTCAAATTGGAAATATCAGTGTGAAATAATAACCTTAATAAATGTGTTTTCAGCTCTCAGTGACCCAGTACCAACAGCAATTCACTCTTGTTCATCACACATTCGCATGTATTAATACATACCCAGAACACAGTTCCTAGTCTTTAAAATTATTTTCTGTTTAAAAAAAAAAAATTCTTTAGAAGGTAGCTAATTTCCTGATTTATGATGGAAAAAAATTTCAGAACATCTCTCCAACATCCAATCATTGCCAAAAAAGCAAGAAAGTTTTCAAGAATACCAGGGGCAATACATAAAGGATAAAGGAGTCAATATGAAGGGCGCTTCAAAAATCATATGGTCAGCTTTTTAAATAAAATTCTTATCATACAAATAGAGCAGAAAACAAATACACACATACACATCAAATGTATGCCCAGGTCAAAAAATATAACTTAGGCACTTGTTCCATAAGCTCCTTCCTTGAGCCTCATTCTTATCATACCTCTTTCCCCTTCTGCATATCTTCATTTATATAATAATGCCTTTCTTGGGGTATTTCATTTGTTTTATCACCCAAATGTTCATCTCTAAACACTATAGTTTACTCTTGCCCATTTAAAAAAGATATATCTCTTGCATTATCATCACCATCATCGTCACCATGGTTTATAGGACAAGATGAGTTTTGTGAAATACTATGAATTCAAAATGACTCAGAAGAGTTAATATGAAGCTTGACCAAAAGATCACTGTAATAGAAAGTGGTGACTATAATAGATCATATTTATTTTTTATTGATTTTAATAATTAGGAGGGTTTGATATTTCTTCTAGTATTTCTTATATGAATCTGGTATGTTTAAAAGCACAGTCATATGCCTACTTTATCTATTAAGAATAAACACTTGACAGTGTAAGCTATATGCCCCAGGAAAAGTAGATGCCAAGAACAGGAAGGACTGTTCAACTTGGGTGGGCACCCAAAATAACCAACCAGCAAGAGGGGTCCACAGCATTTGCCAGATGACCTACAGAGGAACACTAACTACACAGACTTAATCTCGCAACTCCTAGGAGATTAAATCTCAATACTAATAAGGGAGATGTAACTTTTTAATGCTAAGAGACAAAATCAATATTTGATTATGACAAGATAATAGGTTTTATAACAATGGCCAAGTGATTTTTTTTTTTAATCACAGATAGACACTAGGTTGCAAAATTAAAACCCCAGGCATAAGATAAGGCCTGAAATAGTCTCACTGACCTTAACAGATGTAATTTAACTATAGAAAAGCTTACCATAGAAAGGTGATTTTGGTTAGAATCACCTTGAGAGAAACAAACAAGTATGACCAAGAATTAATCAGTCAATAAACCAAGTCCTGCAATCTAGGCTGTTCTGATAAGTTTATTTTTTCTTCAGGATCTGCTAAGAATTTTGTGACCCAAGGAAAGGAATAAAAATAATAATGCTGAAACTCTGAGGCTATATAAAAACTAACATAGAAAAATAAGAAGAGAAATAGAGAGGCATTAAATCCTTGATATTGATGCTTTAGAGTAAATTTATATGAAACTGTAAGTTCTATAGCCTTTGTTTTATATGTTTATATTAAGTTTTGAAGTGTTTAAAAGGATCAGCCATTCTAAACATATAATTGCAGTTAGTTTAAACTGTTTAATATGATATGCTTAATAAATCTGTAATCAATGTTTAAAAGCCCCAAGAAAAACTGATTTTCAATTTGGGGTATTAGATTCATGAGTTTAATAAATTGAGTTTTAAACAAAGAACAAACCGTTCTGAGTATTCCTCTCCATAGGAAAATCTGTCAAAAAAAAAAAAAGGAAAGGAAAGGAAACAAAACAAAATGCTCTGTCAATAAAGACCTAGAGAGAAGGTAGTATTACCTTGTCGTAATTATCTATCCCTATGTAACAAATGGTTCCCAAACTTACTGGCTCAAAACAACATCTATTTTCTCGACGTTTATCATCCCACCGGCACGGATCCGAGCAGGGCTTAGCCGAATGGCTTGGCTCCAGGTGGCTCACAAGGCTGCAATTAAAATGTCGGCTGTGGATGAGCCTCAAATTCACGGAGGGAAGGAGACCCTTCCAAACTCACACATGTGTTTGTCAGCAGGATTTAGTTCCTAACAGGCTGTTGGACTGAGGGCCTCCATTCCTCCTGGGCTGTCAGCCAGAAGACACACTCTCCTGGCTGTTCCTGGCTATGTGACCTCTCCATAAGGCAGTTCACAGCATGGCAGCTGGCTGCATCCGGTGAAGAAGCAAGAAAAGCCAAAAATAAAGTCATAGTCTTTTTTCCTTTTGCTTTGTTTGTTGTTTTTGGCATTTCCTCCCAACATTTTATTATGAAAAATTTCTAATGTACAGAAAACTTGAAAGAATTATAGAAGGAATAACCCTTAAACCACCTAGACTCTAAAATTTACATTTTGCTGCATTGCTTTATCACATGTTGATCCATTTATCCATATTTCCACTCATTCATTCATCCCTCAGTTCATCTTTTATAATGTGTTCTCAGAGATGGCATTTCATTATTTTTGCCGCAGCCTACTGTTGGAACCAAGTAGCTAAGTCCAGTTCACACTCAGAAAACGACTGTTTAGGATGAGCACCTATGTGGGGGTCACTGGGAGCTATTTTAGAAGCTGTCTACATGTGAAATTTCCCAAGGCACTGGCCCACACGACAATACACCAAGGGGCATGTGTGTGCATCCCAAAGTCATGTCTCTGCAAACACCAAATCAGCGGACATTTCTTGAACACTTTCTCTGCACCAGGTGCTGTAGGAGATGCTGGGGACTTAGTAATAAATGAGGCACATTTCCTGCTCCTAAGGAGCCCATAGCTCAAATAAAGACATCCACAATTCCATGAGAGTTAGACACTCTCCCCTTTCTTCCTCTCCTATAGCATCTTTAACTTTATTTTGCAAATATTTATTTAAATATCTGGTGCCCTGTGAGACTATAATGTCCCTGAAAGAAGGGACTATGTCTGTTTCATCTTCTGGCTGCTTGTGTCTTGCACATGGCCTGCCCTATAGGAGGCATAGCATAATTTTGAACCTAAAAAGCAGACATGGTCAATAATCTACTAGGTGTTCACACCTTGGTGTAAATTAATGGCTGCAATCTTCTGAGAATTAATCATTAATACGGAAACAAGGACGGGAGTTGGACAAAAATGACACTAAGAAAATTTCACAAAAAGGAATCCTGTAGTGTTAAAAGAGGTGAATGTTGACTGACCGGGCAGCAGAGAGAGCCGGCAGACAAGCCAGGGAGCTCCAGCACGGGCGAGAGGGGGAGCGCGGGAGGGAAGGGGAGCGTGGCAGGCCCACTGAGGGAGCCACCCCAGAACACGGAGCCCGGGCGCCCTCTGAACAGCCTCCGCCCAGCGGCCGTACCTGTGGGCGCGGGGAGCCTGGACAGCGGTGCGCCAGACGGGGGTGACTGGGGAGACCCAGTGACCTGGGAAGCGGGACAAGGAGCCAGAGCTGGGCTGGGATGAGAAGGTGACACCACCAGGGGGCGCCACTCGCTTTGTGGGGGAAGATGCTCAACTACTGCGTGGAAGATGCCACCATGTTGGACATGGAGAAATGGAGGAAGACTTCCAAGCACTATAGATCAAGTCCTGAGGCTTTGGGGTGGGAACACTGACTCCAAGACCCTAGACTGTCAGAGAACGAACCCTAGGGAGTATCAAATAGTGAGAACTCACACAAAGGAAACCGCTTGAATACAAGACCCAGCATCACCCAACCACCAGTAGAGCCCTGTGCAGGATGCCTCATCTAAACAACAAACAAAACAAAAAAACAAACCCAATCATCAGCCGACAGGATTACCACCTCACTCAGCCTTGCCCATCAGAGGAAAAACATACAAAAAAAAAAAACTCAGCACAAATCTCACCCTATAGGAAGCTCACACAAACCTTAGAGCCAACCTTAGGAGGGCACAAACCGAAAGGAAGAAAGAATTCCACCTTCTTCAAGGAAACAATTCACCTTTCCTTGAAGCCTGGGAAAAGGAGTCCTCAAACACAATAACTTTTAAAAAAACGATGAAAAGACAGAGAAATACTGCACAAATGAAGGAACAAACCAGAAACACAGAGTTCAAATAAATGAAGAGGAAGTAGGCAAATTACCTGAAAAAGAATTCAGAATAATGATAGTAAAGATGATCAAAAACCTTGAAAACAAAATGGAGAAAATGCAAGGATCAATTTTAAAAGACCTAGAAAAATTAAAGAATAAACAAACAGAGACAAACAACACAATTACTGAAATTAAAAATAGAAGGAATCAGTGGCAGAATATCTGAAGCATAAGAATGAATCAGTGAGCTGGAAAATAAAATGGTAGAAATAATTTCTGAAGAGCAGAATAAAGGAAAAAGAATGAAAAGAGCTGAGGACAGTCTCAGAGAAATTTGGGACCATATCAAATGCACCAACATTTGAACTATAGGGGTCCCAGAAGAATAAGAGAAAAAGAAAGACTATGAAAAAATTTTTGAAGAGATTATAGTTCAAAATTTCCCCAACATAGGAAAGGAAATAGTCGATCAAGTCCAAAAGGCACAAAGTGTTCCATACAAGATAAACCCAAGGAGAAACACACCAAGACACATACTAATCAAACTAACAAAGACTAAACACAAAGAAAGAATATTAAAAACAGCAAGGGAGAAGCATAAAGTAACATACAAGGGAAACCCCATATGCTTAATGGCTGATCTTTCAGCAGAAACTCTGCAGGCCAGAAGGAAATGGCAGGATATATTTAAAGTACTGAAAGGGAAAAATCTCTAACCAAGATTACTGTGCCCAGCAATGAAATTCAAAATTGATGGAGAAATCAAAAGCTTTTCAGAAAAGCAAAAGTTAAAGAGAAGCCAGTACCACCAAACCAGGTTTACGACAAATATTAAAGGGACTTATATAGTCAAGAAATACAACAGAAGAAAAAAGATCTACAAAATCAACCCCAAACTATTAGAAAATGGCAATAGGAACATCTATATCAATAATTATTTTAAATGTAAATGGATTAAATGTTCTAACCAAAAGACAGGTTGGCTGAATGGATACAAAAACAAGACCCATATATATGCTGTCTATAAGGAACCCACTTCAGACCTCAAGACACATATAGACTGAAAGTGAGAGGATGGGGAAATATATTCCATGCAAATGGGCAGCAAAAGAAAGCTGGAGTAACAATCCTCATATCAGACAAAATACACCTTAAACTAAAGAAGATTACAAGAGATTAGGAAGGACACTACATAATTCATCATGGGATCAATCCAAGAGGAAGACATAACAATTGTAAATATCTATGCACCCAACATAGAAGCACCTCAATACATAAGACAAACACTAACAGACATAAAAGGAGAAATTGACAGTAACACAATAATAGTAGGAGATTTTAACACCCCACTCACACTAATGGACAGATCATCAAAACAGAAAATTAATAAGGAAACACAAGTCTTAAGATGATACATTAAATGAGATGTATCTCACTGACATCTTCAGGACATTCCATCCAAATGCAAAAGAATACACCTTCTTCTCAAGGGCACATGGAATATTCTCCAGGATAGACCACATCTTGGGTCACAAATCAAACTTTAGTAAATTTAAGAAAATTGAAATTGTATTAAGCATCTTCTCTGACCACAATGCTATGAAACTAGATATCAATTACAAGAAACAAAAGTGTAAGAAACACAAATTCATGGAGATTAAACAGCACGTTTCTAAATAACCAACAGGTTACTGAAGAAATCAAAAGGGAAATTGAAAAATTTCTAGAAATAAATGACAATGAAAACATGACAACTCAAAACCTATGAGATGCAGCAAAAGCAGTTCTAAGAAGGAAGTTTATAGCAATACAATCCTACCTCAAGAAACAAGAAAAACATCCAATAGACAACTTAACTTTACACCTTAAACAACTGGAAAAAGAAGAACAAAAAAAATTAGTAAAAGGAAATATCCAAGCAGAAATAAATGAAAAAGAAATGAAACAATAGTAAAGATTAATAAAACTAAAAGCTGGTTCTTTGAGAAGATAAACAAAATTGACAAACCTTTAGCCAGACTCATCAAGAAAAAAAGAGAGAAGAATCAAAACAACAAAATTAGAAATTGAAAAAGGAGAGGTTACAACAGACAATGCAGAAATACAAAGGATTATAAGAGACTATTATGAACAACCATATGGCAATAAAATAGATAACCTGGAAGAAAAGAAAAGATTCTTAGAAAAGTTCTATCTTCCAAGACTGAACCAGGAAGAAATAGAAATTATGAACAACCCAATTACAAGCACTGAAATTGAAGCTGTGATCAAAAATCTCCCCAAAAACAAAAGCCCAGGACCAGATGACTTCACAGGAGAATGTCTATCAAACATTTGGAGAAGAGCTAAAGCCTATCCTCCTGAAAGTCTTTCAAAGAATTGTAGAGGAAGGAACACTTCCAAACTCATTCTATGAGGCCACCATCACCCTGATACCAAAACCAGACAAAGACAACACACAAAAAAGAAAACTACAGGCCAATATCACTGATGAACATAGATGCAAAAATCCTCAACAAAATTTTAGCAAACAGAATTCAGCAACACATCAAAAAGCTCATACACCATGATCAAGTTGGGCTTATTCCAGGAATACAAGGATTCTTCAATATATACAAATCAATCAATGTAATACACCATATTAACAAACTGAAAGATAAAAGCCATATGATAATCTCAATAGAAGCAGAAAAAGCCTTTGACAAAATTCAGCAGTCATTTATGATGAAAACTCTTCAAAAAATGGGCATAGAATGAACTTACCTCAACAGAGTAAAGGCCATATATGATAAGCCTACAGCAAACATCATTCTCAATGGTGAAAAACTGAAAGTGTTCCCCCTAAGATCAGGAACAAGACAAGGATGCCTACTTTTGCCACTATTATTCAATATAGTTCTGGAAGTTCTAGCTACATCAATCAGAGAAGAAAAAGAAATAAAAGGAATCCAGATTGGAAAAGAAGAAGTAAAGCTCTCACTGTTTGCAGATAACATGATACTATACATAGAAAATCCTAAAGATAGTATCAGAAAATTACTAGAGCTAATCAATGAATTTAGCAAAGTTGCAGGATACAAAATCAACACACAGAAATCACTTGCATTTCTATATGCTAACAATGAAAAATCAGAAAGAGAAATTAAGAAATCAATCCCATTCACCATTGCAACAAAAAGAATTAAATATCTAGGAATAAACCTACCTAAGGAGAAAAAAGAACTGTACACAGAAAATTATAAGACACTAATGAAAGAAATCAAAGATGACATAAGCAGATGGAGAGATATTCCATGTTCCTGGGTAGGAAGAACCAATATTGTGAAAATATTGACGTTTGTGAAATGTCAAATGCAATCTACAGATTCAATGCAATTCCTATCAAATTACCAATAGCATTTTTCACAGAACTAGAACAAAAATTTCACAATTCACATGGAAACACAAAAGACCTCAAATCGCCAAAGCAGTCTTGAGAAAGAAGAATGGAGCTGGAAGAATTAACCTTCCTGACTTCAGATTATACTACAAAGCTACAGTCATCAAGACAGTATGGTTCTGGCACAAAGACAGAAATATGGACCAATTGAACAAGATAGAAAGCCCAGAAATAAACCCAAGCACCTATGGGTACCTTCTTTTTGACAAAGGAGGCAAGACTATACAATGGGGCAAAGACAGCCTCTTCAATAAATGGTGCTGGGGAAACTGGACAGCTCCATGTAAAAGAATGAAATGAGAACACTTCCTAACACCATACACAAAGATAAACTCAAAATGGATTAAAGACCTAAATGTAAGACCAGAAACTATAAAACTCTTAGAGGAAAACATAGGCAGAACACTCGATGACACAAATCAAAGCAAGATCCCCTATGACCACCTCCTAGAGTAATGGAAATAAAAATAAAAGTAAACAAGTGGGACCTGATTAAACTTAAAAGCTTTTGCACAGCAAAGAAAACTATTTAGTTCAGTTCAGTCCAGTCACTCAGTCATGTCAGACTCTTTGTGACGCCATGAGCCACAGCACGCCAGGCCTCCCTGTCCATCACCAACTCCCAGAGTTTTACCCAAACTCATGTCCATTGAGCCGGTGATGCCACCCAACCATCTCATCCTCTGTTGTCCCCTTCTCCTCCTGCCTTCAATCTTTCCCAGCATCAGGGTCTTTTCAAATGAGTCAGCTCTTCGCATCAGGTGGCCAAAGTATTGGAGTTTCAGCTTCAACATCAGTCCTTCCAATGAACACCCAGGACTGATCTCCTTCAGGATGGACTGGAGTCCTTGCAGTCCAAGGGACTCTCAAGAGTCTTCTCCAACACCACAGTTCAAAAGCATCAATTCTTTGGCACTCAGCTTAGTCTCACATCCATACATGACTACTGGAAAAATTATAGCCTTGACTAGATGGACCTTTGTTGGCAAAGTAATGTCTCTGCTTTTTAATATGCTATCTAGGTTGGTCATAACTTTCCTTCCAAGGAGTAAGCATCTTTTAATTTCATGGCTGCAATCACCATCTGATTTTGGAAACTATAAGCAAGGTGAAAAGACAACCCTCAGAATGGGAGAAAATAATAGCGAATGAAACAACTGACAAAGGATTAATTTCTAAAATATATAAGCAGCTCATACAACTCAATACCAGAAAAACAAACAACCCAATCAAAAAGTGGGAAAAAGACCTAAATGGACATTTCTCCAAAGAAGACATACAGATGGCTAACACATGAAAAGATGCTCAACATTGCTCATTACTAGAGAAATGCAAATCAAAACCACAATGAGATATCACTTCACACCAATCAGAATGGCCCTCATCAAAAAGTCTACAAGCAATAAATTCTGGAGAGGCTGTGGAGAAAAGGAAACACTCTTGCACTGTTGGTGGGAGTGTAAATTGATCCACCCACTATGGAAGACGATATGGAGATTCCTTAAAAAACTAGGAATAAAACCACCATATGACCCAGTAATCCCACTCCTAGGCATATACCCTGAGGAAACCAAAATTGAAAGAGACACATGTATCCCATTGTTCATTGCAGCACTGTTTACAAAAGCTAGAACATGGAAGCAACCTAGATGTCCATCTACAGATGAACAGATAAAGAAGGTGTGGTACATATACACAATGGAATATTACTCAGCCATAAAAAGGAACACATTTGAGTCAGTTCTGATGAGGTGGATGAACCTAGAGCCTATTATACAGAGTGAAGTGAGTCAGAAAGAGAAAGATAAATATTGTATTCTAATGCACATATACCGAATCTAGAAAATGGTACTGAAGAGCTTATTTACAGGGCAACAATGGAGAAACAGACAGAGAATAGACTTATGGACATGGGGAGAGGGGAGGAGAGGGTGAGATGTTTGGAAAGTGTAACATGGAAGCTTACATTACCGTATGTAAAACAGATAGCCAAGGGGAATTTGCTCTATGGCTCAGGAAACTCCAACAGGGGCTCTGTATCAACCTAGAAGGGTGGGATGGGGAGGGAGATGGGAGGGAGGTTCAAAAGGGAGGGGATATATGTATACCTATGGCTGAGTCATGTTGAGGTTTGACAGAAAACAGCAAAATTCTGCAAAGCAATTATCCTTCAATAAAAATAAATAATTTTTTTAAAAAAAAGAGAAATAAATGTTGCCTGGATTGAACCTGGGTCTCCTGCATTGCAGGCAGATTCGTTACTGTGTAAGCCACTAGAGAAGCCCCTAGTTTTGTCAAGGCCTGACTTAACTGCCCCTATCCTACCTCCTACCTCTTCCCCCTATGCCCCCACAGACCCCCAAGAAATAAGGAAGTTCTACCGTGTTATGGTTCCAGGTCTTCTCTTCTCTGGACTGTACACATGCTTTAGCATAGACAGTAATTAAATGCCACAATCTGACACTGACATAACTCCATTTCTTTTTCACATAATTGCAGGAACACGAGCTCTCTATAATTACTTCATATAATTAGAAAATGAGGAGATGCAACTAATGAGGACAGGTGATAAAAACAACTGCAAATATTTCTTTCAAATTTACCTTTATCATAAAATTCACTCAGATTAAACTCTAGTGAACTGCAGACATTTTTTATATATGTCACTGGTGCAGGTCGAAATGACTATTTTACAACTGTGATTCATATTTTCAGAAGACTTAGAATAAGAACATCATCATCTTTCCTATATGTATAAGCTTAATTGATGTCTTTGGAAAGGTAAATTATGTGGATTTCAAAAAATATTTTAAATATGCAACATTCTCCATTCTCTTCAAAAGGAATCTTACCTGGAAGGCGGGGGGGTCGGGGGGTGCGGAGGGAGGAAGCCAGAGTAAAAAACAAGAAAAAGTAAAATTGTTCTAGGTGCATATGTTTCAGGCATATGGATTCTGCCCTCCCCACCCCACAGAATCCCCTGAACAGGAAGGGAGGGGAAGATAAGCCATTTCAGACCACAGATGTCTTCCAAGATGGGTGGGGTTTGTAAAAGAAAACCCATGGCCTCTGCTGATCTTGGTGTGTGGAGAAGCAGACAGACCTTGGGGCTAAATTATGTGTGGGACAAGGGGCCATGAAGATGTTTTTCTACCCAACAGATTAGTAGAAGCAGAGAGTGAACTAGAAAAGAAAGGAGGAATCAGAAGTGGGGTTGCAAGTGACTGGCACAGTCAGCAAAATCAGTCTTGCTAAGTTAGGTTGTCTCATTACTATAATACAATACCAGCCCCCTTTTTTTGTTTTTTTTTTTTGTTTGTTTGTTTGTTTGTTCCTTTCACAAAGGCCTAGTAAGGCAAGATATTTGTGAGGATCACAGAAAGGGCCTTTATGTTTATATTCTGGATGGATGTGGAAAGGAGAACCATGTGTGGGATTGAAGCAGAGCAGAATCCTGAGGGGATCCTGGGCATGGAAGACTTTCTGTGTCTCCTGTTTCTCGTTGGAGGGAATGGTCTCCATGACCTTCCCTGAATCCCAAAGGTAACAGATTCCAGCAGTTACTAATCAGGGAAGGGAGGGGATGCAGAGACCATAGAGGAGCAGTCAAGAAAAAATAGTGCAGGAGGGGGACAGGATCCTGGTTCTGCCTCAAGGGACACACATAGCAGTATCTTTAAGATCTTCTGTAGAACTAAAACTCCCAAATGGAAGATGTTCCAGAGAGAAGGTCACACATTGTTAACCTCAAGAAGCTCATAGGAGACCAGTTCAGTTCAGTTCAGTCACTCAGTTGTGTCTGATTCTTTGTGACCCCATGGACTGCAGCACACCAGGCCTCCCTGTCCATCACCAACTCCTGGAGTTTACTCAAACTCATGTCTACTGAGTCGGTGATGCCATCCAACCATCACTGATATTTTCTAACATTCTGATTTGTTTCTAGTTCTGAAGGAATCCTTATAGTCTTACAAGTCCTGGTTGGCTAACCTTGCCCTAAACTTAACCTTGACACAGCCCCATCCACTGGCAATTCTTATAGTATACAAATCAGAAAGTGGATATTTTTATGCAAACTTATTTCCACTAGTAGGCAAAGAACTCAGATATGATTTGCATATAGTAGGTCGTAAGCAGCATTTCTGGGTACAAAGGACAGTAGGCAGAACCTCTGGCTCTACCTTCAAAATATACCTGCAATCTGACCCCTTTAACCACTTCCGCTGGAACCAGACTGGCCCAGGCTAGCATTAGCTGTCACCAGGCTTACCGCAGTGGTCTTCTAACTGGCCTCCCACTTCCACTTTTGCCCTGATGTGTCTTCTCTTAACACAGCAGTCTGAGTGGTTTGTTAAAACTTAAATCAGATGGTGACCCTCCTCTGCTCAAAACATTTGTATCAGGTGACATCCAGTCAGGAAACCAGAAGCCACTCCAGATATCTCAAAGACAGGGAATACATATTATAAGAAATTGATGACAAAGATGAGTTCTGAGGGAAGCCACTATCACCCTTAGGCTAGAGGAACAAGGAAATATGGTATGACATGGAGCCTGCAGTCAGAGACACTGAAGGGACCAGGCTGGAAGGACCTGCCTGAGCCAGCATTGCCAGCTGCCATGTTAGAATGGCTGCCAGGATGCTCGGCCAGAAAAACAAGGAAGGCTCTTCTTGTCTCCCTTCTTCAGTCCTGCCAGCACTTTCCAGGGCAAAGGCTAAGTGGATGCCAGCGGGCAAGGAACTCTGGAAAGTGTTGTTTGCAGGTCTCCTGCCCCAGCAGTAAGAGGAGGGAACTGAAGAGAGGTTGAGGGGCTTCAGAAAACAGCCCCCATTCAGAGCGGTACCTCTTTCACAGTAACACCCGAGTTCTTAAATGGTTTCAAAGGAAGGCGCCCCCTGGTCTTAACACACTTAAGGGGCTAAGAGTCCCTCCCAACTCCCAACTCTCTCCACTGTTTTCTTTTTCATCAAAGCATTTATCCTTCTCTAATGCATTATACATCATATACATACATATTTTTATCAGGTAAATAAAGATCTTTTTATTCTATATCGTATTTCAGTTCAGTCAGTACAGTCGCTCAGTCGTGTCCAACTCTTTGTGACCCCATGGACTGCAGCATGCCAGGCCTCCCTGTCCTTCACCAACTTCCAGAGCCTACCCAAACTCATGTCCATTGAGTCAGTGATGCCATCCAACCATCTCATCCTCTATTATCCCCTTCTGCTCCCACCCTCAATGTTTCCCAGCATCAGGGTCTTTTCAAATGAGTCAGTTCACATCAGGTAGCCAAAATAATGGAGTTTCAGCTTCAGCATCAGTCCTTCCAATGAATATTCAGGACTGATTTCCTTTAGGATGGACTGGTTGGATCTCCTTGCAGTCCAAGGGACTCTCAAGAGTCTTCTCTTGAGACAATATACAGCCGTGACATACTCCTTTCCCAATTTGGAACCAGTCTGTTGTTCCATGTCCAGTTCTAACTGTTGCTTCCTGTTTTCTCAAGAGGCAGGTCATGTGGTCTGGTATTCCTATCTCTTTCAGAATTTTCCACAGTTTATTGTGATCCACACAGTCAAAGGCTTTGGCATAGTCAATAAAGCAGAAGTAGATGTTTTTCTAGAACTCTGTTGCTTTTTTGATGATCCAGTGGATGTTGGCAATTTGATCTCTGGTTCCTCTGCCTTTTCTAAATCCAGATTGAACATCTGGAAGTTCATGGTTCATGTACTGTTGAAGTCTGGCTTGGAGAATTTTGAGCATCACTTTACTAGCGTGTGAGATGAGTGCAATTGTGTGGTAGTTCAAGGATCCTTTGGCATTGCCTTTCTTTGGGATTGGAATGAAAACTGACTTTTTTCCAGTCCTGTGGCCACTGCTGAGTTTTCCCAATTTGCTGGCATATTGAGTGCAGCACTTTCACAGCATCATCTTTTAAGATTTGAAATAGCTAAACTGGAATTCTATCACATCTACCAGCTTTGTTCATAGCAGTACTTCCTAAGGCCCACTTGACTTTGCATTCCAGGATATCTGGCTCTAGGTGAGTGATCATACCATCGTGGTTACCTGGGTCTTAAAGACCTTGTTTGTATAGTTCTTCTGTGTATTCTTGCCACCTCTTCTTAATATTTTCTGCTTCTTTTAGGTCCATACCATTTCTGTCCTTTATTGTGCACATCTTTGCATGAAACCTTCCTTTGGCATCTCTCATTTTCTTGAAGAGATCTCTAGTCTTTCCCATTCTATGGTTTTCCCTCTATTTTTTTGCATTGATCCCTGAGGAAGACTTTCTTATCTCTCCTTGTTATTCTTTGGAACTCTGCATTCAAATGGGTATATCTTTCTTTTTCCCCTTTGCCTTTCTCTTCTCTTATTTTCATAGCTATTTGTAAGGCCTCCTCAGAGAACAATTTTGCCTTTTTGCATTTCTTTATCTTGGGGATGTTCTTGATCCCTGCCTCCAGTACAATGCCATGAATCTCTGTCCATAGTTCTTCAGGCACTCTGTCTATCAGATCTAATCCCTTGAATCTATTTCTCATTTCCACTGTATAGTCATAAGAGATTTGATTTAGATCATACCTGAATGGTCTAGTGGTTTTCCCTATTTCCTTCAATTTAAGTCTGAATTTGGCAATAAGGAGATCATGATCTGAGCCACAGTCAGCTCCTGGTCTTGTTTTTGCTGACTGTATAGAGCTTCTCCTTCTTTGGCTGTAAAGAATATAATCAATCTGATTTCAGTATTGACCATCTGGTGATGTCCATGTGTATAGTCTTGTGTTTCTCCTGTGTTGTTGGAAGAGGGTTTTTGCTATAACCGGTGCGTTCTCTTGGTAAAACTCTATTAGCCTTTGCCCTGCTTCATTTTGTACTCCAAGACCAAATTTGCCTGTTACTCCAGGTATTTTTTTACTTCCTACTTTTGTGTTCCAATCCCCTATAATTAAAAGGATATCTTTTTTGGGTGTTAGTTCTGGAATGTTTTGTAGGTCTTCATAGAACAGTTCAACTTCAGCTTCTTCAGCGTTACTGTTCAGGGCATAGACTTGGATTACTGTGATATTGAATGGTTTGCCTTGGAAAGGAACAGAGATCATTCTGTCATTTTTGAGATTGCATCCAGTACTGCATTTTGGACTCTATGTTGACTATGATGGCTACTCCATTTCTTCTAAGGGATTCTTGCCCACAGTAGTAGATATAATGCTCATCTGAGTTAAATTCACCCTTTCCAGTCCATTTTAGTTCACTGATTCCTAAAATGTGTGATGTTCACTCTTACTATCTCCTGTTTGACCACTTCCAATTTTCCTTGATTCATGGACCTAACATTCTAGGTTCCTATGCAATATTGCTCCTTATAGCATTGGACTTTACTTCCATCCTCAGTCCCATCCACAACTGGGTGTTGTTTTTGCTTTGGCTCCATCTCTTCATTCTTTCTGGAGTTATTTCTCCACTGATCTCCAGTAGCATATTGTCTCTAAATACATATATTTTGCCAATATCACCCCAACAAAATATAAGCTCCCCAGGGGCCAAGATTTGATCTATTTAGTACATCCTAAATACATCCTCAGTGCTCAATAAATACTTGACTGAATAAATAAATTTAATCATTACTAGACATATTTATTATGAAATTAAATGTATGAAAGGCTTTTAAGAGCATGCAGTAAGGAAAAGAAGCCAGCAGAGTTCACATCGCTTCCTCTAGAAAGCCACTCTGACCCCACTCAGTCTATACTAGGTATCACTTCTATGTGCTCCAAATGCTCCCTGAAATTCCCCTTTCCAGAACTTGTCACACTGTATGGTAATTATCTATTTATATATCCATCTCCTCCACCAAAACTCCAAGTCCCATTAGATACCAAAGCATGGTGCCCATCTGGGTAACTGAACATCAAGCACTGGGTAATACCTTCTTGCACATCCAATAAATAGGATCTGTTGTCAAATGTCCCTGTTAAAAAGCAGAAGAATACACTTAAAAGTCTTAGGGTCTCTTGACATCATTCTTTCCTCTGGTATCTGAAAAGACAGGAAGGGCCAATAGCTGTAAGAAAAGATAAACAGTCAGGAAATGGTTAAGTACAGAAGCAAAGAAATTTGGTGAGCAACAGTTCCATTGTTTTGGCTAAACGAGAACAGGCAAAATTCTCATGTTTTCAAAAAATATTTTAATATTTTTTTCAAGAGGTAACCTTTTTTAAAATTTTTATTGGAGTACGGTTACTTTACAATGTTGTATTGATTTCTGCTGTAGAGCAAAGCGAATCAGCTATACGTATATAGATCCCCTCTTCTGGATTTCCTTCCCCTTGCCACCACAGAGGGCTGAGGAGAGCTCCCTGAGCAGTACAGTAGGTTCCCATTTGCTATCCAGTTTATGCACAGCATCAACAGTGTGTATATGTCAATGTCAATCTCCCAACTTATCCCATCCCTCCTCTCCTCACCTGGGTCCATACATTTGTTCTCTGTGTCTGTGTTTCTATTTTTGCTTTGCAAACAGGTTCATCTGTACCATTTTTCTAGATTTCACATATATGTGTTACTATACAATATTTGTTTTACTGACTTACTTGACTTTGTATGACAGTTTATAGGACCATCCATGTCTACGCAAATGGCATTTTTATAAGAAGTATTTATATTGTCTGAAAAGCACTCCACTACTGAATTATCTTAACAGCTGAATATAGAGAATAACAAACAAATCTTGAAAAAGTTAAGAAAATCAAAATAATTACCATAAAAAGTGATGCACCTCAATAGATAATGGATTTCTCAAGGGGGAAGGGAGGGGCTGTTAGAGTTACAAAAGTTCATTAACAAAACTATTTTTCTAACTTTACAACCAACTTTAAGAGGAAAAATTATTCTTAGTTTGTGTATTCATAGACAGTAGAAACATAATTGCTAAACAGCCTTGGTTAGTTGTTTTTTTTAATTTCCAATAGATACCTATAATGTATTCATAGTCTTTTATGAAGAGATCATGACTATATCTTAGCCTTATAATAAATTCATCTATTTGGTAATAATTTAGGGGCTGGAAGAAGTCATTTCACACACACACATACACAGACACATACACACACTTAAGCACCAAATTTATCATAAATGGTTTTGACTTGGCTTATAACCTCAGTAGTTCAGAGGCACACAGAATTATCTTATCTCATCTTGTCCTAAGAAGTAGCACGGTTGTTGCCTGCATGCATATTACCCTAGCACATCACAAAGGAAGAGACCCAGGACTTTGAAAAAAAAGGCCTCCTCAGCTTGCCTGTCTTCAGCAAGAACCGTGTACATCCTATTTTTTTTCAGTGACATGCTAGTGCATTCAGCATTGGGCATCCCTTTCCTCTTATGCTAATTAAAAAATGCAATTTGACCAATTTGAAATGCATTATAAGCATTTCAGTTCCTAAGAAATTCAGGAATTCAGTTCCTAAGAAACTTGCCTTTTTTTTTTTAAATTCCTTTCTCACTGCATAATTTTGCAAAATAACTCCCAACCGGAAAATGACTTCAAACTGCTGCCTGAACTGTACATTTATTTGTTCACTTGTGCAAGGAGAAAACTGAGCTAAGTCAAGTGAGATACATGTGCATGGTTCTACAAGGATCATTTTAGAACAGCTGCAAAACAGACTCTAATTCAAAAATGCCTCTGTCACTTAGACCCACGTGGAGAAGTTACCAGCCTCACAAAGTGTGATCGAGTAACTGAGTTGTGTCAGTGGTGGAAGTGCTGCAGCCACGACGGCTTCCTTGCTGGGAGAGGGAGGAGGAGATGGAGGAGGAGCAGTTTATCAGAAATCACTTCAGGGAGGATGCCATCAAAGTGGACCTACGAAACCCACAGGCTATTGATTGCAGATCTGACAAGGCTGCAGGCCATTCTCATTGCAGGCAGGGCAACGCAGGGCCCGATAGGACTCCTTAAATCTGTTGGCCAGCATCGAGAACTTGCTGCCGTGGCACAGAGAGCAGGTGGCACTGCCCGACCCTCGGCAGTGGAAACAGTTGTCCTCGGGATGCTCCCCTTCCTGCAAGAGACAGGTCAGGGTTACATCACAACAGCAGTTTCAATCCATTGTTCACACGCAAGTCAACACAGCCCTGGGAACCTGCAAAGGCTGGATCAGTTTTAAAGGAAAATGCTTCCCATAAATGCCAGTGAGGGGAACCGGCCAGGAGCACAGAACAGTCACGGCACTTTATCAGAGATTAACCCAGAAGACCTCTCTAAGACTGCAGCCCCAGTCACCAGGCCATGCATTCCCCAACTGGACCTTCATCTCTCTTGTCACTATCTGACATGTTGTGTCTGTGCCTGTGAGGGAAGGACTTCTTGTTCTCATTGCCAAACAGAGGACACCTGTAGAACTCCTAGAAGGTGCCAAGCACTGCTCTGAACCCAGGCTCTCGGCAATAGAGGTGCAGAGTCCTAACCACTGGACAGACAGGGAATTCCCTGGGCGCTGTTCTAAGAGTTCTATCAACAACTCGTCTAATCCTCACAATACCCCCGTGAGATAGTGGAAGTAGTACCATCCCTATATTACAGATGGAAAAAAGAGACCCTGAGAAGCTCAGTCATATGCCAGTGGGCACACAGCTTGAAGAGGAGGAAGCAGGCGTGGATCCTAGAGAGTCAGGCACTTGAGGTCATGCTCTGTGGACTCCATGTGTTACCCCTCATCGCAGTCACCCAATAGCAGGTGCTCCAGGTTTTTCTGCGTGCCTGAGTGGATGGATGAATGAATGTTGCAATCCTTCAGAGCTTAGAGCTGAATTCCAGCAGGACTTTATCTTTATTCTCTTTGAGAACCATGACAAGGCTCCGTGATTAAAGAGCTTTGTTCTGAAGTCAGCAGCCTGGAGCTGAGGCCTGCCTCTGACATCAACTGTGCACCTTGGACAGTTCCCTTAACCACCCTAAATCTGTTTCTTTACCTGTGATCTGTGGCAAGAATACACAAAAGAAACATACAAAAAAGATCTTAACGACCTGGATAAGCACAATGGTGTGATCACTCACCTAGAGCCAGACATCCTGGAGTGTAAAGTCTAGTGAGTCTTAGGACACATTACTATGAACAAAGCTAGTGAAGGTGATGGAATTCCAGCTGAGCTACTTCAAATCCTAAAAGATGATGCTGTTAAAGTGCTGCACTCTGCATGTCAGCAAATTTAGAAAACTCAGCAGTGGCCAGAGGACTAGGAAAGGTCAGTTTTCATTCCAATCCCCAAAAAAGGCATTCCCAAAGAATATTCAAACTACTGTACAATGGCACTCATTTCACATGCTAGCAAGGTAGTGCTCAAAATCCTTCAAGTTAGGCTTCAACAGTATGTGAACTGAGAACTTCCAGATGTACAAACTGGACTTAGAAAAGGCAGAGGAACCAGGGATCAAATTGCCAACATCTATTGGATCATAGAAAAACAAGGGAATTCCAGAAAACCATCTACTTCTGCTTCATTGACTACACTAAACCTTTGGCTGTGTGAATCACAACAAATTGTGGAAAATTCTTAAAGAGATGGTATACATACAACCTTACCTGCCTCCTGAGAAACCTGTTTGCAGGTCAAGAAACAACAGTTAGAAACAGACATGGAACAATGAACTGGTTCAAAACCAGGAAAGGAGTAGGCCAAGGCTATATACTGTCACCCTGCTTATTTAACTTACATGCAGACTATATCATGTAAAATGCCAGGCTGGATGAATCACAAGCTGGAATCGGGATTGCCAGGAGAACTATCAGCAACCTCAGACATGCAGAAGATACCACTCTAAAGGCAGAAAGTGAAGAGGAACTAAAGAGCCTCTTGATGAGGGTGAAAGTGAAGTCGCTCAGTCGTATCCGACTCTTTGCGACCCCGTGGACTGTAGCCCACCAGGCTCCTCCGTCCATGGTGAAAGAGGAAGTGAAAAAGCTGGCTTGAAACTCAGCATTCGAAAAACTAAGATCATGGCACCTGGTCTCATCACTTCACGGCAAATAGATGGGGAAGCAATGGAAACAATGACATATTTTATTTTCTTGGGGTTCAAAATCACTGCGGATGGTGAATGCAGCCATGAAATTAAAAGACACTTGCTCCTTGGAAGAAAAGCTATGACAAAAACCTAGGCAGCATGTTAAAAAAGCAGAGACATCACTTTGCCAAAAAAGGTCCATCTAGTCAAAACTATGGGTTTTCCAGTAGTCATGTATGAATGTGAGAGTTGGATCATAAAGAAGGCTGAGTTTTTGAACTGTAGTGCTGGAGAAGACTCTTAAGAGTCCCTTGGACAGCAAGGAGACCAAACCAATAAATCCTAAAGGAAATCAATCCTGAATATTCATTGGAAATACTGATGCTGAAGCTCCAATACTTTGACCACCTGATGCAAAAAGCCAACTCATTGGAAAAGACTCTGATGCTGGGAAAAATTGAGGGCATGAGAAGAAGGGGACGACAGAGGATGAGATGGTTAGATAGCATCACTGACTCAATGAACATGAGCTTGAGCAAGCTCCAGGAGATATTAAAGGACAGGGAAGCCTGGCATGCTTCAGTCCACGGGGTCACAAAGAGTCAGACATGACTTAGCTAGAGAACAGCAACAACCTCTGATTTCGGCAGGTGTAGCTTACTTCTCTGAGTAGCTGGAATATTAAATGAGGCTACGTAAATGCTATAGTATATTATCTGGCATAGGATAGGTTCTCCATTTAAGTCAGTTGTTTCTAAAACTTGCCAGTAAATCTGTAGGCCTTGACTCCCCTCCTCCTAGGGACACCAGACTGTGTCCCTTGGCTACGGTCATGCTCTTCCCCTAAGACAGCTCAAGGAAATTTGCAATGCCAAATTTCCATGCCATGACCATGCACAGACCAGGATCCTTTTAAGAAATAAGGGGCAATACCAGATCAATACTAAGTGAATTCAGCACCAATTCCTGCTTATTTCATCTTTTGAACATCTGTCAAATCCATCTCGTTTCCCCTTTTCCATAACCACAATCCTAATCCAGACGCCTATAAATTCTGGCATGAGTTCAGCAGTCTCTGCCTCTGGTCTTGTGGGATATTTTCCCCGTAGATGCCAATCTCATGAAGCTACTTACAGCTGTGATTGCCACATAGAAAGCACCCAAGAAACCTTGTCATGAACACCTGCCCACCAAGTCAACTTCAAGTTAAAACCCAGCCTTCTTAACTGATGTACATTTTCAGTTACTTCTTTCATCAGGCTCTCATTCTTGGGTATCTCTCTAGCTGGTCTGGAGGGACCTTTTCCCACTGTCAACCCAGCCAACTCCTGCCTGTTCTCAGATGTCAGCTTAGCAGCCCTTCCTCCAGGAAGGCTTGCCCACTCACACTTCCAGACCAGGAGTTCCACCCTCCTTTACTACCCCCAACCTGGTAGGTCTCACATCCCCCTGAAAGTTCCTGCTGAGTAGATAGGAAGTGCTCCAGGCTAGTTCCTTTCTCCATCATTTCCTGAGGCAGCGCAATGCCTGGCATAGTACAAAAAATAAATGAATAAACAGAACAACAATGTCTGGAGAGCCCTTACTGTTCTTAAGTTCCAGGAACTAACAAGAGAGCTGAAGTCCACTGGGTGGCTCAATCAGCTAGCACAGCTTTCTTTGGTAACCCTAGAATAAAAATCATCTCTGAAAAGCGAGGCCTAAGTTCTGAAAATTGCCCCATTGCACTGCAAAGTGCCTAAGAAGATATTGAGTTTTATTTTATTTATTCTAGATGTAGGGATGATGTGATTATCCAGCTGAAAAATATCCCAAATGATATTCAAGCACCCTTTATAATACTTTATTGATTGTTGCCATATTCTGATATAGTAACAGTGGGGGAATTTGTTTTCTTCCCTTATAGTATGCAAAATAAATATTTGTTGTTGTTGTTCAGTTGCTAAGTCATGTCTGACACTTTGTGACCCCATGTACTGCACTATACCAAGCTTATCTGTCTTTCACTATCTCCTGAAGTTTGCTCAAACTCATTGAGTTGGTGATACCATCCAACCATCTCACCATCTGTTACTCCCTTCTCTTCATGCCCTCAACCTTTCCCAGCATCAGGGTCCTTAGACATATATCAGGGTCTTATAAATATGTCTGCCAAAATTAAATTGCCATGCTTCATTTTTTTTTCTGCTAAATCCATCATGTTTTTGTTTTGCACTTGATTCCACTAAGGTTTTTTTTTTTTTTTTTGGCTGTGCTGAGCAGCGTGCAGGATCTTAGTTCCCTGAGCAGGGATCGAACCCATGTCCCCTGAACCTTAACCACTGGACTGCCAGGGAAGTCCTGGGATCTCAGCGAGATTTTAATGATATAAGTCAATGTTGTCAAAGAAAATACAGTAAAATCCTACCATAATGCTATACAGGCAATCCAAAAATTCATTTGGATAGAATGCCAGGGTAAAAGATTTACTAAATGACTTGGTGAGCAAGTCATAAAGAACAAGAACAAATCTCAGTCAAATCTCATCTTATGTCACTGGTTATATGATGCATTGCTAGAGGCTTCACTGGAGTTTCCACTCTTAGCCTAGTTACCACACTTTTTCCAACTGTTTCCTCTCCATATCCTTTTTAGTTATTCAGTTAATTCAACAGGTACTTATTCAGCCTCTGCTCTATACTAGACATGCATGATAGCATCTGTCTACCATTCTCAGTATTTTAAAAAATTCTCCACAGAAAATATTTAGTAAAAGAACATGGAGCATAGCTGCACAGCAGCTTAGGGTCTAGAACCCACAAACCTGCCCATACCATCTCTCACTACCTCCATGACCAAGAAAAGGGCTTTCATCAGAAACTCAGCCTTTAAGATGGGAATCAGAGCCAATCTGGGGATTGATGAGCAGAGTAGTTAAGACCAGATGGACCTGAGTTTGACTACTGACTCTGGTGACCTCTGGCAAGTCACTTAATTTCCCTGAGCCCTTATTTCCCCAGCAGCAGAATGAGACTACAGATAATAACTACCAAACAGAGTCCTTACGAGAATGAAATGGACTATTGCATGGGCATGATGCCTGGCTAACATGAACCCTCAAAAAATGTCAGGACTTCCCTGGTGATGCAGTGGATAAGAATCTGCCTAACAGTGCAAGAGGGCACAGGTTCAATTCCTGGTCTAGGAATATTCCACGTGCCACAGAGCAAGTGATCCTGTTTGCCACAACTACCAAGCCTGAGCTTCAGAGCCCGTGAGCCATAACCGCTGAGCCTGCACTCTAGAGCCTGAGAGCTGCCACTACTGAAGCCTGTGTGCCTGGAGCCTATGCTCTGCAACAAGAGAAGCCACTGCAATGAGAAGTTTGAGCATCGCAGGGAAGAGTAGCCCCTGCTTGTCTCAGCTAAAGCCCACACAAAGCAAAGAAGACACAGAACAGTCAAAAATAAATAAATAAATTTTAAAAATTATTTAAAAATTTGTATTGAAATGGCAGCTATTATTATTATCATTTTGTTCCAAGGGTAAGATCACATGAAGCATAAAGAAGCTCAGAGAACTTATTGTTCAAACCCACTGATTACAAGGCCAGATTTTTCCTCTTCTACTTTTCCCTGTGGCTCAATTCAATTATTCCTCTCCTTTCCTTTTGTAGTTAATATAGAGGTTCAAGTTTAGCCTGGCTTTTAGCCTGGCCCTGCTCTTTCATCAAGGAAGACCCTACTGTCTCCCTGTTCCATATAATACAACAAAGAGTCTCTTGGTCAGAATGGGCTCCTTGATGTTCTCTGACCCTGTGTTTTAGAATAAAAGTTGTCTGGGCATTTACTGCATGAGAGATGGGACAAACAAATAACAATTTAAAACAGAGCTTAGAGGACAGGCAAGTGAAGTGCAACCTTTCATGGGAGCTTTTTGCTACACATCTCTGTCCTAGTTTATGGCATTAGAGCCAAAAAAAAAAAAAAACATAGTTCTCTCCAGATTGAATTTAAAGGTAATTGTCATGGCAGGCCTGTTGTTGCTTTTTCATTCAGGCCTGCAGTGTGACCTGCATTTCTGGTCCTCCTCTGAAAATACATGCTCTTACAAGTTACAATATGGTATGGAAAAAGAATAGAATTAATGAATTTCAAAGTGGGATGGTGATGCTTCATATCACAAAGTTTAGCTGTCTACCTTTCTACTAGGCTAGGTTCTGAATAGTACTATAGAGAAGACAAGAGAAGGAAGGATATTTCTTATCATTTGGCACTTGGCTCCACGTTCCAGAAATATTTACCTACTATTTACTGAGCACCTAATTAGATGCCAGGCTCTATTTTTTTTTTTTTTTTTTTGGCATTGGAACTACTATGTCACACCCGACATAAGCATTCTCCCTGCCCTCACAGAGACCAAATCCTAGTGAGTAAGAGCAAGCATTAACCAAACAATCGCACAAATAAATGTAAGATTACAAATGTGGGGGCAGGGAGCACAGGGACTTGAGGAGTCCATCCTTGTGGAGTTTTATCCTCAGAGAAGCCAGGAGAAGTCTCTCTGAGGAAGTGATGCCTCCACCGAGATCTCAAGGGGCTGTGGGCAAGGAGGTAGGGAGTCTGGAGAATATTCTAGGAACAAGGAAGTAGGCTCTGGTAGGAAAGAACAAAGAGCCTCTGAGGGGTAAGCAGATGGGCAGTGGGTCTGGGGCCCACAGAATGAGTAGAGATCTGTTTAAGTCATGAGGCTGAAGAAGGCAAGTCCACAGTGCTTTCTAGAACTAGTGAGGACTTTCAGCTTTATCCCAAGTGATGAGTGGCCACTGAAAGTTTTGGGTGGGGGGAAAGGGTGAGGAAGGGGGCCACATGATCAGATTTGCATTTCAAATATATCTTGTCAAGTCTGAGGTCAGGTGTGAAAGAGACAGGAATGGTTGTAAGCAGAACTGGAGTCTGGGCATGGCCTTCTCCTTCCTGTCCCCTAAACCCTCCCAGGGTGGAGACATCACTCAAGCGTGAGGAAGCCCCTGGCCCATTTTGTCATGCTAACCCATGGAAGGTTCAGCTTCAAGTTCCAAGAGATGGACTCTAAAGAGGGAAAATTCATTTCCGCTGTTTTATAAGCTTTTATGCTCTTTGCTTACATTCACCAAAATTGCTTTTCCCACTCTCAACTTCACACTGTGAACTCCTGAATGCCATCACCTTCCTGCTCGTCTGAGCATGTCTAAGCAAGGGCTTCGAAGGAGTGCACACCTTTGAAAGGTGTCACCTTTGAACTATTTTTATCTTACCTTTTGAAAAGAATGTAAGAAGCTTTAATAATATTTTCAGAAGAAAATGTGACATCCACTTTTAACAAACAAGGTGACATCAGCACCTTCACTAGGTTGGGTTTAACTTAACAAAGGTAGCACCCAAGAGACCCTGTTGCATACATAATATAGAGCTCTCTCACTTGACATGACAACCCTGCTCTTTCACTCACTTTCAGCATGTTGCAACATGTTGTGGTTCACGAATTTCTGGTCTAATGGACTTATAGATGCTATTGCTTAGATTTAACTAAACTAATCTCGATGGCAGGGTACCTGAAGAACTGTGGATAGAGGTTCGTGATTTTTGTACAGGAGGCAGTGATCAAGACTATCCCCAAGAGAAAGAAACGCAAAAAGGCAGAATGGTTGTCTGAGGAGGCCTTACAAATAGCTGAGAAAAGAAGAGAAGCTAAAGGCAAAGGAGAAAAGGAAAGACATACCCATTTGAATGCAGAGTTCCAAAGAATAACAAGGAGAGTTAAGAAAACTTTTTTCAGTGATCTATGCAAAGAAATAGAGGAAAACAATAGAATGGGAAAGACTAGAGATCTCTTCAAGAAAATTAGAGATCCCAAAGGAGCATTTCATGCAAAGATGGGCATATTAAAGGACAGAAATGGTAAGGACCTAACAGAAGCAGAAGATATTAAGAAGAGGTGACAAGAATACACAGAAGAACTGTACAAAAAAGATCTTCATGACCCAGATAATCATGATTGTGTGATCACTCACCTAGAGCCACACATCCTGGAATGCGAAGTCAAGTGGGCTTAGGAAGCATCACTACGAACAAAGCTAGTGGAGGTGATGGTGCTCCAGTTGAGCTATTTCAAATCCTAAAAGATGATGCTGTGAAGTGCTGCACTCAATATGCCAGCAAATTTGGAAAACAGTGGTTAGTGGCCACAGGACAGGAAAAGGTCAGTTTTCATTCCAATCCCAAAGAAAGGCAATGCCAAAGAATGTTCAAACTACTGCAAAATTGCACTCATCTCACATGCTACTAAAGTAATGCTCAAAATTCTCCATGCCAGGCTTCAATAGTACATGAAATGTGAACTTCCAGATGTTCAAGTTGGATTTAGAAAAGGCAGAGGAATCAGAAATCAAATTGCCAACATCCATTGGATCATCAAAAAAGCAAGAGACTTCCAGAAAAACATCTACTTCTGCTTTATTGACTACACCTAAGCCTTTGACTATGTGGATCACAATAAATTGTGGAAAATTCTTCCAGAGATGGGAATACCAGATCACCTAACCTACCTCCTGAGAAATCTGTATGCAGGCCAAGAAGCAACAGTTATGAAATTCATGAAACAATGAACCAGTTCCAAATTGGGAAAGGAGTACATCAAGGCTGTATATTACCACCCTGCTTATTTAGCTTATATGCAGAGTACATCATGAGAAACACTGGGCTGGATGAAGCACAAGCTGGAATCAAGATAGTCGGGAGAAATATCAATCACCTCAGATATGCAAATGACACCACCCTTATGGCAGAAAGCAAAGAGGAACTAAAGAGCCCTTTGATGAAAGTGAAAGAGGAGAGAAAAAGTTGGCTTAAAACTCAGCATTCAAAAACTAAGATCATGGCATCCAGTCCCATCACTTCATGGCAAATAGATGGGGAAACAATGAGAGACTTTTCTTCTTGGGCTCCAAAATCACTGCAGATGGTGAGTTCAGCCATGAAATTAAAAGATGCTTGCTCCTTGGAAGAAAAGCTATGACCAACCTAGACAGCATATTATAAAGCAGAGACATTACTTTGCCAACAAAGGCCTGCCTAGTCAAAGCTATGGTTTTTCCAGTAGTCAGGTGTGAATGTGAGAGTTGGACTATAAAGAAAGCTAAGCACTGAAGAATTGATGCTTTTGAACTGTGGTATTGGAGAAGACTCTTGAGAGCCTCTTGGACTGCAAGGAGACCAAACCAGTCAATCCTAAAGGAAATCAGTCCTAATTATTCATTGGAAGGACTGATGCTGAAGCTAAAACTCCAATACATTGGCCACCTGATGCAAAGAACTGACTCCTTGGGAAAGACCCTGAAGCTGTGAAGGATTGAAGGCAGGAGGAGAAGGGGACGACAGAGGATGAAATGGTTGGATGGCATCTCCGACTCGATGGACGTGAGTTTGAGCAAATTCCGGGAGTTGGTGATGGACAGGGAAGCCTGGTGTACTGCAGTCCCTGGGGTCGCAAAGAGTTGGACACAACTCAGCAACTGAACTGAACTGAATCTCCATGAAATCTAAAGACAAATAGCTTTGTTAGATTTCTTCAGGGAAACTGTGGGTTGAGTATTAACCAATAAAAGAAGCACAAGCAAACCCATAAGAAAAGGACAGAGGTAATTTTTTCTTCCATGTCTAGAACAGGCTGCCCTAAGCCACACTGCAAAGTGAAAACAATATATACCTAATCAGATATTTAAAGAAATCATTCAAAATAATTCAAATTGTATTTGCAATATGGACTTGTAAATATTATTGTTAACAATAAAATATAATAAAACACTAAAATAAAAGAAAGTTAAAATTCCTCAATATTATTAACATTTAGACATCTTAGGTATTCATATTCAACCATACATTAAAGAGTACACAATCAAAACAATTTGGAGACCAGGGCTATAGGGCCAGCCCTGCGCAAAGCAGTGGACTGTGGAGACACACCTGTGGGTACTGGTTATGGGGGAAGGTGCCTTCTGTCTCTGGCAAAGGACCATTGTTCTGGTGTGCATAGATTTCTTCTTTGCTCATCAGAGTCTCTTCCTCGGCCTCCTCTTCCTTTTGGAGCATTTTCCTCATGAAATCTCTCTTGTCCATTGGAGTTCGAATGATTTTCAGGTTATTTGTGTAGATGATTATCTTTCCAAAATCTATAATAGGTGGGGACTAGAGACATGAAGAATGAGCTTGGTGATGCCCCAGTCACCAAATACAGGGCTGAAGAACCCCTGCAACATCCCAGGAAAGAGATACACCATCCATCCAGCACTTGGAGTCCCATCACAACCCCAAACGACAACTCATTCCCTAGATTCTCTGTTCTGTCTGAAAACCCTGATTGCCAGCTTCTTATTTCCTGTTGATGGTAACCAATCAAAGCTGAACTAATCACATGACTACAATGTAGGGTTCTGCAGGACAAGGTCCTGAGCTTCTATTCCTACTACATACCATGGGAGCTGGTGCAGGGCTGGGCAGAGTGAGAGATTTATGCATACAAAGGAATGCCTTTAAAAAATAAATCTCTCAGAAACCAAATTATTAGTTATGCTTCTTAAAAAATTTACTGGTTTATGTAATTAATTAGGGATACATTTTAAGTTCTAATTTTTTTGGTTATTATATAATACATCATTTGAAAATACCAAGGAAATATCCTTTTGTTTTTAATGAGCCATGAGTGGAAGTACTGCTAGCTGGCAGTATTTTATTGTGAGAAATCAATACATTGAATTTTTTTAAAAAATAAATCTCTCTCCAAGATTTTATGCATAAGTAATAATGTGTGTGTTAGCCACTCAGTCATGTCCGACTCTTTGCAATCCCATGGATTGTAGCCCACCAGGCTCCTCTGTCCATGAAATTCTCCAGGCAAGAATATTGGAGTGGCTTGCCATTCCCTTCTCCAGCAGATCTTCCCGACAAGGGATTGAAACTGGGTCTCCTGCACTGCGGACAGTTTCTTTACTGTCTAAGCCACCTGGGAAGTCCTATAAGTAATAATAGTAGAGACAATTTATTGAATCTACTATTATTATAGTGGATAGCATTTACTGAACATCAGGCGTCATGCTAAGCATTTTACAAACATTACCTCACTTCCCTCCCAAACATCCCTATGATGTTGATGCAACGATTTCTGTACATTTAACGGAAGAAGAGACTGAGGCTCAGTGAGGTTAAGAGCTTTCCAAAGTTGCAGAGTTATTCAGGGTTTGTGGCTGGAATTTAAATTCAAGTCTGTCTCACTCTAAGGTCCATATTCTTAGCACCTACACTATACTATTCACAAACATCCCCTCAACCAAGTAAGATTATACGTATATATGTTGTGTGTGTATTCATTATTCATATATGATAAACATTTTTATGTCAATAAAAATACTGTGTGTACGTGCTCAGTCGTGTCCAATTCTCTGTGATCCCATGGACTGTAGCCCACCAGGCTCCTCTCTCCATGGGATTTCTCAGGCAAGAATACTGGAGTGGGTTGCCATTTCCCTCTCCACAGAATATTCTTGACCCAATAACTGAACCTGCATCTCTTGCACCTCCTACATTGGCAGGAGCATTCTTTATCAACTGCACCACCTGGAAGCCTGCAGCATCATTATTAATAGCTTATGCTCCCTTGTATAGATTTATCATGTGTTACTTCATCATTTGCTGAGAAACAACTTGGACAATTCTACAGGGCAGTAGAGGAGTCCAGGCAGGAAGTGCTTAGACATCAGTGGACTAAGAACACGCACTTCTTCGCAGATAGCCTAGAGGGGATACAACACTGTATCCCAATCCCGCTGTCCGCCAATCGTGAGATACAGGAGAGCCGTTTGGTCTCTCAGGACCTCAGTGTTCTCATGCAAATGGGCTGACAGCCAAATGGTGGGCACCACCACAAACAAAGTAGGGACGAAAACATACAAGCATTTCCTTACTAGCTGATCATCAGGCGCTGTCCTGAGACTCCTGAGCACCCTCCTGTTTCTCAAACTCATTTCCTGAGAGAGCCTCTCACACCCCTAAACCCAGTGATGTAGACGTTAATGCTCAGGATCCCAGGTATCAGGACCCTGCCCCAACACTCCCCTGACTTCTGTGCTGACCTCAATGTTCTGTGGTTAAATGTTTTAACTCTCGTCCCTGAGGCTAATTATATCAACGTCTAAGGGTGAGGGCGCAATGAAAAATATGTTAGAGTGTGCAAAACCTGAAGATACTATGCAAATGATGAGTGTTTTTTACTGCAGTTAGTATTAATCATGCTACATAGCTACATTCCCCAGCATGAAATGTTTTGCCCTGCCTTTACAGAACTTTAAAAAACAAATCTGTTTAGATGCCACAGTTAAGCAGTCTCCTATTTAGCCCTCATGAATTCAGTCACAACCTGGCTTGAGCAGGGCTTCAATCTTCAGGTCCCCTTCCTTGAAACACCCGCAGAGTTTTCAACAATTATTAATGAAGCCACAAGCTTCCTACCTGGCCCTGTATCCTCTCCCTTTTGTCAAGGGATCATGTGGCAGCTTCCATTTCCTATTGTTTGATGCAGGCTGGGTTCCTGTTTCACACTCTGGACTATCAGTTTCTGAGCATCAGAAGATAAAGATGGTGGTACCTTTGGAAGGTTCCATTTCTATTTCCAGTAATAGCCGAAGAGGTTCAGTTACTCGGAAGCTTTTTTCATACAAAAGGCTGGTTTTCCAAAAGTCTTAACATATGAAAAAAAAACAAACTTCACTCATCTGGCCCAACCTCCTGTCTCTCAGCTGGACAACATCTGAGACACCCAGGATAGTAAATTTATTTTTAATATACTCCCAAGATGGAGGATCCCAAATCACCTTTAAGGCGTGTTTAAGTTTCAGTTACCCTGACAGCCAAGTTCTTTGCATCTAAAGAAACTCTCTGGGTGTAACTAAAGTTCACATTATCCAGTTACACTCAAGTGCCTGTGAGGAACACACTCTCTTACATTATAGAGGGCCAGGATGGAGCCAGGACGTTTTTGTTTTATTCCATAATCCCGGAATGGCAACTTATATAAGATTAAGTATTCATAAATACTCTGACGTCAAAAAAAAATGGGACTGGGATCGCCATTCAGGGAGCATGCAACCTTCCACTGCTCTGTGTTTAAATGCAGACATGTCTTGGGACTAGAAACTCAGTGTGCTTTGGAGGTGGACAGATCTGAGTTCAAATTCTATTTGACAACTGTGTGAAGTCTGTAAGTTATTTAACTCCCATGAACTTCTGTTTTTTTCATTTGTTAAACTCTTCCTCCCAAAATTATTGTGAGAATGAAATTGCATAACAGTACAGAAAGTTCTTGTTCAATAAGTGTTACTTTCCTTCCTCCTCCCCACCCTCCACCCCAACCACTGCTTTTTTGGCTGCTCTAGGTCTTAATTGTGGTGTGCAAGATCTTTAGTTGCAGCATGCAGAATCTAGTTCCTTGACCAGAGATGGAATCCCAGCCCCCTGCATTGGGAGCAGGAAGTCTTAGCCCCTGGTTCACAGGGAAGTCCCTCCCTTTCATCTTTTTTAATGATCCTTATACTTAGGGTAAAATGCTCAGTGGTAAAGAATCACCTGCCAATGCAGGAGTCGTAGGAGACATAGGTTCGATCCCTGGGTCAGGAAGATCTCCTGGAGGAGGAAATGACAACCCACTTCAGTACTCTTGCCTGGGAAATCCCATGGACAGAGGAGCCTGGTGGGCTAGAGTCCATGGCATCACAGGGTTAGACATGACTAAGCATGCACACATACATGTACTTCAGTCAGTTTCAAATCCTTAAAATATCTGTTTATAAGATTTTCTCTATCCATCACATTAAATTTTAAAAGCCTCAATATTTCCTTAATAAGAACCTGGTCATTATCACAGTGGTAGGTAACACGTACTGAACATAAACAATGTGTGCCAGGCACAGTGCTGAGTACTTTCATGTCTTTTATATTTTTAATCATTACAATAATCTTTGCAAGCATGTACTTTTATTATCATAAGGTTAAGTGGCTTGCCCAAGCTCACAGAGTAAGTGGGCTGGACGGACATCAAGTCCAGTTTAACTAACATCAGAGCCTTGCTTTTTATGATTATTATTTTATTATGATAAAATACACATAACATAAAATTTACCACTTTAACCTTTTATAAGGTACAACCCAAGGACATCAACACTTTTATATTGTTGTGCAGCCATCTCCACCACCCATGTCCAGAACTTTTTCTCATTTCCAAACTGAAACTCTGTGCTCTTCAAACTCCACCTTCTGCCCTCCCTAGCCCATGGCAAGCACCATTCTACTTTCTGTCTTACAAATTTGGCAGTGCTAGTACCTCATACAAGTGGAATTGTACAATTATCTCTTTATGACCAGTTTACTTCACTTAGCATAATGTCTTTAAGATCCATCCATGTTGTAGCATGTATTAAAATTTCCTTCCTTTTAAAGCTGAATAATATTCTATTGTATGTATATACCACGTTTTGTTTGTTCATTCATCTATTAATTGATATTTGCTTCCACCTGTGGGCAATTGGGCTGCTATGAACACTGGTATATAAATATCTGTTCAAGTTCAGAGCCCTTCTTTTTAATTGCTGTGCTTAACTGCTACCCAATGTTGCTGCAAAGCCAATATTTACTAAGGGTTATTTCACAGTTGGATTCACTATTGAAAAATCATGACTTCCCAGCTATAATTTCCTTATTTTCCCCAAGCACTGCATTGACAACCTATTTCAGTGGGTGGAGCTGCAAGAATCCAACCTGACCTCTCTCACATCCAGAGACTGGCTAGCAGCTGGATGCGGCATTTGTTCATGCCACAAAGAAACCAAGGATAACCAGAACAGGCAGAAATCAAACCCTGAAACTGGTCTAGAGAGTACTGTGTTTAAAACCACTGTGCAGTGCTGCCAGTACGACTCAGGTATCTGGTTTTATTAAGTCCATGCCTAACCATACCTTTACATAAATGCCAAGTGGGACACATGACTGATGAAGGTCAAGCAGCCCAATACTATAAACCATGGACTTGTGCAAGGTTTGCATAAACTATGACTTTATAAATTCTAAAGCTACAAATGAGACATGGTTGAGAAGAGGTACTGTAAGTACAAGACATAACCAAGTACCCAGGACATAAAAATCACTTGAAAAATGGTTCCTATTATAATCATTATCATCACTATTATTAATGGTCTTATTCTCTTAAAAAGAACATTCCAGAGGGCCAAGAACATAGGGAATTAGAAGACCTAAAATCTCATTCTAACTCTGTACCTAAAGACCCTGTAATATTGGTAAGTCCCTTTACAACCTGGAACTCAATTTTCCTCTTTTGTAAAATGGAAACGACTCTACATTTTTCACAACCTTTCTCCTCAAGGTTGTGGAGAAGACCCAGTGAGGTAGAATGTGATTTTAATGCAGAAGTGCCTCTAATGCAGAAGTCACTCCACTAACAAAAAGAATTGTTCATTCCAGTCCCCTTGAATATCAATAAGAAACCTGGTATTATCTTTGATAAGTGTGGACATGCTCATAATTAAACTTTTACTAATGCCAACAAGGCCAGTACATTTGTCTGCTATCGCTATATAACCTGTTCCCTTAGGAAAAGAACAATATAAATGATTAGAGAGTAATGACCTGAATTTTACACTTTAAAGATGAAAACATATCCTGGTGTGCTATTCATTAATAACCTGGTACATTATATAATTGTACTTAAGCTTTTTTTTCCCAAGGCATTCATAGTCCTCCTGCAGGCAGAAAACATGCACACCTCCTATTAGTTTGTGGAAATCAGTGAATATGTTCCAGGCTCTTCTAGCTTCAAAGAAGATCATGTATGGGCTTTTGATGGTCTTTAGTACTGGAGAAAATAACTGAAATTCACAGATAAAATACATGTTTCTATCTAACTATTAGCTCAAATGTCTTCCACATGTAACATTTCCTCTGGCTGACCTGCTTTTCGCCATTTCTTCCCAGGGTTCCACCTACCCAGGATTCCTGCTAACAAGCAATGGAAAGGCAAAAGAAATAAACAAACGCATTTTTTAAAAGCAGGCAGCAGGAGGCAGGTAAGAAACAAAGCAAGATATGGATAAACCATAAGTTAAATAATCGGCTGGAGTAAAGTGAGCACCTTCAAACACTTAACTCTTCCAGGAAAAAGAACAACCCATTGCAGCATAATTTTCTAAAACAGCAGTCTGGCAACCTGAAAACCCTGTATCTCTATTTCATTTACTTACCAAGACATCCCAGCTGAACACCCAGTTACAATTTGTTACCCTGGATGGAAGTTGAATACCAGCTACGCTTTTGTACTTTCCAACAAGTAGTCAACAAGAATGTTATTTTTGTCCCAGAAATATTATTCTGATAGTGGCTTTGCATTTGGTGCACCTATAGCTGATTGGGTTTCCCTGGTGGCTCAGCAGTAAAGACTCTGCCTGCAATGCAAGAGGTGTACAGAAGACGCGCTTTCCACCCCTTTGTCAGGAAGATCCCCTGGAGGAGGGCACGGCAACCCACTCCAGTATTCTTGCCTGGAGAATCCCATGGACAGAGGAGCCTGGAGGGCTACGGTCCATGGAGTCGCAAAAGAGTCAGATATGACTAAGCGGGTAATCAACAACAAAATCTATGGTTGGTACCCAGGCACAAGCAAGATACAAACTGCAACATTTAGGTGTTTCTCTAACGTTTGAGTCCTTAAAGCTTACACATCAGGGGCAATACCAACCTTGTGGTCATTTGCCTTGTAATCATTGAAGAAAGGCTGGCTGCCCGCCAAAGTGTAGGCACCACCCTCTCGAAACACACTGATCCTCTGAGCAGTCAGCTTGGGAGAGCACGGCTGGGGCTTCGGGACTTCCCCAGATCCGTAAACACCATCCATTGGTTCAAGGGACTCTTGGAGGAAACTGTGAGGGTATTCCTCCTTTGGCGACTCTAATTCCTGCCCATCTTCAAAGACTTGCTTCAACACACGGCCGCTGTAGGAGGATGAGATTTTAAATCGGACTTTCCGGGGTTTCTCGTCACTCTTCTGGGTCAGCTTCTTCTCGGGGTCCTCCATCAGCAGAAGTTTCACCCTGTGGTTTCCAGGCTTCAGCGTAGCAGTGAAACTGGGGGCTCTGAGAAAAAGGCATTTTATTTTCCCTCCTCCTGCATATAATTAATTCAAGTTGGTGCTGAGGTATGCTCAGTTTACAGCAACTGACACCCACACATTAAATATTGATGGGCCTCCATGCAAAGGCAGGTGATTGCAGGCTTATGGAGCAGATGGAGCATAAGACAAGACTGGGTGCCCTCTGAATCCCAAGCTCACCCATAACTTCACCCCAACCTCAGCTTTTCTTAACATGAGCATGAGTAGGTTTATATAGACTAACAATTAACCAGTTCAGTAGGGATCAGTTAGCAAGGGTCTTGTTATTCTTACCAACAACCAAGACGCTTTACCATCTGAGTCACCAGGGAAGTGATGATAACTATGACCTAGTTAGCATTTAAGAGGTGCCAGAGATTTTAAATGCATTATCTTACTGTGGCCTCACAATAAATCTGCAATGAAAGTGTCATTATCTGTGTTTTACAGAAGGGAAAGCCAGGCTCGGAGCAGCTTCTTCATTTGTTTACTCTATTCCAGCAAGTAAGTGATGGATCGGGGATTTGAACTCAGTTCTTAAGTAATTCCAAAACCCATGATCAATCCACCAAGCTGAAAGTTTTTAAATCATGTCTCATGGAGCCCTAGACAAGGAAGTCACAGGTCCCTCTGAGCTTTCTACTCCTGTATTAACCAACACACCTTTACTTTCTATTTTATTTTTAAGCTATTTATTTATTTAGCCTGCACCAGGTCTTAGTTGCAGCATACAGGATCTTTAATCTTCATTGTGGCACACAGGATCTTTAGCTGCAGTATGTGGGATCTAATTCCCTGATCAGGGATGGAACCTGGGTCCCCTGCAGTGGGAGTGCCGAATTTTAGTCACCAGGGAAGTCCCACTTTATATCTACTGCTTATTTACAATTTCGTTTGCAATCATAGCATAGGCCCCTTTGCCTGTTCCAGACAGCACTAGTAAATGGCCGACACTGAGAAAGTTGCTGGGATGAATATCAGACAAGCACATGACATGGGGCTTGAGAATGACAGGCCTACAATCTAGTTTAGGAAACAGACTTAACACATAGGAAATAACAGCCTCCTACTTAGGGAGCAAACTGTCCACTGCTGACTACCAGAACTATTCTGGGAAGACAGCAGCCCCTCAGGAAACAAGGACTCAAGAAGGCGTGTAGAGAAAGGGCCCTTGGATTAGGTCTAGAAAAACAAGTTGGATCTGAAGAGCTGAAATGGTGGAGGTTAAGCCTTTCTCTGCCCTTGCTAATGACATCATCATTGACTTAGTTGCCCAAACAGACTTCTCTTCTACCCTTGCAGCCATTCCCATGGATTCTGTCACCACTACCTTCTTCCATCCACCCCCACCCAGCCAGCCCAAGATCAAGCCCTTGTCACTTGTTTTCAGAACTGTGGCAGCTTCCTGGTGACCTCACCACCACCCAAAAGTCCAACCACACAGATGCCTGAGTGATGCTTCCAAAACACAAATCTGAAAAGTCCTAACTCTTCATGCAGCAGACAAAGTTCCTCAAAACCAAACCCTGCCTTCCTCCCTAGACTGACCCTTGTCTCTCTTTCAGAAGCTGCCTGGAATTGGTGTTCCAGGCATACTGTCAGCTCAGTTATTTCTCAAAACCATGGATTTCTGTCTCCTATCCAGTACAAACTCTATTTCCTGATTAGGATGTCAAACTTTCATTTATCCTTCAAGTTACACCTCAAATGTCATAGCTCCTGGGAAGCCTTTCCATCTGTCCCAGGGAGGAGACCAGGGCCTTTGGACCAACCGCCTTTAACAACTACTTGTTTCCTCTCTCCACTCCTGTGTTCCCCTCCACCCAACTGTGAACACTCAGAGTCACAAGCTGTGTTGACCATTACTCTGCTACTGCTGCTAAGTCACTTCAGTCGTGTCCGACTCTGTGCGACCCCATAGACGGCAGCCCACCAGGCTCCCCCGTCCCTGGGATCCTCCAGGCAAGAACACTGGAGTGGGTTGCCATTTCCTTCTCCAATGCATGAAAGTGAAACGTGAAAGTTAAGTCGCTCAGTCGTATCCGACTCTTAGCAACCCCATGGACCACAGCCTACCAGGCCCCTTCATCCATGGGATTTTCCAGGCAAGAGTACTGGAGTGGGGTGCCATTGCCTTCTCCTGACCATTCCTCTATCCCTACTTTTTATCAAAGTGCCTCGGCTTCCCTTGTGGCTCAGTTGGTAAACAATCTGCCTGCAGTGCGGGAGACCTGGGTTTGATCCCTGGGTTGGGAAGATCCCTTGGAGAAGAGAAAGGTTATCCACTCCAGTATTCTGGCCAGGAGAATTCCATGGACTGTAGAGTCCATGGGGTCTCCAAGAGTCAGACACGACTGAGCAACTTTCACTTTCCTGGTATTTAATAGAACTCGGTAATTAGGATGACTTCCAGCTGAGAGAAATCAAATAAATAAAACTTTGGGAACAGGAGCTGAGCATATTTTGCAGAGGTAACACCAAAACATTAGCAGAAAAACATCTACATATCTACTAAGGTGGGGGTTTCCAGTTATAAGATCTTTGTGTGATCAATGTAAGTAATAGATTAAACCTGCACGCATCAACACACATATACCAACATGCAGAGAGGGAGAAACAAGATTTTAAAATAAGAAAGAAGGCCTCCCTGGTGGTCCAGTGGTTAAGAATCTGCCTTGCAATGCACAAGACTGGTTCAATCCCTGATCCTGGAAGATCCCACATGCCGGGGAGCAGCTAACCCCTTGCGCCACAACTGCTGAGCCCGTGGGCTGCAGTACTGATGATCGTGCTCCTGGAGCTCACGCTCCACAACAAGAAAAGCCACTGCAACGAGAAGCCCACACACCACAACACACAGCAGCCCCCGCTCGCCGCAGCTAGAGAAAGTGCACGCACAGCAACGAAGACCCGCCACAGCCAAAATGAACTCATCAATCAATCTCTGAAAAATAGGAAAGAAAGGAAGAAAGATATGCCTTCATAATGTCAAAAGATACATGACTGCAGAGTCCCCTGGACACAGAGCTGGCCTCGACGTGCCACGAACAGACGACAGGACCCTAGAGCATGGATCCCTCAGTCCTCAGGACAGGCCGGTGTGACCCCAGGCTTCCAGGTCGTCACCACGGATTACATCAGCCTCATTTATTTCCTCCAGTGTAAAGAACAAGTATCATTAATTTCCAAGGGTGCCATGCCATGAAAAAGACTGGGAAGACGTAACTAGGAGAACATTTTCCCCTATTCCTGCCAGGAAACAAGTTATTAGTAAATGTCTGACAGCCTATCTTTATCCAGAGGAGCAGAGAGTGGATTTCCATGACTACCTATTAAACAGGCATTTTCCACTGCCTGTGGGATAAATGCCATTAAAAAGTTAGTCTTTCAAAAGGGTAGACTTCAACCAGAGAGTATATGTTGATGCATTTCGCACAATTGTACTTGTGCCACGTTGAAAATGTGTTAAGCTTAAATTAAGTTAGAATTATGAACACAATGGAATTGGATAGGATCCTGACTATGAAAAATGAATCCTTTAGTTACATGAAAAAATCAAAAGCTGGCAATGAGTGTTCCAAGTAACATTTGTTTTGTACATTTTTATGCCCATTCCCATGTTCACAAACAGACTTTTAGAGAGCTAGACCAAAATCACAGAAGTTTGGAAACAATCATGCTTATTTGATAATTTTTAGATGTTCGTGGTTTTTTTAGGACAGTCACAACTTACCTCACATTGATAAAGTGAAAGCAATTTTGGCAGTATTATCCAAAGCCTTAAAAATGTTCACATCCTTGAAACTTACTAGAAGAGAAAATAACCGCATGAATCAGAAGAAATAATGTCAAAACATTAACATGAGTTGCCCCCAGGTGGAAGACTCTGAAAGACTATTTTTTCCTTCCCAGTTTCATTATATTTTACTTGACTATGATAAACTTATCTTACCTTGATAATCAGGGGGAAAATAAATGAAAAAAAATTCATTACTTTCAACCCAATAATTTATTTTAAGGAGATGATTTTTCTTTTTAATTTTAGGAGTTTATTTGAGCAAAACTGATTTGAATCAGGCAGCATCAATCCAGAAGTGGTTAGGAGTGCTCCACCAACATGAGTTTGTGGAGACAATTTTTTTTTAGAAGATTTTTTTTTTTTAATGTGGACTGTTTTTAAAGGCTTTATTGAATTTGTTACAGTGTTACTTCTGTTTTACCTTTTGGTTTTTCTGGCCATGAGGCATACGGGATCTTAATGCCCAGGGATCAACCCCATACCTCCTATACCAGAAGGTGAAGTCTTATTAACCACTGAACTACCAGGAAAGTCCCAAGGGCAGAGGCGTTTATAAAGAAGAGACAGAAGCAAAGTAACGCAGTCACTGTTCGGCTAATAGCTCAAAGCCTAGTTGTTTGTGATTGCTCAGCCTTCGGAGTTTTTGATTTTGTGACCATGAGACGTTTACAGGCTGACTCTGACTTGCTGACATAGGCCCTGATGGCACTAAATCCACACCCACTTAACAACATCCTTGTATAATTAATTAACAATCTCCCTCTTTTTGCCATCCTCTCATACATGAGAGACTAACCAAACAGTTGCCATTAGTGTCTCTATCAGTCACCATCAAAGTTAAATCATTCTTGTCTCATTGTGAAACTCACAGATTATGATGTCAGATCCACAGAAGAACTATTTTTGTTGTTCATCTGGTTTCTGTTTCTCCAAGTGCAGGAAAAAAAATCTGATGTACTGCTGATGGCTACAAACAGCATTTAAGAACTTTGATAGAAGCTCAGCAGGTAAAGAATCTCCCTGCATTTCAGGAGACCCCAGTTCAATTCCTGGGTCAGGAAGATCCCCTGGAGAAGGGATAAGCTACCCACTCCAGTATTCTTGGCTTCTCTGGTGGCTCAGATAGTAAAGAATCCACCTGCAATGTGGGAGACCTGGGTTCGATCCCTGGGTTGGGAAGATCCCCTGGAGGAGGGCATAGCAACCGACTCCAGTATCCTTGCCTGGAGAATCCCCATGGACAGAGAAGCCTGGCAGGCTACAATCCATAGGACTGCAAAGAGTTGGACATGACTAGTGACTAAGTGCAGCACAGCACAGCAGGGAGACCACCTGGAGGGCAGGACCACTAGGAGGATAACCCCAGGAGACTTAAGCATACTCCTTAGCCAGTGACCCCATGCACCTTCCAGTCGGTATCTAATAAATCAAAGAATGTACCTGAAAAGGCATCAACCTGCTTTAGCCAAGTGGCTTATTTGTTAATTTCTTATATTTGTTACAACACCAAAGGTGTTGGTCTAGGTACAGCAGGAGATATTTGATATTACATAGACTCCTTGTTCAGCCAACAAGTAATCTAAAGCAGTTCTATTACCTAAGACCACCTTCACAAGAAAGTCCAGGGACTTCTGTCGTGTAGTTGTTGCCTTATCAATAGATTTTGTGATAGTTGTGAGTTAAGGAACATTGTCTTCCTGTGCATTAACAGAGAGGGAAAGCAAGTAATTAAAAAGAAGGAATAAAGCTTTCACGCTGGAGATTAAGATCTTGAACTGTGATCTTGAGAGAGCTGGTCACCTCGAGATGTCATCAGCTTCTGGAAAGGAACCTCTGTAGACAATTTTAATTTTAGATCTCCAGCTGGCGTGCCATTCTAGGAGTCTAGAGAAGCCCTTTTCAATTAGAGGGTGTGGATCCAAGGTTCAAGTCCCTGAACTTTGACTGCCATCTGGGTAGTGAGGAGATCCTGGAATGGTCCCTTCCAAAGAGTTTCAAAGGCAGTCTTTGTTCTTAATGATTCCAAATCAGAAATGTGGGAGAAAACTGGAAATGTTAGTTTGAAGAGTTGTAGCCGATATTTGAGGAAACTAGAACTCAGGATGCAGTTGATTTACAGGTATATAACAAAACCTCAAAGACAATGAACAGCACTAGAATCTGATATCCACAAAGCTGTGTTACCATTTTCTATGAAGCATAATTATTTCCTCTACAATCACCCTCATTTCTCTCAAAGATAATCACTATAAGACAAATTTGTCTGCAAGTGCTTAGTCTCATTAAATTTGGCCTGATTATTTAGATGAATGCAGTAAGAATAGTGATTGACCACACAGATTCTCTTTAAATCTGCTTTGCTGATAATTTTTCATAAGGAATTTTATATTGGACTTTTAAAAGCCTCTCCAGGCTAAGAAACCAAACCAAAAACTCAACATTAGACTTCACCTGGTATATTTAAAGAGGTGACTGAATTCCTCTCTTTTTTAAAGTATCCTAAGGTTCTGGAGTTTTCTGGAAGTAGCCCTCCTTATTCACCTGGTAGGGCTTCCAGGAAGCCTTAAGCAAGGTACAAAGTTAGTTTTTCCAAGGAGCTTTTATTAGCTCCATAGAGTCAACCTGAGTTCCTTAAAAGTATCTGGTCAAATCTTAGGCATAAGATTTTAGGCATATTCTCATATATACCCAAAAGCATAGAACTTAAGAAGGCTTGTCATCACTTACTACTTGATAATGCATCCCACACAATTTAGCATACCAAATAAACATAATTAATTTAACAACTCTCTTTCACAAGGTGACAGCCAAATTCTTTGAGATTTTCCAGGCTTCCTCTAGGAAATTTCAAAGGTATTTTGAAGTCAAAAAGACTGCATTCACAATTTTATTTGGGGAAGTTGTCAAAATGTTTGAACATTTGACTAAATAGGATCTCAGATCATTATGAAGTAATACCTAATTATCAACTTAAGTTGACAATAGAAGATTTTAAAGGCAAACAGAATATTACATAGCTGTGAACAAAACTTAGATCTTTTAACATTGAGAAGACTGGGTTTTCTTATGTAATCAAAGTGCTGATAATCAGGACAAAGTAAAACACAATAAATTAGTTTGGAAGAGACCAAATCTTTGCTTTCCAGGTAGATTACCCAAAAAGTTCAACAACAAACTTTCACAGTCCAAAGCAGACCAATATTCCAAGACAAATTTGTCCTTTTACAGAGAGAAAGCCAAATTCTACTTCTGTACCAGTGTACTTATGATATTAAAACTCATTCTTTAAAAATTTAAATAAATCCATTCTCATTTTAGTCAGCTTGACCATACATAAAATTCCTTTTTCACAAACCTTTTACAACTTTTTTTTAACATCTATTCAGGTTTCATCCTGTTTTTTTCTTTCTTATTCTCAACCAACCAGTTATTTTACTTTCTTCATGTACTTTTCACACAATTGTTTTCTTTAATTCTTATTTTTCTAAGCAGTTTTAATTACAAATATTGATTAGAAATTTAACTCTTAGAATTCTTTATTCTTAATGAAAATAAAGAAGTAAGCAACTGTGGGCTATCAGAGTAGGATTCTGTGGATTGTCATATTCAAAAATAAATTTCACAATTTCTAGAAGTATAGTCTTCCTCACGGTAAAATGTTCAATGTGTTACAAAACATGTTTACTAATAGATCTGAGTATTTTTGCTCCTCTGTAAAATGAAGTCAAAAGTAGATAAATCTTTGTCAGTAATTTATGTTTCACTATTTTATCTTATTCAGAAATGATTTGGATATTCAATGAATACCCATCATTTAACTGATCTCAGTATAACTTTAAGGCTTCAAGTTATGAAAAATATTTTGGAAATTATGTTTAAGTAAACATATCTTAAAACATTATTATTATTGAAAAGTGTGTTCATAAGCTTTAACCTTACATGCATCTATTTAATTTACTTGGGTTTTTGTTTGTTTTGTTTTGCTTTGCTTTTTTTGCTGGACCACGCAGCTTGTAGGATCTTAGTTTCCCAACCAAGGATCAAATCTGTGCCTCCTGAACTGAAAGAGGAACCCTAACCACAGAACCACCAGGGAATTCCCAAATTTGTTATTGTTGTGTTCAGTCAATAAGCTGTGCCCGACTCCTGGCAACCTCATGGACTGCAGCACACCAGGCTCCTCTGTTTTCCATTATCTCCTGAAGTCTGCTCAAATTTATGTCCATTGAGTCAGTGGTGTTATTTAACCATCTCATCCTCTGCTGCCGCCTTCTCCTTACGCCTTCAATTTTTCCCAGCACCAGCCTCTTTTCCAATGAGTTGGCTCTTTGTGTCAGGTGACCAAAGTATTGGCACTTCAGCTTCAGCAACGGTCTTTCCCATGAACATTCAAGGTTGATTTCTTTTAGGATTGACTGATTTGATCTCCTTGCTGTCCAAGGCACTCTCAAGAGTCTTCGCCAGTACTACAGTTTGAAGGCATCAGTTCTTCAGTGCTCGGCCTTCTTTATGGTCCAACTCTCACATCCATACATGTCTGCTGGAAAAATCATAGCTTTGACTAACCATACCTTCTCAAATTTATTTGTTCCTAATTATATTTAGTTGACTTATAAAAATATCATGCGACATTAAATAGCTAACCATCATGTTAAGTTATCCTTCTTGCCGACAAATTCTGTAACAAAGATAACATGAGCTTATTTGATTTTTAGTAAGTCCAGGTATAATGAAATTGTTATATTTAATGCTGTAGTTCTAAAGATATGCTTTTTAAAAATTAAACCAACAAGCTTAAACTAGCTTTTATTTGTCAAAGATTATCCTAGATCACATGGACTTGAGAGACTTTTTGGTTAGTTTATATATTTCTGAGAGCATATTTGATTAATATAAATGTTAGTCTTCAAGCCAATTAAATAGAGCTCTTTACAAATTAATTTTGGAAATACTATTAGGAGGTAGAAAAATACTGCATATCTCTAACATCCATACATAGACATAGGAGCATCAGACAAATACAGACATTTTATAGCTTTAATTTTAAAGTTTTATCCATGAGGACTTCCCTCATGGTCCAGTGGTTAAGAGTCTACCTGCCAATGAAGGGGACATGGGTTCGATCCCTGGTCCAGGAAGATCCCACAGGTGCAGGGCAACTAGACCCATGTGCCACAACTACTGAGCGCACATAGGCAGAGCACCGAGAGCCACTGCAATGACGAGTCCGAGCACCAGCAAGGAAGAGTCACCCTCTCGCTGCAACTAGAGAAAGTCCAAGCGCAGCAAGGAAGACCCAGCACAAACATAAATAAATCAGACAAGTATAATAATATAAAACTCACTAGTTTGTAAAAGAATGTTTGCATCCAAATTGTGTTTCTGATGAAGAGCATAAATTACAGTTACCTCTCAATGACTTGGAGAAGGAAATGGCAACCCACTCCAGTATTCTTGCCTGGAGAATCCCACGGACAGAGGAAACTGGTGGGCTACAGTCCATGGGGTTGCAAAAGTCGGATATGACTTAGTGACTAAACCACCACCACCTTGAAGGCTAAGGCTCTTACTAATATTTGCAGAAAAGACTTTAAAATTTTTAATTCAGCTAACTTCCAAATGTCTTTTTTTTCTCCCTTAGATCAGGTAAAACATTTCTGTCTTAAAGACACAGAGAAAGGATAGGATATCTCCAAGAAGGGCATTTTTTTTCTAAATGCAGATCCATAGCATCTGCAAGATGTTTGAGTTGTATAGGGGATTTGGGGGGGGATTGGTAAAAAGGATGCTGCTGCTGCTAAGTCTCTTCAGTCATGTTCGACTCTGTGCGACCCCATAGACAGCAGCCCACCTGGCTCCTCTGTCCGTGGGATTCTCTAGGCAAGAATACTGGAGCAGGTTGCCATTTCCTTCTCCAAGGTAGAAAGGATAGGTGGCTTCAAATTGTATATAGAACTGAATTTCTGTTTTAGTAAAGACTCAGTTTGTAAGGCAAGTATGGTTGCTTTCAATTCCTCAAAGAATTGAGTTGTGACTTCAAGAGGTTTACCCACCCACCCAAATACATCATCCTCAATTTGCTCATTTATATCAGGGAGATCTTCAACTAAAATGGAAATCAAAAGATTCCTACCTTATAGCTTTAGATCTGTGTGCCTTTGAAATGTGTAAGTAAATCCTTCCACAATGACTTCAGGACATTTTCTTTTCTTCTGAATACACAGGTTTATTCTAGCTTAGCCTAAAGAAAAGTTCCTACCAGGCTCCAAATATCATTTCAATTTGGCCAACTTGTGACCATAGGGAGACTTAAAAAAAAAAAAAAAAAGCTTTTGAATATCTTGTTATGTTTCAATCAGAACAAATAGCAAAATTTCCTGGCAGTATTGAACAACCCCTGGATGAAGAGACATCCCCAAAGAGGATGCAAAAGAAACTACCCTCCCAAGACCCAGAGTTACTCCCAAAGATAACCAAACGAAAGAAAAACAGGAAATTCCCTTGAGAGCTGACAGAAGTCAGTAGGACCCTAGCCACAAATGGAATGCAACCCACAGTTCTGCACAATCAAATTTTGGGGGCCCCACCTAACAGATGGCAAGCCAACTTCTCAGGACACAAATTAAGATGAACAAGAAGGCAATAGATGTCCCTGGGAAATGAAGGATTAATAACTGTTTCTTCCTGCCAATCTGGATTTAGAAAGGAAGGGACAACGTGAAATTTTACTTCCCTCTCTTGACCAGGCACCACAGAAATCTAGGCAGGCTGACGTTGGTGAGGATTCTTACCCTTTTGGGGCCTCTGCCATTTTTCCTAGGATGCCATCTGCAGGCTCTGGAGAGAGGGGGGTGTCCCAGCAGAACTCAGCCTGGTCACCAGAAATTGAGTTCTCACACTGGACCCAGTTTAAGTAGGAACCAGTCCAACTCTGATGTGAAGAGCCGATTCATTGGAAAAGACCTTGTTGCTGGGAAGGATCAAGGGCAGGAAGGAAAGGGGGCAACAGAGGATGAGATGGTTGGATGGCATCACCGACTCAATGGACGTGAGTTTGAGCAAACTCAGGGAGATAGTGAAGGACAGGGAAGCCTGGTGTTCTGCAGTCCATGGGGTTGCAAAGAGTTGGACATGACTTAGCAACTGAACAATTAGCTCAACCCTGGACCCAGTCTGGTTTCTAAAGTAGACCCCATCCAACTTCAGCAATTTCCAGAAAGAAATGGTTAAATGAAGTATAGATGAAGGATGGAGCGCCATTACCCAACACCTCCAGAGGCAGCGAGGAGAAGCTACTCAAGGGACTCCTCAGGAACCTTCACTGATGTTGCTCGTTGCCCTTGAGGGCCGTCAAAGTTCTCCTCGGTTACCTCTTCAGTCATCAGACCTGTGAAAAGATAAACTGAGGCATGATAATAGTCTAAGAGTTTATCTGAGCAAAAATCAAGTTAAATCTAGCAGTTCTGAACCAGAAGCGGTTAGGAGCACTTCTAAGGAGATAATTTCAAGTAGAGAAAAATAATTATATGGAAAAATTATTCACCATAGCAAAAAAAAATCTGAAAACAATTTAAATGTTCAACAGTAGGGATTTCACAAAATGAAAGATTATGTAGTCATGTTTAAAAGGTTTTCAGAGCTTGAAATAATATGGAAAAATATTATGAAGCAAAATTTTTTGTTCTGTAATTATAGCATTTTCTATGTAAAACTGTATAGGAGAAAAAGACAAATGTAAATCCATTGAAATGTTAAAAATGATTCAGAGAGGGTAGTTAGGGGTGATTTTTATTTTTCTTTTTTATACTTTTTTGTATTTTCTAAATTTTCCATAATTAGCTAATATTAATTTAATATTAGGAAAAAGTTTTTTTAAGTAAACTGTGCCTATCATTTTAAAATATAGATGAATTTATGCAATTGGCTAGAGGAAATTAAATCTTTAACCTCTGCCATTTTTCCTCTGTATAAATTCAACTAATAGGAAATCATATTATTTTATTGCAAAAATATTTTTTTCATACCACTTTAATACAAGCAGAAGTGACTTTAATTTGAGTCAAACAAAGTATAATTGTTTTCTCATTTTCTTTTTTTAGCTACTCTGTGCTCTGGCATTTGAGATCTTAGTTCCCCAACCAGGGATCGAACCCACGTACCCTGCCTTGGGAGTGCATAGTCTCAACCACTGGACCACCAGAAAGTCCCTAGAATTGTTTATTCATGATTGCACCCAGATGCAGAAAATTTTAATGGGTTATTGAAAGTAAAGTGTGTGACGTATAACAAAATCAGGCAATTTACAATCTCATTATGGGGCTCATTACTTTTTAAAAGCCCTGATGGACACCTAACCACATGAATAGACTTAGTGTCCCTAATGATAGGACAAATTGACATTCTATTTCTCCTAATGGGATGCTTCATTTACAGATAGGGTGTCTAAACCAAGACATTCTTGACACTGAAAGACACTATTTACAGTTACACCAGGACAGGAGACAAATGGGGATAAATGATCACCCCACTGATGAGGTATTTAGGCCAAAATATTTAATACTTATGTAATCAAAACTTTGACCTAACTTTTGGTTTACATGAAGCACAGGTGATAGAAAAATGAGCTAAATGACCCAAAAGGAAATGGATGGACAGTGGTGGAACCTCCTGCAAGACAACTGGCCTCACCAAAAGGTCAATATACTGGGGAAAATGTTGGGATGAGTAGGACATTCTAGAGTTACAGAGATACAACCAAGTGTAATATATGAACCTTGGTTGGTTCCAGGAGAAACTTGACTCCAGAGTTGGTATCAGGGATTTCTCTGGCAGTCCAGTGGTTAAAACTCCACACTTCCACTGCAGGGGGCATAGGTTCGATCCCTGGTTGGGGAATGAAGATCTCACATGCCTCAAGATGTGGCCAAAAATAAATAAATAAAAATTTTTTTAAAAAGTTTATATCAGAGGGAACTTAAGAGTTGTTTGCATTTTCATATGCAGGATAAATCTAAGTGACTATGTGTGAGAATGTCCTTTTTGCTGGAGATACATGCTAGAATACTTAAAGTGAGATGTCATGATGTCTGCAATACATTATATAAAAGCTTATTCCCTCAGTATATGTGCGTGCTGTGCTATGCTAAGTCAATTCAGTCATGTCCAACTCTGTGTGACCCTATGGACTGTAACCCATCAGGCTCATCTATCCATGGGATTCTTCAGGCAAGAATACTGGAGTGAATTGCCATTCCCTTCTCCAGGTACTCTTCCTGACCCAGGGATAGAATCAGCATCTTACCTTTAACCTGCATTGGCAGGCAGGTTCTTTACCACTAGTGCCACCTGGGAAGCCCACTTTAACACATATGCATACATGTGAAGTAAAAAATGGAAAAATATTAACAATTCTTTATGGTTGTTTATTATACTATTTTTCTAATTTTTTAATGTTTGAAATATCTATAATAAAATTTGGGACCAAAAATTCTCTTAGAAAAATATTCACAGATATCTAGGCTTGCTTTTATGCATTTTGATTTACACCCTTGGGTATTCTGAGTAGAATTTTTATCCTATTCTGTCTGATGTAATTTACTGGACTTTATTTTTATGTGTACTTTGGGATTTGGGAGATTATGTTAAAAATGTGTCTTGATGAAAGAAATGTGCAATTATTGCAAATTGAGTATAAACATTATCCTTTAGTGATCTTTCCACATCTATCTTTTCTAATCAGAGTAGGGCTTATAAATTAAACATATCCTTTTAATCTGCTCATGCATTACGACACAGTGTGTGTGTGTGTGCGTGTTTGTGTGAATGTGTGTGTATTTAAACCCCAGCCTGGCATTTTCTTTGAAATATTGTCATGGCAGAAGATTATTACAGTTATTGATCATGCCTAGAAAGTTGTGAGAGTTCATGTAACTTTATAAAAAACACAGAAAACAAAACTCAAGTTTATAGTCCCTCTTGCTCTATCACCAACCAAAACAGAAATTTCCAAAGCAATGCTTCAAGAGACTATCATATTATCACTATTTTTTTTTAATTTTTTTTTTCATTTACAAGGTTGTCTAAGCTTCCACAGAAATGAGTTTTTCATTACAGAACTAGGTGATATGGAACATAGTTTGGTGACTGGTCACCCCCTGCATCACAGGACAATCTGATGAGACCAACCCATCCAAAATGTGAGATCAAGGATTCAGATTAGAAAGTAAGACATTTTCTTCCACGCCATCATTTCCCAAAGTATGACTCAGAGAGCTAAAAGTTGAAAAAAAAAATTGAAAAACTTGAAAAAAAAATCCTAATAAAATAAGTTTGGGAAATTCTGGGTTAAATAAAGTTAAACTGATCTCTTTACTGTAGGACTTCTGAGAATATTAAATATACTAATGTACTTTGTCAACTTCCACCATTTCCAAAATGTAGTGCCCACAAAATTCTTTTTATTGTTGGAATTCTATTTCAGGAAACCAGTGTTCTGAGAAAAAAGTTTCAAAGATGTTGTTGGAAGATGCTTTTCTGCTTAAAAATTCTCCCACCTCTGACTCTCATCCTCTTCATTGTGAAAAATAGTTACAGCTTATGAAGCATTTGCTATGTGTGAGAGAGGTATTTCACAGATAAGAAAACTGGAAACTGAAGCTCAGAGAGGTTATGTATCTGCTCAGAGTCACAGAGCCACGAAATGTCAGTTGTTATTCTCACCCAGGTCTGACCCCAAAGTTTAAGTTTCTCTCATATCATCAAATTGACCACTTGGGGGGAAAAGGTCAATTCTTTAAAGATGAGATAGAAAATATTTTAACAAATCTAGTTGTAATCTAAAACCCATAATAGACTCTAGTATATACGATCAGCAAGGTCTCTCTGAGGCTGGGATGGAACTTAAGCTACCTGTGTGGTTGATTCCCCACGCTCTGTCTCAGACGAGACTCCAGAATTTGCTTTGAAATGTAACCACCTGCATTAACTGTAATTCACCGGAATGGAGAGATAGGCCATCTTCCTCATACTCTGAGCCGTTTCCTCATTGCCTCTGAGCAGAGCTGGCACAAGTCTTTGTATCACAGGCCAAAACCTCCACGACAGAAAGCAATGAGAGGGTTCCCAGAGGACCGAGCAGAGGGTGAGCATAGTGGAAAAACATCAACCCTGCCAAAGCCACAGGCCAAAATCTGGGACTTCATTAAAAAATAATAATCACCTGGGATTATTCTACCATTGCAAAGATCCCGCACCCCTCTGCAGCCCCTGGGGACTCAGGCAGTAAAGAATCTGCCTGCAATGCAGGAGACCTGGGCTCCATCCCTGCAGAATTCCATGGACAGAGGAGCCTGGTGGGATCACCAAGAGTCAGACATGACTGAGCGACTAACACTTTCACCTTCTTTTCTAACTCCTCTCTCACTTCCAACTCACTGTTCATTCCTACCAGACAGAAAGAAAGAAGAGCTCTAGCTCTCAGAGGCTGTGAAACAGTCCTGAATTTTCTCCATCTCAGCACTCTCTAGTAGAAATGCACATATGTATGTAATGTAACCCACATATATTATTTTTAAATTTGCCAGTGGCAACATTTAAAAAGTACAAAGAAACGATTAAAAAACTAGAAATACTTTATCACTATTCAGATTTCATAAGATTGTAAGTAAGTCGTTCAGTCATGTCTGACTATTTGCCACCCCATGAAATAACCCGCCAGGCTCCTCTGTCCATGGGATTCTCCAGGCAAGAATACTGGAATAGGCAGCCATTCCCACTTCCAGGAGATCTTCCCGGAGATCTTCCCGACCCAGGAATCAAACCCAGGTCTCCTGCATTGCAGGCAGATTCCTTACTGTCTGAGCCACCACGAAGAAGACAGACAGTTGACTAGATTCATACCCAAGTTGTTCCAATCACACTTAAATTTTTTCCAATGACTGACTTGAGCATCAGTTTAAAAGTTTATGTGTACATTGAATCAGATTAAAGCTTAGTTCTTCAGTCCCACGAGCCACATTTTCAGCTCACTGGCCACATTGGACTGGTGGCTGCCCTATTAAGACAGCACAGCTGTGCAAGAGTACTTACTGGGGCCAGCAGTGCCCTCTAAAGGGCATTATGGAAACGTGTGGGAACATGTGCTTTTTTAGTGCCATACTCACAAGAAAGGAACACCATGGTCAGTGGGTGAGAGGACAGGGATATGGACATCCTGCAACGTAAAGGGAAGTTTTGCACAACACAACACTGTCCCACACCTCAGACTACCTCCTAGGTAAAACACCTGTTTATAATTGTCTGAGCCTAGAACCTGTTTATTGGTTTGTTTTAGTGAGGTTGGCAAGTTTGGTTTTAATATACACTTTGAGGGACTGAAATGAACATGGATTAAGAGAAGTTTGTACTCTGTTTTATTCAGAGCTCTACCAAAAACTGCCTACCGTTTTTGAAAAACTGCTTCACAGACTTAGATGTTGCTCCTACCTCAGACAGCATCTGTAGCTGTGGCTTTTCACAGGGGTCCCAGACAACGGGTAAAGCATCTGACGACTTCATGATATCTTCCAGGGAAATCATACCCAAGCATTTGCCATTAAAACACACAGCATTTTATTATCAATTACTTTCCTTTTATTTCTCTTTATATGAGAGCAAAGGTGTTGCATGGGTTTTCAAAGTTATTAATATATTTGCAGGAGGATTATTTAATCTAATAACTTCATTCCAGGATAGTAAAGGGATGTTATGAAGTAAGGGTTAGGGAAGAACACGCATTGTGCCTGATGGATTGAGAACCATTGCTCAGGGAAGGAGCGTGGCTGGCTCAAGCCGATGAAGACTGCCACCTGCAGGAAAGAGAGGCAACTGAAGCCTCATCCCAGACCGCACTTGCAAACTCCGGTGCTGCGCTGTGCTTAAATGCTCATGCGTGTCCGACTCTTTGGACTGTCCGACTCCATGGACTGTAACCCGCCAGGCTCCTCTGTCCCTGGGGATTCTCCAGGCGAGAATACTGGAGTGGGTTGCCATGCCCGCCTTCAAGGGATCTTCCCAACCCAGAGATCCAACCCAGGTCTCCTTCATTGCAGGCGGATTCTTTACCAACTGTGCTCCCAAAGTGCTGCCTCAATCAAACAACTGTGTTCTTCGCACCTCCCAAGTCCAAAGCCTTGTGCTGGAAGACACTCACACTGCTAGATCAGTGACGTGATCAGACCATGGCTCTGCTCCCAAGGAGCTCACAGTCCGGGGTGGGAAAGCATGTGGGTCTGGGGGAGGGGAATCAGTTCATGTGGGCACAAATAATCAGCTGGTCAGAGACACCCCCACCCTCACTGAACCTCCACCCCCCAGCCACTTCAAACCTTTCTGTTAACAACTTGGCCAGGTTAGTTGATGTGGGAAAATATAAGAAAGAGTGTTAAGTTTTCTGCAAACGTATTTCATATTTTTTTCCAAATTTATATCAACTTAGAAAAACATACACAAGTGACACACGAATATAGCCTTTTGGAGGATAAACATTTTAAATTTGAAAGGAATAAAGAAGAAAATTAACTGTTTCCTTCACTCTACCTAAAAAGTTACCTGAAATGTAACTGTTACTAATACCCCTGGAACATGACCTTCCCAACATTTTTTGCATTTATATACATGTGTATGCCACCCAGGTGGCATAGTGATAAACAATCCTCCTGCCAATGCAGGAGACACAGGAGACGTGGGTTCAATCCCGGGGTCGGGAAGATCCCCTGGAGGAGGAAATGGCAACCCACTCCAATATTCTCGCCTGGAAAACCCCATGGACAGAGGAGCCTGGCAGGCTACAGTCATGAGGTCGCAAAGAGTCAGACACAACTGGGCATGCATGCATGCACATATATGTATATGCAGATACAAATAGATGGTTTTGTTTTTTAGGCACAAGTGAAGTTATACATACAGATATGCATATGTATACAGGTATAATTTCATTTATGTTTAAATATATTAATTTTTCTGAATTTAAAAATATAACGTAGAGATCTTTCCATATCAATACAGGTAGATTTCCCCTGCATTGATTTTGTGACTCCATACTAACTCAGTGTAAAAAATTATTCATTCTTCAATAAATATTTATTAATCACCTACTATTTGTTGGAAACTATTCTAGGTGCTAAGGATGTAAGGGTAAACAACAAAAGCAAAAAGAAAGGCAAAAATCCTTGTTTTCCTGGAGCTTACATTCCAGTGGAGAGAAAGAAACAATACACTTAATAAATGAGTTCATATATTACATATGAAAAAGCAATTATTGCTATGGAAAAAATAGAACAGGATAAAGAAGTTTGGGAATCCTAAACTGAGAGTGGGGAGAATTGCAGTTAAAAACAGGGTGGATATAGCAGGCCTCAGTCGGAAGCAGGCTTGAGTAAATGAGAAAGGGAGCTATGAGAACATTGGAGGAAAGAGTTTTCCAGGCAGCAGGAACAGCCTGTGCAAAGGTCCTGAGGTAGGAATGTGATTAATAGGCTCAAGAAACTGCAAGGATGCTACTGCAGCTGGGTAGGGCAAAAATGGAAGCAGGAAGACCAGGTTGAAGGTGAGTGCAAATATCTATGAAAGATGATAATATTTTAAGATCAGGGTGGTAGCAGGTGATGAGAACTTGCTACATTCTGCATATATTTTGAAGGTAGAGTCAACAGGAATTACTGAAGGTGTTCACATGGGGAGTGAGAGGGAGAAAAAATGAATCAGAGATGATTTATCCTAAGCATGTGGAGGTACTCTGCGGCACTAACTGTCCTGTACCATAAGTAATGTAAACTGCTCCTCATAAACTAACATTTAGGTTATTTCTGGGTTTTCTCTATTATAAATGATCTTTCAAAGATTATCCTCTTACATGTACCTTTATGCACATCCAATTGGGTTTCCCAGTGAACAGTTTCACTCTTCTCTCACCTTTGAAATGAGCTGATCTAACCTGATCCACCAGGGAGGAGAGGAGTGTGCTCGGGACATGCAAAGGAATCAGTGCGTGACGTCAAATTAAGCGTGAAGAGAATGTTTCTCTTCTCTTTTATACTTGCCCTTCTTGCACCATTCTGTCCCCCAATTAATACTGTGCATGATAGAACCACATAACAGCTCATATTTTTGAGCACTTGAGTGCCAAGCACAGTTGACTAGCATTATCTCATTTTTACACTAATTACAGCATGGGGCTTCCCTCATAGCTCAGTTGGTAAAGAATCTGCTTCCAATGCAGGAGACCCCAGTTCAATTCCTGGGTCAGGAAGATCCACTGGAGAAGGGATAGGCTACCCACTCCAAGGATAGGCTTAGCTGGTAAAGAATCCGCCTGCAACACAGGAGACCTGGGTTTGATCCCTGGGTTGGGAAGATCCCCTGGAGAAGGGAAAGACCACCCACTCCAGTATTCTGGCTTGGAGAATTCCATGGACTGTATAGTCCAAAGAATTGGTCGCAAAGAATCAGACATGACTGAGCAACTTTCACTTCACTTCACACAAATGACCACACTATGAAATAAATGTTTACGTCCATTATATAGGTAAGAAGTAATAAGACCTTGTAGGGGACAAATGCACCCCAAGGTCACACATATATAACTGCTGGAACTTGCATTTGAACCTAGACGTGGAGCTTACATCCTCAGCAACTGCATTGGGCAGCATCTAGTATAAATAAACTTCTACCTTTTCCCTGTGACTCTTTTTCTCTGGGACAAAATACCTTGGATTCCATTTACAGTAAGTATTGTGCCTGGCCCCCTAAAAGGCAGTGCAGGGTGATGCAAAGGGCACAGGCTCTGGAATCAGCTCCTTCTGACTGTGTGATCTTGGGTGAATGGTTTAACCCCACCCCTACCCCACCAAACCTCAGAGAAGTAGGTCAGGACCCTGAGAAAACAAAACAAACATGGCTAATTTCCTATGGGGACTTGTGAGTAGAAAAACCTCTTAAAGATTTTAGATCCAAGTGTCTTGTTTGTGGCTAAAGACAGACAGTGAGGTCCAGAGTCTCTACTGGAGAAATTTAGATCATTCTCTCCACTTCCTATGGTCTCCCTGCTACAGACAAGTTTCCTTGGAAATGCAGCATCCTTCCTATCTCCTCTCTTCAAGACCTACTCTCTATCCTATGTTAGAGCTGCCACCAAAGTCATAAAAAGATTTCAGGGCTGGTGGACGAGTGGTTAAGAGTCAGCCTGCCCGTGTAGGGGACATGAGTTGGATTCCTAGTTCGAGAAGATCCCACAGGCCGCAGAGCAACTAAGCCTGTGAGCCACTCCTGAGCCCCGAGAGCTCGTGCTCCACAACGAGAGGAGACACAGCAACGATGAGTAAGTAGCTGCTGCTGGCAGCAACTAGAGAAAGCCCACACAGCAACAAACATCCGGATCTGTCCAAAAAAACTCATCTACTAACTCAAATCCCAACTCAATCCACAGGACTGCTGTGGGACTCAAGCCCTTAGGACTCGCTGAGCCTGTTTTCCCATCTCTGAAAGCATCAGTAGCCCAAATAAACTCCAAATTCTCTCTCAGAATGAACATCCTACAGCTCTATCTCCAGTGGTGATGGGAAGAGAGAGAGTGATGGATATGGTGAACACAAAGAATCTTGCCTCCTACCTATATTTATTGATTTGTCAGAGGCCACAATTGATTGTCTTCCTCTGGAGCAGATGCTCAAGTGCTATTCACGCAGCAAAAGCCATTTTTTGCCTGAGGAAACAAAGTGTTCTGGGAAATTTCACAAAAATTGATCTTAAATTGTCTAAAGAGCCACAAATTCACATCAAGCAGGGCATTCCATGAAGCCTGAGGTCCCAAATGTTGTCTGTAAGTACTTCCTCCCCACTCCACCCCCCAGCCTGCCGTGAAAATTTTACAACACTTCGGAGATGTGTCCTAGACTGCCTGGTTTAACCATCAGCTGTGTGCCAAAGGCTGAGGAGCGGGGGTGACTGAAGGTGAGGTAGCTCTGGTTACCCGCAAATGCAGGCAGCTGATTCTATGTGAACACAGGTCTCCGGCCAGAGGGGTACTGAGTGCTGAACACAGAAGTCTGGGAGAGTGACATCACCAGACCTAAACCCCCAGCCCAGGGCCACTCCCATCCACCCCAGATCACCCTAGAAACACACACACTGGCCCCACCTGTACCCCACACCAGCCAATCATCACCACGGAGGAAACCTGGGCGACAGAAAAAGACCCAGAGGAGGGGCTGGGACCCTGGACTCCTGTCCCAACGATTGGTGAGTCCTGACTCTAGAAATGTCCTTTTCTGGGCCTTACTTGCCCAGTTACTTGCACATTGCCAGTATCTGGACGTGAGCTTGTTCACTCTGACAATCTGCAACTCCCTGGTGTGAAGAAGCTCCATCTGCCTCCCGAGGAGCTATGCTGCCTTCTGCAGTCTCTACCAGGCTTGGCTGCTGCTGCTGCTGAGTCGCTTCAGTCGTATCCGACTCTGTGCGACCCCACAGACGGCAGCCCACCAGGCTCTGCCGTCCCTGGGGTTCTCCAGGCAAGAACACTGGAGTGGGTTACCTACATTATTTGTCTGTCCTGCACAATTTCCCAGACCCGTTTTTGGGAGTCTCTCTTCCCCTGCTCCATGAGGTCCTCAAGGAGGCAAAAGACCCCACCACCCTGGCCATGGTGATTGGTTCAGGACCAGGCAGGTGAACTTGGAATAAATCAGATGCTTGCCTGATGCTTCTGTCACCTATTGCTCAAGGCCACGCTGCCTTGAATTTCAGTGTAATGGCTTTAAGCCGCAGCCGCTTTCTTCTCCCTGAAGACTCTGGCTGGAACTGCAGTCATCCGGAGGCTGGCCTTGGCCGGACCACCTGGGACCCTCGCTGCACCCAGCAGGTTCACTCACGCTGGCTGTCGCTGCTGTGTGGCTGCTGAAGACTCTGCTGGGGCTGTGGGCTGGAGGGAGCATCTGGTGTCTCCATGGGGCGTGGACTTTTTAGGGCATGTCAGTTGGGTTCCAAGAAGGAACATTCCAAGTAGGCAAGTCTCAATTGACCAGCAATTTATCAAGCCTCTGTTTACCTCACACTTGCAAAAATCCCATCAGTCAAAACATGTTCCATGTCCAAGTTCAGAGTCACTGAGGGATGGCCCCACACAGCAGTGTGAGTACCAGAAAACCTGGTTCTTTATGGTCACTGATTAACCAATAAGCTTCCTATGGTACTGATGCTGACACGAGTTGCTCTCACTCACCTCTTGCCAAAATATTCAAGACTGATAGTCAAAAGGTTTGAATCCAAGTCTTATCTTTACTACATGCAGCCAAAAAGTTAACTGATATGAGATTCAGTTTTTCATCCTTAAAATAGAGATAATATCCAGTTCAGAATACCATTATAAAAAGTAAATAAGATGAAAATACCCCAGATATTTGAAAAATCCTAACATACTATACATGTAGATGTCCAATACAAATAGGACATTTCATACATGATGATGATAGATGTGATGATGCAGCAGGGAAAACAAAGTTTAAATCATTTCAGTTTGTAATTCATTCATTTCACAAACAGCTCTTAGATATCTACTATGTGTACAACACTATTATAACTGGCCGGCTATAGAGTGGGAGGAAATGCCCAAACCCCCAAAGAATTTAGAGTCCAATAGAAGAAAAGTGAATATATGTGCCTAGTAATGACTATATATATGTATATATACATGAATATAATAGATATATTATATATTCTTTTATATATATATGCTTCCCAGGTAACTCAGTGGTAAAGAATCTGCCTGCCAATGCAGGAGACACAGGGGATGGGAAGATCCCCTGGAAGAGGAAATGGCAACCCACTCCAGTATTCTTGCCTGGGAAATCCCATGGACGGAGGAGCCTAGTGGGCTACAGTCAGTGGGATCACAAAGAGTCAGACATGACTGAGCAACTGACTATATATATACATATACATATACATATACATATATTCATTAACCTAAAGCTAAAAAAAATGCTGTCTCACAAGAGGAATAAAACTTTCTATGGAATAAATAATTCTAAGTTGAATAGTGGGGGATGAGGGGGAGAGAATGAGGACATCTCAGAAAATATGGTACTTAACCTGGGCCATAAATAATGTGTTGGCTTTTATACATATAGAGGAGGCAAAAGGCATTCAGGAGAGTGGGCACCAAAAGAACAAAGGCACTTAGTAAGAAAAAGTAGGTGCTTAGTAAGAAAAAGATACAGACAAATGAATAAATGGTGTTCCAAGGATAGCACACAATCCAGTACTTCTGCCATAAAGGGAAGATGAGTGGGAACAGTGAGATATAAACTGGAGGAATAGACAGGGATCACATTATGAAGAGCCTTGAATGCCAGCCCTAGGATTTCAGCATTTATTTCAATAGAGAGTCAGTGAAGATCCTAGAGAATAATAATGGCAAGATCAAAACCATGTTTTACAAAGATCAATCTGGTGATAAAGAGGGATGAACCTATACTTCCCTTTATAGAAGCAGTCCTCCACCTGTCTTGTTCTATGGAGTATTGGGGGGCCTTATACCCCTATTCTCTCATTCTGCTCCAAGGTGGGCAGATGAATCAACTTGACCAATGGGACAATTTCATCCCAGTAGCCGGTTCAGGGAGACGTTTCTGATTAGAGCTAGGTCAGCTGAAGTTTATGGTCACCAAGAATAAAACTAACAGGGAAGAAAAAAGACAATAGACAAAGGAAATCCATGACGAATGGCTTCATTTGAGCTCCTGGACAAAGCTACCTGAAAGTAATGTACCCCTAAATTTCCGTCACATTGGAAGTGATCCAATCACATTCCATTTGAACTGGTTTTCTTTTAGTGAAGTGATTCAAGACTTCATATAGTCAGGCACTATGTGAATCCCTTATCACATTCATTCACTTAAGAAATATGTCTAAGTGCCTACTGTGTGTTAGACACTATTCTCGGCACTGGAAAAAGAGTGTGGGGCGGGGGGGGGAACAGCCAAATATCCCTGTCCTCATGGAATGTATATTCTAGAGTGAACAAGGAGGGTAGGTCAAATGGGATTAGAACAATAACTGGGCACGGGCAGGATCCCAGGGGGCTTAATATAATTTTGTTTAGTTATTTTTGGTTGTGCTGGGTCTTCTTTGCTGCATGTGAGCTTTCTCTAGTTGCGCTGAGTGGGGGCTACTCTCTAGTTGCAGTGCATGCGTTGCTCATTGAAGTGGCTTCTCTTGTGGAGGAACACAGGCTCTAGAGCATGTGGGCTCAGTAGCTGTGGCTCTCAAGCTTAGTTGCTCCAGCTTGTGGGATCTTCCCAAAGCAGGGACTGACCCGGTGTCCCCTGCATTGCAAGACACTTAACCCCTGGACCACCAGGGAAGCCGAGGGTTTACTAGGCCATTTTGAGAACTAAACCTTTGTTCAAGGTCAGGAAGCCACTGGAGAGTTTTGAGTGGAGGAGAAGCATGCATCATGCTGATTTCAAAGGCCCGCTCTGGTTACCACATTGAGTGTGGAGAAGGTCACCAGTGAAAGCACATGGAATCAAGAGAGAGAGGCTGGTGGCTAGGTCCATGGTGGCAGCCGCGAAGGTGGTAAGATGTGATCAGCATCAGAATCAGTGTCGGGGAGGCGCCAACGTTTTCCCTCACCTCAAAGGACAAAGTTTTTATTAACAGATGTTGGGGAAGGCCGAGAGAGGAGTGAGAATGAGGGAGAAGGTCAGGCATTTGTCGCCATCAAGTTAACTTAGTTGCCTGTTAGACTTCTAGGTGGCCAAATCTTCGGGTCTCCACTCCAGAGGACATGTGTGGACTGGGTTACACCCCTGCACTGGCCTCAGAGAAAGATCAAGGGAAAGGTGCTCTAATCGCCTTACTTCTCCTCTGTCGTTCCTTCTCCTGCTTGTTCCTGCAGTTGCCCGACAAGGCAGTGAGCTCAAAGGTGCTTTCCTCTAGTCTCAGAGGATGTTCTATGTTCTAACAATCCGACCCAGGAGACTTTTCTTCTTAAGTTGTCCAAGTGAAAAGTTCAACTCTAGGTAGGGATCCAAGAACTTAGGGATGACCATATGCAAACAACAAAAACACTCACTCAGGTTCCCATAGGGAACCACGTTTCCTCCCTGAGACGTGTCAGGAGACCTGGGATTCCCGAGTCGCACATGAGGAGGAGGGAGACAGACGCCCAGAGCAAGGCCAGGGTGGCGGGGGCAGAGGCGGTGCCCCAGCACAGTCCCGGTGGCTTTCATTAGCTGATGAAGACTGAAACACTCAGGTATCTTTTTTAAGCTTAAAATAGGAACAATGAATATGGAGGGAATCTTTTAAATGTTAATAGAAGCGGTATTAAGGAAGAAAATTGAACCTATTGTTTCGCAAACAGCTGGCTCTGCGGAAGCAAATTCAGTGTGTGTTTCTGAGAGTTCCTTTCAAAATATGCTTAATTATAATAAGCAAAAACTCCAGGGAGGCGCACTCTGGGGAAAAGACTGTGGGACTGAGAATCAGAAGATCTGGCTTCCAACTCAATCGCAAATCACTGACTTCTGAATGGCATTTTCTAACACGCAGATTCTAACAGCTATCCAGCATGGGGAGCTCCGCTCAGCACTCTGTGATTCAGATCCCCAGCCTGTCCCTCACCGGCTGGGTGACTTGGAACAAATTCCTCACCCTCTCTGCGCTGTTGCCTCAATAGCAAAATGAGGATTATGTTGTTAGCTTCTAACCTTATCAAGAGGGTGAGCAAGAAGATTAAGTGGTCTTTGATACATGAAACGCTTAGCACACAATAAGCACTTAATAATTATCTGTACTTATTACCAACATGTATAACTCTCATAACACAGCCAGAAAGTGTGTGCTCATTATTACTGCCATGTTACGGCTGTCAAATGAGAGTGACGGGTAACTTATCTAAGATCACACGTACATGTGTGCACAGTCGCTTCAGTCGTGTCTGACTCTTTGTGACCCCGTGGACTGTAGCCCGCCAGGCTCCTCTGTCCAGGGATTCTCCAGGCAAGAATACTGGAGTGGGTAGCCATTTCCTTCTCCATGGAAGGTTCCCTGCCCAGGGATCGAACTCAAGTCTCCAGCATTGCAGGCAGATTCTTCACCATCTGAGCCATCAGGGAAGCCCCATCTAAGATCACACTGATGGTTAAATAATAAATACCACTAGTTAAGTAGTAAAGAATGTGGACATGTTCATTATTTATACATTTAATGCTGGAGAGACCTTTTGGTTTTCTCGCTGATGGTGAGCTCACTTCACAGCTCCCCCACCACTTCGTTCTGCTCCTCAGCTGAGCTGCAATGAACTTTGATTCCCCAGGCAGCTGCTCCCACCAAACATCTGTTTTTCACTCCCATGTCACATGTTTGGAGAAGTCTTGCCTGACCGTCAACCTAAAGCAGTCCCTACCACCCCCATCCCTGATAACTCGACCCTGCCCTATTTTCTTTACTGACCTTACTCGTTATTTTGGTCATTTGGTTGTTGTCTGTCTCTTCCCAACAGAACTTCAGCTCGTTGAGGACAAGGACTTCGACTGACTTCTTTACACTCAATCCACATGGCCTCGAATAGCACCCAGCACGCAGCAGATGCTCAATAAATGAAAGATGAGTGAGAGACAGTCCCTCTTTGTCTGAGCATTCAGACTGCAGCCTCATTTCACTTCTCCTATAAATTCTTCTCAATTAGTCTTTTTCTTAGATCTGCCAACAGATGACCAAGGAGTTGAAATGAATGGTCCTGCTCCCTTTACTGCCCCCCATTAATTCCTCTCTCTCACACATTTACAAGACTAACGGGTCAGGACGATCAAGCGTGATTTTCTCCTCTCCCTGAGGCTGGCACTAAATTGTGAGGATTAACGAGATTCCCATTGCTCTCACTCATTCTAAGTGTCACGCTGAGGCTGAACCAATATTGGGACTCATATAGTACATTGAGTTCATTTCGTTCCTATGCTGTTGTCCCTGCAAGCAGAGTTTCTGTCAAGTTTGTTTTAATAACAGGGTTCCAGAGGGAAAATGCCAACTGAATTCATTACTAAAATAAATTGAAACTACATAAGCAGGCTGGAGGGGAAGAGGCATCCAAGAAACTTTATCTTCTCAAACTCGGGAGCTGGTCATAAATTGACAATCAGTAAAACGCATGCCACCTCTCCTTGGGAAATAAGTCCTTTTGACTGGCACCCTCAGACCACAACTTGACCTTTGTGAATCTAAATCACTCTCTACACTAACCATGCAAAGAGAATCTTTTTGCCCAGAGATTTTCATTTTCCTTCTTTTCAAGAATTCCCCACTGCCCATAAAAATAATGTAAGTATAAATAATGACACAATACTATAGCATCTCTATAGTATCTGCTGTTGCAGTGTCTAGGATACTGTGTTGCCAATTAACTGCAGTGCCGACCTGCACTCTGACTGTGGAGATAACACAAAACATGTAAATCACCTCACTGTAAATTGCAATACGTGCTATGGCTGAGGCCGAGGGACCTGCTTTACATAAAGCAGATAAGAAGATTGAAGGTAAGATTGAAAGGATAAGAAGGTGAAGTGTGAAGTGTGAAGCTATGTGAAGTGTGGGTACATGAGTGTGTGCACATGGGCACACACATGTCCATCAACAGTCACATCCCTGCTCTGTGGATGAGGAGATCGAGGCCCTGGGAGGTTACATTTCCTGCCCAAGTTTACTCACTCTTTACAAGACAAGGTTTGTAAACCCATCTACCCTAACCCCAAGTAACACACTCTTTCCACAGTTCTGCCCTTTTCTTGCATAAACCAGAGAAGATGAAGGACCTATACTTAATTGGGGGAAGAGGTTAATTTCCTTTCCCTGCACATTGTGGTTCATGGCTGAGCAAGACTTAGCAAGTCTGCTGCGGCAGCTGTTTGGGAAAGATTTTATCTCAACCACAGAGGGGAAGTAAGAGAGGCTAAAATGAAAGGAAGACAAGACGGCCAATAAAACTGATACCTGGAGAAATCGTGGCTGACAAGGGCCCAAGGAAGTACATAGAAGATGAAACACAGGAAGAACTGAATTGAGACCAAGACAGAACGGAGCGAAGCCCCCAGTTCACTCCTCTGTGTGGGCATGTTTGCTCTCTTCAGTCATGTTTGCGACCCCATGGACTGTAGTCCACCAGGCTTTTCTCTCCATGGGATTATCTAGGCAAGAATACCAGAGGGGGTTGCCATGCCCTCCTCCAGGGGAATCTTCCTGACCCAGGGATCGAACCTGCATCTCTTACATCTCTTGCATTGGCAGGCAGACTCTTTACCCCTGAGCCAGCGGGGAAGCCTCCTCTGTGGGCAGTGCTTAGACACTGGCTGAATTTTCAAGTCCATTTCTGATTCCCCCTAAGGTCCCACAGCTAGACGACTTTTTCCCATGCTCTTCCTTATTTATCAAAAAGTGTGTATTTATTGAGTATGTTCTTCTTTTTAATTTTATTTTATTTTTGGCTGCACTGAGCGGTTTGCACAATCTTAGTTTCCCAACCAGAAATTGAACCCAGGTGCCCGGCAGCAGAAGCACAGAGTCCTGTACCATTGTTGGACAACTGGGGAATTCCCTATGCAGTGTATTCTATTTTGGGGGGGTGGGGGCTGTGCAACGGGGCATGTGGGATCCCACCCACACCCCCTGTGGTGGAAGCATGGAATCTTAACCACTAAACCACCAGGGAAGTCCCTACTGAGTATACTCTAATATTAGACAGTGATGATCCAAAGATGAATGAAGTACTCAGTGACTGGTCCTGTCTAAAACAGGGTTCATCTTGGACTCCCCAAGACAGTCAGCAAGCATTCAAGCCAGAGGCCCTGTGAGTTCCACCCATGAATGCCCCTCTATCCCAGTTAGGTGCCACCTCTGAAAGTACGCAGGTGGATCAATCAGATCATTTTAGCCACCTGCCCTCAGGGCCTGGTGAGGGACACCGTTACAACCCAGCGGACTGTTACAACCCAGTCAGGTTGTAGTGGACAGTTACAACCCAGTCGGGCAAGAGCTGTGGGAGAGAGAAGTGCAGGAGTCCACAGGACCAGAATCGGGGAGTCTTATCCCTGAGCAGCGGTCAGGAAGGCTTCCTGTGTGAAATACCCCTTCTTTCTTTCCTTCAACAAATAATTAGAGAGCCTCTGGTATGCGCCAGACACTGCTCTAGGTGATAGGAATCCAGTGATGAACATAAATTCCTGTCCTTATGGAGCTGGGATCCCCAGGTGGCGCTAATGGTAAAGAATTCACCTGCCAATGCAGGAGATGTAAGAGATGAGGGTTCGATCCTTGAGTTGGGAAGATCCCCTGGAGGAGAGCATTGCAACCCACTTTAGTATTCCTGTCTGGAGAACCCCACGGACAGAGGAGCCTGGCGGGCTACAGTCAATAGTGTCGCACAGAGTCAGACACGACTGAAGAGACTTAGCCCTCATGGAGCTAATATCCAAAGGCAGTAGGAGACAATAAACAAATAACCAGCAGACACATCATGTAAGTAATTTAATAGAAGGTGTTAGGTGTTTTGAAGAACACAAAGCAAAGTGGAGGGAACGACGGTGACAGATCGGCAGGGAAGCTACGCTGGACGGGGCGGACCGCAAGAGCACTGCAGAAGAGCCCTAAGCGTCCTGAGGAGCCAGCCACGTGGACATCTGGGGAAGAGGGTTCTAGGTGGAGGCAGTGGAAAGGCCTAAGGAGGGCAGGCTTCCCTGGTGGCGGAGTGGTTAAGAATTCACCTGCCATTGCAGGGGACATGGGTTCAGTCCCTGGTCTGAAAAGATCCCACATGCCACGGAGCTGCTAAGCCCATGCTCCACAGCTGCTGAGCCCATGTGCCGTAGACCCCTGATCTGAAACGAGACAGTAGCCGCTGCAGTGAGAAACCCAAACACCGCAACAGAGTAGCTCCCACTCACTGCAACTAGGGAAAGCCTGCACACAGCAACGAAACCCAGCACAGCCAAAATATAAATTTAAAAAGAAAGAAAGAAAGGCCTAAAGAGGGGATAAGTGTGGCCTAGTCAAGAAAATGCAGGACAGCCACTGTGACCAAAGTCATCAAAGGCAGAGAGGAAGGACCAGAGATGAGATGGGAGATACAAGCGATATTGATACCCAAGATCCTGGTGTGCCTGTGGGATTTTATTTCCAGCGCAGTGGGAAGTCATTGAAATACTAAGAAAGATACTGATGTGCTCTGGTTTACATTTTGAAAAGGTAACTCTGGTCAAATGGTTTTTAAGCACAAGGAACTATGTGTGCATACTCAGTCACTTCAGTAGTGTCCAACCCTTTGTGACGCTATGGACTCTATAGCCCACCAGGCTCCTCTGTCCCTGGGATTTTCCAGGCAAGCATAATGGAGTAGCTTGCCATGCCCTTCTCCAGGGGATCTGCCCAACCCAGGAACTGAATCCAGGTCTCCCGAATTGCAGGCAGAATCTTTACTGCTGAGCCCCAGGGGAAGCCTCACATGGATTGTGAGCATTTTTTTAAATGAACTTTTATTTTGGAATAATCTTAGGTTCTTGGAAAAGCTACAAAAATGGTAATGGTACACAGACTTCCTATACCCTTCACCCAGTTTCTCCTATTGTCACATCTTACATAACCATGGTGTACTCAGCATAAGGAAAACACTAACAAATGATAGATTACCATACCATTAACTAAACTACAAACTTCATCTGGATTTCACCAGTCTTTCCACTAATATCCTTTTTCTCTTCCAGGATGCAACTCAGGATAGTGCCATGTCTTTAGGCCTACCCTCTTTTAAATAGTCTATCTTTGAGGAAATACTCAAGTCAGATAGAATCTGCTTCTCTGTATTGTAACTGAAAGTCTGGACAGATAAGAGAGGTGAAGTGGTTTCAGGCAGATAACTTCTGTAGGCTACTTCAGTCCTCTAGTCAAGAGATGTTGGTACCTACCCCCCAAAAAAAAAGGATGGGGAGTCAGTTGAGTCAATACAGTCACATCTCTTGCTATCACCTCATAGAATAATGGTAATTTTAACATCCCCAAATTAGGAAGAACATAGTCTCAGAATAGACAGCCTTCTAAATTTAGCTCCATGCTGAAGCTGAAGCTCCAATACTTTGGACACCTGATGTGAAGAGCCAACTCATTGGAAAAGACCCTGATGCTGGGAAAGATTGAGGGCAGGATAAGGGGGCAACAGAGGGTGAGAGAATTGCATAGCATCAGCAACTTAATAGACCAATACAATACAATAGAATTTGAGTGAACTCCAAGAGATAGTGAAGGACAAGGAAGTCTGGTATGCTGCAGTCCATTGGGGTCACAAAGTCGGACACAATTTAGCAACTGAACAACAACAACCGAAGGTAAAGAATCCGCCTGCAATGTAAGAGACCCAGGTTCAATCCTTGGGTCAGGAAGAACCCCTGAAGGAGGGCATGGCAGCCTACTCCAGTGTTCTTGCCTGGAGAATCCCATGGACAGAGGAGCCTGGAGGGCTCAAAGACTTGGACTCAAAGTCACAAAGACCTGGACACAACTGAGTAATTGACACTTTCACTTCACATGGTCTCAGAACAGACAGTCTTTTAAATTTGCTTTCAGTTCCGTTCAGTCACTTAGTCGTGTCTGATTCTTTGTGACCCCATGAACTGCAGCATGCCAGGCCTCCTTGTCCATCACCAACTCCCGGAGTCCACCCAAACCCATGTTGATTGAGTTGGCGATGTCATCCAACCATCTCATCCTCTGTGGTCCCCTTCTCCTCCTGCCCTCTATCTTTCCCAGCATCAGGGTCTTTCCCAGTGAGTCAGCTCTTCGCATCAGGTGTCCAAAGTATTGGAGTTTCAGCTTCAACATCAGTCCTTCCAATGAACACTCAGGACTGATCTCCTTTAGGATGGACTGGTTGGAACTCCTTGCAATCCAAGGGATTCTTGAGTCTTCTCCAACACCACAGTTCATAAGTATCAATTTTTTGGCACTCAGCTTTCTTTATAGTCCAATTCTTACATCCATACATGACCACTGGAAAAACCATAGCCTTGACTAGATGGACATTTGTTGGCAACGTAATCTTTCTGCTTTTTAATATGCTGTCTAGGTTGGTCATAACTTTCCTTCCAAGGAGTAAGTGTCTTTTAATTTCATGGCTGCAATCACCATCTTCAGTGATTTTGGAGCTCAAAAAAATAAAGTCAGCCACTGTTTCCACTGTTTCCCCATCTATTTGCCATGAAGTGATGGGACTGAATGCCATAATCTTAGTTTTCTGAATGTTGAGCTTTAAGCCAACTTTTTCACTCTCCTCTTCCATTTTCATCAAAGGCTCGTTAGTTCTTCTTCACTTTCTGCCATAAGGGTGATGTCATCTGCATATCTGAGGTGATTGATATTTCTCCCGGCAATCTTGATTCCAGCTTGTGCTTCCTCCAGCCCAGCGTTTCTCATGATGTACTCTGCATATAAGTTAAATAAATAGAGTGACAGTATACAGCCTTGACGTACTCCTTATCCTATTTGGAACCAGTCTGTTGTTCCATGTCCAGTTCTAACTGTTGCTTCTTGACCTGCATACATATTTCTCAGGAGGCAGGTTAGGTGGTCTGGTATTCCCATCTCTTGAAGAATTTTCCACAATTTATTGTGATTCACACAGTCGAAGGCTTTAGCATAGTCAATAAAACAGAAATAGATGTTTTTCTGGAACTCTCTTGCTTTTTCAATGATCCAGCAGATGAAACACTTAATACATGACTCAGAATTTTTGTATTTTGTCTGAGAAGAAGAGCAGAACTTAATATGAAATTATACTGATCCGGCCTACAGAATCTCCTCTGGGGACAAATGGTCCTCAAAAAATTGTGGGTTTACAGAATTATAGTACTTAATCAACAAACATTTATGGAGCACCTTCTATGTTTCAGGCACTACCTACAGCCTATGTGAACATCAGAAAAGCTCTGATTTTAGAAGCACAATACAGACCAAAGAAAATGAAATAACTAATTGCACAATGACCTATTCAGAGGTTTATTACTAACTTGATAGAGCCAGTGATTACAGGCAACTTGACGTTGACGGATTGGCTGTTAATTGAGCAGAACAATGGGAGTGCTGCAAAGGAGATTATATCTGGGATGGGAAGGGTGGCCACTCCCCTTCTTGGGAAAAAGGTCTCCTGTGGGAGGTGGGGCCATCAGCACAAGGTAAAGAGGAAAGCAAGTTGGGGGCAACTTCAGCTGTGTCTACACCTAACCTTCACCTACATGCAGCTGTCTTTATAATCTGCCTCTAGCGCAGCATCTTCCCTATTCTTTCCTGATCAATCCAGTTGGTCTAAATGGGGAGTCAAAGGTTAGGGAGTCCCTAAGTAGGAGATCTTAGACCAGCAGATAAAAATCTTCATCCAAGTTAAGAAGATTAGAAAATAATAACACATACTACTGAGCCCCTACAATAAGCACAGCAGATAAAGATGAACAGCTCCTCAGCTGCATCCTCCCCAGTAACAGAGGTGAAGGATGAGGAGCAGAGAGTGAGGGCAACTCAGCAATTCTGGGCTCCAGGGATTACAGTCATGCTTTCCTGAGTCTGTGAGAGATGGCTGAAGACAAAATCAGGTCACTGATAAACCGGTGCTTTTTGCTTCCTTGTCCCAATGCTATAGTTTGAGAAGCAGCAGTTACTTTTAAATAGTGGCTTGGGGACTTCTCTAGCAGTTTGTGGTGAACATTTCATCTTCGAATGCAGGGGCTGGGGATTCAGTCCCTGCTCAGGGAGCTAAGACCCCATATGCGCCCAGAGCAAAAAAATCATTAAAAATTAAATAATTTTTAATGAAATTAAATCATTAAACCCAAAGCAGGTCTGTAACAAGTTCAATAAAGACATTCAAAATGATCTATGTTAAAAAAAAAAAAAAAACTCAAAAAAGTGAGCAGTGACTTGGAGACTTCTTGCATCAGGATCACCAAAGGAGCTTGGAAAATGAAAATTCTACATCCTTCTCCCAGGCCTTCTAAATCAGAATTTCCAGAACTTGCATTTTATATGAGCTTCCCACGTGATCTTGACCCACCTGAAATAGGAAAAACTGCCGTCCTTCAAGCCACCCGACCTACGTGTCTAGACGGTTGTGATGACAGAAGTGTGGGGAAGATGCAGATGACGGGGAGGAGGTCTAGCAGGAGGCGACAGATGGAGGCAGGAGCAGGGGCATTCCCACCACCATGCCCATGCTGTCCTTCCAGGGAGAGTGTGGTCAGGCTTCGATTATCTTAAACAGTCTATGGATATTCTGTAACTCCCTCTAATTATTGCTACTGCTTGACTTGATCTTTCTGAGGTTACTGTCCACCTTGATTGTCTAGGGACCTGTGGGCTGAAAACTTGAAAAACCAGAGATTAACCCTCAAGATTCTGATTTTCACAAAGAAGTTTCCAGAACAAAACCTAAGCTGATGAGCCCTGCTGGTTAGGAACATAGATTCTAGACTCTAGAGGACTGTGTGTCCTTGGACACCTTGTGCCTCAGTTTCCTCGTCTGTACAGTGGGTTTATCACCAGGATCCACCTCATCGGGATGTTACAAGTAGCAAACAAGATAATTCATTCAAAGCTCTCAGCATGTGCTGGGAACAGAGCCCATGCATGATAAGTAAGTAAGTAAGTGTTAGTCGCTCAGTCGTGCCCGACTCTTTGCCACCCCGTGGACTGCAGCCCACCAGCCTCCTCTGTCCATGAGATTTTCCAGGCAAGGATACTGGAGTGGGTTGCCATTTCCTTCTCCAGTGCGTGATAAGTGTTAGCTCAAACATACAGCCTGAAATGCCCAGCCCCCATGAGGAAGCGCCCCCAGCACACCGGCTGACAGGAGTCACCATGGAAGGGTGGATGAGGTGGGGAGAAAGATGAGCCTATTCATGGAAACTCAAAGAGCTGTGCGCAGCTGTGTGGGAGTGAGCCAGCAGAGGAGGAAAGCGGAGATGCCGCTGAGAGCCGCTGCTTGCGCTGAGGCGGGAATCATGTGTAACGGGAAAGGGAGAGAAAAGAAGGGAAGTGACAAGCTGTCAGGGTGTCTGTCATCCTGGATGAGCAACAGACATGATACGAATCCTCAAGACCAGGCTGCGTCATTAGTTTGAGGAATAAAAAGGCTTATTATTACGAGAAATTGATGCTCTGTGAAACCAGAGCTTTCAGAACAAAGATAATCTGACACTTTGTGAGGCTGGAGAAGTGTGTTTCATTCATGACTGGTTACAGGCCTCCAGGCCTTTTGTTTTATTTCATTGTTTTCTTGTTCCATTTTCTCCCCTAGGCTCCAGGCTAAACCTTGGAGGGGGAGGGGACCGCTCTCCATGGTGTTAGGGAGGGATTAAGAGGGGGGAGAATTTTTTGTCAGGGAAATTCACACAGTCTGTATTTTGAAGGGCTTTATTTGAACTGCCTAGAATATACTTCAGAGGAAAGTCTATACAGTTTCACCGTAAACTCAACCTTACACTTTTCAAAGGAGGCCATTCAGGGAGGTGGAAGAGGGCATGGATGTAGCTTTCAGGCCAGGATTCAGACATGGTTCAAATTAAGTTGACTGGTTGTGTGACCTTGGGGAAATCACTTAAGTTCTCTGGGCCTCAGTTTCCTCATCTGTAAAATGGGGTCAAGATTGTAACTAATCTTATAGAGCTGTTGTGAGAAATGAAACACGATGGTATAAGGCAAATCCTCAGAGAAAGGGCACCATCCTCAACAATGTCACTGCTGTCACTATTCCTAAAATGTTTAGGGGAGCAACAATGGAAACCAACATAAAATCAAGATATTCCCTAGAATCATAGCAGCATCCAAGAAACTCACAGAACACCTGTTTCCACCCTAACAACAATGGGAGCCATTGCTATGTATATTTTGTAAGCTCCCTGTTCTTTTAGAAAAAGCACTTATTTCCAGGGTAGTCTTGGGAGTCCCCATCTCCTTAAAGTCACAGAATAGTATTGCTGCCTCAAGACAGAGAAACTCTCCACACCCCACCCACCACCAGCAACCAATTCCCAAACTGATTCTTCCCCAGAGTTGATCCCCAAGATACAAATGGATCAGAACAGAAAGCAATTCTTATTGTTCTTTCTCAGGGTTTCCTGTTTTTTCAACCTGTGAATTTGTGTCCCCATGTTCCAGTCTCCCCAGAGCTTTGACTTACTTTAAGGACATTTTAGAAAGAGAAGCAATGTGAGAAAGAGAGTAAGTGTGCAGAACAGAGACAAGGACCACGGTCCCAAACCAGAAAATACACCCTCTCAGGCACTGATTGAGTCGTTCCATAAACCCTGGCAGAACCCTCACCATGGCAGGCCCTGTGTCAGGGGCTGGACAACAATGAGAAGAGAATGCAGTCCCTGATGTAGATGAGCACAGCCTAGAAGGGAGACAGGGATAAACAGCCACCGCAGGAGAGAGAGGAGAGGCACCTCCCACATCTTCAGAATGACCCAGTCACCATTGCCTCCTGATGACATCCCATGGACCAGACTCAGGAGTAGGAGTGTCCAGGGATGTCCCCAAACCCCTCCCATCCTTCACCTGTCTCCACGCCTGAATTAATCCCTCATGAGTCTTCATTGTGGAATCAGACCATCCCTTGATTGAATGCCAGTAGCCCTAGGAGCTGTCATCAGCCACACCAAAACCACTTTCCTTAATTCCCTAAACAGAACTTGACAGTTTACAAAGCACTGTTACATTTATTATCTGGTAGGTAGGCAGGCAATTTTGTCCCCACGTTATAGACAAGGAAGTTAGATAATTAGCCTATGACCTCAGAGCTCAGAGGTACCAGATCTGGGGTCTGCACCAGGTCTTCTGACTCCAAGTCTAGGGCCCAGCAAATACAGTCAGGATCATCACTGTTTCCTAGAAGCTCAGACCTAACCTACTCTTTCCTCTCAGGAGTAGATACTTTGTGGTTCTGATGAGGAAAAAATTACTTTGTGTAGACTTAATTTCCTGCTCTGCATTCTCCAGAGAGTTCCATGGAAGGAGGGGTTGAGAGTCCCCATGTTCTTCGATGCTCAAGCAGAACTTGCCCAGTCCCATGGGCACAGGGGAAGGCCAGGTAGCTGGAAACAGCTGGGAATAATGACCAGTCCCTGAACACCTCCCTGGTGGTCCCGGGGCTAAGACTCCAAATGCCCAACACAGGGGGCCCAGGTTCCATCCCTGGTCAGGGAACTAGATCCTACGTGCTGCAACCAAGAGTTCACTTGTCGCAGTTAAAAGATCCCACATGTCCCAGCCAAGACCCAGCACAGCAAACAAATAAATTATCAGTCAAAAGACCAGTTCCTAGATGGTTACCGAGTGTCCAGCACTCTGCGGCAGGCTTCAGCGACATCACCCAAATGTCCCTACTCCTCCCTGGTTCCCACCTGTGTAACTGTGGTTCCTCCCACCCCGTTATTTAGGGACTTCTCTGCATGCAGAGGGAGAACCTTCAGACAAGTCCCCTCATGTTCTTCATGAATAACTACTACCCACTCGCAGGTCCCCATGGGAATTAGCTTGGCATCTCCATGGATGCCGTGGCTTCTGTTAAAACACTGCTTTCCTGCCCAGGATGCTGCCTCCTGGGACCCCAAGCCCTTGAGAGGTGAGGCAGACCCGGGCCCCTTATGTTCTCATTGCACCCGTGGCGCCATTGTAAGTCCTTTTCCCAACTCTGCGTTTTGTCACCTTGGCCTTTGACTTACTGATGTCCCCCATGGCCGGGGGAGAATAGGTCCTTCAGCTTGCGGCTCTAAGCCCTCCCTTACAGGGGCTGAGCATCACTTCCTGGCTCCAGGCAGGGTCAGACCCCTCACACACCATCCACCGTCCCTGTGCCCCTATTTCTTTCCCCAGTCCCCATGCAAAAGACTCCTCCCTTATCTTTCAATCCAAAACCATACAAACAAATTGGAGAAAATGGACAATCTAAGCTCCACAAGCCATCTGAACATTGTTGGATGATTCTGGAAACGTGATAGCTCAGTGTGGGGGGGGGGGGGGGGGGGGGGCATTCAGCAGTTGGCCCGATTCTAAACTCTTAAAAATCTCCTCGCAGTAACAATAGTTGTCGTTTATTGAGCCTTCACTTCCCAGGCAGTTCCATGGGTTAAGAATCCGCCTGCAATGCAGGAGATACAGGTTCAATCCCTGGGTGGGGAAGTTCCCCAGATGGAGGGCATGGTAACCCACTCCAGTATTCCTGCCTGGAAAATTCCCATGGATGGAGGAGCCCGGCAGGCTACAGTCCATAGAATCACATAAAGTCAGACACGACTGAAGCAACTTAGCACTCACACATTGAGTCTTCACATTCTTACCTAACCCTCCCAAGGCCTCTTTGGAGTAAGTACCACTACTGTCCTCAATTTAGATAAGAAAATGGGTGTTTAGAAGTTTACTCGTCAAGGTCACAGTCTCCAAGCCAGAAAGTGAAGAGGTGGGCCCATCTATCTGACCCCAGAACCTAAACTCCTAACCCTAATGTAACACTGAATCTCCTGCCTTGGCTATGTTTGAAGGATCTGCAGGTCCAGGTAGCATTTCTTATGACGTGATTTCTTTGAGAAACAATGACAAAGGAGAATTTAAGTACTGGTTGGGGGTGGGTCAGGGAGAAGCTGTTAATTTCAGATCTGTAGCTCAGACTGATCATCAAGTGACAGAAATGTCACCATGCCCCTTTATCTTTTCCATCCACCTTCTAAAATAAAATAGCCAGGACCGATGAGTTCCTCAATGGGAAGATCCATCCTTTATGTACTTAAAAATCCTAAGGATGATGGGGTTTTTTTACAAGTTACCAGAAGAGATTCTGGCCTATGGAAGTCTCCTGTCATTTACCAGAATTTCCTTAAAATGTGCCCTTAATACCTGGTAAAGAGTCTTGTACAATAGGAGAATGTTACAGAAATGTGTTTTTTAAACCAGCACATCACAAGCACGGCAGGCTGATAAAAATTGTATTGACACCTGATCAGTCCAGGCCCCTCACTCCTATATCTGCATCACATAGATGTCCTTTGGAGCAAAGGTGGATTCTAACCCACTAGAACACAAAAGTCTTCCTCCTCACCACTTATATTAGTTCCACTTAAATTTTCAAAATTAAACAACTATTTGACACAACCAAAATAAGAAACCTATAATTAGAATGTTAGCCAAGTGATGGTTACTACATTATATGTACATGTGCCTGCTCAGTTGCTAAACTGTCTGAATCTTTGCAACCCCATGGACTGTAGCCCACCAGGCTCCTCTGTCCATGGGATACTCCAGGCAAGAATACTGGAGTGGGTCACCATTTCCTACTCCAGGGGATCGTCCTGACCCAGGGACTGAACCCACGTCTCCTGTGTCTCCTGCATTGCAGGCAGACTCTTTGCCATTGAGCCACCAGGGAAACCGCTACATTATGTTGCTATTGCTGTTGCTCAGTCGCTCACTCATGTCCACCTCTCTGTGAGCCCACGGCTGCAGCATGCCAGGCCTCCCTGTCCCTCACCAACTCCCAGAACTTGCTCAAACTCATGTCCGTTAAGTCGGTGATGCCATCCAACCATCTAATCTTCCATCGTCCCCTTCTCCTCCTGCCTTCAATCCTTCCCAGGGTCTTGTCCAGTGAGTCGGCTCTTTGCAACAGGTGGCCAAAGTACTGGAGCTTCAGCTTCAGCATCAGTCCTTCCAATGAATAGTCAGGGTTGATCTCCTTTAGGATGGACTGGTTGGACCTCCTTGCAGTCCAAGAGACTCTCAAGAGTCTTCTCCAACAGCATAGTTTGAAAGCATCAATTCTTTGGTGCTCAGCCTTCCTTATGGTCCAGTTCTCACATCTGTACATGACTACTGGAAAAACCATAACTTAGACTATATAGACCTTTGTTGGCAAAGTAATATCTCTGCTTTTTAATGTACTATCTAGGTTTTTCATAGCTTTTCTTCCAATGAGTGAACATCTTTTAATTTCATGGCTGCAGTCACCATCTGCAGTGATTTTAGAGCCCAAGAAAATAAAATCTCTCACTATGTCCATTGTTTCCCCATTTTCCATGAAGTGATAGGACTGGATGCCATGATCTTTGTTTTTTGAATGTTGAGTTTTAAAACAGCTTTTCACTCTGTTTCACCTTCATTAAAAGGCTCTTTAGTTCTTCTTTGCTTTCTGCCATAAAGGTGGTGTCATCTGCATATCTGAGGTTATCGATATTTCTCCCTGCAATCTTGATTACAACTTGTGCTTAATCCAACCCAGCATTTTGTATGATGTACAACACATCTAAGTTAAATAAGCAGGGTGACAATGTATAGCCTTGACATACTCTTTTCCCAATATGGAACCAGTCTGTTGCTATTCCGTGTCCGATTCTAACTGTGGCTTCTTGACCTGCATATAGGTTTATCAGGAGGCAGGTAAGGTGTCCTGGTATTCCTATCTCTTGAAGAATTTTCCACAGTTTGTTGTGATCCACACAGTCAAAGGCTTTGGCATAGTCAGTGAAGAAGAAGTAGACACTTTTCCTATAGTTCTCTTGCTTTTTCAATGATCCAACGAATGTTGGGAACTTGATTTCAGGTTCCTCTGTCTTTTCTAAATCCAGCTTGTACATCTGGGAGTTCTCAGTTCACATATTGTTAAAGTCTAGCTTGGAAGATTCTGAGTATGACCTTGCTAGCATGTGAAATGAGTGCAATTATGCAGTAGTTTGAACAGTCTTTGGCATTGCCTTTCTTTGGGATTGGGATGAAAACATCATTTCCAGTCCTGTGGCCACTGCTGAGTTTTCCAAATCTGCTGGCATATTGAGTGCAGCACTTTCACAGCATCATCTTTTAGGATTTGAAATAGCTCAGCTGGAATTCCATCACCTCCACTAGCTTTGCTCATAGTGATGCTTCCTAAGATCCACTTGACTTCACATTCCAGGATGTCTGGCTCTAGGTGAGTGATCACCATCATGGTTATCCAGGTCATTAAGATCTTTTTTGTATAGTTTTTCTGTGTATTCTTGCACCTCTTCTTAATATCTTCTGCTTCTGTTAGGGCCATACCATTTCTGTCCTTTATTGGGCCAAATTTGCATGAAATGTTCCCTTGTCTTCTATCATTTTCTTGAAATCTGTAGTCTTTCCCATTCTATTGTTTTCCTCTATTTCTTTGTGTTGTTCATTTAGGAAGGCTTCCTTATCTCTCCTTGCTATTCTTTGGAACTCTTCATTCAGATGGGTATATCTTTCCTTTTCTCCTTTGCCTTTTGCTTCTCTTCTTTTCTCAGCTATCTGTAAGGCCTCCTCAGACAAGCATTTTGCCTTTTTGCATTTCTTTTTCTTAGGGATGGTTTGATCACTGCCTCCTGTACAATGTTACAAACCTCCTTCCATAGCTCTTCAGGCACTCTATCGGGTCTAATCCCTTGAATCTATTTGTCACTTCCACTGTATAGTTATAAGGGATTTGATTTAGGTCATACCTGAATGGCCTAGTGATTTTACCTATTTTCTTCAATTTAAGTCTGAAATTAAAGACTATATTGGCCATAGCAAACACCCTCTTCCAACAACACAAGAGATGACTACACATGGACATCACCAGATGTTCAATACTAAAATCAGATTGATTATATTCTTTGCAATCAAAGATGGAGAAGCTCTATACAGTCAGCAAAAACAATACCAAGATGACTGTGGCTCAGATTATGAACTCCATATTGCAAAATTCAGACTACATTGTGACCCCTACTCAAAAAAAAAAAAAAAAAAACAAAGAATGATAGTAGCTTACTTCTATCTGGTGTTGACAGCCTGTCTTGTCGTCAAAGTGTGGCATGGGACCACCGTATCAGCCCTACCCGGGAATTGGTTAGAAATGCAATTTCTCAGCCTCCCTCGAGACTTAAGAATCAGAACCCCTGCAGGAGGAGTCCAGCAATCTGTTGTTTTTTTTTTTTTCCATTTATTTTTATTAGTTGGAGGCTAATTACTTTACAACATTGCAGTGGTTTTTGTCATACATTGAAATGAATTAGCCATGAATTTACATGTATTCCCCATCCCGGTCCCCCCTCCCACCTCCCTCTCCACCCCATCCCTCTGGGTCTTCCCAGTGCACCAGCCCCAAGCACTTGTCTCATGCATCCAACCTGGGCTGGTGATCTGTTTCACCCTAGATAATATACATGTTTTGATGCTGTTCTTGAAACATCCCACCCTCACCTTCTCCCACAGAGTCCCAAAGTCTGTTCTGTACATCTGAGTCTCTTTTTCTGTTTTGCATATAGGGTTATCATTACCATCTTTCTAAATTCCATATATATGTGTTAGTATACTGTAATGGTCTTTATCTTTCTGGCTTACTTCACTCTGTATAATGGGCTCCAGTTTCATCCATCTCATTAGAACTGATTCAAATGAATTCTTTTTAATGGCTGAGTAATATTCCATGGTGTATATGTACCACAGCTTCCTTATCCATTCATCCAGCAATCTGTTTTAACAAGGTGACTGTGTGATTCTGGGGCTTCCCTTGCGGCTCAACTGGTAAAGAATCCTCCTGCAATGCAAGAGACCTGGGTTCGATCCCTGGGTTGGGAAGATCCCCTGGAGAAGGAAAAGGCTACCCGCTCCAGTATTCTGGCCTGGAGAATTCCACGGACTGTACAGTCCATGGGATCACTAAGCGTCGGACACAACTGAGTGACTTTCACGTTCACTGGGTGATTCTGATGCTCTTGTGTTTGGGAACGCTGGCTCACCTCACTGAGTCCTTACAGTGACCGTGGAAGATGTAGGAAGTGTTGGGCATCTCTGTTCCCATTTTACAGAGAAGAAACCTAAGTCTCAAAACTATCAAGTGACCTGTCCCAAGTGAGTAGTAACACCAGGACTGGAATACAGGGTATTCTCTTCCCCAAGTTCCCACTTCTCTAAACAATGTGTTTCCTTACTGGTGAAAAGTAAGCTGGGGAGAGAGTCTGGGATTCACATATCTATTCCTATGGAAACCAATTAAAAGTACTGGGTTGGTCCCAAAGTTCAGTCAGGTTTTTCCCTAACATCTGACAGACAAACCTTAATGAAATTTTTGGCCAACCCAAGAGTTTTAGTCAAGGGTCAGGAAAGAACGTCTATTGAACGTCAGTTATGTGCCAGTCACTGTACCCAAACATCTCATCTCATTCCCTTGTCACAGAAGACCAGGCCAGGTAAGCATTCTGAGATCAGACCAGGTAGGATAAGCCACTTTCCCAGGCTCTCACAGCTAAGTAAGTTGCAGAGTAGCACCTGAATCCTGCTTAGTCTGCCTCTAAGAATCCTCACAGCCTCCCTGGGGCACATTTACACATTCAGCCAATGCAGGTGTCCTCATGGCAGAAAGAACAGAAAGCCAGGGCTGAGTGCATAGGGAGCAACGAATGAGATCACCCTGCTCCAGGGGTGAAAAACCACCTCGACAGCAATTGTGGGGCTTTCACAGCGTCATCAGCCACCCCGGGCTGCTCCTCGCTTCCCTCCCTTCTCTCTCAAAAAACCACCGACTTTTCCCTCTCCCCTTGTGGGACAGGGAAGTCAAGTTCTTACCAAGTTAAACATGCTTATTCTCTTCCTATTAACTGAGTATTCATCTACCTTTCCAGGGAAGCCAAGCCTTTTGTGGGTAATGATGCCAGAAATGGGTGAATTGCCAGTAGAAAATTCTAGCAATACTCAGCGAGGATTATCATAATGTTTCAGATGCCTTTAACCAGCTCCCCACACAGAATATATACACACCCTCGAAACTGGTTTGGAATTTACCAGCTACCTTCCAAGTCGATGGCTTAATTAACTTGCAGACAATGTACAACATGTCATGAAATGTCTAAAATCAAGCAGCACAGGAAGATAAAAAACTTAAAGCTACTGTTTCTCAGCCATCATTTTGTAGCATGTTATTTCTTTTTTAACACATTGCTCTTTCTTTTCACTTCAGAAAAACACACCAGTATTTCCACCCCCTCCCTCTTGGTTCGTAGAATCAAGGGAACACAAAATGAAAACTCTGGGTGAAAATATTTGTTGACAGAAATATATTGACATATGTGAGCTGAGCTCAGTCGTGTCTGACCCTTTGCAGCCCCATGAACTGTAGTCTGCCAGGCTCCTCTGTCCATGGGATTTCCCAAGCAAGAATGCTGGAGAAGAGTACCATTTTCTACTCCAGATATTGATATAAAGCAGCCCCAAAACTCCCTAGCTAAAAACTAGTCTTTGGCTTTCAGGTGCTTTCAGGATGGGGTCCAGGCAACCAGGCTGCTCTGTCAAGTGACCAGGTAGCTGCCCACGTTGGCCCGAAAGCCTGACATCTCCTTCCACAAACCCAGTACTCAGGCTCTACAGAGTACGGGCTGTTCCCGGAAGACTCCAGGTCCTCTCCTGCCTTCATGCCTTTACGCCTGTGGGGTCTCTCAACAGCCCCCTCCATTCCTTTACCAGGCTAACTCCTCCTGCTCATCTCTCCCAACTTAGCCCAGGTGCCACCTCTTGAGGGAAGTCTTCCCCAACTTCCACTGGGGTCTCCCGAGGCACGGTGTGCTGACCCTCACCACAGGACTCTTCAGTCTGTTTGATTTGATGTCACCTCCAAAGCTGGGAGCTACATGCAAATATCTCACTCTCATAGGGCTACAACACAGGGCCAGACACATGGGAAGCACTCAGAACATGCATCTATGTTGATGGCAGCAAAGCCCAAGCTATTCTTCCTTTTTTTTTTTTTTTAAGCTTTTTTTCCCTTTTAAGCTTGCACACATGCAGGAGTATTTTAGAGACTGACATGACATGAACCTGCAAGACAAATCCAGTTTACAGATGACCTCATACAGTTTTTTTTTTTTAATATTTCTATTAGTTGCCATGAACTAAACATCAAAATGTTCTTGTATCTGAGATATTTTTGTTGAGATTTGAAGGTGGCAGAGAGGGAAACAGAGTGTCACAGAGTAGCATGAAAAGTACCATCACTTACAGCTTCTCTTGGAAAATCCAAAGATCCACCCCACTACCAGTAATGACTGTCTGAAGCTGAGTAGTACCAGTTACTTCCACATCGGATGTGCTCTCAAGGTTGTTACAGTCCTTACCTGACCCATCTATAAAACCAGTCTGGCCCCCATATGCATTTGAGTTTGCAATCACTGATGTTGATCCTTATGCAACCGTTCCATAATACGAGTATTATGAGGCGCTGCCTATAATTTTCTCTTTTCTAGTATATCTGGATTAATACACACAACTCTACCTATGTATTCCTCTAAATGACCATATCACTATGGTCCCTTCCTGGCAGTTATTTAGGTTAGCCCCATTTATCTTCAGTTATAAAGAAAAGGTAACAGTAAAAATCCTTGTCTGTATCTGTGTATATTTGGACATTTTTCATTTTTTAAAATTGTATTTACAAAATAATACAAAATGTATTATCTTTGGCTGTGCTGGGTCTTCGCTTCTGCATGTGGGCTTTCTCTAGTTGTGGCGAATGGGAGTTACTCTCTAGTTGTGGTGCAGGGGCTTCTCATTCCGGTGGTTTCTCCTGTTGTCGAGCACGGGCTCTGTGGAGTGCTGGCTCTAGTAGTTGTGGTACACAGGGTCAGTTGCCCCTTGCAGGTGGAATCTTCTGGGACCGGGGATTGAACCTGTGCCCCCTGCATTGGCAGGCATATTCTTAACCACTGGACCACCAGGGAAGTCCTGGGCATTTTTGTTGAATAAACTTCAAAATGTGAAATTAGTAAAAGAGAATAATGCATATTTCAAATTTCAATACATAAGGCCAAAATACTGAAGTTGGGTTAGAATCCAAGCCATTTTTTATCCCCAAGCAAGAGGTAAGGAGTGGTTGAGACTGGAGAGAGGAATCAGAGATGAATCGTCCAACTCACAAACATAGAGAACGGACTTGTGGTTGCCACGGGGGGAGGGGGGAAGAAGTGAGGGAGGGATTGGGAGCTTGAGACCAGCAGATGCAAACTATTATATACAGAATGGGTAAACAACAAGGTCCTAGTGTATAGCACAGGGAACTATATTCAATATCTTGTGATAAATCACAAATAAAAAGCATATGAAAAAGAATATAAATATGTGTATAACTGAATCACTTTGCTATACAGCAGAAATTAACACTTTGTAAATCAACTCTATGTCAATAAATAAATTTTTAAAAAAGAGATGAACTGTCCAAAATGTGAGCCCTCTTCTTGAATAACCACACTCTTATACTCCTGATCTACCCACAGATGATCACCACAAAGATAATATTGCAAACGGAAAATGCAGATACAGCAGGACAAATATATTTTAGAGTTCCAGCTAAAAATTATTTCACAGTCACCTCATAAACTGGGCATGAAAACAAACGATATCATAATTCTGGTTATATTTATGGAATTCTCCATTTGTTGTTATAAGCCAAAGGAATTTTTTTTCATTTTTTATTGGCGTACAGCTGCTTTACAAGGTTATGCTAATCTCTGCTGTACCACGAAGTGAATCAGCTATATGTATACATATATCCTCTTCTTCTTGAGCCTTTCTCCCATCCATCCACCCCCATCCCATCCCTCTACATCATCACAGAGCACTGAGCTGAGCTCCCTGTACTACACAGCAGCTTCCCATTAGCCATCTATTTTACACATGGTAGTGTATATATGTCAGTCCTAAAATCCCAATTTGTCTCACCCTTCCCTCCCCCCACACCATGTCCACATGTCTGTTCTCTCCATCTACATCTCTATTCCTGCCCTGCAAATAGGTTCATCTGTATTATTTTCTAGATTCCACAAATATGTGTTAATATACCATATTTGTTTTTCTCTTTCTTACTTCATTGTGCATGACAGACTCTAGGTTCATCCACATCATTACAAGTGATCCAATTATTTCCTTTTTATAGCTGAGAAATATTCCAATGTATATATGTACCACACCTTCTTTATCCATTCATCTGTCGATGGACATTTAGGCTGCTTCCATGTCCTGGCTATTTAAACAGTAAAATCAAAGAAATTTTTATACAAATATATTGATTAGTTTTTATTTAGTTCTTTGATACTTCTTGTTGTTTTATCTATTTAAAAAAATACTCCCTATACTTTCTCTCTTTATGTTTCAGGCTTATTTTCATTTCTGTTCCTTGTATATAACCCTGATATTACTGTGTGAAGGTTGTTTCCAAGTTTTGAGGGAACTAAAGATTAAAATCTGGGATCAAAATTACAACAAGGATTTGACTAAAATAGTCTCTCTTTATATGATAAATGCAGCAAGTGGGATGACTTGAAGGTTAAGAGTAGAGATTGCCTGGACATAAGTCCTGACTTCCCCCAAGCACTAGCTGGGGCAAAACAAAAACTTCTCTAAGCCTATCTCCTCATCTATTAAGATTGGGGTAAGAATAGGGTTACTGTTCTTTGCATAGAATCTGTCACAGAATAATGTTTATTGTTAGTATTTGTTCTAACCCAATGGCCAACCTCCACTCCCACTTAAAGTGTATAAGATGCTACAATGCCCAAGACCACATAAGCCACTGGGCAGCTACTCTGTGAGTTGATAATCATGTAATGGTCAAATCAGAATGAATAACTCCTTCAGAAAAAAAGCCAGAAGTTGGGCTCAATGTTAAGCTGTACTTTAGATACAACATGATAAATAATAAGAGGTCTGGTAAGAGGATAATGGCTAACCTTTACTTAGAACTAACTCTGTATCACACTCTTTGAAGCATTTTATAAGCATCTTCTCAGGGTATGCTTACAGCAATCCTATGGAGTGAGTGCTATTATTATCATCCCTCTTTTACAGATGAGAAAACCAATTATATGATGTTTAATCAATTTTCTCTAAGTCATCCTCTTATTTAATAAGATGGCATGTCAGAAAGAAAAACAAATATTGTATAATATCACTTATATCCAGAATCTAGAAAAAATTGTACAGATAAACTTATTTGCAAAGCAGAAATAGAGACACAGATGTAGAGAACAAATGCATGGATACCAAGGGAGGAAGAGAAGGTGAGAAGAATTGGGAGATTGGGATTGACATATATATGCTACTGTGTATAAAATAAATGACTGATGAGAACCTGTTGTATCGCACAGGGAACTCCACTCAGTGCTCTGTGATGAGCTAAATGGGAGGGGAAGCCAAAAACAGAAGGGATATGTATATATATATATGTATGTGTGTGTGTAGCTGATTCACTTTGCTGTGCAACAGAAACACAACCTTGTAGAGCAACTATACTCCAATAAAAATTAAAAACATAAGAGACAGCATAGGCCTTCTGACTTCAGAGCCTATGCTGTTAACCACTATAATAAGTTAGAAACAATGGCAGCAAGGAACCAATTACAGCTAGGACAAATAAGGAGCTTGGGTGTTGACAGCTAATATCTTTCAAGCAACTACTGTGCACTAGACTATTCTAAGGGCTACCCATACATATTAGGAAGTTTATTCCTAATGTCATTCCTGAGAATTATGTATTACTGATAGCACTTTTGTGGACTGGTGGAGCTTAGAACTTTTGAACACCCGAGAACACAGCGCTGTTAGTGGCAGAGGCAAGTTTCAAAGCATGTCTGAAGATTCCAAGTGTCAGGCTTTCTCCCTAGGAATGCAGTAAGAATTCCAAGCACAAATGACTCATCCTCACCACTCAGCAAATATTTATTTGTCTCAGGCACAAATGAGCAACACAGACATGGTTCCTGCACCATGGAACAGAGATTATTTGGAAGAGAAACAATTTATAGGTCTGAGTAACATTTTATATATTGGATAATTAATAAATAGTCAGCATATCACAGGGCCCAAAAAATGTCTAATTGACTTGACAAATATTTACAGTAGTTAGAGTAAAATAATTCTAATCCTTTCTTTTAAAAAAAGAGGAAGGTATCTGTTTATCATGTATTTTCCTATTATCCTAGAAGACCTACTTATGAAGAAAGGCATGTAGGACTAATCAGGGCATTCAGGGAATTACTAAGTTTTGCAACTTTCCCACCTCTGATCAAAAGCACAAGATTGTGGTTACACAATAGCCCAGGCAAATAGTCAATTCTTGCACAGACTTGCCCTGAATTTAGTAAGTATTAAGGTTGCATCCTGCTTATGGTTTTGAATCAGAATATTTACTGATTTCATCAGAAAGGAAACAGTAAAGGAAGAGGAGAAAGACTGGTTTTGAGTGAAATAACTGCTCCCAGCCCTTTTCTTCTGTAAGGCACAGTATCTGTTATGGATTAAAGTGTCTACATACAGCAATTTTGGAGCTTTGGTATTTATTTTTCTTTTCAATGGCTATCTTATCCATTGTAATTCATAGACTATTAGTGTTATAGGATTTAACTCTTGTAAATGTTTTAGTAAATCTATAGTGATTTAAGCTATTTTTATTATCTTTGAAAACTTTATTATACCAGTAATATATATTCATTGTAGAAAAATTACAAACACACCTGAGCAAAATTAAAAAATTAAAATCAATTGATAAGTCCAGTGGGCAGAAGTAACTGTCACTGACATTTGGGCATACATTCTTCTAGTCTTAATATTATATTTCTACTTAACATTCTTAAATAACTGGGCTCATATTGCTTGTGAGTTTCTATCATCACTTAATTGTGTATGTCCTTTATGTCATTAAATATACATCTCCACTATAATTTTCAATAGTTTTAATATGTGTCTATCTTCTATCCATCTACTCCACTATTTATTTATCCGTTTATCCATTACCCTATTGTTGGACATTAAGGATGTTTTAAAATACCACAAATACCTATATGCAAAACAGAAAAAGAGACTCAGATGTATAGAACAGACTTGTGGACTCTGTGGGAGAAGGCGAGGGTGGGATGTTTCAAGAACAGCATCGAAACATGTATATTATCTAGGGTGAAACAGATCACCAGCCCAGGTTGGGTACATGAGACAAGTGCTCGGGCCTGGTGCACTGGGAAGACCCAGAGGGATCGGGTGGAGAGGGAGATGGGAGGGGGGACCGGGATGGGGAATACATGTAAATCCATGGCTAATTCATTTCAATGTATGACAAAAACTACTGTAATGATGTAAAGTAATTAGCCTCCAACTAATAAAAATAAATGAAAAAAATAAAATAAAATACCACAAATAATTATATGAGGAACATATTTGGGTATATATATGTTCCATTAGCATAAATTTCTAGAAGTGGTATCTCAGTGTCAAATAGGGACATATTTGTAAAACTGTAGCTAATTTTTTACTGGTTTCTTTTTCTTTCTTTCTTTTTTTTAAAATGATTACAGACTCATGAGAAGTTGCAAACATGGAAGTAGTATGGGGAAATCCCTTGGACCCTTCACCAATTTTCCCTCAGTGATAGCATCATATATAAAAATAATCCAGCATAAAAAGTGTAACACGGCATAATATTAGGTAGGCCAAAAAGGTCATTTCGGTTTTTCTGTAAGATGGTATGGAAAAACCTGAATGAACTTTTTGGCCAACCCAGTACAATAACTAGGCCACAGACTTTACTTGGATTTAAACAGCTGAATTTTTTTTTTTAATATTAATAGAATTGTAAGATGTATTCTCTCTTTCCTACATCTGCAGATGCCTTTAAAACTCTCACACAGCTGCCTTTAGCATTCCTTTCCAATCCCCCATAGAGGAAAGAATACAATGATACATAGTAGACTATTGTCTTTTATTAAAAATTAAGGGGAAGAAATGCAAGTAAAACTCTCTCACCCAATGCAGAGGTGGTTGAATCAACATTTATGGCACAGAAAGCAGGTAGGATTCTGTCCTTCTTTTGGTACTTTGCATCACTCCAATTCCTTTACTAGGGTGGTTTCAAAAAGCGGGGGTACTCCAACACAAAATAAGTAACAGTGAGTCACACAGGGAGAAAATCATTCATTTCTCTTTCAGGCCTTTGATTACATCAAGGAGAAAGCCTCAGTTTAGGGCTAGTCTTCAACGCCTCTTTCATACTTGGTAATTCTCCCTCTTTAACAAACTGTTCAGGCTTCAAGTTCAGAGGTAGGCAGGCAATATCAGTCAACTGGAATTCAATGGCATTTTATAAGTTTAATGAAACGCACTTTTGCCTTCAAATTGCAGCAGATGAAACTGGTTTTCCATTTACAGAGTATTTTTGAAGTTCCCTTTTAAAATAAATTTATTTCAACAAAAAAGTGATTTGATGTAAAAAAAAAAAAATGTGATTATGGCTAAAAGCAACCAAACAGGGATCTAGTTCCCCAACTAGCTCCCCAACCAGGGATCCAACCTGCACCCTGTGCAGTGGAAGTACAGAGTCTTAACCACTGGATCACTAGGAAGTCCTGTGAAAGCATTTTGGTCAATAAAAAATTGACCAGTCACCTGGCCTGGCATATTCTACCTGTGAGTTGAGCTTGGGAGAGAGGGAGAACAACCTGACTCCTGGTTCTCTTATGGGATCTGCCTCCCCAAATGAAAAAGGTGAAGAGAATTCTATAACTATTAAGTATTTATTCAATACATCATTTCATAGACCCTCAGAACAACTCAATGAGATAGGTTTCATTACTACCTTCATTGGAAACATGAGGAATCCAAGGGATAGAAGAATGGAATAATCAGCCCAAGTAATCCATCTAGATACAGGCAGGGCAAAGATTCAGACTAGGTGACTGCTGGTTCATTTTTCATGAAATTTAAAGACCTTTAGTCATCTCTGGGCTTTCCCAGAGGCTCAGCAGTAAAGCATCTGCCTGCAATACAGGAGATGCAGGAGACTTGGGTTCACTTCCTGGGTCAGGAAGATCCCCTGGGGGAGGGCATGGTAATCCACTCCAGTATTCTTAACTGGGAAATTCCATGGACAGAGGAACCTGGCAGGCTACAGTCCATGGGGTAGCAAAGAGAAGAAACACAACTGAGCACGCATGCATGCACAGTCATCTTGAGAAAATTTGACATGACTCTTTACCCTTGCCAGGACTTTGGGTCACTGTGGTTCTGGTGATTGCATAGGAATTCCCTGAAGTATACTCCTGACCTGCAGACATCCTTCTGATTAGAAGGGAAATTTCAGTTCAAAAAAGCCAAAACATCTAATAGCCTTTCAACCACTGCCATTCTGCTTTCCTATACATTTCCACTCTTGGAAGAATGTCCGCTTGTCTCTGATCCTTGAATAGTTCCAAAGGTTTCCCAATACCATTAGAAAACCAAATCACAAGGACAAATTCAGCATCATGGAATCAGATAATAGAGCTTCATTCAAATATTTAAAACCTATATTCAAATTTATACTAGGTACTGAGGACAGAGAGCTAGGAATTACAAAGCATGGGGTCTGCCAACAAGAGTCCAGGGATAGTCAAGAGAGTCTTCATGACCCTTTGACATACCTCAGATTTCCAGCAACTGAACTCCTTTAATGGACTTATGGATTTGTTTACAAATGATTAGGTTTATGGAAACACTCCCAAGACCTCCAAAGGGTTAAGAACAGATTAAATGAAAGGAGCACATCTCTAAAATGATAACTCCAATGAGTAAGCCAATTTGATTGACAAAACTATCTGTACACCTGTTTCATGATTTAATTTTAAAATTTGAAAGACCCTATCTTAGCCTGAGACAAACACTTGCTTGCTTGAAGGTAATTTATTTGGGAGCAAAGTTTAGGGATGAAAGAGTCATACAGGGAATGAAGGACAGATGATATGAGGATGCATTATTGCATTAGCCACCCAATAAGTGAGTGGTACTCATGCCACAGAACCTTTTGAACATGCGTCTTAGTCACTTCAGTCGTGTCTGACTCTTTGCAATCCCATGAACTGTAGCCTGCCAGGCTCCTCTGTCCATGGAATTCTCTAGGCAAGAATACTAGAGTGGTTGCTGTGCCTTCCTCCAGGGGATCTTCGCGGCCCAGGGAGCAAACCCTCACCTATTATGTCTCCTGCATCTACAAGCAGTTTCTTTACCACTATCACCACCTGAGAAGCCACCGAACCTTCTGAAGAGTCTTATGAAATCTCAGGACTGCTCATTCCAAAGGATGAGAGGAAGAAGCATTTACCATAGACTCACCATTAGTGAAAGGTGGTCCACACTTTTGGATCATGCACTTGTGACTAGAGAACAAGTTCCCATGGGCATCCCGTATTGCAACATCAGAGAAGCTCTGGAGCAGGAAGCAGAAGGTACATGGCAGGGTCCTCACAGTGCCAGGTAGCAACCACTTGAATCTGGCAAAACTTCTTAGTATAAGATGTGAGGCAGAGAACAACGTGACATTCAAGAGGTCTCCAACATAAAACTATTATCAACAGCCCAGATATAATTTTTTTTTTTCTGGCCACACCACGAGGCATGCAGGATCTTAGTTCTGGACCAAGGATCAAACCTACACCGGTTACATTAGAAGCATGGAGTCTTAACCACTGGACCACCAGGGAAGTCCCTACTCAGACATAATTTTTTTTTTTTTTTTTTTTGAGTTCCAAATTATGATTTTATTAGAAGTAGATGCCTTGAAACAGTTGAGAGGCTATAAAAATAAATGATTCAATGCTGAAATGTTTCCCAAATTAATTCAAAATGACATGAATAAAAATAAAACTATCCCAACAAATATGACAAATACCTCCAGTACACACCACCACTTGCTAGCTTTAAAAAATATACATCTGATACCTAACCTAAACAACTGCCCTACAATAAGAGCCTTAGCTCTGTACATATTTAAACAGATTAAATTTTGTGAAAAGTTTTTTCTTGAGAATATGTTACTGTTCTAACATCTTAATAGTCAATTATAAGAATTAAACCTATTGACAGCTACACTAAGCACTTCTACAAAAACATCAGTTAACTCATTAGCTATAACAACTCTGGGAAGGAAGAAGCTAGAAATATAAGTAAGCAGCAGGTCTTCCAACTCCACCTGTCCTCATACATCAGACCACGGCCACTTCTCTGGTGCAAACACATCAACACAGAATAAGCCTCTTACTTCACTCACAGTGCATACACGGATGGTGATAGGTAAAACTTGGAGAGCTCTTCTTAGACAACCATGAGATTATTTGCTGCTTCCATAACTTTCAATACCTTTTTGTAATGTCTAAGAGTTCATTTCCTTATCAGCCATTTCTTTCTGCTTTTCTTTGGCAAGGTGATTGGCCAGGATTTCCTCCTGCAAGATTCTGGCATTCCGTTCTCCAGAAAGCTGGTTCTGAGTGTCATGTCATTCTTCTATAACCTGGAGAGACACTGATTCAGATCATTTCTCAGTCTTCAGTTCCATCTAGTGCTCTGAGAGTGAGTTCAAGTTGCTGTTTCATTTCAGCTTCTTTACTATATTGGTCTTCCTTTCTTCTTAACTGCTCCCTAATTTTTTCATATAACATGTCAGCATTTCTTCTATTCTCTTCTTCTTGCTTTAAGGTCAATATTATTTCCATGAATTTCACACTCCACAATACTAACGTATTCTCCCCTTTATACCTCAAGCCAAGCGGTTCTACTTGCAACGTGGAAATCTTAGAGTAAAGACATCACCATCCTGGGAAGCACTTTCAGATGACTGAGTTCAGTCATTCAGGTAGCTCACATCATTAATCTGTGCTTTGACCTGTGAATGGTTATTTTCATCTCCATCATAATTTTTCTTGTTCTTCCTCTCATCAGTTCTAAGTCTAGTTCTGCTGACAAATCTGTAAGTTTTGTTAAAATTACCTTCTACTTGTCCATTTAATGTCTTTTTTCCTCTTCGGCCAGCAGCTCCAGATAAAGGATCCACATACTCCGCTCACACGGCTCCTGCGGCCGGCTCGGCTCGCCGCTCCCACGTTCCCAGCTCACGCTCCCCGCTCCCCCCGACCCCGGCCAGGCTCGCCGCTCACCCGCCGCCCTCGCCCCAGTGCGCCGGGCCGCGCTCCCGGCTCTCACAACCCCCGACGCCGGCCTGCGCTCCCCGGCCGCACGCCCCGCGCCCAGACATAATTTTTTAAAAAATTATGCCATTCATTCATAAATTTACCCAACAAACATTTATTAAGCATTAACTACATGCCAATTACTATGTTAAGTACAAGGGATAGAGTACTTTGTCTATTATAAGTGCTTTGCTCTCTTGGAACTTGCCGTCTATTGGCGGGAATCAAGGATTCAACAAATTATTACAAAAATTACTGAATTACAATTGTGATAACTGTCATGAAGCATAGGATGATAAACTATCTAGTAATGAGAATCAAGGAAGGCTTCCTGGAGGAAGTGGCATTTAAGCTAAAACCTGCAGAGGAGGAGGTGAAGAAAACAAAGTGTGGGAGTGTAACTAGGAAGAGAGCAACTAGAAAGCAAGTTGCAGGCAGAAAGAAGAAATGTGAACAAATACCCTATGGTAGAAAAACTTAAACTATCCCGAGTAAAAAGAAAAATCCAGTGGGACTGGAGTGGATGAGTGAAGGGGGAGACATGGGGGTAAATTGATGAGTGAGCAGGAACCATATCACGTCTGGCCTGACAGGTCAGAAAAAGATCTCGATTGTATCCTAAAGTCAATGGGAATCTACTGAGGGATATTGCATAGGGGAACACTTAGGATCAGATTTTTTTTTTAAACATAAATCAAGGTATGCTTGTACATACAAGCAGCAGAAGCTCGTAAATATCACACAGCAGGTATTTAAAAAGAGCACAGTCTGTAATCAGTACATAATCGTACAAATATAAACAGGAGTGTTGGGGTGAGGGTGGTGGCCTGAGCCTGGAGTCTGGGAAGCCTTGCAGAGTTAACCTTTTTGTTTGTTTTGGAGGACTGGTTGTTCAGTTGATTTGACGCCAGGTTTGCATTTGGGTAAGCCAGGATGAAATCCCCATTGAAAACTCTTTCCCTGCTTCAGAAGCTTCAAAAGAAAATTTCTCCTCAAATTTCCACTAAGACTAACCTCGTAGGTGGGCGGTGGTAGGGACCACCTACAGGGTGTGATCTGAAAGGTGCTAAAACACCACTCCTGTTCAGTGTAAACTTTCTCTGCCCCACATTAGTGTTGGAAATTCTACCATCACCATTTGATTCTGAAGAATTTTTAATAGTTAAATATAGTAGCACTGGATCTGTTCTGACTTCCTGAAATGGAGTGTTCTCAGGGATGGGAGAATCTGAAGCTTTTTGAGATGACTGGCCACACAGGAATAGGGAGGAGCCAAGAGATGGGGTAGGTTACAGGAGGCATCCATAATATTGCATATGTATCTTTACAAACACTTATGTAAACATACACGGTGTACTTAGGGCAAATACATAACTTTATAACACGGGGAACGATAATGATAAGGAACCTAGGCCCTGGAATTAGGCCAACCTAGATCACAACCTCTGTGACTCTGGGAAAGTTGTAGCATTCGCCTTGTAGGGTGGTTGGCAGGAAAGGGAGATAGTCTGTTCAAAGACTTAGCACTGCTCTGGGGCATAAATGTTAGATTACTTGTCCTTGTGCACACGTGTGTGCCAGTGTGTGAAGGTGCAGATGTGGGTATGTAAGAGAGAGAGGATGTCCAAGAACAGGAGAGGGGAGCAGGTAGAGCTCCCACAGGAGTGGCCCCCTCTGCAGGGTAAAAGGACAGGGGCCACTCACAGAGGAGGTAGATCAGCTTTATCAAGCGGGGACACCAAAAGGTCTCAAATGGCAAGGGGCGTCCTGATAAGCACAAAATCTAAAGGGGAAATAAATTGAAGGAGACAGGTAATAGAGTGAGGTGTGGTGGTGTTGAAGCTCAAAACACCCTCCATAAAAGGGAGAGGAAAAAAAAAAGAATTGAAAGTGATCTCTGAAATTGACACGGATCCAAAGTAGGGCTCTACACTTGAGGGGGACATAGGACTTCATCTGCTCCATCCTTAAGATCTCTCCTGTTTTGAACTTCAAGCATGCTTGCTTTTTCAGAACTGACACGGAAGAACTTTTAAAAACAAACAAATCACCACAATCTGTTTGCTTTCTGCCTCATAAGGAATTGTCAGCCTTATATCTGAGAGAGAAGACACAGTAAAAGGAGAACACCCACTATCTAGTCCCAGCTCTGCCCCTAACTCACTGGGCAGCTTCAAGGAATCTCCCAACTTCAAGAATCTCTCAGCAGCCTCATCTGCCAAAGAATTTGATTGGTCACTTCATTCATTATCTTTTGACTTTCTGCTGTCTTAGATGAGGTCCAGCTCACCTCAACCATCTCTCCCCCTCTTAAAGTTGTATCACCGCAGGACATGATAATGAAGGTCACAGATCACCTGCCTCTTGCTCACTGTGTCTCCTGGGATGACTTATTTAATGTCTCAGGTCTCTCTTTCCTTCATAAAATGAGGGTAAGAGGCCAGTGTATCGTGGGGTTGATAGAAGGATTAAGTGAGTTCATGAAGATAAAATATTTACAACAATGCTTGGCACAGATGAAAGCTACACTACTCTGTTGTTAGGTATTAATGATAAGATTATTATTATTTACTTTATTGGATAACTTTGTAGTGTAAAGTGTTAAATGAAATATATTATTGATAAATCAAGAAATAGAAGTATAAGCATTATTTGGGGCTATAAAAGGCTCCAGTGGGTAGGGTAAGGGAAGCTGGAATATTACATTTTCTTTTTACCTTTGTAAATTTATTATTATTATTTGGCCCGTGCTACATAGCTTGGTGACTTGTGGGATTTTAGCTTCCTGACCAGGGGCCAAACCCAGCCCTTGGCAGAGAAAGTTCAGAATTCCAACCACTAGACCACCAGGTAATTTCTACTTTTCTTTTTTTAAAAAGTCCTCCTGTGCTTTGATTTTTCAAGGATGTGTCTGGACTACCACAACACTGTTGTTTGTTGTTGTTTTTTTTTATTTCATAAGATTGAGCAAATAGATCGCTCAAGTCCATCTCAAATCTCACAGTTCAAGGACTGACTGATTTTATAGGGCAGTAGTTTTTAGGTGACCGGTTTATCTTTGTGTTCACAGCTACCTTAATATGTTTGAACTTTTCAGGAAATCCTCATAAAGGTTTGAAATAAACACAATCACCGTGGCATGTTCATTAACTTGACTGTGTTTTAATTTCCAGGAAAGGACAGAAAATGAGGAAGGGGAAATATAAACTTTGTAAATATTTAACCTTAGAGTAAATTGACTTGTATTTTGCCCACTTGTAATCTTTTCCCTGAAATCGACTCCCACAAAGGAAGGATCCGTAGCAGAGTGTGAAAGCGCAAAGGACAGAACGGCGGTGAAAGCGTTAACTGGGCTGGGTAAGGCGATCCATGAAATGAGTTAAGACTCGAGTTAAAGTTTTCAAAGCGGCGGCGGCAGCAGCAGCAGCTCCCGGGGAAGCGGAAGCCGGTGGAGGGAGCCTGGCGGAGCATCGAGGGGGACCGTGCTGAGCTGAACTCAGCCCCGGGTGACAAGCTCAAGGTTAGTGACCCCCCGCACACCTCCACGTGCTGACATCTCTGGAGCTGTCTCAGGAGGCCGGGCGCCTTCTCTCAGCCCGGCTTGTCCTGTCTGCCTGTCTCCACCAGTGCGGCCACCGGTTTGTGCCAACCCTCCCGCAACGCGTTCCCTTCAGCCCTGGAGCTGAGAGGGACTGGGACCTGTTCCCAAGCCACTCTCCTTAAGAGGGGACTTCTCAGACATCCACAAGGAAACTGTTTCTGGAACAAGGATGATTTTCAGAATACACACACACAGAGGTACACACACCTGTGTACGCTGCCCCATCTTGGTTCTTGCAGGTTGTGACCACAATCCCAAATTCCTCTCTGCTTCAGTCGAAACTGAGAACAGTTGTCAAAGTAACGAAACAGGCTGTGCAACTTTATCCTATGGGAGGGGTAGTGTCTCTGAGGCTAAGATAATCAAGGTAAGAAGGCAAAAAAGAGGAACGAAAAGAAAGAAAAAAACTTTCAAGCTCCACAGCCTGGAGGTGAGGCAAAAGAATTTTTGAAAATTAGATTCTCGTAGAAATTGTACATTGCTAGAACAAAATAAAGGGGGAAGATGTACTGTGAAGGACAGAATTCTACAACTACGGGAGATTCCCATACACTTATGTAAACAGCTTGTTATCAGTGTGATGCAGATAACAGATACATTTAAAGAAGGGAAAGAGAAAATAGCTTCAGAGAAGTTGCATCCTGAGGGGCCTTTTTTTTTTTTTTTCATTTATTTTTATTAGTTGGAGGCTAATTACTTTACAATATCGTAGTGGTTTTTGCCATACACTGACATGAATCAGACGGGCTACTGGAAGGCTTCATCCTTGGAGCCCCGGGTCAGTTCTGTCTGCTCGCTCCCGCCTTGCTCACGGAGAGGCAATGAGTAAGTTAGTCCGGCAAGCAGTCAGAAGCTGTACTGGCTGCTCCCTCGCATCCTCCAGCAGGCAGGAGTCGAGGTCTCTACCTGCTAGCACTGAATCAGAATGAGTCATCTCAAACTTGGGTGCGGAAACAAAGTCCCTGCGAGCCGCCTTATGAGGCTCTGCCTCCTGTAGGTGGGATATACCTCTGAAGGCAGTCACAGTTTTTTCCCTCTTCCTTTCTCCTTCAGACAAGCGGGCATCCTGACGCTCTCAAGAAGCCCTGTCTCTGCCCCACTGACTCAGCTGACCCGACCATGTGGACTCTGCCCCTCCAGGTCAGGACTGGAGTTTTAAAATAAAATGGATGACGTGACGTTACTTGATCTTCTGGAGTGCCCCGTGTGCCTTGAAAAGCTCGATGTCACCGCCAAAGTTCTCCCTTGCCAGCACACCTTCTGCAAGCCATGTCTCCAGAGGATTTTCAAGGCCCACAAGGAGCTGAGGTGCCCCGAGTGCAGGACCCTGGTGTTTTGCAGCATCGAGGCGCTGCCGGCCAACCTGCTGCTCGTGCGCCTTCTGGACGGCGTGCGGGCCGGACAGGCCTCGGGGAGAGGGGGGTCCTTCCGCCGGCCCGGCGTGCTGACCCCGCAGGACGGCAGGAGGAGCAGGACTCACCCCAGAGGTCCGCAGTGCAGTCCTTTCCGGCTGGTGCCTAACGTCAGAATCCACATGGATGGGGTAAGAAAGATCTCATCTGTTCCTTCGTGTTTCCTTGGAGGTTGGGTGTATGTGCGCCAGCAGTTGGGGCTTCTCTTCTTTTAGCTCGGTTTCAAAGGGCCGCTGCCGAGGATTCCCTGAGGATAAGTTTCTGTGGGTGGTTTGTCGTACGGAGACTCAGTGGAACCATGAGCCTATCCAGTCCAATCAGGAGCTCTTAAAATTCTTCAAGCTACCCAGGTCCTCCCTGCTTCTAGTCCAGAAGGTGGTAGAACATGGAAAGCCTTCTTGATTGTTTATTTATGCATGTGTTTATTTTTGACTGCACTGGGTCTTCCTTGTGGTGTGCAGGCTTCTCACTGCAGCGGCTTCTCTTGCTTGGAAGCACGGCTATAGAGCCTGTGCTCAGAAATTGTGGTGCATAGCCTAGTTATTACTGACATGTGGGATCTTCAAGGACCAGGGATCGAACCCATGTCCCCTGAACTGGCAGGTGGATTCTTAATCACTGGACCACCCAGGAAGTCCTTTGATTATATTCTTGGTCTTTCATTTCTGCTGTTCTGAGGCCAAACCAGGGCATGGGAAATGCACAGAAGATGAGAAAAAGAAAACCAAATCCAACTGCTTGTCACTTTTGAGATCTCAGAGAAGTTACTAAGTGTCAGATTTTGTTTGCATTTTACCCAAATCCATCCTTCCACTCCCAGTCATAAAGTGCCATGATGACAACACTCATTCACAATCACTCAAAGTTATCAAGACAGTGGATACACAAAGTTCGATCGGGAAAGAAGCACCTATGTGGGTGTAGTGATTGACAGGAAAGGCTGGGCTGTGAAGAACAACCGACATATACAGGAGACCTGAAGATGTGTCTTACTTTACAAAATGAATAAAGCATACAGAAAATGCACATCAGAGCCTGCCATGAAAAATGAAGCACCCCAGGTGAGCCACAGGATATCACCCAGTAATGCATTTTGTGTTTGGACAATGTGAATCGTCCTGTCCAGCCTTGTGGGCACATCCTTGGGACTTTATGTGACCTTCCTGTGAGCCTCATTCTGGGAAGCTGGGGAAGGGGATAACTTGAGAGAAGATCATGGTCTTGGGCTCCAGAAAGATTAGTGGCTGTCACTCCCAGAGTCAGTGTGTCCAAGTGGGCATGGCATGCCGTGGCCTGGGTGGTTGGCATACTCAGAAATTCTGTGAAGTGCCACATAAAGCAAGCTTTAACCCTGGCAGCTAACCACAACTTTAACCATGACTCCCCACTGTGAAGAGTAGCAGAGGGTGGGAGGGTCTTCCCCGGACTCCTTCCCATTGAAGGAGAATAGGCTTGGGTGTGCATTCAGGATAAGTTTCTCAAATGCTCTTCTCAACAGCCTATTACTTCTTGGGTTCCCTGCACCCTTAAGCCCCCCATGCAGCAGGGTAGTGTGGAAACTTTCCAAAAGGAGAGCAGGAAGAAACCGGGCACCAGTGTGATTTCTTCACAGCAGACTTTTTATTGCCATTGTTCCTGTGTGTGAGAGCACATTCCACAAAAGGGCTTGGCGCCCTCCTTTCAGGCTCCTTATTAGCCCTAGGTCTAGCCATCAATCAGAATCCACAGGCTTGGAAAAGGAGGGGTAGGGGAACCAGCTTTCTCAGGCAGGCTGTGTTTACAGAGCATCAGGCTGTATCTCGGGTCAGCAGATCTCCCTTTGAATTCCTAAGACCCAGCAACCTCTCTCCTCCCTCACCCTGCAAAGTCTGACTTGCCTCCCTGCAGGGCTGAGTATCATCCATCACTCAGAGAGTGTTGGGAGACTGGGAGGAGGCAAGTCCTCTGTCACCTTCGCATATTTTTGTTCATGCTTTCATCTTTTTGATGTGGCTATGTTGCTAAGAAAAGGTAGCAACAGATGGAGCCACAGCTACCTACTTTTTGAACCACAGAGAATTCCCAGGTCCCTCCTGGCATGGGGAGCTATAGGAACTAGAGCTCTTGTTCTCTTATAGGAATAAGAGACAGCCAGTAAGATCCTGTGTGTCCCTAGAAGTCTTTCACGAGGACCCGTCACTTCAGACCAAGGGGCCGGTGACGGGGTTGTGCCCATTCTCCGAGCTGCACTGGAGTCCTGCCATGAGGCTGAGACAAACCAAGCCATTGAGAGCCCCTGCTTTCCAGCAGCACCTGGTTTAGTGAAGATGCTCTATGAGAGGGCAGAGGCAGGGGCCACTCCACACCCTCACCCATTTCCTCCCTTTCCTGAGCCCACCTTTCTCCACGTGGCTCATCACATCCCTTTTGACTCTGTCAGTGGGGATGTGAACAAACTATTCCTGGACGTAAATACAGCTATAATGCTGCATCCTGTTCTACTCCCCCCAAATCTAGCTGCCTTTCCTGAAGTGTGAAAGCAATGATGCATCCCTGGGTTCAGACAATTGCAGATTATCTGAGAGTCTACACACTGTTCTGAGAGACAGAGGTGTGGCCTTACATCCTCAGCCAAATCCTCATCAAGCTACTTGCCCTCTTGGCCTCAGTTTACCCAACCCAGTCAACTGTTAATAATACTTGCTACCCCTCTTCCTCCAGGAGAGTGTAAACATTATCTTTACAACATACTCATATCACCTTAGAAAACCTACGCTAGATAAATGCAAAGCATCATCATTATCATTCATTTAAACTGACTATATGACTGTGGGCAAGCCACTTCAGCGTGCTGGGTCTCAATTTAAAATTCTGTAAAATGGGAAAATATATTATAAGAGTGGAGAGCCATGGTGAGGCTTAACTAATGAGTGTTTTCAAGGCACTTTGAGATCCTTAGATGAAAGGCATTTGGAAGATCGTTATCATAGTAAACATTATTATTGACTGTTTATTGTGCCCTGTCATGCATGAGACATTCTACAAAACACAGCAGGAGTGATAGTCCTTGCAGAAGAGTGTAATAGGTGTTATTATTGAATTTGAGTCTACAAGGAGTCCAGGCCAGTATAATACTAAGTATAAAGTACTCTACTAATAGGGCATAAACAACCTGTTGTCACGGGGTACCATTTTGCAAAACACTTCTTCCAGAGGACTCAGTGTTAAGGTGGCATTCTCAAAGAGTTCATTTAATTTCCTGTTCAGGAGCTTTTTAAGTCCAAAGTTTGTTCTGCTCACCTTGCCTTATCTAAAAAACAAGCTCATCGAGATCTTTCTGTTGGCTCAAAGAGGTCTGGTACTTTTTGTGCTAGCCAGTATACCAGGGTGGAACCAAGAGCCACACTTCACAGTGCCAACCCAAGAGAGAAAAAAAAAGTAGTCCATTGTGCCTACCTGTCTAAAACCCTCCCAAGCCAGTTGTGTAAAAAGAAAACTTGAGAAATGGCTGTAGGTTTCTACAGCATGCAATTATTTCAAGCCAACAGGTAAGATCAACAGACTCCTGGAGGACCCATGTCAGTGTTGATGTCACTGGTTCTTATTCCTTCCCATATTGTGGCCGAGCCAAAGGAACTTTGCAAATCTTCGAGAAGATTATGGGCTTCTGAATTGCTGATCATTCTTCCTCTTTCCTCCACTACCCTTTAATAGTATTTCTGATTTAGAACAGGCAGGAAAGCAGTGAAGCTAAAAACTTGCAAAGTTAGGCTTTGAAAAAGCCGGAATTCAGATTCTGGTTCTGCCTCTCGATAGTTGCATACTTTGGATGAACCTCAGGGCCAGCCTCCAATTCCCCTCTGTAACCTGGAGATAATAGCAGTACCTACCTCTGCGGGTTGTTGGGGAGAAATAAACAAGAAAATTCATGTCACTTAGCTCGTAGCACCATGATTGGTTCATATTACGTGGTCAATAAATTTTAGCTGGTATTGTTATTGTTATTAAAGCAACTCAAGACTTTCCATGCTAAATTATGTACCATCTCTCTTGTTAATCAAGCGTCCCGCAGAGATGGTCCCTGGTACCCTGATTTTTGGTTGGTATGTGTGTCTCCAAAGGATGTGATGCCATAATTCAGATGTGTGATTCCTCCCAGCATGCACTGGCTTGGCAGCTCATTTCCAAGACCCTTTAGGAGCTAAGAATGGATTCTAGGAGAAAACAATGCTAGCCAGCTTCTCTTCCCCAAATGGCGAGCTCAGCAAAACACCATACACAGAGCAACAACCTGGCCCACTTTCCCAACATTGCCAATGCTTCATTAGCATCTGTCTTTCCCTTCCCCTGCATCTTTCTATCCCCAACATAAATGTTGCCACCCTGGGTCTTGCAGGGCCAGACTCTCTTCCTTCTTTGTTAAACATCATGCCAACCACACACATTCCTGTCTTGCTTGCCCTACCTCAACAAGAACACACCTGCCACCCCCAGCACACAGACCAGGTGGCTGTGTCCTAGAAACTTCTTCAGCTGGTGTGGCAAGCAGCTGAGATGAAAAAATGAGGTCAGAAGGTACAGGGGGGAATTGAGGCTGGGGAGAAACCAAAAGGCATCCAGGCCCTTTCCTGGGTCTCAGCTGCTGTGTCCTACAGCAGTGCTGCGACACACATGGTCATCTCTACTAAATTTGCAAGGCAGTTAAACCATCCCAAGCCCCTGAAGACAGCAGGCAGATGGCAGTGGGTCAGCGAGGCCTGGATGTGGCAAGTGGAGGAGCCAAGCTTGAGAAGTCAGGAGACCCAGATAGTTCTCCAGCCCCTCCCACCTTTGCAAACCTTTTACAAAACCATATGTCTCCAAAATGACTTGATCCCCAACCTGTGTCGATGTACCACCTTCTTAGTTACAGTCCTCCCCATTTCCCTGATTACTGTTTAAGGACTGTGGTCAATCAGAGCTGACTTTGTGCTGGTATTCAATCACTTTTGAGCTGTGAGGCCTCAGGCAAGTCACTTAACCTCTCTGAGCCCCAGTTTCCATATTTGTGCACTGGTAATATTCATGGTGTACGTATGTCATAAGGTTACATTGAGATGATGTATGTAAAAGGCTTAGTATACTATGGTAAATGTTAAGTAACAAAACAGTAACAATAGAGGAAAGTCTGAAGCATTGGATTTGGAGTTTTTTGTACCCACACATAAACATACAGAGACCTCTGTTCAAAAATTAAGCAAAGGGGTAACAAAAGAAAAAGGGGTTTTCCCTGAAAAGACAAAACTAGGGACTCCCCTGGTGGTCCAGTTATTAAGACTCCACACTCCCAATGCAGGTGACATGGGTTCAATCCCTGGTTGGAGAACTAAGATCCCACATGCCAAGTGGTGTAGCCCAAAAACAAAGGCACAAAACTACAGTGATGAAAAAGTGTGGTTTTCAGTGGTGACCAGGGGTTATGGGTTGGGAGAGGATTTATAAAGGATAGCGTGAGGGAATTTTATGGGATGGAGGGACTATCCTGTATCCTGTTTGTGGTGACAGTTAAATGAATCTATGTGTGTGTTAACATTCATATGAATATGTGCCAAGAGGGGAAAAAGTCAATTTTACTTTATGACAATGTTTAAAATAACATTTTTAAAAATGAAAGGAAGCGCTTGTTTTGAGTCTCTACCTGATTTTCACCTGGTCCGCTCTGATGTCCCTTCATGTCTGTGTGTATTGGGTCAATGCTATTTTGGAGAAGGATTTTGCCATCATTTAAGCAATCAGGGTAATTCCTGTGGGTGGGCTTCTCTCTGTTTTAGCAAAGTATCCTATAACTGCTTCAGTTTTCTCATCAGTTAGAGGTATCTGGCCAGAAGACAAATAACAGCGCATCCCCCGGGGGAGATGGCCCAAGCAGATGGTGGGGGCAATAGGTTCTCCTTACTCAACCTCAATTATCCATCACGTGTACTGGGGCATGTCACCTAAGTGATTAGTCGGTGCATATTTTGTGTTGTTTCAATGCCTCTTAGGAAAGGTTGTCTGCCCACGTGTCCCTTCATACTATGAAGAGATTATGGAACAAGGGAAAGTGCTTGTTCAGCCCTTGACACGCAAAGAGCATCCCCATCTATCTCATTCCAGACGCCACTGCATAGCTTTTGGCTGAGCAGGGACCAGCTCACATATGGTTCTCTTCAATCTCAATGTCTTCCCCCTTTTTCATTTGTTTCATTTATCTTTATTGTTTCATCTGGCCTGCTCTGGGTCTTTGTTGAGGTGTGCAGATTCTTCGCTGGGCACGGGGGATTTCTCTGTTGCATCACACCGGGGCTTCTTTTGCTCCCGAGCGTGGGCTCTAGAAGACCTAGCTCAATACTTGTGGCACTCAGGCTTAGTTGCCCTGTGGCTTATGGGATTTTAGCTCCTGGACCAAGGATCAAACCTGTGTCCCCTGGGTTGGAAGGCAGATTATCAACCACTGGACCAGCAGGGAAGTTCCTCTTTCTCATTTTTGAATCTATGCTTATGTGTTAGACCTGTCTTTGACAAACTGTATTATGTAAGTGATTAATGGAGGTTCCATAAAACTCCAGAGTCAAAGAAACCTCAGGTTGAAACAGAGTTAAACCTTTTTTCTTTGCTGCAGGACTTTCCCGTACTTTTAGCACTAAAGAATGGTGAATCTCCAACTAGCGGACAGTGATAAGAGACATTTCCCAAATTCCTGTGACAGCGGTAACCCTAACACTTTTATTAGTGCCGTGAGTTATATTAATTGTCCACAGAACAAATTTTGGGAAATGTTGTCTCATACTAATGCAGGGATAGCTGAGCCCTCAAAGAGAATTCCTATTATAATTAGTGACTATTGATGCATTCCAAGAAGAGTTGTAAGCAAGTTTTAGTCGTTAGAAGATATTTTTGGAAAACTTTTTGAAACTTGCTACCACCACTTTCTGAAGTATTTATTTAGCGTCTATCATTTTATTTTTTGGTCATGCACACATCATATGGGGTCTTAGTTCCCCCACCAGGGATCAAACCCACATCCCTTGCATTGAAAGTATAGAATCTTAACTACTGGACCATCAACAAAGTCCCCTAGTTTCTGTCAGTAGTCAGCCATAGGTACTTTGGGAATCTACACAACAAAGGAAAGATTTCTACCTTCCCAGTGCTTACTGTCTGATGGTAAAACCAACTAATTAGATACGTGTATTAAGCATATGTGTATAAATATATACATACATATCCCTGATTTAAAGATATTATCTATTATAAGATACATTATTTAGTTATAGCCCTAAAGGGAATAAAAAAAGAACTACTATATTAGATGTTCACTGTAAGATACATCCAATTTTAGAAATGTTAAGATGTGAAAAAAGGACTGTCTTACTGAAGAGTACATATTGTCTGATTCCATTTATATAAAATTCCAGAAATGGCAAACTATAGTGCTTTTTGGGTAATGCAAATGTTTTATGTGGTGTTATATAGGTTTGTCTAAATTCATCAAATCGTACACTTAAAAGAGTACATTTTTGGTATATAAATTATAACCCAATAAAGTGATTAAGACAAAGAAGTCTTAGACTCAAAAGATAATGGTTTATGAAAATGTCAAATGAGGAGGTGGTTCAGTTTAAGGGAAATGAAGTTTGGCTAAAAAAAGAAACTTCCTTTTAAAAAATGGGCATTTTAATGGTTACAAAGGACACAGTCAGGGCTTGAAAAGGCAGGGTCTAGCCTGGGCACCTGGGGGCTAGGAGCAATGAGATATCTTGAACAGAATGGAAGTTGGAAGAGAGGGAGAAAGAGATGAAGAGGAGTTGGCATGACTGGTTATCTGCTTCAAAACCACCACTAGGAAGGCACATGTCAATTACTCTGTAATGAAGTCTGTGTCTGCTTCCATGTCATCACGTGGCCTATGGGTTGTATCTACCTGATGGATTCAGAGCAGCCAAACAAGATATCTCTGCTCTGAGCAGGTGGCCAAACTCCCTGGGTAAACTGAGGAGCAGTTTCCACTTCACTGACAGACGGACCACTCTTTTTCATTGAAATGGTCAGGTTACCTGACAACCCCAGCATGCAGGAACTCTAGCCAGCACATCCACAGCTAGGGGTAGAACACAGGGCAGGGAAAGGCAAGTCTGTCCGTCATGAGCTGCCTCCTGCAACGTGGGTCTGTGTCAGCCGCCAGGGTCAAACTGTTCCCGATGCCTGACTCAGAAACCAGGGCATTCAACAGACTGCTTCTAAGGGCCTGCTACGTGCCAGGCTCCATCTTGAAAGCTCACACCATTGAAAGCTCATCGCAGGAATGCTCATGGGCTCAGACTCCAGGACTCAAATAGCAGCTGAGTTCACTTTAGATCGCTGTCATTTTTCAATCTTTTATCCAAGCACCAGCACAACAGGCAACTTGTCCTGGGTCTGGGTCTCAGTACCATGTTGGAGCATATACCTACAGCCTGGCCCAGATTAGGAACCCTCAAATGTTTTTTGAATTAATGAATGAACACATTCACGTTTTTGGTAGACTTTATGGAGTCATAGAATAATAACCCCTCATAATGCGGAAATGGGCTCTTCCTGAATTGAGCCATGACAAAGCTCTATGAAGAATGAGCAGCATATTATATTAGGCATAAAGCCATGTGGTGGATGAAATATTCTGGAGGTGAAACACCTTATTAAATACCTTTTGGGGTGACAGACAGTACTGCCCAGAAAACATAGTGGGCCAAGTTCAAAGCCACTTAGCTCATGACTTGTTAACCCTAAGAGGATAGGAAATGTGTCTCCATATATGACCACATTCCTGTGTTGGAATCCACAAATGCTATGTACTCCTCTGATGGAGGGGAAAATATTCATGATGAGTTAATTTACACTTAGCCCCAGTGACAGAAAGGATGAAGCATCAGAAGAATTCGCCAGCGAGTTATGTGCTAAACTGGCCTGGCCTCCTCCATGAAGGAAGGCAGCATTTCAGGTAGGAACATGACTCCTGCACCTCTCAGGCTGATAAACCTATGTTATACATGTATATAATATATACAACATAAAATTGACATTTTTAGCCATTGTTGTGTGTATAGGGCAGTCGCATTAAGTATATTTACATTGTTGTGCACCCATCACCACTATCCATCTGTCTGCAGAACTTTTCATCATCCCATGTGAAACTCTGTACCAATTAATAGCTCCTCATTGCCTCCTGGTGTGTATGTGTACGTGTGTGTGTGTGTGTGTGTAGATAGACAAATAGATATTCACATGTATATTTTTAAACTTCTTTCTGGGTAAGAGGAATAAGTCTTTTAGTATCATTTTTCAAATATATATTGTAATTTTCTGCTGCTCTGACCTTAGACTTCCAATGAGATAAGCAAACAAGATAACGCTGTGATTCAGAACCAAGGCTCGTCATTCATGTCTACTGGCTGTGTGCTTCTGGTCGTTATTTAGTCACTCTGAGCATCATGGCTACAAGATGAAAATAGGGAACTCAGCTCCTAGGGTTCTTGGGAGGATTCAGTGAGTCAATCCCTGTGAAGTGCTTAGCACCGGTCTGGCGAGGTACGCTTTGAGTAAGGGCGAGCTGTTTGCTCGAACTCATCCAGGTCGGTTAACTTGTAAAGCACTACCACGCTTATTGCGGTCAGCCTGCTATTTTACTGCATTGAAGACATGGGGGTAACAGTGATCGTGGCTTCATTTGGAGGATGTCAAGACAACTCTTGTTAAGTTCTTAGCACAGGGCGTGACACATACTACTTCTTGATAATAATTGTGAGGCATTATTATTATTTCCTATGCCTCATTCAATCAGCAAGCATATACAGGATGCCTTTTATGAGTAAGACCCAATGCCAAGCTCTAGTGAAGAACAAAAGCAAATAATATATGATTCTTATTAACATGAACACATGGAAGAGACCCAGGAAAACTGAATAATTCACCAAAATGGCTGAAACCCTGCCTTAAAGAGCTCATGGACTTTTGGGAGGCAGCCACGTAAGGTAATAATTACGAGGCAGGTAATAAGTGTTAAAACAAAGGACTTACTGTGTCAGGCACTGAGTAAAGCACTTTTTACTACAGAATCTACAGAAACTCATTTAACTCTACAAATCTGAGATGACTGCTACCATTTCTGTCTACTTCACACATAAGAGGTTTGTGCTCAAGAAGATTTCATATAACACAATGGGAGAAAATGGCTGCAGATCAAAATTGAGCATTCCCGTATTTGTGTTCAGGGCAGTTGTTGAGGTTACATTTTATTTTATTTTTTTTAATGCAGCTTGTTGTCTAGTCACTCAGTCATGTCTGACTCTTTGCGATCCCATGGACTGTAGCCCACCAGGTTCCTCTGTCCATGGGATTCTCCAGGCAAGAATACTGGAGTAGGTTGCCATTTCCTTCTCCAGGGGATCTTCCTGACCCATGGATTAAACCTGCATCTCTTATATTGGCAGGCAGATTCTTTACCACTGAGCCACCAGGGAAGACCTAAATGCAGCTAGTCTTTTTTTGTTTGTTTTTAATTTTATTTATTTCTTTATTTGGCTACACTGGGTCTTAGTTGTGGCACTTGAGAACTTTAGCTGCTGCATGCAAACACTTTAGATGCAGCATGTGGGGTCTAGTTCCCTGACCAGGGACTGAACTCCAGACCCTGCGTTGCGAGTGTGGAGTCTTAGCCACTGGACCACCAGGGAAGTCCCTGCAGCTAGTCTTATTCTTGACCATTCACAGCAACCCGTGACACTGAGGACTGCAAACCTCAAAATACACTGAGAGGCATGTACACTGGGTGATGAGTCCTGGCATCATGGTCCCCACACCACTGGTTTCAAAAAATATGCCTTTTGGCTGCCGTTCACACTCACAACATGGAAAGCCAAGAGGATTGATGAGAGAACTTGATTATTCACTGTTAACCTAAGGAGAAATAAGGCAAATACTTCCCAGGGTGCCTGACGCTAACCACCCCCATTTAAAGGTATCAGCCACCTGCCAGTGTTGGAGTAGGCAAGTGGTTCACACTTGCCTAACTGGGAAATGGATCCACGTGGCTGGCTGCAGCCCATTTTTCCATCTCAGTGTCCCCGTTGCTCCTCCAGGAAATCAGCCCTCTGTCCCAGAGCCCAAGCCAGTCGGCCGTGGCTTCCTCCTCGGGCTTTCAGAGGCTACCCTCCAGCCTCCCAGCATATGTAAGCTCCTGGGGCTAAGGGGGTGTCTTGTCTTGCATTTCAGAGTGCCTGAAATGCAAACAGCATTCAATAAATATTGAAGTACTGAATGCCTAGTGTTGGTGATAATGCAAGAAACTGCAGTTAGATTCAGCATCTTCAAGGCCCTGGTGTTTTCCCCTGGGACAAGAGGAAAGGAGACATCCCTGCTATCTCACCCCCCGGATGCCTTTCAGCCCCTGTCTTGTTGACCATGGTGTTTCTTGACTCAAGGCCAGGTGTGTTAGGAATGGCACGCAAGTGCTTGCAGGGGATTCAGAGGTGGAAAAAGGAAGACCAGTATGGAGTCAGATAGAGAGAACAGAAAAACTGGCAAGTGCATTCCTCTGAGCAGGTTCCCCTGGTTTTGCAGAATTAAGGATGATATCGCCATACACATAGGAGTATTTTAATTGGTTGCCAAGGCAATGCGGCAGAGTCAGTGGGCATGGAGCAGGAATAGATCTCTGCAGAGCTGTGCTCAGGAAGGGTGCTTGGCTGTGACATTACCGAGCTTCCTGGATGGGAGAAAGGCAGGGCTGCCATAAATCTTATTTGGGGCTTTTCTTCAGTATACGGAAATGGCAGAGAAAAGGAGGGGAAAAAGAGAAAACTTCTCTTTCTGGCCCTCTGGAGGAGCAGGAGAGGTAATCTTCTGGATTTCAAGTTTCTCCTCGGAGTGGTGAACTTTTGTGGATAAGGGAAATCCAAGGAGATTGGTTGCATGCTGGAAGGAAGAAGGAATGGAATGATTGAAGAACAGAAGGAGATGGCAGTGTTTTCTTCTTCTTGAGAGATCATAAAAAGGACCCAGGATGCAGGATTTTCACAAAAAGAACACTTTCCATCTACTCCTTTTACTTCCCTTTGTGTGAGCAAGGAAAAGAATTTGCTATTAAATATGTTTTTTGCGGCGGGGGAGGGGGGCTTCCCACGTGGCACTAGAGGTAAAATACCCGCCTGCGAATACAGGAGACATAAGAGACACAACTTCAATCCCTGGTTGGGAAGATCCCCAGGGGAAGGCATGGCAACCCACTCCAGCATTCTTGCCTGGGAAATCCCAGGCACAGAGGAGCCTGGCTGGCTACAGCCCATGGAGTCACAAAGAGTTGGACATGACTGAAGTGCTTAGCATGCATGCGTGTTTCTATTTATTTTTTTGTTTTCTTAATTTTTTGAATAACTAAGATTTTTTTTCCCCCCACAATCATAGAACCTTGTGGTTGAGACAGGTCCTGGGTTTTCAAACTTCTCTGTTCTACTGCTGTCCCACGGCCTAGAGAATCAGGCAAATTCCATCACATGGCATGCTCGTCCTGATGGCTTGGGCAAGGAAGGTGGGACCAGAAGAGAGAGAAGCCAGAGGGGAGGTGGACATTTCTCATTAGCACCTTAATAACTATGACCATCATGTAGCACACACCATGCCCCAGACACTGTGAAAGAAATATGGTTTTCTTGAGTTCTCCCAACAACCTCTTGAAGTCCATGATGTTTTCTCATTTTACAGATGAAGGAAGAGACAGGATTTGAACCAGGTTTGCCTACATCCAATGACTGGGCTCTTAACCAGATCAGTTAGGGTGTCTAGAACAACTGTGGTGCTCCCTTGGCAGCCCAGGGAGCCCTGCACCATCTGCCATTACCAGTCACTTTCTGTTGGCACCGACACCACCATTCTAATGTGGTTGATAGACTTCCAGAGGACGAGGTAATCTCTAACCAATCCAGCTCCATGTGCATGATATGCTGTGTCTTAACTGGATGCCACTTGGTCATAAATTGAAGGGTTTAACTAGTAGAAATGCGTCTAAGTGGGGGAATAGAGAGGGAGACAGAGGAGGAAATGGAGTCAGAGAAAAGAGAAAGGTAGGGATAGAGAAAGGCAGAAAAGACACATGGGAGATGTAGACAGGGGCAAAAAAGCCAGGGAGAAGGAGGAGGAAAGGGAGAAGCTGATCAATGAAACAAGTGTGTGGGAGTAGCAGGGGTGGAGGGGAGCAACCTTGGGGAGATACGTTATCAGGAGACATGTCAGGCTTTGATCCAAAGCTGGTCTGCTTTACTTGAAGTTAAACAGAGTTAAAACAAAATATTTATGCTCCATTCCTTTCAGAAACCTATCATCAGGACAGGCAAAATGGTCTATTATAGGTGGTGAAAAATAGAGCCTGAAATTCAGGAAAGTCAGCTTTTAATCCTGGCTTAGCTGAGAACCAGCCCTGTGACATGAAATGTATCTGAGTGCTTAGTAAATGTTAGCAGTTACTATGGTTAAAGAAAAAGTCAGATTCTCTGAGTCTCTGAATTCCACTGTACCAAAGATTTTACAGAATATGGAAATGATTCAGAAGTATTTGCATTTATGTTTTAAAGAAAAAGATGCATAAATTTCTCCCTTTTCAAGGCTTCTCTGGTGGTTCAGTGGTAAAGAATCCACCTGCTGATGCAGGAGGCACAGGTTCAGTCCCTGGGTCAGGAAGATCCCCTGGAGAAAGAAATGGCAACCCACTCCATTATTGTTGCCTGGGAAATCCCATGGAAAGAGGAACCTGGAAGGCTACAGTCCATGGGGTTGCAAAAGAGTTGGGACACAACTTGTACATTGTTGCAAGTGGCAAAATTTCATTCTTTTTCATGGCTGAATAATATTCCATTGTATTTATATATACCGCATCTTCATTCATTCATCTGTTTATGGGCACTTGGGTTGCTCCCATATCTTGGCACATGTAAATAGTGCTGCTATGAATATGGGGGTGCATGTTATCTTTTCAAATTAGAGGTTTTGGTATTTTTCACATGTATGCCCAGGAATGGAATTGCTGCATCTCGTGGTAGTTCTATTTTCAGGGTCTTGAGGAACCTCCATACTGTTCTCTACAGTGGCTACACAAATTTACATTCCTACTGTTGGGGATTTTTGCTATTGTTTAGTATTATTATTGCCCCCGTCTTTGCATAGTTGTCCATCTTATTCTACTGGGGGCAGCTGGTACAGGACCCAGTTGCCCTTTGCTTAAACTATCTAAAACATAAGCAGTTCTGTCTTATAAAAGATCTCTCAAGTATCTCCACGCTGGAATTTCAGGAAGCAATGACACAGTCTTAGAGAATGTCTCTTGAGATCTCTTCCAGTAAAGAGCCTCCAGCCATAATAAACCTTGCTAAAACAATACTGTAACAGGAATGCTACTCTTGAAAGCACTGTGGAAGACAAATATTTTTTATTCTGTACATTTGGGAAGAAACATGTAACATTATATGGGTGCAAGATATGTGTGTTAGTCGCTCAGTTGTGTCTGACTCTGCAACCCCATGGACTGTAGCTGTCCAGGCTCCTCTGTCCATGGAATTCTCCAGGCAAGAATACTAGAGTGGGTTGCCATTCCCTTCTCCAGAGGATCTTCCTGACCCGGGGATCGAACCTGGGTCTCTCGCATTGCAGGCAGATTCCTTACCATCTGAGCCACCAACAAAGCAAGGTAGGTTAGTGGTATAAACTAAATTCAATGAAAGGAAAATGTGCTACATTGCAGTAGTAATATCACTAGTAGGTACTCATTACAAAATTATATATTGAGTGTTCTCACTGTGTACCAGACAGAAAACTAGGCAGCAGGATATAACCATGAACAAGATAGACATAAAATGTACACTCTCCTGGGATCGATAAAAGAACAAAAAAGCCATGGTCTTAGCTGGGTTCCCCCAGGAATCAGACTCTGACATGAGGGTTGAGTGCTCATAGATAATTTGGGATGCATGACGACATTGATCAGGGAGTGGGACCTCATACAGGAGAGGGAGGTGACTAGTTAAGGTGTGTTTTGAAGCCACTCACCACAGTGGGTTACTGATACTTAACCCTTTGGAAAAACTGTAGGAAACAATGTAAAACTCAGACCTTAATTACTGTGGCCAAGAGGTGAGAGATCTGGAGCATTTAAACCCCTATACCTGTCAGTCATTGGTTAAGAGCTACCCCAAGGGGCACAGTATGTTCTGGTAGCTCAAGGGAAGTCTTCCTACAGAACTGCAGGTGCTGGGTATTGGAAGTGAAGCTGAATTGCACAGAAATGGGAACGGGACCTGAGAAGATAAGGGCAGAGCACTAACTGTGCCACTTACATGCACACGAAATAACCAAGATAATCACAAATTGTGCCAAGTGTCTGCTGTATAAACTAACTTTTATCTCTACACGGATATGAAACAGAGGGTGAAAGGGAAGATCCTTGATCAGGGGAGGCATTTGTGCCGAGATCTGAGTGATGAAAAGAAGGCAGCTCTGTGATGAGGAGAGGATGGGTTCTGGTGGTAGAGGACATCATGAGCCTGATCCCGGAAGGAACTCGCTGAGTTTGGGGAACTGACCAAACACCCGCTTGGCTAAGGAATGATAAGCAGTGAGGTGAGAGGCATGAGAAAAGGTTGCAAGGGAAGGTCTACAGGGATCAAGAAGCCATGGTCAAGAAGGGAACTCAGATCCTGGATACAATGAGAAAGACTAAAGCAGGGACACCATCTGACCTGATTTTCAATTTAATATATTACTTTGGCTCTTGGGTGGGAAGTGAATCTCTAGGGAACAAGAATGGAAGTACTGGGTTGGCCAAAATTTTCATTTAGGATTTTCTGTGTGATGTTACAGAGAAACCCAAGTGAACTTTTTTGGCCAACTGAATAGAAGAGCAATTTCAAGTCTTCTGGATGTGTGACCTGAACTAAGATGCTATGTTTGATGGAGAGAAGTGGATGGGCTTGAGAATACACTTGGAAGTAGAAATAGTGAAACTTGATGGGTTTGGGTATGCAAACTGGACCCTTGAAACCTCACTGAAAACTCACTATGTGAAGCCCTTCCATTTAATTCTTGCAACTTCTGTGTAATATAGATACCATTTACCTTCATCCCGTTTTACAGGTAGGGAGACTGAGGCTCAGAATGAATAATTTGCTTAGGGCATCACAGAGATCAAGAGACAAAGCTGGATGTGGTCATAGCTGGTGACTTTAAGGTGCTCTAGTGTCACATTAAACCCAAGAGGAGGTGAGGATCAGCCCCATGTCCCCCTGTCTGAACAGGTCAGTGGTGTTGACTGGCAGAATGTCAGTCAGGCACAAGGGAAAGCACAGGCATTAAAGCCAAAAGACTTGAGTCTGATCCCAGCTCTTTCACTGGCTGGCTGTCACTGAAACTCTCTGAGCCTGTTTCCTGATCTGTAAGTCAGCTTTGTCTTTTCAAATGGTTGTTTTTATTTTATTTTATTGATGTATAGTTGATTTACAATGTTGTGTCAAATGCCTGTTCTTGATATTAAATGAAGGACAGGGGAGCCTGGCGTGCTGCAGTTCATGGGGTCGCAAAGAGTCGGACACAACTTAGCGACTGAACACTAACAACAAAGTCTGAATCACTGGGTTGTCCAGAGCCAGTGTCCAGAACTCAGACCAACTCCCTGGGTGCCCCCAGCCAGGAGCAGAATTGGGGCCATGTCAGGCTTGCATCCTTAGGTGCTGTTTTAGGAGACTTGACTCTGAGGACTCAGAAAGACAGATTCCTTCAAGGGGGAAACCCATCCAAACGAATTCCTCCCATGACTCTGCCTGAGGCCTGACCGAGACTGGTGTTATGTAAAAGGTGCTCTTAACCCAAGTTCATCTCAGGCTTTCTTTAAAAATATCACCTTGTAAGGAATCACAAAGCACAGGTCCTTTTCAGAGCTGAAAAGGACCATAAGAAACCGCCTGGCAGTGTCTTCCTATACAAATATAGAGTCTGAGGCTTAGCAAGAAGAAAAGACTAGCCAAGGCTACACAGTTTACCTGTGAATAGACAGCAGGAGCAATGCCAGGCTTTCTGAATCTTGGCCTGAGCACCTTGTATTTTAACTGCCTTGCCTCTTGCCCAGGCCATTGTAATGAGTTTGCTGGACTTGTATCAGAGGCCTCCAAAACAGATTTCAGCATAAAGCACTCCTTTAGAAACATGAGCACATTCAGATCACGTGTAGTGTTTTGCAGCGTGGCCTGGTAAGGGCACTTTGAGACCTCTGGCGCTCAGCTGCAGTTTGGGCTGAAACGCATGTAAACGTTTCCACGGTCTTACAGTTTACGCCAATTTGGAGCCTCAAGAGGCAGTTTCTAAAGACTTGGGGGAAAGAACAAGGGACAAACTACACAGAGAGACATAGAACAATGCTAGGATGGCAGTGAAAGAAAAATCTTTCCTATGTGAAACAAAAGGTATGAAAGAGGTGAGCCTGGCATTGACTTCAAGTGGCTCTAATTTCATGGATATTGTGCTCTGAAAGCCCTTTCTTATGCAAGCATTTGCCTAATCGCAACCACTATTTTGGTTTTGTCTTTTAAACATTTTAAATTATTTCCAAAGAATAGAAAAGTGATTACTGGCTCAAAGGGGATGAATATTTTTGAGCCTCCTGATACATAATATTCATTTGCTTTCATCTGTGTTCATCTGAACTCTTTTACTTGCAAGTGACAGAAACCCACCTCAAATGAGCTCAAACAGAAGTGGGAGTTTGTTAACTCATGAAACGGGAAGATCAGAAAGCTGGTCTCAGGACCTCAAAGGACCCAGATTGTCTTGCAAGATTACCCCTATATCATAACTCCACTTCTTTCCCTATAATGGCATTATTCTGCCCAATTACAAATAACATTCTCCATAATGTGGATGGAAGAAGGTGCATCCCCCAGGGTTCCTAGTTGCAAACAAGAGAATCCACTGCAAATAATAATAGTAGTAGTAGTAATAGTGTACTTCCCTGTGGTTCAGTGGTAAAGAATCCGCCTGCCCATGTAGAAGACTAGGGTTCGATCCCTGGGTTGGGAAGATCCCCTGGAGAAGGGAATGGCAACACACTCCAGTATTCTTGCCTGGGAAATCCCATGGACAGAAGAGCCTAGCAGGCTGTAGTCCATGGAATCACAAAGAGTCAGACATGATTGAGCAACTAAACAACAACAAGGTGTAGAGGTACTAGTAATAAAAGTAAGAGTCAGGATTACTAAATTCACAGAATTTCTGGAAAGGCTGCAAGACTGACTTGAAGCCACTTTGCCAGGAACACCACCTCAGATGACCAAGTGCTGACTTCCAGGGTGGACCTTGCAGACACTGAACACTGAATCTCCCCCGGCCCCAACCATGACCCTCCTCCTGATACTGCAGTTGGAGGTCACCTTTGTATTATGCCCACCACCTTCCCACAGAAGTGGAGATGAGTCTTCCCTGGGTGCCTTCTTGTGTCACTCACTCCCAATTTGAAGTCCAAGTCAGATCTCTGTCACTGACAGAGCCTGGCCCCTGGTTGAAAATGGTACCAATAAAGCAGGGATTTACAGCTTCGTAATTTTGAGGCAGTTTCTCCCATGTGCTAAAATTCGTAAGGGGGGGTGACTCTCTAAACATAGAAAAGGAGTTCAGATACATGGCACTCAAAAGAATCATGAACACATACCACAAGAAGCATGACAGCAGACAGCTGAGCGTTACATCGCTCTAGCTCCACAGCCCCAGAAAGAAAATCCTTTTCCAACACCACCTCGCTCAGGGCCTGTGTGCATGAGTGCTCCCTGAGTCGTGTCCAGCTCTTTGCCTGGCACATAGTAAATACCTGTTGGACTGAAATAATCCTGAAACTTTAACAAATAATACCTGATTCCAAATCCCAAGACTCCTTTGTGTCTGATACTGACTAAACTAAGATGAAATTAAAGTCCTGTGTTCCGCTGGTTTCCTTGTATCTAAAGTATTTCGTCCCTGAACTTTTGTTTAGAGGTGTGCAGGCTGACATAACTCATTTATGTCTAACGTTCATGGCTGTCTGATTTCTTCTTGCTGAGGGAAAAGGGGGGTGTAATATTTCTGATAAATGGAAACCTGGCATTTTTACCAATGGAAGTCTGCTGAAATAGAAGATGAGATTCTTACCTAGGAAGAACATTAACAGCATGTAAAATTGATATTGGCACTTAAAGATATATTAGTAGGGTCAAAACTGGGATCAAAGAGTCCAATAGGCAAGGCAGATGACAAATACAATTCTCAGTTTCACTGAAAATAAGGCAGGAAGTTAAAATGCAGTCCCTCAAAGAGCTTTCACAGGTAGCGTGATATTTGATAGCAGCACGCCACTGATGGAAAATTTTATACAGATGCTGAAATTAGCTTTGCTAACACATCCTCCAGCAGTGAGCATTACACAGCTTTGACTCTTGGAAAGTTGCCTGTGGAGATAAAATGAAGAGGGTAAACTGGTATGGTTTTTGAAGACAGTAGGATTTTTCAGGAACCACTGTATTCCTGCATCTGCATCCATCTTTTTTTTTGCTTCATGTCAAATGTCAATTCAAAAGAGTGTAGTAGGGAAAATTCCTCAGAGGGTTATCTTTAGCTGTCACTTGTGACAGTCTTTCCCTAATTTGGTAGTAGAAATCAGCACGCGTTGAGTCATTAGAGTTTTCTCATTTCTCAGGAAAGCTTGCTGACTCTTCTCCAGACCATCCTGCCTCTTTCTCCCTGTGGGGAAGGAGGGAGCCAGAGGAAGAGATAACCTTTCAGAGGCAGATGAAGTCAACATTCAGAAAATCCTAGGTGCAGATAGGGAACTATTTCAGAATTCTCTGGAATGAAAGGGATCAAGACTCTAAAATATACGAATAATAATGGTGATTCACGGTTAAAAGAACTTTGTGGTTTTGGTGTAAAGAATTCAAAGTCAGGGCATCTACTTAGGCTTGTCTTATAAACACAGTGGTTTTATCATTTTAACTGAAGTTGCTGATTGAAGCGGTCAACTTATCAAGCATGAGAAGTTGGCCAAACCAGATGTCAACCTGAAATGTCAATTTTTATTGTTACTGTTTAGACCAGCTTATCCAAGAAAATTTCCCTTGTGTCAACACAGTTTATCAGCTTTATGTGTGAAGATGTTTTCAGTTGCAGTTTGCAAAACTTGCCAAACTAAGTTAAGCAAAATAAAAGGGGCGGGGGCGGGGGGGAGAGTGACTAGAGGATAGGTTGTTTCATGGAGATTTGAAGAACGGATCTTAGGAGTGTCAGGGTCTGAGGGTTCATGGCAATCTGAATTCCATAGCTCTCTGTCTCTGCCCTACTTGCCACTGCTTTCTTCACTCTTAGAAAAGTTCTTTCCAGGAGGAAGATATTGGCAGTCAAACTCTACAACATTCTTAAGGCTGTTACTCTTAGAGAAACTGAGGGTATTCTCCTTGACAACTCTATACCAGAAATGCTAATTAGCTTGCCTTGTGTCTTATGAGACCCTCTGAGAAATTGCTGTGGGTGGGATGTAAGGAACACTCTGACTGGTCAGGACTAGGTCACGTGGCCACAGAGAGCAGGGTGGGGTCAGCCATCTGCACTACAGGGACTAGGCCAAAATTATTAGGGAATAAAGGAAAGGTGGCTGACAGAAGGAGAAGAGCCTGTGCAAACATCTCAGTAAGAATACACCGAAATCCTGGGCACATCTTTAGTATTATTTAGGATTAACTGTTATGCATGGCAGTTAAAAGCAAAAACAAACCAAAATACCAAGTACCTCTCCCAATGTTTTATTATTTCCCTGAACTGTTTGACTTTCCATCCAACCTTTTCACCACCCCATAGCTGAGTGTATCAAAATCCTGCCCACAGTTTAAGGGTCCTATTCAAATGCCACTTCTTTTTGTTCTTAATTTTTTTTTTAATTGAAGTATAGTTGATTTATAATGTTTTCAGGTTTACAGCAAAATGATTCCATATATATATAACAATGAGGTATCACCTCACACGGGTCAGAATGGCCATCATCAAAAAGTCTACAAATAACAGATGCTAGAGAGGGTGTAGAGAAAAGAAAACCCTTTTACAATGCAATGTCTATCTTATATATTCTTTTTCAGATTCTTTTCCACTGTAAGTTATTAGGAGATACTAAATATATTTCTCTGTGCTCTGCAGTAGCACCTTGTTGTTATTCTGTCTTATATGTGGTTGTATATATTTGTTAATCTCATATACCTCATTTATCCCTCCCCCACCCTCTTCTCCTTCGGTAACCAAAAATTTGATTTCTATATCCGTTAGTCTATTTTTGTTTTGTAAATAAGTTCCTCTGTGTCATTTTTTTTTATTCCATGTGTAAGAGATATCATATGATATTTGTCTTTCTCTGGTTGACTTCGCTTAGTATGATAATCTCTACATCCGTCCATGATGCTGCAAATGACATTTTTTCATTCTTTTTTTAGGTGAATAATATTCTGTTGTGTGTGTGTGCTCAATTATTTCTTTCTTTTATAGCTTGCACAAAATAAATACTGGATTCATGGGTGGATGGATAAACAAAAAATGAATGACTTTATAGAGTTAGCTGTGGGCTGGCATAAACCTTCCCCTTACCCAATAAAAAAGAGGTCCAAAGAATGAAGGGATTAAGCTCAGCTGGGTAAGAAATGAAAAACTTTATACTGGGAGCTATAACCACACTGAACCCAAAATAAAGAAAGGAAGAAAGAGAGGAAGGACGGAAGAAAAAGGAAACAAATGGAGCACAATACCTTAAACTATTGCAGAAGAGAATTTGTTTTCATGTAATGAAAAACTACTAAGCTGATCAGTCCTGTCAGGCTGATTAAACACCAAACCCCCTCCTATCTTCTCTTGTAGCTATCTACCTTCAAGCCCCCTGAACACAGGGGCTGGATTAAATAACATCAGGTGACCTTCCTCAACCCTCTCCCTCATCCCCAGCTCTTTGATTCCTTGGAGTCCCCCTTAATTGTTTTGGGTTTTTATTGCCGTGTCTCCATATTATTAGAAAGTATGAAAACTGCAGTTCTAGTTCAATTCTATTTACAACAAAACCAGAGGCGAACATGTTATAGACGCATGCTGTGTCAATTTGGACTATGAATCCTTAAGTGATCTGCTTCACACTCCACTTTGTTCTCACAAAAAATGCTCAGTAGAAAGACATTTTCTTGTATGTGCTGAGAATAATTAAATGGCCAACTCATTTTTGAGGCTTTTGTTATTTCTGACAAGGTTTTTCAAAAAGCAAAAGCTAGAAGAGCCCTACTTTAGCCAATTGCAATTTTTCAGGTTTTCTCCCAGAAATGGCACCACCCTGTTGTGTCAGAGGTGTTTACCCTCAGTTTCTGTTTGATTCTGTAGGTAGCTATCAAATGAAGAGTGATGTGAGTGCACTTGTTTATCTGGGGCTATATTAGCCCAACAGTCAATGGTCAATTGACTCACTGTGTTACACATCATCGTAAGACTATTCTGAGCAATCATCATTTTGCTATCTCGAGCCATCACCATTTTGGACTAGGATGATGGCAGTCTTCTGTTAAACTGCCAGAAAGAAAAGAAAGTTGAAACTCGATTGTATTCATTTCAACAAACATTGCCTTTTGCACAGAGAGCAATAGAGTGGGCATTTTGGGGGTTTCAAAGTTGAAAAGAGGTGAGATAATCAGTTTTGAGATGAGCCACTCTAAGTGTCATTCATCCTTTCAACGGATATTTGTCAGCCACCATATGCCAGACATACTGCGAGGTGTGGAGGGGCGCAGTGGAGAGAAATGGAGATGCAGCTTCCACTGTCACAGAGCGTGCCATCTCATCAGAGAGGCTAAGTAGTAAAACATAGAGATAGACACATGTGACATTCTAAGGTGTGTCTGGTAATAAGAAGAAAAAGGTCCAAAAGCTCTAGCCTACTCTTGGGGAGGGATATTTTAGACAGGAGTTGATGTTGTTGTTATTCAGTCACTAAGTCGTGTCCAGCTGTTTGTGACCCCATGAACTGCACCTCACCAGGCTTCCCTGTCCCTCACTATTCCCCAGAGTTTGCTCAGACTCGTGTCCATTGAGTCGGTGATACCATCCAACTGTCTTGTCCTCTGTCATCCCCTTCTCCTTTTGCCCTTGGTCTTTCCCAGCATCAGGGTCTTTTTCAATAAATTTTTTCAATTAAAAAAGTTGATGAGGGAGTCTTATGTAAAATGAGAATCAGGAATGAGAAAAAGTTACTTCCCAAGGGAGTGAAGGATCAGTTGGGATGACCCAGCTAAAGAGCTGGGCAGGAGTATCCAAGGCAGGGATGTGGCTTATGCAGAGGCCGCAGCCGAAGAGAAAGTGGACTGTTAGAGGACCCGCCCTCAGGCCTTGTGCAGAAGGGGCGGGGAGTCGCCGGGAAAGGGAGAGGAAGGCGGGGCCAGTCAGATTTTAAAGGCTATGAGAAGCCACCACAAGCGTCAGATGGAAAGGGTATGACCTAATTTAGGTTTTCTAAGGATCATCCTGGCTGTGTTTGTGTGAAGGACTGGGTGAGGGCAAAGTAGGGACACTGTGAGGAGGGCATGGCAGAGAGAGGACAATGGAAGTGAGACAGAGAAGTGACCTAGCTGAGACCTGTTTGGGGACTCAATTCCCTCACCTTTAAAGTGGAATCAATAACACCTATACCTTGAGGTTGTGAGCAAAAAGGAAGGCAATGTATGCAATGGTTTATAGCAATGTTTGACACCTTGTAAATGCTCAGTAAATGTTAACTATTGTTGCTTGCATAATTTTCAGACCAATTTTCTGAATAATTTGGAAAAAAAAATAAACAGACCTCTCTTCTCTGTATTGAGGACCTCTTGAAAGGGGTTCTAGTTCACAAGAATTAAAATACACGTTCTATATCCAGTCCTGTACCAGATGCTGGGGGATCCAAGAGACAGAGGAGATGTGGTTCTTACACTCAGAATAATCCAGACTTCATGGGTGGGAGTGAAGAGGTGATAAGATGGGTCATCATGAAGCAAATAGAATTAATGATTTCATAAACAGGGACCAAAGATCCTTCAAAAGGCCTTTTTCTTTTTAACCTTTAGCTCTTATCCTTTAGGTGAAAATCTGCCAGTTGGAACCCCAATACTGGAACGGGAGCCCTGGTTTGAGTTGAATACTGTTTTAAATGGTTCCTACTTAGGCAACTGCTTCAAAACAATACTTTTGTGTAGGGAAAAGGCGCCCAGCCTTTAAGTAAGCTCAACATAGATATGAATTCACTCTTCTCATTCTCCATTTTATGACTCCTGTTCGAGTTGGTCACTGACCAGGTACCAAGCCCTGAGGGCAGTCTGTTAACTGTCGGTGGATCAAAGATGCCTCAGGGTAAAATCCTTCAGCAAAAGTGCCAAAAGAGAAATAATATTTGTTTAGTGCCTGTCAGACCTCGAGAGGTAGGCTGTGTTCCTCTGCTTCATGGTGGAGGAGACTGAGGCTGGGTGAGCTCAAGGTGTAAGCCTCAGAGTGGGGCTCTGAACCCAGGTCTGCCTACCACCAGGGTGTGGAGTTAGATCTGCCTCCACCCGTGGTGCTGGACCACTGTGGGCTTGTCTGTCTCTTCTAGTCAATAGTCAGGACTCCTAGAAGCTGAATTTAAGGCAAGTTGTTTCACCAGCAGTAGACTCCTTAACTTTTTTTTTTGTTTGTTTTTGTTGTTCGGGTTTTGTTTATATTTTATTTTAAAATTTTATTTTATATAGAAGTATAGCCGATTAACAATGTTGTGATAATTTCAGTTGAACAGTAAAGGGTCTCAGCCATACATATATGTGTATCCATTCTCCCCCAGACTGCCCTCCCATCCAGGCTGCCACATAACCCTGAGCAGAGTTACCTCTGCTATACAGCTGGGCTTTGTTGGTTATCATTTTCCATAGAGCAGTGTGTACATGTACTTCTTAACTTTGATTTCAGGAGATCCTTGAATTCCTGACACTCTATGGATGACCATACACATATTTGCCTGTGTGCAATTTCCTGGAGAGAGAGTCCATACCTTCATCAGATTCTCAAAAAGCGTTTAAATTTGGCTTAATCTATCAAAATTTGAGATATGTGTACTTATTAATTTAATAATGTCACTTGTGAAATATTAGTGAAGTGCTTAACAATATTTGTGTATAGATGCTTAAACTCTGCATCATTGCTTATAAAAGAAAATACTGGCAACAGCCCCAGTTGTAAGAAATGATCAAATAAACAATGATCTATCTATACAACAGAATGTCTATTGCCATATTTTAAAATGAAGATAGATCTAAATATACTAATAAAGCATGCCCACAAAGTATAGCTAAATGAAAAAAAGCAAAATGCAGAGCATATCTACATGTGCTATGTGGATATTTTTGTTAAAATTATCTTTACACATGTTTGTGCATTTATATGGATTTGTATATGCATAGAAAAAAATCCTAGAACAGTATTCTCTAATATAATGTGAGCCACGTATATAATTTAGCTTTTTTTATGGCCACATTAAATTTTAATAATGTATTTTAATCTGATATATCAAAATATATCATTTCAGCATGTAATCAATATAAAATTACAAGATATTTTTGTTCTTTTCGAACACCAAGTCTTTGAAATCTAGTGTGTGCCTGCAGCACATTAAATTTTACTAGCCACATTGTAGGTGCTTGGTAGCCACATGTGGCTTCCATATTGAATAGTGCAAATCAGAAGCATAGACATCAAACTTCAGTCTGCCTGCAATGCAGAAGACCCAGTTTCGATCCCTGGGTTGAAAGATCCCCTGGAGAAGGAAATGGCTACCCACTCCAGTATTACTGTCTGAAGAATCCCATGGACAGAGGAGCCTGGTAGGCTATAGTCCATGGTGTTGCAAAGAGTCAGACACGACTAAACAAGTAATACCACACTACTGTCCAGAAAGTAGAACAGAGGAGAGAGCAAAAAAGGGAGCTATATCTTCTTAATACATTTTATAATTTCTAGATTTTTTTTTTAATTTTAAGTCTTTATTGAATTTGTTATAATATTGCTTCTATTTCATGTTTTGTTTTTTGGCTGGGAGGCATGTGGAATCTTAGCTCCTCCACCAGGAATCGAACCCACACCCCCTGCATTGGAAGGCAAAGTCTTAACCAATGGACCCCCAGGGAAGTTCCTAGACTTTTTATAGATAAGATTTATTTCTTCTTAATCACATATATTTTAAAGAACTGTTAGGAGCAGCATAGAGGTACCTGAATTTGTTCTTAAGTTCAGCCAGATATCCAGCCAGACTAGAACATATTTGAACATATTTTTTAATCTAGAACAAATTTTCTATATCCAGAATATGTAATTTATTTACTTGCTGCTGCCAAACAGATAAATCAAGCCATCAAGTGTTTATTAAAAATGTACAGTGCACTGTCAGAATGTCTGTCATCAAAAATAACATAAATACATGTTGATGAGGATATGGTGAAAAGGGCACCCTTGTACACTGTTGGTGGAATATGAATTGGTGTGATCACTATTGAAACAGTATGGAAGTTCCTCAGAAACACTAAAAAGAGTGTTTACCATATGATCCATCTATCGCACTCCTGGGTATGATGAAAACACTATTTCAAAAAGATACATGCACCTCAATGTTCATAGCAGCATTATTTATAAGCTGATCTAAGTATCCATAAAAGATGAATGAATAAAGAAGATGTGGTATATATACCACATATATATACACAATGGAATACTACTCAGCCATAAAAAATAACGAATGTTGCCATTTGCAGCAATGCAGCTGGACTTGGAGGGTATTATGCTATGTGAAGTAAGTCAAACAGACTAAAAAAAGACAAATACTACATGATATTAGTTATATATGGAATCTGAATAAAAACAGCAAGCTAGTGAATAAAACAAAAAAGAAACAAACTCACAGATAGAACAAACTAGTGGTTACTAGGGCTTCCCAGGTGGCACTAGTGGTAAAGAATCCACCCGCCAATGAAGGAGACATAAAAGATGCAGGTTCCATCCCTGGGTCAGGAAGATCCCCTGGAGGAGGGCATGGCAATCCACTCCAGTTTTCTTTCCTGGAGAATCCCATGGACAGAGGAGCCTAGTGGGCTACAGCCCATACAGTCACGAAGAGTCAGCCACAACTGAAGCGACTTAACACACGCACACACACACACACACACACACACACACACAGTGGTTACCAATGGGAAGAGGAAAGGGGGAGGGGCAATATGCAAGTAGTGGATTAAGAGGTACAAACTATTAGGTATAAAATAAGCTACAAGAATATATTATACAACTCAGGAATATAACCAATATTTTATAATAACTATAAATGGAGTGTAACCTTTAAAATTACAAATCAGTATATTGTACACCTCTAACTGACATAAGATTATATGTCAACTGTACATCAAGTTAAAAATGCATAGTGCGAAAAAAATCTAGTGAGAGCTAAACCCTATATAGGTTATAAAGAAGAAGGAAACACAACTCCTGCCCTTGAATTTAGAATTTTGCTGGAAGAAAAGACTTATTTATGGAAGAACTAAAGAAAAAAATTCAAGGCTGAATGGCATCATCAAGTAGGCAGTGTAGGGCTGACAATGCAATGGGAATTCAAAGAAACAGGAATTGGTGGGAAGTGGAAGGAAAGGAAGGATGGGAGGGAAGGAGATGAGAAAAAAACAATTTCAATCGTGGGTGAATTTGATCAGAAGGACTCCAGGTTGTCATGTAGCTGAGGTGATGGAAAGGGCTGGAGGGCAGATTTGAACACCTCCTGTTTCTCCACCTGATTTTTGTAGCAGCTACAGAGGTGAGAGGGTAAACCAGCTTAGAGGAAAGAAGGATCCCAGCTGTGAGTTGTCAGATAACACCAGGCAGATCGGGATGGGGTGGTCAGTATACCCACTGACGTGTGTGTGGTTCCCAGGATTTTGAATGACCAAAGTCATCCTGTAGCATCACATATCGTGAGCACATTCTCCTAGGACTTATTCTCTCCCTACCCCTTTAAACTGAAAATACTCTACTTAACAAGAAAGAAGAGATTGATGTGCAAAGAACCTACTCATTTTGCCTAATAATAATAATAATGGCTAATCATGACCAAACCCTTTCTCTCAGGGCTTTACATGTATTAACTCATTTAATCCTCACAGAAACCTTGGGTAACTGTACCAACATCATCCCATTTTATATCCTGGAAACTGAGACTCAAGAAAAATTAAATATTTGGAATACTTCTCCAACATTTTATTATATTTTAACTTAATTTTTTAAAATAAAAATAAAAATTTTTTCTCTAATAAATTGTGATGTCACCATTAACTTATATTAATTGAAGTGTGTCACATTATGGATTTATATTTTATACCACACTTTTATTATAAAGACTTCATAGTATATTTAAGTATCTGAAAGTCTAGTCTCTAAAATTTCTCTTATTTTTCAATGTTTCCCTGAATTACATGTTTACATACAAATTTGAAAATCAACATGTATTGCTTGAAGGAAAAAAAAGAAACATTAAATAGCTTGCTTGCCCAGATTTCTACTGCCAGTAAGGGCTGAGTTGGCATTTGATATAGTCTGAGCCCAAACCAGCATTCTCTCATCACCTCTTAGTGGCTTGTTTGTTTCTTGAAGTAACATTGATTTATAGCATTATATATTTCATGTGTGCAATATTATATTCCTACTTCTGTATAGCCTACAATGTGCTCACCACCAAAAATTTGCTTTCCATCTGTCACCATACAGTTAATTCATTTTACCCATTTCAAACTCTTCCCCCGCTGCCCATCCCTTCCCCTCTGATAATCACTACCCTGCGTGTGTGTTTGTTTTTGTTTGATTTGTTCATTGACTTTGTTTTGGTTTGTCTATAGCTTTTTTTATTCCACATAGGAGTGAAGTCATACGTACAGTATCTGTCTGTATCTGTCTGAATTATTTCACTTATCATAACACTGTCAAGGTCCATCCATGTTGTTGCAAATGGCAAGATTTCATCTTTTGTATAGCTGAGTAGTATTCCATTGTGTGTCTGTGTGTGTGTACACAGCCATATCTTTTTTTCTTCTTTATCCATTCATTCGTTGATGGGCACTTAGGTTATTTCCATATCTCATGTGTTATAAATACTGCCACAATGAACATAGGGTACAAATAAATTTTTGGATTACTATTTTCATATTCTTTGTAAAAATACCCAGAAGTGGAATAGCTGGATTATATGGTTAGTTTTATTTTTAATTTCTTTGAAGCATCTCCATACCATCTTCCATAGTGGTGGCACCAACAGTATATGCGGGTTCCCTTTTCTCCATATCCTTGCCAACACTTATTATTTGCTGTCTTTTTGATAATAGCCATTCTGACAGGTGTGAACTCATCTCTCACTTTGGTTTTGAATTGCATTTTCCTGACAATTAGTGATGTTAAGCCTCGTTTCACGTGCCTGTTGGCCATCTGTATGTCTTCTTTGGAAAGGTGTCTGTTCAGCCTCTCTGTGCATTTTTAATCAGATTTGCCCACCCAGTACTCTTGACCACTGTGCTATGTTTGTTTTCCTTCCTATTGAGTGTTGAATGGGCCCCATCTTACTCTAGCAAATGAAATGAAAGTCAGCATGAGAAAACTATTCTTGCAGTTTTTCCCAACCCCCTGGGAATTAAGAGCTTTGAGAATTTTTTTTAAGAGAGAAGTGAATTTAGTGATTTTCAGATGTTCTGACAATTAATGAATGTGTAATTTTCCTTGACATGCTTAGAAATGCAGTTTGATCTCCACATTATTCTCAGAGCATTTGAAAAGAAGGAGGGAAATCAATCTCTTTACAAAGCTTTGACTCATTTTTGAGTCATAAGGAATATTAATGAGAACCCAGTTCCAAGGACTTCCAACCCTAAATAGTCTCAAGTTTTGAGGTTTCCTTTGCACTGGGCTGGTTCTTCTTAGATCAGGGCTCCGCTTTGTCTTGTAAGAACTTAGAAATTCAGCCCCAAACAGCCTATGAATATTATTTGCATGACTGTGTCTGGACTTGAAAACTGCAAGAAGCCATATTTGTTTCATCTACAAGCTGAGCCCTTGGGCTTAGAAACTTTTCCTACCAGTCAAAAGCTGACAAGCAGGGTTTATTGGTTTGTAAGTAAATGAAGCAACAAGCCAGTAAACAGCAGTCTGCCTCTCTTTCTTTCCCTCCGGATCCCAGCATCAGGAGGTAACTGTCCTAGTTACAGGAGCTGGTTGAGGGAAGAGAAGGGATCAGTGCATGCGGGGCTCCTCACATGTCATTTCACCTCTGCAGGGACTATACAGGGTGGGGGTTATTCTTTCCACTTGACTGATGTGGAAAGTAGAAATTAAGACGGGCTGTTTTTCTGAAGTCTCCCAGCCAGCAAATAGCTCTAAAGCTTGTGTTTATTCCTCAACACCATGCTGTTTTCTAGGATGGGGGAAGCAAGCATCCAGGCTTGAATAACCGATCAAGATGTCCACTGTGTCCAGCCACGTGCTAGGTGTTGTGGTGAGAAAAAAAAAACAAAAATCACATGGTCTGAGCTGATCCCAGCAGTGTTGGTACATAAGACTATCAATCCAGAATGGTCAGATTAAGACCCATCTGCAACGTTAAGACACAAGACAAAACACAAGACCTGGAATAGCCAAAAAGTGAAAGTTACATTGATGATGTCTAACAAATTTGAGCATTTAACGAAGTTCTGAGCATTGTATGTGAACTATTTCCTTTAGTCCCACAACAAGTGCATGAGGTTGATGGTATCATCATCCTCGTTATAAAGAGGAAGAGACTGGGCCAAAGTCACTCAGCTAGGAGGGGAAAAACTGGGATATGAACCTACTTTCTCTCTTCAGTGAATATACTTCTTGGAATTTAGAACCGGAGAGACTTTGTTTTAGTCCTTACTAGACCATTCATTCATCAGATGACCTTGAACATGTTATTTAGCTTATTTTGCTTGCATCAATTCCTCTGGAAAATAAATAAATAAAACTAATAATACCAAAAGAGGAGGGACGGAGGAAAGAAGGAAGAGAGAGGTCACATTCTTAATCATATTAGGTAGAGAAGACAGGGACTCCTCTAGCATCCTACCAGAATATCAGAGGCTCCATTTCTACTCTTCAGGACCAACTGGTGCACTCCAAAAGCAGTGCAGAAGTAAAGGCATTAGAAGGGTGTGGAGTCCCCCCATCTCCACGACTACCACCCCAAATACTTGACTTCTCCCTGCAGATAAGGCTCCAGGGTGCTATTCACAGGGTAATCATGAGTGACTGTCCACAGCCGCAGACGGGGCAATGGACTAGATGCAAAGTCCTCTCCTAACCCAAGCACCGCCTCAACGTGTGAGTATCTGGGGCCACATGATGCCAGCAGGAAACATCTGCTCTGCGGTTGCTCCTACAGCCTTTGCACCCTTCTGCGAGTTACAGAGGCTACCAATATTATCTTTACCTCAGATGATCTACCACCACGGCAAACCACCTGGCCTATTTGGCTGAGAGATTTTGAGAGGAGCTGGGGCTGGCATTATCCATTACCCTGATCCTAGTTTGAGCTCCGTGGGGGTGAACCTTGGTCCTATTTGCTGCTTGAGTCACAGTGGTAAGCACACAGCAAGGTGTGAGGGATACAGAGGAACCAAACTACCAACCTTGCCCTTGAGGAACTCACACTTCACTGGAGCAAGACGGGCATGTGAGCATGCAATTAGAATGTAGGATATTAAGAGCTGTGGTTGGAGAAGGAAAGATCCCCTGGAGAGACACCTGACCTGTGCTTGGAAGTCAGGAAAGGCTTTGAATGAACGACACCTCAACCGAGACTTGAAAGATGGATAAGAGACAGCCAGTTAAAGAACTTGGCAAAGAGGGTTGAAGACACAGGAACAACATATTCCTGTAGCAGGAAGTTTCTGAAACAAGAGAGATCTAGGAACAACAGAGAAAGAAAGAGCAATAATGAAGCTGATGAAGTTGACAGTGGCCTTTAAGCCATGTTGGGCTTCCCAGGTAGCGCTAGTGGTAAAAAAAAAAAAAAAAAAAAAAAATCTGCCTACCAATGCAGGAAACACAAGAAACATGGGTTCCATCCCTGGGTCGGGAAGATCCCCTGGAGGAGGAAATGGCAACCCACTCCAGTATTCATGCCTGGAGAATTCCATGGACAGAGGAGCTTGGTAGGCTACAGTCCATGGGGTCACAAAGTGAAGTGACTGAGCATGCATAACATTTATTAACCATGTATTGTGTGCAAGATCCTGTGCCAGTCATCTTTACGTTTATTTTATCCCCACGTGCAGTAGGTGTTACTAATATTCCCATTTTGCAAAAGAGAAAACTAGGGTTCAAATCAACTCCATTTCTCAAGTTTACATAGTGTAAAAAGTAAAACCAGAATTTACAATCATTTCTACTAGATAGATTCCACTGTCCAAGTTTATAACTACTATTCTATGTTTTAAGAGAGCTGAGAATGGGAGAGAGAAAGAAAATAAAAGAGAGAATAAAGAAATAAGAGAGAAAAGGGTTTCCCAGTAATTGCAAATTTGTTCCTAAAAGAGTTGGCAATCAATAAGGAAATCTTAGGTCTATAATATATTGGATTGGTTCAGCAGGAAGCAGCCAGTTAGAAAAACATGAACTGAAGCTGGTGGGACCATTGATGAGTCTCAGCTTCTGAACCATTTTCTGGCCCACCTGGGTTTTTCAGAACCTGGAATGAAGCACTGCAGTCTGGCACCTTGGAGATGCCAGCTCATCCAGGCAGTATCCTATACCCACCTTCTGCCAAATTTCTGCAGGAGCACATCTGGGCCCAGGTGGCTGGGCCGGAGCCTGGGCCTGTTTTTCACGGCTCATTTGCAATGTCCTGTTCTATTCCTGGGCGTTCCATCCTTCCCAGGTGACCCTGGAGCTCGGTTTTCCAACAGTCACTATACCTCGATTGCTCCAAAAGTACTACTCAGCATCAGTCCTTGGAACTAGTATTTTCCAACCCTTGCTCCAAGAAGATGGCTGAACATTGTACAGCCCTGACTTCCCTCCGATGTCTGCACAGAGCAGCTCCAGGCAGCACAGGAAGCCTCCTCCCGCAGACAGAAGATGACTCTCAGCCAGCAGTGTGAGGGAAAGGAAGGGTTTAGACACAGACCCCTGCACCAATTTGGGGCTGGCAGTATGGCTACCCTGGCCCCCACCCCCACTGCCTGCGCTGTTTGACTTGACAACGCCCCCAGCTGGTCCCCTCCTGCCCAGAGGGAGAGATGAGTGAAACCATTGACCTTACAGTTCACAGTCAACCCTGCAGGAGTCTGACCAAGCCTTAAATCTGAGCTGAGTTCTGACTTTACACAGGGGCACTGCACCCTCAGCAGAGAGGCCAAGGAAACAGAAGACAGTTTTTCCTCATACCTGGCCCCCGCCATTCACAAGCTGTGGCGTTGCTCGGTGCCTCACGTCCCTTTTCTGAGGGTTGGGACAAGAGGACCTACCTCATGGACTGTTCTGAGACTCAGTTGAGATGCTGTCTTAGGACATAGTACTAACTAGCCAGTAAATGTAACTTATAGCAGACACTCAACAAGGAATGAAGGGTGTTGAAAAGTTCCACACCTGCCATGAACAACATATACAAATACTGTGCAGCCTGAGCAAGGCAGTGACACGTCACATGCACAGCAACAAAGAACTTTCCTTTGCATGTGACGGATTTAGTAATATTTGTGGAGTTAATTGACCTGGAATATCCAGCAAGTACAACCGTGAAGCCACTCCTGTAGCACTACCTGAAGAGGGATCTTTAATAAATGTAGGATGCAAGAGGCTGGGCTTCGTTCTCAGACTCCACCACCTGTTTATCAGCTGTGTGACCTTGGGCAGGCAACGCCTCCTCTCTGAGCTTCAAATTTCTTTGCCTGTAAAACATCAGTAATAACTGCCTCAGGACTTCCCCGGCAGTCAAGCAGTTAAGACCCTATGCTCCCAACTCAGGGGGCACAGGTTCAGTTCTTGGTTGAGGAATAGAAGATGCCACATGCTGCACAACACAGCCAAAAAAAAAAAAAAAAAAAAAAAAACCCGCCTTGTAGTCTAGTTATCAAGATTGAATGAGATATTGCATCTAAAGCTGCTTTAGCCTGATTCCTGATTCACAGTAAACACTCGATGATAAATAATGACTTTCATTCACTCTTTTACAGATTGAGTTAAGAAGGGAAAACAAAAGGGGATATTTCAATTGACATGCACTTGCCTAAAGATGAAAATGACTAACTGCTTAGAAACCACCATGCCACAGTTTCACTCCCCAAATTGAGAGAAAGATTGCCTCATTCATGCCCGACTGGGAATTTGAATAGTCTTGTTCTAACTGGAAAAGTCAATGGGAAGTGAAAGATATTAGTCACTGACTGATAAAGGATCTGAGCTGGATAGACTCTTAGGCCAAATTGAGCAGAAGTGATATCGCCACTGTAACCCAGTGAGCCCAGGCAAGCCCAGGACGTGAAAGAGACGCGCACGTGCCTCGGCCATCCAGTTGACAGCTAGGCACTCCAGCCAATCCTCCCCGTGGTTCTCTAAGCTCAGGTCATTTGAAACCATGTAGAGCTGACCCACTGTGTGATCCTGGGCAAGTCCTGTCTTCTCAGTTAGTGTCAATAATGGAGCATGTTAGAACAGAAAGTCACTCAAAGACTCACCCACTCACCATGTTGCAGAGTCTGGCACATACCCTTTTGTCTATACACACACTGTACAGGGCACGAACTCGTTACAGTGAAGTGCATTCACGTCACAAGGGCGAAACACAACCTGGACCAACCCACACCCTCTTCTCAGTGACAGATGAGAAAACTGAGGCTTTGTGAATGTCAGTTGAACAATTAGAGGCGAGCAATGGGTGAATGGAAGCCAGAACCCAAGTTTTGTTTTTGTTTTTAATTTGGCTGCACCAGGTCTTAGTTGCAGCATGCAGGAGCTTTAGCGAACTCTTAGCATGCAAACTCTCAGTTGCGGCATATGGAATCTAGTTCCCTGACCAGGGATTGAACCAAGGCCCCCTGCTTTGGGAGCTTGGAGCCTTGGCCACCAGACCAGCAAAGAAGTCCCTCAAGTCTTCTGATTGCTAGCCCAGAGCTCTTTTCGTTAGGTCAAACTACCTCCTGCACCTACTATAATAAAAGAAAAGACAAGGTAGCTAATGGTTGCCGGTCACCTACACTTTGTTCTGACATATATGTTTATTATTTTTCCACAGACTCAAGGAAGGGAATTAACAGCTATTCACCAACTATATACTATATAGTATACTATATATACTATATAGTATTCACCAACTATATACTATAGATGCCTTACATACATTAAAGTCTCATCATACACCTCATCTTTTATATGTAGAATCTAAAAAGAAATGATACAAATGAACTTACACAACAGAAAGAGATTCCAGACTTATAAACAAACTTCTGGCTGACAGAGGAAGGGATAGTTAGGGAGTTTGGGATGGACATGTACACACTGCTATATTTAAAATGGATAACCAACAAGGTCCTAGTGTGCGGCACGGGGAACTCTGCTCAATGTCATGTGGCAGCCTGGATGGGAGGGGCGTTTGGGTGAGAATGGATACATGTAACATGTATGGCTGAATTTCTTCCCTGTTCACCTGAAACTATGGCAACATTATTAATCGGCTATACCACAATACAAGATAAAAAGTTCAAAAGAAAAAAGAAAAGTCTCATCATACACCCACAATAATAAAAGATAGCATTTATTGATTAAAGATAGCCAAGTGCTGTTCTAGATTTTTTTTTGGCCGCACCTTGCGGCTTGTGGAATCTTAGCTCCCCAACCAGAGATTGAATGCAAGCCAGGCCCTCAGCAGTGAAAGTGTGGAGTCCTATCTCCTGGACCACCAGGGAATTTCTTCTAGGAGCTTTATGTGTATTTGCACATGGAACCCAGCCAAAGAGGTATCATGAGGGCTGAATCCAACCTCTGCTTATCCAACCCTGACATGTGACCATATCAGCTGCTTGGCAGGAGGGCAGGCCTCTTGTGTAACTTACCTGCCCAAATATACATATAGGCACACGTGTATATGTGGTGCAGAGGTCTTGACAGCATCTCCATGCAGCTGGTCCTATTACCATTCACTTGCTGAGATGTCACAGCTAGGTAGTGGGGTTGAGGCAGGATTTGAAACCAGGAACTCGGACCCTTGTCTCATATGTGGGCTTCGTGAAAGGCAGGTTGAGACAGGAGCTCTAATAGATCTTGTGGACAGAAATTCTGACTGCTTTACTGACGTAGCCCCAGTGTCCAAAGCTGTATCAGCATGCACAAAATCTCGTGGACTGATTGACCCCCATTTTACAGATGAGGAAGACAAGTGTCAAAGAGGCTAAATAACTTGCTTCAGATGACACAGAGAGTCAGAGATAGGGCTGGGATTTGAATGCAAGTGGCTCTGACTCTAAAGCCCCTGTTCTTTCCACAATAGCATTCTGTCATTCATAAGCATTTGCTGAGTGTATTGAACTCTAATTATATGCTCAGGAATATGGAGCTACAAAGATTAATAAGATTTAGTGCCTACTCTCAAGAAATTGGAATCCCAATTGCCGGCAAGAATTCGTATTCCCCTGAAAAACGATAGAGATATGTGTATGTATGGCTGGGTCACCTTGCTGTCCACCTGAAATTAACACAATGTTGTAAATCAACTATATTCCAATATAAAATTTAAAAATTAAAGAATTCATATTCCCAGATCCACGTCCCCCGATTTCTTTATTCAAAGCAGATCCAAATGGTATAAGCCCACAGTACATTTTAAGGCAAGAGAGTTTCCCAAGCCCAGGATTGCAAAAGTGGCCCCCTCAGTCCATCGGCCACATCTATTCCCTTCTCTGCACAATTAACTGGGGTGTCCACAGAAGACTGTTGCAGGGAGAATGGATTAAATCTGGACTTGGGACAGTCAGATTCACATCCCAGTTTCTCTATATTCCTTTGCAGTGATGGCCACAGGTGACTTTTATATATATATCTCCATGCCCTCTTTTTTTTTTTCAAGATTTTTTTTTTTAATGCAGACCATTTTTAAAGTCTTTATTGAATTTGTTACAGTACTGCTTCTGTTATTTATGTTCTGGTTTTTTAGAGTGAGGCATGTGTAAGATCTTAGCTCCCTAACCAGGGATCAAACCCAAACCCCCTGCATTGGAAGGCAAAGTTTTAACCACTGTACCTCCAGGAAAGTCCCTCAGTGCTCTTTTGCTTTCTCCCCATTTACCAAAAAAAGAAAGAGAGAGAGATACTTAAGTCAGAACATTAGGTTAGGAAAGTTATGCTGTTTTAAAAGCAGCAATCACGTTCTGATGAGGAACATTAATTCAGGATTTGCTTCATTTGCCTTCCTGGTTTTGTGTTCTATCATATTTAAGAGGCAGAAAGTGGTTAGAAGAGAAGGGTGGTTTAACAAAATATCTCTAAATTCGTTAGTTGAATTCCACAGGGCTGTGTGAGCAATCTCTTAATAATCCTACATCAATACGAGAGAAGTTGTAACTAGTTCACTTGGTGTAATTATAGGGCAGCTCACTTTCTGCCAGGCTTTAAAGATAGACTTTCAAATGTTCCTTTTTTTTTTTTTTCATCTGCCTCCCGCTGTGTGTGGGGAGCAGCTCAGGCTCCTGGGATACCAGCCAGAGCTAAATGGGGCCAACCAGAGAGAGAGGCACCAAGATTTGGTTCCTGTCTCCTTCTGCTCAGACTGCTGGGAGGATAAACCTCTTGCCAAAATGGTCTCCTGTAGAAAGCTCTAGAGCTGGACCAGTATGGAAGTGCTCCCATCTTTTAATCAGAGAAGAGTTAGTCAAACCACTAGGATGATGGAAGATATACAGCACAAAGCTTTAGAGTTTGCGCCAGAACCATCGTTCCCCACCTGGGGTCCCCAGACCAGCAGGATCAGCATCACCTGGGAACTGGTTAGCAATGCAAATGATTGAACCCCACCCCAAAATGCAGAAGAAATTCTGAGATCGCCAGCAATCTGTGTTTCAGCAAGCCCTTCAGGTAAATCTCAGGTGCTCTAAAATTTGAGAACCTTATTTCTAGGGACATGGTATTGAAGAGCATGATCCTACTAGCTTTGTCCAGGAGATGAGAATTCTCACTTGTAAGGAGAGATTTACTCAGACAAACCCTATCTAAACATTAAGATCTTTGAAGCTGAGTAGAGCAGGGCTCAAATCCAGGCTCTGCCTTTTACCAGCCACGGGGTTTAGACACAAGTGATTTAACTGCTCTAAGTGATAGAGTGCTGGTAAATGTTTAACAAACGGCTCAGTGGGAATGCAGTGTTTACTGATTTCCATGGTGTACACACTCCCATCTCAGCTAATTTCAAGCTACCTGCATGATGGTCAACCAACTCAAAAACTTCATGAAAATTTAACAATTAGCTCTCCTAAATTCATGCAAGCTGGTGCCAGAACACCACTGCCTCTAAGACTCAGTTTTCCCATCTGTCAAATGGATGAATTTAGTATTTACCTTGTAAACTTGTTGAAATGCTAAAGAAAGACAATAATGAGATACTTATATGTGCCAGGCACTTAATATGCCTTATGTCACTGAATTCTCATAACCATGAGTTGGGTACTATTTTCCCTTCTATTTTATTTATGAGGAAACAGCTGAAGTGTCCATGGTCCCACACTTAGCAAGTGGGAGAATCTGAGCTTGACTTCAGAGCCTGTAGGTGAGAGATGTGTGTATAGATTTCTTAGCACCATGCTAGGCACAGGATGTCACTCAGTAACTGGTGGCTATTATTACCATAAAAACAAACTTTTTTTTTTTTTTGGCTGAGCTGCACAGATGTGGGATTTTAGTTCCCTGGCCAGGGATTGAACACATGCCCCCTTGCATTGGAAACACAGAGTCTTAACCACTGAACCACTGAACTTAACCAAAGAAACTTCTCGGTCACAGATGCTGCCTTCATTTTCTTCTGGGAACAAGGGCCAGTGTCAGGGCATTCAGGCTGCTGTAACAAATACCACAGACCAGGTAGCTTATAAACCACAGAAATTTCTTTCCCACAGTTCTGGAGGCTGGGAAGTTTACAATCAAGGCACCAGCCTAGTCTTGTTCTGGTGATAGCCCTATTCCTGGTTCATAGTTCAGGTCTTCTCCCTTCTGTCCTCATACGGCAGAGAGCTAGGGAGTTCTGTGGAGTCCTTTTTACAAAAACACTAATCTTGTTCATGAAGGCTCCATCCTCATGAGCTAAGCACCTTGCTAAGCCCCACATCCTAATTCTATCATCTTTGGGGGTTAGGATTTTAACATAAAAATTTTTGAGGGACACAACATTCAGATCAGAGCAGCCAGATTGTCTGATGGAAAAGCCAGCTGTTTATTATTCGTGGTACTTCTTTAAGCTCCTCCCCTCCCCAGTTTCATATTGTTTTCCCTCAGGCTTTTTCTGTGCTTACACACTGATAAAATATGTATACATACACATGTGTGGGCTTCCCTGATGGCTCAGTGGCAAAAGAATTCACCTGCCAACCGAGGAGATGCAAGTTCAATTCCTAGTTTGCGAAGATCCCCTGGAGATGGCAACCCACTCCAATATTCTTGCTTGAGAAATCCCATGGACAGAGGAGCCTGGTGGTCTACATCCATGGGGTGGCAAAAGAATCAGACACAACTTAGTGACTAAACAGCAACAAATATGTAGTTTTCTATTGGATCATAGTACACATATTTTTTTTTTTTTTTTTTTGCAATTTTGTTTTCTTTTTTACCTAAAAGTATATCATGGAGGACATCTTTCTGATGGTGGTCCATGCCAATGTATCGCATCCTCTCTCAAGCTCTTTAGCACTCCTCACTGGCTACATGCCAGCATTTATTTAACCACTTCATGGCTGAAGGACATTTAAACTATTTCCAATTCTTCACTCTTATAAATGATTCCCCACTCCATAATCTTTTATAGATTCTTCCATATGTCTGAAGGAAAAATTCCTAGAACTAGGATTTCTGGGTCAAAAAAACAAAGCAAAAAAAAAACACCCAGTTTAAATCTTGATCAGTGTATCCAAATTGATTTCTCAATGTGAAATTGAGAAGGTATTAAAAAACGAAGGTGCCTCATGTAAAGACACACAATATTGCTCATTATCAGAGAAATGCAAATCAAAACTACAATGAGGTACCACCTCACACCAGTCAGAATGGCCATCATCAAAAATTCTGAAAGCTATAAATGCTAGAGAGAGTGTGGAGGAAAGGGAGCTGCTACATTGTTGGTGGGATTGTAAGTTGGTACTATGGAGAACAGTATGGAGGTTCCTCAGAAAACTAAAAATAGAGCTATCATATGATCCAGCAATCCCATTTCTGGGTTTATATCCAGACAAAATTCTAATTTAAAAAGATACATGCACCCCTATGTTCATAGCAGCACTATTCACAATAGTCAAGACATGGAAACGACCTAAATGTCCATTGACAGATGAACAGAGAAGATGTGGTACATATATGCAATGGAATACTACTCAGCCATAAAAAAATAATGCAATAATGCCATTTGCCTCAACACGGATGCAACTAGAGATTATCATATTAAGTGAAGTCAGAAAGAGAAAAACAAACACCATATAATATCACTTATATGTGCAGTCTAAAATATGACACAAATGAACCTAACTATGAAACAGAAACAGACTCATGGACATAGAGAACAGCCTTGCAGTTGCCACGGGGGAGGATTGGAAGAGGAGTGAGTGGGGATATGGGGTCAGCATGTGCAAGCTGTTGTGTGTATGATGCATAAACAACAAGGTCCTACTCTATAGCACAGAGAACTATATTCAATATCCTGTGATAAACTATAATGGAAAAAATATAAAAAAGAATGTATATGTATGTATGTATGTTTATATACATATATGTATGTATAACTGAATCACTTTGCTGTTTAGACCCCTAAAACTTTTTATTATGAAAGTTTCTTAATATAAAAACCACAAAATAATAATGCTGAGCTGCTGTGTAGTCATCACTTGGCTTCCACGATTATCCAGTCTTATTTCACTTATACCCTGCTTTCCCCTTCCACTACATGAAGTTGAGATAAAATTCATGTATCATCTTTATTTATCTGTGCACATCTCAATAGGTGCCTTTAAAAGATAAGGATTCTTGTGCTCGCTTTGGCAACACATATACTAAAATTGGAATGATACAGAGAAGATTAGCATGGCCCCTGTGCAAGGATGACATGCAAATTCGTGAAGCGTTCTATATTTTTTAAAAGAATGAAACTAGAACACTTTCTAACACCATACACAAAAATAAACTCAAAATGGATTAGAGATCTAAATGTAAGACCAGAAACTATAAAACTCCTAGAGGAGAACATAGGCAAAACACTGTCCAACGTAAATCACAGCAAGATCCTCTATGACCCACCTCCCAGAATATTGGAAATAAATACAAAAATAAACAAATGGGACCTAATTAAACTTAAAAGCTTTTGCACAACAAAGGAAACTATAAGCAAGGTGAAAAGACAGCCTTCAGAATGGGAGAAGATAATAGCAAACGAAGCAACCGACAAAGGATTAATCTCAAAAATATACAAGCAACTCCTGCAGCTCAATTCCAGAGAAATAAATGACCCAATCAAAAAATGGGCCAAAGATCTAAACAGACATTTCTCCAAAGAAGACATACAGATGGCTAGCAAACACATGAAAAGATGCTCAACATCACTCATTATCAGAGAAATGCAAATCAAAACCTCAATGAGGTACCATTACACGCCAGTCAGAATGGCTGCTATCCAAAAGTCTACAAGCAATAAATGCTGGAGAGGGTGTGGAGAAAAGGGAACCCTCTTACACTGTTGGTGGGAATGCAAACTAGTACAGCCACTATGGAGAACAGTGTGGAATTCCTTAAAAAACTGGAATTAGAAGTGCCATATGACCCAGCAATCCCACTCCTGGGCATACACACCGAGGAAACCAGACCTGAAAGAGATACGTGCACCCCAATGTTCATCGCAGCACTGTTTGCAATAGCCAGGACATGGAAGCAACCTAGATGCCCATCAGCAGACGAAAGGATAAGGAAGCTGTGGTACATATACACAATGGAATATTACTCAGCCATTAAAAAAGAATACATTTGAATCAGTTCTAATGAGATGGATAAAACTGGGGCCCATTATACAGAGTGAAGTGAGCCAGAAAGATAAACACCAATACAGTATACTAACGCATATATATGGAATTTAAAAAGATGGTAACGATAATCCTATATGCAGGATAGAAAAAGAGACACAGATGTATAGAACAGACTTTTGGACTCTATGGGAGAAGGCGAGGGTGGGATGATCTGAGAGAATAGCATTGAAACATATATATTATCAAGTGTGAAACAGATCGCCAGTCCAGGTTGGATGCATGAGACAAGTGCTCAGGGCTGGTGCACTGGGAAGACCCAGAGGGATGGGATGGGGAGAGAGGTGGGAGGGGGGTTCAAGATGGGGAACACATGTAAATCCATGGCTGATTCATGTCAATGTATGGCAAGTAATATTGTAAAGTAATTAGCCTCCAACTAATAAAAATAAATGGAAAAAATAGCTTAAAAAAATAATGAAGGATTCTTTTTTAAAACATAGCCTCAAAAAAAAAAAAATAGCCTCAATACCATTATCACATCTAAAAATTCCTTGATATCATCAAAAATCCAATTAGTGTTCAGATTTCCCCAATTGTCTCAGAAGTTTGTTTTTAATTTATTTATTTTTAATTGAAGGAGAATTATGTTACAATAATCTGTTGGTTTCTGTCATATATCAATACGAATCAGCCGTAGGTATATGTGTCCCTCCTTCTTGAACCTCTCTCCCACCTCCCACCCCATTCCACCTCTCTAGGTTGTCACAGAGCACTGGTTTGAGCTTCTTGTGTCTCACAAGTTTTTAATGATTGTGTTGTTTGAATCCGGATCCACCAATGACCACACATTACCACTTGATTGATATACTTCTTACATGTCTTTTATTTTTTTTTTCTCATGAAATTTTTTTTTCCACTTATTTTTATTAGTTGGAGGCTAATTATTTTACATCATTGCAGTGGTTTTTGTCATACATTGAAATGAATTAGCCATGGATTTACATCTTACATGTCTTTTAATCTCTCTATTTCACACACATATACAACACTTTCTCTTATCTCTCATTAGAGGAATTCAGTCATTTGTCTTATAGTTTCCCACTTTTTGAATTTTTCTTTTGCATCTTGTTGTGTCATTTAGTATGTTCTTCAGTTCTTTATATTTCTCGCTCTCTCTTTTTTTTTTGGCCACACCACGCAGCTTGTGGGATTGTAGTTGCCCAACCAGAATCAAGATTGTGCCCTCCGCGGTGAAGCACAGAGTCCTAACCACTGGACCACCAGGGAATTCCCCTTTCTGTGTTTCTTTTAACTGTTATATCCAGAGCGGTGCTGTCCAGTATAATAGCCACTAGCCACATGTGGCTATTTACATTTGTATGAATTAAAAATCAATAAAATCTGAAATCCAGTTCCTCCTTCACAACAGCCATATGGCAGTACTCAGTAATCATGTGTGGCTGGTAGATACTGTATTGGACAGTGCAGAATAACACATTTCCATCATCACAGACAGACATTTGGACAGAATGTTTCTAGAGACATCGTCATATCCTCTATGACTGTTTAATTATTTTTTCCTCATTTGTGCTCAAGATCAAAGATGCCCACCCCAAAGTTTGCATTACTAGGCAGGCTTATGTAATATAAGAGAAGTCACTCACATGTGCCAGACCACCCCTGCCTGTTTTAAGTGGCAGCCACCTGTGTTTACAGACAATGATCTTATGTTTGCAATGAGACACGCAGCTACGTACGAGATTCCGTGATGCTAAAAGGAAAGCAGCTCCCAGCGCACTAGCAGCCCTGACCCTACCCTGCCTCCTCGGAGGGAAATTGAGGGAATCAAGGCCAAGCCGGAAGGCTCAGGCTTGCAAGTTCTAGGGCGTGCTGGTTCCAGAATCTCCCAACCATTCTTCCTTTCCCAGAGGGGCAGGTGCTTCTGTCTGGAATCTTCTTCCTGCCTTGTGTCTTTGTCTTGGCATGTGTGTAACGAGCACTTTTCAGAGCACACCGAACAGGTTTCTCAGCTTGTTTCAGTGACACTTGGCAGAGCCCGGGGCGGGGAGGGGGGAGGCTCCTCTGGATGGTGAGCAGTCTAGCTGGCTATGCTTTCTAGCAGAAAGCCTCAACCAATCTAAGAAAATGGATTCTCTGGGGATCCTGATAGGAAATAGTGTGGAAAGCAAAACCTTCTGTGAGTGTAGGGTTAGGAGACCATCGTTCATGGGTTCATTCATTCTAAAAATACTTATTGGGCCATAGACTGTGTTTGGCACTAGGATCAATGGTGAACCCAATAAAAGTTTCTGCCCTCAGTGTGGGATGGATATGTACACACTGCTATATTTAAAATGGATAACCAACAAGGATCTACTGTACAGCAAAGGGAAGTCTACTCAATGCTATTAACTACCTAAATGGGAAAAGAATTTGAAAAAGAAAAGACACATGTCTAACTGAATCACTTTGTTGTACACCTGAAACTATCACAACATTTTTAATCAATGGTACTCCAATATAAAACAAAAACTTTAAAAAAAGTTTCTGCCCTCACCAAGTTTACAGTCTTGGAGGAGGCAGATTCATTAACAAGCCATTTGAACAACACTGTGATGGGGGTGGTGCTAGGGAGTGTCATTAAAGTACCTGGAAGAGACCCCTGCCCTGACATGGGCTTTCATGGACACACAGTTTAAGCTGAGACCTAAAAGTGAAGTAGCAGTTGGGCAGGAGAAGAAGAGGGTGGAATGCTGAAAGAACATCCTGGAAGAACATTAGAAGTAAGCGTGCATGTGGCATTGGTAGTACAGGACGATGCATGGTTGAACCGCAGTGATCAGGGTGGGAGGAGAACGACCAGGGTGAAGAGTGGAGAGACAGGGACTGAGCAAACCCAGCTCTGAGAGCTGAGGCTGGTCCGAGCTTCCTGGGCCTCGATTTCTTCCTCACCAAATAAGCATAACTCTAACCATGCAGCATGATGGTTAGAGCCCAGTGACCTAACAGATGCAGGAGTATTTCACCACCCATATCCTAAAGTCCCAGTTGCAGAAAGAAAACTGTACTGGTCTGTACAGTCTTTTACCCCTGGAGCCAGTGTGAATTAGCGATGTCCTGGCATCGGGCTGTGTCACGGCATTGAACTCAGCTCCTCTGGGCCCACGAAAGGCAATAACACACATCTCCTGTCTTCCCAACTCCATGTTCAGCGATGCCAGGTTGGTAGCCCAGGTAGGGTATTTACATCATGGAAATTGGCAAACACTACATATCAGAGCCATCTTTTCCCCTTTGTTGGAAAGCTCATTAACCAGCACACCACCAAGATGAGGAGGAAAGGGATGGGAACATGAGGAACACTGGGGCAGCAATTATCAAGGAATGTCCATCCACAACCAGAAAGATTCTTCACAGAGTGGGTCTCTCTTTTTTTTCTGCCATCTGAAGCAGGCCCACCCAAATCCAGCCCTCACGGAAGAGAACAGCAGAGCCACCCTTTCATGCCAGCCTGCTCTCAGACGTGGATGAGGAGTGTCAGTGACGCCCGGGTCACAGGGCTGGGACCGGAGCCTCTCAGATCAACAGCTGTTGGGAGCCGCTGTCTTTGGCTCACATGGCTGGCGAGAAATTGGACTTCAATGTTCTGAATAGGCAGAAAAAGATACCTCCTTGCTCCCTTCTGCTCCCTTTCCTGGGGCTGCCAGCTGGCATTTTTTGTCACTCATCATGGCTTCCTGCAGTGGAGATTAGACCCTTGATGAAGAGGACATGTGGGCAAGAAAAAGTCTGTAGCAGTAGGAGGCTCCAAGGCAGGTATACATTGGCAAAATGGGGACACGGACATAGCTCAAAGCACATTTCAAGTAATGCGGCCTTTTTTTAAGGATGACCTAGAGAAATACTGTTTTTATCTGTGGCTAGCATGCCTGGATACTCTTCAATCCTGGAAAAATAGCTAGTTGGGCCTACTAGAATTTTATGTCAGGAGCAGAGATGGCAAAATATCAAGGTTGGAGTTGAATTTAAGTGGCAGTGGTGTGGCTTAATATGCATTCTTTCATTCATCTAACAGATGCTTTCATTCAACAAATACAAATATTGAGTTACTAGGTGCCTCTAGAATATAAGTCCCATAAATGCAGAGACAGCATCTGTCTAACTAGTGTAGGTTTTCAGTACATTTGTGTTGGATAATAAGTCGATGGCATTGCTTTGTCAGGTGTGAGTGCTTTGTACACATCATGTTGCTTCGGTCGTGTCCAACTCTTTGTGACTCTGTGGACAGGAGCCCACCAGGCTCTTCTATTCATGAAATTCTCTAGGCAAGAATACTGGAGTGGGTTGTCATGCCTTTCTCCAGGGGATCTTCCTGACCCCGGGATCGAACCTGCACCTCTTTACATCTACTGCATTGCCAGGAGGGTTCTTTGCCTCTAGTGACACGTGGGAAGCCCATGGGAAGTACAAAGATGGACAAATTGTAGACTGTGCTGAGGCAGAGTTCAAATCTGATGGACAAGCAGACAAGTAAACCGGCAGTTACGATACAGGGGGATGAGAGTTGTGCCGGGGGAAGTGTAGGGTGCAGTGGCTCACAGAAAAGGAGGCTCAACTCAACCTTGTGGGATGAGACAGCAAAGGCTTCCCAAAGACCGAGATGCCGAAGACGTAGACTCCATGCCAAAGATATTGGCATCTATTTGACAAGACCTTATGGAAAAAAACAACCATCCATGTATTCTGCAACATCTCATATTCCTAGGAAGACTACAGACTTTGTCTTATTGGGAATATGATTGCAAATAACTGCTGGAATACTTCTATGGCTTAGCCCTCAGAAGCAGTTTCTATTTCTCAGGGACATTCAGAGGATTTCCCTAAATTCAAGCTTCCCACTCCAATGATCCAGTGCCCAGTGTGACAGGTGACTTGCGGGTCTTCAGTATTTCTCTGATGTCCAGTCACTCACTCCTAACATCAGGTCCAGCTCTGTAGGCAAGCAGGGTACTCTCCTCTAAGGTCACGTCTGTTCCATTTGATAAAAAGGAGAGGGATGCTGTGAATTTTTATTTCAAAGAGGCAGACACGACTGCAGAGGTGCAGAAGGTCCTGGTGGTGACAGTCTTGTCTCAGGGACAGCTGAACTGAGAGCGGAGATTTCTAACTTCCCAGGGCTGTCTATTTTCAGCAAAGGTCATGCAGACTTTTTCTTTGGGTATCACCAGATTAAGATGCCAATACATCTGAGTGGGCACACATACACAAAAACACCCAGGGCTGAAAGGAGGGAGATTAAGAAGTAAAGCATTTGAAACCCAGATGTAACTTTGGGACAGCAGAAGACAAGCCCAGCCACTTCAGCTCCGCTCGCCAAAGTCACTTTCCCTGAGGGTCTGGGGCACTCACATCCCTTCATTCCTTTTCACATCCTATCCTGTGTGACATCTTTACTCACCAGCCATTCTCTGGAGGAACACATACCCGAGAGCAGAGAGAGTGGTGGAATAAAGTGCCTCTACCCATGACTCTTCAATGGCTAGCAACATTTTGCCAGTTTGGTTTTGTCTCATCCCATGCCCTTATTTCTGGTATATTCTGGTATATTCTAAAGTAGTTCCCCTAACAGGAACTCTGCTCAATGTCATGTGGCCGCCCAAATGGGAGGGAGTGTGGGGGAGAATGGATACGTACATATGTATGGCTGAGTCCCTTTGCCGTCCTCCTAAAACTATCACAACATTGTTGATCGGCCACACTCCAATACAAAATTAAAAGTTTAATAAAAAAGGGAAAAAACAGAGATCCTCCTGGAGCTTTAATTATCCACTTAATCTTCCATTATCATGAACATTGGAAGGAAAGGTAAAATTCACCTTCTTCGCTTTGCAGTTAAGGAAACTGAGGCCCAGAGAGGTGCAGTGCTTCAAGGACCAAGTCTATAAGTTGGGTGTCACATCTTGGGGCCACCTCCAGTGCCCAGACCAGACGGCTCCGTGATCAGAAACACTGTGCTGTTTAACTGTGTCATTGCTCCTTCCACTCCAGAAACCTCCACGTGGAGGCAAAAGATAGAAAGAACCTGGAGGAGAAAGCCAGTGTACATGCGAGCAGAGCTTCCCCCCCAAGGGGAGTAGTGGCGGTGATGGTGGGAGGGTCATTTGACTCATGTTTCCTCCCTCTACGGTGCCTTGGGCTCAGCTTCTCAAACCATATGGAAAGACACTCATAAACCAAGCACCACACCTACAGGAAAAGCTCTCTCGGGGAGTGGGAAAAATGAATGAGGGCAGAATGGCCCCCCAGAATGGGTGAGATGGCTCCTCCCTTTGTCTTTCAGGCTCCCACACACCTCCAGCCCTTCCTCCAAGGTCCCCTGTGCCCTACCTGGAGGAAGACAAGGCCACCAACAGCTTCAGGACCAGAGACCCCACTCATCTCAAAAGCAACCCCAAGCTGTGTATCAAAAACCAGCTGATGTCAGGAGCCAGGGATATCACTATGAATGTGTTGGGGATTACTTCCTGTGCTGGGGGGATGAAATCACCCCCAAAGCAATCTCATAGAAATGTTTGGAAGGAAAAATGAAAGCATGCTAATAGTGACCCTGAAAAGAGGCTACTGGTTGTAGGTGGTTCTGTCTCTGACCACTGCTGTGAACTCCTGCTTTCTTCCCCCTTTTTCTGCTTTGCTGTGCTGTGCTTAGTCGCTCAGTCATGTCTGATTCTTTGCAACCCCATGGACTGTAGCCTCCCTCTGTCCATAGGGATTCTCCAGGCAAAAATACTGGAGTGGGTTGCCATGACCTCCTCCAGGGGATTTTCCCAACCCAGGAATCGAACCAGGGTCTCCTGCATTGCAGGCAGATTCTTTACCAGCTGAGCTACCGGGGAAGCCCTTTCCTGCTTTCAGTTCAGTTCACTCAGTCGTGTCTGACTCTTTCGACCCCATGGACTGCAGCACACCAGGCTTCCCTGTCCATCACCAACTCCCAGAGCTTGCTCAATTCATGTCCATCAAGTCGGTGATGCCATCCAACCATCTCATCCTCTCTTGTCCCCTTCTCCTCCCACCTTCAATCTTTCCCAGCATCAGGGTCTTTTCCAAAGAGTCAGTTCTTTGCATCAGGTGGCCAAAGTATTGGAGTTTCAGCTTCAGCATCAGTCCTTCCAATGAATATTCAGGACTGATTTCCTTTAGGTCTGACTGGTTGGGTCTCCTTGCAGTCCAAGGGACTCTCAAGAGTCTTCTCCAACACCACAACTCAAAATCATCAATTCTTTGGCATTCAGCTTTCCTTATATTCCAACTCTCACATCCATACATGACTACTGTAAAAACCATAGCTTTGACTAGACGGACCTTTGTCAGCAAAGTAACATATCTCTGCTTTCTAATAAGCTGTCTAGGTTGGTCATAGCTTTTCTTCCAAGGAGCAATCATGGCTGCAGTCACCATCTGCAGTGATTTTGAGTGTGGCAGTGTATACAGGAGACCTTTTGAAGGAAGTTGCCATTATCTTCATTACCTCCACCATAGTTTGATCTCAAGGCAAACAGGGAGGGAACAGAGTCCTGCCCATCAATAGAAAATTGGATTAAAGATTTACTGAGCACGGCCCCGCCCATCAGAACAAGACCCAGTTTCTCCCACAGTCAGTCTCTCCCATCAGGAAGCTTCCATAAGCCTCTTTTCCTTATCGGGCGTGGACAGAATGAAAACCACAATCACAAAAAACTAATCAAACTAACCCAGGGATCAAACACAGGTCTCTCACATTGCAAATGGATTCTTTACCAGCTGAGCCACAAGGGAAGCCCAGGAATATTCAAGTGGGTAGTCTATCCCTTCTCCAGGGGATCTTCCCAAGCCAGGAATTGAACCAGGGTCTCCTGCATTGCAGGTGGATACTTTACCAACTGAGCTATCAAGGAAGCCCCCATATGGACCACAGCCTTGTCTAACTCAATGAAACTATGAGTCATGTCATGTAGGGCCACCCAGGACAGATGGGTCATTGTGGAGAGTTCTGACAAAACATGGTCCACTGGAGAAGGCAATGGCAAACCACTTCAGTATTCTTGCCTTGAGAACCCCATGAACAGTATGAAGAGGCAAAAAGATATGACACTAAAAGATGAACTCCCCAGGTCGGTAGGTCCCCAACATGCTACTGGAGATCAGTGGAGAAATAACTCCAAAAAGAATGAAGAGATGGAGCCAAAGCGAAAACAATACCCTGTTGTGGATGTGACTGGTGATGAAAGTAAAGTCTGATGCTGTAAAAAGCAATGTTGCATAGGAACCTGAAATGTTAGATTCATGAATCAAGGTAAATCAGAAGTGGTCAAAGAGGAGATGGCAAGAGTGAATATCAACATTTTAGGTATCAGTGAACTAAAATGGACTGGAATGGGTGAATTTAATTTAATTCCTGCTTTAGGATCCCTGGTAACTCAGAAAGGAGGCAGGAGGGACCAGGGGAAAAAAGGCTGGCATGTTCTGGGTGCCTGATTGATATTTGATTAGGGTGGGAAGGAAGAAATGCCATGCCCACTGACTCACAGTGGCTGTAGATACAGAAGGCAGACGTGGGTCTGTGCCCTCTCAGCTCTCTGCCCAGAAGCAGAAGAGGCCTGAGACAGAAGACTTCAGGGAAAGAGGAGAGAGATACATGACAGAAGTCACAGGACAGAAGAGACATTTTTTAAATTGAAGGATAATTGCTTTACAATGGAGATGTTTAGCTATAGAACCAATAATAAGAATCTTCCTTGCACTGGTTCACCTTCTATTCCTCAGTGTCTCTCACCTCCCTATTCTCCCCTATAACACTCCAACTTCTAGTTATGTACATAATTGTTTACTTATAAGTTTGATCTTTGTTTCCCCCTACAACTAGACAAGACCTGGCATAGTTGGCACTCAAATATACGTAAGGGACTTCCCTGATGGCCCAGTGGTTAAGACTCTGTGTTCCCAATACAAGTAGCCCAGGTTCGATCCCTGGTCAGGAAATTGGATCCCACATGCTGCAACTAAGAGTTTGCGTGTCACAGCTGAGAGTTCACAAGCCACAACTGAAAGATTCCACGTGCCACAACTAAGAGTTGGTGTAGCCAAATAAATATTTTTAAAAAATACTTCTTGAAAGAAAGAGTAAGACGTACGACTGGAAAAGTCAGTCCAGAAGGTATAACAGCAAGCTCATTACTCCCCTCTCCTCCTTTGGGCAAAAAAATCTCCAAGCATTCTAATTTAAATACTTCTTATTTGCTAAGAATTTTACTCACTGTTTAATTTATCTCATTAGGTCTCTCAGAAAACCCATGAGAAAGTGTGTTCAGGGTCCCCAAGAATCCCCAGGATTCAGTGACTCCCTAGAAGGGCTCACAGAACTGAACAAATCTGTTATACATAGCCTGCCAGGCTCCTCTGTCCATGGGATTTTCCAGGCAAGAATGTGTGTGTGTGGCCATTCCCTTCTCCAGGGGATCTTCCCAATCCAGGGATCGAACCTAGGTCTTCCACATTGCAGGCAGATTCTTTTCCGTCTAAACCATTAGAGAACCCCCTTATATGCAGTTACAGTTTATTACAGTGAAAGGATACAGACTAAAGTCAGAAATGAAAAAAAAGAAAGGCACACAGGATAGAATCCGGGAGAGACCTGGCACAGCTTTTAGTCGTCCTCTCCCAGATGAGTGGCACAGACAGCACTTATTTCTCCCTGTAACAGTGCATGACAACACACATGAAGTACTGCCAACCAAGGAAGCTTGCCCAAGACTCGATGTCCAGGGTTCTTATTGGGGGGTCAGTCCGGTAGGTGTCACTGGCTTCCCATGCAGTTGGCCTTAGTCTCTAGCCCCTCCAGAGGTCAAGATTTTACTGCATAACCCAACCTCTCCCCCAGCATAAATCACATTGTTCACCTAGACTATCTGCTATGTCCCAAGGCTCCAAGCAAACAGTTCCTCTTGTCAGGCAGGATTTTCCAGGAACTTAGAGGTTATGTCAGGTGAATGGGCCAAATCTTCCACTGGAATCTGCAGAGTTTGGCTAACACAGATTTATCGAGTTTACTACACAAAGAAGTATTAGTATTAGCCCCAATTTATGAATGATCCATACTAAGAAGCAAGAAGGCTAAGTGATTTGGCCAGTTACCAAAGCCAGAATGCAAACCGTCTTCCTTGACTTTAACATATGTGTTCTATTGCACCCTAGTACCACTCCCTGAGCAGGTGAAATTCTCTGTGATAAAAAGAAATTCTCATAGTATGTCTCATAAGCCTGGCCTCAGATAGGAATGTCCAGATTCAGACCTTCTGGTGATCTCAAGCCCCCTGCAACAGATGGTCTGGGATTTATCAAGGCCAGTCAGATATGATGTTGTTGAGTGAGTGCTGGGAGGGTGGGGGTCTCCCTCCTCACCAGAGATACATGAGCACAAGGGCAAGCAAACGCTTTCTTAAATATACTCCCTTGCCTCTGATACCTGCTCCCAAAGGATTGTCACCATGAGGGAAGGAGGCAGGATGGCTCAGCTGGCCAAGAAAGCAACTAGGAAGTGAGGACCCAGGCCAGTCAGCTTGACCCTTTGCCTCATGAGCAGAGTGAAGTCACCGGGGAAGTTACGTTTACTTTACCCAGCATTCCCCGGGCTCCTGCCAATCTGCAAAGTGCTTCAGATGGCAACACGAAGTCACACTAGCGGAGTGGAGCTTCTGAGAAGCCTGCCAGCAAACAAGCCTGTATGACTTTGTTCAACTCAGTGATTCCTGAGCCTATTTGAGTATGGAACCCTTTCTGAGTATGTGTAGCACTAAATTGTTAAAATTCAGGACAATTTGGAAAATAGGACCCCAACTCTCCTTTTTTTTTTTTTACTTTCTAGCTCATGCCAATAGATCTTTCAAATAATTATTATCAGTCATAATTAGTAATCTAATATGCATTCTTTCCCTCCAAGAATGGCAATTCCTGGATGTTTCTGGATTAATTCACAAATTCATTCATTCACCAAGCATTTGTTAAACACCTATTTGTGTCCAGGCCTCAGAGATAGAATTTCAGAGGTGTTTCAGACATGAACCCTAATTTATCCGGTAGGGAATTCATAGCCTGGTGACTGATAACTTGAGCCAAAGGCCAGGATGTTTTTCTCTTGGCTCCATCCTCCCATGATGGGCCATCTTGTGACCAGCGCAGGGAGGCAAGCTGTTAGGTCAGCACGTTGGTTTTGGCCCCACCCAATGCCAGGAGTAGAGAACCAGGCCAGCCTCTTTCTAAACAAGTGGGGAGTGCCACTCATGATGGTAAACAGCTCGTTACCCAGGAGCAGGCTAATGCCCACTGCAGCAAAGCTTTTTCCCTTGTCAGGACTCACTGTGATGGTTCCACTCAATTTGGGCTCCTTTTCTCTTACCCTGTTATCAATCCACCTACCTCCTCCTTTATTTTCCAATTGGAAATAAGCTCTGAGCTCATTGGCAGATAGACCTGCTGCTGTTTTTTAATTCTGCCATTTGGTTATTTCTCTGTTTTGCAGTTTTACTGTCTATAGGGTTGTAGTATGTATTAATCAAGACTTTTTCAGTTTCAGGGGTCAGAAAACAATTCCAGGCAATTTCAATAATAAACAATACATTGAGAATATCATCTCATTTAACTGTGTATCCTTGAGTCATAGCTGGATGTAGGCATTCAAATATTATTGCCAAGGCTCTATCCATCAATACCTATTATAGTTACCTGTTTATCTCATGATATCACTAGTTCTTCTGCCTTCTGCACCTTCATTCAAGAAGGTGTGTCTGGTGTCTGGGAAATATCATCACTGGTAGTCCAAGGCTCACCACTTCCAGGCTCATGATCCAAAAGAAACACTCTCTTCTTGGGTGTCTGTATATCACACATCAAAGAAGATTCTAACTGACCCTATTTGGAGCACATGCCTGCCCTGTACCAGCATTATACCAGGAGGATTTGGGCACTCTGTTACTGAGCCAAACTTGGGTCCACTCACAAGGTAAAACCAATCTACTGACATTGGTCGTGGTGAGGAAAGTGCAGCATTAATTGCAGAACACCAAGCAGGGAGAATGGGTGGCTAATGCTCAAAAGATCCAACTCCCCAAAGGATTTCGGGGAAGGGATTTTAAAGGCAAGATGAAGGAGAGGGTTGCAGGATGCCTGATCAGCTCATGGATATTGTTCTGATTGGTTGGTGGAGAGGTAACTGGGTGGTATTTGGCGAGTTAACATCATCAACCTTTAGGTTTTGACTGGTCTGAGTTCTATGTGTATGTGGTCATCACTTTTTTCACCTGATGGGGATTTTGGTATCTATAAAACAACTCAAGGACATGGCTCAGAATATTACCTATCATCCTTGATGAGAAACAAAAGGTCCTTGACTTTGTATTATGGCTAAACTATTTATTGTGTCTTACTTGGCTGTTCTTGTTTCTGCATTTTCTCATCTTAAATTTGTTTTCTGAAACTCAGAGAAGCCTTAGGAGGCTAAAACTTTTTTCATATAAACAAAAAGCAGAGGACATGGCACTGAATAGGGGTTAGTCCTGTCCCCAGAAAGGCCCCCACAGGGCCTTACTTAGTTTATTAATGGCCAGCCTGGGCCACATACCCATGTGTATGTGGTGTGACCAGAGTGAATGACATGCCTCTGAGAAGATGGAGACCAAACCGGTGGATCCTCAGAGAAGGGGCGCCTGCCATTTTACTAGTAACACACATAAATACTGCAACATAATTTTACCATGAATATCTCTGCATGCCCCTGTTTCCTTATTTCAGTGTCCTGTGCTTTATCTTCCCTCAAAGAATGGCCCTCAAGGCTTTCAGACCCTACTGAGGTGACAGATCAATAGACCGGCACATTGACTTATTAAGCCTTTTGAATCTCAGAAAAGGAAAGCTTGTTAGCCACACACTCAGCCTTCCATTGGATTATCTGGCTTTTTGAAAAGCACCAGGAAAAACATTTGGTTATGACCTGACTCTGAAACCTCCACACTCGCTTCATCCTCATGGCCCCTCCCACCTGCACCTGTCAATACAGAAAACAGGGTGGTAAAAGCTGTTTCCAGCCATACTCCAGGTGATGGCTGATGTGGAACTTGGAGTCATTTTCCCTTGAGAGAACCTTTGAGGGCCAGATAGAATCTGGTCCAGCTGAGTCTCTTCAGGTGCTTAACTTTTACATGAGGGCTCTGGAGTTCAATAATTCATGCTAATGTGACCAGCAGCAAGCAAATCACATTCAAACTCTGCTCAGATTTTGATTATAAAACAACACCCCAAATGAATTTTATGATGGATAACATACTAGGTGATTTCAGGAGGATGAAACAAAAGTCAGGGCTTTGAGGTCAAATGAACGGAAGTCAGTCTCAGGGCCGCTGGTCATTGGCTGTGTGACTTTGCCTGAACGTTGAACATCTCAGAACTTCTGTTTCATCATTGATAAAGTTAAGATAAAACTATTTCACAGGTTTTGAGATCATGTGAATGAGATACTACATGGAAAGTGCAATTATTGTTGTTGCTTAGTCGCTAAGTCGTGTCTGACTCTATTGCAACCCCATGGATGGTAAGTAACCTGCCAGGCTCCTCTGTCCATGGGACTTTCCAGGCAAGAATGCTAGAGTGGGTTGCCATTTCCTTCTCCAGGGGATCTTCCCGACTCAGGGATCAAACCTACATCTCCTATGTCTCCTAGACTGCAGGTGGACTCTTTACCACTGATCCACCTGGGAAACCCACAGTAGGGCAATAAGACAAATTTCTATGGCTTGCCAGAGCCACAATAAATGTTCATTTCCTTCCCCTCTTCAGATTCTCTCTCTTTCTTCTTCCCCATCCCCAGCCCCACCTCCACCACCTTTACAACACAGAAGCCAATGTTTCCTATAAGTATGAATGTAGAACTGAGAATAAAAGGGGAGAATGAAGAGAAAAGGTGATGAAAAATATTTTCATGTTAAAAGTAGAATTTACAATCTGCTTCCACAATCCTTTATCCCTACTGAGGGGAGATGGAGATAAGACGAAGATGGTCAGACAATCAGTACTATCTCAGGGTTTCAAAGTTTATGTCTCTTCAAAGAGATTTAAGCAGTTTTTGCAGTTTTAGTTTAATATACTTGCTCAGTGGTCATTAAAATATATAAGCCACTTGTATGGGAATGTCTTCCAGAAAAGAAAGGAAAAAAGCAACTTGGCCATTTACAACACCTACGTTGAATCTCCATTGCTCCTATTTTAGTTAGAATAAAATGTAACTCAGACCAGAGGCATCAAACTTGGATGGGTGGGAAAGTGTCATAAAAATGCAGCTAAACAGTTCATGAACTTAGGCAAATTTTTAACCTCTTTGATCCCCAGTTTTCTAATCACAGGTGGTAAGAATTAAATAAAAGATATTGTGGGGTGCTTAGCACAGTATCTGGTACATAGGAAGAAACACTCAATAAATATTAGTTATTGATATCATCCTTATTATGCAAAGTCAAAGGGCTTAAATTCTTTTTTTTCCTAATTTTTCATTCCTCCTTCCTGTGCTTTCCTTTCCTTTTACGAATCAAAAATGACAGTGTATTAGGCAAGATGGAAGTTCATTTAGCTTTCGGATAAAAATTGGGAAGTAAAGTAATCCAGGACTTGCCTAGCAGCTCCACCATGCAGACTACTTCCCCCCCTTTTCAGGTGAGACTTTCATCCTCATTGTTCAAGATGGCAGTGAGAGCTCCAGCAATCATGTCCACATTCCCCACAACAAAATGGAGGAAAGGAAAATAAAGTCAGTCCCTCTCAGTAAGGACATTTCCTAAAATGTTTTTATATCCTTTTGGCCAGATGTAGCTGCTAGTTGAGTTCAGTTCAGTCGCTCAGTCATGTCCAACTCTTTGTGACCCCATGGACTGCAGCGTGCCAGGTTTCCGTGTCTGTCACCATCTCTCGGAGCTTGCTCAAACTCATGTCCATTGAGTCGGTGATGCCATCCAACCATCTCATCCTCTGTCGTCCCCTTCTCCTCCCGCCTTCAATCCTTCCCAGCATCAGGGTCTTTTCCCCTGAGTCAGTTCTTCGAATCAAGTGGCCAAAGTATTGGAGCTTCAGCTTCAGCAGAGCTGGTAAATGTGACCTGTGTGTGCCAGATGCTGACGTACCCAGAAAAATGTGATTTATATTACGACATAAAACTGAGAGAAAGCATAGAGACTGACAACCGTTACTCCCTGATACAGCTCACCCTGGGAGTCTAACAGATTTAGATCATCCCCCAGAAATCCTCTCCTGTCATTCTGCTTCCTCCTGCTTACTTCTCATGTAAGGGAACAGCTTCTCCAAAGGGTAGTTTCATGGTTTGTTAAGCCTACTTAGCTTGGCTTAATTTCTTCCTAAATTCCTCCCATACCTTTCACTTCTCACCCCCCAGCTTCATTCATTTTCTTTTTACCACCCAATTTTAATAGACAACACAATTACTCCCTTGTAGAAAAGCTAGAAAACTCATCAAAGCACTTAGGGAAATTTTATTTGAAATATTCAAAAATCTCACCATTTAGAAATAACCACTTTTCAACTGTTAGTGTACAGCCATCTAACATTTTCCCCAGGTAAATATATATATATATATATATATATATATATATATATATATATATATATAAAGAAAGTCTAGCATACATAACTGTTTTTAATCTCTTCTGTTATACTTAACAATATGAGTAACTCTCAATGTTGTTAATTATAGATCAACATCATCAACTTTAATGATTGCATATATCCATTGTATGGGTGTATCATAATTCATTCAACTGATTCTGTTTATACACAACACTGGGTTAAACCTCCAGTACATACATCTTGGCTCACTTGTCCACCAGATGAGCTGTGCTCCTGTGGTTGTCTAACTCCCCAGGGACCAGCAGAAAAGCACTGGTCTGCCATCCCGTTAGCAATATGGTGCTGTTCAGGTCTTATCTCGATCCCTAAGCTGTTTGCAGTTCATTTTTAAATGAACATTGAAGACTCAGAAGGTCCTTGAAGAACTGAATTAATGTCTCCTTACCTCCCCCTCATAAATAGCAAGACTGTCCCCAGCCGAGGGGCTACTCCACCCAATGACTGAGGAAAACACAATACAATTGCAGGTGACACTGAAGAGCTTCTTATAAAACCCAAGTTACTAGAACTTTCCATTTGTCAAACTGACTTCAAGCAAGACCAGAGTGAGACCATTTCTCTGTGGAGAAACTCGTTTCAGTTAGGAAAAAAAATGCATTTGACTGAAATAATTATTTAGACTGACAACTGATTTGACAAATGACAGTTCTTTAGCTGATTTTTTTAAAGTGATGATTGATTTCTGACTGTTAATTTGTCTTAGTTGTGCTTGCTAAAGATCCAAACACACATGGGGTTTTCAGTTTCTAGACAAGGCTGAAGACAAATTATGGTGTATCACTCTCACATAGCACTTTCTATTTTCAGGGAGTTTTCACCTCAGTTTTCTTTCCATTAACATGGAGGAGTAGGTAGAACTGATATCAATAGCCCTACATTACAGATGATCATTCTAAGAGGTGTCATCTATTGAGCACACTCTATGCAAAATATGAAACAATACACAAATGCATCATTAATATTCTTTAGTCCTCACAGCAACTCTAATAAGGTAGATATTGTTATCGCTTCATCTTATAAGTGAAAGATGAAATAACTTGACTGTAGTCACACAGTAGCAAAGAGGTGAAGCCAGAATTCACAATCAGTATTCCTAGCAAGAGTCACGGTCTTACTCAAGTTCCCATAGTTGCAGTCAAGTCCAAAGTCCTGCTCCCTGCATAGTGATTAAGAACAGGGTCTCTAAAATCAGGTTGTCTGACTTCAAGCCCCCTATCGCCATTTCCCAGCTGTGCCACCTTAAGTGAGTTACTACACCCTCTGTGCCTCAGTCTCTCCACCACAGAAACGGGGGTAATACTGTCTGTCTCAAAGGTCAAACAAGGAAATCCACCTCTGGCACTTAGTGCGTGGAAGGTGCTCTGTCATTAGTACCTAATGTGACCCCTTGGTCCCTCCGGCCTCTAAGCCATACATATTTTCTTAATCTGTGTCACTGCAGGTTCCTCGAGCCAAGGCCTTATGCAACTACCGAGGGCAGAACCCCGGTGACCTGAGGTTTAATAAGGGAGATGTCATCCTCCTCCGAAGACAGCTGGATGAGAACCTGTACCAGGGGGAGATTAACGGAGTCAGTGGAGTCTTCCCAGCCAGCTCCGTGCAGGTCATCAAGCAGCTGCCCCAGCCACCCCCACTCTGCCGGGCCCTCTACAACTTTGACCTTCGCGACAAGGACAGGAGTGAGAACCAGGACTGCCTGACCTTCCTCAAGGTGAGATTCCGGGCGGCCACCAAAGTCGCCAGTGACCACATAAAGGCTGTGGTAGAACTTAAGGTGTTTGTTTAATATTTGTTGATTTTTTAAAATTACATTTTATACAGGCTTCCCTGCTAGCTCAGTGGTAAAGAATCCGCCTGCCAATGCAGGAGACGCAGGTTTGATCCCTGGCTTAGGAAGATCTGAAGGAGGAAATGGCAACCCACTCCAGTATTCTTGCCTGGAGAATTCCATGGACAGAGGAACCTGGTGGACTACAGTCCATGGGGTCTCAAAGAGTCGGACACGACTTAGTGACCAAACACCGATGAACAATGTGTGCCAATATATGTTATGTGTATGTATAGTTCAAATTATATGGAGGTGAAGTCACCAGAGAAATCTAACAGGAGTTTGATGGCAGTCCTCAAACATTTGTATTGCAATTATGAAACTAAGTATCCAAACACTCATTCATTCATTCATTCTGCAGTCACTTTTGACCACCTGTTCTTTTCAGACACTGGGGAGATAGCACGAATATGTCACAGCATCTGTGCTTGGGCAGAGTAGTGGGAGAAACAGATAGAAAATTGTAAACATAGTTTAATAGCATGCTGTATAGAACTACCGATCTTACCTCTTCATTGAGTGTCTGTAAGGATATTCTTGCTGACCAAGTTCACTACTGCTTGTTTACAACACTATTTTGTCTGTAGACATTGCATTCAAAACACTCTAAACAGCAACTACTGAAGCCTGCCTGCCTAGAGCCTGTGCTCCTCAACATCAGAAGCCACCGCAATGAGAAGCCTGCACACCACAGCAAAGAACGACCCTCACTCTCTGCAACTAGAGAAACTCCGTGTGTAGCAACAAAGACCCATCGCAACCATAGATAAATCAGTAAATTTTTAAAAACCACTCCAAACACACAGAATAGCATAATTATATCTTTACACATAAATAACCTCTTACAAGATACATTTTCCAAGGACACCAGTTACCTATGATTTTTTTAACCTCTCTTTTTTATTGGCTGATTCTTCACCATCTGTAAGTAACAAGTCTGCTAAAGTCTAGATGATAGCCATCCCTGTATATTTGGGGTGAGGGGTGGATCCAGGACACATGGAATCCTGAGGATGCAGAGTCCATGGATTCAGAGGGTCAACTGTAATCTAAGTCTCGAATTTGAGCAACCTCCAGGAGGTAGTGGAGGACAGGGAAGCCTGGTACGCTGCAGTCCATGGAGATGCAAAGAGTTAGCAACATACAGACAACACGAGCAACAACAAAATTCAGTATTTATTATTCCCTAAACATTCAAATTTTCTCATAGAAACCAAAGTTGGGGTAATTTTTATTCTTTGCAACTTAAGTCAAATACAAGTGCAAGTAGCACTGCTACAGTAAGTTCAGGAAAGTCTTTTGTTTTGTAAAACATTTTTCTTCCATCACTCCCTGAAATGAGATTTGCTTCAGATTCCCTCAGACCAGATAACTTCACTGTCCTCCATATTATGAAATACTGATCTTTGTTATTGTCTTCACACCTCAGAGTGAGTCCCCTCAAGAATACCATTCTGTAGCCGACCTGCATATTTTATACTTTGGCTACAGCCAGAGGACAGCTGCTCAATTCCACACGCGTTTATTGAGTATTTACTTTGTGCCTGGCATTAGGCACTGAGCTCTGGGGATACAGCCAGAGGAAGACATAGGCAGGGAGCATATCTGCTTTTGTGTCCCCTCTCTGGGAATTTGCAAACCGGGACACTTACCCAAGAACTTGTTCATTTGTTGAATTCACCCATGTACCAAGCTGTCTATGCAGATACAGTGGAGAGTCATTGTCCATATCTTCATGGAGCCAGCAGTCTAGTGGAAGGAGCGGACACATAAATGGGAAATTATGACAAAGGACTCAGAAGAGAGGATTTGCTCCCTCCTAGAAGATTATCAGGGTTTCCCCAATGGTTCATCGTTAAAGATCTGTCTGCCGATTCAGGAGACACTGGTTCGATCCTTGGGTTGGGAAGATCCCTTGGAGGAGGAAATGGTAGCCCACTCCAGTATTCTTGCCCAGAAAATCCAACGAACAGAGAGCCTGTCGGCTACAGTTTATAGAGTCACAAAGAGTCTGACATGACTGAGCGCAGCACAGTGGCAGAAGACTATCATAGACTGAGACTTCACTAGGAAATCTCATGGTCTTCCTAAATTCAGCATGTCTAAAAAAAACTCAAGGTCTTTTCTCCCAAAGCTACTCTTTTCCTGGTATTTTCTGTCTCGGTAAATTTTCCAGTTTATTCACACATGCATTCATTCATTCACCCATGCATGCATTCAAGAAATACTGATTGTTTTAAAAATTGTGAATCACTGTGTTGTACACCTAAAACTTATATTGCACATCAACTATACCTCAATAAAAAAATAATAAAAACTAACTGGTTGACTGCTAAAAGGAAGCCACTGTATAAGGTCCTGGAGACAAAAATGATCAAAATAGATCCAGGCCCTACAGACATAGAGTTTATGGTCTGATGGGATAGACAGACATTATAGCAACCATAATGTAAACATGTGTAATTGTAGATTATAATAAGGACAAAGAAATCTAAGAAATGGTATAGTGCCATAATGAATTTAGATTTGGATTCATCTACATTACTAAGGGACATAGATCAGAGAGATCAGTGGATGAATATTCAGATTTAGATGGATGAATATTCAGACTTAGGTCAATGAACAGGTGTGGACATGGAAAGATGTTCCTGACCTGATGCTAAGGGAAAAAAACAGTGTATCCTATATGACTTCATTTGAATGAATACAAAAGAAGTCAAATGAATATATATGCTAGAGTCAGAGTGGAGGTAACCTCTTGCTAGGTGTCAGGGAAAAGCACAAGAGCCATCTAGGTACTGGAAATATTCATATCTCTTGCTCCAGATGGGGGCTTTGTAGATATATTCAATTATAAAACTTCATCAAGCTTTACATCTAAAATATTTATGCTTTATTGTATGCCTGTATACATGTTTTAGAAAAAGTTTTTAAAATTTTGGTTTCTAATTTTTATATTAAATATAAAATATATTATAATTTTATATATTTATTTATATGTATTTTATCTTCATATAAAAGAACCTGGAAGAAAAACATGTTAACCAAGAGGTTAACACTGATTGTATCTATATTGTGATAGAATTCTTTGTTTTGCCTATTTACGTTTCCAAACATTTCTACAAATCTCCATATAACCTTTGATAATAAAAACTTGAATAAAAAGCCATCTTATGTTTGATACATTAAAAATTGAACTTGTTCTGAAAAGTGTTCAAAATCAGAGTACAATACATTCTTCCTTTTGCTAAGCCAAAAGTCTGTCTCCCTACGTCTTCCATGTTGATTTCTCATCAGATTAATTTAAATGAAAAGCCCTGATTCTGCTGGTGATGGAACATTAGAGACATTTCCAAGTTTTCTTAATGGATTTCCTTGATGCTCCAGATTATTTCTACTCCTCTTTTGGTCTTAGTGACCCAATACTGCCCTTTATGGAGAAAAGAGTATTTTAGCAGAGATTTTGTAAATAGACTGTGAAAAAGTTACCTTACTTGCACCTTACACCGTCTGAGACTCCAAGCTGATCTCCATGGAAAGCTTTCCCTCCCAGAAAACTGAGAGTAAAAGCTAACCAGGAGACTTTCTGTCTTTCAGGATGATATCATCACTGTGATCAGCCGAGTGGATGAGAACTGGGCAGAAGGCAAGCTTGGAGATAAAGTCGGTATCTTCCCAATCTTGTTTGTAGAGGTACGTGACTATCAAATCTACATCTGATGTGAGGTTAGAATTATACATAGGCTACAGTGATGCCTGAGAGCAATTTCTATTTGATATGAGGCTTATTTCAGAACTAACTAGTCTTGAAAGAAAAGATGCTAGTCCATAATACCCACTTCTGAACTTCTCTGGTGGTCCACTGGTTAAGACTCCGTGATTCCAATGCAGGGGGCACAGGTTTGATCCCTGGTCCAGAAACTAGTGTCCCACATGCCATGCTGTGAGGCCAAAAAAGTTTTTTTTATTACAAAATACCCATTTCTTGCAAGAGTGTGGGAAAATAGGCCTTTTCATTCTGCTGATGGGAGTACAAATAGCCATTATCTCTCATCTCCAGACTTAAACTCTATCAAGGATGTTGAAAATGTACATCTCCTGTGAGTCATGAATTCCACACCTGAGAGTTGATTATAAGGAAATAATAAAACAAATGTGCAAAGAAGTATGTACAAAATGCACAAAAATGTTTACCATAGCATTGTGCCTAGTGATGAAAAGTCAGAAATAATCTAACTACACAGCAATAAGGATTTAGGGTTTTTTTTAATTATGGTGATGGAAAAATACAAGCCCATTAAAAATAAAATGTTAAAAGATAATACTCAATATCAGGGAGTATCTGGTATTATAGAAAGATGTTTGTGATTTATTGTTCAGTTCAGTTAGTAGTTCAGTCATGTCCAACTCTTTGCAGCCTGATGGACTGCAACACACCAGGCTTCCCTGTCCATCACCAACTCCCAGAGCTTGCTCAAACTCATATCCATTGACTCGGTGATGCCATCCAACCATCTCATCTTCTGTCATCCTCTTCTCCTCCTGCCTTCAATCTTTCCCAGTATCAGGGACTTTTCCAAGGAGTCAGTTCTTTGCAGCAGGTGGACAAAGTATTGGAGCTTCAGCTTCAGCATCAGCCCATCCAATGAATATTCAGAACTGATTTCCTTCAGGATGAATTTATTGGATCTCCTTGTAGTCCAAGGGACTCTCAAGAGTCTTTTTCAACACCACAGTTTAAAAGCATCAATTCTTCGGTGCTCAGATTTCTTTACATCCAATTCTCACATTTATACATGACTACTGGAGAAAACCATAGCTTTGATTAGATGGACCTTTGTTGGTAAGGTAATGTCTCCGCTTTTTAATATGCTGTCTATGTTGGTCATAGCTTTTCTTCCAAGGAGCAAGCATGTTTTAATTTCATGGCTGCAGTCACCATCTGTGGTGATTTTGGAGCCCAAGAAAATAAAGTCTGTCACTGTTTCCCTTGTTTCTCCATCTATTTGCCATGAAGTGATGGGACCAGATGCCATGATCTTAGTTTTTTGAATGTTGAGTTTTAAGCCAACTTTTCAGTCTCCTCTTTCACTTTCATCAAGAGGCTCTTTAGTTCCTCTTTGCTTTCTGCCATAAGGGTGATGTCATCTGCATATCTGAGGTTATTGATATTTCCCCCAGAAATCTTGATTCCAGCTTGTGCTTCATCCAGTCCAGCATTTCACATGATGTACTCTGAATATAAGTTAAATAAGCAAGGTGACATTATACAGCCTTGATGTACTCCTTTCCCAATTTGGAACCAGTCCATTGTTCCATGTACGGTTCTAACTGTTGCCTCTTGACCTGTGTACAGATTTCTCAGGAGGCAGGTAAAGTGGTCTGGTATTCTCATCTCTTTAAGAATTTTCCAGTTTGTTGTGATCCATACAGTCAAAGGCTTTGGCATAGTTAGTGAAGCAGAAGTAGATGCTTTTCTGGAACTCTCTTGCTTTTTCAATGATCCAACAGATGTTGGCAATTTGATCTCTGGTTCCTCTGCCTTTTCTAAATCCAGCTTGAACATCTGGAAGTTCTCAGTTCACATACTGTTGCAGCCTGGCATGGAGAGTTTTGAGCATCACTTTGCTAGAGTGTGAGATGAGTGCAATTGTGTGGTAGATTGAACTTTCTTTGGCATTGCCTTTCTTTGGGATTGGAATGAAAACTGACCTTTTCCAGTTCTGTGGCCACTGCTGAGTTTTCCAAATTTGCTGGCATATTGAATGCAGCACTTTAATAGCATCATCTTTTAGGATTTGAAATAGCTCAGCTGGAATTCCATCACCTCCACTAGCTTTGTTTGTCATGATGCTTCCTAAGGCCCACTTGACCTCACACCCCAGGATGTCTGACTCTAGGTGAGTGATCACACCATCGTGATTATCTGGGTAATGAAGATCTTTTTTGTACAGTTCTTCTGTGTACTCTTGCCACCTCTTCTTAATATCTTCTGCTTCTGTTAGGTCCATACCATTTCTGTCCTTTATTGTGCCCATCTTTGCATGAAATGTTCCCTTGGTATCTCTAATTTCCTTGAAGAGATCTCTAGTCTTTCCCATTCTATTGTTTTCCTCTATTTCTTTGCACTGATCACTTAGGATTGTTAGCTAAAATAAATTTTAATGCTTGTAGAGTTCAAGATTTAGAAAATGAAGTTCTAGAGTTTTGTTTCTCAAAAATGTGACTGTGACTATAATTAACGTTAACAAATTGTATACTTAAAGATGATGATTATGGTCAATTTGCTATGTATTTTTTCACCACAATTTTTAAAAAACAAAGTAACTCATGAAACTAGCTTTATAAATGTGTGTGTGTGTGTGTGTGTGTGTGTGCATAAATGGATAAAGGACTGGGAGAATATGTACCAAGATATTAACAGTCGTGATCACCAGATGGTGCGACTCTAAATGATTTCCATTTTCTTCTCCCACCCTGTATTTTGTAAATCTTCAGAAATTAGCACAGATTACTTCTATTTTTTTTAATCTACTTTAAAAGAAAGAAAGAACACCTGTTAGGTTATCTCCCTGTTTCTCCAGATAATATATCATCTATAGCCTCTAACCTCTCTAGCCGTCAGCCTCACCCCAGCTTGAAGCAGGTCATCACAAATTTGAAAGAGAGGTTTCATGGTTAACTACATTTGTTGAGCGCTTACCAAGCACAAAGCTTTAAAAGTGAGCAATGCCGAACTATAAAAGAAGTAAAAGGAGGGTGGGGTGAAATGAAACAGAGGCAGAGTTGCAGAGAAGGGACCAGTATTTCCATCTGAAGAGCCAGAGCAGGTTGTGAAGTGAGTGGAGTGCCCAGAACACTGCCCAGGTGTTGAGGTTCCCTCTGTCCCACCCCCGGCGGCCCCGTCTGTATGGAAGGAAGGAAAGATGGAAGGGAGGGAAAGATGGAAGGGTCCAGAGAGGCTGGGCCTCCTACTCTCACCACCGAACGATAGTGCCTTTTCTCTTGTTGAAGCCCCATCCAGGTATACCCACTGAGTTCTCTACTTGTTCAATTTCACTCATTTTATGAGGCTCAACTAGAAACCTATTTTTCCATAAAATTCCAGTAACTAGTTGGAACATTCAGCTGTCTCTTTCTTCTCTGAACACCTGATGAATATGTGCATTGTACTTCACAGGCTAGCCCAACACAGAGCAGATACTGTGTTTAAAAATAAGTTTTAAAAAAATTAGCTTCACAAGCAAATGAATGAAAAAATATTTGGGAAGTGTTCCAACTGACTGGGAAAAAACCTCAGAGAACCATCCTTTCAACATGACCTCATCCCTCATCCTAAATATATATTCAATCGTGCAACTAATTTTTCATTGAATGCCTGCTATGTCAGGTCTTGTGCTAAGTTCTAGTGACACAAATCAGATATGGGTCCCTAATTTCAAGGACTGTAAGGGAGACATTAATAAGTAATTATAAGTGTGATGAATGATGCAAAAAGTGAAGGGGAGGGAATTACTGGGGGGAGGAGGGTATGATGTGCAACTTACTTGAGTAGGGTGTTAGCAGATGCCTTGTAAACCAAGACCTGACAAGTGATTAGGAGTTGTTTAGGTAAGAATGGAGGGAAGAGAGTTTGGGGGACTGGAGGCAATATGTGCAAATGTCCTGCAGGATAAGGAAGGGTGGTAGCCTCCAAAGAACCAAAAAATACTAGAGCTGGAGCTTAGAGAGTAAGAGAGAGACAGGAAAACAAAGCCAGGGGAACAAATGGGAACCAGACCAGAGGGGACCTTGTAAACCTTCCTGCATTAGTCCAGATGAGCCAGGTTATGCCATGGTGATAAACAGCCCCCATATCTCAGTGGCGTCACAAGAAAAGTTATATCTAATCCATATTACTTGCTCACCACACAGTGGTAAGAGGCCGTGCTCACACAGTCACTGAGGAACCCTGCAGGATGAGGCTGGGCCATCTTAAAGCTATGCCATCTGGAACACATGGACTTCCTAGGTTTCATGGCAGGGGAAGAGTAAAGAAGAGGGAGTTGTACACCAGCAAAGGCCTCAGCTCTGTGACATTTGTCACTCCTACTCATAGTTCATTGGCCTGAACGAGTCACATAATCCCTTCTGTCCTAAAGCCAGCTGGCAAGTATAGAGGATCACATGGAATATGTGCTGAGCATTCCTGCCATAGCATAAGAAGTTTAAACTTGACCCAGAAATCAGTGGACACAACTGAAATATTTAAAATGAGGCAGTGGCTCCTTCAGATTTGGGCTTCTATTTTTGATTATTGTTTTTACGTTTCGGCTGTGCTGGGCCTTCGGTGCTGCACATGGGCTTTCTCTGGCTGCAGAGAGAGGGGCTCCTCACTGTGGTGGCTTCTCTTGTTTGGGAAGCACAGGATCTAGCCCCACAGGCTTCACTTGTTGCTTCACATGGACTGGGTAGTTGTGGCTCATGGGCTCTAGAGCACAGGCTCAGTAGCTGTGGCACACGGGCTTCGTTGCTCCATGGCATGTGGATCAAACCCATGTGCCCTACATTGGCAGGTGAATTCTTTACCCTCCTGGGAAATCCAGATTTGGGTTTCTTAAAGATTGCTCTGAATGCAGTGGGGAAAATGATTTGAGGAGGAGGGATTAAAAAAAAAAAAAAGCAGAAAGATCAACTGAGCTACTCCATCACTCAGTTAGAAAATGACTGTGGCTTTGACTAGTAGATTGGAAACAAGTGGACAGATTCCAGGACCTTTGAGTAGGTAGATCCACAGGAGTGGGGGACAGGGGCCAGGAAGTGGTCAAGGATAACACCCCACTTTTGGCTTTGTGTGCCTAGGTCAGTGGTAGGGCTATCTGCTGGATGAAGCAACACTTGGTGAAGAGGAACAATTGTGATGTTTGGGAGATGGTGGTTATGTCTCCAAGGACAGAGATCAGCTACAAGTAAACCCTGTGCTGAGTTTAGTTTCTCAGTCGGGTCCGACTCTTTGCAACCCCATGGACTGTATCCTACCAAGCTCCTCTGTTCATGGAATTCTCTAGGCAAGAATACTGGAGTGGGTGGCCTTTCCCTTCTCCAGGGGATCTTCTCAACCCAGGGATCAAACCCAGGTCTCCCGCATTGCAGGCTGATTCTTTACCATCTGAGCTACCAGGGAAGCGCAAGAATACTGGAGTGGGTAGCCTATCCCTTCTTCAGGGGAACTTCTCCACCCAGGAATTGAACTGGGGTCTCCTGCATTGCAGGTGGATTCCTTACCAGTTGAGCTACCAGGGAAGCCCCTCAACTAATCCCTAGCTGGATGCATAGTAGGTGCTTAAATTTTTGTAGATTAGAGCTTACATAGTCCCTTGTATTATTTCAAGAAGCTTCTTCATCAGTATGGGAAAACAAGGCATCACTGATTTTATTACCCATTTCTGATACCCTTCTTTCCCAAAACTTCTACACTTAATGATTATTCATTTGGATACTCTCCCCACCACTCCACCTCTAAAATTAGTGATTACAAGAACCCTCACGATCATCATCAAACTAGCCATCGCTTCATTTGTTCTTCTAATTGCTAGGAGGGGGAAAGATAATCAAGTGGTTGCTCTAATCTGGGAACCTGGTTTTCAAAAATTACTTGAAATCCAAATTGAGCTTTTTAAAGCAGCACTTAAATGTTGACTCCAGTCATTTCATTAAGACCAGCACTTGCTGAGAACTCTTTAAATAAGTTTTGAACCACCAAGGCCATGCAGAACAACTGGAAGGAAGGAGAGCTTCCTTCTGGGAGCAACAAAGTGGGGCGTTTTTGGCATCAACAGAATTTTTCTTGTTAATGTATCATTTGACTTATTGAATTGCACCTGGATAAAAGGTGATAAAACAAATGCCAAGCTTATGCCAGTTCTTGTCAGGACTCCTCCTGTGGGGCCTGCCTGGGTCATGTGAACCTCGCTCAGCCCAATGAACCTCAAGGATATTGTTTTGAATGAGTGAGTGCAAATTGAAGAGCTCTGCAGTCCTTCCCCGGCTGAGCTATTAATCACACTGGCAGAGGACAGGGAAGACCTACAGTCACATGGGGCTCTTTGTCTGTGTTGCTGATGGAAAATACTCACAGTGTTGCTCACCTAGGGACAGAAAAATTAGGTAGAACCAGAAAAAATATATATTTATTTCGTTGTGGCTGTGAATGACCAGAAAGAATTTTACTCATTCAGCTCAGAGGGTGTATTATCCTCTTCCCGGGGGAACAGTAGTGGGAGGTGTGCTCTGCGGGGACGTGAGGCATGGTCCAGGCTTCCACTAGAACTGCCCTAAGTAACTTCAGTAATTTCCCAATTGATCACCCTCCTTCCTGCCTGACACTTCTGAATAGCAGCCAGAATGAGCTTTTGATGTATGTATTTTTATTTACATACAGTAAAATTTGATCTTTTAAGGGACAACTTAACCATCGTCTCCCAAGCATCATGATTGCTCCCCATCAGCAAATGTTACTCGATCCAGCAAATGGCTCTACTGCTGACCTAGGCACACAAATCAGTCCTCTTCCCCACCCCATGCTTCTGTCAAACTCCCAGTCCTGTGGATCTACCTCCTGAAAGGTCCTGGAATCTGTTCACTTGTCTCCAATCTACTAGTCAAAGGCACAGTCATTTTCTAACTAAGCAATGGAGTAGCCTCTTAATAGGTCTTTCTGCTTTTCTGATAAATGCATACAGTATAACCACATCACCATCAAGATGTAAAATAGTTCCTATACCTCCCCCAAAATACAAAGGCAGACTGCCCCTTTGAAGTCAGCTCCTTCCCTGACTCCTGCTCCCGGACACCCCACTGATCTGTGTTCTGACCCTGCAGTTTTCCTTTTCCTGAAGGTCATAGAAATGGAATGGAATAGAATGCAGCCTTCAGAGTCTGGCTCCCTTCACTTAGCATAGCACCCCTGAGGTTCATCCGTGTTGTTGGGTGTATATGAAGCTCATCCATTTTTATTGTCAAGTCATATTCCACGGTAGGGATGTGCCAGAGTCGGTTACTCACTCACCAGTTGAAAGACATTGCGGTTGTTTCCAGTTATTTGGCAGCTAACACTAAAGCAGCTATAAACACTTGTATGCCAGTTTTTGAGTGAGCCTAAGCTTTTATTTCTCTTGGGTAATTACCTAGGAGTGGGACTGCTGGGTCAGATGCTAAGTAAGAAACTGCCAAACCATAGCATGAGCTTTTAAATAAAGGCATAAATCAGATCATGTCACCCTTCTACCCCAATCCTGCCAAACGCTTCCTGTTACACTTAGAATAAACTTGAAGCCTCCCAGCCTGGTGTGATCCAACTCCTGCCCGTCTCCGTGGTCTCCTCTTTGCCACCTGCTCCTCACTCGCTCTAGACCATTCTCCTTTCTGATTCTTTCACGTCTTTTACTCAAACAGTCTGAGCTTGCCCCCTCTTGGGGATTCTTCCACTAGCTTACCCTGCTACCTGGCATATTTTTATCCCCATCTTCACATGGCTGTTCCTTCTTGGCATCTATGTCTTAGCTTGAATGTCACCTTCTCAGCAGGTCTTCCTTGACACCTCACCAAACCCCCCAAATCTGAAGTAGCCTCCACCCCCTGTCACTCTCTGACACATAAGAGCATTTATTACTGCCTAAGCTTTATTTATTTATTCATTTGGTTGTGCTGGGTCTTAATGGTGACAAATGGATCTTTAATTTTGGCAGGCTAACTCTTAGTTGCTGCTTATAGGATCTATGAATAGATCCTATAATATTACCAGGAATGAAACCCATGCTCTCTGCCTTGGCAGCAGGAAGTTTTAGCCACTGGACCACCAGGGAAGTCCCTGCCTGATATTTTCTTGTTTAGTTGTTTATGTGCTGGCTCTACCATGTATAAATCACCCCTTTTGGGCCTCAACTCTCTTATCTTTAAAGTAATAATGCCCCTTTCCCACTTGATGGTTTTTTTCCCCAATATTATAAGCTTCTGGAGGCAGAAACTACCTCTCCTTTAAAATTTTCTATCTCAACTCTATTAATCATCTTAATCATCTGAACATTTTCATTAGAAAGTGCTTAATGAAAAAACAGTTCTTAAATGAGCAAATTCCTTTTTCCCTCTATCACTGAATTTCAGAATTAGAATGAGATGTGCAATTTTAGAGAGCACCTGGTGACAAGCATTATGATGAAGACACGTTTTAATTGTCCTCGAAAGTTTATTCACACCATCCCTTTTGTCAGCATATTTCCGATTTCTGAAGGACATGAACTCATGGGGTGCTTGACAGGCAGAGTATTCAAAAAATACAGTACAGTCAGTGGTGGTGCTAGCGCTAGAACTGGCTGGAAGTCGATGGCAAGGGCTGGTGGTAGGTTTACAGGAATCTTGCTAGACAGTGGTTAAATTGCTGGTAGATATTTACACCACAAATCATGGTAAGGGGATTGTCTGTTTTTCTGATGTACCAGCACTAAGAGGTATAGAACAAGAGAGAATGGAGATGAGATCAAAGTATTTAAAAGAAGTAGTAGAAGATAGTCTTAGCCTTAGATGATCCAGGGTCCTGAATGGATTTACATTCTGGTCAAACTTATCAAATGTGTGAACCTGAGCAACTTCATCCACCCATTCTTCCACAAACCCATAGGAACACCACCCTGGGATACAGCAGAGAACACCCTGCCCTCAGGTAGCTGACAGTCCAGTGGAGGAAAGGAAGGTAAATGATTACAATGTACAGTGGGAAAGCTGAAGGACAAGCAGTTGAATCAAGGTTGGGGGAGGGGGGTCTCAGGGGGAGCTAGAAGAAAAGGGAAGGGTCTTCCAGGTAAAGGAAGCTGCGATGATGCTGAGAGAGATGGGCAAATCAGAGCAGAGTATCATGGCTTGTTTTAAATTCTTCAGCCCTCAGTAGAGTTGTACCTATGATGCAAGCGAGTTGTGAGAATTGATTGATACAGGAGAGGGATTGGGACTTATGGATAAAAGATGGAAACTGTCCAAGGAGTGACACCTGAGGTGGTGGCATTGGTGCTGGCTTCAGATTAGCCTGGGGAAGTTATAGCTGCTCACACGAGGTCAGGATGACTAAATTCTTATTGGATCTTTCATCTTTTCAGCCAAACCTCACCGCAAGACACCTCCTAGAGAAGAACAAAGGCCGTCCATCGTCCCACACGAAAAACCTGTCCCTGGTGTCCTCCCCCTGCAGAGGCAAGGCAACCAACACGCCCACCCTCCGAAGGGGCCCGGGATCCAGGAGGAAGGGGCCCGGCCAGTTCTCCATCACAACAGCCTTGAACACCCTCAACAGGATGGTGCATTCTCCCTCGGGGCGCCACATGGTGGAGATCAGCACCCCAGTGCTCATCAGCTCCAGCAACCCCTCTGTGAGCACCCAGCACGTGGAGAAAGCGGATGCTTCCCCCAGCTCCATGGGACAGGTAGGGAACAAACCCCCAGGAGAAGGCCACCCTGGAGTTGGGCAAGTGGTCCACACCATGTCACAGGCAATATTGGATATTCAGTACCTGCTAAGCCCTTATAATGCATTAATAATAACTAATGTCAAATGTATTATATGTCAGAGCTGTCTTTACATGATCTCATTTCACCCTTGAAACAGCCTATGAGCTAGGTATTACTATTATTGTTACCCCCGTTTCACAGATGAGAAGAGAGAGGTTTAGAGGCAGAGGGTTGCTTTCCCATGCTAAGAGCCATGGCATGGTTCCTACCCCTTAGAGAACATCCCTCCTGAGCAATAATAGCATGTTTTCTGGGATCACAGTCTGACATTCACTGTTTCATCTGCTGGCAATGTGTCAGACATCACATGGAAGGGAAGGAAAAGAAAAAAGAGAAACTATGGGTTATTGGGTGTTTGCAGGACTAGCTATATACTTTACAAGGCTCAATGAAAAGTGAAAATGCAGATCAAAAATGATTAAGAATTTCAAGATGGCAACAGCAGAGCATGAAACCAAGTGAAGGGCCCTTCGGAGCAGAGAGCCACATGTGACTCCACATGTCACACACTCATGAAGCCAGTCGTGGTGCTTTCCTATGACACGTTTAATAAGATAATATATATAAAGTGCTTAGTACCGTGCCTGGCACATACTGAGTACCCAATAAGCATTAGCTCTTAATACTATTATTATTGATACTACCACTGTTATTGTTAAGCCTGGCCCCTGAATTGCCTACTGTAGGGAGATAAGCCAAAAGGCAATCCTGACCACCCAGCAGTGCAGATGTACTTCTGACAGCATGAGGCTGTTTAGGTTGAAGGATGCTTTAAAAGATGAAGGACCGGAGGTATGAGGCAAAGTAATTAAGAACTGCATGTCGGGTATTCTGCTATAAACACTCTTTGGAACCATGCAGGTGGCAACTTGAAAGGACAGACCTCAACGTGCAATTTTTTTTAAGCTGTAAATCTTGTTTTTAAACATGATTCTCTACCTTGGGATTAAATGACTTAATTGGACTCTAATCCGTTTTTAACAAGTCAAGGAGGAGGAGAAAGTCAAGGGCTCCTCAAAGACCTGTGAGCTGGGTCTAAAAGGAAAACAATCACTTCCAACAGCACTTCAGACCTTATGCCACTGTCTGCATCTCTAGAGGGCTGGCTGTGGATGTCGTTCTGCCCGCCACTTGCATTACATACACACCGCGCACACACAATTACACTCTACCCTGCTCATACACTCTTCTTTCATTAAAAAATCAGGAATTTCCTTCCCTTCCTATACACACACTCCAAATGCTTTTTTATAAGTACACACACAGTTTGTGCCCAAAGTTCAACACTCCCTATACACACACACACACACACACACACATGCCCTCCAACATGGGGACCTAGTGACATACTTAAGTGAAAGACCAGCAGAATCTTCTGAAATCATTCTTTCTATACAGACATAGGTATTTGAAGTACAGCCCACATCCAGTAGACCTAGGCTAGCTCACTCAGCTATAAGTTAGCTTTCCAAAGGATTTAGCCAAGAGTCACTTTCCATGTGCTTTTTAAATTCTTTTTCCTGGTCAATTTATCTCACAGACAGAGAGGCTGGACCAGAGTAGAGAATCCTAGCAGGAATCCAAACAAGCATTAACTAATAACTAACACTGCTCTCAGCTGTCTGACTCTTTGCGACTCCATGGACTGTAACCCGCCAGGCTCCTCTGTCCATGGAATTTTCCAGGCAAGAATACTGGAGTGGGTTTCCATGCCCTCCTCCAGGGGATCTTCCTCACCTGGAGACTGAACCTGCATCTCTTGCATCTCCTGCAGTGGCAGGTGGATTCCTTACCCCTAGTGCCACCTGAGAAGCCCAGGCATCGGGTGGCCAAAAAGTTCGTTCAGGTTTCTGTACCATCTTACGAAAAACCCCAACTGAACTTTTCAATCAATCCAACAGTATTTCTTCTTAATTTTCACAAATGGTGAGAATTCCAAAGTGTAGCTTTGGCATATCCTGTCCCCAAGGAACCACTGCACAGTACTGATAGCCTTTTCTAGATTCAGATGGCACTGGATTATCAGTATTTCTACGTTTGCCCAGATATTGTCAAAAACACCCTTGTAAAATGTCCCACCTAAGAGCTATATCTAAAGATGAGAAGCAAGTTGAGCCAGTGACAAGGTCTCCTATTTCCTTTGTCTCTAATATCCTTCAGAGCTGTGACTGGATCTGCCTTCTCAAGCCCCTCCTTCCTTCCACATCCCAGCACCATCTATGGTACAGAGTCCCTAGTAGGTTCTCAGTAAATCAAGGAATCAAGACATTTGATTTAAACATCTGGGCAGACAGTGGTGACATATACATAGAGAGGGAAGATGGGAGGAGGAATTGTTTTCTACAGAAAGACCACAGGTCATTGTAACTCTTCCAGCCAGTAGACATCTGTTGAGTGCTTACAGTGTACTAGTAACCATAGCAAGTCCTGGGTATTCTATACCAAAGCAATAAGAACAGCAGTAATAACCTCAAACATGTATTGAAAGTAAAAGGATAGGAAGGAGGGAGGGAAGTGCCAGTCTCCTGAGTGCTGCCCGACATTCTAAAATACGGTAAGAGCCTTTGTAGGAGAGGTATTGTTACCGCTTTATAGCAAAGTAATTAAGGCCCCGAGAGAAAAACAGTTTGGCCAAAGTTCATGTAATTAGTGAACAGCAAGAGTCTGTACTGACCCTAGAATCATGTGATTCTGGCTCATAGACTCTTGTCACTCCACTATGCCATCAGCAAAGATGTCATCTGGCAAAATCTTGAAAGTCTTTAGCCTCCCTTTCCTTGCATGTCTTCATTTGATTCCCTGTAGACTCCAAGGCCTTCTCTTCCCTGCCCACCCCTCAGTAAAGAATTTGTCCTAAGCCTTCTGTACCTCAAGAAGGTCTTCATTTAATATCACTTTGTTCCTTTATGAACTACCGACTGTGGCCAAGTTTTATGTGCAGCACTGAAGGCAGCAGGAGTAAGTGCCTGTCCCCAAGGAATTCACAGTCTAGCAGGGATATAAAACATAAATGACTCTAGTGGAGTTGGGACTTCCTGAAATGAGATGAGGCCCCTGTTGGCACCTGCACGGACTTTGCTCATGAAGATACTTGGAATTTTACAGTCAAGAACTGTCGTAGAGACAGGTATTCCCTTTCCAGTTTTCCCCAAGCCTTTTGGTGATATCAGAAAGTCTCAGTTTGGAGCTGGTCTTTCTGGAACATCCTGTACCAGGGTGCTAATCTCCTTGCATCAGGAAGAGAGAGCAAGGTATCAGGCTCAGGGCTTCAGCCACCAGCTGCCCATGTCTGAACTTCATAACACTGCATGTTTTTATCATGTTGTTGGATGGTTATCCTCTGTATCATATAAGAGATGCCAGTTTTATGTTCACAGAAGTCTGTAAAAAAAATTTTGTTTTATTAAAATTTCAAAGCTTTTTTTTTTTTAAGAACAGTAAGTTAACAAGGTACAAGTGGGAAGTAGATACGGCAAAAATCTATAAAGATGGGAGGCAATATAGTTTAGAAAGCAGAAGTCCAGAGTAATTACGTGCAGAACTAAGACACGTGTGAAGTGCTCTGGATGCAGAGAAGAGGGCATTCGTTAGCTTCCTCATTGTGGCCTCCATCCTCTTGAAAACCCAAATCTGATATGCTGCTTCTCCTCCCGAGACCACCAGCGGTTCTCTACAGTCTTCAGAGGCTGTAATACTGCCATGAATTAAGTGGCCACTGAAAGTCAGAGACTATAAGACTTCCTCCCTTGCCTCCTCAGAGCAGTTCTCTCAGGGTTACTTGAGATGCTGCTTCAGCCCTAAAAATGTTCACCAAATAAGACATAACTCTCAAGAAAAAACGAAAAGAAAAAAGAAACTATAAGAGATGAAGTACAGACGTTATGACTCTTCTCACAACTCTTCCGAGTAGGTGTTCACATGCCCATTTTACCAAACAGCCCAAACTATGGGACAGAACAATTTGGAAACTTTTTCAAAGCCTTAAAGCTGGAAAGACCCAGGATTTGAGGGCAGACCTGTGCTCTCTCTCCTAAATAGTTAAGGGCATTCTAGACCCTCCCTCATCTGACTATAATCTTCCAGCCTCGCTGCTTCTCCCCTATACGTGTGCACATGAGCATGCAGGCCTGCATGCTAAGTCACTTCAGTCGTGTCCAACTCCTTGCAACCTTATGGGCTGTAGCCTGTCAGGCTCCTCTGTCCATGGGATTCTCCAGGCAAGAATACTGGAGTGGGTTGCCATGCCCTCCTCCAGGGGATCTTCCTGACCTATGGGTCAAACTCAAGTCTCTTACATCTCCTGCATTGGCAGGCAGGTTCTTTACCACTAGTGCCACCTGGGAAGTCCACACATGAGCATACACACACGAAAGTTGCGTGATCCCTCAACATTCACGAGTACAGCAGACACTGGGCCGCCTCTTGGCTTTTTGCCCTTGTACCCAGCACAGTGCCTGCATTATTCTAAGCAATGAATAATGTTCATGAAATAAATAAATGTTACTCCTCCTAGAATTTATTTTTGGTGCAATGGCCTGTCACAAACACATCCACACCCCAAGCCCTGTATGCACACCATTTCTTCAAGGAAACATCTGCCACTCCTCTTCTGCAGAATTCACTTTTCCCCTGTGTTCACACCGTATTGTCTACAGCTGGGTTCTCTGTGCTGGAAGTACCTCGTATGTATCTTAAAGGTTCACTAGATTGCAAACTTCTTAGGGGCAGGGTTGGAGTTTTATTCATGTATGTTGCTGTTGACGTTCCAAAACCCCAATAAGTTTTCTAATAGCATATTTTACCTCAAGAATCAAAAACAAAGATAGAGGCCTCTGATTTACTTAAATATCGCATTGGCCAAAAATTTCATTCAGGGAACTTTTGCCGACCCAGTAACTACCAATCCTCTTTCACTCTTCTGATTACCCAGAAAACAAAAGAGGTGAGACAGAGAGGGGAAGTCAGGTCACTGAAATCACTCCTTAGTGTGCGATTCCCACACCCAGGCCTCCTCCATCCCATCCCAGGCTGATAACGGCAAGTCTAAGCATCTTTTCACTGGCTCCTGGGAAGATGAACTGTCATGCACCTTAGGGAATTCCGAGGTCTATAAAGCTGACTCTCCTTTTGATCGAATATCTTAAATATCCTGAATGAAGTAGTTTCTGGGAGCTTCAACTCTAAGTCCAGATCTCCAATGTCCCTTTGTCTTCACCTTTTGGAGAAGTCTCCCTACCCGAACTTCCAGTACTCAGGATGGCCATGAGAGATGCTTTTTACTGAGTAGTAACATCTTTTTTTTTCCTCTGGACACAGTCTCAGTGCTAATGTATGTTTAAGATTCTTAGCTTATCCTCCATCTAAGGTAATTTACAGAAATAAGCTTAACCCTATATTTATATTCTTATTTTGATATCTCCCAATATAAATTTTGTCTTTAAAATTTTCACACAGCAAATCCCTACTCACAATGATGCTGTCGGAGCTCTCTTGAACTGGCCAAACTGGCCTCAAAGATTCATGGGTGGAAAGTGGGGAGGCTCCATTAAATGGACACTTGGCCCCTCAAACTGTTCTGTGTCATGTCTTCATTATCTGCCCCAAAGTACCTCCTATGGAACCTAACAGCTGCTTGAGATATCTTTATTAAATGGTCAAGAGCACACCCCTTGGGTGAAGACAGCCCCTTAAACTGTTCTCATACATTATCAGTTAATGCCTTAGCAGAACTTCCCTGGCAGACATCTGAAAGCAAAAAAAAAAAAAAAGACACAGAGTAGAAGCAGAGGGCCTCTGCCACCCTCTACTTTGCCAGATCCGCTGGGTAAAGAAGAGTCAGGAGCCACCTAGAGAAGCAGTGTCATAGGGGAAACCCCTCCAGCCTTAGACCCAGATGCCTGTCCCCCATCCCAGCAGTGAGACTTCAGACAAATCAGGAGACACTCTAAGCTTCATTCAGTTTCCATCAAGAAAATAGGAAGAACCCCTACCTCACAAAGTTGTTGGGAAAATCAAAAGATGTAAAATGGATATAAAGTGTTTGGCTTCCATTTCTATTACTATCAAAAATGTTAGCAGTTAAAATTTCTTAGTAGTTAGTTGCTAGATTTCTCTTAAATCACTCTCCTGTAAATTTTTGGAACTTTTCTGAACAGGAAATTTCAAACATGTACAAAAGTTTAAAAAAGAACACAATGAACCATCCTGTACGTATCACCCTGTTTCAACAATTATCCACTCCTGGATCAATCTTATTTCAGCTGTATCCCCACTCCTGAGCCTGCTCCCCCATCAGTCATCTTAAAGAAAAACTCAGACATCATATTATTTCATCTGTACACATCTCAGTGTCTCTTTTAAAATATCAGTATTTTTCCCTAAGAGTTTAACACAAGCACAATCCCATTATCACAATAATTTCTTTAAAGCATTATTCAGCCCATGTTCCAATTTCTATATTTGCTTTATACATGTTTTTTTATAAGATGGTTTGTTTCAATGGCATCTAAATGATGTAAACACCTTGCATTGGGTTGATGCGTCTGTTAGATTTCTTTTATTCTACAGGTTCTCTTGCTTTCATCTTCTCTCTCTCTCTCTCTCTCTCTCTCTCTCTCTCTCATTTATCCTTTGCTATGGACATGTACAAAAGAGCCAAGTCATTTGTCTTGTTGCATTTTCCACATTCTGGGTATTACTGGTTATGGCTATGCAGTGTCAACACACTCCCCTCCTCCATTCATGAGGAGCCATTCATGACCATTTATTGGGGGTTGCAAAAAGATGACATTCTAAATCTATCAGCCGTCCTGAATTTTTTTTTCCCATTTATTTTTATCAGTTGGAGGCTAATTACTTTACAATATTGTAGTGGTTTTTGTCATACATTGACATGAATCAGCCATGGATTTACATGTATTCCCCATCTCGATCCCCCCTCCCACCTCCCTCCCCATCCCATCCCTCTGGGTCTTCCCAGTGCACCAGCCCCAAGCACTTGTCTCATGCATCCAACCTGGGCTGGTGATCTGTTTCACCCTTGATAATATACATGTTTTGATGCTGTTCTCTCAAAACATCCCACCCTCGCCTTCTCCCACAGAGTCCAAAATTCTGTTCTATACATCAGTGTCTCTTTTTCTGTTTTGCATATAGGGTTATCGTTACCATCTTTCTAAATTCCATATATATGCGTTAGTATACTGTATTGGTCTTTATCTCTCTGGCTTACTTCACTCTGTATAATGGGCTCCAGTTTCACCCATCTCATTAGAACTGATTCAAATGAATTCTTTTTAATGGCTGAGGAATATTCCATGGTGTATATGTACCACAGCTTCCTCATCCATTCGTCTGCTGATGCAGCCCTCCTGAATTTTAAACTACAATGCTTCTTTAAGAATGATTACTACTTTCTAAGCGCTGATGATGTGTAAGATCCTTCCCTGGGACTTTTAAATACATTATCTCACAATGATCTCCAAACTTTCATATCGTAGGCCCTCAAGGTCTACTGGGGACTCCAGAGTTAACCACTATATATTTATTCTCTACCACCTGCTCCCTGTTTGTCTTTCTCTGTCTTCCTTGTTTGTTCCTGGGCGTTCCCCTGGTTCAAAGACAGGACTCATTTCTCAGCACCTTCTCTTTTCTGGCTACTCCCGAACTGCTACCCCTTTTTCCACTGGTCGCTGCCAGCTAGGCTAATCTCCGCTGCCTGCCTGTGCCAGCCTCCTTGTTTACAGCCTTATCACTGCCCTCAGGCCGCCTCCTGAGGATCGGCTCTCAGCTGGGCTAAGACCAGGTTTGGTCTGCCCGGAGAAGAAAGGGCTTCGGGGTTGCTGTGGGGATAAGGAGATGATTTCTGTTTCCAAATGTGGGTTTACAGACTGGTTTGGTGTTCGTGTGTCTGCAAGAGGGAAGGAACATAAACAGCACAGGAAAGATATCATGAGAGCCAAGAAGAAATCTCTCCCATTGCATAGATTATTAGAAACCAAGTACTGAAAATGCTGCAGGAGCCTATGGAGACTGCTGTTAGATTTGGGGGTGGTTTTTAATGTTTCCCTATAGAGGAAAGGCTCTTAGTATGAATAGAAGGGCTCTGAGTCCTTCTCAAAGCTTCATGCCATGACTTTACCTCCTAATGACTAAGTGACAATGAACTAAGTACCTTACCCCACCGAGCCTCAAGTCCTCATCCGCAAAATGGGTAGGTCCTTCCACCCACGGTCTTTGCAGGGATGAGCCGTAACCAACTAAGCTGTCACCATTGCTTTTACCTGCTTGCTTCCAAGCAGGGCATTTTGAACAGGGGTCCCCAACCTTTTGGGCACCAGGGACCAGTTTCGTGGAAGACAGTTTTTCATAGACCTGGGAGGCAGGAGGCGGGTGGGATAGTTGCAGGATGGTTCAAGCATATTACTTTTATTGTGCACTTTATTTCTATTATTACATCAGCGTCAGCTCAGATCATCAGGCATTAAATCCTGGAGGCTGGGGACCCCTGGTTTAGAACATAGCATCATTTGGTGTGATTGAGGAGGACCCCTGGCTTAAACCCAGCAATGAGAGAGACATCTTCCAAGATCTAGGTGACCCTCCCAATCTGAATTCCCTAAGGTATATTTTTCACAACTCCTGGCTGACCTGAGAGTGATCTTGTCTCATTTTATATGTAAGAAAATCGGCAGGAAGAGGTGATTCCTTGAGTCAATGTCTTTCCCCGAAATAAAATAAATTAATTGCAGTTTAAGACCAAACTAAAAGTCCTTTTACTACATCATTAATGCCTTGCCCTTGAGCCATGTAGTCCCAGGCTGCAGTAGCAGTTCTTGGCACAGCGCTCATGCTGTCACCACCTGACATGCCACTTTGTCACCAGTTAGGCCTAAGAATCTGATCCCAAGGGCTCCCTCCCACCCAGCCAAATGACTCTGGGGCAAGCATTTTGCCTCTCTAGGTCCCAGTTTTCTCATCTTCTAGGTGGAATAATCAAATAGACCTGAGCATTCTGTTGCTCTGTTAGTGAATAGCACACTCAAAATGTAAATGGCACCCAAAGAACTGTTCCTATTATTTAGTTAATGATGGTCATGGTTGTGGGTCCTCCAGTCTTCCCTCAAGCACACTTTTACACAAGAGTCCTGTTTCCTTTCTGGCTACTGCAAAGCTTTCTCAGGCCCAGTAAGTGTCAGGTAGAGTTCTCTAAGAGCTTATTAACAAAGAACTTCTTGGTACTTTAAGGAGAAGTAGTATAGTGAGAGAATGAAAGTAAGGGCTTTAGGGGTCAGCCAGCTCTCATTCTGCTTCTTACTGAGCAGCGTGACATCAGGCAAGTTACTTCATCTCTCTGGGCCTCTGTTTTTCCATCTATAAAATGGAACTGGTGTAGTGATTCTTTTTTTCTTTTTTTTTAACCTCTTAAGGTTGCTATGAGGATAAAATGAGGTGGTGCATGTATATGAGCTAATGGCCAGGAGTTGGCAGGAGAAAATGGCTCAATAAATGTTCACTGTGTGATTAATGTTGGGTCAGGTCCCCATGCCCATGCCCCGGGGCTGGCCTGTGCGGAGCATGCCGTTCACCAGCAGCACGCTTCAGAAGGATGCTCTGTCAGAGCCTGCCTGGGAGTGCAGAGGCTTCCAAAAGTCCCTGTGTTTCATTGATAAGCAATGATAATTGTGGAAGTAGGGCAGGAGTATGGCTTTGGGCTTGTATCCAGGATGCCCCTGGGGCAATTGTACTTGCTCAGCTCAGCCTCTCAACTGTAACTCCATGGGGAACCCATAGGAGAAAAGCCAGGAAAAAAGACTGGACACAGGAGGAGACCAGGGTAGAGACTGAGGCAAGGTCTTGTTTCCACCATCTTCTGTTGGTACCTTTCAGCTTTTTCTCTAAGCCACATCCTTACCTGATCTGGTCGCCCAAGTGCCTCATGGTCCACCAGTGAAGCAGCCAGTGAAGCAGCAGTTGGATCCCCCCATGCACCAGGCACAGGTGATACAGTGGACCAGACAGATGTGGTCCCTATGCTCATGGACACTCCAGACCAGCAGGGAAGACAAATACTAACCAAAATACTATAAATACCTGATTTCGTGGTTGTAGATGTGCAAAGTGCTGTGAGGTTGAAGAATGGGAAGTGAAGAGACTCAGCATGGTCAGGGAAGCCTGCCTGGAGGCTGTGACCTTCAGGTGGAGACCAGAAGGATAAAGGGAGTAGGCCAGGGGAAAGGAGATGTTGAATTGCGTCCCTCTCCTTGGTCCCAGTAACTTTATCCTGAAGTTACACCAGAAAAACAGCAGCTCTTGGTGCCCCGTGAGGCCTGCAGTCTCAGATCCCAGCCCTGCCCAGGTTCTCTGAGGTCCCTGGGGAAAAGCCATTCTTGTTTCTGGTGACCAAAGCAAGTTCAGTAATTAACCCGGCTTGCTTCTTTGATTCAGCATTTCTCCAACAAGAGTTTAAACTTTACATCATCATTCTGCCCAATTAATCCTGGAGCCCCAGCCCTGCCTGGGTGAAAAAAGGAGTGGCCCAGCCTGCTTTGCAGACATTTTAACGCAGACGCCATAGCTCTGGGAGCCAGGAGCAAGGGTAACTGATCCCCAAGGCCGCCAGGGCCTGCAGCACGCATAAACACATACACACACACACACAGAATTCAGCAAGAAGGAAAAATAAAATAGAAGGACAAGAGAAAGAGAAAAGTGGGGTACAGTCAGGGACAAGGGGGGTTGTATACAGAAATGTGGGATCATGGACAGTCCTTAATGCACAGGGACCTTGTCCATGTGGCTCAAACTTGCAAAGACTCAGTAAGAGCACCTTTCACACAGACCTGTTACGAAAGTGAATGAGATATTCACACACAGGATTTCTCCACCCCAGCACTGACATTTGGAGCTAGATAACTTTTTGTTGTGGGGACTGTCTTATGCATCACAGGGTGTTTAGCAGCATCCTTGGCCTCTACCTACTAGATGCCAGGAGCACCCACCACCCGGCTGTGGCAACAAAAAATGCCTCCAGACATTGTCAAATGTCCCCAAGGGTCAAAATCAGCCCCAACTGTGGACTGCTGATGTGCAGGACATAGCCCAGGGCCTGGCATATAGTACATGCAGAATAAATGGCAGCTAAGGGGACTTCCCTGGAGGCCCAGTGGTTAGATTAGTGCTTCCTATTCAGGGGGCACAGGTTCAATCCCTGGTTGGGGAACTAGACCCACAGTGATGTGGGCCAAAAAAACAAAACAAAATTAAGTTAATTTTTTTTTCCTTTAATGGCAGCTAACATATGGTCTGTGCAAGGCAAACGCCCTTTCTGAATAGCAGCCCCTTCTTCCCAAACACATGCCAAGAATATAAGGGCTTTGGAGGAAACTGGAACTTTCCAAAGGCAGGAGAGGTAGACCTGCCAGTGCCATCACTGGACATGTGCAATTGGAGACTCATGTGCCCGGGATGGAGAGGCTCAAGGGAACCTGCATATTGACTGGATTGTTGGAACAGGTATACTTTCCACTCTGCTCAGCTCGGAGGGGAAGGAGCTAATTTTGTGGCATGGGTAGCAGGTGTCAGGCCCAGTGCCAGGGTCCTACATACAGACCAGCTTCTGGGAGCACTATGAAGAGATGTAATTACTTCCATGTTAGATGGAGGAACTGTGACCCAGAGACGCTAAGTAATTAGCTAAATACTACCCAGCAAGTACATTTCAAGATTTGGGTTAGAAGATTCGGATCTGACTCTCTTCCAAGCCCATACTCTTTCCCCACCCGGGTGGCAGGAGTGGGACTTCTCATATACCAACTTGATCATTCGCAGGGACAGTTTAAGAGCAAATCGAGGGCAGCAACCAGGCTCGTTGGGAAGGAATTATGGGATTGATTAGTAATGTCTATCATGGGCCCAGGAGTAGGAAAAGGAGGCAGGTGTGACTTGTATTTGCCATCCATGTACATGCCCATAATCCAAGATTCTGTGATTCTGTATCATCCTAGCTGGCATCATCTGCAGTTGTACTGGACTAGGGGTACATCTGGGTTTTTTCAGCAAATTAACTGCTTTCATGCTTTCTCAAGTCATAGCTAAAAATCAAGCCTTCTCCGTAGGTGAGGGTTTCCACAGAGGGCACAAGGAGCCTGCTCTTAACAAATTGCTCTCAAAGAAAAACAAAATAAAAGCCCCATCACAGCCCTTTGTTAATGCTTGAGGAATTTTATTTTCAGTGAGTAATCATGTACTCAAAAAAGAAAAGGAGAGAGAAACTTCTGGGGAAATGGGCCATTTTTTTTTTCATAGAAAAAACTTGTTTATTGTATTTTCAAAGCACAAGCTTTGAAAGATGCCAAACCCATCCTTCTTCCTCTCTTCCCATTCCTAAACAGTCCAGCCCTGGTGGCAAATTGCACAACTAATACATAGTAAAACCTGCTTACATGTGCAGAGAGCATTGCAAACACCAGGTTGTCTGTTTCCAGACACATCAGCTAGGGCAATGTGCTTTCTCACGGCTGAGTCGAGGGCAGCTCTGAGGACAAGAGAGGGCAGAGTCACAGGAACAGACCCTTCCCTCCCACTGGGCTAGGTTCAAGCCGCCTAACTGAGCTATCTGCTCTGCCCGCTACCCTGGCCTTGACCTTGACCTGAGCTGCCACTGATTAGGGAAGGCTCCTTGCCTTCCCCATCCTGTTCACAAACATGGCGTGCCCACCACATGCCAGACAGCCATTCATTTGATAAAGATTTGCTGACTTCCTGTCATGTGCCAAGTCCTGGGCAAGCCTTGGGAAGACCAACTGTTAATATATTTGAAGCAACGTATACCAGGTCATAGAGAGCATTCACGATTCTTTAGTCATTTTCTTGCATCCCTTTCAAGTGGGCAGAACATGAATGAGATTGGAGAATGTCTGCCCTTGATGTTCAAAATCATTTTCCCCATGCCTAAGATTAGGCCCTTGCTGGGCCCTCATCTCTCAGTTGCCAGAGAAGGACTATACTCTACAAACTATTTCTGCTATTGACACCTGGAAATTATCCACTATTCATTTATTTGGGGGAGCAGTTTAAATGGCAAACTATAGGCCTCTGGCCAGATGCTGCCTTCAGCCTGGTTTTGTATGGCCCATAGCTGCGAAGGTGTTTGCAGGTTTAATTGGTTGGGGGTAGGAGAGGCTCAAAAGAAGAGTACTCCATGATGTGTAAAAATTAAATGAAATCCCATTTCCAGTATCCAAAACTCAAGACTTTTTGTCTTTTTTTAACTTTCTGGCCACGCTGTGAGGCATGCAAAATCTAGTTCCCTGACAGGGGATCAAACCCAACCCCGCTCCCCCACATTGGGAGTGCAGAGTCTTACCACTGGACCACCAGGGAAATCCCCCAGAATAAAGTCATATTGGCTCACAGACCCACTCATTCTTTCTGTATTGTCCACTCCAGTATTCTGGCCTGAGAATTCCATGGACAGAGGAGCCTGGCAGACTACAGTCCATAGGATCGCCAAGAGTCAGCTGCAGTTAACACTAACAGTGTTCCTAGTGAGTTCTGAGGTCCTGATGCCTTGGTGAGAACACATGTACCTGGTCACTTGCAGCCACACAAGGGAAGAGGCAGCTCAGATGCCTGCGAGACACCAGAGGCACCAGCTGGTTGAACCCCCTCAGCCATTCATCTCTGCCTCTTGGTGTATAGCTGTCACCTCACATCTTGTTTTGGCTTTTATGAAACTGCTGTCTTCTTACCCTAAACCCCTTAACCATAAGGTAACTGGGGCCTCCTGACCCCCTCCAGGGTTAATTCTAGTTAAGCCCAGCATGGGGACGTGTTTAGGAAATGTTAGTTGATGTGGAGTGAAAAAGTGGATGAAACCCAGTGAGTGTACCAAGGTGTCTGAGTCAATAAACCTAAACAAGAGATTGAGAAATGGATGAATGAAGGAATGATCAAGTGATTGGGGTGTCGGATGAAAGGAAGGAGATGTGAATGAGCGTATCAGTGAGGGAATGCTTGTAAGAGTGAGGAACTGAACAAAGAACTAAGTGTAGGACTTCCCTGGCAGGCCAGTGGTTAAGGCTGCACACTTCTACTGCGGAATGTACAGATTCGATTCCTAGTCAGGGAACTAAGGTCCCCCATGGCACAGCCGAAGAGAAAAGGAGAAATAAGCATACAAGTGAAGGTAGGTGATGGGCTCCCTACAAATGCCACATAAAGAGGATGAAGGGTGTTACCGCCCAGTCTACTGATCCCGTTGTGCCTTGCTTGCTCACGCCCTGCCAGCCCTGGGGATTTAGCACTTAATCAACACCCTCCCTTGCTGAGGGTGTGCCCGTGCTTTAGTGCTTTAGTGTCTAGGGCTTCTGTCAGAGGACAAAAACACCTGCGCCCCTGGGCGTGGGGCCAGACAACTGCCTCCCAGACTGTGGCCTCCCATATATGGAAAAAATGTGCCTTCAGAGGATGTGTCCTCAGCCCCAACCCTCTGTGCACTGCAGGGGACAGGACCTACCCCAAAGCTGAAGTGCCCAGAAGGCACACTTTCCAGGTGCAAAGGGTGGGCAGCCTGTCGATTTGGATAACATTCATGGCCAAGGTCATCCTAACCAGGTGGGAAGACTGGAATCAAAAACACCCTCTCCAGTGCCAGCCCCTCCCATTATTCTGTTTCCTTCCTAGCACATATATTTGAGTCTCTTGCCTCATTTTTCATTTTTGTGTTTATTGTTTTGTCTCCTCCCTCATTAGAATATAAACTCCCTGAGGTCAGAGCCAGGTACAGGGAAGTCTCAAAAAATACTTGGCAAAATGAATGAAACATAGTCTGGCAAACAAACCATGTAAACCAACCACTTGAACCAGCTACCATCACAGGATCCCTTCTCACAGTGGGGACCTGACCTGACTCTGCCACCAAATCCCACGTGTGACTTTTAGCATGCCGTTTCCCCTTCAGAGGCTCAGGAGATTAGGTTAGACTATTTCCACAGTCCCTTGCAGCTCTCGTATGTTGTTGCCCTTGGTTAGTTCGCTAAGTCATGTTCAACTCTTTTGTGACTCCATGGACTACAGCCCGACAGGCTCCTCTGCCCATGGGATTCTCCAGGCAAGAATACTGGAGTGGGTTGCCGCTTCCTTCTCCAGGGTATCTTCTTGTCCCAGGGATCGAACCTGAGTATCCTGCTTGGCAGGCAGATTGTTTACCGTCTGAGCCACCAAGGAAGCTGCAGCTCTCATATACTAGAGTTGTAAAGCCGAGAGGAGGGACTTCCCCCGTGGTCCAGTTGCTCGGATTCTAAGCTTCCAATACAGGGGGCCGGGGTTTGATTCCTGGTCAGAGAACTAAATCCCTTATGCCACCACTAAGAGTTTGCATGCCACAACTAAGACCTGGCACAGTCAAATAAATAAAAATAAATATTAATAAATAAATAAAGCCAAGTGGATTGGGCTTCAAGTTTTCCAAGGTTCAAATATAGTTAATAAGAACCTCAGTCCCCTTACCACAACTGTAAAAAAAAAAAAAATATATATATATGTGTATATATATATATATATATATATATATATAGCTTTGACTATTACATAAGGGACAGCCATTCCATCTGGCTCATAATCAGGATAATGGACCTGGGTGTGGTGACATCCCTGTTTTGGCCAGCGGCCACCTGAGCATCAAGTGTGATTCCAAATGCAGCTGTTCCTCCCCATCAGGCTTTGCCAAGCCTCCACCCAAAGCCAAAGTCCGCCTTATGTCCCACTGCCTGTGCCTTATGAAAGCCATAATTGTGTGCCATGAAACCCTGGGAGACAAAGGTCTGGGAGATCTGTTCCCAGGCATGCTTGCAGGGTTCCCAGAAAACAGGCAAACTTGTCCTGGCTCAGCCCAGCAGATAAGGTACAGACATCAGCCCTCGCTGACTCACGCACTCTCAGGAGCCTCCAGCCCTGACAGCCTCTGATCCAACCTCCCAACTGCACACACTGCTTTGAACACTATGTAGGGAGCTCGAGGGCTAGCTCTCAAGTCCGGATGTTTAGGTTTGAACCCCAGCTCTGCTCACTTGCCAGTTCTATGGCCTTGGTCAAATTTCTGTAATGGATTTTTACCTTGACTTTCATCTGTAAAATGGGACTGGTGATGATAATAATAGTACTAGGTTGGTGCAAATGTAATTGCAAATTTGAACTGTGAATTTTAAATCATTATAACTAGGCTCAAACACATCTTTATTAACCAAAATAGGAACCACTACAAGCAACATATTTTTGCCAACTAGAAATAAATTTGCTTATTCCTGTAGCGTAAAAATCCATGCTTTGGGATTCATGGAACTCTTGGAAAGCATTTTCTGCCTCCTGGTTGTGGAAGCATTTTGCCTGCAAAAAATTGTCAAGATACTTGAAGAAGTGGCAGTCAGTTGTCGAATGGTCAGGTGAATATAGGGCTTCTCTAGTGACTCAGATGGTAAAGAATCTGCCTGCAATGCAGGAGACCCAGGTACGATCCCTGGGTCAGGAAGATCCTCTGGAGAAAGAATGGCTATCCACTCCAGTATTCTTTCCTAGAGAAATCCATGAATAGAGGAGCCTGATGTGCTACAGTTCATGGGGTCACAAAGAGTCCAACTGGACTGAGTGGCTAACACTTTCACAGATGAACGCATTCAACTTTCTGAAGTGTTAGTTGTGCAACATGCGATTGGGTGTTGTTGTGGGGAAGAATTGGGCCCTTTCTATCGACCAATGCCAGCTGCAGGCATTGCAGTTTTCGGTCTATCTCATCAACCTGCTGAGCATACTTCTCAGATATAGTGGTTTCACAGAGATTCAGAAAGCTGTAGTGGATCAGACGGGCAGCAGACCACCAAACAGTGATCATGACCTTGTCTTTGGTGTGAATTTGGCTTTTGGAAGCTCTTTGGAGCTTCTCAGTCCAAAAACTGAGCTGGTCATCACCTGTTGTCATATATAAAATCCACTTTTCATCACACGTCACAACTCGATCTAGAAATGGTTCATTGTTGTTGCATAGACTAAAAGAATACAACACTTGAAAACAGCAACTTTTTGATTTGCAGTCAGCTCGTGAGCACTGACATATCGAACATTTTCACCTTTCCAATTTCAAATGCCTAATGACCATAGAATGGTCAACACTGAGTTCTTCAACAACTTCTTATGTAGATGTTAGAGGACCAGCTTCAGTGATTGCTCTCAATTGGTTGTTATCAATTTTTGATGGCAGGACACTGTGCTCCTCATCTTCAAAGCTCTCATCTTCTTGGCAAAACTTCTTGAACTGCCACTGCACTGTACGTTCATTAACAATTCCTGGACCAACTGCGTTGATGTTGCGAGTTGTCTCTGCTGCTTTACGACCCATTTTGAACTCAAAAAGAAAATCGCTCGAATCTGCTTTTTGTCTAACATCATTACCATACTCTAAAATAAATATAAAAATAAACAGCAAATAATAAGTCATTAGCAAAAAGCATGAAGCGAGAAATGCACATTAAAATGACATATAAGATTACTGCACTTATTTAAGAATGTATTCCAATATCAAACAGCAAATTTCAACAAAGCAAAAACCACAACGTTTGCACCAGCCTAATACTTAGCCCTTTGGTGTGTTGTGAAGAGGACTTGAGCTAATAGGGTGCTTAGGAATGTGGGAGCCCTAGGGAGCAATTTAAATATTAGCCCTTTAGGTGGTTGTGATTTCCAAGATCTGTTGTGGTGTTCTCTATCTTATCTCAGTGAGATTAGACACTCCTTTAGGGCAAAGATTGTGCCTTCTCTTCAACCCATCTCTCATTGCCTCACTCAAGGCTGGGAACGCTCAGAATGCTTGACAATCAAAAGGCATCAGACATTCATCCTCGAATGGTACAGGAGGCCTGTTAGTCCAATTCCATGGACACTGAGACTCAGTTTGTGAGAAGAGGCTGAGCTAAGGAACATCAAGAGAAGACAAAGAACAAAAAGTAAAACTTCCCCCTCACACACCAAAAAATATATATGACTCTTTTGTTTGGTTTTAACAAATTCTAAATGCCAACAGAAAAGAGAGTTGGGAGGATAGTATCTTCACATCTCTCCCAGATGGTTCAGACATGGACCTTTCTGGAAGCAGACTCAGCAGACATTTATTGAGTGCTAAGCCACTGTTCTACAGGCTGGGAAAACCAATAAGTTGACAGTTGTTCTAAGCAAGGGCCTCCTTCTTAGTGCAAGTCCATGGTTTCATTCCTTCCAACCATAGTGAGATGAAAATATGACACCTGGAAATGGAATTTGTCTGAAAGGTTGTGCTCTCCCTTTATTTCCTGTCGGATGCAGTGCCCTGAAAAGTGAGGTCCATCAGTTGTGCATACAGTCTAGGGTTATAAGCTGGTGTGGTCCACTCAGGACATACAGAATTGCGCTAAAGTCTGTGGAGGCACCACAGACTGACCCCTCTGGGCAGACAACCAGAGCTACTGAAATCTAAGTTGAGACTGTAGTAGACAAGTTTCTTCTGATTTCTACAGAATCTTATAAAGCCAATAAGCACGCTGTCCAGAAAGGGGCTATAAGTTCCTGCACTGGAAATCCTACATCTTCTTTTCACTCACTGTAGATTCCTGAGCTTGTCTCAAGAAAGGACCTCTGGATTTCAGTGGACTTTACAACCACATTCTATCAACCCCATGGGAAGGAAAAATTGTTAGTTTGACAACCACATCAGAGGTCTGCCAAGTGTCTCCTGTAACAATAATCCAGAAGAGGAAAGCCAACTTGTCAACCAAAATACATCAGGCAGTGTTCCAGGGTACCATGACAACTCTAGATCCTATAGTTTCTAAGATTGTAAATCCTTCATTTACTAAGGGGACTTAATTACTCAGAAGTAGCAAAGACAACTACTTCAATAATGTGGAGGGGTAGTGAGTGATTATCTTTTTTCTCTTCTTAAAAATATCCGTTAGGGTTGCTATGATATCCTTTGAGAAATTTTTAAAATAATGAGACAATGGATGTGTGGCAAGTAATCAGCTTTCTGAAGATGCCAAGTGAACTTCACATTGTCACATGATTCCTGGGCTCACTAATTTTTTTTTTTTTTTCTTTCAACAGCACCACACCACTGTGGGATCCTATTTCCCCAACCAGGGATTGAACCCAGGCCCTCAGCAGTGAAAGCACCAAGTCCTAACCACCAGAACACCAGGGAATTCCCTTCACTAAATTCTTTAGAAGGAAATTTTTTTAACCATTAAAAGTCCTGTTGCAATTTCCTTCTCCACTGACTCTCCCAAAGTAAACCTATAAACACTGACAGTCCTTAGAGAAAATCCTATTAAACCTCACCTAAAACAGATGAAGGAATTTAGGGCCAGGCTGGTAAAATAACTTCCCCAGGGTAACATGCTGAAAGAGTCATAAAGTGAGGAGCTGTACCTAGAAAAATTTGCATTCAGAACCCACGTTTTGTACAATGATCCCAGGCTGTCTCTTGACTGGTCTTCGTCTGCTGCTCTCTCCATCTAGCTCTCCTGTGGGTCTGTTTTTCTTATTTCAACAAATAACTGTCTGCTCCATTCTCTCCATCATAAAAAGCCACTTTCTAAGACATGATGTCTGTATCAGAGGCAAGGAGAACATGTGAATTTCTAGATATTCAGAAATTGTTCTTGTCTGAAAGATGTGAGGGCAGGACCCAGGTGTAGGACAGACAGAAGAGTTCTCATTCAGTCTGTGCTATCCTGGTGAGCAGTGGCCTTTGTCATCCATCCCCAGGATCTGGCACAAAGTTTGGTACTCAGTAGATGCCTGACAAGCATCTCCTATGAATAAAGACCATGAGAGGACCCACAGCAGACTCAAGAGGAACTTTGCTTGTTTAGGTTTTTATAGCCCCTAAGGAAGCCCAGTGAGAGGATTTAATTATAGTTATTGCCAAGCAGTTACTTCTTCAAATGGACTGTTATGACTAGGAGGGCAAGAGTTGTAATTAAGGTTTTGGTATAGCCCAGCAGTTCAGAAGGTACTGATGGCACTCAAGTCATCAGACTCTGCTTTGGTACTAAAATCCTGCCTTGCAGGCAGCAAGCTCTTGGGCTCAGGAAGACATGAGGTCAAAAATGGAAGGGGAGTAGCAGAGCTGGGGACATTCTTTGCCCAAATAGAGGACTGAACTTAAAAAAGAAGATTTTGCCTTTCTGGTTTGAGGTGTGGGGTTTTTTGTTTGTTTTAAATTTTATTTTATTTTTCATTGGAAGATAATTACAATATTGTGATGTTTCTGCCATACCTCAACATGAATCACCATAGATATACATATGTCCCCTCTCTTCTTAAATTTCTCTTCCACCTCCCTCCCCATCACACTCCTCTAGGTTGTTTTTGCATTTTCTCAAGAAGTCAGTGCAAAGTCCAGCTGTGGAGAGGTGCCAGAGCCCTCCTTCACTGGAACCTCAGCATGCATGAGAACAGGCCAGTCCAGTGTTAGGAAAGAGACTCCTGAATACATGTCCCACATACAAGGCTAGTCACCCATCACTGGGTCTTTCTCAAAGGTAATCTGGACTATTGAAGCTGGCCCTTGAATCCCAGAGAAAGAATATTTCCTCCTTAAAATCCAGTCTCATTGAGAAAGCCCTATTTTCTTCTTCTTTTTTGATGTTTTTTATGGTGGTAAATGGGTAAGAGTCACATAATAGGAAACATACTATTTTAACCATATTTAACTGTACAGTTCAGTGACAACAAATACACTCACACCATTATGCAAATCTTACCATCATCTATCCCCCAAATCTTCTACCTTCCTAAACTGAAACTGTCCCCATTAGAAACTAACTCCCCATTCCCCCTCCTCACTCCTCACCCCCCACTCCCCAGTTCCTGGCACCTACAACATAGAGAAAGTCCTGTCTTCTGCTGCTTCTCACATTTCTGCTTTGTATGTCTCCCTTCTCCTAATAGTAGCAATGTTACAATTAGGTTGTGCAAAGTACTTTGCATTCATGTTCCAATTGAATCCTTATGAGAATCTGATGACGTGGGTATTGTTATCGCCCCTTTTTATAGATGAGGAAATTAAGGCTGGGAGGAAATATGTCTGAACCTCATACAGTCGGTTAGACTGCCAAATTTCAAACTCAGTTCAGACGGCCCCTGAAGTCCATTCTCTTAGCTATAGCTGCATAGTGTCTCAAGGAGTTATACAAAATCCACTGAATCAGTGACTGTCCCCATGGGGTTCTTCTTGAGTAATGCGGTGATAGCCTGGAGATGCTAAGGGCTTGAACTGACAGTGTGGGGGACCACATCAGCTGTGGTTTTCCAAGCTTCTATACAGATGTTCCGATACCACATTCCTCCCCAGCAGAGGCCAGTGAAAGTGAAAGTCGCTCAGTCGTGTCCGACTCTTTTCAACGTCATGTACTATACAGTCCATGGAATTCTCCAGGCCAGAATACTGGAGTGGGTAATCTTTCCCTTCTGCAGGGGATCTTCCCAACCCAGGGATTGAACCCAGGTCTCCCACATTGCAGGCAGATTCTTTACCAGCTGAGCCACAAAGGAAGCCCCGGCAGAGGCCAGTAGGCAAATAAGTTAAGCAGGACTTTATCTCCAGCAAACAAGGTTTATGAAAAATATTTTATGTCTGAGACATAGCTCTTGGCAACCCTCTAGAATTGTATTATAACCATTAAAGAAATTTAAAATCTTACTGCAAAGAAAACCCCAGGCCCAGACAGGTTTACATGTGAGTTTTTTCACATTTTCAAGGAGAGGATAGTTTCCCTTTTTACAAACTCTTCTAAAGAAGGAAAGAAAAAAAAAATATATCCCAACTCATCTCATGAGGCTGATATTTGTAATTTCAAAAACCAGAAAACAACAACATAAGAAAGGAAAATTTGAGTTTTACCTCACTTATAAACATAGATGCAAAACCCCTCAAGTGTCTATTAGCAAAGCAAATCCAAAAATGTCTGGAAATAGAATATACCATGATTAAGTTGGCATTTTCCCTAGACTGAAGGGTTAGTTTAATGTTACAAAATTAGTCGGTATAATCTATCTCATTAACAAATTAAAGGGAAAAAAAGACCTTTTCAATAGATATAGAAAAGGGTTTGATAAAATTCTATAGCTATTCATTATGCATATTTAAAAATCTTAGCAAGCTAGAAGTAAAAGGGAACATGATAAGTGGAATTTATATAGTCTACAGCAAGTATCATACATAATGGTAAGACGTTGCAGGCATTCTCTTTAAGATTAGGAAAAAGAATAAAATGTCCATCATGTTTCATCTCAACACAGTCCCTCCCAGAGCACCTGGAAAAAAAGGAAAGATAGGAAGGAAGATAGGGAAAAAAAGTAAAAGCTTAAATATTTGAAAAGAAGAAACATATCTGTCACTATTTACAGATGATATTGTTGTCTATATAGAAAATTCAAAACAATCTAGAAAAGTGTATTAGGAATAAATAAGAACTTAGCAAAGTTACTACATACAAATCAATACAAAAAAGTTCACTGCATTTCTGTATTCTGAAAAGAAAAACAGAAAAATAATTTTTTTTAAAGATATATATCATTTACCATAGCAACTCAGTTTATAAGTCCAACAAAAGATATGCGGGCCCTTTTTGGAGAAAATGTATAAAACTTTACTAAAAGATATTAAAGAAGACCTAAAGAAGGTTGGGGGAGGGAAGGATTGGGAGTTTGAGATTAGCCAGTGCAAAATACAGAGCAGATAAACAACAAGGTCCTACTGTATAGTACTGGGAACTGTAATATATTTGATGTCTGTGATAATAATGGAAAAGAATATGAAAAAGAATACATACATGTATAACTGAATCACTTGGCTAAACAGCAGAAATTAACAAAAGATTGTAAATCAGCTATGCTTAAATAAAATTGTAAAAAAGACCTAAAATAAATGAAGAATTATGCTCTTGGATAGAAAGACTCACAGTTTTTAGGATGTTGATTCTCGCCCAATTTTTTTACAAATTCAAATCCCAGTGGGCTCTTTGTGTGGAACTCAAAAGGTGATTCTAAAATTCAAATGGAAGGACAAAAAGCCAATGACCAAGATACTTCTAAGAAAGAAGATAGAATTTGGTTAGGGTGAAGAATGGGACCTACCCTATCAGATATCAAATTTTATTTTAAACCTATAGTAATTAAGATGGCCTGGATTTAGCATAGAGATTCTATTAAACCAATGGAACATACTGGAAAACCTAGAAACAGATACAGCATGAAGACTTGATTTATGACAGAGCAGGCTTTGCAGATCAGAAGGGAAGAATGAACTATGGTGCTGGGTTAATTGGGTATCCATGTGGAAAAAGATGAAATTGGATTTCTCCCTTGTCAAAAAATCAATTCCAGGTGGGTTAAAGACTTAAATGGGAAAGACAAAACTATAAAACTTTTAGAAGACAATATAGAAGTATATCTTTATGACCTTGGGATAAAAAAAAAAAAATCATATTCAAGATTCTTCAAAAGTATAAACCATAAGGGAATATATTGTAAATTTGACTCTATTAAAAACTTCAGCTCTTCAAAGGACACCACAGAGTAAAAAATGCAAGCTACAAAAAAATTCATATCCAAAATATTAGAACTCCATAACTTAATAAGAAAATAACCCAAGAGAAGGGGAAAATATACAAAGAAAATAAACAGGCATTGCATATAAGAAATAAGAATGGCCCATAAACATTCAAAAAGGAACCCAAGCTCATTAGTACTCAGAGAAATTCATTTGAAACCACAATGAGATATCATTTCACACCCACCACAGACAGGTATTAAAAAGCTCAGCATTCCCACACACTGGGGTAACAGGAATTGTCATTCACTGCTGGGAGAGGTGTAAATTGTTACAGCCATGCTGGGAACCAGTTTGATATTGCCTAATAAAACTGAGCAGGCTCCTACCCTACAGCCCATCAATTCTACACACAGGCATAGATCCTAGGGGAACTCTTGTACGTGTGCACGGGGGGCATAGACAAGAATGTTCCTAGCAACATCATTCAGGACAGCCCCGAGCTGAAAATCACTCAAATGTCACATAAATGATAGGATGATTAGATGGTGGTAGGTGCACATGATGAAATATGAGACAGCAGTGAAAACCAACCACAAAAACCTAGTGTTAAAACAGAAAAACGCACGTCACAGAAGAACACACGCAACATGCATCCATACGCCCTGTGTTCAGAAAAACAGGCAAACCTCAACAACATGTGGTTTAGGAATGTATTCCGACATGGTAAAAGTTGCATAGAAAAGTGCCGGAACCATTAGCTAAATTTCTGCATTGTCAGCTCTGGGAGGAGGGAAGAGATCTGATTACAGAGGAATATGCAGAGGGCCTCTAAGCACAGTGTTCAATTCCTGTTTTTATTCTGTTTTCTGAATTGGGTGGTGCTGTATGCAGATGTTAGTTTCATTCTTCTTCTTTAAATAACAAAAAAATTATATGCACATTTCATGCATAGTGTATATATATATATATATATATAAAATTTTAAATGTCAGCAACAAGGGAACATAACAGAGCAGAGGTGGGGTGGGGGTCTGGAAAGGGCAGGGGTGACAGAAACAGTGTGATCTGCTCAAAGAGCTGAAAAAAGACCCACGGCTGAAGGAAGTGAAGGGGGGAGGGTGGGGGGTGGGAGGAAGGTGAGGCTGGAGAGGGGGCAGGAGCCAGATCACAGAGAATATTCTAAGCTTTGATGACCCCCTGGAAGATGGAAATGGCGTTGTCTTCACAGCATTACACAGGATTACCCCTACTGACCTCACTATGTACTTTAGAAGACATTTTTAAAAATTTTTTTTTAATTTTTTGCCATGTCTCACAGCATGTGTGATCTTAGTTCCCTGACCAGGGATCAAACCCTCGCCCCCTGCATTGGGAGCAAGGAGTCTTAGCCACTGGATCGCCAGGGAAGTCCCCTAGAAGATACTTTTTGAGATGGACCCAAAGTAACCTGCTGCCAGCTCCTGAGTTCTGTTCCTCAGACGATTTTATTCTCAGGACAGATCATAGCATTGGGTAGCTGCTCCCTGCTCATCCAGAATAGGGAGGGACTGCAGGCTGGGCTGGCTCTGAGACCGGCTTAGAGAAGGAAGGGGAGCGGTCTGGTAAACGGAGTTCTGACACTGTAAGGACCTCGCTTCTGCCAGGGAATGAAGAAGAAAAATGAACAAACAGAAAACCACTTCATAGCCTACCTGTCTCCAGATCTATTGTCTATTACAGGAGACGCTGGCCAGGAACAGTGGTCATCAGGAACATGACATACCTGTGACCCTAAAAACAGAGCTCTGAGGGCTTCCCTGGTGGCTCAGAGGTAAAGAATACTCTTGCCAATACAGGGGATCCAGGTTCAATCCCTGGTCTGAGAAGATCCCACATGCCACAGAGCAAATAAGCCCATGCGCCACAACTTCGGAGCCTGTGCTCTGGAGCCTGAGAGCCTCAGCTATCGAGCTTACCTGCTGCGACCACTGAAACACCTGTGCTCTAGAGCCTGTGCTCTGCAACGAGAGAAGCCGCTGCGATGAGAAGCCCACGCACCACAACTAGACAGCAGCCCCTGTTTGCCACAACTGGCAGTGAAGACTCAGCATAGCCAATAAATAAATAAATACAATTCTTTTTCTTTAAAAAATGAATGCTGAATTTGGCTAGAAGGCTTTTCTGGGATCCCCAAGCATGCCTCACAGACGTGAGCTCTCTAGGGAAGTGGAGTTAAGTGCTAACCTTGAAAGTGAAAATCGCTCAGTCGTGTCCGACTCTTTGCGACCCCATGGAATAGTCCATGGAATTCTCCAGGCCAGAATACTGGAGTGGGTAGCCTTTCCCTTCTCCAGGGGATCTTCCCAACCCAGGGATCAAACCCAGGTCTCCCACATTGCAGGCGAATTCTTTACCAGCTGAGCCACCAGGCAAGCCCCAAGTGCTAACCTTGGTCAGCACTTAAAAGGGCTCCTGGTGTCAATTTAACCACCCACATGTGCCTGAATATCACGTAATCTTTCCATCTCAGCTTATCTGCAGAAATGAGGATGACAAAAATGAGGCCTGTGTGTCACAAATTAGTGTTGGAATTGCAGCGTGTGAGTGAAATACCTCTTGGAGACCGAGGCAAGCCTCTCCCAGCAGCGCCCAGAGCACTTTGAGCCCCACCCTGTCCTCCATGCCAACATGTGCTGTGTTTATGTAGCTGTGGGTTTAAGCGCCTTCCCCAGTATACAGGGAGAGGTCCACCTGACGAAGGAACTCTATGTGTCTTGGTCGTTCCATTAGCTCCAGCGCTGGGGACCAAATATGGCCCACACACTGCAACTGTTGAATATGGTTCAAGTCTCTCGTAATAAAAGAGTAGAAGGAATTTTTAACTCTGTAAAGTTCGATGGTCAACTCTAGATTATCCATAGTGGTGGTATAGAAACTACCATATGATACTTAATTTTCTGTCTCTAAAATGCAGCCCTTCTCCCAGCCCCGAGTGAACATTCCATAGGTTCAGGCCCTTGTTCGTTCCTGGGCCTCCTGAGATGCTGGCCCACAGGGGCTGGCTCACGCTCTGTTGAGGAGGAGCGCGCCCCATGGCCAGCAAGCTCCCGAGAGGCATGAGCCCCAGAAAAGACAGCTGAGTACCACAGCAGGGGCGGGGTGGGGGACAGCAAACATATTTTGGCAAGCCAGGAACCTGAAAGCACCTCTAGAAGAGAAGAGAGGAGGCTTGCTTATTCCCATCCCCACCTCACTCCTGGGTCCTGCTCTCAGTCCAAGACCTGGCAGGGCTGTCACGTAAAAGGAGGTGCTCCACCCACACCACCCACACCCCGCGCAGCAGCTAATCTCTTAGTAGCTCAAAATAAGGAATATTTAATTAAAATATACACCCTCCGATATATGAAACAGAAAACAAGAACCCACTGTAAAGAACAGGGAACTCTCTGCAACATCGTGTAATAACCTATAATGAAGAGAATTTTAAAGAATACTTCTAGGTGGCTCAGTGGTAAAGAATCTGCCTGCCAATGAAGGAGATGCAGGAGATGTGGGTTCAATCCCTGGGTCGGGAAGATCCCCTGGAGGAGGAAATGGCAACCCACTCCAGAATTTTTGCCTGGAAAATCCCATGGACCGAGGAGCCTGACAGGCTACAGTCCATGTGGTCACTAAGAGTCAAACACAACTTAGTTACTGAGCACACACACACATGTATTTATATCTATATATATTTATATCTATATATAACTGAATAGGGATTCCCTGATGGCTCAGATGGTAAGGAATCTGCCTGCAATGCAGGAGACCCCTGTTCAATCCCTGGGTTGGGAAGATATGGAAAAGGGAATGGCAACCCACTCCAGTATTCCTGCCTGGAGGAGCCTGGCGGGCTACAGTCCATGGAGTCGCAGAGTCAGATGCAATTGAGCGACCCAACATGTGACTGAATCACTTTGCTCTGTACCTGAAACTCACATAACATTGTAAATCAACTGTTTCAATAGAAAAAAAAAAATTTTTTAATAAGCAATATGTATTGAGCACTTACACTGTGCTAAATAATACACATGGGTTCTTTTATTCAATCCTCATAACAACTCTAGGAGAGAAATACCATTATTGCCCTCATTTTACAGATAAGGAAATGGAGGAGCCACAGAATTTGATCTTTGCCCAAGATCACATATGCTAGAAAATGCTCAAGTCGCAGAGCCAAACGCCTGAGCAGGCTAGAGCTGCCTCCAGAGGCCTGGGCTGGGGTGCTGAGTCCCAAGTGATCTGGGAGGCCAGGGCCAGCGGAATACTGCAGCGGCCTGCCAGGCCCGAGCCCCCTCTCCTCCCTTACTTAACACCTGAAAACGCCCAGAGGCCACACAGCTGTGCATTCCTCTGTTCCTGATAAAGCCTTCTTTTCAATGAGTCATTTCCTTCAAAAGGAGGAAAAAATGCTTTTATAACAGAGCAGAAATTCCCACCCACATTCTGGAATACCAGCACTTCTCTCATCCTGCTCAGGTCCCCGGATCCTACCCCAGGAAGCACCGGAGCCTAGAGGACCTCAGAGGTAGCCTCACAAACCCTTTGTGGCACGGGGACCCGAGGTCATAGGTGACCTCAGGAAACCACCCACCGGAGGCCCTTTCATTCCAACAGGCTGGGCCTGTGTCTTGAATACCACTGACAGGAACAGACCTGCCTTCCTCAGAAGCTGGCCATCTACCTGGCTGTCTTCTTTTACCGGGTGGGGCCTTCGTCTCTGTCTTGTTCTGGCTGTCCTCCCTCCCTGGCTTTTTCTTGCTCTCACTCCATACATTCATTCATTTTTGTTTTCACCTTACTGATGGAATCTCTGTCTGATCCCTAGGTATCCACATTTGATTTTTCCCATATTCAGGTGGCCCCCTGCCATATGAAGATCACTAGCCCACTGTTAGGTTAACCTATCACCCCTGTATCCTTTGCTGACTAATTCCAGCGCTTGGGCTGGGTCAAGCTAAGGTCATTTCCTGCCAGCTAGATAATATAGTCATATTTTTTAACAGCTTTACTGAGTTATAGTTACATACAATAAAGTTCAACGATTTTAAGTATACAGCTCAATGACTTGGCAGATGTTAAAAGGCATGTGATGACTACTGAAACCAAGATATAGAATATTTCTATCACCCTCAAAAGTTTCCTTGTGCCCCTTTGCAATGAATCATCTCTCCCCATCCCTGGCTCTTGGCAATTCTTAACCTGTCACTATACTTTTGTTTTTTTTAAGAATGTTACATAAATGGCATCACAGAGTATGTAGTTTTGTGTGTCCTGCTGCTTTTACTTAGGATGATGTTACGATTCATCCACATCATTGCATGTATTGCTGAGGGGTTTTCCATTGTATTTGTACCACCGTTTGTTCATTCACCAGCTGATTGGCCTTCGGGTTGTTTTCAGCTTCTGGCTAAAACGAATAAAGCTGCTATGAACATTCCTATACAAGTCCTTGTATAGACATAAGTTTGCATTTCTCTTAAGTAAAAACCTGTGAGTAGAATTGCAGTGTGGTAAACGTATGTTTTACTTTAATAAAAAATGGCCAATTCATTGTCCTGTGGCACCCGCCAGGAGCAGATAAGAATTCTAGTTGTTCCACATCCTCACTGACTGACACTCGGTATGGTCAGTCGTTTTAATTTCAGCCATTCTCATAGGTTTGTAGTAGTATCTCACGGTGGTTTTAATTTTTTTTTCTTTTCATTTATTTTTATTAGTTGGAGGCTAATTACTTCACAACATTTCAGTGGGTTTTGTCATACATTGACATGAATCAGCCTTGGAGCTACATGTATTCCCCATCCCGATCCCCCCTCCCACCTCCCTCTCCACCCGATTTTTCTGGGTCTTCCCAGTGCACCAGGCCCGAGCACTTGTCTCATGCATCCCACCTGGGCTGGTGATCTGTTTCACTATAGATAATATACATGCTGTTCTTTCGAAACATCCCACACTCGCCTTCTCCCACAGAGTCCAGAAGTCTGTTCTGTACATCTGTGTCTCTTTTTCTGTTTTGCATATAAGGTTATCATTACCATCTTTCTAAATTCCACATATATGTGTTAGTATGCTGTAATGTTCTTTATCTTTCTGGCTTACTTCACTCTGTATAATGGGCTCCAGTTTCATCCATCTCATTAGAACTGATTCAAATGAATTCTTTTTAATGGCTGAGTAATATTCCATGGTGTATATGTACCACAGCTTCCTTATCCATTCATCTGCTGATGGCATTTTCCTGATTATCGTTGATGTTGAACGTTTTTCCATGTGCTTACTGGCCACTTGATATTATCTTCTTTTGTGATGTCCTTTGCCCATTTTAAAAAATTCATTTGGCTGCAGTCAGTCTTGGTTGTGGGCATGTAGAATCTTGGTTGTTTCACGCAGAATCTTTCGTTGCATGGACTCTCTGGCTGTGGTACACCAGATCAGTAGTTGCAGCCCATGGGCTTAGTTGCTCCGTGGCATGTGGGTCTTAGTTCCCCAACCAGGGATCAAGCTCACATTTCTTGCATTGCAAGATGGATTCTTAACCACTGGACCAACAGGGGAGTCCCTTTTGCCCATCTTTTAATTGGGCTATTTGTCTTCTGAATGAGTTATAAGAGTTTCCCCAATCTTTATCTCCCCTTTCTTCTTCCTTCCTCTATCCCTCCGGATCTTCCTCTTTCCCCCGTGTGTCTCTGTCCAGACTCTGACTCCCTCCCCCACTCTCGGAGCTGTCCACAGTCTCCCTCTCTCCCTCCTTCTCCTTCCCCACTTGTATTCTCCCTTCTCCTCCCTGACACCTCAAACTGAAAATCTGGCCTCCCTTCCCATTTCACCTTAGAAAGAAATCCAACACAAACCCAGTGATTTCAGTTCTGGCAGGTTTCCCTGTTCCAATTAGGAGCGAAATACCCACCTCTCCAGCTGAAGACCTAAAGAAGTAAAAAGAGAACTACTTTAGGTGTAATGGAGGGATGGTTTTCTTTGCATTCTGGCATCTTCCTCCTCCCTAAATGATTAATAGTGCCTAGGACAGTAGGACTTTTTACTCAAGCATAACAATGGAAAGTCACAGCTGTTATGTGAAGTTCATCCTGCTTAATCAGTGATCCAACAGCCTTCACAAACATAAGATTAGTTGTTCACCTAACGAGGCACATCTCCCAATCCCAGAAGGATTACATCTTGCCCAGTCGCAGGGGAGGAGCAGCCTAGCCCAAAGCCGGCAGCTTGTTTGAGGGAACCAGTGTGACAATGTTTGATTGCAAAGTGCACAACACTTTATGAAGTATTGGAGACTTTCAGATGGATGACCAAGGAATGTCTTGGGGGGTTTTTTAAAATAAATTTTTAAAGGTCACTTTCCACTTACAATTATTACAAAATATTGGCTATATCCCCTATGTTGTCAATACATCCTTGTAGCCTATCTTGTATCCCAATAACTTGTACCTCCCACTCCCCCACCCCTATATTGTTCCTCCCCACTCTTCACACTGGCAGCCCCAAGTTTGCTCTCTGTATCTGTCAGTCTGCCTTCTATTTGTTATATTCACTAGTTTGTTGTATTTTTTAGATTCCACTATTTATTGTTGTTCTTAGTCACCAAGTCATGTCCCAACTCTTTTGCAACCGCATGGACTGTCAGCTACCAGGCTCCTCTGTCCGTAGGATTTTCCAGGCAAGAATACTGGAATAGGTTGCAGTTTCCTTCTCCAGGGGATCTGCCACATCCTGTACTGCAGGCAGACTCTTTACCACTGAGAAACCAGGGAAGCCCCCAAAATCTTAAAAATGTATTAATACAAGGAAAAAGCAATAGAATAGTGTCCATAATGTGGCATTTTTCTATAAATTAAAAAATAAACAGATACAGATATATGATGTTGGTATATGCATACACACATTTTGCCAAAAAAAATCACAAGAAAGCAGCAGTAGTGATGAGATTTCGATAATAGAGTTATACAGCGAAAAAGGTATTAAGTAATATCATATAGTATTTGTCTTTCTCTTTCTTATTTCACTTAGCATAATGCCCTCCAAGTCCATCCATGTTCTTGCAAATAGCAAAATTTTGTTCTTTTTTACTGGCTGAGTAATATTCCATTGTGTGTGTATATGTGCCATATCTTCATTATCCATTCACCTGTTGATGTACACTTACATCGCTTCCATATCTTGGCAATTGTAAAATATGCTGCTCTAAGCATTAGGGTGAGAATATCTTTTCAAATTAATGTTTTTGGGTTTTTTGGACATGCACTCAGGAGTCAAACTGCTGGGTCATATGTTAGATCTATTTTTAGTTTTTTGAGAAACTTCCATACTGTTTTCCACAGTGGCTTCACCAGTTTACATTCCCACCAATAGTGTATGAGGATTTCCTTTTCTTCATATTCTCACCAACATTTGTTATTTGTGTTCATTTTGATGATAGTCATCCATTCTGGCTGGTATGAGGTGATATATCATTGTGGTTTTGATTTGCATTTCCCTAATGATTAGCAGTGTTGAGCATCTTTTCCTGTGCCTGTTTACCATCTGCATTTCCTCTTTGGAAAAATGTCTATTCCATTCTTCTGTCCATTTTTTAATCATATCATTTTGTTTTTTTAATGTTGAGTTGTGTGGGCTATTTATATATGTTGGATATTAATCTCTTACTGGTCATATTATTTACAAATACTTTCTCCCATTCAGTAGGCTGTCTTTTTATTTTGTCAATGGTTACCTTTGCTGTGCAAAAACTTTTTTAACTAGGTCCCATTTGTTTATTTTTGCATTTATTTCCTTTACTTTAGGAGACAGATCCAAAAATACTGCTACAATTTATATCAAAGAGTTTTCTGCCTATATTTTACTCTAAGAGTTTTATAGTATCCAGTGTTACATTTAGGTCTTTAATCCTTTTGAGTTTATTTTTGTACCTGGTATTTGACAATGTTCTAATTTCTTTTACATGTAGCTGACCAGTTTTTTCAGCATCATTTATTGAAAAGACTGTCTTTTCTCCATTGTATATTGATTCCTTTGTCATAGATTAATTGAATATAAGTACATAGATTTATTTCTGGGCTGTCTAACCTGTTCCATTGATCTGTGTGTCTGTTTTTGTGCCAGTACCATTTTTTTTTACTGTAACTTTGTACTATAATCTGAGGTCAAGGACTGTCATCCCTCCAGCTCTGTTCTTCTTTCTCAAGATTGTTTTGGCTATTTGGAGTCTTTTGTGTTTTCATATAGATTTTTAAATTATTTTAGGTCTGTTAAAAAAATGCCTTTGATATTTTGATATGGATTGCAGTGAATCTGTAGGTTACCTTAAGTAGTGTGGTCATTTTAATAATACTGATTCCCCACCAAGTTGGACTGTTTCCTAGATTTCTTCTTCTGATCTTGCATTATTAGCATATAGAAATGCAACAAATTTCTATATGAACTTTGTATCCTGCAACTTTACTACTAGAGCTCTTGATGAGCTCTGAGCTATCAGTAGTTTTTCTGGTGGTGTCTTTAGGATTTTCTCTGTGTAGTATCATGTCACCTGCAGACAGTAACAGTTTGACTTCTTCTTTTCCAATTTGGATTCCTTTTATTTCTTTTTTTCTCTCATTGCTGCGGCTAGGACTTCCAAAACTGTGTTGAACAGAACTAGTGAGAATGGACCTCCTTGTCTTATTCCTGATCTTAGGGGAAATACTTTCAGCTTTTCACCATTAAATATGATGCTAGCTGTGGGTTTGTCATATATGGCAAACCTTTATTATGTTGAGGTATGTTCCTTCTATGCCTGCTTTCTGGAGAGTTTTTATCATAATGGATGTCAAACTTTGTAAAAAGCTTTTCATACATCTATTGAGATAATCATATAGTTTGGGACTTTTTAAAAAGCTTATTAAAATATATTTTATATACCATATCATATTTTACATACCATAAAATATATTTTACATTTAACCCATTTAAGGTATATAAACAGAACTATGTAATGTTTCTTGTGTCTTGCTTTTTTCAATTAGCATAATGTTTTCACAGTTTATCCATGTTCTGGTATTTATCAATACTTCATTTCTTTTGTGGTTGAATAATATTCCATTGTAAAGATATTATTCCATTGTATAGATATACCATGTTTTCTTTATTCATTCTTCAGCCAGTAGACATTTAGACATTAGACAAAAGTAGGCACCTTTTGTCTATTATAAATAATACTGCTGTAAAATTCACATACAAGCTTTAGTGTGGATGTATGTTTTCATTTCTCTTGAATGTCAGACTTAATGAATCATATGGTAAATCTATGAATTATTTGAGGGACTGCAAAACTATTTTCCAAAAGGCTGGAACCATTTTACATTTCCACCAACACTGTATGAGGGTTTAGATTTCTCTATACTCTTGCTAACCCTTCTTACTATCTAACTGGAATGGTTTTCTGATCCTATAACTGAGTTGAAACATCACACATACATACACAACTATACATACATTTATACAATCATTGACACAGACACACACATAAAACTATATCCATGTCTTCTTGCACACACCTCTAGAGTTCATAGACATATACACAGAATTCCAGATAGACACTCACAACCATACATACATATATCACACATAGCATACATGCTTATCTGACCCACATGCATGAACATAAGACATACAATAGACCAGTGCCATCAAACATGTACATACAATTGTCACAGGTTCTGAATAAACATACACACTTGTACATACATACTCAAGTAATGGATTCACAACTGCTCAAACACACATTCTGCAAATAATAGTTGTACCCACAAAGCACAGTCCTAAAAAGGCACATATATGTAGTTACCATCACTTAAAGGTAGATAACTGAAGACTGGTTGAATGTATTTACTCTGGATGGCATGGAGATAGTTGAGGTTTCATTAGTATTTGATGTAGTGGGTAGAAAGATGTTTTCATTCATTCATTAAGTTACAAGTAACATATTATGCATATAAGAAACATAAAGATAAACAAGATGTAGTCCCTTCCTCATGAACTTGTAGTCTAGTGATGGGGGATGGTCAGTAAATAAACAAGGAAACAATCACAGTCTGTGATATGTGCCACGAAGAAAATAAGCAAGGTAAGACATTAGATACTAAGTGAAGCCTCAGGATAGCTGGCAGTTTCCAGATGCTTTTAGAATTTTTGCCCCCTCTCTCAGCCTGGAAAAGTGAAGAGTTTGCAGATTCACCATCACTAAGTCACAGGATAAACTGGTGTGTGTGTGTGTGTGTGTGTGTGTGTGTTAATACTAACACTAGTGAGAGTGTGGGCTCAGGACCTGGAGTACCTGGTTTTAAATGTTGGTTCATTCTTGTTGAGTGATTTTTCTCTTTCCCTCAGTTTCTCATTCAAAAATAAGGATGATACTAGTACCATTAATAAGGATTAAACTAGCTGATACTTACGAAGCACTTAAAACTGCCTGGCGAGCGTTCCCAACATTAGCCATCGTATCATTTTTCGCGAACAGGTTTTCTTAGAGGGAGGTGAGCGCACTAGGAAATGGGTGGAGAGGGGCCGGGGGAACATAAGGCAGAGCCTGGCAGTGCTCTGTTGGCTGTAAGTCGATCAGGCCTTCATCCCAGGCCTTATCTGAGCAGTCTTTCGGAATGTGACCCTGGCATACCACCTCAGCAGACCATAAACCAATCCACCACCACTCTGCTCTGCCCACAGCCACAAACCACAGAGAAAAAGGCACACGATGGGTGGTGCTGGGCGTGCCTGTTGGTTTTCAGTTGCGTCAGAATGCAGCAGCTCTGCTGTGGGTCTGGCTCCTAATGCTTGCTGTTTCTGCAGGTCAGCACCTATCACCCTGCACCTGCCTCCCCAGGACATTCCACAGCCATTGTCAGTCTTCCTGGCTCCCAGCAACACCTCTCAGCTAACATGTGAGTAAAAAAAAAATGAGTTCAACCCTCCACTCCTGGTCCTGTCACAGAGGGGTCATCTTTGCCATCCCTCTGTCATTGAGCATCCCCCGTCCCCAGCCATCCCATGCAGAGAAACAACAGCTTCCCTTCCTTTACAATGTCCAAAGGAAATAATAATGAAAAATACAAATTACCAAACTACATCATCCTGGCTCATTATTTTACAAAAGCAGAAAGAGACTAGTTTATGTACCAAAACCCTACAGGGAGATTGGGTACTGAGTGATTTCTGTTGTCTTTGTTTAGATTCACAATGCTTGGTCATCAATAGATGCCACTGTATCAGTGAGAAATAAATACAACATTTCAGGAGGGAAAGAAATCTTGCAGATGAGAACATTCTCCTAGCCCCTTTGATAAAACCTGTCAGTGCCTCCAAGTCCTTAGAGCAGTTGTCCCCAACCTCTGGGCTCTAATGCTGATGATCTGAGGTGGAGCTGGTATAATAATAATAGAGACAAAGTGCACAATAAATGTACTTTGTGCACTTGAACGTGCACTTGAATCATCCTGCAACCATCCCATTGGCGCCAAAAAGGTTGGAAACTGCTGCCTTAGCGTCTATCCAGCTCGAAGCCATAAACTTTTAACCCCAAACCTGGGAAACCAAAGTGGGTTATTTTTAATGCCTTTAGTTGGGTAATTATTCTCCTTCCACAGCCTAACTACTCCCCAGGGTCTTCACCCCAAGCTCATACCTGGATGTTACCTACCCAACCTACTATGTGGACTCCAGAGTGGAAAGTCACTGCTCCAACCCAAGAACATTTCTACCACGTTTCAAGCACATTCTCCTCCATCCCACAATGCAGCCAATATTCATTCCACTGTGTGCCTAAACAATGAAATTAACCCTTGCCTCCCACTTCCCCATGTCGATCTGCTGCCTACATTAAGCTAGCGTCTTGGGGGTTAGACACGTCACTACCCTCAGGAGAGGGAATGGATCAGAGAGGCTTCTATGCTGACCCCTCGGTTCCCTGAACCTTGATGTCTCTGACCACTGTCTTGAGGGTACTCTAAGCAGTGTGAACAAGCATCCTAGATAGAACCATCACTTTGGCTTTTGACCCGACTCTGCCACTGATTCCTGGTCACCAACTCCTTTCTCTATTCTCGGCCAGTTTCCCCAATGTCAAAATGCTGATGTGACCTCAGTGAGTGACCTGGAGCTTCAGGGCACTCTATGGAGGAGCAAGGAGATGAAGGGGGCAGGGATTTGGGCCCCTCCACTGCAACTTCAACAAGGTTCCACCGTTTCCATCTGCCTTACAGAGTGAGGTTTCAATTCTTAAAGGATGTTTAGTGCTAACCACTGGGTCATGGACTCTGAGTTTTCCTCTCCCTTCACCCTTTGCTGGTTCCATGCCCTCCACTAGGCACACTCACCAGCGTACTTCACCACTTCCCTGCATCTCCCCAGGTTTATAGCTCTGCACTCCTACTCAGCCCATGGACCCGACGAACTGGACCTACAGAAGGGAGAGGGCGTCAGGGTCCTGGGCAAGTACCAGGACGGCTGGCTCAGGGGCGTCTCCTTGGTGACCGGGCGAGTCGGCATCTTCCCCAACAACTACGTCATCCCCATTTTCAGGTGCGTCCTCTCCAATCTCAGGCATCAGAGGGTTGGATCATCTAGGCCAGAGTCCATCTCTGAGTTGAATGGCTGAAGGACTCAATCCTTTCAGAGTGTGGGCCAAGAAACAATTTTTGCTTCACTATCCTCCTAATGATTAATTTAAAAAAATAGTAAAATAGTTATCTTTTAAATAGCTCTTCACATTTTACAAGTATTGATGCTTTTGCATCTTTTAACTCTTTGGCTATGCTCAAGTATCCCAATAGGTGGGCGTTATTTTACAGATGATGAAAGTGATGTGCAGGTAACCAGCCTGCTCAAGAACTAGATTTCAGTTCTACCGTACAACCCCCACAAATCACACTTCACTGTCTTCACCCAGACACTCCATAATCGTAGCACAATGGAAAAGCCCAATGATCAGAAGACCTCTAGGAGCACGTTGGGAGACGTCCCAGGATGTGGGGCCATTAGGCAGAGTTTTCGTGACTCAGACCACTACCCGTACATCCAACCCCCCAGTCATGTGCTAGTTACCCTGCAGGTCTTCTTTCCAAACAGCTTTTCCAGCCGTTTTCATTCTCTGGCACATTCATCAACTGCACTGCTGTGTGGTTTGTCCAGCCACCTCATACTCCACAAGTACACACAGGCCCCCGAAAGTATCCATGGCGCCTCCTGTAAGTCCGGTGCTGCCTCCACCCCCTATAAGTCCAGGCAAAGCCTATCACAAGGTCCCAAGCCCCTTACCACACATAAACACTACCTTTATGACATACCAGAGAGTCATAACTCCAAGGAAAGGGATAATCCCACTGTTCTCTATGGGGGTCAGAGAAGGAGTCATATATGGCCAGTTTGGAGGACCTTCCTGTAGGTGGGCAGTGTGTCCAGAGGAGGGCTGCAATGGTGAGGAAATAGAAGCTACATCACTGGATAAACCTAGAAGGACAATAGGATTGTTTGAGTGCAGAAGACAAGGTCAGAGAGACCATAATAGACTGTATAGACCAGGAAGTAGGCTTGTTCCCTCAGGGGAAAGTGAACCAGTGAATACAGCTTAGAAGATTCTGGTTCAGTAAACGACTGCACTTGTGTTTATTGAGGTGGCGGATCCCCTTTCTAGATAGAATACAGGCAAAGTGTGGGTACCAAGAGATCCAGACAAAAAGATTTCTTTGCATGCCAGAAAGTTGGAATAGAGGGTCAGAGTTACTCCCTTCAGTGGTTCTCGGAATTTGTTAGACATTTGCAAAATCTCCAAAGGCAAACTAAGGATGCCTATACCTGATGCTTTAATCCATTTAGTCAGCAAATATATATTGAGCACAGTATGTCAGGCACCCTTCTAGACACTGGAGAAACACCAGTGAACAAAATACACAGAAATCTCTGCCCACTGGAGCTTATGCTCTGGTGGGAGGGACAGAAAATAAATAAGATGTATAAGGAATATAAGTGGTGTGCTGATAAGGTCTAAGAAGAAAAAATAAGTCAGGAAAGGGGGATAGAATTTACGTGGGGGTGACTACAATGTTAATAGTTTGGTCAGGGGTGGCCTGGCAGAGCAGTGAGAAGGAAGAAGGGAGGGATGTGGGAAGCCCAAGGAACAGCAAGAACAGATCAAAGGCCCCGGGGAAGGAGTATACTGACGTGAAGGCCGAGAGGACTGGATTAGGGAAGTGAGAGGGGCTCCTAAGAGATGAGGCCAGAGTGGTAACAGGGATTCAGATTCAGAATTTGCTCAGTCATAATGAGGAATGTGACTTCAACCATGTTAACAGGGCTTGGAGCAGAAGCGTGACATGACCTATCTTGTGTTGTAATCAGAACCCCTCTGGTTGCTGGGTTGAGAGTACACTGTAGACAGGAAAGGTGGAAGCAGAGAGACTAGTTAAGCGGATATGGTAAGAATCTGGGGGGTGGAGTGGGAGTGGGGGAGGACGGGGACGTTGACGGTGAAATGAATGAAGGTGCTGGCTGTGGAGGGAGGGAAGGAGCGGTGGCTAGATTTTGGTTTATTCTAAAGGTAGAAACAACAGGATTTTCTGACAAATCCAATTCTGAATGTAAAAAGAGAGGATTCAAAGTGGGTCCTGAGTAACTGAAGACAAGGTTGCCTTTTACTGAGATGGAGTTGAAATCCAAAAGAGGAACAACAGGTCTTGAGGTGTTAGTGAGGGGAAGCAAAAGCCTGGTTTGCAGCACGTTGTCTCAGATGCCTTAGTATCCCTAGTAAATGGTTGCGTATACAAGTCTAGCATTTAAGAAAGAAGTCTAGGTTTAAGATGAAAGCCCAAAGACTAGATGAAATCATCAAGGTAGGATCCATTGTGGTGGAGAGAATGACCGTGAGCTGGGAGCTTAATTCCCCAAGGAAACAGGGAAAGTAATGCCTGCAACAAGGCAGAGTAGGAGATGGTAGAGTCTGTTCTTGTGACTCCAAGCTGGGAAGTCTTGAGGAAAGTGGGAGGATAGTTCAGGAGTGACAGGGAAGAGCAAACACCTACCTTAAATCACGAATAGTCTTCCACGGAAGAAACTATCGTGAACTCTCTAGGGTCATCTCTACTACTCTACTGGGGCGTTTGCATCAGGCCTTAGCCCGAAGTCCTGATTATTCCATAAAAAACCACTAAAGTAAGAGTCACTGTATAATTCATCATCCAAACTAGGACGTTTTTGAGATAGAAGAGGGACACTGCCAGGAGAGCAGGTGTAAACAAACTCTCCTTGGAAAACCTGGACTTAAGATCACCCTAACTGAATGCACATGGGACTCTTTTCCAATGTAGCTCAAGGCTCCAGCTTCCTATTCTCTCCTTGGCTTTTCTCCAAGGTAGATCTATTCTTGGGCAAATGATGAGCTTCTGGACTCACTGTAGCCAAGGTGGCCGTGTGTCAGATGGTGGATGGATCTTCAGCAGCACCGTAGGTGGCCATGAGTCCCTCCCCACCCCTGGCTCATAGAAACCTGACTCTGTGCATATGTTGAGATGCTGTTGATGCTGATGGGAGTGTTTGCCTCCAGGAAATCAGCATTTCCGGAAAGGAAAGTCACTGTCACAGTATAATCTCCTTAGGGCTATTAGCTGACAGCAGATCCATGCTTTCCCTGTGTGTGTGTTTTCTCTGACAGCCTCCCAGATGCAGAGAAAGTTTCCATCCCTGAAACCTTGGATGCAGATGACATGCTCAGTTTGTCTATCTGGGGGCAGCTCACCCTTGTTCTTAACAACCCTTCCCACTGCGGGAGGCTTGGCTCCTCCCAGTTCTCAGGGCTGAATGAGGCCATCCTTTGTCAGCAGAGTTTCTGCTACTGAGTGGGCTGGACTACATGCGCGAGGTCCCTTTCTGCTCTTCGGTTCTGTGTGGGTGAGAGGTTTCCCCCATTTTCATGGTGTGTTTGCAGGGGTGGCTCTGCACTACCTCCAGCCCCCGTGGTGTACAGGACTGCCTTTTCTAAGACAGCCAGACCTCCAAGGTGTGAGGTGCCCCCTGAGATTGGAACCTTCACTCTTAATCAGCATCATCTTCTAATGCACTGAGCCAGACAGAGTCTGGGGATCAACTGAGAGACTAGAGTTGACCAAAATGCCAGGGTTTTGATTTACGGTTCAGCAAGCAAGCCTTTGAATTACCAAAGAGGAGAGGCTGCTGTGCCGTGTGAAGCCCCAGTGCTCTGTGCTCGAGGGGAACGCCAGCCTGTCCAGCTGTGCTGACCACCCCTAGATCTCTGCCACCATGACCTAGTCTCCAGATCCCAGAGATAGCCCACGGGTCGGGGGTACACAGCACCTGCCACGTTTTCATTCAGGCCCTTCCTAGCAGCACCTGCATGCTTTTGGGTTTCCTCCTCCACACCCAGTCTCAGCGGAGGCCTGTATCCTCCCATTTCAGAGGCTGCAGGCCAGCTCCTCCCCATTCCTTCTCCTCCTCCTCACTCTCCCTCTCGCCTCCCTCTCCCAGCTCATCACCAGCTGAGGGACAGGCTCAGCCTCTCAGAACTTGGAAATGGGATCAAGGAAGGAACGAGGGAGGGAAGCAGATGGGCCAAGTTGAAGGCCGTTCACGGCGGGCACTCAAGTAGCAGCCCCTGATCAGACTCTGCCCACCTCAGACTCCTGCCTCGCCACTCCCAGCAGGCTCCCTAGGATCCTGTTTCCAAGCTCTTTCCACTCCTTTTTGTCCTCCCAATAAACGCCTTTCTGCCCAGAGAGCCGGGATACTTCTCTTTCAGGCAGCCTTCAGCAGACTCATATGCCATCCCGTTGCCTAAGGGGTAGAGAAAAGTGACAGGTGGGCCACCACTCACTGGCCTTTAACTTGCTACACAGAACTGTATACAGACTGTCACAGTGCAAGCTCTTGCCTTACCAAGGGGCTGCTGCCACCACTGAGCAGGGTAGACGGCACATGTGGCATGCCCCTTTCATGTACTGCACAAGCTCTTAAGGACTTGTATCTCAGGTGGGAAGGGGGGCACACTCAAAGCGGTGCAGTGGGGCAAATCAGAGGCAACACGCTCACCTCCCCTTGAAACCCAGAATGCCTTTCGGTCTCTCCATCTAGAAAACAGGGGTCATAACGTCGGCAGATCTCGGGTGTCATGGGATTAATGAATATATGTTAGCACAGCATTTTGATGTTAGAAGAGCATGCTGCGTAAGTGCTGAGTTGTTTTTTTGGGGGAGATGCTGTGCTGGGTCTCTGGGTCTTCTTTGTTGCTGCTTGGGCTTTTTTCTAGTTGCAGTGAGCAGGAGCCACTTTCTAGTTGTGGTGCATGGGCTTTTCATTGCAGTGGCCTCTCTCGTTGCAAAGCACAGGCTCTAGGGTGCTCAGGCTTCAGTCGTTGCAGCTCCTGGGCTCCAGAGCACTGGTTCAGCACTTGTGGCACTTGGGCTCAGTTGCTCCCTCGTGGACCAGGGATCAAACCCAGGTCTCCTGCCCTGGCAGGCAGATTCGCTCGCTGCCCCTGAGCCACCAGGGAGGCCCATGTTGACCTTTTTGCCAAAAAACATAGAGGGGTTCAGTGTTGGGAAAGGGACTTGAAATTTACAAGTTTCTGGAATCCAGCCTCATGCTGGGCCCAGAAAAATGAGGTTGCACCTCAGTTTGTAAACAGTTGTCCAAAGAAAGGACTGGTGGAATAAGCTTGACTCGGGCCTCATTAACTGTTTTCTGTACTTGCTGCCACTGCCACCCAGTTTGGAACCTGTCTTCCCTGTTGCTGGTCCATTTTGCAGCATCCTACACTTTGAGGTCTTTGTTTAAAACACAGGCAGATGCAGACTGCCATGAAAGCCAGAGCTGGGGAGTTCTCTCAGCCCAGCCCTCATCTCCAGAATGTAATCTGAGCTCTGACTGGTGGCCAGCCCACTGCACTTCCCTAACTGCATCCCCAGAGACCAGAGGAGAATGAAAGCTGTGGCCAGAAACCCCCTCACCACAAGCATGTGTCCCCAGGGCACGTGGCCGCATATGCTGCAGGGGCAGAGATGGCCACGTTACGTGGTGCGTTTCCCATCCCGTGCAATACTGGTGGCTCATTATTAAACCACATACACTTTTTTAAGCAAAAGAAGGAGAGAAAAAGGAGAAATAAGAGGAAGTTACCTAAAGAGAAACCTGGAGGCATTGACAGGAAGGAAACTACATGAGACATCTTTGTGCCAGGACCTTGGCTGAGTTGATTAGCTTCAGGGAATTAGCAGAGGTTACTGAATCAACAGAGTGACAAGGTGATTGATGGACTACTCCTCTGGGGTGGTGACGTTGGGGGTAGGATGGGACAAGGACAAGAGGAGCGTGTAAAGTGACAGCCATTCCCCACGGGGTTCAGGGAGCTGCAGGCTGGAAAGCGATGGGCACGAGATTGCTGTTTTCAAAATTTAAATACTAGTCTTAAAAATTAGAGCCTAAGGCTAAAGGATTAGGTTTTGTGGAGGCATGTGTAGGGCCTACCAGCTCCTTTGGTTTGTTTATTTCAAGCAGGATGCAGGGTTTTCCAAATGATGAATGCTCTGACTAGCCAGAAGGTAGTGTAGCTCAGTGATAAGAGCATGGGTGACAAGGGCCAGCCTAGACCTAGGTTCAAATCTCAAATAACTGTAAATCTGTATTTTTTTAATCTACAAAACAGTAGTATTTCTAGTTGCTAACTCAGAAGGCTGTTGTGAAGAACCCATGAGATAATGTGGGCAAAGGACTTGGCCAACGCCAGACATACAGTGAAAGTGAAAGTATTAGTCACTCAGTCATGTCCAACTCTTTGTAACCCCATGGACTCCCCGTGGAGCCCGCCAGGCTCCTCTGGAATTTTCCAAGCAAGAATACTGGAGTGGGTAGCCATTCCCTTCTCCAGGCGATTGTCTCAACCCAGGAATCTAGGCCAGGTCTCCTGCATTGCAAGCAGATTCTTCACCATCTGAGCCTAAGTGCTCAATATGTGTGACCCAAAATGACTGGCTTCAGTGCTAAGTGCATTGTGGCAGCCATTCAACACTTTAACACCATGTGCAGAACACAGAAGATATAAAATAAGTCATATAAAATCTCTGCCTTCAAAGAGTTTAGAATCTGGTGGACAAGTCACTGAACAAACAAGAAACTGCCCCTCCAAAGTGAGATGAACACATACCAGGTATTATGCTCTAAACTCAGGGCTGAAGGAACATGGGATGAGGAGTGATCAGAGCTGGAGGGAAAGAAGATGAAATTCAAATCTTCTTGTCCCACCAGGACTCAGTAGGAGACCTCTTCCCTCCCTCAGCGCACCCACACAGTTATCCAGGTGTGGGAGCTGAGGCCTCTGTAGGTAAGACTCTGTGTGGTATGTATATATGGGTAGCAGTAGGTGAGGAGAGGACACAGGTGGTATATGGTTGGGAGCTGACTGTGGTATATGATTGGACTCTTGACTGAACTTTTTCTTTTTCTATTTCTTCTTTAAAAAAAAAAATTGCACAACCAGAAAGACATCTAGCGTTCCAGACTCCCGAAGTCCTGGTCTCTACACCGCATGGACGTTATCCACCTCCTCTGTGTCCTCCCAAGGCAGTATTTCAGAAAGTGATCCCCGGCAGAGCCGGCCCTTCAAGTCCGTCTTCGTGCCCACGGCCATAGTCAACCCTGTGCGGAGCCCAGCCAGCCTGGGGACCCTGGGGCAGGGCTCTCTCCGCAAAGGACGAGGTAGCATGAGAAAGAGTAAGTGGTGGCAGAGAGGTACGTGCCTAGACCTAAGGGATGGGAGCAATCTCACTCTGGGCAAACAGAGTGGTTTTGGGGTTTTGTTTTGTGGGTTTTTTTTTTTTTTTTTTTTTTTTTTTTGGCAAAAACAAGGATCTTCGCTTTGAGGTTGCTTTACATTTCCCAAATATCAAGTTGTTTTATTAGATGAAGCCAGACAATCTCAGGGTCACAGCCCTCAGTCACTACATATATACACACTGATTGGGATGATACCAGCCCTGAGTACCAAAGTATAATTAGAACATGGCCTAGGTTGGATGCTAGTTCTTATTAAGACAGAATGACCAAAGTACTTGCTGGATCAGTGTTTCTCAAACTGTGCTCTGTGGAAACCCTCAGTGGGTACCAAAATGGAAATGAAGGATGCATGGAGGAGGAAAAGAGGAGTTTATGCTAAAAGCCCCTGAATCCCACTTTAACTAATATATGTACAAGTTTAAAAATTATATTGTACAAAATTACATTATATTGTACAAATATATCCTTCCAATCCTTCACCCCCAGTCCCAAGTTCTCATCCATGTACATGCATACCATGTAATCTTAATACATTGTTCTGCACCTTGCTTTTATTTTTATATAACATCCACATTGCACACATGGCAGTTATGTAACTTCCTTCATCTTAAAAGTCATGCTTTTCTCTTCTAATATATTGAACCTCTGCATAAGACTTCATTTGGGGGGGTTCTAAAAAGTTTCTGAGACCCATTGTTATATAACACATCAAACCTCTATATTTGTACACCTCTCTAGAAGAAGACAAGAAGCCAAGCTAAGTCAACTTGATTTGTTCTACATCCCCTGACTTAGACTGGACTCTGCCATCCCTCCTTCAATCTTAAAAAAATGATTAAAGGTGAAAATGCAGTACTAGTCAGAGCAAAGGATTCACTTGTGGGGCAATATGCCACACAGGAAAATGCCCCCAGAAAGTTAAAGCAATTATCTCGGTTCTACTCTTTCTCAGTGCCTTCCAGTCGCTTGCTTGACTACCAATCCCAGCAGTCTTGCCTCTTAATTCGAGCCAATCATGTTTCCCTTCTGCACCCTCCAGTGCCTTCCTCCCCTTTGTCCCTGCAAAACACACAATAAGTAATCCCACCACAACAGCCTTGGGCAAGTTACTTACTTCTTGGGTCTTCAGTTTTCTCGTTTGAAAAATGAAAATAAAAATAGCACCTACCTCATCAGAGTAATGAAAGAATCCATTTAATAGTAACGACACTGTGCCTGGCACACAATAAGCACTCCAGAAATGCGAGCTGCTTTTATAGCTTTAGTGTCATACTAGTATTATCAGAGTGCTTACAATTCAGCAGATCATGGTAGGCCCACCCATAATGTGAATGTATCAGTTCACTTAGTGCTGAAATGTTCACACTTATGAATACCGAGAAGAACATCCCCGTGGCAATGTTTCCCACTTACTTTCGGACACTGCCTCTCTTCCTTCACCTCTGTCTTGATCAACTTGGAGTTTTGACCAACTGCATTGTGTGCACATGTAATAAGCTCCAACCTCTTGGAAATTAGGAACCCATAAGATAAACAGATATGGCAATAAACTGATTTTTCACTCATTTCCGAGAGCCTAAGGACAGGTCTGGGCTCCCCTGGTGGCTCAGACAGTAAAGAATCCACCTGCAATGTGGGAGACCTGGATTCGATCCCTGGGTCGGGAAGATCCCCTGGAGGAGGGCATGGCAACCCCCTCCGGTATTCTTGCCTGGAGAATCCCTATGGACAGAGGTGCTTGGCGGACTACAGTCCTTGGAGTTGCAAAGAGTCAGACACGACTGAGTGACTAAGCACAGGACAAGGACAGGTCTGCCCAGCATGGCTTTGACTTTTCTAGGTCCCAGAAGCTCTCTCTCTCCCTTTCCCCAAGGTGAGGCTGGTCAAGCTATCAATCTCCCCAAAGCAAAGAGAAATGACAGAGAATTGACTATGTGCACCTCACAGGGCTGTCAGTGGAAAAATAAATGTCGACATTGAAAGGTCAGACTCCTGTAAGCGGTGGCTGGCTTGCCGGCGGTGGCTGAGAATACTGACTCTCTTGAGTGAGTGTCTGCTTTTCATGTTCACACCCATCCTGATGAAGGGTCATGACACAGAACATGGCCTTGGATGGGCCCTCTGTGCTGGACACACGTAACTTTGATTCACACCCGTGTCCATAGAGTGTCACAGAGGACTGACGTCTCTGCTGTGGCTGCAAATGCTGGGAGGCCCTTATGGAGAAATGACCCACAATGCGGCTCAGGGTGTCTCTCCCACTACCCCCCTCAGAGTGCAATACCTTGCTGATTCTCCAGGTCACCCATAGGACCTGGAGATAGGGGTAGGGATCTCCTGTCTTCTGGAGAATTTGAGGGAAAGGGCTTCCTTTTACAGAGGAGGCTCATCTCAGTTAAAACCAAAAAAAGAAAAAAGAAAAAAAAAGGGAATGAGCTCAGGGAAGTGAAAGGAGCAAAACCAAACTCCTGGACCAGGCATGCATTTTTACAGTTTGTTTCTCCTTTACCTAAAAAGGAAAAAATTAAAAAGTTTTAAAACATGGGGGCATTTATTATTTTCTGGGCACTATCCTATCCTAACTCTTTGCATGCATCATAAAATATAATCTTACCCCAGCCCATGAGGTACTGTTGTTAGCTCCAGTTTACAACCAGCGGGGCCGAGGAGCAGGAAGGTGATGTGACTGACTGGCCCCTGGCTCCTTGAGAAGAGATCGGTTTCCAGAGCCTGTGTCATGGGACTTCCTGAAGCTCATCCGCTCCCAACCCTAACTTGGAAATAGCCTTTCCAGATTTGCTTCCAACTACTGTCACATTTGCCCAGTACACATGGTCTCTAAATCCCACTCAGCTTTCCTCCCCACAGACCTGATGAAGAGCAGAGGTCCCCACACTACAGGCCTAATGCTTCCATCAGAATTTTCTTCAAGAAGCTGGTCAGAGTCCCTTCCCCTCTCCCTCCTGCTCATGCCTCTCAACTGACTCATCCTTGTGATCTCAATGTCTGCTGTCACTTGCTTTGTCTCTGCTTTTGTGTCCTCTTTGGCCTGTATGACATTTCTCTTCTCTTCTCACTGTGAAGCCCTCTCTTTAGGACTGTCTTCTTCATGCCCCATCTTAAAGGCCTGGAAGGAGAACATAGGAGTGTGTATGTGTGTTTGTGTGAAAGAGACAGAGAGAGAGAAAGAGAGACAGAGAGACAGACAGAGGACAAACGGAGGTAATACACCTTCTGACACCACCCCCCACCAACATTCACCTAGCCAGTCACTGGCTGCCAGCATCGGCAAACAGCACCAAAAAAAGAATAAGGTCACCTTTGAAAGACCCTGGGAGAATGTGAGCACAGTCAAATTGGGAAAGCACTTAACTATTCTGGGATATCAGGACGCACTGCCTCCCCAGCCCCCCCTCACCACCCCCAGCTGCTGTCAGCCGCCCCAGGGCTGATATCTCTGTCTTGTAATTCCCCAGATGGATCTCTGCAGAGACCCGTCCAGTCGGGGATCCCTACCCTCGTGGTGGGCTCCTTCAGACGCAGCCCCACCATGGTGGTCCAGCCTCAGCAGTTCCAGTTCTGCCAGCCACAGGGAGCCCCCTCCTCAGCCTCCACGGTGGTGGCAGAGCTGGGACCCAAGCCCGCTCCCACCGGGGAGCCTGCCCTCACATGCGTCAGCAGGGGCAGCGACACCAGGATCCACACGGCAGCCAGCTCCCTCATCATGGAAGGCAAAGAAATCCCCATCAAGAGTGAGCCTCTCCCCAAACCGCCTGCATCTGCCCCACCCTCCATCCTGGTGAAACCAGAAAACTCAAGAAGCAGCGAGAAGGTAGGAGTAGGTGATATGGCGCAGCGGTAAAGAATCCTCCTGCCAATGCAGGAGACACAAGAGACGTGTGTTCAGTCCCTGGGTTGGGAAGATCCCCTGGAGGAGGAAATGGCAACCCACTCCAGTATTCTTGCCTGGAACATTCTATGAACAGAGGAGCTTGGCAGGCTAATATAGTCCATGGGGGTCACAAAGGTTTGGGTACAACTGAATATGCATGCATGACCATGAGGTGACATGAGGGGGACCTGATTCTTTAGACCCCTAACTGCACAGTATCCCAGCTCCTGAGATTTCAACTCTGAATGGACAAGGAATCAAAGGAATCCTCACACACAACCCCCTCCACATCGTCATACCACCTCCATCCTCCCTGGACATGTTACTGAATCTCCTTGATGTTTCCAGAATATCTCATACATCCTGCTTTCAAGGCCCAGGGGTGACTTGAAAAAGCATGGCTTTGGCCTCAGACACAATGTTGTTTTGAATTCCAGCTCTGCTGCTTGCTAGCTGGTGACTCCAGTTAAAACATCTCACCTTTCTGAGATTCTTTTGCTTAATCTGTAAAACGGCAGTAAGAAGAGTCATAGCCTCACAGGACTGGAGTGGAAATTAAATGAGATGTGTAAAGTGCTTACACAGGGAACAATGTGTATCTGTTCACAGTATGGAAGAGGTAACAGACACAGGAGAGTGTAAGTGACTTGTCAAGGTCACACAGAGTTATAACTACTCCATTGACTTATCAGGACCTTTGTGGTTATGGCTTTTCCATAAGAACACATAAGAATTTCTGTAAACGTATTATGTTCTCAGTAATATCCTTGAGGAAAGAAAGATGGTGGGATGGAGGAGGTAACAAGAAAATTAGGTGACTGTTATCGTTTAGTTTTGGGGCTTCCCTGGTGCCTCAGCAGTAAAGAATCTGCCTGCAATGCAGGTGATGCAGGTTCAGTCCCTAAGTCAGGAAGATTCCCTGGAGAAGGGAATGGCAACCCACTCCAGTATTCTTGCTTGGAGAATCCCATGGACAGAGGAGCCTCGAGGGCTTACAGTCCATGGGGTCACAAAAGAGTCAGACATGACTTAGTGACTAAACAAACAAACAAAAGACAGGGAATGGCAAGGTAAACACGACTGTACCAGACAGGTCTTGTAACAGGCTAGGAAAGAAGGGAGAGAGGAAAGGCTTATGCAAATGTGAGGTGGTGACTCCCACATAGACAGGGAGCTGGTTTGCTGGCTCTGCTTTGAGGATTTATAAGTTTATCACAGAACGTGATGCAGTCAGCAGGTAGGCCTCAGGAAGAGGTAGGCCTTAAGACAGGCTTTACTGGCAGGTGAAGAAGAGACAGGGGAGGTGAACTTATATCTTCTAGAAAGGATCATACCCTATTGCCCAGGACCCTTAGGTCCTGGGTTCTTAGGTCGGTAATTGCCCCTTCTATTTCTGCTAGATAATCCCCAGTCGTTCTTCAGTTCTTGATTGAAATAACTCTGCCTCTAGAAGGCCTTCCCTGACAAGCCCCATTCCAGCTTCAACTGGATACTTCTACCCACTCCCTTAGCATCTTATTCTTCCCCACGGAAGCACTGGTTCTCCCTGTCATCTGTCAGGGCAGTTCTGTTCACTCTTGGATTTGTACATAGCACCTGACAGAGTGGTGATCCCCGGTGGACCCTCATGGCAGACACAAGCATTTGCTGGAGGAACACACGAATGAGGCATTCCCAGAAGGGACAAGGGTAAAGGAACAGTGTGAGCCAAGTCCCGGGGGAAACAGTACAGTTCTCGCACCTCAGCCATGACCCTTTGCTCTCCTGTCTTACAGCAAGTCAAAACCGTGAGATTTCAGAACTACAGCCCTCCTCCCGCCAAACACCACACCTCTGGGAAGCCTGAACAGCCAGCCAACCCAAAGGGGTCCCAGCCTGAGGCAGCCCCCGCGGGCCCGGAGATGACCATCCTGTTCGCCCACCGAAGCGGCTGCCACTCTGGACAGCAGACAGACCTCCGGAGGAAGTCAGCTTTTAGCAAAACCGTGACCCCGGCATCCACTGCCTCAGCCACGCAGACCGCGTTTCCCAGCAAATGAATCTACAGGTGGCTTTTCCTAGACCCCAAAGAGGTGAATTGCATTTAAATATAGTATGCCTCCACTGAGGGCGTCCTGCTGTTCTTTGTGGACTCGAGCATGGGTCCTTGTTCTGCCTTGTTTAGCTCCAGGAAAGGGCAGGTGGGAGCGGGGATTCCTGCCTTGGCTAGGAAGGTAGACTAGGTGACCTTGCACACGTGATGATTCGATGTCTCAAGATGACTGCCCAGACCAAGGAATGGGAGCTCATCCTGCCCACTCTCGTCCCAGGTGAAGTGTGCACCCCTCATTCCCTGTGCTCTGTGTAGAATTTCTATGATGCTCTAAAGGGGGGGTTCAGCCGGTCACAGTAGTAGAATACTGGCATTACTTCTTTGACCTCAACATCTTAGAACAGCTTCTGCCATCTTCTGGGGCCTGGATACAGGCCACTAGTAGGCACTGTATCTTTTTCCCTTCCATTGGGTCACAGTCCTGGCTGCCAAGGGAGAACTTTTGGGAGGGGTGTGAGATGAATGCTGTGAACATTCCAAGAACCCTCTAAACCAAAGAGAGTCAGCTCCCTGGCTTTGCTCCAGACAAGGTCAGAGAGAAAGCTGACTGCTGTCATACTTGAAGCTTCTCAATCTGTTTGCCCACATACTGCCCTACACAGGAGATAAGAAGGAAGCATGTACTTATGGAGAGAGTCCTGTATGGCACTGTGAACCATTACTCATCCCTGGCTCTAGACTGACTTCCCCAAGAAAACACAATGTGCTTAAAAACAACTTCATAAGGCGTTTGAGTTTAGATATTCATTCTGTTTGCACTGCAAACAGTCTTCACTTCCACTAGTTTCTTCTATTTGGGGCAGACTAGATGTTTTCCTGGATTGCAGGATAAGGTAACAGTATCATGGGGAAGATGGCAATCCACAGCTAGGTGGGGGTCCCTTCTAGAGGAAAGTGTCTGTAAAAAGGAACTGGACAAATAAAGTTGGAGAGGAAAGGGAGTAAGAAGGAAGAGATGATGAGAATGAGAGAGAAAGGCAGGGGGTTAGGGAATCAGTCAGGGAAGAAGACCAAAGAGGAGGAGATTGACCTTGACATTCTTGGCAGGTGGGGAAAGAAGGACGGAGTCTGCAAAGCTAGGCAATCCCACTAAGATGGGGGCTGACTGAGTGGGACAGCCAGGCAGAGCCTTGTAAACAAGGCTAAAGGGCAGCCCAGGGAGCAGAGACAGTGCTGTAAGACAAACCATTAATTCTCATTAAACTTAATTGTTGTGATTTAACATTTATTGCATGCCCATCAATGTGGGCACTTCAGTGCATGAATGCCATTTAATCCTAAGCCTGGATATCATTTAAAAAAAAAAAAGACAAGTCTAATTAGACCTTCTCCCTGGACAGTTCTTAAAGATCCTGGGATTAAAAACATTTATCTTTTACATACCAACCACACACTTGGCAAATTGAATTATCCAGACTTTTCCAGACCTTCATAAAACACAATCAAAACCATCATCCTGCCAAGGACTACTGCACATGTCAGACCTTTGGGGTTGGTAGGGCCAATATGGCAACATGTTCTGGTGCTTCTGTGAGATACTGACCCATGTCTACTCCACAAAATCGTCACCCCAACTGCATGATTCAGTGAGGTGAAAATAGTCATCCAGATGGAGAAATGGAGAAAAGTCACCAAGACAGGCAGGCATCGCATGAGTTTTCGAAATATGAGTACCTACCCCTCATATTTACCCCAAAAAGCACTCACAATGAGTTTAGCAATCTGCCCCCAGAGCGGCAGACGTGTGACATGCCCAGACAACCAAACATTTACTCTCTGCCTCAGTAGCACTAGAGCCAGTTAATTTTTAACTGTTGTGGCTGAAAAGCAGGTTGTTTGAGTGTAACGAAGACACAATCCATGCCCTCCAAAGGAAACAGAATATTCATCCCGTTGCCCACGATCGCTATAGAGTAACCTTTCTGAGAATTGTAAGCAGTGCCAGACTGGCCACTCCCATTCCATCCCATTCCATCCAGCCCCCTTCCCCCTCCTCAGCAGCAAATTCCCTCTCTCCGAAACAAATCCCATCTCTGCTGAGTCACCTGAGGATTTGAAAAGGATGGTAGAAGCTGAACTCACTGCCACTTCCTGTCATTTATTCCATCACCATGTTGGATACTACATCCTCTCCTATAATGTCCACCATAACCTTATATGGCAAATGTAACTATTCCAATTACAGAGCCTAGAAAGCTGCAGCTTGTAGGGTAACCACAGACAGTAGCAGACCGAGTTTGATAGCTGCCCTCACCCTGAGTTCAAGCTATCTAACTTCAGAGCCTAACTCGGGACTATGCTCAATGAACCAAAAGAGCATCCTTGCTGTGAGTTTACCGACTTCAGACCATGGAGAGGAGGCACAGCGCATTGGTTACAGCTGCCGGCTCTGATGCACACAGACTAGGTCCAGTCCCCATTTACCACGTGCTCGCTGTGTGATGCTGGGCAAGGTACTTGACTTCTCTGGGCCTTGACTTCTTAAAAGCCTTGATAACAGTGCCAGCCTCACTGGGTAATTGTGAGGGTTAACTGAGGTAACATAAAGTGACTGAAGTCATGCTGGTACATAGTGAATACCTGAAAAAGGTTAGCCTTGAATGTTTTTAAGAAAGTGGGTTATTGAAATTCCAGGCAAGAAAGTCTAAATAAGGGCCTGCCCAGGGCTGTGGTGCTGAAAGGAGACCAAGTAACCTAGCTGAGACCTGAAGGACAGGAAAGAGTCAGGCAGGCAAAAGGATGGGAGAAAGGGTGTCCAAGTGGGGTAAGAAGCACTGGCAGTGGGTTTAAATGTAGCAACCAAGTCAAGTTCTCTTGTCCTCAAGTACAAAGAATCCGCTCCTGTGTGGAACATTCCAGGGATCCCAGGTGGGTGTGGAACACCTCACGTCTGAAGCCAGACATTCCTGTGAGAGCTCTATACCCTCAGCCAAGACTCGGAGTCCCTAGAAGAGGCCCGCCTTCACCCTGTGATCGGCCCTGACACCTCAGTGCAAGGAAAGCTGCTGTGGGCAGGCTCTGCTGGGGCAGGAACAGAGGTGGGGACACCTGAGAGATGAAGGAGGGGCACAGTTGAGGACAGACTCTGAGGACCACACTTGAGGAAATGGTCGCCATAAGCAGCTAGTGATAAAGAAACCTGCCTGCCAGTGCAGGAGACGTAAGAGACCTGGCTTCAATTCCTGGGTCAGGAAGATTCCCTGGAGGAGGGCATGGCACTCACTCCTGTATTCTTGCCTGGAGAATCCCATGGACAGAAGAGCCTGGTGGGCTACAACCCGTGGGGTTGCACAGAGTCAGACATGACTGAGCAACTGAGCAGGCACACAAACAGCATCAAGGTCCTCACTTAAAGCCTGTCTCCTTCCCAGCTCGCGTGGGGCCAGCTACACCTCCTCCCCCGCGCCCTCCCATAGACAGAGCTTCTGCAGGAAGATTTTAAAGCAGTGGCCCCACCTGTGACTCAGTGAGAGGCCGAACGAAATCGCTGATTTCTGACTCACAGACTTCCGACTCACAGACTTCCAGCTTCCCTGGGACGTTCAGAAAGTCCATCTACACCAGGCCCGCGTTCCCAACGGGCAGCCATCCGGAGGGGGCTGCGGCAAGGTCAAGATTTCAGTGAAATGGACACGTGCTCTTCAATTTGCCTTGACCCCAGCAGCCTGCTTCACTCACTCACATGACCTGCACCTGAACTGGGCGTGTTCCCCTCCAGACTGTGCTCCACTTCATCTCAGAAGCATTCTAAACCCCTTCCACATACAGCTGGGTCCCCGGATATCAGCTGATCCAGGCACACACGTCTCAGGAGCATAGTGGTCCCTGCCAGGGCCCTACAGGATGCCGTTCAGTAGTTCTGGGGTGGGGACTAAGCATATGTGTTTTCGACAAGCTCCCCAAGTGATTCAGAGGTACATAACAAAGGAGAGTAAGTTCACGTTTCTTGTACGGTATAGTAGTGCTGACATTTGGCTCTGACATTCAGCAGGAATATGGTCACACTGGCTGTCAATATATTGAAAGCATCCTGTACTGATAGGTGAATAGTAGATTCTCTGAGCTCCCCGGGGCCTCTCCCCACTCCCACACCCTGGCTCTTTCTCCAGGTCCTCCCCATCGCTCTCCCATCCAAAAGCTAAAAAGCTAAGGCCAGCTGCAGTTGAGACCTGCAGCAATGAAACCCTTCTTCATTCTGATTAGCTGGCGCCTATGACATACTGGGCTTCCCTGGTGGCTGCGACAATAAAGACTGCCTGCAGCGCAGGAGACCTGGGTTTGACCCCTGGTTGGGAAGATTCCCCTAGAGAAGGGAACGACTACCCACTCCAGTATTCTTGCCTGGGAAATCCCACGGACAGAGGAGCCTAGGGTCCCAAAAAGTCAGACACAACTGAGCGACTAACACTTTCACTATGTCATACTGATTCTGAAATGTCTGGACTGTTACCCTGTTGCACAGAGTAAGGCCCAGAGAGGTCACTCAGAAGTTGAGAGCACTACTATCAGGCCCATCACTCTTCCTGGCCCCCATCCTGGCCACTGTTCAGCCCTTAACATTTGCCTTTGCAGCCCTCAGCTGAGGCAAGGAGCTGACTTGAAGGACAGGAGTTTCCATGCCTGTTCACCTGTCTTTCTCAGCTAAGAGTTTCCTAGGTGTAAATGACGCACTTCAGTGTCCCAGCTCCACTGCTGCCTCACAGGCAGGTAAGGAGGCACGTACTTCACTTCAGCAAGATGAACAGGCCCCCATCTTGATCCTCTCACCGCCTGTTCACACAGGCCGGCCCCACAGCGTCCGACTCCCTGCCCGGGGAGCGAGCAGCTGAAGCAGCAGGAGGACAAGGGCCTCTCCAGCTGGGAGCACGTGCTTAACAAGCTGGGCCCTCCCGGGGCAGCAGCTGCTGCCACTGAGGCTTCTCTCGCTCATGTCTTGAGAGTGAAGACCCCAGTTCCCCCTCGGGTTGAGTGAAAGGAATGTTAGTACTTGCAGAAACCTCTTAGGAGACCATGAAAGACAGTCACTCAGCAGGTAAGACCAAGTGGGGGAATTAACTCCAGAGAGCCTTACAGCAGGTTGGCGTCATTGAGGATAAAACTCACAAGGACGTTTTGCCTGAAATAGAACAATGTTAAATGATGATCAAGCCATCTGCTGTTTGCCAAGCTGTAGTATCGTGTCCTAGACCAGAGTAGAAACAAAATGTTCCCAGGAAGCCCTTCCGCTGATCGACCTATACTTTGACAAATGGAAGGCAGCAGAGGTGGGATCAAAGATGATGGGATGGGGGACATGGAGGAGCATTACAGATTCACCCATCCATCCATCCAACAACAGTTATTCACCATGCACCCCGGCCCAGGCTCTATGAGAGGCAACAAGGATAGAGTAAACAGGATAGATAAAATACATATGGCTCCCACAGAATGGTGTTTCTCACTACTTCTTTTCTGGATTTGGCGCTTCTTTCTGCTTTTCTCCCCTTTTATAATTAAATGTTCTATAGACATAATTATATAGGACCATGAAACCAATAACCATATTATCTACCACCTAGCTTTTTAAAAAATAATTGAAACTTGCTGTGTGCTTCTCCCAGTTTCATTCCTTCCTTCCCCACCTCCCACTTCCCTCACAACCTCTATCCTAAATCCCCTGTTTATCATTCCTGTGTACATATCCCACTCATGTACCATATGGAACTTTCAGCACAGCTCATAGAGGTACTCAGTAAACACTAGTCAAAAAAGATACTGCAACCTGAGGCCATACACACCCAGCCTGAATATTTAAACTCCCATCTGGTTTCTGTCACTGGGACTCAAACGCTTTGATTTATTGCTGGGATTTGAGATTTTGATGCACTGGCATGTCTGGTTTTGAGGCATTCGAGTTTAAAGGGGTTTTTACAAGAATTCTTCCAAGTACAGCTGCTTTAGGAGACCCTGTTGCTCCTGAATAAGGAAAATATGGGCTGCGACTGTGCCTACATTCCTTGAATATAGGGTTTTCAACACAGCTCTCATCTGCACCTTGCCTGGTGCCTCTGGGTAGCCAACTGCAGAAACCAGAGTAGCTTCTCAGATTCTGAAACTAAAATACATCTTGCTGCTGCTGCCAGATTCTTCCAAGAACTCCATGAAATGCTCAGAGAAAAACTATCTTTGTCCACAGACTACAGATCAAGAAACTGAGACTCAGGATGTTTCAGCAGCTTGACTAAGGTCACATAATGAGTTTGAAATGGAAGGGAGACTACTAACTCTTCATCCAGTGATAATAGTTACCATTTTCTGAGCACCTGCTGTGTACCAAGCACTGTACGTGTGGCATGCCATCCAATCCAACCCAACCCTGTGATGGCAGGTACTGCTGTTATTCCACTTTAGAGATTAGAATTATGGCCCAGAGGTCAAATGATCTGTCCAAGGTAACAAGGACTAGAACCCAGAACTCTTAAATCCAAACCGTAATCTTAAGTCACCATGTCCCAGGCATCCCCGGTGGCTCAGTGGTAAAGAATCTGCCTACCAATGCAGGAGACACAAGTTCAATCCCTGACCCAGAAAGCTCCATTTAAAAAAAAGAAAAAAAGAATCACCATGTCCCTCTTCTTCAGTAGCAACTGTAAACACGTAACATGGTTGAAGTTGGAGAGGAGGCAAAGTGTGTGTGTTCTGCAGAAACCACAGGGATGAAGATGGAGATGGGAGTCGGGGGATGGTTTAACTCGGGTGAAACCTCCCAGAGAATAAGTTACGGGTCTTATCAACCAAGAAGCAGGGGTGGGAAAGAAGGTGACTGAGAATGTTCTGTACAAAGAAATCTGAGAAGCACATCTACCCCTGTTGCAAGGGCAGCCAGACACAGCCAACAACTTGAAAAAGAACCAAAGCTTGCAATGTGGTTCTGGATCATTGACATCAGAACACGATGATCATTCTGAGGTCTCTAGATCTCTCCCTCTTCACGAGTCTATTTCTGGTTTTGCTTGTCCTCACTCTAAATGATACGCAGTTCAGAAGAAGGGGGTTATGATTTCAAAAATGACCCCCACTTTCATCTTCTCTGTGGGAACAAGAGGGCTCAGTGAGCTGACATCTTCCAGTGTTCCATGCTGGTATTTATCCAAAGTTCAAAGGCAATTGCTTTGGGGGAGTAAATACAGACCCACAGATGCAAGCTAATTATGCAAATAGGGTCACTGCTGGATGGACAAGAGCTGCAGTCTGGTAAAGACTAAAGTGATGCCAGCCAAGACCTGGAGAGAAAGGCAAAACACATTTACAAAGGCCACTCTGTGTACCCTTGGTTAATGCTGTTAGAAACTGCTAGCGTGACCGACTGACTTGATGAAGGCCATCTGCAATGTCAGAGTTTGACTGCTGTAGGCCACACATGTCCTAGAGGCCAGAGCCATCCTAACATCTTTCCCATGAAAACAAGAACTCCTCCCTGGACCATCCGAGTGAATTGTGAAAACTATTTGCAGTCAGGAGACTCTCACAAATTAGCAAAAGCAAACTTGAATCAAAACATAAAGAGGCAGCAAAAACACCTGAAGGACCAAAGAGGAATTCAAATATCACCTTCAAAGGATCGTACCTGGATTCCCACCTCATTCTTGCCTGGTTCATTGGGAGATGTTTTTCTTCTCTGTCTAGAAGAGACCCAAAGGACCACACTCCCTGAGGAAGACATGGCAGTCACCACTCAAGAGTGATGGCAGCAGCTTCCATGACAAAGGACAGAGCGGTCAGACAGACAGACGGGATCATACTGTTTGGAAGGGAAGGCTTCTTTTAGATATCAGAACCACATTTCCAAATACTCCATCCTGCACATTCTATTTATAAATTGAATTCTTTTTTAAGCTTACATTCATTTTAGATGTTGGCAAATTTGATAGCTTGGACCTTCTTCATGGAGACCTCCAGTAAAGAACTAAATTTTAAAACATCAGTCAACAAGGATTTGGTGGTAGCTATTCTAGCTGTGTTCCCAGTCCACTGGAACTTAACAAGATATGGAGAAACAACAAAACATAATAGCTAGAGTGGTGGGTTTTGGAATCAGATTGTCTGGGGTTTGGTCCCAGCTTGTCACTTACTAGTTATGTTTCCTTTGGCAAATGACTAAAGCAACTTGGAAAAGCTACACCACCTCCCTAAACCTGCTTTTTCATCTATAAAATGGAAATCAGAACCTCCACCTCATTGGATTCTCAGCAGGATTAAACGAGATCCTGCATGTACAGCCCCGATTGTGGTATGCAGTACATCAAAGTATTCAATAAATGGTAGCTATTACCCATACATACATAGAGAGGCACAATTCAGAAATGGAGTATAAGAAAGAGCTAGTCTCGATCAAACAGAGAGATGTGCAAGACAGGAGTGATAAAAAAAGTGGGGTTTTTTGCTTTTATTTTTTTTAATATGAACCAATTTTTATTTTTATTGCTTCCCTGGTGGCTCAGACGGTAGTCTGCCTGCAATCAGGGAGACCAGGGTTCGATCCCTGGGTTGGAAAGGTCCCCTGAAGAAGCAAATGGCAATCCACTCCAGTATTCTTACCTGGAAAATCCCATGGACAGAGGAGCCTGGCAGGCTATAGTCCATGGGGTCACAAAGAGTCAGACACAGTTGAGCGAAATCACTTATTTAATTTATTACAACATTGCTTCTGTTCTGTGTTTTCAGTTTTTTGGCAACGAGGCATATGGGATCTTAGCTCCCCAACCAGGAATCGAACCCACACCCCCTGCATTGGAAGGTGAAATCTTAACCACTGGACCAGCAGGGAAGTCCCGCAAGGAGTGTTTTAGTTGTCAGGAGAGCTCCACTGAGCAGGAAGATATTCTGAAAGATGGTAGCATGGAGAATGGTTATTACATAGAGAGGAAACCACCTGGGTTTTAGAATCACATGTCCCTGGGCTCAGATCCTGGCCCCACTATTTTGTGGCTGTCTAATCTTGGACCAAGTTAACTAACCTCTCTGAGACTTTCTTTACTCATGTGAAGAGTGAAAACAATAATCAGCACTTCACAAAGTCATTGAGAAGATGAAGTGAGACAGACAGGCCAGGTGCTGGTGTGCAAAAGGGACCCTAGCAGTGAATTTTGCAGTTATGACAAAGGCGTGATGGCAAGATCAGGAGAAATGCTAGAATAAGAATAGATCCTTCTAGCTGCCATTCATTACATGTGTACTAAATGCCAGGTATTGGTCTAATCCCTTAGAGCAGGGGTCCCCAACTCCAGAATCTATCTAATGCCTGATGATCTGAGGTGGAGCTGATGTAATAATAGTGGAAATAAAAGTGAAAGTCACTCAGTCATGTCCGACTCTTTGTGACCCCATGGACTGGAATTCTCCAGGCCAGAATACTGGAATGGGTAGCCAGTTCCCTTTTCCAGGGGATCTTCCCAACCCAGGGATCGAACCCAGGTCTCCCACATTTCAGATGGATTCTTTCCAAGCTGAGCCACCAGGGAACCCAAGTAATAAAGGAAATGAAGTGCACAATAGATGTAATGCTCTTGAACCATCCCCAAACCATCCCCCTGCAGCTAAATCATGGAAAAATCATCTTCCACAAAACTGGTCCCTGGTGTCGAAAAAGGTTGGGGGCCACTGCCTTAGAGGATTGTTACGGGGAGGTTACAAACATAGTGAGTCAGGTGACCTGGATTCAAATCCAGACTCTCGTTTCTTCCCTGTATTACCACGGGGAAGTCATTTAATCTTCCCCACCTTTAGTCCCCTTGTTTGTACAATGCAGGGTCTAATTGTGCTTTCTTTGATGGTTTGGTAGGGATTAAATGAGATAAAGGGCGTGAAGTCACTAGCACAATGCCCAGCTCATAGAAAACACTGTGATGTTAGCTGTCATGACTATTTACATGCCTTTTCGCACTTAACCTTCACAACAATCCCATGAGTTGGGTGTTATTGTCCCCTATTTATAGATCAAACAGATCTGAGGCTCTGAGGATCAATCAGTTGTCTAAGGTCACAGAAAGGAAGCAGTGGGGCTGGCTCTGCAAGACGAGAAACTCTCAGCTTCTTTGTTCTCTTCACTTTTCAGACCAGCAGGTGAATGGTGCCAGGGTGGAGGCAATATGACAGTTATTTTTAAAAGCATCTCATGCCATAACCCTCATCAGTCCTTTGTCTTCTGGTTGTCCCTACAGCTTACCTCCCATCTGTTGAAGGTCTGAGGTTTAAGGCTGTCTATGACCCTGAAAGCAGCTAGTGAGCACCTTGGTGCGGCCCCTCTGGGGACTTGCGGCCTCACAAGGTTGAAAAGGTTTATGAAATGTCCATTCTGATTTGCAAACAGGTCTGCAACGGACATGCTTCCAGCTGGCTGGTGATTTTGATAACAACCCCTCCTCCTCGGTGCCAATTAACAGAAATTAAATGTCCCTGGCATACTTTGTAATTCAGGAAATGTATGTGCTGATTAGTTAAACCCCTGCTGGACATGCCATTATGACCAAGGGGCTCCAGGCCAACATCCTAGCTCTCACTCCATCTCCATTTAAAGTCACAGAATGTTTTCTTCCTGGGTAGAAATCAATGTCACCTCATTCACTTATTCATTCATCTTCATTCAACAAATATTGATTGAGCATCTACTGTGTGTGAGGTTTTGTTCCATACAGTTCCATACAGTTCACAACAGTGAACAAAGCAAAGCAAGTAATATTCCTGCCTTCATGAAAGGCAATAAATGGAAAATGATTAAACACACAGGATTATTTCTATATGACAGATGCTATGAAGGAAACAAACTGGTGGGACAATGACTGGGAGGTATGAGTGACATTAGGTAGAGTGGACAAGAAAGGTTTCTCCAAGGAGGCCAGATTTGAGCTGAGATTCGAAGACTGAGAAGAACTCAGACATGCACAGTAACGAGAGGAACAGGAACAAGTTCAAAGTGTCAAGGAAATTCATTCATTTATCAAACATTTTTGGTCATCAATCAATTATGTGTTGAATGAACAATTGGAGAATAAATGAATCCTCCCTTTTCCTGCCAAGAAGGATCTTCACAGGAAGAATAAACTTAAAGGAGATGCCACAAACTTAGAGGCATTTGCTTCCCTTTTCTCCAGCCCCATTTCATCCCTCAAACAAGGGGCTTGGATCAGGCATTAGCATTCCAGGATTGCAGGATCACAAAAACTCACCTTCCAAAGGGACTGGCCCTCGCAGCTCTTTAAAGCCGTGATTCTGCAGCATGCAAAAAGCAATCTCATTTTTCTAAGCGGTCAAATGGTTGTTTGGAATTATGTAGACAAGGCATGAAATGTCATCTGCTTTGTTATCGTTAGGATACGTTTATTGAATTCCCACGCCCACTTACTCATTCCGAGAATACTTACCAGTTGCCAGCCTCCCTCTCCCCTTCCCTCCCTCCCTTCTTCCCCCTTCCCATCCCCAGCTCCTTCACTCTCTTCCGCTCTCCTCTCTCTGGCATGGCAGTGAACAGCCCAGGCTATAGAATCAGAACACCCGTTGTACCTCAAATGTGACTCATTATGTCACTTTGGGTAAGTCATCTCACCTCTCTGAGTCTCAGTTTTCTCACCTATATAGTGAGAAGAATAATAGAGGCCACCTCATGACAATTATATAAAGTATAATAAATACTGAGCTATTGTTATCCTCATTTTGTTGATTAGGATATAAGATTTAATAACTCTATTTAGGTTTTTAAGGCAAAAGAAACTCTGGTAATGAGTGTGATCATGAGCCAATTTAATGATCTGTATCCACCTGTATGGTTTTCCGTTCTTTGAGATAATCAAGAAGCAGGATTTTAACACATAACCTTGAAGAGGTCTCTTAATTTATAGTAATACTTTTGAACCAATAATGAGAGACAGACACCCTGCCTTGTGCCAGACACTCTTTTATGTGCTTTACTTATATTGGCTGATTTTTTTAAATTTTCATCTTTTGTTTATTTTTAATTGGAAGATAATTACTCCACAATGTTGTGTTGGTTGCTGCTGTAAAACGGTGTGAATCAGCTGCGTGTACACATATGTCCCCCTGCCCTGAGCCTCCACCCCCCATCCCACCCCTCTAGGTCATCACAGAGCACAGAGCTGAGCTCCCCACTATAAAAGCAGCTCCCCATCAGCTGTCTATTTTACTCACAGTAGTGTACATGTCAATCCTACTCCCTCATTTCATCCCACCTTCTTTCCCCACTGTGTCCACAAGTCCATTCTCTACATCTGCATTTCTGTTTCTACCCTGAAAATAGGTTCATCAGCACCATTTTTCTAGAACAAGACAAGGGTGCCCACTCTTGCCACTATTATTCAACATAGTTCTGAAAGTCTTAGCCATGGCAATGAGAGAAGAAAAAGATGTATTGACTGATTTTAAAATCTCACCATAACCAGACAAAGTAAACACTATCACTGTGCCCATTTTACAGATAAGTAAACTAAGACCTAGAGAGATTAAATAGTTTCCATGGGGTCACACGGCTGGAACATGCTGGAGCTTGGGAATAAATCCAGGCAATTGGATTCTAGTGTTCACTGGAAGCTACTTGCCACATCATTTAAGATGAGACACCAAAGTTTTCCTGCAGACATCAGGGTTTTCTACTTCAAGTAGACCTGTCCCCTGATCACTTAATAAACAAAGAATCATCACCTGCCTAATCCTAAAACCCTGGCCTGTAGACACAGGACTGATATGAGCTGCTACCCAATAGAGCACAACGCCAGCCACAGGTAAATTCACACCTCCTGCCACTGATAGGATTTTGAGGTGTCTATTAAGATGTCAGTGGATCCTAGAGTTGAAGTTCTTTCTGCATCACTTAGCACAACCTGGAAGGTCAGATCCATGTGGCAGTCAGCCCTCCATTGGCAGTTATTTCCTATCACTACCCTGTCCCTCTGCTGACTCTCAGAAATGCTACATCACAGTAAAGGTACTTAGAGAGCTAACAAACCGCTACTACTCCCTTGAGATCGAGAAGCAGTTGACTCAAATCACTTTGCCTCCAGTCTCAGAGGGATATGCTCCCAGCTGCTGATGTCAGGCCTGATGTGCAGACCAAAGCAGTCATTTCTGGGCCCACTGGGATAGCTATGGGTTGACCCATCTCCAAAGGCAGGTGCCCAGCATCAGTGCCAGTACCCACTTAGGCAAAGGTAGAAGAAGCAGGATATGACTAACCCAGGCACTGTCCCTTTTAAGGACTAAAAGTTGTGAACTTACTTGGTGATCCAGTGGTTAAAACTCTGTGCTTCAAATGAAGGGGGCATGAGTTCGACCCCTGGTCAGAGAACTAAGATCCCATTTGCTGTATGGCTTGACCAAAAGAGATAATAATAAAAAATCTTTAAATAATAAATAAAAGTTGTGAACAGCAGGCTGAAACTCCTGCCCACGTTTGGGGATGGACAATGGAGACAGCATAACTCCAGATCCTGTGTAACTTATTATCCTGATGGGAGGAAGACTCTGTATTTATGCCTGCTTCTCCCACTGAATAGGAAGCAGCCCCAGTAAGCCCCCCACGGCTCTTACCTGCTGTTATGGTGAGTGAAGCACATCAACAAAGGAGTAAGTCCTGCAATTCACTGGGAGGCCCTGAGAGGGTATAGAAGCTCAGTGGTTAGCCTAGATGTGGCTGCCTGCTTGAAAGCTCAGCCTCCTTCAGTACACTCTGTGTAACAACAAATCATAGTTCAGCCTTTCAAGAGTTGGGAGTTCGAGTCAGACTCCCCAGATTGCTGTTTCCCATAAACTTTGCTTGCAAGATCCAACTGTCCCATGTCACCCTGAAAAGAGTGAGGCTGTGATCATCACTAAAGTTTCCCCAAGGAGAAAACTGGCCTGTTAAATCAGCAGGAGTCCTTGGATAGAAAAGAAATCAGACTCCAAAGGAAAGACCTTGGACAGGAAATGGAAAATTCCCTCTTCTACTTATTTCCTGTTTAACTGGGTTTTCGTGGAACTCACTTATGGACAAACCCCGAGCCTGGGTCTTTTAGAAAACAAGTCTTTCTCAATGTTCTGGGACCACTTTCCCATTACCCTCTTAGCTTTCTCCTGTCCCACTTCAGCATAGTCAGCTGGGACTTCATTTGCGTTCAGAAGGGCCAAGAGCCAAGCACTGGCAGCAAAGTCGTAGAGAGCAGCCAGCTCCTGTGATGCCCATCCAAACTGCCTGCCCTCACCTGGACAAGGGAAAGCTGGAAGTGTTGGCTGCACTTCCCCCGAATGTGCTCAGGAAGAAGAAGTCCCAAGGGACACACAGGGAGGGGAGGACACTGGCTACATGTGTGGGGGTGATAGGGATGCAAGCTGAGTTTGGAAATCAAAATACACTATTTCAGGCTTTGAAGACATTCTGAGGCCTTGTGAATTTTAAATTATTTCAAATAATTTCAGATATCTAGAAATGTTACTAAAAATGTACAAGGGATTCCTGTATACCCTTCATTACTAGGTTCCCTAGATATTAACATTTTCCCATGTGTGTTTTGACCCTCTCTCTTTTAAATATGTATATACATATATACAAATTAAATGTCAAATTAAAATTTAATATAAATTATATATATAAAATCTTTCTGAACCATTTGAGAACAAGCTAAAAATGTTCACTTTCCCCTAAAATATTTCAGTGTATATTTTCTAAAAACAGAGATGTTACCTAACAACAATATAATTCCAAAATCAAGATATTGACATTGATATGGCACTATTAACTAATCTACAGCTCTTATCCAATTATCCTATTCCTCTACAGAGAAGAAAGGTTTTAATGTCCTGTCTAGGATCCCATCCAGGACCACACATTTGTCTCTTTAGTTTCTTTTCATCTGGAACAGTTCCTTGAGTCATTGTCTGCTATGATTCTGGCATTTCAAAGAATATATGCCATTTATTTTACAGAATGTTTCTCAATTAGGGTTTGCCTGGCATTTCTTCAATAGATCCAGACTGTTCATTTTTGGCAGTAATGGATAATAACCCTTACAAGTAATCAAAGAGGAATCCTTGAGTCTATACTATATACATAGAGTAATGAGAGAGAAGGAAAAGCTCTTCCTGACAGTAGAGTCCCAGCTACAAAATATAGAAGGAATGATGAAATTTTTTTTAAATGACCATTTGGTAACCACTACACTAGCCACTGACTTGGGCAAGAGTCACCCATGGATATTAAAAGTAGTGGGTAAAACCCTGAAGAGCTCAGAGTATCTCCTCCAAAGATACTTATTAATCAAAAAGTGGAAAATAGCAACTTGATAGTGGAGAATGCTGGTAAACAACCACCTTAACCGAAAGATCGAAGTTAGCATCCACAGAAATGGGAAAGTAGAGAGTATGTGTCTCCTGATATGATGAGTGGACAACACTGTCTCTCTCTTGTGAAATGAAAAGACATATTCCTGCCCAAAAGACTTTAAAATGTTAAAGAACTGTAGTTGGAACCTGGCTGCATTTACACAAAATAGATTCTGAAATCCTTCTCACCTTCACAGATCCCACCTTGGAAACCTTCCTGGGAGGAGGAGTAATAATGGGATCCTGAAGAGACAAACTGTCTGCTTGGATGGAAACTCCTCAGTGCAGAGTTCTGGGCCATGTGATACTCCCTGGACATCAGGGACGGTACAGGAATACCGATAGACTGGCCTCCAAGACAGAAGGGGAACAGGAGAAAAAGTAAATCTGCCTTCCCTCAATATCAGTGGGTGGTGGGCCAGGCTGGAGGAAACATGAGCCATGTGACTTTACAGGTTACACCAGACCCTTGGCCCTCCTGTTTTTCTGTTCTGCTGCCAAAGCCAAATTTCCTCTTGCCAGTTTCTCACACCTTGGCACCTAACCGACAAATGAAAAGACCAGACACCGAGTGCCTCCCAGAGATGTGTCTGGCCTGTCGCTCCAGCTCGGATTGGAGCAGAGCCGGGGGCGGCATCACGTTCTCCTCTCAGGTGTTCAAGCCACAGAGGCCAGGGCTGCTTCACACTGTCCCCAGCCTTCACCCCCTCCCTTGACCCCACACGCTGCATCACTCCACCGGATCTGCATTCTTTCCCATTCCAATTCCATTCTGCCTTTTCACCCTGACACTTCCTGATCCAGAGGGGTTTTGTTAGAAGCCCCACAGCATTGGCTTTATTGGCCAAGAGGTGAGTGAGGAGGCAAGAGGCCAGTGAGACCACAGAAAGGCTGATGCCGCAATGACATCTTCTCACACGTGGGCTATGAGGGTGCCACCAGCTGTCAGTCATCTCTTTTCTCTCAACACCGTGACTAAACTTTGGTTCCATTTTCTCTGTTATGAATTCGGGTTTGGTTGGCTGCTCTTTAGCACTGGAAGCAATGAATATGGAGATGCTGCCTTCAGATTCTGGAATCTACTTGTTACAACCATGAAGCCCTACAGCTCACCTATAGATAGGTTTCAATGACTTCACTTTTCAGAGCAATCATAGAATGTCAGAGTTGGGAGGAATTTTAATTTTATAGATGATATACCAAAACATTAGGTATAGGAAAGCTGTCCACACAAAAGCAAGTTGTATAAACTGGATTGGAGAAAACAATACAACTTGTAATGCCCAGAAACCATTAGTTCACATTGGCTAATTATAAATGTGTCCTCAAGGCTCTCTCATTCAGATATGCTTCTTCTTAGACTGGCCTCTGCCTCTCACATTTAGAACAGCAAGAAACCACCACTCCCAATATTTACACATACTGTTTTTTTCATCTCTGGAATCTTTTCACGGCTTACAGTTTCATGGAGGGTTTCATGAAGATTTAGCTATTCCTTTGAAACTGGTTAGCCAGTAAAACAAATATTTTTTCCCCAAAGCACAAATTAAAGAACCTGATTTGTTCCCAGCCATATTCAGAAGCTTAAGAAAAGCTCCCCCATTCCTTAAAGTTTTCATCTCTGTACTGTCAGCTTCAGGATATAGATTTCAAATGGCTATGGGTCAAAAGTGGTGGAGGTGTGGGAAGGCAGATTCAGATGAATTTGAGTGATTAGAATGAGGTCAGGCCAGAAATGCACCTGAGAACAGTTTGCTAATCATTAGTTCTGAGTTTCATCTTCTAGAATTCTTGCTTCTTATATTGGGTCAGGGGAGAGGGTATTATTTAGGTGAAAAAGGAAGAAAGAGAAAACAGAAGAAGAGAAAATTTCACCTTTCCATGGAAATATCAGCAGAAAATCTATAGACTCTTGTGTCTCTGCTTGTTTTTTCAGTACAGTATTTTTTAATAGACCAAAAGAAAATTTTTATGAGGTAATATGTATGTGAATAATGTTTATAGAAGGGGTATTACATGTTAGTCATTATGGACAATTGTATAAATAAACCTTAGACATGTAAAATATATAAACATATAGAAATTATTTTATAGGGCCATGGACACTTTTCATATCTTTGTTCTAAAACATAGAGAGTTCCAGGGCTGGCAGCATATTTCTTTGTTAGTATATGCCACTGGAAACCCAAAAGGTGTGGTGGGATGTCATGTGTTTGTTTTCTGGTTTTGTAATTTATAATGATCTGAATGGATTACTTTGAAATGTCTGTTGTTTATGTGTGGGTGCTGTTTGCCCACAAGGAGTTATCAGAGAGCCTTTCCACATTCTATATCTTAGAAAATCAAAAGGAATTTTCTAGTGAGAAGAAAAATACATAGAAGAAGCCTCCACTGTTGAGTAACTCAGATTTGTACCACTGACAGTGTCTTGTAAGTCCGAGGAAATAGACAGCTTAAGATCAAGGTTGCTGTCTCTCACTTAAACACTGTATGTTGGATAACTTTTCTCCTGGGAAGGAAGCACAAATTTTTGTTACTTTCTTTCTTCACGGATTTGACAAGTTCTAGGGGCAACCAGAAGTCATGGCCCTTAAGCCACCTTGCTTCAGGACAACTCTCCACCGTCCATTTTCAAAGAACCATCCATGTATTAATTCTGTTTGATATGCCATGATTCACTGGCAGACTCAACGCTTTTAGAGCCCAGAGCCCACTTGTCTGGATTTGTGGCTCTAAAGAAGTGTGTTAAGTTTGCTCTACCACTCAGGCTGATCAGAAGAAGCAAAGGGAAAGTGGTGGGGGTGGAGGCGGGGCTCCCGTGTGGAGAGGTTCACTCACACCTCTAACCACCTCTGACCGCAGCCGAGAGAAGCCCTGGGTCAGTAGCCAGTGAATGATACGCCATCTACTCTTCACACATCGAGGGCTCATCATGTGAGAGTGGAGCGGTCACCCCAGTCTCCTTTGCCAAAATTTCATATTGTTCCCAGATATAAACTTGTGAAACGCAGTTATGTGTTTTCGCTCAAAACAATAAAAGAGGTTTATTTTTCACTTAATAGACTCATCCCTCAGGCCTGTTTTTTTTTTTTTTCAGTAGCTGACTTGGAGAGGGGAGTACTTTATCATGTATTAAATGTCAACACTGAGCCTTTTATTGTTCCCATAGGGCTTTGGCTGCTGGCAGCTTCCCTGGACATCCAGAAGCAGGGCTGGGAGGAGAGGAGTGACTTTGTCAGACAGGAATTGCCTATTTTCAGTGGGGATGACTGGGGGGCAGAGTGAGTGACACTTCCTTTCCACGCTCACCAGGCTGAGTTCACCTCCCTAGAACAAATGCTGGTTTGTCAAACCACAAGGGGCCAAGACAGCCTCTTGGCCAGAAACATTCTCTGCTTGCTTAGTCCACACCCTCAAGAGTCTGACTGCCTGTCACCAGCTAGCTGTGTGGCCTTGGGCAAGTTACTTAACCTCTCTGTGGTTCAAGTTCTTATCTGGAAAATGGAACTATAATAGCACTTTCCTGACGAATATTAAGGATTAAATGTCTTAAAATATGTAGAGTTCTGAAACAGTGCCTGGCACCTACAAGCACTCAATTCATGTTTTACCACCTTCACAATATTTGCCCTATCCACCAACCATTTATATTATCATTTACTTAATGTTCTTCTTCTAATTAACTTAATTTTAATCTAAAACTTGATAGAAAACTTTATATCCCAACTGTAAATGGAAGAGTATATCATGTACTATGAATATAAGGTAATAGTAAATAGTAATAGTAGGTAATATTTACCAAGTCCTTGCTCCTTTCTGAACATTGAGCTAAGTGTCTTGACTTGTTAAAATCCTCACAACCCTGTGAAGTCAGCACTGTCATTTTACAGAGGAAGACACTGAGGTACTGACAGATTCACAAATTTGCCTGTAGTTACACAATTAGTAAGTGAAGGAGGCAGTTCAGCTTCAGACCCAGGGTCCTCAGCACTGCTCTATGCTGCCACGCTAACAAAAACAAGAGTATTCTATTCACGTGGTAGATGGTGGGTGAATTAGTTTCCTACAGCTGCTGTAACAAAGAACCACAAACTGGATGGCTTAGAACAACGTAAATTTATCCCCTCACAGTTCTGGAGGCTGGAAGTCCAAAATCAAGATGTTGGCTGGGCAGTGCTCCCTCTGAAACCTCTAGGAGAAGATATTCCCTTGCGTCTCCCAGCTGATGCTAAAGCTGAAGCTCCAATACTTTGGCCACCTGATGTGAAGAGCTGACTGATTGGAAAAGACCCTGATGCTGGAAAAGATTGAGGACAGGAGGAGAAGGGGGCAACAGATGGTGAGATGGTTGGATGGCATCACCAACTCGATGGACATGCATTTGAGCAAACTCCATGAGATAGTGAAGGACAGGGAAGCCTGGTGTGCTGCAGTCCATGGGGTGGCAAAGAGCTGGACACAACTTAGCAACTGAACAACAATTCCTACCTTCAGGTACCCCCAGGCACTCTGTGGTTTGTGGTAGCACCACTCCAGTCTCTGCCTCCATCTTCACACAGCTGTCTTCTCTCTGTGTGTCTCTACCTCTGTGTCTCGTCTCTTCTTGTAAGGACAATAGCCATATTGGGTTAGGGCCCACCCTACTAACTCATCTTAATTACATTTGCAAGACTATTTCCAAATGAGGGCACATTCACACATACCAGGAGTTAGGACTTAAACATATCTTTGGCAGAAAGGGGTTGGGGGAGGGGCACAATTCAACAGCTGCCCACCTAAGGCTTTGAGTCTGGGGCTAAAGATTTATAAGTACTGGAGAGTTGTTCAAAGTCAGCAACAAGCTGAGGCTGTCTCCTTTATGCAGTCAGGACTGAAGGAGTCAGGACAAAGGAAGGACAGTGCTCCTGTATTACAGTGGTGTTTAGGGCCCAGTCCAGGTCTTATGTGATTCACTTCGCTGTACGCCTGAAACTAACACAGCATTGTAAATCAACCATACTCCAATAAAAATTTAAAAGTAATAAGATAAAACAAAAGTTAAATTAACCATCTTCTGCCCCATCATTGATACTTTGGGAAAAGAGGCTTAGCATAAGAAAGCCATTTAACAATTCTTCCAGCTTCCCAGACATCCCTTGTGAAAGGGGAAGATGGGGGGTGAAATTCAACCTTCCAAACTCCAGACAGGGTGTGGAGGGCACAAAGCTTACCTCTCTAACCTGCCTAACATGGCTGAGCTGGGACAGCAACTTCAGACAAGTAAGTGTCTTCATCAGGGGGTATGTGTGAAGAAAGGACAACAGTAAACACAGTAGTGGGAAGCCGTTTATTTTCGTACTACTTCAGTGAAAACTTAAGAACAATCTCTCCACAAGAGGGATTTAAGAGGAGGGTGTGGGCAAGTGAGGAAGGAGTTTTCTTGCTCTATCAAATAAAAGTTTCTTTGGTTGAAGGGGCCGTATAGATTTCATAGAGTTGGGAGGTCCTCACCTTGAGCTCCCGGGCCACCTGGCAGATGGAGCAAGGCCAGCAGCAGTATACTGCCAGCCAGTCCTCACACAGGGTGCCCTAGGGGAGAAACCGCGTGTGTTCTGGGGCCGTCACACAGGCTCAGCTCCGCTACTGGAGACCTCCACAGTACTACCTCGCGGCCCATCCCGTCCACTGCTCCCAAGATCCACCACCACCCTGAAGTCATTGCCCACGGACACGAACCCCCCGGGGTTACAGGTGCCAAACACCTCGACTGCTAATCAAGCCTTGCAATTCAGAGACCAGCCCTCAGGGCTTCATACTTGAGAAACACTGTCTAACTGACAGAAAATCCTCTGTCAACATCTCTTTTTTCTCTTAGAACTTAATATTTATAATTAATTATTTTCTTTACTTATTTGGAGTAATAAGTATATATGATCCAAAATTCCCACAGTAAGAAGGGAGAGGAAGTAAAAAGTAAATCCCCCTGGTCACCCAGTTACCTGTCAGGAGACAACCATTGTGGGCAGTTCTTATATAGACTTCCAGATAAATTCTAAGTCTAGGCATACAGATATATACAGATGCGTACACATTACATTTTAAATATATATATATATATTCTTTTGCTAAATATACATCTTAGGGATCATTTCATAAGAATAGATAAAAAGATGCCTTTTTATCTGTCCACATCTGAGTAGGTATGACTTGTCTGTCCTCAGTCTCTCCTTGTACCTCAGTCTCAACCACGCTAGAAATTGTCTGGTTCTTTGAAGTGCCCTCAGGGAATCCCCTAAGTGAATTCTGTGTATGCCAGAGAGTCTCCGTTTTAAGTGAGATCATCCCAGGTTTATCCTTCAAATTTGGTTCATGTCTACCTGTCATTATTGGAAAGATTAAGGGCAGGAGGAGGACACGACAGGATGCGATGGCTGGATGGCATCACCAATGCAATGGACATGAACTTGGGCACACTTTGGGAGATGGTGAGGATCAGGGAGGCCTGGCAAGCTGCAGTCCATGGGGTCACAAAGAGTCGGACACAACTGGGCAGCTAAACAACAACAACTGTCTTCTCTTGATGTAATAAGAGAGAAACAGAAGTGGCTCATTGGCCAACAATCTGGTCTCCCTTAGAAATACCCTCCAAAATGTGGCATTTTGGTTTAATATACATCCTAGTAACAAGTGAAATCAGAAATTTCTTCCCTTTCCTTTCCCAAAGCCTTCCACTATGTATGGTGTTTTTAATATCCTCACACACACCTCATTTATAAAAATAATCACAGGTTTGAAAGGCATCCATCCAGGTTCTCATATACATACACATCCAAACACACTTACCCATATTTTATGTCTCTCTCTGGTGCCAATTCTCAGTGCAAAGGTGGACCCAGGTAACAATGGCCAACAAAAACACTCTCCATAATGCCTGGCGATGTCACACTCAAGACACATGGGACAAAAGAGACCACAGAAACCTGTCAATAATCACATAAAAGCAAGTCAAGGTTCTCAGAGGTGCTTGGAGCCACTTCACATCTCAAAGAGCATTTACAACCCTATGCCATCAATTTAATGCTGCTTTGTCTCCCTACAATCAGGGATTGAAGATGAATAACCAATTCTCAAAACTCAGTGTATGAAAATTGCCATAACTGAGCCACATCAAAATTGTCTTCTTTTGTTAAACACTGGTGAAGCTGAATCTGCTACAATTCTGTTAACATTCACTACAGTAATTGTTTTTACTGTCAAGAGAAAAGCATTAAATAATTTTTATAGTTGAAACATGTGTTGCTTCTATTATGTTCATCTATCTAATTTCAATATTTAAAATAGACACAGTATATAATACTTTTGAATAGCAGGTGTCTTTTTTATATATGTGATTGAATGCTCTTTTATGATACACTGATTCTGCCTGCTATTCTTATCAGGACTTTACTCTATTTCTCAGGCCTGAAGGTTTCTCTAATGTTTGCAGTTTCATGGAGTCACTGACACCTACCAGTTTTAATCTGTAAACTAGCAGAGGCTTGGTTCCTCAAACATGTACTGGAAACAGTTGATCATTTATTCATTCATTCATCTTTAACTTACTGATACCATTCCCTACACATCCTGCATGAACCATTAACACAGAGGTTCTGTTTTAAATACATTTTGAGGTCATGGACACTTTTGAGTACATGGTGATAGCTATGAACTTTTAAGGGAAAAGAAAAATACATGCACACAGAAATGCAAAATTGTGCATTCAGTTTCACAGGGTTCAAGGATCCATTGAAAGCTATCATTGGGCCGCAGGTTATAAACCCCTGGTAAATGATTAAGATGTTAACATCATTGCAAAAGATGACAACATTGATGAATACAAGTAATCTGAACTGTGAAAGAACAACAAAAAAAATTAACCATAACCTTTAAAAATGTATTCAGTAAATACATAATTGAGGCGTAATTTATATACAAGAAAATCCACAGATCATAAACATTGAGTTGGATGAGTTGTGACAATCACATTCACCAAAGTACCCAAACGTGTAGAACACTCACCCCAGAGAGCTCCTTTGTGCCCCTTCCTGGATGATCCCAGTCCTCCCACCCCACTCCAGACGTGATCACTATTCTGAGTTCTATTACCATTGAGGGGTTTTACCTCTTTGAGAACTTCATATAAGTGGATCATGTTTAGTTTCATAACTGTCTATTGGTCAACCTCATGTTTCTTGAGATTCATCAGTGTTGTTATAGGCATCTATACTTTGTTCTTTTTATTGTTGAGTAGTAATTCCAATGTATAAATGTGCTATAAATCATATATCCATTTTCTAACTGATAATTCCATTTTCAACCTGCCTGACTTCAGGCTTTACTACAAAACTACAGTTATCAAGACAGTATGGTACTGGCACAAAGACAGAAATATAGATCAATGGAACAAAATAGAAAGCTCAGAGATAAATCCACGCACCTATGGACACCTTATCTTTGACAAAAGAGGCAAGAATATACAATGGAGAAAAGACAACCTCTTTAATAAGTAGTGCTGGGAAAACTGGTCAACCACTTGTAAAAGAATGAAACTAGAACACTTTCTAACACCATACACAAAAATAAATTCAAAATGGATTAAAGATCTAAACCTAAGACTAGAAACTATAAAACTCCTAGAGGAAAACATAGGCAAAACACTCTGACATAAATCACAGCAGGATCCTCTATGACCCACCTCCAAGAGCAATGGGAATAAAAGCAAAAATTAACAAATGGGACCTAATTAAACTTAAAAGCTTTTGCACAATGAAGGAAACTATAAGCAAGGTAAAAAGACAGCCTTAAGAATGGGAGAAAATAATAGCAAATGAAGCAATGGACAAAGAATTAATCTAAAAAATATACAAGCAACTCCTACAGCTCAATTCCAGAGAAATGAAAAACCCAATCAAAAAATGGGCCAAAGAACTAAACAGACATTTCACCAAAGAAGACATACAAGAGAAAAAAAAAGACATACAGATAGCTAACAAACACATGAAAAGATGCTCAACATCACTCATTATCAGAGAAATGCAAATCAAAATCACAATGAGGTACCATCTCATGCGGTCAGAATGGCTGCTATCCAAAAATCTACAAACAATAAATGCTGGAGAAGATGTGGAGAAAAGGGAACCCTCTTACACTGTTGGTGGGAATGCAAACTAAAGCCACTATGGAGAACAGTGTGGAATTCCTTAAAAAAAGTTTAAATAGAACTGCCATGTGACCCAGCAATCCCACTGCTGGGCATACACCAAGGAATCCAGAATTGAAAGAGACACGTGTACCCCAATGTTCATCACAGCACTGTTTATAATAGCCAAGACATGGAAGCAACCTAGATGTCCATCGACAGACCTGTGCTACATATACACAATGGAATATTATTCAGCCATTAAAAAGAACACATTTGAATCAGTTCTAATGAGGTAGATGAAACTGGAGCCTATTATACAAAGTGAAGTAAGCCAGAAAGAAAAACACCAATATAGTATACTAATGTATATATATGGAATTTAGAAAGATGGTAACAATAACTCTATATGTGAGGCAGCAAAAGAGACATAGATGTATAGAACAGTCTTTTGGACTCTGGGAGAAGGCAAGGGTGGGGTGATCTGAGAGCATAGCATAAAACATATATCGTCATATGTGAAATAGATCATCAGTCCAGGTTTGATGCATGAGACAGGATGCTCGGGCTGGTGCACTGGGATGACCCAGAGGGATGGGATGGGGAGGAAGATGGGAGGGGGGTTCAGGATGGGGAACACATGTACACCCATGGCTGATTCATGTCAATGTATGGCAAAAACCACTACAATATTGTAAAGTAATTAGCCTCCAATTAAAATAAACAAATTTTTAAAGAAGAAGAAGAACACCCTAAGACCAGTCTCTGACTCCTCATCCCTCCCTCCCTCTTCAACAGTCAGGAATACAGAGTCCCACTCCCAGTTTCAGTAACAAAGAAGCAGAAATCTAGGAATGCTGTTTTATCTTAGAACCTCCAGGTTATGTGCCTGAATTCTGGACTTCTTCCATTTCATGTAAGGGGTGAGGGAGCACATGTGCACAAAGGGCAAGGCGCTGGAGTGGGAGGAGGACAAGGAGCAGCCTACCTTCCAGGAACAGAAGGTCTATTTCCTCTCTTTCATCAAGAATCTTGAGATAATCTCTAGCTTATGTATTGCAGTCATCACTTGGCCCAAAGCAAACACTAAATTCAGCCTTGATTAAGTCTAGGATGTTTCATCCCACATTTAAAAAATCATTACTCCTAGCGAGATCAGCAGGCCCCACACAGCACTGACAACTGGTATGAACAGGTCAGATGATAGCAAGTGGCCCATGAACTTAATGTGAGTTCAGAGTGGTAATATGGTATGTAGCCCTGATTTAGGGAACTTTGAAATCATGGTACATAGAAGTCAACCAAAACTCATTTTATGCATGAATTACAAAATACAGTAGTGTGTATCTCTGCAAATAAAAAATTAATCAAAGTTTCATAATTATAAAGCTGGCAAGCTAAATGAGTAATAAATTGTGTTTATACAATTGCCTGCACCGTACCACTTTAATTGACAAAGAAATGTCCACCATCCCTCAAAAGCCTTTTGTAAAGATGTTGTTTTGTGCACTGGAATTCTTGTACCTTATTTTTATGACTCATATGTCTTTTTAAATAACACATGCTGTTAATTTTATTTTTAAGCCTTCCCATTGTATAGCCACGTTATCTTAGTGTTCGTTATGAGGCAGTAACAGATACTGAGGAAACACACCCAAAATTCAATTACCTTGGGACAGAAGCCAGATACAATAAAAACAAAGCACTATAAAAGCCAAAGTTTTATTACATAATAGCTGGTAATTATACAGATTTTACCATGTGCCAAGCCCTGCTAAAAGTACTTTGCATCTATTAACTCACAATTCTTACAACAATCCTATAAAATTTACTCTTACTAGGCCCATTTTACAGATGAGCAATCTAAAGCCCAGAGGATTTAAGCTATTTGCCCAAGTTCATACATTTATTAGGAAGGCGCAGAGGCCACGTTTGAACTCAAATAAGTCTGACTCCAAAGTCTCAACAACTACACATATCACATATGCCATATGTTCTCACGTTTTATATATTTATCTAGTAAACAACTGTGGGGTTGTGTGTTCCAAGACAGTGCCCTCACTACCACCACTTGGTATTTATTTCTGTAGGACAGGCTGAAATTATGCAGCTTCTTTAGGAAATGAAAGATCCTTGCTCAGGGCAGGATGATGGAATCCTTTGTCTGAAGGAGACTCTCGGAGGAAATTCTGCTACCTGTATCACAGACCAAGGTTTAGTATCCAGAATATATAGAAAACCTACAAATCAATGTATAAAGGACTAAACAAAAGAAGAAAATGAACATAAGACACAAATAGGTAATTCACTAAACAAGAAACACAAATGGCCAATAACAAACATGAAAAATTGTTCAACATTATTAGTAATCAGGGAATTGCATATTGACAATCAGAAACCATTTACTACCAATAAGAATGCCGAATTTTTCTTAATTTTTCAATATCAAATGTTGTGGGACACCATAGAGAAATAGGTACTCCCCAGACAGATGGGAGTGGAAATTGGCACAGTCACTTTCAAAAGCAACTTGGCTGAATCAAGTAAAGTTTTTAAATACTCTGGGATCCAGTAATTCCACATATAAGAGTAATGCTTACACATGCACACAAAGAGACAGGTACAAGGATATCCAGTGCTGCATTATTTGTGACTTAAAATTTAAAACAAGTGTACATTGATAGATGAAAGCATAAATAAACCATGATGGTGTAAATCATACTAGGGGATGATTAAGAATGCAGTAAAAGATAAATTAAGTAACAACAGGGATAAATCTCTAAGATATATTTTGAGTTAAAAAAAATCAAACTGCATAATAATATTATAGCATAATACCATTTATGCTTTGTTTAAAGAGCTACAAAGCAGTAGTATATATTACTAATAGATACATATGTAAATGAAAAAGAGTGACATGGTTCTGTTTTCTGTAATGTTCCATTTTTAAATAAAATAAGCATATTCATGTGTTATTTGTATATGCAAGTATATATGTGTATATATATACAAACACACACACATATATATTCCAATGCTGCTGCTGCTAAGTCACTTCAGTCGTGTCCGACTCTGTGCGACTCCATAGACGGCAGCCCACCAGGCTCCACCGTCCCTGGGATTCTCCAGGCAAGAACACTGGAGTGGGTTGCCATTGCCTTCTCCTATATATTCCAATGAAGTGAAGTGAAATGAAGTCGCTTAGTCATGTCCAACTCTTTGCAACCCCATGGACTGTAGCCCACCACACTCCTCCATCCATGGGATTTTCCAGGCAAGAGTACTGGAGCGGGTTGCCACATACATATAAATATAGATATGTATATTTTTTTTCTTTGTAAAAGAAACTCAGGGTCAAGAAAGATCCAAGCCATAAATTCAGCCTCTTCCTCTTACACTCAAAGGCCTGGTGGTTATGTCAGCTTCCACAGCCTAAATATTCCTGGCCTGTTCTCTGACATGAACTCCACCCTCAAGCATGGAATGTGGCTCACTATTCATCCCTCTAACTCACAGGGGGAGTCAAGATAAAAAGGAACCACACAGAACCATGTGGAGCCCCAGAGAGCAGAAGCAGGAAAGGTGGGTGGAAACTGCAGCGAGGCACATTTCAGATCAGTTATCACAAAAAGGCAGAATCACCTAACAAAAAAAGATTCTTAAAAAAGGAGTAGAGCGTGCTCATACACTGAGGTGGGTGGGAGTGTAAATTAGTACAACTTCTAAATGGAGAGCTGTTTGGCAACTTCGGTCGAGATGTAAAATGGGACATGCTATCTGACCAGCAGGTCAGCAATTACTATCTCCTCAGCAATTACCCAACAGATCAACGGACACACGTACCAAATGGCACCTACACGAATACACTCACAGGGCACTGGTTTGAACAGCAAAACATCTGGAAACCACAAAAAGGTCTGCTTATAAGCATTTGTGGATAAATGAATTATGGTACATTCATACAATGCAATCTATGCAGCCATTTAAAATATTAGCTCCAGAAGAGCTGATAAGGTCTGATCACCTATGTTGTTAAATTAAAACAAAATAAAGATGCAGAATTGTGTGTTTATAATTCCATTATTTGCATCAATTATATATACCACATATACTGAAAAAATCTGGAAGGATACTGAAATATTAACAATGTTTATCTCTGATGGCAGGATTTATAGGGTACAGCTTTCTTCTTTTATAATCTTTTATACTTTTCTTTATTCCCATGATTATATGATACTTTTCTAATAAAAAAATTAATCTATCTTCATTAAAATGGTTTATATCTTTACAGACTACACTGGGACTCAGGCGAGAGTGATGGGCTCTGGGGAGAACTGGGAAGCACGGGAGAACAGGGATGAACTTCCTGTTCTTCATATACTAAAGGGACAGGTACTTTTGAATTTTGTACCATGTGCCTGGTAATCTATTCAAAATCATTTTTTTAAAGCACTGAGCTGGCTCCAAGGGAGAGGAGCCCCCCTCCCCAGAAATGTTCAGAAAGCCAAGGCTGTCAGGTCCTTGCCACGCCTCCTGTAGGAAGAACTTAGACAAGCTGCTGAGGGCCCAGACCAGGTGACCTCAATATCCCTCCTGACTCTGTATGATTGTTTCAGTGAAGTGCAGGAAAGAAGGAAGCAAGTGAGAATACAGGTTAAAATTCATTCACTGATGTGTCTGTCATTCAGGAAATATTCATAAGCGCCTCCTGTTAGTCAGATCTCTGCTGGGCAAGACCAGTGAGCACGACCAGTTGTCACTGCTTGCAGATGGTATGCAGTGTACCCAAAACACAGTTCAGGGATGTGACTCCCAGCCTGGGGCCTTTTCATGTCTCTTCCTCTTCCAGAAAACCAAAGAGAAATTCCTGGCCTGCTTCCCCCTCCTCACCTTGGGCATCTGATGATTCCTCGTCCACACAAAGCTCTTTGTTACCTGACACTTGTGGTGCCTCCAAAGGAAAGGTGGTTTTAGTGGCTGGCTGTTTCCCATCTTTCAGGAATCAACTTAAGTCAGTTCCCCAGAGATGCCATCCTTTACTTACCCCCTATAATTTCCTTTCAGAACACCCTGTTTATTTCCTCCATGGCATTTAGCACCACTGCAATTATTTTGTCTATTTGCTTATTGCCTATCTCGTCTCAGAAACCATCTCTGTCTTATTCACTATTATGTCTGCAACACCTATCACATGACTATACATAGGTAAATACTGGCTGAATTATAAACCCAGGTTGATTACACCTTCCATGTCAACCTCCTCTGAGACAACATCACAAACATCCCCAGCTGGAACGGCCAGCCTTTCACCCATGAAGCCATTTCGCAGCCACTTATTTCATCTTGGCTTCATCTTCTCATCTGAGCTTTCAGAAGCCGCATCTTCAAAGGACATAGAAGCACCTATTTCTAATCCCTGTGCAGTGTGAATTCAGATGAAAAAGCTGAGGTGGGAAGAGGGAGGCAGTTTAAAAAGTAGAACCGCAATTAAATGAAGAATCAAAATGTCAAAAATAAATGGAAATCATCACTGCTCATAATGTACCCTTTGCTTAATGGATGACAAATTGTAGCAGTCATTCTCAACATTTAATGCAAAAAACGGTTTCCAGGATGGGAACCTGATGTGAAACAAAGTCATGGAAAGAAGATCTCCCTTTTGTTTCCAAGTTTGCCACAACTACTGTCACAGTGATTTGCTTGAAATAAAATTTTGTGGTTGAAGTAGACCTTTTAAACAAAGAAGGAAAAAAATCCACCACTCATGGCACTAGTGCTCCAGCTGCGTCCTGGGAACTGTGGAGCAGACAACCAGTGTACAAGGTCATACTGCCTTTAAATTTTCTGGTGAGACAATGAGCTTGGAGACTCTATGAGCAGTCACGAAGCAGAGGCCCATCCAGGGAAGATCAGTTAGGACACAGAACATTCGCCATCACCTGGTACTATAATATCCATGGCCTCTCCTGTGCAGGTCACATCCAACTGTAAAGAATACTGTATTCTTCACATGTCCTTCCTTCCTCCCTGGCCCCTAGAATGGGCTCTCAAGTGGACAAGCAGGGACCCAGAAGACCCAGTGTGCAGGGTTTAAGGCGGAGGGGGTGGGGAACCGTCCTTTCTTCAATCAACTTTTTTTAAGTACTCTTGGAATTAGGCAGCAGCTAGTCTAAGTCTCCTGATTCTACTCTGTGCTCTCAACATGCTGGAAGATAAAAATTTATAATAACAATATTAATACCTGAGATTACTAAGGTCATCACTGTGTATTATTGCAGTGGGGAGGGGGGTGTTCCTGGTAACACACCCCAGTAGTGAATTTAGGAAAATACCCCTTCACTATGGCCAGCCATAGTGGTAGAACTGTCACTCAAAATGCCCTGGGCTGGTCAAGCAGCAGGCATGACTTAGGCTAGGCAAAACGGGCTCCATTGCTGACAGAGCAATTCCCAGACAGGAAAGCATAAGGATTAAAATGTTTGGAGTTGACCAGTTTGTCAACTATCTCCTGATAATGCATCTTGTCCCTTGTAAGCGCAGGTTTTTGTTTTATTTCCTGATTTTGTGAACTGCCCCCCATAGCCGCCTAATGAAATTCAGTGTTTGCTTTGGTATTAATTTCCTAGGGCTGCCATAACAAAATATCGCAGACTGGACATCTCAAAACAATAGAAAGTGTTCTCTCACTGGAGAATTCTGGAGGCTAGAAGTCTGAAGTCAATGTGTTGGCAGAGTTGGTCCTCTGGAAGCTCTAGGGGAAAGTCTTTTCCATTCTTGTCTCCAAACTTTTGGTGGTTTCTGGCAATCCTTGACAGTCTCTGGCTTATAGATGCATTATTTAATCTGTGCCTGTCTTCACATGGCAATCTTTGCTGTTTGTCTGTCCAAATTTCCTTAAGAATACCAGTCATTGGATTAGAGCCCACCCTAATCTAGCATAACCTCTTATTAACTTGACAACAATGCAAGACTGTTTCTAAATAAGGCCACATGCAGAGCCTATAGGTGGACAGGAATTTTGATCCAGTTATGTTCCAGACCAGTGTTCTTGAGTGGGTTCTATGCCTTATCTGTTTTAACCTTGACAATCTTTAAGGTGGGCACCTTTATTTACCTTCATTTTAGAGGTGAAAAAATGAAAACTCTGAGAATTTGTTCAAGGTCAAATTGCCAGTAAGAGGCAGAGTTAAGATTAAGTTAAGAGTTAAGATTAAAGCGAGGACTATACCCAACACAAATATGTTCTCTTAGCCACTACACTATATATCAAGCTTTGCTCTACTTGGAAATACATTGATACCCCAACTCCCAATCACCAGCTACAAGCTATGAAAGGAAAATCGTCCAGTTCCCAAACTGGGGTAAGGTCTCTGTATCTCCCTATGGTTATTCTGCCTTCTCTGTACTACAATAGTGGGTAACAACCAAGGTCAGAGAGTGTGGACAAGAACCAGGAAGAACCCTGAGAGAATCAGAGAACAGTTGCCATAATTGTCTGGTCAGGAGTTCACATGGGTAGCAATGGCAGGAAGAAATCTGCCTGGCTCTGGGTCAGATGGTCAAAGGGACAGCGACAGAAGCTATGGTTTAGCGCTGGGAGGTCTCCTGTCTGTGAGGCCCAGGCAAACAATGAAGGCTCAGGCTTGGATGATCAGAACACCAAAAATGGTTTAGAGCTTTTGACTCAGCAAGACCCAGCTGAATAAGCTTTGGATTGGATGATGGCTCAGAGGCCTCTGGTTGATCCATCCTGTGAGGCTTTAGGACAAATTCAGATCTTGCCAGAGCCTCTACAGGATGGGAAGCCATATTCTTTGAAAATATTCAAGTCTATTGAATTTAAGAGACTAGCCCTCATCCATCAGAAAGGAAACCACCCCCAAGCAAAAAGGAGATTCTGTGACCAAGTTACTCCTTAGGGCAAGAGCATCAGGTCCTGGAAAAGGATACTGACAGGTGGTACCAGAGACCAGTCAGAAAGTCCTAAGGTAAAAATAGAATCCATGTGCTTTGAACTTTAACCCAGGAGAAAATCATGCAGTAGAGTATTGTGGGTACTTCACAGCTAAACTAACATCTGAAAAGATTTCAGTCAACAAAGGGAGCTTCTTTTTATGATTGGTCTTACTGTTATAAGAGTAATACACTTTCCTCACACAGAAATACTAGAAATAAGCAAAAAGAAAAATTATTCATTATCATACCATCTGGAGACAACTTCTGTAAGCATTTGTATTTGTATCCTTCCAGATAATTCTCTAAATATCCTCCCTCAAATAATATCTAATGTGTGTGGTTTTACAATCTGATTCTTTAACTTAAAAATGTATCCCAAAATCTTTCCATCTCAGTAAGTATCATTCTATGATACTTATGACTTTTCAAGGCTGTATAATAATTCATGGTATGGAAGCCCCCATTGAATCCTTAGTTTGTTCTAGATTGTTGCTACAATAACCAGTGCTGCCAATTTTAATGACGCTGCTAAAACCTTGCATATGATTTGTTTCCTTAGACTAAATGGCTAAAAATGTAATTACTAGGTCAAAGGCTACATCACACTTGAGGTCGTTTTTACAGGTATTATGAGCCATTCACCAAGAAACCTGTAATAATTTATGTTCCATCAGCTGCAGACAAGGGAGCCCATTTTGTGCATCTTTGTTTACAGTGGATTTTGTCATTTAAAAAAAAATTTAAGTCACCACTTACTCTTTCAAAACATCCACATAACTGAAAACAAAATTCTTCCTGCCAAGGAGTATATTGGAGTCACTAGAATATTAGTTCAACTAGTCTGAAACCATTTAATTTCTGTCCTTGCACCTGATGTAGTTTTTCTACCCACTGGTGTCTCAGGAAAGAAAATAGTAAAGAACTTAAAGGAAGAGAAAAAACATACAGATCCTCTTATCTCTGCAGACACTGAAGAGGCCGGTGCTCCAGTCCCCACCAGTCCGGACAATGGCTGTGATTGCCGTCCTGCCGCTGGCTCCCCAGACAGGCTGCTTCACCACAGCCTGGGCTGGTGCACGGCTCCTAGAGAGTCAAGGATGGTGATTAACTTGGAAACAAAGAAGACGATTCAGAAAGATAATCCTCAAGCCAGGACAGAGTGATAGAGAGACAAAGACCCAATGATGCCCAGTGGCTGTTGTTCCAGAGCCCAAGCTGACCTTACCACCTCCCTCCCTCCTCCTCCGTCACACCACCTCTTCCGAGTTTTTCCCCCATAGATGCCCAAGCTGGTTTTAGAAAAGGCAGAGGAACCAGAGATCATATTGCCAACATCCACTGGATCAACAAAAAAGCAAGAGAGTTCCAGAAAAACATCTATTTCTGCTTTATTGGCTATGCCAAAGCCTTTGACTGTGTGGATCACAATAAACTGTGGAAAATTCTGAAAGAGATGGGAATACCAGACCACCTGGCCTGCCTCTTGAGAAACCTATATGCAGGTCAGGAAGCAACAGTTAGAACTGGACATAGAACAACAGACTGGTTCCAAATAGGAAAAGGAGTACGTCAAAGCTGTATATTGTCACCCTGCTTATTTAACTTATCTGCAGAGTACATCATGAGAAATGCTGGGTTGGAAGAAACACAGGCTGGAATCAAGATTGCCGGGAGAGATATCAATAACCTCAGATATGTAGATGACACCACCCTTATGGCAGAAAGTGAAGAGGAACTAAAAAGCCTCTTGATGAAAGTTAAAGAGGAGAGTGAAAAAGTTGGCTTAAAGCTCAACATTCAGAAAACTAAGATCACGGCATCTTGTTCCATCAATTCATGGCAAATAGATGGGAAAACAGTAGAAACAGTGTCAGACTTTATTTTTTGGGGCTCCAAAATCACTGCAGATGGTGACTGCAGCCATGAAATTAAAAGACACTCCTTGGAAGGAAAGTTATGACCAACCTAGGCTGCATATTAAAAAGCAGAGATATTACTTTGCCAACAAAGGTCCATCTAGTTAAGACTGTGGTTTCTCCAGTGGTCATGTATGGATGTGAGAGTTGGACTGTGAAGAAAGCTGAGGGCCAAAAAATGGATGCTTTTGAACTGTGGTGTTGGAGAAGACTCTTGAGAGTCCCTTGGACTGCAAGGAGATCCAACCAGTCCATCCTAAAGGAGATCAGTCCTGGGTGTTCATTGGAAGCACTGATGCTGAAGCTGAAACTCCAATACTTTGGCCACCTGATGTGAAGAGTTGACTCATTGGAAAAGACCCTGATGCTGGGAGGGATTAGGAGCAGGAGGAGAAGGGGATGACAGAGGATGAGATGGCTGGATGGCATCACCAACTCGATGGACATGACTTTGAGTAAACTCCGGGAGTTGGTGATGGACAGGGAGGCCTGGCGTGCTGAGATTCATGGGGTCGCAGAGTCGGACACGACTGAACGACTGAACTGGACTAAATTAACGGCATTACTCTTCCAAGTCCCATTACTCAAGTTCAATATTCAGTCTACCTCAGCGCTTCTCCTTGTTTCATAATAGTTAGATTCACAGATTTGGAACCAAGGGGCCTCAGTTCAAACCTCAGTGTGCTCTTTCCTGGAAGCTTGACCTTGGTTAAGCTGCTTAACCTCTCTGCTTTCTGTTTGTTCAAATTTAAAAAGAAAAAACTACCATATACAGTTATTACATCAACTGATGGACACATAATTCATTTACTATGCCAAGAGCATGTGTAACAAAGTGACCATGAGTAAGGCTATACTGCAAGGATTTTGAACCTTTATTAAAAAGACAAATAAAGAATTAGACGAAGCGTACATACATCTAAATCTGGATGAGGCTATTGAAGTTGAACAGATGGTATCATTTAAGTGAATAATCTGGACTTCAGAATATATCTCGACACCAAAGTACTGTATGTATGATTGTCCTAGTGCAGCCACAAAGTACAACTTTGGTTTGATTTTCCCTGAAGGGCACAGCTATTCTGCTCAATCATTCTGAAATAAAAAACCAGGCCCAGGGGACAGGCTTCAACAGCAAGGTGAGAAAAAATTTCCATCTCTTTCTTGGAATGAAAGTTAGTTTTGCCTGAACTCTTACCATAGGGATATATCTGGAATGAGTACTAAAGTGAAGGATAAACTGCTGTCTGGCCTTGGAAGGGGCGGGTCAAGAGTAGGGTAGAGCGGCTGAAAATGCATGTGAGCCTGTACATAATAGGAGTTATTCCGTTTTGCTCTGCTCTTTTAGCAAGCTTCATTATGAGTTTGCACTTGGTCTCTGATGTGTTATGGAGAAATAAAGAGCCTGCCTCATACTTGAGAGAAAATAAAGAGACAGCAGAATTTCTTCCTGTAATGGCTGTTGTTACAGGGTGTGCATGCTCAGTCGCTAAATCATGGCTGACTCTTGTGACCCCACAGACTATAACCTGCCAGGCTCCTCTGTTCATGGGGTTTCCCAGGCAAGAATACTGGAGTGGGCTGCCATTTCCTATTCTGGAACACAAAGACTAGAGGCCAGGAGAGAATGCTCCTGAACATCCTTAAGGCAACACTCTGGGGGCATTTTGGAAACAGCTGGGGAGTCCTTTGAGAACCTCTGATATGGAACATTAAAGCCAATGGGATTTCATGTTATCATAATATAGGGAACATTGTTCTTGTTACGAATATCCACATCTCTTGTTTCATTCCACCAATACTGCCCAAGTCCACACCTTCTCAAACCTGACAGCAACTAGCTTGTTAAAAAAAATTCCCAAGACCTATGATACCCAAGCCCCAAGACCACTACACAGGACTCCAGGGATGAGGCATGGAAATCGATATTCAAAGTTTCCAGGCAATTCCCATGTAGTCATCCTGATAACAGCTTGAAACCTGAAACAGGGAGACTTGGGAGACTGATGATCACTGCAATGACTTCTGAGTCTCCTACCAGGTAGATGGTGATGTCAATGTAACAGAGATGGCAAGGACAACAAACTACGAGGTAGGGTGGAAGGGACAAGGGTGCTTGGAACACAGCCAGGATATAGTACCAGTGAGACACAACAGCTGGGAATGCCACACCAGAGTTTGGAAGAGCGAAGAAAGTTAGGAGTGACCTACCTAGGAGTGTGAAGCAGAGCTAAGAGACATCCCCACCCTTTCGTCCATTTGACATTACAGACAAGGCATTTGGCCTAGCAAGCTTTACAAGAGCCTACAGAAGTATTTGAGACCTGGAAAAAATATATTGGCTACAAAATATAAAAACTGCAAAATATAAATTAGTTAATGCTCAATTAAACATAAAAATCTAGTATCTATCTCATTAAGGTCAAATTTGGAATTCAGACGTTATTTCATTACATTTGAAAACAATTGATGATTTTCTAATTTTGTAAAATAAAAAAAATTCCAAGAATGACTGACTGCTAAGTAGTAGCAGCCAATCATAAATTACTCAGAGCCCAATAATTTCAAAAGCAGAATTATAAAATTCCTTTCACTTACTATGCAGCAAAATAATAATAATAATAATGGGTATAACATTTGGTATGGGTGCATTTTAATATATTCATTATAATGTGGGTTAGGGCCTATTGTTATAGACTGAATTATATCCCCCCCAATTCATATGTTGAAGACCTAGCTAGCCTCCAATGTGACCACATTTTGAGACAGGGCTTTGAGGAGACAATTAAGGTTGAATGAGGAATAGAGGTGGGATCCTGGTCCATTAGGACTATTGGCTCATAAGAGAGGAAAGGCCATGTAAAAACACAATGAGAAGGCTGCAAACCAGGACACAACCATGCTGGCACCTTGATTTTAGACTTCCAGCCTCCAGAACTGTGAAAAGTACCTGTTTTGTGAGCTACCCAGTCTGTGGCATTTTGTTATGGAAGTCTGAGCAGACTAAGGCCCTGTGAAGACTCAGACTGGTCCTAGAAAAACTACCTCTATATGTATCTTATCTCCTCTGCTTCCATGTGAACTCCCTGAGGTCAGGGGGCGCCTGTGCTTTCTCCCTGTATCCCCTGGCTCTAGAACACTCCTTGAAACCTAGTGGGTACACATTTATTGAGTTGCATAAAACTGAATTCACGTATATCTTCCGTTATATATTGTTATTATTGTTCAGGTGCTCGGTCGTGTCCAACTCTTTGCAACCCCATGGACTACACACCAGGTTTCCCTGTCCTTCACTATCTCCCAGAGTTTGCTTAAATTTCATGTCCATTGAGTCGGTGATGCTATTTAACCATCGCATCCTGTCATCCTCTTCTCCTCCTGCCTTCAGTCTTTCTCAGTGTCAGGGTCTTTTCCAATGAGTTGGCTTTTCACATCTGGTGGCCAAAGTATTAGAGCTTCAGCTTCAGCATCAGTCCTTCCAATGAATATTCAGGACTGATTTCCTTTAGGATTGACTGGTTTAATCTCCTTGCAGTCCAAGGGACTCTCAAGAGTCTTCTCCAACACCACAGTTCAAGAGCATCAGTCTTCAGCCTTCAGCCTTCTTCATGGTCCAGCTCTCACATCCATACATGACCACTGGAAAAACCATAGCTTTGACTAGACGGACCTTTGTTGGCAAAGTAATGTCTCTGCTTTTTAACATGCTGTCTAGGTTTGTCATAACTTTCCTTCCAAAGGAGTAAGTGTCTTTTAATTTCATGGCTGCAGTCACTGTCCACAGTGATTTTGGAGCTGAAGAAAAGAAAATCCACCACTGCTTCTACTTTTTCCCCTTCTGTTTGCCCTAAAGTGATGGGACTGGATGCCATGATCTTAGTTTTTTGAATGTTGAGTTATAAACCAGCCTTTTCACTCTCCTCTTTCACCTTCAACAAGTTATATCTGTTATATGAGTCCTCCTCAAATATAGCTATAAATTATGTGACCATAACTGTGTTTCATCCTCTAGTAAAGGCACAACTCTCAGGTGTGAACTGATTACATAAAAACATCAAGTTTTTATTGAGAGTAACCTAAAGGCTTCTTACATGCCTCCACACAACCCAGTGCATTTACCTCTTAATGTGATCCCTACAAGTCGGGACTTCCATTATTACACTGAGAGTTTCCAATGATTTTAGTAAAGGAATTTCTTAGAGCTGAGCCCCAAGATTAGATTTTCCCCAGAAATGTACTTGTAGCTTAGAGCCCTAGAATTTTCTGCTTCTACCTCAGCATTATACGTGTAACACCTCATTATGGCAAGGAAGCCTCTTCTCTATTCCAAATCAAATAACTGAGATAGCTTTTCCTTGGTGGGGGAAAAAAAGTTGGTTTTTGTGTGTATGTGTTTGCTTAATTTTGAACTCAAGAACTGTATTATTTTCTTTCCTTGGATATTCTGGATCTTTGGCCATTTTTATGTTTGAATTGACATGCATTAGCTAAAACATTTCAGTTCAATATAATAGCTCATGTGTCAAAATTAAAATAAGAAGCATAGCTATCCTTAACTGAGCATCTGCTATGTGCCAGTTACTTCGTAGTTCCTTTAAAAATTGAATAGTTATTCAGGGGCTGCTACAGGTATCAAACTAAAGTAGTTATTGTAGCTTCCTGCACAGATTTTGGACACAACTAAAGTGAAAAAGTTGGCTTCAGATTCAACATTCAGAAAACTAAGATCATGGCATCTAGTCCCATCACTTCAAGGCAAATAGATGGGGAAATAATGGAAACAGTGACAGACTTTATTTGGGGGGGCTCCAAAATCACCGCAGATGGTGACTGCAGCCATTAAATTAAAAGACACTTACTCCTTGGAAGAAAAGTTATGACCAACCTAGACAACATATTAAAAAGCAGAGACATTACTTTGCCAACAAATGTCCGTCTAGTCAAAGCTATGGTTTTTCCAGTAGTCATGTATGGATGTGAGAGTTGGACTATAAAGAAAGCTGAGCACCAAAGAATTGATGCTTTTGAACTGTGGTGTTGGAGAAGACTCTTGAGAGTCCCTTGGACTGCAAGGAGATCCAACCAGCGCATCCTAAAGGAAATCAGTCCTGAATATTCATTGGAAGGACTGATGCTGAAGCTGAAACTCCAATACTTTGGCCACCTTATGCAAAGAATGGACTCATTTGAAGAGACCCTGATGCTGGGAAAGACTGATGACGGGAGGAGAAGGGGACGACAGAGGATGAGGTGGTTGGATGGCATCACCGACTCAATGGACATAAGTTTGAGTAAACTCCGGGAGTTGGTGATGGACAGGGAGGCCTAGCATGCTGCAGTCCATGGGGTCACTAAGAGTCAGACATAACTGAGCAACTGAACTGAACTGAACTACACAGATTATGGGTTTCTCCAGTGGCTAAGCGGGGGCTTCCTAGGTGGCGCTAGCGGTAAAGAACCCACCCGCCAATGGAAGAGACACAGGAGACAAGGGTTAGATCCCTGGGTAGGGAAGATCCCCTGGAGGAAGACATGGCAACCCACTCCAGTATTCTTGCCTGGAGAGTCCCATGCATAGAGGAGCCTAATGGGCTACGGTCCATAGAGTCGCAAAGAGTTGGACGTGACTGAGCACACACACACACACACACACACACACACACACACACAATGGCTCAGCAGGTAAAGAACCCGTCAGCTAAAGCAAAAGACACAGGAGACATGGGTTCAGATCCTGGGTCAGGGAGATCCTCTGGAAGAAGGCATGGCAATCCCCTCCAATATTCTTGCCTGGAGAATCCCATGGACTGAGGAGCCTGGAGGGCCACAGTCCAAAGTTTTGCAAAGAATTGGTCATGACTAAGCACACATGCACGCACAGCTTGTAACTCTGTATATTACTCTATATTCTATAGGTAGAATCTTATACTACCATTAAGAGGAATGAGTTTGGAAGCAGAGGGTAAAGCTGATGGTCATAGAGCTTCTCAATCTGAGCAGCTAACCATTTGCTATCAAATCCAGCAACTTCTTCAACTAGTGCAAAGGGGACAGAGCTTAGTTTTAGACACACTAAAGTCAAATGTGGTTCAGCTGCAATCTAGTTGTTTGACCTTGGAAAACACGAACTGCTCCAGCCCTTAGCTCTGATCTCTTGCATAAAACTGGATTTAAAATATCCTACTTACATAGTTGCGCTGAGGATTAAACACCAGGTACTTGGCATATAGTAGATAGCAGTTACTGTTATTATTTAAATTAAGGATCTTGCACATATATACCGTTTTCTGAGAAACTAGTAACAGAGGAAGCGGACCTGGGGCAGTTTCTCAGCGGTCACATGTCTTACTCAAATACCGCAAAATTCAATCAGGGGGACTAATCATTCCAGTTTGCCCTGGCCTAAGGGTTTTCCCAGGATGGACAGTCCCAGGCAGACCAAGAGGGTTGGTCACCAAAAAGGAAAGAAGCAGAGAAGGGCTTCAACTGGTGAAAGGCAGGAGGTTGACTCCAGTCATTCTCGTTATCAGCTGCTAATAAGTGAGTGAAGAGAGCTGGATGACATACACAGCCTCTCCCTATTTCACCCTCACTCTAAACTTCACCTCTTCAGGCAGCTAAACACACTCCCCACTGCATGTCCCCACACATCCGGTGCTTTGACTGGGGGCAGGAGGGGGTGGTGGTGGTAGTCATGTCACTATCTTCCTTATTGAGACTTGCAGCACTAAGAATTTATTCTGCCTTCCACTGAAGCCTCCTTGATTATTTCAAACTCTTAACTGAAGTCAAGACTCTTGAGTTTTGATTTCAAAAGGGTGGAAATTACTGGCAGCCACCAGAAATAAAGTTTCACTTGATCAGGGCTCATCATTTTAAGTTAAGAATATACGGACACCCTTTCATCCAAGTCAGGTCTTCTCTTTTCACTAGCCAAGCAAGGCCAGGAAGAACTAGTCAGTTGCCTCCCTTTCAAGTACACATGGGAAATGATAGAGGCTACTTTCTTCCTGAGCCCAGTTTTCTTTTTCCTGGCTCCTTATAAGAAGAGATTGATTTGATATTCCAATCAAGTAGCGAAAGCTGGGGGTAAAATCACCCTACTTCGTACCTCAAGTTGGAGATAAAATGTTGTTCATCTTCAGATGATATGAGTGAAAGCAACAGAGGTGCACGTGTGTTGAGAAAGGAAACATCCTCAGGAAACTTACAGAAGTCATTTCCAAACCAATCCATAGTTAACAGGTATTTTCTTGTCTCTTGGGATATCCTTTTTCCCTTCAACAATAAGCTGCCTGATTCTAAACTTAGGTTCAATCCAAAATGAAACACCTAAAGAATGTTGCCTTGATATTCTGGAACCTGAGGTCATAGCAGTGTAACTGACAGGTATCTTATTTCTTTAAAGGCAGGTACACACCTAACTGTGGGCAAGGCCATCTTACTAACATGAAAGGAGATACTGCTGAAGATATAGCTTAAGTTAAATAAAAAGAAAACTTCTCTTTGGTGGAAAAATCCCTTGAAGAGGTAACTCTAGCAAACATTTATCTAGCTAAGCATCACTTGACCTGTCCTTAGGGGACTCAGAGGTTACAGATTTCAGCCATGCCTTATAGCTGAGAAGCGATAGGGAGGGGCCTCTCATCATCATCATCCCCAAGGCTGCTGGTCCAATTCAGCAAGAAGACATGAGTCCCAGAGGCGGAGACCAGAGACAAAGTATTTAAGCCCAGAGTTCATGCTTGAAACCACCTCATAAAAGATGGTTTTCTAAAGTTTAAGCTATGCTAAGTTGTCCCAGCCCTCTAAGGATTTTCACAGTTCTAGAAGTCTCCTACTCTTCCATGGACTTCTTTGATTACAGCAGGAGAATGGTACTCCCTCTTCACTACATGGCCCAGATGGAATCTAGTGAACAAGGCAGGGCTTGGCTGGTGATTGCCTCCCTACTGCTCTGCATCTTCAGAGTCTTAGGAGTCTCTGAAGCACACCTTACAGAGACATGGACACCAGAAAAACTAGAAAAATGTTCCTAGAGAAGAAAAATTCAAGAAAACTGCACACTGAGGGGAAAGGTCTGCAATCACAATTCATTGTTACACTCGAAAGACAGCAGGAGCCAACTACACTGTACATTCTTCTTATGAGAACCATAAAGAATGACTGTTTAGGGTTCTGAACTTCAAAGCATTTACATGAACACGGTTGTTAGCAAAAGCCCATGTAATCCCTCCCAATCAAGATCCTTCAGATATAGCTTCATGACTGCCTTCATTCACTAGGTCCGGGTGGCTCTCATTGTCCTGTTAACTGTAAGGATGAATCCTACATGAAGGACAGCCACATTGCTCACCACTCTATTTCAAGTGCTTAACACATGTCTGAAACAATATTAATAAGCACTCTATAATTTGCTGAATAAATGTGCTATCTATGAAAATTCAAGGTTATAAGAATAACAGAAATTAAGAAGTGAGTACTAATGTTGCAGAAAGATTAAAATAAGATTCCTTTGACAAATGAGCAACATAAGCTAGTTCCGTATTTTAAAATTTCATTTGTCCCAGCTTCTCTCATCAAACATCTGTTATACAGGGCTTCCCTGGTGGCTCAGTTGGTAAAGAATCTGCCTACAGTGTGGAAGATCTGGGCTCGGATCGCTGGGTTAGAAAGATTCCCTGGAGAAGGGCATGGCAACCAACTCCAATATTCTTGCCTGGAGAATCCCCATGGACAGAGAAGCCTGGCAGGCTGCAGTTCATGGGGTTGCAAAGAGTTGGACATGACTGAGTGATTGAGCACAGCACAGCATTTGTTGAATAAAGTGACCAATCCAAATGCCACACAGCTCTTTCACCTAAAAAATAAATGAAAAAGAGAAAGAAGAAAAAAGAATGTCCTTCTTTATAGAAGAATGACAACTATTTACGGAAAAGAAATGATAGCTGAAACCCAATCCCCTAAAACAGAGTTCCCTTGCTGAGTTCATGACTTACCACGCTATGAAAAAGCCTTTTTTTTCTTGTTCAGCCCTTCTTCCCCTCAGGATTAAAGAGTATCAAAGAAAAGGGGGGACTGAAATTGAACAGGATATTGCAGGGGCCTCTCAGGTACAGAAATCCCTCCATGTTCCCTGTTCTTTATTTGCAGAAAATGCCTTTAGTCTCGAAGGCCTTCCCACTAAGTAGACTAAGGCAAATTACTAATTAGGGAAGTGAGGGAATGCAAAAACAAAGGAAAAGCAAACAGTTCAGTGAGAAAACAGAGTTCCAGCTCCTCAAAGGATATACCTAACAATCTGATGCATATCTTCGAGTTTTTCTACAGAAACTAAGCCCCCCCAACCACCGTCCCCAACCTGGTAGAAGATGGTGATTATCTGCTAACCATAAGCATAGAAACCTGAAACTGGCTGGAACAAGAAAGCTGATGATTAAGGTTCCCAAAACGTTAGCCTGTTATTTCGCCATCAACCAATCAGAAGAAAGTGAAGGAGCTACAACCCTCACCCCAAATGTTGTCTTTAAAAACTCTTACTTAAAAGCCATCAGACAGTTCCGGTCTTTTGAGCACAAGCTGCCCGTTCATTATCCCTGCTTGTGTGTTAATCACTCAGTCGAGTCCGACTCTTTGTGACCCCATGGACTGTAGCCCACCAGGCTCCTCTGTCCATGGGATTCTCTAGGCAAGAATACTGGAGTGGGTTGCCAATCCTTCTCCAGGGGATCCTCTCAACTCAGGGGTCGAATCTGGGTCTCCTGCACTGCAGGCACATTCTTTAGCATCTAAGCCACCAGGGAAGCCCATTAACCCTGCCTGGCACCCCACAAATAAATGCTTTAATTCCCTTCACCACACCCACTGTCAGTAAATTGGCTTTGCTGCACACCGGACAAGCAAATCCAAGTTTGGTTTGGTAATATTTTGGCATTAAAAAAATCACTCTTTTTCACAGTCTCCAACATAATTTATTCAGGAAAGGATTGGGGTAATAAAACCATCAGACAAAAAATTGAGAATAGGACATTCCCAAGATGCCAAATCATCACTCTACAGATTTGATTTGTAAAAGAAATAACCGATTTTAACTCTGGAGAAATACTCAAAATGTATCTTTACAATGGAAAGTTCTAAAAAGTGTTTTTTTTTTAATGTATCTTTACAACAAACATTCTGAAAGTGATTTTAAAAATATATACCTTTATAATGGAAAGTTCTGCAAGTGATCAAAATCAAAATGTATCTTTAAAATGAAGGATTGAAGAAATTATAAAATTTAGCATCACTAAGAGTGGGACAACAGGAAGTAATGTTTAACCTAAACCTCATTATCTATAGACCATGCCATCCAACAGAAATAAAATGCAAGTCATATATGCAATTTAAAATTTCCCAGTAGCCCTTTTTTAAAAAGTAAAGCAAAATCAATGACATTAATATATTTTATTTAATCTAATTTATTCAAAATATTATTTCAGCACATAATCAACATAAAAGAAAATTATTATAGAGGTATTCTATGTTCTCTTTGTCACAGTAAGTCTTTGAAATCTGAAGTGTATTCTATGCTTTTACCTCGTGGCTCAATTCAGACTACTCACATTTCAAGTCCTCTATAGACACATGATTAGACAGCACAGTTCTAGACCTAACTCCAGTATAAGGAAAACAAGGGATACAACAAACTACCACTTACTTCTCCAAAGTGAAAAGACATTAAGTACTCCTTTGTCACATTCCTCAAGCCCTTACTTAGGAGCAAGGATCATGTCCTATCCTGTTTGTTTTTCAAGTGTGCAGGGTTTTTCCTCCCTACCTTAAAACCAATTAAGTTCTAAGGAGAGCAGTGAGCAATTAGAAAACTTAACTGATGCTAGAAATCTTGGGTGGCAACTGAGTATTCTCTAAGACAGATGTGAAGAATCTAAGAGAAAACAGCATACCAAAGTATCAGCTAACATTGAGAACCAGGCACATAGATAACTAGTAAACAGTCATTAGAACGACTAAGTGAATGAATTTTTCAAGAGAAAAACAGACACAATTACCACAAACTATAAAAGACATGAAGGAACATGTCATCTTATTCCTATCTCAAAAATGTACAATGATTCTTGAGGTAATTAAATCAACTTTGAATATCTGCCTAGAATCCAAGGATCATTATAAGGCCCAATTTACTGCTAACTTATCTATTTCCAATTTCTCCCGCATTCTGCCAAGATAAACATTCCATTCCTGGCATCATCTCCCAAACAAGCCATGCATTTACTTTCACCTCCAAGCAGTCATCCACACATAGTTCTAAAAGCTAGAAATACGGCTCTGCTCTCTCCTAGCTGCTACTCCAATCCTCATCACCCTTCATGTCCCACCTCATTTGCCAAGTCTTATCTGACTCGAATCCAAGAAACTTTTCCCCCTTCTGACCTAACAGCCCTGACATTGCTGGCCTTGGTCAAATGCATTCTTGTCTCTCATGCATGCATTCCTTGTCTAATACGTGTGTTGCAACGGACTGGAGACATGGAGGCCAGGACTCTAACTCAGCTCTGCCACTGGTGTATGGGATATGGGCAGGTCACTTGTTCTCCCGAGGCCTGGTCTTCACGTGGCCTCTTTTCTATTCCTGGAACACATCGCATGCCCCTGCCTACGAGCTTTTACACCTGCTGTACCCTCTGCCTAATATGTTTTGCCCAGATTATCTGCTAACAAAACTATATATACATTTACTCTTGAATGTACAAGCTCACTGCTATAAATTTATTAAGATACACTTCCGCAAATATAAAACTACACATCCACAGTTTGTCACTATATAATTCTATACAGATTCTATAAAACATCAGAAACTTATAAACAACCTAAACGCCCATCCATAAGAGACTAGCTGAATGAATTAGGGTACACCTTTATAACACTACAACACAAAGGAAGGAAGAGGAGGGACAGAAGGGGACAAAGGAAGAGGAGGAGGAGGACAAAGAAAGAAAGAGACCTCCATGAACTAAAACAGAAAAATACTTACATATATAGTAATCAAAAAATAAAGTTGTTAAAAAAACAAGGTATAAAGCAATTATAACATCTACTTTTAAATGAGAAAAGAAGAAGTAAAGTACATAAAAATAAACATTTGCTTGCTTTTGGATAAAGAAACACAGGAAAGATAATCTACAAACTAATGAAATGGTTAGCTACAGAATATGGGAAGGTGGTGCAAAAAAGTAAAAATTTCTGAATGGGTGTAATTTTCACTTTTGAACAGTGTTAAGTATTTTAATTACTGAAAAAATAAATAAAAAGGGAAAAAAACAAAGCATAAAAGTGAATGAAAAGAGAGACAAATGATTGTATTAAAACCACAAATGAAAAGGAATTCATTCAGGTAACATTTGAACTTTGTCTATATGTTTTAGTGTGAAACATTTTAAGGACATAAAGAACTGCAAATTTTTTCCAAAAAAATCCATATTGAACTCTACTTAGTAAACTTGTCATTCATAGTAGCCCTGGATTGGTAATTTTAAAATTATTAACAGACCAAATGAGTTCTTGGGATCCAGAGTTCTCACTCTGTGAGAAGAAAGATACAGATATTTTCAGGGAGAAGGCAAGGAAGAATTGCAGCGTTAGATAAAATTATGATTTTAAAAATATGTATACATGTATTTCTTAGCTCTGTCCACTGGAAAGGCCTAAAAAAAAAAATTTAGGCGCAATGAGCACACAAAACACCCAGATCTTGATTTCTTAATACCATTCTCCATTAAAATGAAGCAGGGCTCCTAGGAGAAAAAAATTGATTCCTGCTTTGGGACAGGACAATACAAGGTGAGCTGGAAACTTCTTGTTGTACCAGTAAGCAAAGAAATGTTCCAAGACTGATGAGGAGACAGCAAAAGGACACAGGAACTAGCTTGAAGGGGCTCCCATTGGGTAATAACTCAGGAAAAGCTGGGCAGTCAAAGCATAACAATAGTAATAGGTTATGGCACATATGAAAAAAGAATCCACCAGTCCATAGTGGTTTGTACGAATGAAAAAAGACAAAAACTGGGAACAAAGGGGAAATCTCTTCTTTACAGAAGAATGATACCTAATAAATGGAGAAAAAAACCATAAAATTAAGAACTATCAGTGTAGTTACTGGCAGAAAAATTATCCATGAGTGCTACCATTTCCTCAAAGTCTGCCAGCAAAGAGGATATTCACATACGTTTTTAAAATATCACCTTACAGGCTATTTATTAATTATAAAAGGGAAAGATCACTTATTCAGTTGAGAAATCTGAAGATGCTACTTTAATCAACGATCAAACTTAGCATCATCAGTAATAGGAATATGCCAACAATATATGAATCCAGCAATCATGAATACATTATGCAATGGGAAATATCACTCATGTAGTATTCTTGCCAAGACTTAAACCTGAATTCAACCAGAAGAAAACAGATAAATCTAGACTGTGAGGCAAACTTAATAACAACTGGCATAGAGTGCCATAAAAAATTTTACTGTGATGAAAGACTGAAAAAGAAAAGCTGAGAAACTGCTGTAGTGTAAAGGAGATCAAGAGGCATGAACACAAAATGTAACGCCTAATCTCTGAGTAGACCCCTGAAAAAATTTATTGATGAGATATTTTGGAAATTTTATTACTTCATGTATTAGGAACACTTATTACCTACTATTGCTAAACTATACTGTGCATATAAAATATATGTCCAATGTTACATTTCTTGGGCAAGATATGTGTATATTGTGTTTTATATAGGAGAATGTCCTAGTTCTTAGGGGTTCATGCTAAAGTATTGAAAAATGAATTATCACAGTTTCTGCAACTTACTGTCAAATGGCTCAAAATTCTTAAAAAGTATATTCTAAGTGCAAGGTGGTACCATGGATAGGGTCCTATAATAGCAAAAAGGCATTAGTGGAAAAACTGGTAAAGTCCTAATGAAGCCTTTAGTTAATATTACTAATATTAACTAAACATTAGTTATTAGTGGTTATTAGTTATTATATATATAACTATATATTAAATATATATTATATAAATATTAGTTATTATTAGCAGTGTACCAATATTACTTATTTTTGACCACTGAATCAAGGTTACATGAAATGTTAATATTGGGGGAACTAATGAAGGGTGTACTGGAACTTTCCATACATTGCTGCGGCTGCTGCTGCTGAGTCGCTTCAGTCGTGTCCGACTCTGTGCGACCCCATAGACGGCAGCCCACCAGGCTCCTCTGTCCCTGGGATTCTCCAGGCAAGAACACTAGAGTGGGTTGCCATTTCCTTCTCCAATGCATGGAAGTGAAAAGTGAAAGTGAAGTCGCTCAGTCGTGCCCGACTCTTCGCGACCCCATGGACTGCAGCCTCCCAGGCTCCTCTGTCCATGGGATTTTCCAGGCAAGAGTACTGGAGTGGGGGGCCTTCTCCGTTCCATAATTAGATGCAAATTTTCTATAAAGCTAAAATTATTCCAAAATATATTTTTTTAAATGTATGTTTAAAGAGAGAGCATAAATGAAACAAATATAAATCTCAGTGATAGGTATATGGGTGTTTACTAGTTGATTACTTTAACTTTTAGAAAGGTTTAAAATTTGGCACAATAAAATGTAAAAAGAAAATAAAGCTATGGAAGGTTAAAAGTAAATGCATAGAAAAAGATATTCTATATGAACACTAACCAAAAGAAGACTGATGATATTCAGTCTTCTGAATAACATCAGAAGCATCATAATATTATATATAAAACAAAAACTATTTTATGTAGATCAAAATTTTATATATAGCATCAAACACAGCATAAAATATTATATATAAAACAAAAGTTGTCTGAACTAGAGGAGAAATGTATTAATCCAGGGTCATGAGATTTAGTACATCTCCAAATAGAGAGTACACTAAGAAAGCAGAAGAGTAGGATATAGATTTGGACAATTCAATCTGCAGCTATGACCTAATGCACATATGTAGAACTCTACAACTGCCAAATAAACATTCTTTAAAATCTCACATGGAACACGTATAAAGACTGTTCATACACTGGGCCATAAGTTTGTCTTTATGGGTGGAGGCTTCTGAGGTGCTGGTATTGTGCTATTCCTTGATTGTGTGGTGATTACATAGGTTTTTGCTTTGTTGATGAACTCTGTTTCATTGTTCATTTAGGAAGGTAACCACCTCCTATGATATTAATACAATAAGCCCAATGCAACTTGTTTTTAACTCAGTATTTCAATTAATTGCTGTTTTTTTTCAGTTGCACATTAAATAAAATAACAGGCTTACATTTAGAGGCTTCCTTATACAAAACTTACATATTTTTAAACACAAAAAACATATTCAGTCTAGCAAGACATCTATTCTAAGAGAGACAGATTGGAATTGAGACTGAGGGAACAGAGAATCCATGAATCCCAACTCACCTGTAATCCAAGGAAGCATAGGTTCATAGCCTCATTTATTAAAACAGGCATAATCATTCACAATACTAAAATTATTTTCCTTTCTTTTTCTTTTTTTGACCAAGCACACTTCATTTAATTTGCCAAACTAAACCTAAGTAGCCTTTGTTTAGGCCTCAGGAAGGATTACTTTAATTTAGGGAGTAACTATAGCTATGCAGATTGAGGGAGAAACAAAAGAATCTAATGGAGGGCAAACGAATTAGTTGCCCCAAAAGAACCAAACAAATATGACATGATTATTAGCCATAGTAATCCTATTACTCCTAAGTCGATTATCACTACTACTACTATACCCTGATAATAGTAGTATAGTAGTATTCAGTACAAATCATTGAAGGTCAGCAGCAGCAGCATTTCAGAAGGTTTACCACTTGCCAGGCACTAGGCTATTAATATATAAGATTTTCCTAGATTGTTTCCTCTGAGTATCTCACAATAAGCCTAGAAAGTAGGTACATTATTAATTTCATTTTATAGATGAAGAAATGGGTTGAGTAACTGGCCAAAAGCACACAAGTAGCAAGTAGAAGAAATGGAAATCTAACTTAGCTAGTCTAACCTCAGAGCAGGTAATCTTATCTATTCTGCTATACTGCCTGCTCCTAGCAGATAAACAATGATATGTTCTTGATCTCTAAAGGATTGTTCAGTTCTAACATTCTATGATTTGTCTTAATGAATCTGTAATAAAGTATTCAACTAGGCCCTGTAATCTCAAATTGTATGAAGCAAACTAAGGAAGTTCAATACAATCTCTTCACATGATCTGAAAGTTAGAATTCAAGTTTCCTAGGATTATCAGAAATGGTCTTTCTCCACATGAAATCCTTCAAGAAATGCAAATTTAAAAAAAAAAAAAAAGAAAAGAAATGCAAATTTTTTCTTGTCTGTCAGTCAATATCTTTTTTCCTCATATAAAAAGAGATGACACAGACAATATCTAAAGACATTCCAGAAAGAAAAAAAAAAATATGCAATACTGTTGGCTTGATCTTTAAACACAACTGGACTAAAGGCAACTCTGATAAATGCAGATTTCTGAGGGTGGAAAAAAATCCTCTCCTTTAAAACATCTAAATTTAGTATAAATCAAATAACTATTTATAAATTATTAATATTACCCTTGAAAAAATATTATTGGTGGCTAACTGAATATGTCAAAGCTAAAAAAAATTATTTTAAGAACTATTTGTTCTTTATACAAAATACTGAGTGATCACAATCAAATAAAAATATTTGTTCTTTTAAAATCATCATGAGAGTTCTTTTTAAAAAGCAAAACTGGCTGTCTAATTACTCTTCTTTTTAAAAAAGAAAAACAGCTAACTCCGTAATGGATGTAATAAAAAAGTTGCTAGCTACTCCTTAGCCCTCATATATAACATGAAATACACCTCATACAAGAAGCATACTGACATTTTTGCATTAACCTGAAGTACTCACAGCTTCTGGGAACCAGCAAACATCTGTTAAAAAACAAAAACAAAAAACAAAGTATGGTACAAACTATTTCTATTGAGGCCTCAATGAGGAAAAAAAAAATTTATTAGGTCCAGGAATTGAAGAAAACTTGGTATAGTTACGAGTACATGCAGAATTTGATGGTCAGAAATTAAATCCATTTAGGTTCTGCCTAAGGTTCTTCAGAGCCTACCTACAGACACAATCATAGCAGTAATATCCTCAGAAACCAGGATAAATCTCCTGTGCCTTTGTTTAATGAACTAAATAGATCATTGTATCACCAATATCTGCCCGTAGCCCATTTTCAGTAAGATGAATTTTCTTGTTCATGAGATCCACGTGGAAAACAGCATGCTCAGTAACAGGGGTCTTTTCAGCGTGCTCTTTTCCCAGGACAGGAACTCGCCGAGGCCCCAACACTGGATCGTCAAATCTCATCAGTTTCACTTTGGAAAGGTCTACGGCAAAATAAAGTGGCAATATGAACATTTAATTACAGTCACTGGCTCAAACCCATGCCTGAGTCTCATAATTCATGTTTTAAACACACTCATTTTATCTTAAAAAATATTTTCATCAGGTTATTAAACAAGACCCAAACTCAGAAAGCAAAGATAAATCTAACAAATCTTCATCCTCTGTCAGCTTTTACCCAGATCAAAAACTGGCAGAACTTCTGTATAACACATCTTCTGGAATTATAAACCAAGGAGAGGTACTGAGTGTATTTTAGATACATATTATCTCTATATGCTCTCTCGAATCACTTTTAACACACTTCAATTAACCATTTTTCAGAACATTAAAAAACCTAAAAGTTTTTTTTTACTTTTCTTGTCTTGCTTCTTGGAATATTTAAAAGTGCAAGAACTGTAGCTTTCCTTTGGAAGATAATTTTGGAAAAAGAATTACTACTCTAAGAAACAGCATTATCAGATTTTCGTTTTGCTTTAATGATGAAAAGTGTATTAACAAGCTGATGGGAGACAAGGAAGGGAGAAGAAAAGGGGGGAAAGGGCACAGACTTTAGAATTTCGAGCTTCTGATGAGCTCCAACCCTCCCCTGCTGGAGATTTTCCTGACCCGCTCTTGTGCAAGCTGATAAGATAGCTCCTGGCAAAGAAAGCGCTTGTCCCTTGAACAAACTTATGATGCAACAATCCTGCCAACAACTGAGCCCAAAAGAAATGTATTTATTTCAGCAATTCTGAGACTTTTCAACATCAAATGGTTTTATTTTACAAGGTGGAAAAACACCATAAATGACTACAAATGCTGATTCTGGGCTTATTGCGCATTCTAAGCATAGCATGGCTAGTTTATGCTTAACTTGATCTACAGAAACTGAAGATATCTTCTGACTTATTTCCCACCCTTTTCTAAAGTAGACTGCTGGGTGGTCCATGAGCTACACTCCCTCATGCTGCCTTGAGACTATGACTCTTAGCATGAGAGGGATAGGATTTAAGAAAAAGATAAAAGGAGACATTAATGCAGCTGGCAGCTATTCGAGGAGTACAAGTTATCCAGGCATTCTATTATCCTTGGGAAACAAAAGACTAAAGGATGACAAGCTTAGAGCAGGGATCTCAGGGTTTACAGAGCAATTACCTACAACTACCATGAAGGCAATCCTGCCTAAGAGTCTTTACAGAGGTTCTGCAGAGGCCATATAATCTATCCCCAGATACAGCACAAGCCCTGAAAATTAAAATGAGAAAGGAGAGGCCCGGTCTTCATGACAGTCATGGTCTTATTTGAGCGGAAGGACACAATTCACTTTAATAGCTATTGTAATTCAATGTGCACATCAGTGGTATCAGATTATTTCCCTACAGAAGCAATGACAAGTCCTGCCAGCAGATTTTATGCACAAGGCTTTTTACTGCAGATATGCCTCTGTCTCTCTGTCTCAATCTCTCTGAAACAGACCTCCCTCATCATTCCATGCAATTCTGAATCAAACTATTTCAAAGAAGCCTTAATACCCAATCAGGCTCCTAAGTGACAAAACACATCTGCTTTGATGTTTCCCCATGTACTTCATTACTGCAAATAAAATTCTTGGGGCTTTCTTAGTGGCTTTACTATCTTTTCTTATCCCAGACCTGTCTTATCATTGAAAATGTTGAAATTTAAGTCTGCAACTACACAAGATTTAAGGCACTTAGAGAAAAGATGAGAATGATTGAAAGTCCCTAGGGATTGATAATGCGAAATGGAGCTTTTCACCTCCGAATTATTAGTTCCTATGTGGCATGGGTTTTGAGTGATTTAAAGTCATTATCATCAAATAGTCACTCCACAGCCTTTGTGGAGTGAAATGATGATTTTAGTTCCTCGTTCCTCCTGGACCTAGATCATAATCACCCTCAATACAATTGGCACTAATTGGACAACTTGCTGGCTATCATAGCAGAGAAGTATGTTATTGAATTTCACTCCTTTCTCATTTCACATACTCAGTTCCCTTAGATATCAAAGTATCCTGAGGGCTTTTGGAAAAGTCTTAAGTTTAGAGCTCTTCTGTAGATACTTGGAGGAATATCACTTGCAAACTCCCCCTAATGTTTCTCTATCTATTTTCCAAAATTCACAGCAGCTACTAATATCAAACTTAAAGCACTTTATGATAACATTATTCACAGCTAGAATAACAAAGGAAGTAAGAATTATGCCAGAAGCTCAATGAGAAAAGACAAGCTAAAGAAAACACACCAGTACAGTTCCAAAGAACCTAGTCAGTGCTGTATCTGAGAGTATTTAAAGGGAAATCAGATTTAACATTATATAATCCAATTTCCAATACACGAATAAAGCCTCTCATGCACTACAACTTCATAATTATCCTACCCAGTGGGTGCACACAAATCTATTTTCTTCAGAAGATATTATATTGTTCTTCAGAGTTAAGAGTTTTTCCTGTTACAAAATTTTCTTATGACTAATATATGCAATATAAAACAGCAAAAAGGAAGACCACAAAATGGCTTCCTACTTGTTCACACTTCAAAATTTTCAAGTTCTGCTTTTTGTTGCCTATAAGTTGCAAGGATGGCACTATCATTCTACAGTACCTGGTTTATTGAGGGAACATGCTAAATGTCTACAACATAGATAAACCTTGAAAACATTCTGCTAAGTGAAATAAGACAGACACAAAAGGACAATATTGTATGATTCCACTTATACAGGTACCTAGAAGAGTCAAATACACAGAATAAAAGAGCTCTTGCCAGGGACTAGAAGGAGGAAGAATGGGAAGTTATTGTTTAACGGATAGAGTTTCAGTTTGGGATGATGAAAAAGTTCTAGAAATGGATAGTGTGATGGTTACACATCAATGTGAATGTATTTAATGCTAAAGAACTACACATTTAAAAAAAAATGATTAAGGTGGTTAATTTTATGGTTTGTATATTTTACCACAATCTTTTTAAATGTCTACAAAAAAAACAAAAGATCCCCAGTCCTAACATATTGCTGGTACACAGTGAAACAAGTTATCAGTGCTTCCCTCCTGCAAGTACACACGTTCCCTTCACCCTCACAGGGCCCATCCAAATGATGTTTCCTCCATAAAATCACCCCTGATCACCACAGCTGGAAATAAATAAGCTCACCTTTCTCTCTGCTGTAAACAGTATCTGGACCTCTCCTACTGTACTCAGCAGTTTCTTCTTAGATTATAATTATGTACTTCAATAGTTAAGTCCCCTACTCCTTCAGGAGATGCAGTCTCCTAATGAACAGTACTTTGTGGACTCCCCAAAGCCCCGAGTACCTACACAGGAGTCTTTACATACACACTTATCTCTGCACACATACCACACACAATAGTCTCTCAAAAATTTTGAGAGAACAAAAAAATGCATGGCAGAATGAATTCCACAGGGCTATTTTAAGTCTTCTATGTAAACGGAATATTGTTACCCTGAATACAGTTTCAAAAACTAGGTCACTGTATGGGATTTGTAAATCTTTTCAGGAAATTTTTATACTGATGGTATGTGGCCCAATCAACGCTTGATTGCCATCAAGAGAAGGGAGAGATCATGCAAAACAGGGAATCTCAACATTAATTTATCTTCATAATTTGGAAGAAAAATAATTCAGAAACACACTAACTCCCTTCATGCTCTTCTCAGCATAAGATCAGCTACAAATTATTACAAAAGAACTACAAATTATTATATCAAATCTAATCATAAAAGATATAGACAATCTTGCTAATAAATTAAGATTTTACATATTTTACCCAGAGGCATATTGTCTAAAAGAAAGAATATGAGCTTTGCAGAGACCTGTGTTTGAATTGTTTGAATTCCAGCTCCAAGATTTACTAGCTGTATGAACTTTGTAAGTTATTTAGCCATTCAAATCACCATTTCATCATCTGCAAAAGGGGAATAATACCCTCAATGTTAGAGAGCTGTAAAAGGATTAAATGACTAACACATGGCAAACAAGTAAAAACTTTTCTTCTTCTCTTCCTTCCCCAGGAACAGATTCAGTCAAGCAGGTTAATTTGGAATATTAAGGGAATATGTAGCTTAATTCTGAATCTCTCTGAGAGATGGAAATTGCTTATTACAATTTTAACTTGGAATCCTGGTACTTCCCTGCTGGTCCAGTGGCTAAGACTATGCTCCCAATGCAGGGGACCCAGGTCCAATTCCTGGTTAAGGAATTAAGATCCCACATGGTGCAACTGAAGCCAAATCAATCAATCAATATTTTTCAAAATAAAGCTAGATGGAATCCTAGAAAAACATGTAATACAGTGTTCTCATTTTATTAAAAGAGAAATCAATTTAGAGCTTAAGTGACATGACCAAGTCACCAAGCTACCTAGTCACAAGGTCCCAAAAAAGAAGACAGGTGTCCTGATTCTGTGGCCAATATTCTTTCCACAACATTACATGACTGTCCCTAAACAAGCCAGTTACTCTTCTTTCTTCCCGCTGCTTAGAACTCACAAATCCATGAGCTACTGCCAAATGTGCACTTCAGGGAAGCCATTTACCTTTGATTCCTCGGTCCACTTTCATTAAACGCCTGAGTATAGAATCACGGTTATCTCCTTGCCTGATTTCAATTTTGGTTGAGAAGTGGCCACTGAATGGTTGAGGATTCAGTAGGGAAACTGATACACCAGGCTAAGAAAATAAAGAGAAAATGACTATTATTAGAAATCAAATATGAATCCTGCTGAGAGAGGAGTGTCTGCTAGACTTTTAATGTCCAAGGAAATATAGACTTAATTCTGGTATTTTAAAATCAAGATCAAAGGATACTCAAGTATGAAAGAAAAGATGCACAAAAGCTCATGCTTATAACCAAATGCCTACATAAGAGTAACTATGAGTACACATATCTATACTGATGATGGATAGTAACAATGATTCTATTTTCTCTTCCACAACTACCACCGTTTACTGAATTCCTACTAGGTACCAGATGATGTACAAAGCACTTTATAGACATCATTCCTATATCCTGAAAAGCAGGTCCTTAAGACCCCTTTTCACAGATGAAAAGCTGAAAACCAGAAAGATTAATAAAGCAGCCCAAGGTCACACAGCTAGAAAGAGGCAGAGCCTCACATTTACTGAGCATAAACTCAGTTCTATACCGTACTACTTTCCATGTTGTATAAGCTATATAGTTAAAGACAATACTCATTATTTTAAGTGAAAGAAATTAACTGAGCATTATGAAACGTAAATACATAGTAGCTTAAGGGAATGCTTGAAAGTAGCTTGAAATAAACACATTTGTATAGGGAACACTATTTCATGTACCTATCTCCATGGCTCAAATGACTGTACTTTTAAAGCCACCATATCTTAATGTAATGAGACTATTTATAATCTGATGATAAATTCAAGAGGTCTGCATGATCATCATTACCTCATTCTTTCAAAACAGACTTTTTCTGTTTGCTGGGTTTTTGATGAAATGTGGTAAGAGTAGCAGGATCTATGGAAGTCTTCTGCTTATTAAGAAAAGTAGGGCATTTCATGGACTCTCACAATGGCACTCCACCAGACTTTACCAAATGCTGCCATTCTGAATGGATTCTTTAAGAGTTAATAAATACAATCTCCTCAAACTTCAAAACCTATTTATCTTCACCAATAATGGCCTCAAAATAAGAAATTAAAAAAGAACTACCAGCAAAATATGAAATGATCCATCAATCTGGTTTATGCCAGAAGCCAAAAGTCTTAAATAACATTATCAAACCAAAACTCATCTGAAATATGAAAGCTCCCTCTCCTTGTTTAAAAGTCTCACATTTCAATGTCCACTATCTTTTTTTAAGTCAGGTTTTGAAAATCATATTCTTATTTTTAAAATCACAAGCAACATCTGATGCTAACCATAACAGTAGAGTAAGGAAAAGTGAGGACTGGACTAACCAGGGAATTACAGGACCTGAAATCCAGTCCCACTACTGACCAACTATGTGGCTTAAGTCAAATTAATCATTTAACTTCTCTGCACCTCACTTTGCTTTCATCTTCAAAATGATAGGTTTAGATGTAAAGCTCTCTAAGGTCTCTCCCAGCTTTAAAATGCAATGATTCAGTGAGATTCTTTCAACTTACTTCTGTTCTAAAAACATTAAGTGGTTTCCCAGGACAGCAATCTTCCCTGACTTTATCTTCTGCTTCAGAGGCAAATTTGACTTCTATATGTTCTAGCTAAATAGAGAGGGAAAAATGGAAGTCATTAGTATCACTTAATATGACTGAAATTAATCATCACCTCATTTCACCAAATAGCAAAACTAGGTTCTCCACTTGACATGAAATGATCTGTGCAATTTTATTATTTTCCATATAAACATTAAATGAAATCTACAATCAATTACTTAACGCTCATCTTGGATGTCTCCTAGTATGTTATTTATATAATCATGTTTACCATCTTCTATAAGGAAATCTGACATTTACCTGCTGCCTACGAGAAAACAATAAAGAGGATAAAAAGCTTTCATTCAAATAAATGGAAAAGCTCAAAGTAAAAATAGCTCAGTCATGTCCGATTCTTTGCGACCCCGTGGACTATAGAGTCCATGGAATTCTCCAGGCCAGAATACTGGAGTGGGTAGCTGTTCCCTTCTCCAGGGGATCTTCCCAACCTAGGGATCGAACCCAGGTCTGCGCATTGCAGGCAGATTCTTTACCCGCTGAGCCACCAGGGAAGCCCAAGAATATGGGGGTGAGTGGCTGATCCCTTCTCCATTGGATCTTCCTGACCCAGGAATCAAACCGGGGTCTACAGCATTGCAGGCAGATTCTTTATCAGATGAGCTACCAGGGAAGCCCGGAAAAGCTCAAGATATGTAGCAAACTGCATATATCTGAATATAAGATGACCCTAAATAAAAAGTGTTCCCACTGTCCCAATGAAAATATCCAAGCAGTGTTTTGACTTTCATGAATATATATGAACATTTAGAAATACATAAATAGATGTCTACTAATACTTAATTATGCATTATAATTGTTGTTGCTATTGTTTAGTAATTAAATCATGTCTGACTCTGCAACCGCATGGACTGTAACCTGCCAGGCTCCTATGTCCATGGGATTTCCCAAGCAAGAATACTGGAGTAGGTTGCCATTTCCTTCTCCAGGGGATCTTCCTGACTCAGGGATCGAAACTGTGTCTCAGGTTTAGCAGACAGATTCTTTGGGAAACCCACACACTTATAATTACACGAAATAAAATATTTACTTAGAAATGATTGTTTCTTTCATTCCCATATTTCACAAAACAATTTTATTCAAATCTAACCCTGTTCTGTTTTTATGCTTTGTTGCTCAGTTGTGCTCAGACTCTTTGAGACCCATGTACTTAGCCCACCAGGCTCCTCTGTCCATGCGGATTCTCCAGGCAAGAATACTGGAGTAGGCTGCCATGCCCTCCTCCAGGGGATCTTCCCAACCCAGGGGATGAACCCAGGTCTCCCGCATTGCAGGCAGATTCTTTATCATCTGAGCCACCAGGTTTTCATTATTATCAGAACCACTTTTTGAGTCCCCTAACACAATTTTCTATAGAAAATTATCTTTCCTTCTTCCTAAGTTGAATGAGAGACAGCATTTTTAGAATCTATATATTAAACTGTCACTGGTACAGGAAGATGGGGTGGGGAGAAACTCAAATATGTGAAAGCTACTGGTAATGTTCTGGTTCCTGAGTTGAGCAGTAGATTCATGGATGTTCATGTATTACTAACTAGGGGAAAAAAGGGCCAAACATGGACCACTGATAATATATCATGAATCAAGGATTTTAATTAATCCAAATCTGTCAATCTAAAGTCTTGAAGGGAGGTGGGAAAAAGAAGCAATTCAGAGTGTCCCATACTATACGAGATTTTGAAAGTATATGAATATAAGGTCTCTTCCTCAAGAAAACTTAGGCATATACAGTTAGTATTTTAGATACAGAATGATTGATAAGTGGAATAAGATAAAAGATGATTTCTTCTTCCTGTAACTTCTATACTACCCATTCTCTTTCCCCCTACAATATATTTGGCAAGGGTACTAAACATAGAAGATGAAGTTTTTAAAAAGGCTTATTATAAAACAAAAGAATTGGACTGTTTACTATAGTCAGTTAGATATCATAACCATGGGCCCCTCTTACCTCAAGAGAGTTGGTCAGGTAGACTATGTTCTCCATGAGCACTGCCTGTTCATCAAATTCTAATTGCAAATCCAGAACACGAGGTCCCATCTTCTCCAGATTTTCCTAACAGCCAAAATGGTTTTGAAAAACAAAACCACATTAAGAATATGCTGAAAAGAACATACTTCCGCCAAAGCAATCAGTCTCTCAAGTGATAAAATCTTCAAATTTGAACAGTTAAAGGAAAGGCCTTGGACTCATGGTTTCCCTTATCTATGTTTGCTCGCTAATGAAATTACTAGCTGAGAGTAATTATCATTTAAAGTATGATAAGATTAAGACAGCATGGAAAAGACTAGAGGACAGGGTTTCAGACTTATAAAAGAAATACGATTTCATCATTGTTTATTTAGCCTGACTTAACAAGCAGATCCAAAGAACTTGCTTTGACAAGGAATCAAACAAGTATGTTAAAATATTCCTTAGCTAACTAAAAAAAAAAATTAAAAGTTTCTAAGGTACCACATCAATAAGACTATTTCAAGGAATAGTAAATTAATAATAACCAGAAACAGAGTAGCATGGATACATACACAAACATATGTAAATAGAAAGCCAATGGGAATTTGCTTTATGACTCAGGGAACTCAAACTGGGGCTCTGTGATAACCTAGAGAGGTGGTAACGGGTGGAAGGTGGAAGAGAGACTTAAAAGGGAGGTATATATGTGCACCTATGGTTGATTCATATTGATATATGACAGAAATCAAGCCAATATTATAAACCAATCATTGATCAATTAAAAATAAATATTAAAAAAAATAATAAGAGTACCAAAATGAAATAAATAACCAAACAAAAAAATGCCTATAAATTCAAAAATATCTTTAAAACTTGATTTAAATGGGTACTCAGATAATCCTATAACATAAAAAACCATTTCTTTAAAAAAAAATTCCTTATTCTTAATTTTCTTTAAATAAAACATTTGCTGCTCAAGGTGCAACCTTCAAGACCTAAGCTCAAATGCACAAATACAGCTAACCTGCCTAGAACATGTTTCATTTATTTATATGAAAGTGACCTGACATGATTCTTGATGCTATCTTCATTTATCATCCAAGTTGTTTCTTTTCCCATAAAGTACTAGAAAACCATTCTTATTCCCAGATTTGTTAAATACTTTTCAAAGTTTCAAACCACTAATTTGCCTGGCAAATCACCAATATTACTGAGAAAATATTTTACTACTTGAAAATTCTAAGAATGGTTTTTCAAAAAGCCAACCCTTGAATCTAACATCATTTAAAATCAGTTTTACTGGATTCTGTAAAGCATGTCACCAAAATTTATTGCCTGTGCAATGAACAATGGGATATTCTTTTGATTCCCATATTAACAATGGATCTAACACTGGACCAATGGCACTAGCTGAGAACCAATGAATTATGAGTATACCCACAAACAACTTGATTAGTGTACATCAAGCCAAGATTCTAAGTTATTTCTGAAACTTCAAATACCATAAGGCTCAGACAGTTGACTATGTGTCCTTAGGAAAGCCTTTTAATTCTCCTAGAAGCAATTTACTCTAATACAGGACAATCTATGAGTTTTACTTTCTTATCAGGAAGGCATCTATAGCCTCCAAGATTCAAGAATTAATCTAAAGTATAATAACCATTACATGCTTAATAGGGTGGAAGACACTAATTAACTTTTTTTTTAATTTACTGAGCCTACTTTTTGACAGGTAGTATTAAAATGTGTTATATGTATTAACTGATTTACTCCTCACAGCACTCCTAAAAGGATTCTACTAATTTCCTATTTTATAGATGAAAAACCTTGTGGCCCAGAGAATTCAAGTGATTTGTCTAAGGCCTTCAAACTAAGAAGTAACAGAAAACAGGACTGGGGTCAAGATTTGTCTGCCCCCAGAGTCTGGGATCTTAAGCAACATTCAGTTTTCTTTCTGTTTCTCTGTCAAGAAATCCAACAGATTAGCTATCTAGATGACGAAAACTAAGAGTCCAACCCAAAGGTTCTCAATGTGTGTGTGCTTAGTCGCTCAGTCGTGTCTGACTCTTGCGACCTCATAGATAGCAGCCTGCCAGGTTCCTGTCTATGAGATTCTTCGGGCAAGAATACTGGAGTGGGTTGCCATTTCCTTCTCCAGGGAATCTTCCTGACCCAGGAACCAAACCCGGATCTCTTGCATTGCAAGCAGATTCTTTACCAAATGAGCCACAAGGGAAGCCCTCAATGGGGAAGCTGGAACTGGGGGGCGGACAACCAGGAGATAAATGTCTCCAATGTCTGGAGACATTTAAGTGTCATAACTTCAGTTGGGGAGGAAGAAACTCTACTGGCATCCAGTGGGTAGAAGTCAAGACACTATTAAACATCCTATAGTGCACAGGAGAACAGCCTTCCACGAACTATCCAACCTAAAATACAAACAGAGCCATTACTGAGAAACCCTGGTCTAACCACTATAAACAACATTTATCCTGTTAATAAGTTAAACCTATACAAATGTAGAACTCTGTTTCCAGTAATAGGATCTAGTAAAAAGACCCTAATGGAAGCCAAAGAATATGCTTCCTCCTTAAACTGAAAAGAAGGGCAGGTAGAACATGAAGAGAAGCAGTTAGTGCAGTAATTCTAAACCAATTTTTCTTCCACGATACATATTTTAACACACTCAGCAATTTCACAGGTAAAACCCAAATATGATCACTCATTTCCACAACCACTGATTGTAAAGTGTAATTTTAGCAGATTTCCTGATAGAGATCTTGCCCAAAGTTTTCCTCTTCCTTCTACTATCCTAGCTAACTATCACCTGTGCGATCACAGCTACACAAGATCCACAGCTTACCTTAATCATGGCGACAAATGGCATCACTTTCTTCATATATTTCTTCAGTTCTGGCAAACTGCCTAGTTCACCAGCAATGACTTTGTTATCAGGCAACTTTCCACTGTTGTTCTAAAAAAGAGTGGGAGAGGAATATGAGAAAAAATGTTTTTAAAATAATGTAAGATAGTAGATACACCTATAAGAAACTGGCCAGACATGAAACAGTGGCCACCAGCCTGATAGAAAAGAGCAGAAGAGGGGGCACGCTCCAGCATCATGGGGAAGTGAACGGTAAGTGAGTAATACAGAAGAGTCTCTCGTTTCCTCTAAATTCAAAGGACACGTGTTTAAGGACAGAGAAGAAAAACAAGTGCATCATGCAGAGTATTTAATTTTTCCTTACACTAACAACACTTTTAGGATTGTAACATTAGTCTTACCTGGTCATAAAATGGTCTATAAAGAAATCATTTATCTTTAAACTTCTAAAAGCAATTCATTAATCAGAGCAAAATGAAAATTAATTATACAACTATCATACAAGATGTATATAACTTCTGTTTTTGAGCACTCTTCCTTATAAATTGTTACCACAAATGTGAAAAAAGAATATAATTTCTTTAAAATAATAAAAATTAAAATAATAATAATTTCTATCTACCTAAAAATACCATAAGCACTAATATGCACACAGTCCCAAATGTGCTGCCTAAATTTAAATTCACTCCTACAAACATTAACAGAGGAGTAATAAAGCAAGTGGCCTTTTCAGAGTTTTGGATGACCTATTTTCTCTTCATAAAAGCATTGCACCAAAGCCAAGGGTTGGGAATAAATCTAAAAGAAAAGTAAGATTTAGGAAAAGAAATAGTAAGATTTTCAATAATTTATTGACATTCAACTCTAACGTTTACTAGAGCACACAGGAAAAAATATTTTCTCCACTGGCAAAAATGTTGCTTTGAAATACATGAGGAAGAGAAAAGGAGAGGGTGAGACACATTCCTTTTCCCTATGTCACCAAAAAAGTGTCATACTAAACGTAAGAACATTCTTCTAGATTATAAACTGACATTATTTTAGCTCTTTAGGATGAAAACAAATGATAATTTTAAAGGAAGCTGGTCAAAAGATGATGCTGAATTCAAACTGTATAATCTAGTCAATGAATATAAGCAAAAATATAACTTCTAAAAGAACAGTGGTGATAAGTTTTTTTTAATACCTGGGATATTCCATACCCTATTGAATTCTTCTGCTGCTTCCTAGAAAATGCTGATACGAATATATAAACCACTGAGGCACAATTTCATTTTCCTGACTACCAAAGTAGCTTTTACTTTTACTTACCATAAGTCAAAAATCTATAAGCAGACTCTAAAAGCTACTCTCTCTTTCTGTTATACACAATCAAAGGAAGAAATACTTCTCCATAAAAACAGGTTCACACGGAATATGAAAACACTTGCTCTTCTCTTTCCATCAAGTCTTACAAATCTAAAAATTCTCACAAGTATTTCTTGGGTAACTATGACAAGTAGTGAGACAAAATTGCAATAAAGGTCTAGAAGATCAAAGCTATGGACTTCTCTGTATTATCACTTTATGCTTTGGCCATAATCCCTATTTTATCTCTTTCTCAAGTGCACCTTAATGGCTTCTGTCCACCAATAACTATTCTTTATACCTAGGCAAAAATTCCACAATATATACTTTGTTTCCATATTTTGAACATGAAAGGAAAAAGGTAGGTAAATTTTTTTCTTTAGGAAAACCTAGAATTAAGTTTAAATATTGAGCTTCCTTCAAATATAACTATCATATTTAATAGCGATTTACCTGACAGTCTAAAAAAAAAAAAAAGAAACACCAAACTCTCCATTTCTACTGGTAATTATCAAACTGGACACTTTCTTTTAAATTATTCAAGTGCCAAGCTTCAAATTTTTCAAATATCATAATGTTAAGATTTTGTGACTCCCAGTGTTCAAGGTACAACGAAACCAAAAGGCAAACTTAGCTCTTTTGCTTCATAATTTTAGCCAATATATGAAAAAGTTCCACATCTCTTACTACATACTACTAGATCCAGTATTTTTGTACGAAAGTTTCAGAAATGAAACAGCTTTTCCCTCAGCATCCATTTAAGAGCCACAAAGGACACTCCACATCTAAAGGTAATTAAACAAGGATGCCATTCTTCCTTCCCCTAGACATTGCCAACATCCTAAAAACAAAAACGGCATAAACAGTACACAACACTGCTCGGAGGGGAATGTCTACTGAGAAAATTACCTCAAAGTGATTACGTAGAACTGACAGGGTGATATGTTGCCAAGACGGATAGTTCTTTGCCACATAGATGGTGCAGTGTGAAGGCTTCTCAGGGGGCTGCTTGTCAGTCTTCTACAGGGCAGAGAAAGGAAAAAAACATCTACTTACTTTTATATACACCAAAAATGAGATACACTTCCAGTGCATTACACTACTCCCTTTAACATAAAAAAAAATCATATTATAGAACTACATTAATAATGAAAATAGCCTGACATGTTTTAATGAAAGTTGTCTTTATTTTCATTACTATTAGATGTTATTTGACCAATAACTTTTAAGTAATGACTCTTTAAAAAAAATGACTTCACCTTCCCTTTAGCTGGCATCATATAGCTCTTGAGTCGCAATCTAAGGTCATGTGCTACTTCCATGAGATACTGTGAGGAACGTATCAAGCTTTCATCCACAGGACCTGCCAGAGGCCATGAAGCTGTCATAATTGAGTCAGGCTTAAGAAAAAAAAAAACAGGTTCAGTGAGATTAGACAATACAACTACTTTATGATTTTTGGTTACAGTTTCATACCAAAGCTACAATCTGTAACTGTGTGCTCAAAGTTCAAACCTGACTACACAGAACACACTTTCAGCCCCTGATCTAATGTTCCCTAGAATTCAAGCTGTGAAGTCTGACTCTACATTCTTAATTAGCATCCATTTGTACAAGCATATTAATACCCACACACATATGCTCACTTTCAAAGAAAATTATGTAATGCTAATTTGCCTAAATTTAATCATTATTATATAAATTACACACACTCTCAGTTTTTACCCTATTAATACATCTAGTACTGAAAGTATGGCTATTTGAAATATATTTCATGAACACATTTTTGCATTGTTCACACACTGAAAAACAGAAAAGAGCTTGGCTAATAAGGCTGGAAAGGAGTTATTAAACCAGCCAATCTGTTTATCTGCAAGCCTGGGAGAAATAATTAAGTTTACCTTCACAGTAAGAATGCTAATATAATATCCCTGAATATGCAGCCCTATATATGCCAGGAATTTTATATAAAACAAGAATATTTATGCAAATATACACTTCTACCTTTGTTTATAAGTAGTTCATAACAGTTATATATATCTTTCTCAATATTTTCACCTTTTAAAACAAACAGCTAGAAAAACAATATTAGTTATACATATATTAAAATATATATTTGAATGTATTCAAATGTATTATAATGTTTCCTAATAGGAAGGAGATAAACAACACACACAGTCACATGTTTTTAAAATATACATAGTGTGTATATAAATAAAGACTCATACATGATGTTTCTATCTAAAAAGGAGATAGCTTCAATTTAAGCTGCTGCAATAATTATGAGATGATGAACCCAACATTATATTTAACAGTACTCATTTTCAGTCTTTTTCTTGTAAGTGACATTATTACCACATTTATTTAATGAGACCAAAATCAAAACCACCCAGAGCATCTTAAACGTGTAGCGCTACCTTTCCCAGGAGCGTCCACACGTGCTCACACAAATGTGGACAGAACGGAGCCAAGAGCAGCGTCTGGACTTCAATAAACCGGAGCACGAGGTCTCGCTGCATCCCCTCTACAGCCAGTTCACGGTACTTATCTTTGGCGGCCTATAAAATTTGGAATTATTTATCATTTCTCTCCCCCTACTTCTTTGAAATAAAATTATAGGAAAAAAATCCAGTATCTCTATTTTCATGCATTTTTAAGTACTTAAGTCTTTAAAAATTTCATAATGAACTTCTGAAAAGGTTTTACTTTATTTTTAAGATTCTGAAAATAAATGTGTATCAATGCTTAGGTCCATAACAATTAACTGTTTAAATTTGTACATCTCTGATGACCTTTGCTATTAAACATTTCTTTTTAAGCACTTCTTAGCCATTTAGGATTCTTTAAGGGGATGGTTGTTCACATTCTTTGGTTATTTTTCTTTGGACATCTGTATTTTTTTTTTTTTTGATATGTCAAAAATCCTAAAATACAGACTGTAAATAATTTTCCAATTAATTGTGTATTTTTAAGATGATTTCAGTTGTGATTTTCTTATCTGTGTTGCCAAATTCATCAGCATTTTTTTGATTGCTCCTTTTTTTTGTTTTTATGATTAGGAAATCTCTTAATTACAAGATCAAATAAATGTTTGATTAACCCTGTTTTTCAGTTAAAAAAAAAAAGCATCAATCCTAACAAAAGAATACTGCACTTTTATATTACTAATTCTCAAAAAAAAAAAAAAAATCTGAAAAAGACATTTTGAAATGGACATAAAAATTGAACTATTTAAACTGGGTACTAAAGGTGAACTCTCTAAGTAACATGTATTAAGTACGAAAAAGCCTATAAATATGATACACTGATATGCTCAGCACTTATCCTTATTTAACCACATCTCTGAAAACCAAATTACATAAATCCCAATGTGATATTCTACAAAACTGAGAAAAGCTACGTTTTTACTTTAAGCACCTAGACTGTCAAACTTGAGGATATACTGACACCTTGTGGAAAATCTCAGAAAACATTTGCTTTCAACTAACAAAAATTAGTTTACAATTAGGTCTTTTTTTTTTTAGTCAATTTTAAAATGCTTTTCTGGAAAACATGACTAGTTTTCAAATTCAACCTCAATTAACTCACAGCTCAACTAGGAACAGAATTATTTATATTAAAGGAACATAATAGAAAAAGTACCCAAGAAAACTATTTAAAATCATAACTTATTGAAGACTTTACAAATTTTCACTCTCCACTTGAAAGATGAGTCATTATGCTATAGCAGGAGGAAAAAAAAGAAATATATAATATTCACATTGACTATTTTATAGCTATGAAAAGAATTAACCACTTACCTGAAACTCAAAAAAACCTGTTTTCAAAGCTTCTTTAAACATCATCTTTTCATAATTTTGATCTGTCTTTATAATTCCTGCATTCATTTCACTATGGAGTATGGAACAAAGGTAATTGAGTTTAAAGGCAAGTATATACAGGTATAAAAAAACCTCCACATATACTAATAAAACAGTAATGAGAACAATGCCTGAAACATTTCAGACTGCTCTATCAGAAAACCATCTTTGTGTTCCTTAAAACTATTATAACCTCCCACTGTCTGTCTACTTCAGTACTGTCATCTGACACTGCTTACAGATCCTATTTATGACAACACAATAAATTTTATTATGAAGTCCAAAGTGCAATATGAAAATACCTTTACTAAGACTGTATAGTCAGGTTTAACTGTTGCATTTTAAACATGGACACTGGAATAAAAAAGATATTCCTTATGCTACCTCAGGCCCTTCAGAATTTGGCCTAATTTGGCCCCAACTTGTCTGATCTACTTCTGCCCTCTACACACTATACTTCAAATAAATACCATACTTTTTGCATGGATTTCTCCTCTCCCTCAAAATTTCAGTCTATTTTTCAAGAAACTCAAAACTCACATACCACCTCCTCTAAATTCCCTCTATTCCTACTAGTATACTTATAATTGGTCAGAGAAGTGTTTTTCTCTCCTGCTAGACTACAATGAACGATCAAGTCTTAATTCATCCTGTAACACTGGTGCTTAGGATGGTTCCTAATACAAAGAGACTGATATATATCTTATAAATGAAGAAAGAAAAAAGACAATTCTTTTCTTTTAAGCTACTTTTCCTTTAACCATTCCGTTCTCTAATGCAAGACGGCATGGTGCAATGGTCATGAAAATAGGCTTTGGAGACAGAAACAAATTCAAATCCAAGTCTGAAATGACTAGCTTTGAGGCATTTAATGAAAAATTAAAATTTTACTAGGCTTCAATTTATTTAATTATAAAATAGAGCTAGGACTTCCCGAGCCAGCAAATTTGGAAATATGCCAATATGCCAGCAAATCTGGAAAACTCAGCAGTGGACACAGGACTGGAAAAGGTCAGTTTTCATTACAATCCCAAAGAAAGGCAATGCCAAAGAATGCTCAAACTACAGCACAGTTGCACTCATCTTACACGCTAGGAAAGTAATGCTCAAAACTCTCCAAGCCAGATTTCAACAGTACATGAACCATGAACTTCCAGATGTTCAAAATGGATTTAGAAAAGCCAGAGGAACCAGAGATCAAATTGCCAACATCCACCGGATCATCGAAAAAGCAAGAGAAACATGTACTTCTGCTTTATTGACCACACCAAAGCCTTTGACTGTGTGGATCACCACAAACTGGAAAATTCTTCGAGAGATGGGAATAGCAGACTATCTGACCTGCCTCCTGAGAAATCTGCATGCAGGTCAAGAAGCAACAGTTAGAACTGGACATGGAATAACAGACTGCTCCCAATTCAGGAAAGAAGTACGCCAAGGCTGTATATTATCACTCTGCTTATTTAACTTATACGCAGAGTACATTATGAGAAATGCTGGGCTGGATGAAGTACAAGTTGGAATCAAGATTGCCGGGAGAAATATCAATCACCTCAGATATGGAGATGACACCACCTTTATGGCAGAAAGTGAAGAACTAAAGAGCCTCTTGATGAAAGTGAAAGAGAGTGAAAAAATTGGCTTAAAACTCAACATTCAGAAAACTAAGATCATGGCATCAGATCCCATCACTTCATGGCAAATAGATGTGCAAACACTGAGAGACTTTATTTCTGTGGGCTCCAAAATCACTGCAGATGGTGACTGTAGCCATAAAATTAAAAGACGCTTGTTCCTTGGAAGAAAAGTTATGACCAACCTAGACAGCATATTAAAAAGCAGAGACATTACTTTGCCAACAAAGGCCCATCTAGTCAAGGCTATGGTTTTTCCAGTAGTCATGTATGGATGTGAGAGTTGGACTATAAAGAAAGCTGAGTGCAGAATTGATGCTTTTGAACTGTAGTGTTGGAGAAGACTGTTGAGAGTCCCTTGGACTGCAAGGAGATCCAACTAGTTCATCCTAAAGGAAATCAGTCCTGAATATTTATTGGAAGGACTGATGTTAAAGCTGAAACTCGAATACTTTGGCCACCTGATGTGAAGAACTGATTGCTTGGAAGCGTCCCTGATACTGGGAAAGACTGAAGGCAGGAGAAGGGGACAACAGAGGATGAGATGGTTGGATGGCATCACCAACTCAATGGACATGAGTCTGAGGAAGCTCCAGGAGTTGGTGATGGACAGGGAAAACTGACGTACTCCAGTCCATGGGGTCAGACACTACTGAGCGACTGAAATGAACTGAGGACTTCCCTGGTGGCCTAGTGGCTAAGACTCTGCACTCCCAATGCAGGGGGCTCAGGTTCGGTCCCTAGTAAGGGAACAAGATCCCACATGCTGCAACTAAGTGTTTGCATGCTGCAACTATTAATAAAACATCCTGCATGCTGCAATTAAAAGATCCCACATGCTGCAACTAAGACCTGATGCTGCCAAAGAAAGAAAGAAAGCTAATAATATTTTTATCATATAAAATTGCTATAAGGCTAAAATCAGATAATGGATGCAAAGTGCTTAGCATAGTTCCCAGCACAAGTAAGCTTTCAATGAAGAGTGGCTATTATTAACATCTAATTTAAGAGTTAAAAAAAAAAGAAAATTAATACACCAGGACTAAGCAACTCTTTAAAGTAATAAGTGGTTGGTGACTATAAATTACCTGGCAAAAACTTTGTCATTGAAGGTATTGGCAGGACCACTTCTTAGGCTATCCCAGTTGGCAACCATTTCTTTCACCCATTCCACCCAGGTGTAGAGACGGAGAATACCTGCATCTGCCATGGCTTCCACAAAGTTAGCATCTTCAACAGTGTCACCAGCATCAGCTAGAGCCAAGCGCATTCCTTGAAGAAGAAGAAAAAAAATTAATTGATGATTTAAAAATGTAGTTACTGAATATGAACTATGTGTCCAGGTGGGTAAACTGCCAAGCCCACATATAAATTAGGAAATAGCAAGTGCTTTAAACCACTGCATGGACCAACAGCAAAAATAACGATCACCAAAAGCAGAATCCATAATGATGTTGTTAAAATATTTGAATTTTCTATATTGATTTGCATATACTCAGCATCAACATGCATTTCTTCTCAGGCATGTTGTGCTAATGAGATAAAGTAATCTTTAATGAGGCAGAGGAAAAAATGATAAACTCAGGAAAGATAACCCTATCAACATCTCAGCATCATTTAAAGGCAGCAAAATATTATGATTATTTTAATGCAAAAGAAAACAGAGCGGTACCTCATGTGCACAAATATGTTTTCTTACTTCTAAAAGCAGAGTCTTCTAAGTTTCTTACTAACAAAATACAATTTTTAAAACAAAATCTTCCATCCTAAAATATTAAATTAAAAAACCAAAAACAACCCATCCATCTGTAAGAGCCTAATCAATTAAATTACAGGACATACTTGCAATGGAAAACTATACTGCTGCAAAACAGTGAGGAAACTTTAATGTATCAACATGCTGCTGCTGCTGAGTCACTTCAGTCGTGTCCGACCCTGTGCGACCCCACAGAAGGCAGCCCACCAGGCACTGCCGCCCCTGGGATTCTCCAGGCAAGAACACTGGAGTGGGCTGCCATTTCCTTCTCCAATGCATGAAAGTGAAAAGTGAAAGTGAAGCCGCTCAGTCGTGTGAAAGTGAAGCCGCTGAGTCATGTCGTGTGAAAGTGAAGCCGCTGAGTTATGTCCGACTCCTCGCGACCCCATGGACTGCAGCCCACCAGGCTGCTCCACCCATGGGATTTTCCAGGCAAGAGTACTGGAGTCGGTTGCCATTGCCTTCTCTGGTATCAACATGAAGTGACCTCAAATACGAACTCATAAGTGAAAAAGGCAAATTTCAGAATAGTATGGATGGTATGCTACCATCTGCACCTTAGAGGAGATGAGAATATGTGATATCAAATTATGTATGCATTAAATATCCTTTATAATAATACATAAGAAGTTGAACACATTTTTAAACTTTTTATATTATAATAATTTTACAGTTACAGCAAGGATGCAAAAGACAAGGATAAACGTTTCACCATTTACCAGACTTTCTTAATGTTAACAACTTACATAACCACAGTTTCAAAAAAGCAGGAAGTTAACATCAGTATGACACTACTAACTGAACTACAGACTTAATTCAAAATTTCACCAGCATTTTCTCTAATACCCTTTTTCTGTCCTAGGATTCAATCCAGAATCCCACCTTGCACTTGACTGTTTTATCTCCTTGGTCTCTTCAAATCCTGAGAGTTTCTCAGTCTGTCCTGGACCTTGACTACTGATGGGTAGTCAGGAATTTAACAGAATTTCTCCCAACTTGGGTTTGTCGGATATTCTTGCATGATTAGATGGAGGTTATGAACCTCTGGCAAGAATATCACAAGAGTGATGCTGTATGTCTTCTCAGTGCATCATTATCAGGGAGGTACATGATACTGATACGACTTACTATTGCCATTGCAAACCCTCCTCATGTGGTCAGGTAGTATCTGCCAAGTCTCTCCACTGTAAAGTTACTGTTTTTCCCTTTATGATAAAGAAGTATCTTGGGATAGATACTCCAAGAGTATGCAAATAACCTATTGCTTTTTTTTCTAAACTTTCATCCATTGATTTTGGCAACCACTGATGGAACTATGATCATGGCATCCCGGCCCATCACTTCATGGCAAATAGATGGGGAAACAGTGGAAACAGAGGCCGACTTTATTTTTCTGGGCTCCAAAATCACTGCAGATGGTGACTGCAGCCATGAAATAAAAAGACACTCACTCCTTGGAAGGAAAGTTATGACCAACCTAGACAGCATATTAAAAAGCAGAGACATTACTTTGCCAACAAAGGCCCATCTAGTCAAGGCTATGGTTTTTCCAGTGGTCATGTATGGATGTGAGAGCTGGACTATAAAGAAAGCTGAGCACCAAAGAATGGATGCTTTTGAACTGTGGTGTTGGAGAAGACTCGAGAGTCCCTTGGACTGCAATGGGATCCAACCAGTCCATTCTAAAGGAGATCAGACCTGGGTGTTCATTGGAAAGACTGATGTTGAAGCTGAAACTCCAATGCTTTGGCCACCTGATGCAAACAGCTGACTCATTGGAAAAGACCCTAATGCTGGGAAAGATTGAGGGCAGGAGGAGAAGGGGACGACAGAGGATGAGATGGATGGATGGCATCACCGACTCGATGGACATGGGTTTGGGTGAACTCCAGGAGTTGGTGATGGACAGGGAGGCCTGGTCTGCTGCAGTTCATGGGGTCGCAAAGAGTCGGACACAACTGAGTGACTGAAGTGAACTGATGGATCTTGTTGTAACCTCAGATATGCAGATGACACCACCCTTATGGCAGAAAGCGAAGAAGAATTAAAGAGCCTCTTGATGAAAGTGAAAGAGGAAAGTGAAAAAGTTGGCTTAAAACTTAACATTCAGAAAACTAAGATCATGGCATCAGGTCCCATCACTTCATGGCAGATAGATGGGAAAACAATGGAAACAGTGAGAGACTTTATTTTTGTGGGCTCCAAAATCACTGCAGACGGTGACTGCAGCCATGAAATTAAAGGACGCTCCTTGGAAGAAAAGTTGTGACCAACCAAGACAGCATATTGGAGAAGGAAACAGCAACCCACTCCAATACTCTTGGCTGGAAAATCTCAGGGATGGAGGAGCCTGGTAGGCTGTAGTCCATGGGGTCGCAAAGAGTCGGATGTGACTGAGTGACTGAACCGAACTAAACTGATGGATCTTGTCTGTGACAATATTACTATGATGTTTTTCTACTGATGATTTTATATTTCACTCAATCCTTCCAAATAACTTGGAATTCTTCTGAAAAGAACAACAGTCCCTACTCCCCCACTTACTTATTCAATCATTACTATATATCCCTATGGGTTCATAAATATTTAATTTATGCAAGGGGTTATAATTCAATACCTCATTATTTACTTTGTCTCTTAAAAAGTTCTTGCTTGAGCAATTGGGAGCCCCTTCAAGCTAGCTCCTGTGCCCTTTCAAACTGTCCCCATCCTTTTTGAAACATTTCCTCATTTTCTGGCATCATAAACTATTCCATGCTCATTTTGTATTTTCCCTACTCCAGACCTCAAATCACCCTACTTCCTTTTACTAGAGAATGGTATTTAGAAACCAAGATCTGAATGCCAGGTGTTTCACCGCTAACTAGTGTTGTCAGTATCCACAGGCTCTCTCAGCAATGCATGTATACTAACCCACACATAAATCTATGTTTATTTTTATTTATTTTTGAAATATTTATATATTATTTGGCTGCACTGGGTCTTAGTTTCAGCATGCAGGGTCTTCAATCTCCACTGTGGCATGTAAGATCCAATTCCCTGACCAGGGATCGAACTGGAGTCCCCTCCATTGGAAGCAGACAGTCTTAGCCACTGGACTACCAGGGAAGTACCTATGTTTATTTTTATGTCTGTCTGTATGAAAAATAAAACCCATGAGTTTATGCTGATACTGCCAATTCCAATCCAACACCAGGGAGTTCATTTAAGCACTTCCTCTTATTTATAGCTTCTGACACTGAGATCTCACCCACAATATTTGTTCAATCCCAGTAAACATATAAAAGTTTCAGAACTAATATACACTTCTTTAAAAACAAAAAAAACTACAATATTGTGTACAATTCTTTTCATCTTACTCTGTTATCAAAATACTGTTTTTCTAAGTAACTTAGGTTAGTTCTTCCCCATCCCTTTCAGTACAGTCTCAAACTGTGGCAGCCTTGAACAACAAAAAGAAGTGCCATGATGACCAAAGGCTAGGTTACATAAGGAAGGACTGGCTTCTTCAGGTTAGACAGTGCATTTTTTCTCTTGACAAAGTAATGATTAAATGAAATAGTAATGAAGTCAGGGGAAACATATTTTTCAAAAAAATGAAGGCTTCTAGGTTCAACTCATCTATATGTATATCAAATATGGAGGAAATACTTTGAAAAAGCTTCCTATATGCTTAACATCTCTACAACCAACTATTTAATTTTAGAAATAGCATGAAGTTGGGTTTCCAGGTGGCACTACTGGTAAAGTGCCCACCTGCCAATGCAGGAGACATAAAAGATGTGAGCTCAATCTCTGAGTTGGGAAGAAACCCTGGCGGAGGGCATGGCAATCCACTCCAGTATTCTTGCCTAGAGAACTCCACTGACAGAGGAGCCTGGTGGTTACAATCCATAGGGTCGCCAAGAGTTGGACATGACTGAAGCACTTACCCCAGCATGAAATTAGGAACAAGTCAGGTAGCACTAACAGTGAGTTTCCTTTGAAAGAAGACTCTAATAATCTTAGCTTAAATTTGTTTCTAAACAGATATTAGCAATTCTTATGTTTTAAAAATTATGTTGCTTGTACACAAAGAAAACATGAATATTTTAAAGTATTGGTAAAAGCTAAAGAGAAAAGCAATGAAACTGAGACAAGAATGCTAACTTGCCTTCTGCAGTCTGAGGAGAACTGGGGACACTAGGCAACAGCAATAACAAAAACATACACTCACCATCGGCTGAATATTTGTCAACAGCTTGGGACAAAGTGAGGAAGTTGCCTGTGGATTTTGACATCTGAAAAAGAAAGTCAATGATAAGGTTTTAGTAAGAGTATATATCAATAAAATAAACCAGATCAGCTACATCAAATTAAATGAGCAGGCTACAATTAGATAAAAAGGATTAGAAACATGCAAAGGAAAAGACACCTTAAACTTATTTTACAGAGGAGAAAACTGAAACCCAGTCAATACAATAACTTGCCTGAGTAACTAATCGAGTCAGTGACAAAGCTAGGACGGCATCTCCCATGTGACGCTCAGTCCCTGGCTCTTTCCATTAACTGATACTGTCGCTTGGGAATTGGTTTAGACATGTGGAGTGATTACGCTGTGACTATGGACCACTTCAGCTGGTTAGAAGAGCTTTATAACAATTAGAGTCATTCAGAAATGAATGGACAAGCTCATTAGGTCAAAATCAGGGCTTTAGGAAACTTCTTGTCATTAGGCTCACAATAGCTGCTTACTCAAGTTGTGCTCTGCCTGAGGGCAGCACAAGTAAGTAGGTACTGTGCACAGCCCAGCAATCTACTGTTTAAAAAACTTCTATGTCTCGGTAACTTTGCTAACACCAAAGAGAAGTGGCCATTCTATCAAGTTTCTACTACAGAGCAATAAAGTCTTGTAATAAAATGAGTATGAAACTTAAGTGAAACTTAAGTGAAAGTGTTAGTCGCTCAGTCATGTCCGACTCTTTGCGACCCTGTGGCTCCTCTGTCCATGGAATTCTCCAGGCAAGAATACTGAAGAGGGTAGCCATTCCCTTCTCTAGGAGATCTTCCTGATCCAGGGATTGAATCTGGGATGTCCTGAATTGCAAGCAGATTCTTTACTGTCTGAGCCACCAAGAAAGCCCTCTACCAGGGACGTACAGTGTATACATAACACAACAATGTGGAGACCAAAGGAAACATCATGTTATATTAATAGCAGGATTTATATTTGCACTCTCATATACACATGCACACACATATATGTATGTAAATATATATACAGTTCCACTTTGACCTACAAAGAAAAAATGAGTTAGATAATCAAAAGTCCTTGTTGATTTAACAAAATCTATAAAGTAGCTATTTTCCAGCCTAATGTACAGGTTATCTTAAATGAACTTTTTTATTCCCTGTTAGGGTACTGGTTAAAAAAAGAAATCTCATTTTGCAATTCATATAATCTACTATTTGTTTATATCTATAACTATTTTCATTATGACATAGCAATGAATATTCTTTGATCATTAATATTCCATCAGATATAGCAAGATACAATGGTTGGAACAAGTCCAAGTTGGAACACGTCCAACTTGTTAGAATTGTTATTAATGAGAAATAAATAACATTGTAATATAATTTTTTTGTTTAGTTGAGGAAGCGTGCCCCTTTCTCGTGCACAAAGGCATTATGGGGGCAAAAAAGGACTTGTCAAGAGACTGGCATAACTCCTGTTGAGGATACTGAATAATCAGATACTTATGAAGCGTTAAAAAAATCATATATATTAATATATGTACTATCATTATACTACTATGATACTATTAGTATAATCATAGTATCATTAGTAGTAATAGGGGAAGCTGCAGTAGTAGAGGGAGAGATATACTGTCTAGAAAGAAGCATTAAATAACACTTAAGAATCCTACAGACTCCAAAATTCTATTATTCTAATCTAATGGCTAGTCACAGTAAAAAGCAAAAACCACCAAACTATTTTCTCAACTTAATGAGAAAGATATTGTAGGGTCATAAAGCTAGAATCTTTATATTTCCTGTCCCTTTCTCTGCCTCTCTTCTCTGGTAACAATTTGTCACTCTTTGCCACTCTAATACAATTATTATATAGGAAAGTTTTCCCCATCCCACCTCTCAATTAATACTATCTATTCCATTCACTCAATTTTAAAGATAAATCTTTAATTTAATTGGTAGTACTAAAAATTTTTAATGCAAGATTTTTACCTCTCTGATTTTCATATTCTTTATTTCTTTAAGAAAGTACAACATCCTAAATCTGAAAAACATTTCTGCAGAATTCTAACGTTTCAAGAGGTAATGAGTGTTACCTTCTCAGAGTTGAGGAGGAGATGTCCATTCGCTCTCACAGCTACAGGCCATTTATCACTTGACAGGTAAATGTTTAAAGATAGAAAATAAAATTTAAAGATTATGGCTTAGCCTTAAAAAGTTGAGGAAAATGCTAAGAGTCATAAAAATTTCTTAAGGCAAATGTGCAGGGATATTTATTGAGTCCTGTTTATAACAGGAAACAAATGAAAATAAGTATTCACTAGTGAAGGACTGGCTTATAAATTATGGTGCAGGCATACGATGAAACACTATGAACTATCTTAAAAATACAGGCCAGGCTATATATAAAAAGATCTTTGTTGTTTAGTCAATAAGCAGTGTCTGACTCTTTTGTAACCCCATGGACTGTAGCCCGTCAGGCTCCTCTGTCCATGGGATTTCCCAGGCAGGAATACTGAAGTGGGTTGCTATTTTCTTCTCCAGGGGATCTTCCCGACCCAGGGATCAAACCTACATCTCCTGCATTGCAGGTGGATTCTTTCCCACTGTGCCACCAGGGATAGATCCTCTTCCACGTTGTAATGAAAATTACATGAGTTACTAAAAGTAATTATAACAATGGTAACATAGGCACCGGAAGCTACCACTTATTTAAATATCTTTTAGAAGTGTTAAATGTTCCTACTGTATATTTAAAATATAAACATATATATATATATATAATTTTTAACACCCTCATATATGTCCAAAACTTGATGCAATGGGATCAGTATTCAACCATGTTACTAATAAGTACTTCTAAAACACCTGATTTCTCCAAAAACACATTTAAACCAATAGAGAAAACTGAGTGACAAGAACCACATCAGATTTATTTTATTCCTCTCCTTCAAAATCTTTTATTCTTGAGAAAGAAAATGTAATCTCATTCCAAATGCAATCTCACCCTAAATACAAGAAGTTCCATGAGATTGCTTTGGTTCTGCAAAATAAAATTTGAATAGTGGGAGGGGTTTGTTTCTTCAGCTACTTGAAGACAGGAGAGAAAGACACAGGAACATGTCTGGGTCAAAAGGGAAGATGACAGAAGGAATACTCTCGAGCACATGGTATTAAAAATGCATCTCTGATCCAGATTCTAGTCAGAACATCATGACTTAATACTGGAAACTTGGGGCTCTCAGCTCTAAAAGGATGTTTCCTTCCCATTCTAATGACCTAGGCTCTGTTTGAAATTGCCTGTTATTTCAGCATCTTAACAGGTCAAATGAGTCACATAATAGGTCAAGCGAATTACTGATTGACCGTCAAAATATCTGAAATGTGAAATGCTTTGGCAGTCCAAAGCAGGTATGAGAATTTCTGTATATAACAGAAGGTGTGCTTTCTCCTTCATTACATTTAATATAAGAAAAAGAACGTATTGGCAAATCTAACAATACCCCCTACAATAACATCAGTATATTTGAAGCCACAAGGAACCCTTGTCAATAATCAATAAGCTTAGTTCACATCTTTTTTAGCACTCACCACTCTTCTGGCCACATAGCCACATGATTATAAAGGAAATATGAAAGATGATTTGGAATAAGATCCTTGCCAGAGACTCGAAGATCCACAGGATACCAGAACTCAAATTCCTGCTTTAACTGATCTAATTTTTCCTTTGAGATCTGAGTCTTAGGAAATGGAGCTTCCTTGAAGAAAATATAATCCCAAACCTCCTTGGTCATTTGCTGTGGTCTGTATTAAAATAAAAGTAATGAATAAACAACAACACATATATATAGTTTCTTTGGAAAAAAAACAACATTCTAATCCAACCATGAAGTAGAAATAGATTTTTTTTTAAGTATTTATTCTACTTATTCATTTATTTGGCTGTGTCGAGTTTTAGCTGTGGCATGGGGGATTGTCATTGCATCATGCCAAATCTTTCATTTCAGCACACAGATCCTCTAGTTGTGGCACACGGGCTCAGTAGTTGCACAACTCGGCCTTAGTTGCTCCTCAGCATGTAGGATCTTAGTTTCCCAACCAGGGATTGAACCCGCATCCCATGCATTACAAGGTGGATTCTTAACTACTGGACCACCAGTGGAATCCCAGAAATCACTTTCTTAATGTTTTACAGTAACAAATGAGGACAAGAGAATCCCATAAGAATAAAGAGTGGATAACAGAGGGGTTTTTGACTACTTTTTCTCAATTCAGCAGCAAAAAACATCATGACAAAATTCCACTAAATGAATTCTTATAAAAACAAATTATTAGAAAGTATTTTCAGGGACTTCTCTGGTGGTCCAGGGGTTAAGAATCTGCCTTCCAATTCAGGGGACGTGGATTCAGTCCCTGGTTGGGGAACTAAGATCCCACTTGCCAAGGGGCAAGTAAGCCCACATTCTGCAACTGCAGAACCCATGTGCTCTGAAGCCTGCACACCACAATTAGAGAGAAAGCTTGAGCATTGAAAAGTCCTTGCACCGCAACTAAAGATCTGGAATGCCACAATAATGATATTGCCTCAACCAAGATCAGATGCATCCAAAAATAATTTTTTAAAAAGCATTTTCAATACATAAATCAAAAAATTACATCTCATGTTAACAAATTACCTTTCTTCCCCTATCCATTTACCAACCTGATGCCCAACGGAGACTCTGCTTGTCCATGCAAGTTACCTCCCTGCAGCAGGTGTGCAACTGTGTAAAATGCCATGTAAATAGTGGAGTCAGAGAGCGATTCAATCAGCCACTGCTCATCCCATGGCAAACGAGTACCTACAAGTAAAAGGAAGAAAATTTGTGCAAGAGGAATCTAAGAGACACTTCATCCCCAGAATTCACATTTTCAAAAGCAGATCTCTAGCACTGACAAAGCTACTTCTGTAGGTTCTTAAATTTACTTGAATAATATAAACTGATAAATTTTTTTTTAATGGTTGAAGCACTAGAAATTTTCTATTAAAAATAACTGCACCATAAAACTATATGGGTTAGATACTTCTACCATCAGGTGAATAGGAGGGGGGACCAGACCCTAGTTTCTGTCATCCTCTAACCAAAAACCTCTCACTTCCAGTTCAGAAAAACAATGAAAGAGAAGGAAAAAAGATAAAGTGTTAACCTGCTGTGTAACTGGCAAAGTTATTCAAATGGACAAATTTTAAGTTTGCTTACCTAGGCCATAAGTTCTTGAGCAAGCATGCTCCTGCAGCCAATCTAAGGTTGCTTCAAAATTCCTCCTAGTCTCCTCACAGTACCTGGACAGAGCAGAATATAACGTGTCTCTCCTCTTTAGCTTCATTGTCTTCCCTATTTCTCATCTGCTTCCCCTTCCCCTTGGAGAAGAGAATGGCAACCCACTCTAGTATTCTTGCCTGGAGAATTCCATGGACAGAGGAGCCTAGCGGGATACAGTCCACGGACTCACAGAGTTGGACATGACTGAACGACTAACACTTCCCCTTCCCCAGCACCTTCTCCCATCTTACGTTTCCAGGTTCTTCAAGCATTGGGATGTCTGTTTTTTCCAGTTCTCTTCTCCATAATCCAAGTACCTGGGAATGGACAAATTGATTTAAAAAAAAAAGTCAAGGATAAACAAAGTGATGGGAGAAAATTTCTGCTTGCTATCTATAAGAGAAACTAACCACTGGTCACACAGGGCCACAACACATTCATCTGAAGACCTGGACATAACTTGTTTCTCTGGTTCCATGTAAATATATGCATCTCCCTAGATGAAAATAAATAAAAATATGTCAGATACCATGTCAAAGCAATCTATCTCTATTCCTCAAGAAAAGAAGTAACTTTTAAAAAAATGCTCTACCACCAATAACTAAATTGCAAGTTTTTACTATGTCTTCCCTCTTCCCAGAGTAGAAGTTACTTGCCTTTCTTTCTGTATATCACTTGTTTCTGAAAAGGCCTGCATCTTTATCAGGTGGATCGCCTTCCCTAGGTACAACTTATTCCTTTGCAGAGTAAAAGATGTTTAACAGCTTCTATTGCTATGGTTTGAAAGCTATGGCAGCCTTCTATGTTTGTTATAAGAACATAAAAATAGGAAACTAAATGCATGGAACAACTGCCTTTAAAACAACACAGGCATGAAAACTAGATACGGCAAATAACATTACCAAAGATTTATAGTATCGTGAAAAATTTCCACTAGAAAATTGACCATAAATTTTATTTTTTTTTAATATTAAAACAAATATCTCTTAAGGTGTTACAATCCCAAGCTTATTAGGCTAGGATAATTTTTTAAAATAAGATTCAGCATTGTTATTCATAAAGTGATTCACTGCTCTGTGTTCTTAACACAAGTTCTTCACACTGAAACAGGCAGGACTTTGGTTTAACAATGGTAAATTAAAAACAGACATTTAATTAACTCTGCTCCTTCTCAAAATTCGAACAAAATGACAACAAAAAGGTTTTCTTTTTAATGGTATGATGTCACAAAGACAAGAATGGGAGAAGAAATAACATCAACCAAATTTTGGAAACTAAAAAGCAGAATGACTGACAATTGTATTAGTGGACAAAAGGAAGCTAGCTGAATCCTAAGCCCACAGAAGAGAAAGCTGAATTCTTGTGGCTCAGATGGTAAAGAATCTGCCTGCAATGCAGGGGACCTGGATTCAATCCCTGAGTTGGGAAGAACCCCCAGAGAAGGGAAAGGCTACCTACTCCTGTATTCTGGCCTGGAGAATTCCACGGACTATGGACTGTATAGTCCATAGAGTTGCAAAGAGTCAGACACAATTGAGCAACTTTCACTTCACTTGCATTACAGAACCTCCAAAAGACTCGAGATTTGTGGCACAAGACAGCTCTGGATAAGGAGGTAACATGAGGCTGGAAAGAGGAAGAGTCACTGAAGTCTTTTAAAGAAGTTAGAACCAGATACCCTAGTCCCACACTGTGCAGACAGGCAGCTGCCCCTCCCTGTGCATGCAGAGCAATGAGGGTTTGTACTCGGGAGAGGACAACACAGAGTCTCCCAACCGGAGGACAAGGCTGAGGGAATGGGTTTCATGGTGAAAAGAGGGGGATTAAGAGAAAGTCAGCACACGGGCGCTGATACCCACCCTGGCAATCTTCCTGCATGTTAGCTCCCAGAATGCTCACTTAGCTTAGACCCTTTAAGCCAGAAACTGAAGAATCTTCTGAGAGGAATCTAACAAACCACAAAGCCCTACCTAACATCAAGGCTAAGAGCAGGGCTTCCCTCTGACCCAAATGGACCTTCCAGATCTCTCCCAGTGAAGCCCAGTGACAAGTTCTACCTATATCCAAAAAAGTTCCAATCATCTTTTTTTTTTAATCATCTTTTTGTATGCACTCTTAAATATCAATAGTCTTCCTCAGACTAATAAGAAATTAAAATTTCATATTCATTAAATAAGAATTGCAACATCCTATCACAAAAGATCAGATAACAAAAATAAGTTCTTAAACTGGCTGAGTTGGTAAATGCTTAAGCTGAGTAACAGGTATACAGGAATTCATTACACTACTCCACTTTTCTATGTTTGAAATTTTCTACACAAAGAAAAAAATTTAGTGATTTTTTTAAGGAATATTTATTTATACACATATGCACAAGCAGACGTGGAGCTGATATAAAAAACACACAGTAAACAAACGCACAAAAACTCATAGGAAGAAAAAGCTGAGGGACTCCCCCAGAGAGAAAAGCAAAAGAACTTCCAGAGTCTAATAGAGCCAATATCTGAATAGTAAGAATTCCGAAAACAAAAATGAAGAATAAGAAGGGATAAAACAATTAAACAAAAAGTTAATTTTCCCAGAATTAAAGAACATAAGTTTCCAGACTGAAGGAGCCAATCCTACACCCAGAAGAATGAATGAAAACTAAGCTACACCAAATAAATCATCATGAAATTTCAAAAGAGAGGATTCTACAAGCTTGGCAGGGGGGAGGGAAGACATGGATCACGCCATAGCAGAATGGTTGTGGACTTCTTAACAGCATCACTGAACCAGAACATCATGGGTAATGGACTTCAAATTTTTAAGGGAAAATTATTTCTAACCCAGAATCCTACATCCAAGCATTCAAGTATGAGGACAGAATAAAGATATTTCAGATATGGAAGGTCATAAAATTTATCTTCCAGGTACCCTTTTCCAGGAACATTTCTAGAGGCAGAACTTCAACAAAACAAGAAAGTAAATAAGAAAGAAGCAGCCATGAGATCAAGGAGATTCAACTCAAGAAAAACAAAGGAAATCCTAAGTAACAGTGGAGGACTATCCCAGATGACATTTGTGCACGCCTACAGTAAGCGACCAGTCTGGATGACTACAACAGGCTGGAAGGCTCTGGGAGAACTTTCTCTAAGATGTAAACAATAGCACACTGATATGTTTGAAAGTACTGAGAAGAGAAATAAACAGTTGGACAGAGTTTGGGGATGAAATGTGTATAATTATATTTAAAAGTAAAAAAAAGTAGAGAAAGAAAAAAAGACAGTTATTAACTCCAAGGAAAACCAAAAGCTGAGGAAGAGAAGTTATCATTGTATACTACATTATGGATCAGCCATTCTCAACACACTGGCTACCTCTCTAACCTAAGTTATAATATTCCTATACTATGAAGATGTGGGGTGAAGAAGTATATACAAATATGAGGTTAGAGGGGAACACACAGATTGGAGAAGAGTTAAATCTTGATCTTTCATAGCAGGAAATCAATGGTTAATGCCTAAAACTGAAAAATTTTTAAATTACATTACAAGCGTTTAGATTAGAGATCTGTAAGAGAGGTGGAGATATGAAAAGAAATAAAACAGATGAAAGTAAGCCTGTCCAAAGAAAAGAAATTTAAGAGGATGTGGAAGAATGGAGAGGAAACTGCTGCCTTTTTTTAACAAGACTTACAGACCACAGTCTCTCTGTATTACAGGTATACATAACTGTCAAAAACAAAAATTCAATTTCAAAAGTTCAGCAGTTAAGTAGCTCAACAATAAAAAAATTACAACAAAAACGAAGAGGGGGAAAAGGATAAAAGCAAAAAGCGCTACAGAAAGAACTGTTAACTACCAGTACTGCAAATGGTTACTGCCAGAAAGCGTCATTAAATTTCGCTGTATGCAATCTACACATGCCAACTTTAGAACACTACCTTCATCAACATTACAGGTGGAATGTTCAGGTTAAATGAATTGCTATTATTAAACACGTCTTCAATTTTATATGTAAATAAAATTATATCTTTAATACAGCTCCAGGTTCTACTACAGAAAATTACTAATTAACATTGTAAAGTCTATGAACTAAAAGCTCTTCTAAAACAGGCTTCAGGGGATAGTCTATTACATACAGTGTCAATCATCTTGTTTCTAATAGTCTTCTTTACGTCTTGGACCTTCTGTCCCTTAAATCCATCCACCAACATTACCTAAAAGGATAAGAAGTGTAAAAACACGTACAATTAAAATTTGTTTTGGGTCCCGCCTTAAACTTTCTCCTACCTAAGCTTACCTCCACAAACAACCAGGATATTTTCAGTGTGAAATTTATCACATTTATAACCATACATCTTTATTTTGGCACAGCTTGGACAACTAGTATTTATAACACACTTGGTTTTCTTTTAGTGTAACTAGGATACATATTATGAACATGATTAGAAAGAAAAGTTCACTTCCTTCCTACTTCTTAGGTTTCCATGTGGAGGGAATTCCTCTGCCCTAACTCACATCATTCCTGAAGGCTTTGGGGGAAGGAACTGAGCCAGTGCAGCTCAGCCCGTTAGGCTTCTCTTTTCAACTCCGTCTGTTGCCAGCAAGCATTCTCCTTTGCCTGGCCATGTGATAAACTTGGCTCTGAGAGGAAGGCCTACGGTTTCTCAACTCTGCCTTTTATGTAATGGGGAGATTTAATTCTCAAGCAGAGTATTGCCTTGCCCATTGTTGTCACAGAGGTAAGACACCATCCCCTTCCGGCAGATACTGACCTCCATCTATCTGATTCCTGTTGACTCTTTCAAATAGGTTTTATCTTTTTTATGTTTTGGGGGCTTTTTGGCCATACCTCACAGCTTGTGGGATTTTAGTTCCCAACCCAGGGATCAAACTTGGGCCCTCAGCAATGAGAATGCAGAGTCCTAACCACAGGGTCACAGGGATTTCCCAACACTTTCTACCTTAAGTGGAAAAGATGTGTTTTCTATTTTCACCTCCCAATCCTCTAACGTGCCAAAATGCTCCGCATCTATTTAATTCATCATTATGAATTACAGATTATTGATCATCATGGCACAGGGGTTAACAGCACAAATCTTAGAGCCAAGTTGCCTAGTTTGAGTTCCAGCTCTGCTTTGACCTGGCTATCTGTCTGATACTGGGTAAATTACTTAAGTGTCTTAGTACCTCAATTTCCTTATCTGTTAAATGGGAATAAGTGCCTACTTTGCAAGGTCATTTTGAGATGTAAATAAGTGAATATGTAAGTGCTATATTAGTGTTGGCTTTTAGCGTCATCCAAAACATGGATGAGTTGAGTTTTAAAAAAGACATATAAACAATATTTGGTCATACAGAGAAATGGAAAGCAAAAGTAAAAAACATTCTCATTTACAGCCTTAAAAATATTCAACCTCAAGTCACTAATAACTTGACTGGGTTTTCACTTTCTCTAGCCTCACCTTCTTTCCACAGAAATGTAAGCCACATTAACATATGTACAATTAAGGAGAAAAGAGAGGTTCAAAAATTGTGCTAAGATGGCATGTAGTAGTTGTATTAACAAGCAAATTAATGAACTGAATGAAACTGTTTATTTAAAATTTCATCCCATTAAGATAGCAAAGGGAAAAAAACACAGAGAGCAAAGGGACCTGGTATTGTCCACAAACCTTTGGCATGTATTGCATAATAAGATGAACTAACTTTAAACATCATCTTTATATATTCACTCACAAATTAGGGGCAGAAAAATGGAACTTCTGTAATACTACTGGACAAAAATAGATTTAAAAAAAGAAACTTGGAAAGAGAAGAACATAATCTTATAATCAGTTCAGTTCAGTTCAGTCGCTCAGCCATGTCTGACACTTTGCGACGCCATGGACTGGAGCACGCCAGGCTTCCCTGTCTATCACCAACTCCTGAAGCTTGCTCAAACTCATGTCCATTGAGTCGGTGATGCCATCCAACCATCTTATCCTCCTTCATCCCCTTCTCCTCCTGCCTTCAATCTTTCCCAGAATCAGGGTCTTTTCAAATGAGTCAGTTCTTCACATCAGGTGGCCAAAGTACGGGAGTTGAGCTTCAGCATCAGTCCTTCCAGTCAATATTCAGGACTGATTTCCTTTAGGATGGAGAGGTTGGATCTCCTTGCAGTCCAAGGGATTCTCAAGATCTTCTCCAACACCACACTTTAAAAACATCAATTCTTCGATTCTCAGCTTTATCGTCCAACTCTCACATCCATACGTGACTACCAGAAAAACTATGGCTTTGACTAGATGGACCTTTGTTGGCAAAGTAATGTCTCTGCTTTTTAATATGCTATCTAGGTTGGTCATAACTTTTCTTCCAAGAAGCAAGCGTCTTTTAATTTCATGGCTGCAGTCACCATCTGCAGTGATTCTGGAGCCCAAGAAAACAAAGTCTGTTACTGTTTCCATTGTTTCCCCATCTATTTGCCAGGAAGTGATGGGATCTGATGCCATGATCTCAGTTTTCTGAATGTTGAGTTTTAACCAACTTTTTCACTCTCCTCTTTCACTTTCATCAAGAGGCTCTTTAGTTCTTCACTTTCTGCCATAAGGGTGGTGTCATCTTCATATCCGAGGTTATTGATATTTCTCCCAACAATCTTGATTCTAGCTTATGTTTCATCCAGACCGGCATTTTACATGATGCTCTCGGCATATAAGTTAAATAAGCAGGGTGACAGTATGCCGCCTTGACGTATTCTTTTCCCAATCTGGAACCAGTCCATTGTTCCATGTCTAGTTCTAACTGGTGCTTCTTGACCTGCATACAGGTTTCTCAGGAGGCAGGTCAGGTGGTCTGGTATTCCCATCTCTGGAAGAATCTTCCACAGTTTGTGGTGATCCACACAGTCAAAGGCTTTGGCATAGTCAATAAAGCAGAAATAGATGTTTTTCTGGAGCTTTCTTGCTTTTTCAATGATCCAACGAATGTTGGCAATTTGATCTCTGGTTCCTCTGGCTTTTCTAAATCCAGCTTGAACATGTGGAAGTTCTTGGTTCACACACTGTTGAAGCCTCGCTTGGAGAATTTTGAGCATTACTTTGCTCGTGTGTGAGATGAGTACAATGGTGCAATAGTTTGAGCATTCTTTGGCATTGCCTTTCTTTGGGATTTGAATGAAAACTGACCTTTTCCAGTCCTGTGGCCACTGCTGAGTTTTCCAAATTTGCTGGCATATTGAGTGCAGCGCTTTCACAATATCATCTTTTAGGATTTGAAATAGCTCAAGTGGAATTCCATGACCTCCACTAGCTTTGTTCATATCTTATAGTAATCCCTCTCAAATCAGGACACAGATGAATTTGTATTAAATTTTTCTATATTTTTTTCTAAATCAATAAGAAGAAAATCAAAGATCATGGAGTATGTAAATCAAACAAAAATGATAACAAAAATATTACTTACACCATCATAAAAACCTCTTAGATACAATTTCTCCTTTGCTTCTGCAAGTTTTTCTCGGTCATTCTGGCTCTGAATTTTCAATTCATCACATATAGTTACAGCAGAAAGCTTTCCAAAATCTGGGATTTCAATGACTGGCACCTGCAAAAAAGAGAAATGTGAAACTATTCACACTGAATGAACATAAAAACAGCCTTATGGGCATAGTCTTTTGCCTCCACTGTCCAATGAAGTCATATGAGATTTTATGTATCATCAGGTCAGCTCCACACATTAGGGAAAACATCCAGATGTGAATCTATCTTCCTATTGTCCATAGGAACCACCCAAATTCTCTGCACCAACCCCCACGCTGTCCTTTCCTCGCTACACATATAGCTTCCACAGCTCTCAAGCCCTCACTGAGCATATAATTTACTGAATAATGTTCAAAATTGGCAAACTGATGCATGCATGTGTGCTAAATCATTTTAGTCATGTCCAACTCTCTGCAACCCTATGGACTGTAGCCGGCCAGGCTTCTCTCTCCATGGGATTCTCCAGGCAAGAATACTGGAGTGGGTTGCCATTTCCACACTCCACGGGATCTTCCAGACCCAGGGATTGAACCCTAATCTCTTATGTATCCTGCACTGGCAGTCAGATTCTTTATCACTAGCCCCACCTGGGAAGCCAGTGAAATGATGTAAACAACTAAATTTATGGATGGACTTATTTCTGATTTATATTAAGTCTTCTGAAGACTCCATGAAAATTATTCACTAGTAATTTACATTTCTGAAGACACTAACATGAAAACATAAACATTCATGAGTAACATGGCAAAATTTTATCTTTAGAAGCCTGGAAATTTGCCACACTAAAAAATAAGTTACTATAGAATTGGTGATATGAAAAGGCAAACTCTCTGTTCTCGAACTGCAGGTGGCAGGTGCTAAGAAAATGCCTACTGTTAAAAGTTTTTTGTTTGTTCTTATCCATCACAGCAGATATCAAGTTAAAGCAGATAAACTCTTAAACTCTATCTTATTTTCATTCTCTACGAGTTGGTGAAGGACAGGGAGGCCTGGCGTGCTGCTGTCCATGGGGTCACAAAGAATAGGACACGACTGAGCGAATGAACTGAACTGAACTGAATCAATTATTTAATTCTGTTACAAGTGTTAGCTCTTTTCTTCCTCTAATGAAAATATGGACATTAATATTCTGAATCATCCATGTACTCACAGGTTCAAATGGCAAGACCATGTCATCTCTAATTCCGTACTTCACTCGTAAAGCCTACAAAAACAAAAAGGAAGTTAACACTTATGATCAATATTTTTCTGGTATTATCATTAAGAGAAGTACCCTCTATAAACTTTTTTAAAGTATTTTTCTTCTTCTCTCCATAAAGAACAATTTTTTAATTTTATAGAGAAAAAATCTCAAGAGGGGATGAATGACTTTTAAAAACTAAACAGTTTAAGTTAGACTGAATTGCTTAAATGACGAAACTATACAGTCCAAAGCAAAAGTTCACACAGACACACACATATCGCTTAAAATGAAGTTTACATTCCAGTTGCAATGAAAACGCGAGTATCAGAAACTTGTTTCTACAAACTTTCTCCTGTTAGCAATCAAGCTGTTCTTCAGCAGGTGAATGAATAAATATACATCCAGACAACAGACTATTATTCAGTGCTAAAAAGAAATTAGCTATCATGCTATGAAAAGACATGAGAAACCAAAATGCTTATTACTAACTGAAAGAAAATCTAAGAAAGCTACATAAAGTATGAATCCAACTATTACATGACTTTCTGGAAAGGTAAAACTATGGTGACAATTAAAAAGTACAGTGGTTGCCAGGAGTGGGAAGGAAGAGAGATGAACAAGAAGAGCACAGAGGATTTTTAAGGCAGCGAAAATACTCTGTATATCATAATGATGGATACATGTCATTAAATGTTTGCGTAAACCCACAGAATGTACACCACCAAGAGTGAACCCTAAGGTAAACTATGGACTTTGGGGAATTATGGCGTCAATGCAGGTTCATCTTTGATAAAACGTACCACTCCGGTGAGCAACACTAATAACGGGGAGGCTATGCAGCTGTGGAAGCAGGGGGTGTCATCTGGGAATCTCTGTGCCTTCCTCACTATTTTTATTATGAACCTAAAATTGCCCTAAAAAAGTCAGTCTTAAAAAAAGATTCTTAAAAAGAAAAAGAAAAGCTTCTACAGGGACTTCCCTGGTGATCTAGTGGTTAAGATATCACGCCTCCACAGCAGAGGGCGCAGGTTCAATCCCTAGCTGGGGAACTAAGATCCTGCATGCCTTGCAGGACAGCCAAAGAAAAAAAAGGTTCTATGAAATATTATATTTAAAATTCAAATCAAAGGAAAACATATAAATATCAAGAAACAGGTTAAAGATAGCATTAAAAAGATATCTGCATAGTTTTTCAGCCTAATCCAACAGTTCAGTGGTACCTAACCAATGAGATGATAAAGAGGAAATGTGAACATGAAACACAGAAACTCACTTGCTTTTTCTTCAAGTCTCTGAGGGCAGCAAAATCATCAGGAGAGTCAGAAGGAACACTTGTGACCACACCAGTGCCTTATAAAAGAAAATGGGGAATTAACTAATAACAACCAGATGTGTACACCAAAGAACTTCTAGAAAGAAATAAACTCTTTACCTTTATCCTCCTTGATGGTGAGCATTGGGAGAACATAGATCACCTTGTAAGATGTTAAAGGTGCAGAAAGTGATACACCAAGAATATCCTATGTAAGAAAAAGATCAGTGCAAAGAGGAAGTAACTTACTCTAATCACTAAAATTTCAAACTATGTTTATATTTTAAGCCATGAGAGGCTAGTAATCAACAATACTCATTCTTTTTTACCTCCTAGACTAGAAATAACTGAAAATAATTATAAAGCTCAAATCTTGTAATGTTGTAAAGAAATTAGTACACTAATATACTGTTTTTAACTTTGCACTCCTTCAGGAAAACAATACAGGAATCCACAGCAAGAGACAAAAATGTTCACACAGCTTGGACCCAGCAATCCAATTCCAGGAATTTACCTCAAAAGATTCTTTGAGAATCTGCCCAATGCTGTGTTAACTACATTAGCAAAACCTGGAAACAACTAAGACTTTAAATGATTAAAAAAAAAAATCACTTAACAAAATATGAGACATCAACAAGATAGAATATTATGTCTCTGTGTTTCTATTTTAAACAATAATTAGACAGTTAAGAAGATGTATCTAGTTTCTCTTTAAAATTAAAAAAAAATAGAAGATCCAACAATATAGGACCCATATTTTTATATATGAACAAGCAGCTTGCAGCTGTTTGTTTAGCTACAGAAACGCACTTTTCAATTCCATATAGTTTCCTTTGCCCATATACATAAGTTGCTTATAGAATTTGGAGCCATACTGATAAAGGCTAAATATCATTAACAGTTTAAAACTATTTTTAAAATTATACCACCCATTTCCCTCATACCAGAATCTGCTCAAATTAACAAGGAAAGACATTGCATTTAAGAGCAAGAAAAAAAAAAAAACTGTGTCATTAATACTGTTCCCCAAAACCTCTCAGACAAAACTCTAACATCAGGAACTAATGAGATGTGGCAGGACTGCTTATAACAGAAGAAGCAATTCAAATATCCATTATACAGAGTCATTAAATAATTTGTGGCACAGCCAAACAATGGAATACTGTGTATGGCAGAGAAAAACAATGGAATACTGTGTAACAGTAGAAAATAAGAACAAAGGGAATTCGTTGGCAGTCCAGTGGTTAGGACTCTACTTTCACTGCTAAGGGCCCAGGTTCAACCCCTGGTGAGGGAACTAAGATCCTAAAAGCCACATGGCACAGCCAAAAAAAAAAAGAAAGAATGAGAACAAGGAGATGCTTATCTACTGATAAAATGATTACTAAGAAATAGCTAAGTGAAAAAGAAAGTAAAACAGAGAACAATATGATGAAATACACTGCCATTTGTGTGTTAAAAAAGACAGCTAAAGAATATATATGTATGTATTTGCTCGCATATACATGAAATCCTTCTGGAAGGATTCACAAGACACTGGTTCCACTGACCGCTTCTGGAAAAGAGACCTAAGTGACTGGGAATATTTTGTGTATCTTTTCTTTTTTTTTTTGGCTGCACAGCCTACAGAATCTCAGTTCCCCAACCAGGGATGGAACATGTGCCCTCGGCAGTGAAATCACAGAATCCTAACCACTAGGCTACCAGGGAATCCCTTCTTTTTGTCTTTTAAATTTTGAGTCTTATGAATATTTAGTAATCTAGTCAAAAAATAAATTTACAAAATAAGAAATGTCTAATTCAAAAGGAGAATTGAGATGGCATTCTACTCATCTTTTTCTTTTAAAAGATTATCTATTAAGATACCAAAGATCAGTGCTTAACCAAAGGGAATAAAACACCCTAGTAAATAAGTAAAAGTAAAATAAACTTAAGTAAAATAAACTCTAAGGCTACTACAGGTGCTCACGCTCGGTTATGTCCAACTCTGTGCGACCCCACGGACTGTGGCCCACCAGGCTCCTCTGTGCATGGGATTCTCCAGGCAAGAATACTGGAGTGGGTTGCCATCTCTTCCTCCAGGGAATCTTCCTGACCCAAGGATCCAGCCCAAGTGTCCTGTGTCTCCTGCATTGCAGGCAGATTCTTTACCAGCTGAGCCATCAGGGATTTAGTTAAGATCAAGACTTCCTTTTCAGAAAAAAAAAGCAGCTGCTACTGCTCACCAGGAACGCGGGTAATCATATTAAAAAAGTAGTATCAGGACTTTCCTGGTAGTCCAGTGTTAAGAATTCACCTGCCAATACAGCAGACACGGGTTCAACCCCTTATTAGGGAAGATCCCACATGCCACGGAGCAGCTAAGCCCATGTGCCGCATCTACTGAAGCCCATGTGTCTAGAGCCTATGCTCGGCAACAGGAGAAGCCACCGCAGAGCGCAGTCCGAGCACCGCAACTAGAGAGCAGCCCCTGCTCACTGCAACTAGAGAAAGCCCGTGCACAGCAAAAACAACCCATTTTTTAAAAGGAGTAATATAATGTCTACTGCAGCTATATACTAAATCTCTTGGGGAGAACAGTATTTTTCAATCAGATAATTACTAAGCAGAAACGTAAGATTCAAAAATGCTATTTTAGGGAATTCCCTGGCAATCCAGTGGTTAGGACTCCATGCTTCCACTGCCAGGGGCCTGGGGCTTAATCCCTGGTCGGGTAACTAAGATCCCACAGGTCATATGGTATGGTCAAAAAAAATTTTCTAATAAATACATAAATAAAAATGCTGTTTTACTGATATGGTCACACAATGAATACACCACAGCAATTAAAAAGCAAACAAAAAGAACAAACTACTCCTACATATACAACATGGGTGAATCTCACAGGCATCACATTGAGGCAAAGAAGCTAGACATAAAAGAGTACAGAGTATACAATTTCACTGTGTAAAGTTCATGAAGAGTGACTCATCTTTGGTGACTTAAGTCACAGTAGTGGTTATCTCTGCAGAAGCAGGGATGTGAAATGGACATGAGAGTGCCTTCTGGAGTGCTCCAACTGGACATCCCTTGATTTGAGTGGTGCATAACATTTGAAGATATACCAAAACAGACACTTACAACTTATACACTTGACTGTACATATACCTGAACAGTTTTTTTAAACGTTCTTTTCTCAAATTTCATTTCTGACATTTTCCTCTAAGTGTATGCCCTAAAATAAATTCCATTACCCAACTTACCTCTCCCATTAATTCTTTAACAACAGGTACCACTCCATTGTCCTTGGTAAAGCCCTGGTATGACATATTCCTTGCAGCTCTTTGGGTGCAGATAAATATATCACCATTCATTGTCTCAAATCCAATGTACTTCATATCGGGGCGAACCCAACAGTTTGTTTGTCCAAACATAGTCTCAGGTCTGAGAGTAGCAGCTACCAAGAAGATATTTTTCCCTTTCAAGCCACTAAGAAAAAAACACACATTTATGCAAAATATGTTGTTGATTCTATCACAACTATCTGATACTTCAAAAAGAAGAAGCCACAATTCTTTGACAAACCTACCTTAATTTGGATGGGTATGGCTCAAGCACTTTCAACTTGATTAAAGTATATTCCTGAGGTCCAACACCCTAAACAAAATAAAAATTTGAAAGAGAAAAGAGTTGGATTAAAACTACTAATCTATGAAAGAGATCTGATTCAAATTTCTAAGATGGGTTCTTGCATTGCTAGAATAATTCTTCCTTCCAACGAAAAGACTGTCAGTGGTGTGTTGACCACATGGAAGCCTAATGTGTAAGAAATGACTTGAGAGACCACCATCCTACCCCACACCAGACAGAATACTGAGTAAGATTTGCTAAAAGCTCTCTTGAGAGGGAAGAACAAGGGAAGAATGACTTGGATTAATCAGCCAAAACAGTGTTTGACAAAATGGGACTCAGAAGATACAATCAACATCAATCCTACAGAGCAGTCATCACAGATATACGATGGACCAGGGATCAAATGATGTGTATTCAAAACCTAGCTTGGGCCCTCACTTGTGGCTTGCCACAAGGAGTCACAATCACTCTGAACCTTCATTACTTCATAAAAAATAAAATAGCTACTTTAAAATTTTTTAAATAAAAAAAAAAAACTGTGCTGTGCCTCACACAGAACTGTCCTGAGGAACACATAAGAGAATGACACATAATGATAATGACAAAATGCTTTGAAAAATTATGATGTACTATTGAAACTCAAGATGTTGCTATCATTGACTACATTAAAGCTTAACATAGTAAACTGGCCTTCTGAAGGCTCTCAAATCTTTCAAAATTTTGATCAACTCTCACTTCTATCAGGTAAGTTACATCATAATTGAAGGCTGATTTTGAAAGGTAGTCACTAGGCTATAAATGTGTTCAAAGTGGTAACAAAGAATGACACACTCATAGGGACTACAAAGTTCATCACTGTTGATTTATTGTGCCAAGGCTTTACACGAATGACTTACCCTTGCTTCATTCAAGTATTACAGGGAATAATGTCACTAATGTGTCCTTCAGGAATAAAGAATGAACTAATGTCATACATGACTTGAAGTACTTTGAAAATAAGCAGGCATGTGACCGAAGCAAGTATAAATGGAATCTGTGTACATGAGTGAACCACGTATCTCATTACCTTTCCTCATGGTCTCTTTTTAGAACAGTGCACTCTCCAAGTGGTGCTTCTCAAACACGAGCACGCATATGAATCACACAGAGAACACACTACAAGACAGATTCCTGGGCTCCACCCTCAGAGCTTCTGATTCAGCAATTTGGGGGTGAGGTTCAAGAAACTACTCTCTAGGAATTCTCTGGCAGTGTAGTAGTTAGGACACCACGCTTTCACTGCCAAGGGCCCAGGTTCAATCCCTGATCTGGGAATCCTGCAAGCCAAGCTGAGTGACCAAAGGAAAAAAAAAAAAAAAATCCAAGAATGTGCTTTTCCAGCACAAGCTGATGCTGCTAAACCTACTGCCAAGGTTCTAGAGAAGATACAGGTACCTATGATGACAATCTGCCTTCCTCTTAACAGCCACCAGAGTATCATGACTTAAACCTCAATACTGGAATAAAGCTACTTTTAGGTTTGTGATTTATTTCTTAAAATCTATGCCCACATTAAGAATTATTACAACAGCTATTCTATGTCACAAATAATTACCTCCCCAGTTTGTCTGTCATGATCCATACAAGGCTGTCCATCTTTTGGAGAATAAATGGTATACCTAAAACAAGAAATAAATGATAAACATTACAATGTACAAGCTTTATCCTAATGGATTTGTCAGTGTTGCTCCTAACATCTCACAATATTTATTCCAACTAAAACTTCTGAATAAATGTCTACATCATTTTATGCTTTTATGGGGAATTTTGTTGCCAACACAGTTACTCAATGAAAGCTTTTTGCCTTCATCAAAGGTAATACCACTGAAAAATATTCACTGATCTTGGCTTTGTGGTATGAAACAGAAGACTGTAGAATATAAATAAGCTTTTGAAATGCAAATACCTTTTAATGAGTCCATATGATCAAGGGAGAACTTTACAGAACAATTTATAGAGCAAGAGGATAAACTAAAACACAACTAAGATTATTTTTCTACTTGGCTAGAATACTTAAGAGAATCTTTCCTGAGACCATAAAAGAGAATCTTTAATGAGACTCCCTATTCTCCCTGGTTCTATTTGTCACAAACACTAAGCAGCTCAAAGAAATCAAGACACTGGCCAGACAAAAAGGAAACCAAAGGAAATTAGAGAACAAAAGAGGAATTATAAAAAAAGAAGAGAAAATGGAAAAAAGTAGGCTCTGGGGCACGCTGAATTACAATACAGGAATTATATGATTTTTGCTTTATTAAACTGAAGGACAACAAACTCACCGCTTCCCAAACTTAATTCTGCTCCTTTCTCTTAATGTTAGAAACTGCCACCTGACAAATGAATCATAGTAAGGATTAACATCAGTGGTGATGAAGGACCGGCGCCAATCTACCTACAGGAGGAGAAAGGAAATGGTGATTTTTTAGAAATTTATATAGTCACTATAAATAGGAATTCCCATGAATCAATTATTTACTCACCTACTCCTTACTTTTCTATGTAGAATTATATCAAATATCAAAAGCAAACGAAAAAATTTCAAGTTCTATCTATTAAATATATATCACAATTATTACATTAATTTATGCTTAATATGTAAGCCTTTAAACATATATATTTACATATTAAACATATAGGAATTATAATACATTAAGGAACACTTAAACAATATCTTTATATGTCCCTAAATATACAAGCTACACTTGGGTTTCTTCATATATCTTTTTTTTAACTTTATTGAAGTACAGTTGATTTATAATGTTGTAGGTTTCTTCACTTGAACAGTATTCCTTTTTACTAATTGCTAGTATATCTATATATATATTCCAAAACAACAAACATTAAAGTACTTCATTGCTTACCTCAAGGCCTATGTGGTTCTAATCAGAAAATAATAGTACCAAGTCATTCGTGGAATACTGATGGACTAAATTACTCTACATTAAGAGGTGGCCCAAATCTCCTAGAGTCACACAAATATAACTGTGTTCTTCACATTGCCTTAAACTACAGATGAGGCCGGCATACCTTCAAACCCATTCTCTTCAGATCCTGGACAGCCAGTGGTGGGAAATATTCAAGCCAATGTTCTGCTTCAGAAAATTTGACTATCTCATCATCAGAAAGACCCAGGGATTTCATAATGTCCCACTGGTATTTAGAAGATCCAGCTTTAGCAGCAGCTTTACTCTGAAAACAACCAGCAAAACCAAACTCCATCAAAGAACAACTAACAACCAGTTAACAAACTCCAGAACCACAATAATTTTAAATGAATGATCCTATTTGGTAGTTTTTTAAACTCTAAAACAATATTACTGACATATAGGAATACTGCAGAACCTGGATATAGTGTTCTATATGCCAAACCATACAGTCTGATATCTGGATTCTGACACAAAGATAAGTAAATGGATGGAACCATAAAAAAATTATCATCACAAAGTTAAGTTCTTAGCACCAAACCTTCTCTATTTCCTTTTTTCAAATACCACATGCATTTTTTTAGTTATGAATAAACTATTAACAAGAGTTTCCTCCTTTTCCAATATTTACCAATATCAAAAAAGTAACCACATGCCAGGAACTGGAGGTGGGCAAAGGTGTTGGACCATAAAACTATATAAAAGGTAGGAAGAGGAATCTCGGGGCTAAGGAAACCGATCTCTACGTACCGTGGTGGCAGAAACAAGACTCTGTGCATTTGTCAAACCAAGGCAACGATATACTCCAAAGAGTGAATTTTACTGCATGTAAATTAAAAAAAAAAATTGACCAGGATGTAGGAGTAACCCAAGATAGAAAGCCGACTGTGACAAAGTTATCTAACTGTATTACAAATGCATGACATAACCACACTAAAGGGGTAGGAAAGAAAGAACTTTAGAAGTAACTGGAAAAGAGTGTGTTGACTAGATTCTAAAGACAAAATGAACTATACACAACCAATGTGTTTTAGTTGGTAAAACTGTTTCTCTTAGAAGTACAGATTAGCATTCTGTAACTACTGGTAGACAACTGAACAAATAACAGATATACTGTAAATAATGAGAGCTAGGTTTCCTACTGTTGGAGAAAGAAGTCACAAATAAGCAAAGGAAGAGTGCTAGAATGAGCCCTGTGGTGCTAAATAGAGCCAGAGGCATCAGTATGCGCTTAGAAAAAATAGAGAGAGAGACAAATGCCATATGATATCACTTACATGTGGATAATCTAAAATATGACACAAATGAACTTATCTTTGAAACAGAAATAGACTCAAAGATATAAAGAACAGATTTGTGATTGCCAAAGACCAGGGGAGTGGGAGAGGGGTTGTTTAGGAGTTTTGGATTAGCAGATTTAAATTATTATACACAGATGAATAAACAACAAGGTCCTACTATATAGCACAAGGAACTATTCAATACACTGTAAAAAAAAAAAAAACCATAATGGAAAAGAAAAAAATTTTTTAAATAAAGAAAAACCACAGGAATTCCCGGTCAATCCAGTAGTTAAGACTTGATTCTTTCACTGCTGTGCGTGTGGGTTTGATCCTCGGTCAGGGATCCCTGGTCGGTGTGGCCAAAAATAAATAAAGTGTTTACATTAAGAAAAAAAAACAATCTCATTTTAAAAAAATACAAAGAAGTAAATACAGACACATACATACACAGGGCGTAGACATACACATATTTCCTTGCTCTTTCTACTGAGAAGACCTAGAAACAATGAGCATACCTAGCACTCAGAATTTAGTTTCTAAATATCATTTTTCAATAAAAGGAAAAAGGACTCCCTGGAAAAGTGGCTGACTCCAGGGCTAAAATAGGGAGAATAGAAAATAAGCTTGCAGTATCTTGAGGCACCTGAAAGTACAAAAGTGCTCAGAAAAAGAAAAAAAGGGAATAAAAGAAAAGATGGGGGCATGTCAAGTGGACACAGGAGCCAACCTAAAGATTCCCTTAATGGCCAATGCTAGAACAATCTGAGCAATAACAATAACTCAGCAACAACAACAACAAAAACCAATAGTATTAGATTATAACTCAAAGAATAAATAAATACACATGAATCCACACTGATGCAAAAAAGAAATAAGTAAATGAAGAAGGAAAACTTTTCCTTCCAGAAGAACTTCACATAATAAGTGTAGAAAGATGAGGGAAACAGAAAATCAACATTAGAACAAAACAGCAATAACCACTGCAGGCAAGATCCACTGATGAATGCTAAAATTAGTGAGGAAATATATATTTTTTAAAAAAACAAGATGTTATTCCCATAGTCTCAAAGTATCTCTCCCAAAACATACATGAATTTCAAAGGGAAAAAATGAAATCTTCACAGTAGGAAACCTGACAGATACCACCTAAACCAAATGATCAAGGTTAACATCACCAGTAATAATACATAGCAATATCTTATACTCCTTGATTGAATTCACTGAAGACACATCACCTCTCAATCTACTCATGAGAAAGCATTAGACAAGCCTAAAACAAGGGACACTTTATACGTTATCTGACCAGTCCTTTTCAGAAATGCTAAGATCAGGAAGACAAGACAGAAGAGACATGACAAGCAAATGCAAGATGGGATTCTGGATAGGATCTTAGAAATAAGTAAGAATGTTAAGGAAAAACTGGCGAAACCAAATGAAGTTGGTAGTTTCTCAAACAGTATTGTTCAAATGTTGGTTTCTTAGATTTGAGGACTGTACTATGGTTATATAAGATGTAAAGGAAACCTATGCAATCTTGCAATTCTTCTGTAAGTCTAAAATTATTTCAAAATAAAATAAAAAGGGGGAAAAGGCAATCAAAAGGTAAGAAAGATATTTTTCCTTCATTACTTTTTAAAAATTAATGAGTACATTTTATGTGTCAGATACTATATTGTTACTCTGGGAATGTATAAATAAATTGGACAAATATAAATGAAACTTCAACCAAAATAAGTATCAAGTCACCAAACCTTTTTTCCTTTAGCTTTATCCTTAACTATTATATCTTCTGTTTTAACATTGATTTCTTCCTCTTCCTCTTCCTCATCTGGAAAATCAGGAGGGCAACCATAAAGCTCTACTTCTCTTTTTAATTTATCAGCACATGCCTACAAAAAACACAACATTAGAGGCAGTAAAGTTAAAAATTCCAAGGTAGAAACACTTTGTGTTTTTTCATTGCTTCTATGGCCAACTAATACTGACTCTGAACTTTTTAGCAATACATCTATAGATGTGTAGATCATTATAGAAAACTCATGTGATACAAATCATGTATCTAAAAATTAACTACTTTACTTGATTTACTTGGCAATGACTTATTCAATAACCAGACTACTCAATGCAATATACTATATGTTAGGTGTCAGAAGTACAAAGATAAAGATATAGTATTATCATATTGAAAACAACTCTAATAACTACATTTCTCAATTTAAAGATTACTGTCACATATACTCTATTAGTTATCATCACAAGGCTGCTAGGTAGGTGGGACGAGAGATAATACATTAGAAAACAGACACTGAAAATGAAGTGATTTATCCAAGGTTATAAAGCTAGTGAGCTACAGCATTCTAACATGAACCTACATGTTCAACTTCAGCTCTTTTCAAGTGTACCCCATAATGAGTCCACTGTCACAAACAAAGATGACACCAAGTACACAGTGTTAAAGTTAAAAAAAAAATACAAATATAGAATTGTGGATTTTCAAAAAGGGAGGGGATGCTTCTAAAAAGAAGAATTTCAGCTAATAAACAGGGAAAAAACAAGACAACTAGAAAGTCATCATTTTACAACCACAAATTCAACAACTGAAAGACAAGGATCATGAAAGGATGCTAAAACCACTGAGTTATTGGGTAATCAGATATTCCAAGGGTCTTAAGCTATCATTCCATAAATTACATTTTAATGAGAAAAGAGAAAAGTTAACTTTAGAATGAGGAAACATGGACATTATTAGTATCACTAAAATGATACAAGTTGCCTTATATGGCTTTTGATGTCAGACAGTGGGAAGAATAAAAGTGGGAAGAATAAAAAGTAAAAACCTGCCAGAAAAGACATTTTGGGACAGTTAGGGAGATTTTACTATAGATTAGATAATGATAGTATTACATCAATGATTAATTTCTTGGAGAGGATAATGGGATAGTGACAATGTAGAAGAATGGCTTTGTTCTCAACAGATAAAAGCTGGAGTGTTTAGGGGTGACATGTCATGATGTCTGCCAACTTACTTTCAATGAGTTCACAGACAAAGAAAGAAAAGTGTGCATGTATTGTATGTTGAGAGACAGAACTAGAGCAACTGTACAAATGTTAATACTTGGTAGCTATAAGTGAAGGGTATCTGGCTGTTCACTGCACCGTCCTTTTACCTTTCCTATAGGTCGGACATTTTTCAAAATAAAAGGCTGGAGCATAAAAAGAAGTAAGTTAAATTTCCCAACTCCCAAGGATTTAGGGAATCCTTTCAAATGTAGTTTTCTTGCCCATTTTATATTAAAAATTGTTTTTAATATAAATTTATGACAAATTTAAGACACTTACAAAAATGACCGAAATACAACAGAACTGTTTATTATTTTATGCCAACAGTCTATATATGCCATGAATGCACAAAAGGAGTGTCCACTGTACTTGTTAGTAGTCATTATCTAATTCTAAAACAGAAATGTGAATATATAAGGTAACCAAAAGATATCAAAATTAGTTAGAAATCACTTGGATGTTAATGTTTGCCCTTTAAGCACTACTTCAAATGTTTTCTAAAAATTAATTTTTACTATAATAAATTCAATTCATTTCAAAAAATACTTTAACATAGTACAGAAGCACATATTTGAAAACCCTATTTCAAATTCTTGAATTGGATATTACTATTTGCTCTAAGCTAAAAAGAGTACAAAGCAATTCCCAAGCAATCTTACCTTAATAGGCATTCCAGTACAGTGCAAACCAAAGGGAAACAGACAAGTCTTCCCTTTCAGTCTCTGGTACCCTACTGCAAACTACAGAGAGAAAATTAATTTTAAACTACAAATTTAAATGCTAGACAAATACAAAATTCTAACTTTTCAGAATTAGCTTTGTTTTCCTCTTCACATCTTCCTTTAGAGCACCAGTTAGATGTTATAGTCATTCCAGAGTTATACTTTTTCCCTCTGTCTTCACCAACCTAAGAATTACTTTTGAACATAAACACATACCTAGAACCCTGTGTACACACACATACAGCATGTGAAAACAGAAAACTTAAATTATTTAAATATAAAACCCATGCTTAAAATTAAAGAACTCTAAGTTCCCTTAACAGGAAATAAATTCTATAGATGTCATTTTCTTCAAAATAGTATTCACTAAAGCCCCTCCATTCCATTATATTAAACAAAAAGGAAGCTTTACCTCACATTTAGATAAAGAAAATGTGTGTCCCAAGTGAAGGCGCCCATTCATATACGGATACGGGAAGGTTACAAAGTACTTGTCCTTGCTGTAAAACCATCAGGTTAAGAAACAAAGCACAAAAAAGAAAATGTTAAATTCCTTTAACAATTAAGGGTGGGGTCAAGGGAACACTTTACTATAAGTAACTTGCTTAAATTTTAGTTATTTAAAATATACTGAAAATTAAATTTATAAATCCAGAAACTACAAGGTCTCTCAAACTGAAACATATTTTTGATTTAGAAAAAAATAAGATATTTATAGGTGGCTATTAAAGAAATAAATATCCTTGTAGCAAATACTGGAAGGTTTAACTTAAGCTAAAACACTGAGTAAAAAAGATATACAAAAAAGAAAATTAATAGAAAACCGTAATGTTTTACTGATTAAATGAGATATGCTTTCACTAAATATACGTAAAGCAATTTGAAGTCCCTAAGGTAAAATAAAACATCCTCAAAATACGTATGTGGCAAATTCACTTTAAAAAGCACCTTTTAAAAGCTGCTTGATTATGCTTTATTCCTTTTTTTAATGAATCAAGTATATCAAACAGACATATGTAAGTTATGAAACACAATGAACACATGTAAGCACACTATCCAACTATGAACTCACTGAAGCGACCTATGTGCGCCTCCCCATCCTCCCACCAGAAATAACCATTATCTTGAAATTTACTTTTGACATTCCTTTGTTTTTTAATAGGTTGCACATATGTCTATGCCCTTAAACATCATTCAGTTTCATTCACTTATGAGCTTTATTTTAAATATGGTCTACTTCACAAAGACTCCTCAATTCCCTTTTTCACTCAATGTTATATTTCTAAATTTCTTCAGTTCATTTTCTTTTACTGAGCAAAAGAGCTTTCAAATTCATGTTAGATTATTTTAAATTACCTTAGAGTTGACCAAAATCCTAGAACCAAATAGAAGCTTCAAATTCTAGTTTAAAGTATAACACCGAGACTCTATGCTCCTAATGCAGGGGACCCAGGTTCCATTTGCAGTCAGGGAACCAGATCCCACAAGCCTCAATTAAGAGTTCATATGCAGCAACAAAGATCAAAGTGCTGCAACTAAGACCCAACACAGCCAAATAAATTAATAAACTTTTTTTATTGGAAAAAATAAAGTATAACATCAGAAACTTTGTCTTAGAGCAAATCCTTCTCCTCTCTTAAAAAAAAAAAAAAATTCCATTAGAGTGCAGCTTAACAGCAAAGATAGACTTTGGAATTAAAAAGTCCTGATAAGAAGTCCAAGCCCTGTCAATTCCTAGCTATGCAACCTTAAGCGGGTTACTTAACCTCTCTGTCTTACTATACTCATCAATAGAACAAGAATTAAAATATTGGCAAACTCAAAGCATTATTAGGAAGATTAAACGAGAATACATAGTTTTAAAAAAAGCATATTTCCTACTGCCTTGGCATACTGAACACCTGTTCAATAATAACTATTATTGCTATTGTCAATGTATATCCTCAATTCTAAGAAGCACATTTTTCTACATTCCAACATATCTGAAATTGCGACTGAAGTTGATGCACATACTGTGCAGCAGAAGTTACTTTTTGTTTTTTTTCCCAATATCAATTCTTAACATCAAGGCAATACACATTTATAAAAGAAGATCTTTAAACTACAGAAACCCTTCAAAATTTATATTCTGTGCCTTTGGAGATAATTATCACTATAATATGAATCTCTGTAACAGAACAACATCCTTTTATCAGTCAGCAAAGATAAAACTTAAAAACACTCTCCTTTGTCTAACTATGAGAAATAATAGTTTTTTAAAAACCTTTACATAGGAAAAAATCTTTTTAAGAATTCCACAGGAAAGAGGATGCTAATTTGAAATAGAGAAAATGGAAGTCACCCCCTTCAGCCTGTTTCAGACATTATAAACACAATCTGCTTTATTCCTTCCATACAGCAGTTTCTGAGCCAATGGTTCTGGAAGTATAACATGGGGAACCTCACAAATGATTGCTCACCTGGTCTGTTTCTCTAAATTAGATGCATTGACCTCAAACACCTTCTTTGCATCCCATTTTTGTTGGACTTCTTTCTCAATCTTCTTCAAAAAGTCCACTTTGGCTGTTCCTTTTCTTTCCTATTAGACAGAACGAATAAAGAATAATCCACTCTATATTTCAGTAGACTTGTTTTAAAAAAAGCAAAAAAAGATCTGGGTTCACACGGAACTGAGCCATTTACTGATAATCTTTTCATGGTTATCTTGAAATTTAAATGAGTTAAGATTAAAAATTAGGGTTATCATGACTTGATAGGGTAATCCACTTCAAATTCAAAGGGAAGATTAAAGACTTACTTAACTACATAAAAAAGCTTTGAAATATTTTTTAATTAGATACTACAATAAATAAAACACTGGTTTCAAATATTCCTATTTAGTTAAAGTAGGTGAATACTTAAGCATAGGATAGAACACTGCCTGCTTGCCCAGATGCAATTATTGCCACCAAAGGAGGACAGTGAGGCCAAATGGATAGAGGCTGCAGGAGGATTAGTAATCTACATGTTTGTTTTTTTTTCCCAAGAAAGTTGATGAAGAACTTCTCCCCAAAATGGTTAGCAGGCTATTAAGATGAAATTAAAATGAAACAAAAATTATACAACAAATATTATTAACTAAAAGAAAATATGCTACACAAGTACTAACTAAAAACTGGTTAATTAATACTAATTAACTGAAAGCTGATATAACTATACTGATATGAGAAAATATAGCCTTTAAACCAAAAATGACTACTAGACAGAGGATAAAAAGTGTGGCATAATAAGAAATACAGTTGGTCTCTGTCCTGCTTTCTTGGCCAGAGCTCCTAAAACCCTCAGAATTTCCTGAATGATGAGCATATCTTTTGCTATTCCTAGCACAACCTGAGTTTGTGCTAATGGGGTGACTGAGACCCTAAGATAGCCTTAGGATGGGGCTGATCAGCAGAAAGATCAAGGAGTTAGACGGTTAGAAATTCAGGCTACTGATCTCTAGGAAGGGGAAGTGGAAGGGGGTGCTGAAGATTAAGATCTATAAAAACTCTTTGGTGGGGAGGCTCGATCTTCCTGGATGGTGAACGTGTTGAGGTACTGGGAGAGTGACCGCCTAAAGAGGACATGGAAGGTCTCTGAATTCTCTGTCCCCACCCACACCGTGCCCTCCACCTCTCTTCCATTTGGTTGTTTCTGAGTCATACCCCTTATAATAAATCAGTAAATATTAAAAAAAAGAAAGAAAGAAAGAAAGAAAATGGCAAGCATGCCTTCAGCATATTGGATCTACCTGGCAATATTCCCATCATTCCTTATGCCACCCTTGGATGAAAATAAACAGAAAAAATACACATGACCACTCCAACTCTGAAAAAGAAGGGCTATAACTTCCCTCTGTTTGTGACTCTGTGAAAAAGAATTAGCTGCTAAAAGCATGTGTGCTGAAGAACACAGCACTTATGCAACTGGCAAGTATGAAAGCTGGATACCACACACAAATCTAATTCCATTTTGAAAACTTAATATTAGTGTCTAGAATTTTATTTTCTTATACAAACTTACCTGAACCAAAATTAGATTTTCATCCCCTTCTTATATGCTAACATTTCCAGATTCTGCATCATTTTTAAATAAGAAAATACCTGGGGTTCTACATCTACTTCTACAACCTACTAGGCAGGTAACCTTGCCAAGTCATGTCATGTCTCCCTCTGTACTTCCACCCAACAATTCAAAACATGCTTTATAATCGAATGCTGCTATTTTTAGACAGCTATTTTTTTAAATGGCTACATAAATTTGAAATAATGATGCAAACAGTACTTCTGTGCAATTAAAAAAGTAGTACTACTACTTCTTCAACGACTATCTTAAATATACCTTCTGTACTGTATGATAAAAATAAGAGTATTAAAATTAGGTAAGATTCAGTACAAATCTACCATAAATTTATCAACTCTGTTTTGCTATTTTCAACTTTATATATATATTTTTTTGTTTTGTTTTGTTTTTTCCCATTTGGCTGTGCTTCATTGCCTGTAGGATCTTAGTTCCCTGACCGGGGATGAAAGCCCAGCCCTCGGCACTGAAAGCTGAGTCCTAACCACTGGACCATCAGGGAATTCCCTCAGTTTTCTATATTTTAAATCAAAGGATGGTTTATTATTCCTTTTTATTTTTTTAAGTAAGTTTAAGACAGGAGAGGACAAGCAACAGAAAAGATGAAATACTAGGAGGAGGTACAGTGATAGATTAAAAGGACCTTGCCACAAAGGCAAAAAGGAAATAAGAAAGAATTCCACACTTGAAACATCATGGACATAAGTTTCTCTAATAACCAACAGAAAATAAAAATAAGTAAATTTTTTATTTCTATAAATTCTGACCAGATCATAACTGCCGTGCATGGAAATTATATCAAAATACAAATATGATCAATGCAATTCCCTTTCAGAGGTTCTCTACTGCTCTCTGGATAAAGTCCACACTCTTAACCCTGGCACTTAAGGCCCTTCTTATCTCATCCTTGCCAGGCCCCTTCTTCCCTCTCGCCATCACTCCAGGCCTATCCTGGACTTTTCCAAGTGTTTCATGCTTCCTCTGTCCCCTCTGGGCCTTTGTTCAAGCTATTCTCTCCACCCTCATAGCCCATCCATCTTTTTTGCCTGGCTATCTCATCCTTCAGTTCTCAGCTAATCACCTGCTTTGATTCCCCAAGAGCTGATCAAGTGCTATTCTTAATATGTCCCTACCTATCAGTATTACCTCTAAGATAGCACTAATCACACAGTATCAGTATCTATCTTCCTCATGACTGTAAGTTTATTCACAGAGGGGACTGTGTCTCGTTTCTCATTCTATCCTCAACATCTAAGCTTATATTTTGTTTGTTCAATCACCCGGTGGGTCTGACTCTTTACAACCCCATGGACTACAGCATGCCAGGTCTCCCTGTCCCTCACCATCTCCCGAAGTTTGCCCAAGTTCATGCCCATCCAGCCATCTCATCCTCTGACGCCCTCTTCTTCTGCCCTCAATCTTTCCCAGCATCAGGCACTTTTCCAGTGAGTCAGTTGTTTGTATCAGGTGGCCAAAGCACTGGAGTTTCAGCTTCGGCATCAGTCCTTCCAATGAACATTCAGGACTGATTTCCTTTAGGATTGACTGGTTTGATCTCCCCGCTGTCCGAGGGGCTTTCAGGAGTCTTCTCCAGCACCATGGTTCGAAGGCATCAGTTCTTTGGCACTCCGCCTTCTTCACAGTCCAGCTCTCACAACTGTGGGGCTTCCCAAGTGGCTCAGATGGTAAAGAATCTGCCTGCAGTGCAGGACTCTGGGGCTCAATCCCTGGGCTGGAAAGATCCCCTGGAGAAGGGAATGGCGATCCACTCCAGCATTTTTGCCTGGAGAATTCCATGGACAGAAGAGTCTGGTGGGCTACAGTCCATGGGGTTGCAAAGAATCGGACACAACTGAGTGACTAACACTTCACTTCACTTCTACAATCGTACATGACCACTGCGAAAACCACAGCCTTGACTGTATGGACCTTTGTCGAAAGAGTATGTCTCTGCTTTTCAACACACCGTCTAGGTTTATTATAGCTTTCCTGCCAAGAAGCAAATGGCTTCTGATTTCATGACTACAGTCACCATCTGCAGTGACTTTAGAGCCCAAGAAGAGGAAATCTGTCACTTCTACCTTTTCCCCCTCTATTTGCCATGAAGTAATGAGCTTACAGCAGGCTCTCAAGTACCTGTTGAAATTTAAAGACTTAAAAAGTGAAGTGAGGAAAAAAAGAGAGAGATAGAAGTGTCTTGTCTGGTGGTCCAGTGGTTAAGATTCTGCACTTCCGATGTAGGCAGCCAGGGCTCGATCCCTGGTCAGGGAACTAGATCCCACACGCCAAAACAAAGATCCGGCACAACCAAATAAATAAAATACAATAAAATAAAAGGAGAGGTGAGCAACACATTGCCCGCTTTTGCATACTGTGGCCATAGAAAATAACAGAGACTAAGAACTGGGCTGCCTATTTGAATCAGGATGCTAAACAATCTGAACTCCTTCCTAAGAATTTCCATAAAATTAAGTGTGGATGCATAACATATTTCCTTTTCCAAGAAAGAATAAGGGCCTCCGTGGATTCACTCTTTTCTAAAGGATTTCTAAAGGACTTCATCTAGACCTCAGCTCCTCTGCACCCTCTTACTGCAAAATCCTCTTTTTAACAAGTAACCTGTAAGTCTATACATGCTGACCAATTTTCACTTCTAACATACAGGGACTACTACCATTTATTTGAAAAAAAGCTAGGGTGAGATGGCAGTTTGCCTATGCGATATCCATCCATTCCTTCCCGTTCTTCTTCAGCAACAAACGCCAAGTCTTATTTAGAGTAGTGCATCAGAGGCAGTTAAGCATATGCTTCCATGGTTCCAGGAGAATTCAGATAGGAACTATGCTTCTGGGTTCTGCCAAAGCAGTTTTGAGCAAAAGAAAGTATATCGCTTCTGCCCAGCCCTTAAAACAGCCTGTACACTTAACCTATAGATGGAACAGGCACACTTCATAGGGCCCACAATACTTCTAGGGGCTCATCAAAATATGTTAGTATCTTTTAAAATCAGCAGAAAAAATAAATTTTCAATAGAAGAAAACTCTTTAATATGTAATATTCATATGTATCTTTAACCAACACAATTGTCAAATATGTCTAATTTTTTTTTTTACAAAGGAAGCGGTTCACAAAGGAAAAGTATCTAAGACCTCATGAAGCCTAGTGTACTTCCTATGTTAAGGTCATGGGTCATATGAAATCCCAGGATATCATTACTAAATTCCTCTCTCCTTAAATCAACTTGAGTTGGTTTCCACTGAATGCAATCGAATAACTCCTGACATTTACCAAATTGGGTTGTGAACTTCTGGCAGACAGCATCTTTTAAAACTTTTATACTCACCTCAGCACCACATACAATGCTAACAGACACAGAAGTCATATGACAAATATCTTTTGCCTAAAAATGACCATGTCACCCACTTTAAGGAAGGACATGAAAGCAACAGTCTTCACAAATTGCTTAGAACTGTTTCTTTTCACCGTACTGAGGAAGCTAAATGCAGGAAAGCTCTTCTTTGAGGTCTTTGCTTTTCAGAAAACCTTGTTTCTCAAAACCTCCAAGGTCAATTGTAATGAAATCTGATATTGGCCCCAGCACCAACTTGCTGTATTACTTTGAGCAAGTCACTTGATCAAGCTGAGTCTTCGTTTCTTCACTGGTTACTCAACTAAACAACTGGGGGTTTTTCGGTTTTGTCTGGGGTTTTTCTGGCCGTGCTGCGCAGCCTGTGGGATTTTTATTCCCTAACCAGGGATCAAACTCTTGGCCCCTGCACAGAAAGCAGAGTCCTAACCATTGGACCATCAGGGAATTGTCAACAATTGGCTATTTAATGAGAGCAAAGTCATAAACTTCCGCTTGACTGACATTTGGGGGCAAACAACTCTGTTTTCGGGGGCTGGCATGTGCACTGCCAGATATTCAGGAGCAGCCTTAGCTTCTACCCACTAACTGCCAGTGGCATGCCCCCTGCCCTGATCCAGTCTCCAAACCAACTTCTCTGCAGGACGAAACCACCCCAGTGAAGAGCCACTGAACTAGACAGTAAACTTTGTCATATGTGTATAGCATTGTGCAGTTACTAAAACTTTTATGCACACTGACCCTAACTTCTTTGATTTTAACAACAACCCTAAGAGGTGGGCAAGAATCACCCTAAGAAATGGGCAGACCCGGGATTACTATTTCAAAGATGATGAATACGAAGCTTAGAGATCATCACGCCAGCAAATGGTGGGACTGGACAAAAACTCTCATCTTCTCACTTTTATTTCCGCTTTCTCTTAGCAGTCTGGCCATATCCTAGCGCCACTGGCTATAGAATCTAGACAAGATCCTTAACCTCTTTAAGCCTCCATTTCTCTATCTATAAAATGAGGTTAATAGGTAATAGTTATACCTACCTTCAACTATTATTATGAAGATTAAAAGATATAATACACACGAAGGACTCAGTATAGTAGCAGTGTGCATGCACACGAAGTAGCTTCAGTTGTGTCAGGCTCTGTGAGACCCTATGGACTACAGCCTGCCAGGCTCCTCCGTCCATGGGATTATCCAGGCAAGAATACTGGAGTGGGTTGCCCTGCCCTCCTCCAAAGGATCTTCGGAACCCAGGGATCAAGCCCACGTCTCTCTACATCTACCTGCATTGGCAGATGGGTTCTTTACCACTAGTGCAAACTGGGAAGCCCAGCATAGTACCAGACCCATGGTAAATGCTCAATAATGCTAACCATTACCACAGGGAGACAACTGGACATCATGTACATCTTGTTCTGTGTCAAAAAGGCATTGTGGTTATGTCTTAGGAGAATTTTTCATTATATTTTTAAAAACTTACTAAAACATGTATGTAGGAAATCATACAGTGCCTTAAATTTGCTTAAAATCAATCTTAAGACGGGGAAGTGGAGGTTCTGGGGATGACACAACAGAAACAAAACTGGCCCTAAACTGTCAATTACTGACGTTGGGTGATGGGTACATGGAAATACACAATACTATTATTATCTCTACTTTGTTCACTATTTAAATTTTCCAAATGAAAAGTTTAAAAATAGTTTTTAAAGTTGACTATTATTTTTATTACATCACATCCCCCAGTGCCCTCTAAAAGTCTTCTGATATGTAACTAAAAGAGATTAAAACTGTCAAAAGTTCTATAAAATAAATACTTCTATGATACGAAGAAAATTATATTGCTTACTCTTCACACATTCAATTATAAAGTAAAAACTAATTTTACATCCATGCTACTCCATGTTTATTATCCTGTACACTTTACTATTATAAGGTTTCTATCAGAGTTAGAAAACTTTCATTATAGGAGTGAGCCTGCAAAAGAAATTTCCCCATTAGTTTACAATTGTGAATAGAACAATGATTAAGAGAATGAGCTCCAGAATGGGACCAAATGTATTAAAATTCTACTTCTTAGTAGATCTGATCTCACTTCCTCTATCTATACAGGAACATCACTTCTCTCTTCTATATCCATTTTCCCTTTCTATAGGACAATTTCCATAAGCATACAAGCACAATATAATTTCTCCTGTCCTTAAAAAAAAAAAGAAAAGAAAACCTCTTTAGCCTTCATCTATTACCCCATTTTTTTGGTCTTCTTTATCATATTCTTCAAAAGAGGTCTATACTCATCATCTCCACTCCCTCTCTTTCTATTCTTTTCAAAAACGCTTTTCATCTTTTATTGGAATACAGCCGATTAACAATGTTGTGACAGCTTCAGGTGGACAGCAAAGGGACTCATACACAAACATGTATCCATTCTCCCTCAAATTCCACTCCCATCCAGGCTGCCACGTAACACTGAGCAGAGTTCCCTATGCCGTACAGTAGGACCTTACTGGTTATCCATTTTAAACACAGCAGTGTGAACATGGATCCCAAACTCCCTTCCACCTGGCAACGCTAAGTTCCCCTTCATTCAGTCAGGACCTCAAGGCTTTACATGAACTACATCCAATCATCGGTCAACCTCCTCCTCCACCACCACCACCACCACCACCCAAACACCATCAGCATCATCACCATCTCCCCTGGAAGACCCCCCCACCCCCGCCCACTTTGAAACATACAACCCTCCTTGTTTTTCACTGACATGGCTGGCTCTGCTCGGAAATCTTTTCAGTGGCCACACTGTCACCTTGGTAAAGACATTCTTGATCCTCCTTCCTGATCTATTCTTGTTTACAGCACTTATCGGCACCTGACATATTTTACCGCATACTTTAAAATGTAGCGCGCACACCCGTAAACACCACGAATACAGAAAAGTTTGTCTGTTTTACAAAGAGGCGCTCAACAACTTGTGTTGGAAGGAGGAATCAATGTTACATACTCTTTCTACAAATCAGTTTTTAGAAACTTTGTGAAATAACACACGTGACATGAAGTAATCTGTAAAGTTAAAGACACCAGGGCCTAGCTCATCAGCTAGCACGAAAAGGCAAGTGTTCACAACAGCCAAGCCTTAAACGTGAGAGGCAAGGCCCCCCCCTTTTCTTTAGAAAATGGTTTTTCCCTTCAGGACAGTGGCTACCACATGGAGCCCCCACTCTGGAGAAAGCAGCCAGACGGGTTCCAAGCCCCGGCCAAGCGAACTTGCTTCCCGCCAAAACTCACCGCCATGGCGCCGCCCAGGAGACTCCAGCAAACCCACGACAGTGACCTCGGTGATCACCCCCAAAGGAGTGGTTACAATCTTTCCCCTCCCTCTCGGGGCTGTCAGGGCTACCACGACACTTAAGCACACGCTGCAAGAGGTAATCTCTGGCGCACTAACTACTTCCGGGGTATATTGTAGCCTTCTGGGAATTGTAGTTCTCACATCCCTATAGCCCACGGCCTTCAGGCATATATTGACGACATTTCCCAGAGAACAATAGGTTACCGGAAGTCAAATCGTACGCCTCTCAAAGCGGCGCCGGTAGTGACGTCATGAACATGGTCAACTACAAAGCCCTAACTACAAAGCCCATGATGCAGTTCAGGGTCTGTGACTGCAGCGAGCACGCTATGGCTGACGTGGGGTTCCCTGGCCTTCAACCTTTTCAACCCACATAGCTGGGTTGGGTGTCTTGTCAGGATGCCAGGAAGCAAAGTGTATTCGTCTTCAGTGCTAATTATGACTTGCCATTGTGCACAGATATTTATGACTGTCGGTGGCATTCAAAAGTCCAGAATTTAAATGTTTTGAAGCCATTTATTAACAACCTCCAATTTATTAAAGGAGAGGCTGGAAACCTTCTCCTGGTCCCAGTGCCTGGTTCAGATTATTTCATCTATGTCACCAACCAAGATGGAGCTGTCTAGGTACTAAGTGTCTAGGCCACTAGACACATGTGGCCATTTAGTTCTTCAATTGCACTAGCCACTTTTCATGTGCTGGAAAGTCATGTTGTCAATTGTTATCATATCTGGACAGTTGCAGATACAGAAAATTTCCATCTTCAAAGAAAGATCTATTGAAAAAAACAGATCCAAATCTTTTACTTTCTGGTTGTCAGATTAGTTACTCTCACATGCTTTCCTTTGTTAATTCAGTAAACAGTCATTTAGCATATATTGTACAAAGCACTTGGGAGGGGTAGAGGTGTGCCCAGGTCAGAAATGTGTCTTCCTGAAAGAATAACAGGGGAAAAAATTAATAAAATTTTTAACAAAAATAAAATTTAAATTACATATGTATAATGTACATTATATTCAATTATATTTACACTGTTCAACAACTAGTTTTGAAATATAAATTTAGTGATGGCATAACCCAATGCCTGGAGCGTGGTATGGGCTCAATGAAAATTCAGTGGCTGAAGAAGTTAAGAAGGAACCTTAGGTTATAGAGAACCTACTGATGGTTCCCTTGCTTCTGGACTCTTACACACAAAAATACTCCCCATTATCTTCCACCTTTAGCTACTAACCATTTAGACACCACTTCCTGACAGCCCAAGTCTGGGTTAAATGCCCCTTTCTTGATGTTCCCCAAAGCAGCTCCTTCCTGCCCTCCCTTGTGAAAGTTATCTCACCAAATTTTAATTGTGTGTTGACCTATCACTAGACATAAGCTCCATGATAGCAGAAGCTGCCTAGCATAGTGTCTGGCACATAGCAGGTGTCTTACAAACATTTATTGAATGAATGAAAGACAGGATCCTCATCCTCCACAGCTCTTATAACTATGGTTAGGCTTTCCTGTTCCAGTTCTGCCCTAACCAGTACTATTTGTCATCTTTGATTCATCGGCTTCCAATCCACATTGTTCATACAACAAATATGTATTAAATATCTCCTATGAACATGACATAGAGGTAGGATATAGTAAGGAGAAAGACATGGCTCCTGCCTTTATGGAACTTACAGTCTAAAGGGTGAGAACTATTAAAGAAGAAAATAAATAAGTAATTGTGTGATAGCAAATTGTGAAAATTACGAAAAACCTACCTCCATGCATCCAACTGCATCCTTGTTAACTTTCTTATTTAAGTGATATTTTTTCAAGAGTCTTTGGTTTTCATTCACTCAACAAACATTTAATTCGCTTATGCTATAACCAGTGCACTGTCCTAGATGCTGGAGATATAACACTTGAACAAGACAGGCACTGCCACCTCTTTCTAGTGGAAGAGGCAAACACTGACGCAATTGGAGGCCATGGAAGTAAGTGTTTTAAGTGAGGAAGGGGCATGGTCCTATTTGTGTTTCATAAAGATCTTTCTGAAGAAGGGTTGAAAAGAATAAAAAGTGGAAGCAGAAGGCTGTTGCAATTGTCCGGGTGAGAGGTGATAATAGTTCAGACTATAGTGGTGACAATCAAGGTAAAGAAAAATAAACAGAGTCCAGAGATATCTAGGCAATGAAAATTACCACAACTTGATAATATGGCTTTTTAACTGGGAAGTGTTCATTGTTTGAGTTCCCCAGGTGGCACAGAGGTAAAGAATTTGCCTGCCAATGGAGGAGACGGAAGAGATGCTGGTTCAATCCCTGGGTTAGGAAGATCCTCAGGAGAAGGAAATGACAACCCGCTCCAGTATTCGTGCCTGGAAAATTTCATAGACAGAGGAATCTGTTGGTCACAGAGTCAGACATGACTGAGTGCGCACGCGCGCGCGCGCGCGCGCACACACACACACACACACACACACACACATACACACACACATCCATTCTTTGTTCTGCTATGTGGAATACCCTCTCTAGATAAATGAAATTAGAAAGGTAGCAGAGTGATTAAGAGCTCAGGCTGTGAGTCAAACCAAGTTCATCATTTATTAGCTGGGTGACCTCAGGCAGTTCAATTAATCACTCTGGTTTAAAGGTAATAATAGTAAGCACCTCACAGGATTGCTATGAGGATTAAAGAAATAATATGTACATAGATATAAACCCTGTGTGTATATATATATATATGTCAAGCATGTAGTAAACACTTTAAAATGTCAGATATTTTTATTATTATTTTAGGAAAATTGGTCTATAAACACTAATCTGATTAAAACAGAAAAAGCTTGCCTGCAGCCCATAATAAATCTCTTTCCTAGCCTGACTGAGCTAGTTATCATCATATAATTGTGTGGTATACCTTCATCAACTGTCAGATCATTTGCACTCATTCTTTAAAATTCCATAACAGAGCTCATTTATTTTGTTTTGTTTTCCAAACCCATCCCACTGGTCACTCTACTGGATTCAACTGAGCCAGCATTTCTAAATTGAGATCCATAAAACTATAATTAATTTTGGCTTGTCTCTGAGTCCCTTTATATTTGTTTTTCATGCTTATTTACCTAACTTCCCAGGCTTTGTATGACATGGGCCAAGGAAGGAATTGTGGGCATCTACTTTCACACTTCTGTCTCACAAATGTGGCATGCAATAAATATGGTTGTCACTTCCCTACCCTATTAGACACCTTTTTTTTTCTTTAGGCTATTTAGTGTATTTATTTATTTGGGCTATATCTGATGGCCTGTGGGATCTCAGTTCTGCCACCAGGGATCAAACCCACATCCCCTGCACTGGGAGAGCTAAGTCTTAGCCACTGGACTGTTAAGGAAATTCCTCATTCTTTGTTTTTAAATGATTTTGTTTTCCAACATTAGTGTTCTGCCTTTACTTTTATGTTTCCTGAATGATGGACAGATTATTTTTTATAGTCTAGGTGATTAATATAAAGAGAAGGAAAGATTCTCTATGATTTATGGACTTTAGCTGATCCCGGGGTTGTACTGTGTCCAATTTCCAACAGTTAATGGGCAACAGAGAAAGTGTATGTACGTGTGTGGTGCTCACAAGCTTTGGAGTAAGATGTCTAGGTCTGACTTGGAGATTTGTCCTGTGCTAGCTCTGCTCCTTCAACCCTGGGACTCCAGGTCTTCACATATAATCTGTGGGTAATGATAGAACCTACTTCCTAGGCTTGCTATAAAACTAAAATGACCTATGTCAAAGAAGGTGATTAGTGTGGTTCATGATCTAAGTGCTCAAGAAAGATTAAAGAGAAAGAAAAGTGGTTGACTGGAAGCCAGTTAGATCATTCTCATGGTCTAATGTTTGGGTCTGCACAAAATTCATATATCGAAATCTGAATGCTCAATGTGATAGCATTAAGATTTATGAGGTGCTTGGGTTAGAAGGATGAAGCCCTTTTGAAGGGATTAATGTGCTTATATGTGATTCCCAGGTGGCACTGGTGGTAAAGAACCTGCCTGCCAATGTATGAGACAGAAGAGACATGGGTTTGACCCCTGGGGTCTGGAAGATTCCACTGGAGAAGTAAATGGCAACCCACCCCAGTATTCTTGCCCGGAGAATCTCATGGACAGAGGAGCCTGGAGGGCTACAGCCCATGGGGTCACAAACAGTAGGACACGACTGAAGTGACTTAGCATGCGCACATGCACTGCTCTTATACAGGAGCGCCCACAAGCTCCCTACATCTTCCACCTTGTGACGATACAAACAGAAGTGTTCTCCATGGAAGAGGGCCCTCACCTGGCCATGCTGGCACCCTGCCCTCAGGCTGTCAGTCTTCAGAACCATGAGAAATTTTCTGCTGTTTATAGGCCTCCCAATCTATGGTATTTGGTTATAGTAGCCCAAATGAACTGAGAGTCATTCAGTTAATGGGAATTCTGTATCTGACTGACATAAGCTAGGAACAACTAGCCATATTAATTAAGAAGACAAATGTAACCAAATTTGAGAAGTTGCACTTCCAGGTACCAAAGTTTCGAGAAGCCCCTGTTGCCTAGATTTCTCCTAAAGCAATGATACTTGTAATTCTCAGGACTTGGAAGTCACTCATTCATGCCATCCCACTGCAGATTCAGGATCCACATGCCTCAGCCTGCTCTTGTCAACATTCCACAGAGCATTGCCAGGGTGTCACAGGGTCATATGGGAAATGTGACTCCTGAGTCATCAAAACATTGCCTGTGATTCCTAAATAACCTGCCTATCCAAACTGCTACCAGCATTTCCATCACCATAATGGAGCAGTCCAAGGGCCTCCAGAAATAGAAGGAATGGGATTCCCCTGGTGGTCCAGTGGTTAAGAACCTGCCTGGCCGCACAGGGGACACCGATTTGATCCCTGGTCTGAGAAGATCCCACATACCTGGGGGCAACTAAGTGGGTGGGACACAACTACTGAAGCTTGCATGCCTAGAGTCCATGCTCCACAAGAGAAGTACCACAGTGAGAAGCCTGAGCTCCACAGCTGGAGAAAGCCCACGCACAGCAACAAAGACCCAGTGCAGCCCCCCACACACACACCTGAAATAGAAGGAAAGAGGGAAGGACGGACAGATGGAAAAGAAGAAAGAAAGGGAGGAGGAAAAAAACAAGTAAAGCAGCCAATCACTTATTACACAGTTTCCAGTTTCAGTGACTATATTTTTAAAATTTAGCTTGTGCATTTACTACATTTGGGATTCCTATTTTTACAGTATCAGTGAAATCAGACTGGTCTAAATATAATACTGGAGTGAGTTGCTATATCCTTCTCCATAGGACCCAAGGATCAAACCCAGGTTTCTCTCATTGCAAGCAAATTCTTTATGTTTGAGCTATCTAGGAAGCCCTAAGTTCAAATATGTAAATTAGGGGCACAATCATGGTCTTACATTTTTTTTCCCTAGTAATTGGACAGGCTCCCATTTTCTTCGTAGCCAGAAGTCAGTATCTTCCTCTACATGCCATTCTAGGTAGTGTCTGAAAAGGTGGGCTCTAGTGCCAGGTTGCCTGACTTTGAATCAAGCATACCCCCATTGCAAATTTGCTGTATGACCTTGGACAAATCACTTGATCTGCCTAGGCCCATAACATAGTAACAATAATAGTACTTACCTAGCAATATTGTTTTCATGATTATATTAGTTATTCATTAATATTTATTGCACATCTATTATATACCAGGTTTTGTTTTCAGCACTAAAGATATAATGCAAACAAGGAAGACAAAATCCTTGACCTCATGAAAATTCTAGTTAGGATGAGGTAAAGAAAATAAATTCATGAAAAAGTTTCAGACCATGAAAAATGCTATGAAAATAAAACAGGATTATGTGACAGAGAATAACTCAAACACTAATAACACAAATAATAATCACACTAAGAGAAATGTAGTGTTAATTTAGATGGATGGTCAGAGAAAGTCTTCCTAAGAGGGTGATATTTGAACTGACAAGAAAAAGTCAACCATAAAAAGATGTGTGGAGGGACTTCCTTGGTGGTCCACTGGTTAAGAATCCAGCTTGAATGCAGGGGACACAAGTTTGATCCCTGGTCCAGGAACTAAGATCCCAGATCCCTGGTTGGGGAGCTAAGATCCCACAGGCCACAGGACAACTAAGCACTTACGTCACAACTACTGATCCCGTGTGACACAGCAAGAGTCCGTGCACTTCAGCAAAAATCCCGCATGTTGCAGCTAAAACTTGACACAGCCAAAAAGAAAAAAGATGTGTGGAAAGGAGTTCTAGACACAGCTTCCCAGGATGGTCAGCAGTAAAGAAGCTGCCTGCCAATGCAGGAGACAAAGGAGATGTGGGTTCAATCCCTGGGTCGGGGAGATCTCCTGGAGGAGGAAATGGCAGCCCACTCCAGTATTCTTGCCTGAAAAATCCTATGGACAGAAGAGCCTGGCCTGCTACAGTCCATTGGGTCACAAAGAGTCAGACACAATTGAGCACACACATGTATGTCAATTATACCTCAATAAAACTGGAAGAAAAAAATATTTTTTTAAGCTCTAGGCAAAAGGGCCAGCAAATACAAAGGCCCTGAGGTAAGAAGGAGCTTAAAATGTTTGAAAAACCTAAGATGCTTTGTCCTCACACCTTTCTTCTCAAGCATCCAGCACTCCTTCTTCACATTCAACTGATGATTCCTTTCTAATTCACTGAAAACATAGAAGCAAACTGTAAAGAACCTCCATGAGTTCCTTTGACTACAGCTACTATTATGCCTCCGCCCCTTATCATGAGCTCTATTTTCTACTTATCATAAATAACTGGGGCACCTATTAAGACCTAAACTCCGTTTGTACACAAAATCTCATTGTCTTTTCCTACTAAGAGACTTCATTCCCACAGTTGCCCACTTCACCTTCCACATCATTGAATTTTCTTTCCCAACTAGATCACACCCATCTACCTTCATACATATCTTCTAACCTAACATAAGCAAAAGAAAAACAGAACAAAATATAAACAAATCCTTCCTATCCCATCATATCTTTTGGTACCCTCTTTGTTCTACTCCCCTTTACAATAAAACTCAAGAGAACTGTCATACTATCTTCCAATTCCTCTCTTCTTTTTCTCTCCCAGACTCTTTCCAATTGAGTGTTCACCTCCTGCATTCCATGGAATTGTTCAGATCACCAATGACCTCCTCATCCATATTGCCAAATCTGATGGTCAATTCTATGTCCTCATTCTACTTGATGGAGAAAGAAATGGCAACCCATTCCAGTATTCTCACCTGGGAAATCCCATGGACAGAGGAGCCTGGTGGGCTACAGTCCATGGAGTCACAAAAGAGTCGGCCTCTACCTAGCAACTAAACAACCACCCAACATCTTACTTGATGCAAGAACTACATGACATAGTTGAAAACTCCATCTTTCCTGAGGCACATTTCTTGTTTCTCTATTCTCCTCCTTCACCACTGGCCAAGTCTTCTCAGCTTAGCACATATTATTCCCTTTCCTTGTAAATAGGAGAAGGCTCTAATGGCCTTTCTTTCTAGATACAGTAAATTCTTAGATGATCTTTTCCAGGCCCATGATTTTCAACACACTTTACAATGCTGATGGATCCACAGTTTTATTATTATTATTTTTTGGATCCACAGTTTTAAACACCAGGCCTAATCTCTCATGAACTCCAGACTCTTAGACTCAACTGTCTACTTGGTATTTCCACTTGGATTTTTTTCCCCCACACTATGCATCTTTTAGGATCTCAGTCTCTTAGCCAGGGACTGAACTTAGGCCATGGCAGTAAGAGCCCAGAACCTAACCACTAGGTCACCAGGGAACTCCCTCCACTTGGATTTTTATATTAATTATGTGTCTTGCCTAAGAAATTACCCCAAATTCAGGGGCTTAAAACACCTTTTTTTTTTTAACTTTTGGTCATGCTGCATGGCTTGCAGGATCTTAGTTCCCCTTCCAGGGATCAAACCCATACCCTCAGCAGTGAGAAGTATAGAGTCCTAACCACTGGACTGCCAGGGAATTCCCAACAATAACCATTTATTATCACTCACAGTTTCCATGGGTCAGAAGTTTGGAAGCAGCTTGACTGAATGGTTCTGCTTTGGGGCTTTCATGAAAATGCAGTCACATGCTGACCAGGGCTGTGATCACCTGAAGGTGTGACTGGGGCTGGAAGATCTACTTCTACCACGGCTCACTCACAAGGCTAGAAAGTTAGTCCTGGCTGTTGGTAAGAAGTCTCAGTTCCTTTCAATCTGGGACTCTCCAAAGGGTTGATTGAGTGCCTTTGAACATGTGACTGGCTTTCCCCAGAACAAGAGGTTCAAAATAGGAGCTACAATGCCTCTTATCCTATGACTTAGATGTAAAAGACTGTCATTTCAATGTATTCTGTTGATCATACCGAGAAGCCCTGATCCAGTGTGGGAGCAAAGGACACATGAGTGTGATCCTTACAAGTTAAGGATTGTTGGCAGCCATCTTGGAGCATGGCCACCACCATGTCTAATGTCTAAGACAATGTCTAATTCATGACCCAAACTGAATTCATGATCTACCAGCCATTCTCTAAATCTGCTCCTCGCTCATTTTCCCCACCTGAGGTCAAGCACCCTGGTTTCATCCTTGACGTCTCGTGTTTCACACCAACAATTATTCTGTCAGTAAAACTCCTTGACTCTACATTTAAGATACATTCAGAATTTAACTTCTCACTCTCTCTTTGAGTGCTAGTCTGGTCCAAACCAACATTATCTCTAACTTGGATTATTCCTTCCTAACTGGTTTCCCTTTGTTCATTTATGTCCCCTCCAGTCTGATAACCATGAGGCAGCCATAGCCATAGCCATAGCTAGTGTTTAAAAATAAAACACTAAATCATATAATTTGATTCCTCTGTTTAAAACCTTCAGTGTCTTCCAGTCTCACTCACAGCAAAAATTCAAAGTCCTTACCATGACCAACAAAGTCCTCCATGATCTGGCTTCTCACTACCTCTTTAATCTCTTCAACCATTATTTTCTTCTTGGCTCATCCCATTGCTTTTTTCCTTTCCTCAAACTGTCAGACCACTGCTTTCAGATCACTGCTCAGTCCTTCTAACTTCCCCATCACTCTCTCCCCTCACTTTGCTTTCTTTCTTTATAGAATGTACCCAGCTATATGATATAGTTGTTTACTTGTCACCATTCTCCTGATGCTAAAACAGATCTCCAAGACAATGCATATTTTCTTCACTGAACCAAGGCCTATAATAGCGCTTTGCCTATGATAGGTTGGCAATCAGTATTTCTTGGAAGAAAGAAAGGCTAAATGCAGGAACCAAAAGAGGCTAATCTATGCAAAGTTGGTGGCAGAGTACCTAGTACACAAGGAGTATGAGTTATTATTACTTGCTGTGTCCAAATCCCAAAGGGCTTATTCAACCCAAGGAAGAGAGGGCTGTTGTCTTCTAATATCAGAGAGATAACCAGAGGGAATTGGAGTCTGGTCAGTCTACTGTTGCTATTTCCTGCTTGAAAAAATAAAGTCACTATTATTGCAGTGATGCATCCCACATTTCTCCTGATGTTTTTCTAATCTGAGAGGAAGGATGGCAGACTGAGGCCCCTATGAAACTCTTGAAGAATGGCACGTGGACTAATTCTGGTCCACACATCCAGAGATGCCACTTTCAACCTTTCCTCCCTGTTGACATGGCTCTCTCCATGTGAAGCAACTTTTTAAAAAATTGAGATAATTGTAGTATCATAAGCAGTTGTAAGAAATAATGCAGAGAGAACTTTTGCACACTCGTCCTAATTTCCCGATAGTAACATTTGCAAAACTATGGTATATCATAATCAGAACACTGATATTGACATGTTTTGTATGTAATCACTTGTGCACATCTGTGTGTGTGTGTGTGTGTGTGTGTGTGTGTGTGTAAAATTCTTTACAGCATTATCATACCTGTAGCTCCCTGGACCCATCCTGGCAGTCAAGATACAGAGCAGTTCCAGCCCCACAAGGATCCCTCATGTTGCCTTTTAAAAACCACACTCTTGGGACTAATCTGGTAGTTCAGTGGTTAAGAATCTGCCTACCAATGCAGGGGACATGGGTTCGAACTCTGCTTGGGAAATGAAGATCCCATATGTCACGGGCAGCTAAGCCGGTGCGCCGCAACTACTGAGCCTGTGCGCCCTAGAACTCCTGCTCTGCGACAGGAGAAGCTATGGCAGCCGGAAGCCCACAGACCTCAGCCAGAGATGCCTCTGCTCTCGGCCAGGAGGCAGCAAAGAGGACCCAGCGCAACCAAACATTAATTAATTCTAAAAAGCATGCCACTTTCCCTCCACACCCCCATCTCTGTCCTCTGTTACATAAATGGAAGCACACAATATGTTACCTCTGGGGATTGGTTACATATTGCATTTCATTTTTTTTCCTCACTCAGCATAATTCATCCAAATTGTCGCATGTATTAACAGTTCCTTCCTTGCTGGAGGGAAGTGTGGAGTCCCATTCCATGGTATGTTATATCACACAGTTTAACCATTCACCTGTTTAAGGTCACCTGAACTGATTCTTGTTTGGGCCTATTATAAATAAAGCTGCTCTGAACATTTGAGTACAGGTTTTTCAGTGTAAAAGTTTCCATTTCTCTGGGATAAATGCCTAGAAGTGTAATTGTTGGGTCATATGGTAGTTGCGCATTTAGTTTTTAGAGAAAATACCAAAGTGTTTTTCAAAGTAGACGTACCATTTTACATTATATCAGCAAAGTATGAATGATCCGGTTTCTCTGCATCCTTATTGGCATTCAGCGTTGCCAGTTTTTTTTGTGTTTGTTTTTTTTTTTTTTTGTATTAGCCAATCTTATAGGTATTTAGAGAGAAGCAACTTTCTTTAAAAAAAACCCTTTTAACATAGTTCTCCTAGGAAAACAATCGACATTTCCATAACCAAGAGACTATTCTGATTGGCAATTTGGCTGCCCGCCCACTCACCTGGATTTTGTATAAGGAAGATTCGAGAGACTTTTACTAAAGCAACTTTTCTCTGAGCCAGATGGGCTGCTTCAGGGGACCTAAACTCAAGAGAGACTGACATTTTGATGGATGTGCTGTTCAATTAACTGATTATTTACAAATATACAGACATGACAGGGTCTGTTTGTAAGCATGAGCTTCCTAGTTTGAAATTCCACCAAAGTTTAATTTAACAGCATGTAAAGGAAGTCTATTGTGATTGTAAATGTCACAGAGAAAATTCAAAGATGACTCCCCACTTCTCTTATTGTACATCTGAGACATTCTCATAGGTTGGTGACTAAGGACCAATCCCCCTCCCCCAGCCTTCCTGCCCCAAAGTAGGCACAACACAGTCTGATTTTGCAAAGCCTATTTACCCCTGACAACACTCGTGCAAAATCACCGACAGCTCTTCCTGGTGGAGAAAGAACACACAGTTGCCCTCAAGCCTAGGAAGAGAACTTGGTCAGAATAAGCATGTCTTTTTTCTTGTCACTCTCTGTTTTCAATGTCCCATATTAATAATCTCTTTTTTCCTTTGATTTATTTCTTTCTCCTCTGTGCAAATAAACTGAGAGAAAAGTCAATATTTGTTAAGTATTCATGTTAACATCCAACTTAACTAAGGAAAGAACATTTATTTGAAATCAGTTTTACTCTGAATTATCCAAGAGCAGTGCCTAAGATATGGTAATAGGCTCAATATGTATTTGCTAAATGAACCTCATATCTCAGTGTTCGCCAGTGAGGTGATTAAGTGAAGGTCACAGGTGTGGGCTTTGGAACCTAACAGACATGGTCAAGGCTGGGCCTCTTCACTCCAGCTTCATGACCTTTCTGGGATGCAATTTTCTTGCCTATGAATATTGTTTACTATACAGGGATACTCAGCCAGATAGGCAACAATACAGTGAGATATTTAGCATGGGGCCAGCATAGCGTAAGTATTCAACAACCTTGGGTTTGATTATTATGTCCAATGCCTAACTATCAGACCACCAGAATCTGAGCTCCCAAAAGGCAGTGAATGGCTGCTGCTGCTAAGTCACTTCAGTCATGTCCGACTCTGTATGACCCCATAGACGGCAGCCCACCAGGCTCCGCTGTCCCTGGGATTCTCCGGGCAAGAACACTGGAGTGGGTTGCCATTTCCTTCTCCAATGCATGAAAGTGAAAAGTGAAAGTGAAGTCGCTCAGTCGGGGCCGACTCTTTGCGACCCCGTGCACTGCAGCCCACCAGGCTCCTCCATCCATGGGATTTTCCAGGCAAGAGTACTGGAGTGCCTTGCCATTGCCTTCTCCAGTGAATGGATATAACTCTTCAAACTTATGTCTCTGCCCCAGCCCAGCACACAGAATCTGGTACCTTGTACAGTACTTGATAGAGGTATGTTGAATTAGAACCTATGTGTATGCACTGTCTTCAGGGTAGCCCAATAACTGAATGACTGAAATCAGTGCCTCATTCATTCATGGACTTCAGATGAGTCAGTTCTATGCATACAACAAATAAAGTATAAGGAAAATTCTGGACTGTGGCTACTGACTAAATCTGAACCAACTATCTAGGAAATGGAGTGAGCGAGGCTTGGGAGTGGGATTCATCATATTGTTTTCCACCTCTGGAAAAGTGACTCTTCCATAGATGCCACTTTCTCAAGGTGTGGTTTGGAGTTTGACATCTACATTCAAATACTGAGCTTATATCTATCCATTGATGCTATCCTACTCAGTTTAGAAAAGTAATGACATTATAACTTGAAAAAATAGGGAATCATAACTTGAAAAAATAGGGAAAAGGAAAAAACGATCAATGGTCCCCAAGCCCAAATATGACTATCATAATCATGTCTGTTCTACTCCCTGTAATACTCTTGATTAAATGATGACTTCAGTCACTAGAAAACCAGTATTTCAGCACCCTCACCTCTGAAGTAAGGCTTGAAAATTTGTTCTATAAATATTACATTTAAAAAGTACTTTTAAATTCTTGCAGTAGAGTGATTTATTGTGAAAAAGGCAATTCCTATTCCATATCAGTCATGCTATCAAGTTCTTGCCTAGCTGCAGGCCTGATCAAATCACTTTTACATTTTTCTTTTTAAAATATCTATCATTTGTGGGTAATACTTCATCTCTGCAGGGGAAAGAAGTGAAGGGAAAATGAGGATAAGGATAAAACAAGAAGAGGAGGAGAGAGAGAAGAAAAGGCAACAGCTGAATGTGTCAAAGCTCTGGGCTTGCTGTTAGAAGATCCAGATGTTACTTAGTCTCTGTGGACTTGACATAGTTGCAGAGTTGGGGAGGAGATAACAGTGAAGGAGGTTCACTAGATAATTTCTAAGTGTGTTTCGCTTTTATTTTTATCTCTTATTTCGCTATGTAAGGGGTCCAGGCTTCCCAGGTGCATGTGTGCATGCCAAGTTGCTTCAATTGTGTCTGACTGTTTGCAATCCCATGGACTGTAGCCTGCCAGGGGATTTCCCAGGCAAGAATACTGAAATTTTCTGTGATTGTGATTTTCATCCTGTCTGCCCTCTGACAGATAAGGATAAAAACATCTGCTTTATTGACTATGCCAAAGCCTTTGACTGTGTGAATCACCACAAACTGTAGAAAATTCTTAAAGAGACGGGAATACCAGACCACCTTACCTGCCTCCTGAGAAATCTGTTTGCAGACAACAGTTAGAACTGGACATGGAACAAAAGACTGGTTCCAAATTGGGAAAGGAGTACGTCATGGCTGTATATTGTCACCCTGCTTATTTAACTTACATGCAGTGTACAACATGCAAAATGCAGGGCTGGATGAAGCACAAGCTGGAATCAAGACTGCCGGAAGAAGTATCAATAATCTCAGATACACAGATGGCATCACCCTTATGGCAGAAAGTGAAGAACTGAAGAGCCTCTTGATGAAAGTGAAAGAGGAGAGTGAAAAAGTTGGCTTAAAACTCAACATTCAGAAAACTAAGATCATGGCATCTGGTCCCATCACTTCATGGCAAATAGATGGGGAAACAATGGAAACGGAGAGATTTTATTTTTGTGGGTTCCAAAATCACTGCAGATGGTGACTGCAGCCATGAATTTAAAAGACACTTGCGCCTTGGAAAAAAAACTATGACCAACCTAGACAGCATATTAAAAAGCAGAATTACTTTGCCAACAAAGGTCCATCTAGTCAAAGCTGTGGTTTTTCCAGTAGTCATGTATGGATGTGAGAGTTGGACTATAAAGAACGCTGAGCATCAAAGTATTGATGCTTTTGAACTGTGGTGTTGGAAAGGAGTCTTGAGAGTCCCTCAGACTGCAACAGATGCAACCAGTCTATCCTAAATGAAGTCAGTCCTGAATATGCACTGGAAGGACTGATGCTGAAGCTAAAACTCCATTACTTTGGCCACCTGATGCGAAGAACTGACTCACTAGAAAAGACCCTGATGCTGGGAATGATTGAACACGAGAGAAGGGGACTTTAGAGGGTGAGATGGTTGGATGGTATCACCTACTAGATGGACATGAGTCTGAGTAAGCTCCAGGAGTTGGTGATGAACAGGGAAGCCTGGCGTGCTGCAGACCATGGGGTGGCAAAGAGTCGGACACAACTGAGTGGCTGAACTGAACTGAATGCTTTAGTGGGTTGCCATTTCCTCCTCCATGGGACCTTCCCCACCCATGGATGGAACCCAGGTTTCTTGTATCTCCTGCACTGGCAGGCGGGTTCTTTACCACTAAATGCCACCTGGGTCACATCGCAAGTGGTTCAGGGGTAAAGATTCGCCTGCCAGTGAAGGGGACACAGGAGACCAGGCTTCTATCCCTGGGTCAGGAAGTTCCCCTGGAGGAGGAAATGGCAACCCACTCCAGTAGTCTTGCCTTGAGAATCCCATGGAGAGAGGAGCCTGGTGGGCTACGGTCCACAGGGTTGCAAAGAGTTGGGCGCACACATACACATGCAGGGGGTCCACATACTAGCCTGCAAGCCAGACCATGTCGGCACCTGTCCCTAGACACCTGTGAGGTAACAATAACTTTTACACTTTTAAATGGTTGGAGGAAAAAAATCAACGGAGTATGTTGTGACACATGAAAACTCTCACATTGAAATTTTCATATGCTTTTTATTGGAACACAGCCACAGTCATTTGTTTCCATATTACCTATGACCTATTTCATGCCAAGAGGGCAGAGTTGAGTAGTTGTCAGAGACCTCATGGCCCACAAAACCAAAAAATATTTGCTGTCTAGCCTTTTACAGAAAAAATTTGCCTACATCTGCTACATATTTATATTACAGTCTGTCTGCTTATTTTGGGTTGACCCATCTCTTTTATATGAGGTATCTGCTCATCAGGTATTTTTCATAATGTTATGATTACAACGCATAATCTCATAAACTGTTCAGCTTTCTGGGAGGAAGGACTGTTTGTTTTGCTCACCACTGAAATCCCAGTGTCTTACACAGTGCTGGTATACAGCAGGTGCTCAGTAATCGTTGTTGAATAAATATTCTAACACCAGTGCCAAGCCAGTCATTTCAAAACTCCAAAAGGAAATTTTTCATCTAGTACAAACCAATTTGCCCATTTCAGTGATTTCAATTTTTTAAATTATTTTTAAAAACTTTTTTGCTGACCAACATCTTCCCTGCACAAAATCCCCATCGAACTTTAGAGAAGCAATGAAAAGAGAATTTTTTAAAAAATGGAATCCTTTTTCTCCCTTGTAGAGAATATACTAAAAATACTGATAAAATTGAAATGGCCTCTGTCTTCTGCAACCGTTGCGCCACGTTTTTAAAATGACGATTATTGGAGTCCAAGGCAGGGTTGCCATAGCATTGTGCATAATTTAAGCACAGCAGCAAAAGATACCAGCATGTGTGCGAACAAAATGAGCGTGTGAGGAAAAAAAGTAAAATTTTGCGATCTGTGCACAGTGTCGAACGTGAACGTATTGCACGTTATGTTGCAGATTTACTACAGCTGAGTCATTTCGGGACACTAGTGTGTGTTTCCAGGAAAAAATGGGAGGAAGGAAACAGGCTGAGGGGCTCACCAGGTTCCCCCAGGCACTCCCAGGAGCAGACACCGGTATTCCGCGGCGGGCGGCGGCGTGGTTAAAAAAAAAAAAAAAAAAAAAAGTGCCGCGGCCCCTTTAAGAGCCACAGCACCTTCTCCAAGATACCATCTTGCACCAGCAGTTCACGTAAGCTCTCTACCTACCTTGCTAAATCCCTCCTCCTTTACTGGGTACGACCGGCGGGCGGGGCGAACGAGCCTTTTCATTGGCTTTGCGCGCACGGCCCTCTCTTTCCTACTGGTTCCAGCGCTCGCCACTCGACGCTATCGCCCACCCTCCTGTGCCGTCGGGCTAGGTTGAGTGAGGGCTCTTGGGTTAGTTCCTGTTAGGCCCCGGCCGGGGGAGTAGGTTGAAGTCTCCTAAGATGCCCGGTGGGCTGAGGCACCCGGAGCTGTGAAGAAGGCGTGAGGAGGCGGCAAGGGGCGACTCGCGGCAGGCCCGAACAAGAGCGGCGGCCGAGCCCGCCTTCCCTGCACCATGCTCATAGAGGATGTGGATGCCCTTAAGTCCTGGCTGGCCAAGTTACTGGAGCCGATGTGAGTGAGGCAGGCTGGGCCGGGGCTGGCGAACGTGGGCGTTGGGGGCCCGCGGGGGCGTGGGGGGGAGGGGAAGCGGCATGGGGGAGGGCTGAGCGGAGGGGCCGCGGTCGGGAGGTCCTGGCGACGTCTTCTCTGTAGTACTATCACCATTGTGGGGGGGTGGGGGGAGGAGAGAAAGGGACGTAGAGGCGGTGTGCCTCTGGGAACGGGGCGGGGGGGGGGGGGGGAGGCGGGGAGGACAGCGAGGGCTTTTGAAATACACGTTTTGGGGTGCTCAAAGGGGGAGCGGGAAGTGAGGGAATTTAAAATACTGCTTTTTGAGAACTGAGAGAGTAATCGGGGCTCTTGAGGGATTTTAGAATTTGAATATCGGGATCTTGAAGGGAGTAGCAGGATATCAAGGGTTTTACAAACAGTATTATTCCGGGACTAAAAGATCTAGAAGCGGAGTATTGGGGACCTTTTGGAAGCATGAAAGGAGAGAAGGAGAGTAGGGACATTGAGGGCTTTATAGATATTACTGATGAGTTCTAAGGGTTCAAGAATATTGAATTAAAATAGGGTAGTGGACAGGGATTTGTGGACGTTGAAGTGTTTGGGGAATTATTAGGAATCTGATAAGCCTATTAAGGGATGCTATTATTGAGGAGTTGATAGTGCCAAGAAAGCTGATGATTTTTAAATACCATTAGGGGTTGGGAAAAGTGAGGTTTTTGTAAGTTTGATTGGGGGTTGAAAGGACTACTTGAGTATGTAATATTATTGGAGGACAGGCTGAAAGGGGTATACCGGCAGCACCAAGGGATTTTTAGATGCAGGTATTGGAATAATGAAACGGGTAGTGAAAAGAAAGAGTTTTGTAAATAGTGAGAGGATTGGGGTGTAGGATTATTGGTTAGGGGTTTGTTTCTGTTATCTGGAGTAGTATGGTGGAAATACTGTTGGGAACCTTGAAATAAAGGAATAGCGAAGATATGAACTTTTTGTTGGTTTTGTAACCGTTTTAAAGGGATGAGATGGTGAAGTGTTAATTTGGGACACTGGGGTATAGGTAGTCTCTGAAAGGTATCTCCATGAGCCAAGAGGAGAAGCTGGAAGGAAGGTGGGAGAAGGTGGTATCTAACTCTCTTGGGAAAGAAGGTATGGGAAGAGAAGGAAAGGAATCATTTGCTGCCCCTTTGTCATTTCTACTTCTTACTTTTCCTTCTACTGGAGGTGAGGGCTTTCTGGCTGAAAGAAAAGGAGTACAAGAAGAGATGGTCAGGCTTTGATTCATTAGATCAGATCATTTTAGTGGAAAAATTGAGTTTTTGCAGAGGTGGAAATAAAGGGTAATTCGGGAGGTGTGGAGATGTGGTGAAGTTGGTTGTTAGGAGACTGCTGCTTCCCTGTTGTCTATTTCCTTGTGCTCCTGAGAAACCCTGTTAACTAACTTTTGATGTTTTGCTATTTCGGTTTCTTGGGGTGGGATGGTAACACCTAGGAAGACTCATCTGTAGTCCATTGTGTCAGCCTTGTGAAGATGGTAGGGTGGGAAAGTGAGACAGCATTAGGGGAATTTTGATGTCTGAAGTGGTATTTGTTTTCTGAGGATGTGTGTGTGACTAGAGCACAGGTGTGAATAAACATACTCTAAGGGCTTCTGAGTTTTACATTAGTGATGGTCTAAGTAAAGTGCAGATGACTTCTGGGCACACTTAAAAGTTTTATAGAAGAATATGGGCCTCTTGAGTGTGCATCATACTTTTCCTACATACAGTATCAAGATTGGAGCACAAAGGTGGAAATGGATTGTGATGAAGGTGGGAAATCATGAAGTAGAGTTTGTGAAATTGACCGTATATGGACGAGGCTAAGAATAGAAAAAGGTCTATTAAAATATAGAACAGGAGAGCCTTTGTGTTTTTAGTTGGTTGGTAGATACTTTTGAAAGTAATAAATGGTAATACTTTTGAAAGCATTAAATGTGTGTTTTATGCCTTGAGTAGAAGGTGACAAGTTTTAATATTATAGTTAATTATTTTTTTAAAGCTCCCTAAGATGTTTTGATCTGGGTAATGTTTTTTGATTTTTTTCTTATTATCAGAATTTAGTTTGGGTGGGAACTTAAGTCTCCCTAGGGTGTTTTCACCAGATTTTTTGGACTATTTATGCTGATTTTGTTCATATATATTCTGTAATTTTCATGTGTAAAAGTTATCTTTCAAAATGATTAGTTTCCCCATTTGTTTTGAGTTATATGTTCAACATAAAGCTTACATCATGCCTCTTTTAAAGATTATTTTTGTTACTTTTTTAGTGTTAAGAAAGATCTGAAATCACTGCTTAGATGTAATAATATAGATGATTTTCCTAGAACTACAAAATTACAAAATAAACTACAAAACAAATGCTTATTTTTAACTCATATAGGTAATGGTTTTGGGTGAAAGTGTTAATTAATAAATAGTAAAGGCAAGTGCAAATGTCACATATATTCTCATTCTTAGTCTGTTGTCATGGGAGATTTTTTTTTTGTTTAGACATCCTAAAATGTAAGAAATGATATGCTGAAGTGGGTTGTATTTGTAAGCTTACTTTTTCATATTCCAGATTCAAGAAAATTATCATGGGAGATTGGCATGTTGCTACAACATAGCATTTCAGAGCAGTTGTCAGGCTTTCATATAATGTAGTTGCAGTGGATATGTTTTAATCAGACTGTAGCTGTGTACATGATTTCCTGTTGCACTTTCTTATTTAGCTTAATTTAAAATTATCTAAATTTAGGGAATTCCCTGGTGGTCCAGTGGTTAGGACTCTGTGCTTTCACTGTCGTGGACCTGGGTCAATCCCTATTGTGGGAGCTTAAGATCCTGCAAGCCACATAGATGGCCAAAAAAATAAATAAATAAAAAGTAACTGAATTATAAAAGTTCTTGATTTTTAGGGATTTTTAGTATGGTCCACCTTGTCATTAGTGAAATGAAGTCATGTAAGAGAATATTATGAAACCAGTCTTGTTTGTATGTGTTTGTGCCCCATAGACAAATTAGGAATCTCATACTGTTAGAGCTTATCTGTTTCCACTCTTTTTGTAGATGTGGGACATATCTGTTACCTTATTAGAGGAGGGACAGGAGGAGGGAGACTAGATGAAATGACTCCTTAACTAGCTGTGGGCCACCCAGTGCCATTTTCATTGGCAGTGCAGTAAAAGGGAGAGAAACCATCTTAGTCCAGGAGTTTCTCTCTCTTCCTACTGCTGCATGAATAGAATGATCTCACAGATCTTGTTTGGGGTCCTCATCTTTCTTCAGTTTCAAAATCTTCTAGATATACTAGTTATAGAGACTATGTAGGGATTATACATGAGTAGGACATGTCATGATTTTTTTTTTATTACAAATAACTGCTCACTTGAACTATCAGACTCCTTAAAGATAAGATTCTAAGTAAATCTAGAGGATAAATCAGCCAGTGGAGAAATTTCTACATATTTAGAAAACATTCAAGCAAGCATTTTTTAATAACAAACATGCATTTCTACCAAAAATGTTGTCTTTAATGAGGAATGTTTAAAGTTATTTTTATTTTATATATATTTAATATGTATAAGTACATCTAATTCACTGCTACTTATTAGGTTTATTGTAAAAATTTGTCTTGTGATAATAATTTTGTAATGTATAGAAATACCAAATCACGGCATTGTACACCAGGAGCTAATATAAGTGTTTTAAGTCAATTTTACTTCAAAAACAAACTCATAGAAAAAGAGATCAGATTTGTGATTACCAGAGGTGGGGTTGGCAGGAGGAGAGTTGGATGAAGATAGTAAATAGGTGCAAACTTCGAGGTACAAGATATATAGTACTAAGAATGTGAAGCATGATTAATATAATTAACACTGCTGTGTGTTACATATGAAAGTTGAGATAAAATCCTGACTTCTCATGACAAGGAAAAAATGTGTTTTTTGTTCTTATTTTTTATCTATTGAAATGAATGTTCACTTAATTTATCATTGTAACATTTCATATATATAAGTAAAATCATTAATGCTGGTTCAATTCAGACATACATAGTTCTGTATGTCAATTATATCTCAAACTGAAAGAAAAAAAGCTATGAATAACCAAAAAAAAATTGCCTTGATACATGTTTTGAAGAGAGTAATAGGGTTTATAATACTTTCTGGACAGTTGCATTCATTCATTTATCTGTCATCTGTTTTGGTAGAGCATCATTGTGCGATGCAGGGCATTTAGTTTCTAGATCTTTATTTGAGTCACTGACTTTGGAGAGTTTTCTCACCTTTCTGTGTTAAACAATTACTTATATTAACCTTTTACCTATCTCGCAAATATGAGTATTATAATGCAGACTATAAAAAGTACTTTATATACCAGAATCATTAAATATAAATGAATTTTATGGTTTTTGAAATGTGAAAATATAGTAAACTCTTTTTGCAGAAATACTTATTAATACTAGTGTTAAGTCCTTCTGCCACTTAAAGAATAATCAGTCTAGTGCATGACAGATTCTTATTGCAGGCCCTAGACAAGAATTGGTAGAGAAAGCCATCGACTTGATGTGCAGTTTCTGTGAGTTTAGGCCATATCAAGATCTTTGTAAAAAAAAAAAACAAAACAAAAAAAAACGCTGTAAAACATTGACTTTGTGTCATTTCTGAGTATGATGGGAAAGACACAATAATGTTTGTTGGGATGATTCTATTGATGCAGTGGTCAGGGGGTGTATATTTGGGTTGAACTCTAGAGTTTACATGCTGTTTGTATGTTTGCAGTCCTTACCAAATTAATCTTGACTAGAAATCTCTGCAGTTGCCCAAATGGGAAGAAAAATCACCATGTAGCAGCTTGTTAGATCTCACCTCTTAATAAATGAACTGCAAGGATAAAATGAGTATTTTGTAGGTATGTTCTTGAGACTGAAAAGTACTGATAATTTTCTAAAATGTATGTAGTAGCTTCAAAGAATTGATGTCCCTCTAAAGTTCTGTGGGACGTGTTTAAGGAGACCATTCACTATTTCATAGAAGACTTATTCTGGCCCAAAGACTTCTTGGCAAGTTTTAGTATACTTTAGTTAGGAACGTATTTGTTCTTCTGGCCTTTGGTCTGACTCCTAAATGTTTCTGACTTCACTCTCCCTGGCCCATTTGCTGTAGGCTAGGAGCCATTTATTGCCTTCATAGCCTCGTTTCCTACCAATGTCTTGTCTCATCCTCTCACAGTATTGTTACTTCATTATTAATCTCTTTGTTTAGCCATTTAATATTTTGTATTATAATTATTATTTTTTCATTTCCTTGTGACTGAGGGCAGGGTCTGTCTTGCTTAAAGTAATTCCATTACCCAGCAAGGAGCTTGGCATTTCCTTAACATTTAGTAAATGTCTAATCAGTGTCCTCATATGTGTATTTAGGTTGGTCACAAATAGAAAAGTGTGATTTTTTTTTTTTAAGTAGTCTCATTTTCTGAGTGTGCTTAGCTGGTGGCCACTGTGCTAGGAGCTGTATATCTCCAAGTATCACAATGGTGTTTGCAACTGAGAAACATCTATTTTTCCCCTCCAGATACATCTAGGGGTATTTCCTTCCACATCATCTTCATTCACGAAAGCCCCTAACTAATGATGGGGAGTATGAAAGCTTTCATTAGAAAAGACATGGAAGTACCAATACTTTTGTTTCCTACACAGTAGTAGTAGTACAGTAGCCTCCAGCTAAGCACCTTGAGAGAATCAGATTACTAAAAGCATCTGTAAGACTGGGCTGATAGCTCAGTGGATGTGTCAGTACCTGCAATGGTGATTTCATTAAGAAGAAAAAAGACATTTGAGATTTTTACAGATCAGACATTTCTGGGCAATATTTCTATTAACTTCTTGTGATAAAAATTCATTCTAAGCAATTTTTATTCTTTTAAATAAAAATAGATAATGGAAACATGTTTGTAGAACATTATGCAAGATGTGAATTTTAAAGAATCCTCATTTGTAACTTCCATTAAACTTTAGGAAACTTCTTATGGATCTTTATTTTAACTGAAAGGTGATTACCGATTGAGGCTTATAATACATTAATTTGTCGTGCAGATAAACATTAGAAAAAATGTATATGCTGTGATAGATTTTACTTGCATGGAATTGAAACTGAGTTTTAGTTCCACAGGTAAGCTGTCTCCCTGGTCTTGAATGGATCACTTGATCTGTCTTTACATATATACAAATTTAGGCATCTGTAAAATGAATAATAATTGATCATGGTGTTAAGGGGTTTCCCAGGTGGGGCTAGTGGTAAAGAACCCACCTGCCAGTGCAAGAGACATAAGAGATGCGGGTTTGATACCTGGGTTGGGAAGATCCCCTGGAGGAACGCATAGCAACTCACTCCAGTATTCTTGCGTAGAGAATCCCATGGACAAAGGAGCCTGATGGGCTTCAGTTCGTAAGATTGCAAAAAACCACAACTGAAGCGACATAGCACGCGTACACACATGCTGTTAAGACCTTTTAAAGACTATAGAATAGTACTTTTTGGTGGATGTTACTACCTTTTCTAATCTCTTTGTTATGATGGAAGCCCCTTTTTGTCTAGAAATGTGTGTTTAACGTGGAGATGGCTCCATAATTTTAAAATCTCTTTCCAAGATATACTTTGTCCCTATAGTTAAGCAGAAATGAATTTCCATAAGCTTTGGTTGTAAATGAAGAGCTAAAAGGGTTTTTAAAAAAATTAATTAATTATTTTGGCTGCACTGGGTCTTAATTGCAGCATATGGGATCTTTGATCTTTCATTGCAGCATGTGAACTCTTTGCTGCGGCACATGGGATCTAGTTCCCTGAGCAGGGATTGAAACCCAGATCCCCTGCATTAGGAGAGTGGAGTCTTAGCCACTGGACTACCGGGGAAGTCCCAAGAGCTAAAAGGTTTTAAATACTCTTTGGGTACTGTTTTTGCATAAGAGAAGTAGGAAGTGGCCCTGCATTTGTCTTGTAACCTATCAAGGGTCTTAGTCATGCTCATATTTCTGTGACATACTTCTGGAAGTCTTTTCAGTCTAGTATTAGTATTGGTATCATGTCCATGTCAGTGAAAGTCTCTCAGTCATGTCTTACTTTGCAACCCCATGGACTATACAGTACATGGAATTCTTCAGGCCAGAATACTGGAGTGGGTAGCCTTTTCCTTCTCCAGGAAAGTTGGTACCATAGCTATTATTATAGTATAGCTACTACCATAGCTACAATTATAGTATAGCTACTATTATAGTATACTATTATAGTATAGTATACAACTATAATGGTAGCTATAATAGTAGCTACTATAATAGTAGCTATAATAGTACTACTATAATAGTAGCTATTATAGCTACTATTGGTACCATAGCTACTGTAATATTGTAATTATCAGTTTTTAAAAATTTTATGGTAAGTGGTGATGAAAGAATAAATAAGAGTAATCATAAAGGTACAAAAAAAATCATAGCAAAAAACTCCCTAATGTATTTGTTTCGCCATTCAATTGATGTGACTTATTCTTTCAGACTGGTGATTTCCTTCATTCTTAGTGCACTTTGTGGATACATAGTTCAGTTCAGTTGCTCATTCGTGTCTGACTCTTTGCGACCCAGTGAACCGCAGCATGCCAGGGCTCCCTGTCCATCACCGACTCCTGGAGTCCACCCAAACCCATGTCCATCGAGTCGATGATGCCATCCAACCGTCTCATCCTCTGTTGTCCCCTTCTCCTCCTGCCCTCGATCTTTCCCAGCATCAGGGTCTTTTCCAGTGAGTCAGCTCTTTGCATCAGGTGGCCAAAATATTGGAGTTTCAGCTTCAACATCAGTCCTTCCAATGAACACCCAGGACCGATCTCCTTTAGGATAGACTGGTTGGATCTTGCAGTCCAAGGGACTCTCAAGAGTCTTCTTCAGCACCACAGTTCAAAAGCATCAATTCTTCCGTGCTCAACTGTCTTTATAGTCCAACTTTCACATCCATACATGACCACTGGAAAAACCATAGCCTTGACTAGGTGGACCTTTGTTGGCAAAGTAATGTCTCTGCTTTTTAATATACTGTCTAGGTTGGTCATAACTTTCCTTCCAGGGAGTAGGCGTCTTTTAATATCATGGCTGCAGTCATCGTCTGTAGTGATTTTGGAGCCCAGAAAAATAAAGTCAGCCACTGTTTCCACTAGGAGCTGTTAAATTTAAATGGTCCCATTCCTTTGGCTGTAAACATGATTTTTATATTTTATGCAGAATTCTAACTATCATTTATTAACAATCAGTTGTTCACTCACATTAAACAAATATTTAGAATCTATAATCAGTCTTTCCTTGGTGTCTACTCTTACCTTGTTGTAACTATTCATCTTGAGTTTTATCACTGTTCCATCAAAATGTACTTCATCAGAAACAACCTAATTCTGCATTTGTTTATTAGTCTGAATACTAACTATATGTAGAAGATACCTGGATTTGTTTAACTCACCTCATTTTCCAGTAATCTGAGTTTCGCCTGTTTCTCACTGGAAACCTCATATTCTTACCCAGTGTTATACCTATTAGGTCCTGAGACTCCTTGAAGGTTCCCATAACATCAGGGAAAATAACATTGCTTCTTTTCTGCCATTCTTAGTTATTTAAATAAAAAAATCCTTTCTCTTTGTATTTAGAATATAAATGGAGATGGTATATGTCCATTTTAGAATTTAGCAGTTGGATTTATTAAGGTAATTTGTTCATAATTCTCCAAAATATAATCATTTTATTTACGGATTCCAGCTTTCTTTTAATTAATACATAACTCATCATCTGTGTACTTAGACTTCTAGTGCACTTTGACCTTTGCCCATCATTTTTTAAAAGTTGGTTTTGAGTTTTGTAAAATTGATGGAATTGAAATTTGCTCTTTGAATTTGGTGCATAAATGTTTTAAAAGTATACACTAGAAAGGGAGTAAGGGTGTTGGTGTTGTCTTTTGCTTACTAATACCATAATTAGCATACAATATCATAATATTGGAAATGTGATTGATACCTTGAGCTGAAACTTTTTTAACTTTCTGATTTATAGTAGAGGCCCAAGGATCATAGAATAAGATTAGTGTTTTATAGGGATATAATCATTTTGCTTGCATAATGATTTTACTTCCTGTCATTCTGAGTTTTTTCATTTTATCTTCACAACAGTGCTGCAAAGCCACAAAGGATATATGCTACTTAAGTGTACATTCATGGGGAAAATAGAATATAAATATATAAGCGTGTGTATTTTTTTTAATAAGAAGAAAACGTTCTATTACTTGTAATATATATATATAATGTCAAGTCTGGCAGATTGCTGTACATTAGGAGTTGGCAACTCAAGGATCTTGTGCTGCCCTGGCATAAGAGATAATTTGGAATGTCAAAGTCGGGTTACTACTGACCAGAAAAAAAAGTGACGTAGATAAAGGTTATCTCTGCTGCCCTTTCACCACTTCTCTTACCCTCTCTGTTCTAGCGCCCCAGTCTTTCCTTTCTTCCTAATAGCTGCTGAAGTGTGTGCCAACACAGTGTAAGGTGACATGCTCTTTGTGTTCTTACTTTTTGTCTTAAAATGATCCTTAAGATACTCACTGAGAAGATTAGAGGCAGAAATTGCCATTTTTAGATGCTGGTGCTTGGTATTACAGAGAATGGAAAAGCTGTCCCATCACTTCCCCTGCTTCTTCTTCATTGATCGCTCAGAACAGAGCGTTCCTGAGGAGATCTACAGCACTTCTACAGCTGGGAGTCAAGCTGCACCTTAAGAGTCCATTGCCACCCTGTTACCATTGAGAGCAAATAAATATAGATTCATTCCAAAGTTCTGAGTATAGTTGGAACATTGAAAATAGGAGGCACATTATTTTACAAAAATAAGCAGAAAAAGAAAAAGTTAACTATAGTATATATATAAATATGCTCTTTGTTAACGATAGTCACCTATGTTTGCAGTCATTTTTTAAAACAAAGTTTTTTACTTGAAGCCTTCCAAAACGGGGGTGGTTTCATTAATGACATCATTATTTGGGAAAAAAAATGTTTAAAAATACTTGTTTTCTCTTTGTCTAACTAGATGTGATGCTGACCCTTCAGCCTTAGCCAACTATGTTGTAGCACTGGTCAAGAAGGACAAACCTGAGAAAGAATTGAAAGCCTTTTGTGCCGATCAACTTGACGTATTTTTACAAAAAGGTAATTATTATAGGCCTTCAACCAAGTATTTAAATAGAGATCTTAAATTTAAAACTTCCTGATAAAATCTTAAAGATAAAGCTTGAAAGGAAAGAAATTGGTCAGAGTCCTTTAAATACTTGAATATACCTATTCATGCTTAATTATTTATTGTGTATTCGGCAAAACTTTTTTCCCTTTCCCACTCTGCTCCTCTCCAATATTGAGTCAGTGGTAATTCAAGTACTTTTTAAGTGAAAGAATCCTTGGAGCTTGTGGTAGAATCTAGTTAATGGTTAAAGAGTAACAATTTTTAAGATAAGGAAGCTGGTTATTCTTACTGTTTATTAAGACAATGAAGGTAACTTTTTCTCCTTCTTGACTGGGGCTTCTTGATATGCAAGAAGAAATGGGCATGCTCCTCTTCCTTGTGTGTCTTTAACTTCTTATCTTAGCAAAATCTTGTTCCTAGTCTGCTAGCTTCCTGGGTGCCTCCCTGCTGCTTCTCTGACCTCATCTCCTACCGCTCCCTGTCATTTGTTTCATTCTAGCACCTGGACCACCTTGCTGTTTTGTAAAGCATGGCAAACATGTTCCCAACTGAGGGCTTTTGAACACTGTTTTACCCTTGCTTGAAACACGATTTCTCATGGTTTCTGGCCTCTTCTCAAATGTCATCTTCTCAGAGCGGTTTCCCCTGAATATCCTGAATACAGTATAGGTCACGCTCTCCCCTTCGCATTTTTGCTTTATTATTTTTTCATGGCATTTGTTACTCCCTGTCATGTTATATGTTAATCTGCCTGTTTATCTGTGTATGTCTCTCTCCACCTCCCGTTTGTCTTTTCCTTTGTTAAAATCGGAGACTTGGAACCTACAGACTTGACATGTAGAAGGTACTCAATAAATATTGTTGAATGGACAAACAGGAATGTGGATATTTTATATTTACTAGTTGAGATAGTTGTTAATAATGAGAAAAGATCCTGTAGCTCAAGTATCTGCTGAGAAAGAAAAGATAAGTCATATGGCTTCTCAGTCTAAAACAAAGGATTACATATTTTTGTGCATTTTAAAGGCTTTTTATACAAAATTAATACAGAATTCTTTCAGTACAGATGAGTATTTTCTAAATGTATTAATTTATATTGCTTAGTTTTAATTAAAGATAGTCATGATATGTGTATATTTTAAATTACAAAAGTAATACATGTTTTAAAAAGTGCTTTAGAAATGCAGAGGCATGTGAAAACAGTCTTCTGATCATAAAGTCTTTCGAATGGTCTGATTAATTTGTCTTAAAGTTATGTGTAAGAAGAGCTTACCATTTTATAATCATGGAAAATGCTTACTGTACAAATTAATAACCTAAAAAGTTTATGAAAAGATGCTTTTCTGAAGAAAAAATTTGACATTTTAGAAATAGCTGTTTGTATAAAACATGTAGCAGTTGCGGTGTAAGCAGAATCTGTATTATACTTTTAATATCCTCTTTAGCTCTTCCTGAGGGGTAGGACCCATGGAAGTGACTTAAATTTGGTTTAAGTAACATAAATATCTTGACATTTAATTTTTAATAACTTTCTCTGGTTCTCTCCATTAAAGAGTTTGAAAAAGTTAAAAAATAGAGCAGCCTATTTCATGTTTTACTTAAAACACAAAATAATATTTTCATATCATTCTCATGTCAAAATTTATTTTTCAACTAATTTAAAAATATTTTAAATTAAATATTTGAGTAGGCAATTTAGTTAATTTAACAATATAAAGGTATATCATGAAAGTCTCTCTCACCTCATCTGATCCCTTCCCACCCCCAGTGCATTACCTTATCATTTTTGTGTCCTTTCAGAGTTTTCTTTAATGCAAATATATAGATACAATATTTAATTTTATATCTTGGCCTGTTGATATTATCAGTACTCATTCTTTTTATAGCCGCTGTGTGTTATTGTTTGATTGTCATATGATTTATTTAAATAGTCTCTTATTCATGGAAATTTGGGTTGTAGCCAATCTTTTACATACTCAAACAGGCAATCCTGCATATAAATCATTTTGTACATGTGCAAGTATCTTTAAAGGGTTTTAAACCCCAGAAGTGGGATTCTCCCTCATAAGGGGTAGACTCATTTTTAGTTCCACCAGCTGTGAATCAGATGTCCCACTTTCCTCAGCTTTGCCAATAGAGTGTGTTGTCAAACGTTTGGTTACCTACTAGTCATTCCCCATTTCCCTTTGTGTAACATTTACATATTATTTCTTCTCCTTAGAAACTTCAGGTTTTGTGGATAAGCTATTTGAAAGTCTCTATACTAAGAACTACCTTCCTCCTTTGGAACCAGTTAAGCCTGAGCCAAAACCACCAGTCCAAGAAAAAGAAGAAATTAAAGAAGAGGTAATGTAAAGTTTTCTTTCGCTTGCAGGGACTTCTTAGGTCTTATTACCAGTATCATTCTTAGTTGGTAGTTGACCTCTGTAAAAGCTATTCTCTTTTAACTGGACATAGAGAACAGACTGATGGGTCTGCACAGGAGGAGAGGACTGGGGAAGGGGTGGAGTGGGAGTTTGGGGTTAGCAGATGTAAACTTTTGTATCCAGAATGGATAAACAGCATAGTCCTACTGTGTGGCACAGGGAACTATATTCAGTATCCTGTGATGGTAAACCATAATGGAGAAGAATATGAAGTGTGTGTGTGTGTGTGTGTGTGTGTGTGTGTGTGTATAACTGAATCACTTTGCTGTGCAGCAGTAATTAGCACACCATTGTAAGTCAACTACACATCAGTTAAAAAAAGAATTGGCTTCCAGTGTTTTTTCAGGTAATGGAAACACGAAGGAACTTTTCTTCTGTACTGGATAATGTATAACTTGTGGTTGAGTTCTGGGTTAGGGGATTCTGGTGGTCCTTGCTAGTGTAGGGGTGAGTATCCTACCTGTCCTGCGGGGGCGAGCCCGGGGGTATTTCCCTGGAGGGAGGCAGCGTGCCCTGGGGCTTCCCTGGTGGCTCAGACAGCGAAGAATCCGCCTGCAGTGCCGGAGAGCCAGGTTCCATCCCTGGGTTGGGGAGATCCCCTGGAGGAGAGAAGGGCATCCCACTCCAGTGCTCTTACCTGGAGAATTCCATGGACAGAGGAGCCTGGTGTGTTCAAGTCCCTGGGGTCGCAGAGAGTCGGTCCCAACCAAGAGACTGGTGCTTTCACTTTAGGGCTGCTTCAATGGCTCAGTGGGTGAAGAACCTGCCTGCAATGCAGGAAACGTGGAAGAAGGTGCAGGTTCGATCCCTGAGTCGGGAAGATCCCCTGGAAAAGGAAATGGCATCCCATGCCAGTATTCTTGCCTGGAAAGTCCCATGGATAGAGGAGCCTGGTACAGTCCACGGGGTCGCAAAGAGTCAGACGTGACTGAGCAGCTGAGCACGCAGCATGCGGCACTTAGTACTCTGTGCTTTCATTGCTGAGGGCATTAGTTTAATCCCTGGTCAGGGAAATTTTTTTTTTAAGGTATAGGTTAAATCTTTGTATAATAAGTTAAAAATTTTGCAACATGTGTCCTTTTTTAGAGTCATTGAAGGTCAGTAGATTGAAAGTGTCTGTTTGAAAGATAGCTTGTCTGAATGAGGAAAATTACATTATCTTGAGTTTCGAAAGAACAGTTAAAGAAAAACAAATTGTTACACTATTTCATTTTGTATCTTTGCAGTAAATCCTAATTTTGAAAATTATGGAAAATGGATTTCAGCTTTTATGTATACTACTCCAAATGTCTGGCATTTTTTCCATTTTCTTAGCTTTTATAGTTAACTTAATTGTTATTACTGACAAATAATAGCTGGTAGAATAGTGTGTAAATATAATAGTTTATAGTAATTGTTAGATAACATTGAAGGGAGGAAGTTGTCTTTTTTTGTACCTTCAGCCACTTGCCATTCTCATGAATACTTAGTAGGTATCTCTAAAAGGTTATATTTTTAAAGCCTTATATAAAAGTAACAATAGCTCGTTAATATCAGATATCCAGTGTTTAAATTGCTAATTGTTCATAAATGTCCATTTTTTTCCCCATTTGTTTGAGTCAAGATCTAAATAATAAGGTTGGCTGAACTGTCTTTTTTTTTGTAATACCTTATGTATTCCCTCTCACTTGCCTCATGCCAAGATTACTACTATTCTTATTTCTAATACAGTGTAAGGAAGTGAAGTCTCTCAGTCGTGTCTGACTCTTTGCGACCCCATTGACTGTAGCCCACCAGGCTCCTCGGTCCATGGGATTTTCCAACCCATGGAGTGGGTTGCCATTCCCTTCTCCAGGGGATCTTCCCGACTCAGGGATCGAACCCAGGTCTCCCGCATGGTAGGCAGACGCTTTACCGTCTGAGCTACCAGGGATACAGTGTATTCTTGGTTTTTTCATTTTATGTAATAAGAATCATACAGACTTTTTAAAATCTGTACAAATCAAGCATTTTATTTATATAGCAAGGAAGCACTCATTTATTCTCGACTTAAGTATACTTGAGATTAAAAATCATGTTTGGCAGTGTACCTCAGGATGCTGAATAAAACTTCACCTATATTGCCTTGGATTTTTTGATCTTTCTATGTTTTCCATACCCATGGGAACAATTAATTTAGCTTCCTTAACCTACTGGATGCTCCCTGGATGTAAAAGTCTTAAACTCTTTTTGTCTAGCTTCCTTAGCTTATTTTTACATGAGATTCATTCATATTGTTCATGCCCTTTGACTTTTTTGAACAGCTTATTGATATGTAATTCACCAACTTTACAATTCGCCTATTTAAAATATACAAATGTGATAATTTTCATTGTATTCAGAATTGTGTAACCATCTCCATAATCCATTTTAGAACATTTTCAGCATCCAAAAAAGAAACTTCATGCTCATTAAGCCATTACTTCCAAATGCTTCCAGTCCCAGTCCCCACCCCAGGCAATATACTAAACTATTTTCAATCTCATTAAATTTGCTTATTCTGGACATTTCATATAGGTGGAAGTACACAGTATGTAATCTTCTGTGGCTGGCTTCTTCTGCTTAGCATAACACTTGAAAGGTTCCTCCACACTGTAACATGTATCAGGACTTCTTTTATTTTTCATGGCTGAATAATACTCCATTTTATGAATATATCACATTTTCTTTATCCAGTCATCAGTTGATGGATATTTGTATTAATAGGCAAATAGTTAATACTTTTTATCTATCATAAACAATACTGCTATGAACATTCATGCACAGGTTTTTGTTTGGCTTTATGTTTTTATTATTTTGGGTTCTTTAACTTTTTAAGAATAGATTTTCCCATTAGAAAAGCTAATTCGTAGTTTAGAAAGTTACTTCCCTAAAATTAGGAAAATTCAAGGCGTGAATTAATAGATATCCATTAAAAAAAACTTTAGAGGATATACAAAAGCAAAAAGAAGGATGAAGTTCTCCAAGTTGTTATCTTTTTAAATCTCTTTATATTAACCCCTGCTTCCTACTTACCTATGTATCTCTTCTTTTCATCACCCCCTTTTTTCCCTTAAATTATATTTTGTTGAAGACACTGAGCAAGTCATTTTTGCTCAGCAAAAAACTGAATCATTTGCTCCAGAAATTGGAGTTTTTGACTCTGGATTTTGCTGATTGCATCCTCTGTGTTTTCTATGAATTGGTAGAATGATTTTTTAAATATAGTTTAATAATTGTAGAATGTTTTTGTCAGCACCATATAGTTGTCACATTGTGGCTGCCATTGTGTTGCCTGGATTTTACTAAATTGTTATCTTTTGTTCCATTCATTCACTTCCTGACTTGTGTATTTTTAAATGAGCCTCTCATTAGATGGGCATTTGTTTAGCTCTTCCAAATGTCCTCATTTGTCTTAATTTCTCTCTAATAAAGGCCATGTATATGTTTTGTAACTTATTTATTTTTGGCTGTGCTGGGCCTTGGTTGCTCGTGTAGGCTCTGTCTAGCTGCAGGGCTCCTCTCTGGCTGTGGTGTGCGGGCGTCTGGTTGAGGTGGCTTTTCTCGTTGTGGAGCGCAGGCTCTAGGTGCCTGGACTCAGTGGTTGTGATGCGAGGGCTCAGTTGCCCTGAGGCGTGTGAGCTCTTCCCAGACCAGAGATTGCACCCGTGTCCCCTGCATCGGCAGGTGGATTCTTTACTACTGGACCACCAGGGAAGTCCCATGTATTTGCTTTGAGATTAACTTGTGTTTAAAAAACTAATAGAATCACTAGTTCTGTATTTCTGGTCAATCTTGACTTTAAGTTTTAAAAGAAGCCTTAACATTTCCAATAATTCCGATACCATTTTTCCATAATTCACATAAAATACTTAGTTTTATAGCAGTGGTTAACTTAACCGTTTGTTCCTTAAAGTTTGTCTATGAAATAAATCTAAAGTTCTCCTCAAATGAATTATATTGTGAGTATACTTTGTAATTAGGAAAACACACAAACCATTTTACTATATGATACTTAGAAGTAGAGATTTGTTATTTTTACTGTTACATTTTAAAGAATGAATTAATATTTTCCTCCTACACTGCTATTAGGGTGATATTTAAAATTTAGCATATTGCTGTTAAAGTAATTTCAACATCTTTTTTTACTTCTTCCCGTTGACCAACTTTGGGGGATGTGATTTGATTTTAGTATTTCAGTATATTTATGCCCTCTCTTGTGGCCAGAAAGATTTATGAGGTGGATGTGTTTTATAATTTATGGAAGAACTGTTCTTGTTTCTAATGATTATTTTCATGTAGGTATTTCAGGAGCCAGCAGAGGAAGAACGAGATGGCAGAAAAAAGAAATACCCTAGTCCCCAGAAGACTCGTTCAGAATCTAGTGAACGAAGGTTTGTGTTTAATTAGGAAGACATTGATAACTCACTTTTCAGTTACCTTGTAAGGACATTAGCAGGATTTTTGACATATGCTCTACTCCTCTCATTGTAAAATGATTAAAGAAATAATTTTTTTTCCCCCATTCCCTTTGTTTTTTGTCTTTGTCATACTTTCTCTTCCTTTTATAAACAGTAATCATTATGTGCTTTCCCCAAGAGCTCAGGGGTGGGAGCAGTGTCCTTAGAGAATATTAATGAAATGTTCCATTTGGTTAGGGGTGCTCAGTATTAACATTGTCCATAGCATTTTATATTACAAGTGGTGCGGTATATATGTTGATTCATCAGCCTGCCATCAAAAAATTAGTTTTTGTTTAGGAATGCTTTGTTTTGAACTTTCTGTCTTTTCTAGTTTTAAATATGTTTTTCCTTTTACCCCTCCCCATGCTTTGGATTCACCTCTTTTTTTCATTTCTCCCCACCCAGTACACTTGAAGGGAATGTTTTTTCTTTTTATGTAATGGATTAGAGAAATTACGCAGTGGTTTTACAGCTCTCTGGAAAAGCTTAGAAGTTACGAATTTTGATGAATCACAGAGGATAATTCATATTCCAGATTTGTTTTCTGTCCTGTTTTCTCCAGTGTACCTATGGCTTTCATATCTGTGTATTACAGGACACGGGAGAAGAAAAGAGAAGATGGCAAGTGGAGAGACTACGACCGGTACTATGAGCGGAATGAACTGTACCGTGAGAAGTATGACTGGAGAAGAGGCAGGAGTAAGAGCCGGAGTAAGAGCCGAGGCCTGAGTCGAAGTCGGAGTCGAAGCCGGGGGCGCAGCAAAGACCGGGATCCAAATAGGAGTGTTGGTGAGTCCATGTGGCTTCCCCCTAAAACTCCATAGTTGCTTGTCTTGTATCACAGGGGTGTCAGAACACCGCTTAGAGGTAAATGTACCTTTAATATGGAAACATTGAAGGCAACAGGAGAAGGAGGCGGCAGAGGATGAGGTGGTTAGATAGCATCACTGACTCAATGGATGTGAATCTAAGCAAACTCTGGGATATAGCGAAGGACAGGGAAGCCTGGCGTGCTGCAGTCCATGGGGTCGCAAAGAGTCAGACATGACTTAGGGACTGAACGCCAACAAGCAACCTTTAATATGTCTAAGCAATGTAAAATCTTGAATTGTGTCACAAAAACTTGATTTTTGTCACAAGGTCAGGCTCTATTCTCAGGGTGGCGTCAAAGGAGTTTGACTAAGAAGAAGCTATTTGTTCATGTATCATAGGACATGTCTAAGTTTAAGTCATTTTGTGTAATTGAAACATATGTCCTTTAATCAATAAAACTATTACTGGTGGGAGAGGGTTGCCTCTTTCCGTACCCACACCCCCTACCTGAAAATAATTGATTTGCTTTAAGGTTGGCTAGAGTATTTAAAAAGAAAAAAATTGCAGTAGATTACTGGGATCCCAACCTCTGATATCCTAGGATATCAGTTTGAAAGTCAGTTCTTAGCATTCTTACTAAGTCAGTAGAGAAACTGATCTTTCTTCATTATGTATTGATGTTGATGTTATAAAAGATGATTTTATACAAGTCACTGGTCAAGATCCATCACATTGTTGATGTTCTTGGTTTTAGACTATAGTAATAATGAGAGCACTTTAAAATATGGACAGCTCATTAAGTTTACTTTAGTATTCTCATCTTGCCTTTCCTGTGAAAAAATAAATATAGTTTAACAACATAGAAGTCTGGTCTTATTTGTTTCTTGTCTTTATTTTGTCTCCAAAGCAGAACATAGGGAAAGATCAAAGTTTAAGAGTGAAAGGAATGACTTGGAGAGCTCCTATGTGCCTGTGTCTGCACCAGCTCCGAACTCTTCTGAGCAGTATTCCTCGGGGGCACAGTCTATTCCCAGCACTGTTACTGTGATTGCACCTGCGCACCACTCTGAAAACACAACGGAGAGTTGGTCTAATTACTATAATAATCATAACTCTTCCAATTCTTTTGGTCGAAACCCACCACCAAAGAGGCGATGCAGAGATTATGATGGTAAATTCTCTTCTATGTTGTACCCCAGAGTACTAGTAAAGTAAATGTTGCTAGTAGTGCATACCATTTCATTACAGTCTGGATTTTATTAAAAGGGATGAATGAGGAGAATCTCTTTTGGCATATGCTTCTTTACTTGTTAGATGTAATAGTTTGGCTCTTGTTAACATAGTGTTCATATTTGACCCTTTAATTTATTTTTTGTTTTCCTCTTCTGACACTGTAAGTACACCGCAAAATTTGGTAGACACTAGGAAGTGTCATTTTTTTATGTGCTGTTTGACCCTGGGGATTTGTTAAGCATGTATAACCTACTTACAGTTTTAACTTGGCTAACTTTCCATTTGAATGAATGTATTGGTGTTACGTGTGCAATTATTTTTATTTTTTATTATGGGAATATTTTAAATATTTACAAAAATTCACAAGGTAATATAATTAATCCTAGTGTATTTGTGAGCTCATATCAACAGTTGTCAATTCATAGGCAATCTTGTTTTCATGTATACTTCCACAGCTCCTCCCAGGCCTGTATTATTTATAGCAAATGACTGGACATCGTAACATTTTTTCTTTAAATATAGAATGTATGTATTTTTGCTTTTTATTTATTTTTAAGTAGCGAATAGAATCACATGATTCAGGCATTAACTCACCCTCACCCTGGTCTCCCAGCCCAAAGATATTTTCAAAGCCAATTTAATGCTGTCAGTTTCTTGGTATCTTTCCACTTAGTCTATGCATGTGTATATAAAAACACATTCTCCCCCACTTTTTTTTAACATAAATGTTATTGTACTTTATACTATTTATACTTCATTCATACTATGCATTTTGTTTTTCTTTCACTTAACATTATTTCCTGGCAGTCATCCTGTATAAATATATTAACTATAAAGAGCTTCTTCAGTTTTGTTTTTTTTTTTTTAAACTTAGTATTCTGTATGTACAAAAATGTGTTTAAACTGATTTCTTATTGATGACACTTTTGGGATGTTTCAGATTTTTGCTGTTAACAAACAATTCTTCAGTGAATAACCTGGAACATAATATTCAGTTGAATAATTTAAAGTTTCAACTTATAGCAAAAATGGTTGCTTTAGAATAATATCATGAAAGGAGATAGTTGAAAGTAGTCATCCAATTCACATTCCTTATCCTCTCTACCTTTGTTATTTAAAATATCAGAATTTTTATTATGAAAACTCAATAGCAAATGGGTTAATATGATAGTGGTTGATAGCCTGCTTTTGACCTGATTATTTGCTGTATCAGCAAAGCATAGTGTCACAGTATAGAAAATAGAGAGTACACCTGTTCCTACCTCAGGAGTATGCAATGGTAACAGTGACACCAAGAAGGCTTTAAATTCCTTGCAGAAAAAGCACTCCATAAATTAGATTGGTGGATGTTTCAGGGAATTGTTTGCTGAACTCTGTGTAGGTCATAATGAAATTTATCTTTGATTCTTACAGAAAGAGGATTTTGTGTACTTGGTGACCTTTGTCAGTTTGATCATGGAAATGATCCCCTGGTTGTTGATGAAGTTGCTCTGCCAAGCATGATTCCTTTCCCTCCACCTCCTCCTGGGCTTCCTCCTCCACCACCTCCTGGAATGTTAATGCCTCCAATGCCAGGCCCTGGCCCAGGCCCAGGCCCAGGCCCAGGCCCAGGCCCAGGCCCTGGCCACAGCATGAGACTTCCTGTTCCCCAAGGACATGGCCAGCCTCCACCTTCTGTTGTGCTTCCCATACCAAGTAAGTATATGTATAGTTTCTTTAGTGAAGAATATTTAGAGGAATCCATCCCTTTTATGTAACTTGACACTAGATTTTAAGAATTTGAAAAGTTAATTATTAATACAATTAGGAATATATTCCCATAATTAAGATGTTCTTCCCTTTTTTATACCCAGTGTCATATTGCATTATTTATAGCACCTCCAAGTGTAAATTTTATTAGTAGTGCCCTAACCTATATTGACCTGGAGTCAAAATCTTGCTCTTTGATAGAAAGCCAGAGTTTTGAAGAGGTCAGAAAAAAAAGAGTATGCCAGTAGTTTAGTGCAAGTTCCATCTTTAAAGGGGAGAAGGAAATGGCAACCCACTCCAGTATTCTTACCTAGAGAATCCTGTGGACAGAGGAGCCTGGAGGGCTGCTGTCCATAGAGTGGCACAGAGTCAGACACGACTGAAGCGACTTAGCATGCATGCATGCATTGGAGAAGGAAATGACAACCCATTCCACTATTCTTGCCTGGAGAATCCCAGGGACAGAGGAGCCTGGTGGGCTGCCGGCTGTGGGGTCACACAGAGTCAGACATGGCTGAAGCAACTTAGCAGCAGCATCTTTAAAGAAAATCTCTTAGAGAATATTGAAATACTCTTTAAAACATTTTATTATGGAACTTTTCTTGTTTTTCTTCTTCCAGTTATGTTAATCTATATACATACAGCACTGTATAGTTTAAGGCGTACAGCATACTGATTTGATTTGTATACATCATGAAGTGATAATCACAGTAAGTTTAGTGATCATCCATCATCTCATATATGTATAAAATTAAAGAAATAGTAAAAAAGTTTATTTTTCTTATGATGAGAACTCTTAGGATTTACTCTGTTAACAACTTTCATATATAACATTCAGCAGTGTTAATGATATTTATCATGTTGTACATTATATCCCTAGTACTTATTTATCTTTTTTTTTTTCCATTTATTTTTATTAGTTGGAGGCTAATTACTTTACATCTTATTTATCTTATAATTGAAAGTTTGTGTCATTTGACTGCCTTCATCCAATTTCTCTTCCCCTTTATGGAAATTTTTGAATACACACAGATGTAGAATAATAATATACCATGTTTCATCATCTAAATTCAGTGGTTAATATTCAGCTGTTTTTGTCTCATTTATTATTCTTGCCTGCCCCACACAATTTTTTTTACTTTTTTTTCCTGAAGTATTTTTCAGATGTCAGAGCATTTCACCAGTATGTACTGCGGTATGAATCTCTTTACTGATAAAAGACTTCAAAAAAAAAAAAAAAGGTCAATATGCTGTTACCAAATTCACCAAAATTAGGAGAAATGTTTAAAAATGATCATTTCAAAAAAACAGTTGCTAGTTGAGCTAAAACAGATATAAGACTGAATTTTTAAAATATAACAGAAAATTCTGGAGCAGTCATTTTACATGTTGTCAGTTCAGTTCAGTCGCTCAGTCCTGTCTGACTCTTTGTGATCCCATGGACTGCAGTACACCAGGCTTCCCTGTCCATCACCAACTCCTGGAGTTTACTCAAACTCATGTCAGTTGAGTCGGTGATGCCATCCAACCATCTCATCCTCTGTCATCCTCTTCTCCTCCCACATTCCATCTTTTCCAGCATCAGGGTCTTTTCATTTGAGTCAGTTATTTGCATCAGGTGGCCAAAGTATTGAAGTTTCAGCTTCAACCTCAGTCGTTCCGATGAATATTCAGGACTGATATCCCCTGGGATGGATTGGTTGGATCTCCTTGCAGTCCAAGGGACTCTCGAGTCTTCTCCAACTTCACAGTTCAAAAGCATCAATTCTTTGGTGCTCAGCTTTCTTTATAGTCCAACTCTCATATCCATACCTGACTACTGGAAAAACCATAGCTTTGGTTAGACAGACCTTTGTTGGCAAAGTAATGTCTCTGCTTCTTAATATGCTGTCTAGGTTGGTCATAACTTTTCTTCCAAGGAGCAAGTGTCTTTTTAATTTCATGGCTGCAGTCACTATCTGCAGTGATTTTGGAGCACCCAAAAATAGTCTGTCACTGTTTTCACTGTTTCCCCATATGTTTGCCGTGAAGTGATGGGACCAGATGCCATGATCTTAGTTTTCTCAATGTTGAGCTTTAAGCCAACTTTTTCGCTCTCTTTCACTTTGATCAAGAGGCTGTTTAGTTCTTCTTTACTTTCTGCCATAAGGGTCATGTCATCTGCATATCTGAGGTTATTGATATTTCTCCTGGTAGTCTTGATTCCACCTTGTGCTTCATCCAGCCCAGTGTTTCTCATGATGTACTCTGCATGTAAGTTAAATAATCAGGGTGACAGTATACAGCCTTGACGTGCTCCTTTTCCTATTTGGAACCAGTCTGTTGTTCCATTTCCAGTTGTAACTGTTTCTTCCTGACCTGCATACAGATTTCTCAGGAGGCAGGTAAGGTGGTCTGGTATTCCCATCTCTTTAAGAATTTTCCACAGTTTGTGGTGATCCACACGGTCAAAGGCTTTGGCATAGTCAATAAAGTAGAAGTAGATGTTTTTCTGGAACTCTTTTGCTTTTTTAATAATCCGTCAGATGTTGGCAGTTTGATTGCTGGTTCCTCTGCCTTTTCTAAAATCAGCTTGAACATCTGGAAGTTCACAGTTCATATACTGTTGAAGCCTGGCTTGGAGAATTTTGAGTGTTACTTTACTAGCATGTGAGATGAGTGCAATTGTGCAGTAGTTTGAGCATTCTTTGTCACTGCCTTTCTTTGGGATTGGAATGAAAACTGACCTTTTCCAGTCCTGTGGCCACTGCTGAGTTTTTCAAATTTTCTGGTATGTCGAGTGTGTCACTTTCATAGCATCATCTTTTAGGATTTGAAATAGCCCAACTGGAATTCCATCACCTTCACTAGCTTTGTTTGTAGTGATGCTTCCTAAGGCCCACTTTATTTTGCATTCCAGGATGTCTGTCTCTAGGTGAGTGATCATACCATCGTGATTATCTGGATCATGAAGATCTTTTTTTTTACTTGTGTACAGAAGTATAAGAAAATACCTACCTGAAGATATTTAATGTTTTAAGAGTTGGCAAATTATTTGAAAAAATGGTTACCATTCAGTTTATTTAAATGGTACTTTTTAAATTCTTCTTAAAATTTTTAATTTTTAAAATTATTATAGGCTCACTGGAAGTGGCAGAAATAGTTTAACATGATACCTTGTACCCATTGCATAGCTTTCCTTCCATAACATTCTTTGTAGAACACATTTCATTAAAATTGATAAAGGTTTGTATACATTTAACGCATAGATTTGGTCAGCAGCAGTATGGTTCTTTTAACAGTGGGTTGTGAGTATTTAATATTGTCACATAAATTGTATAATTGTGAAGCTCAAGTTGAGATTTAATTTCTCAGATAAAAGCATCTTTGATGTATAGAAATTCTCACAATAAAAGATCCTACCTCATTTGGGGGAACATACATGTGTAAAAGTTAAATCTAAGAGTGTCATTTCCCCCTGAACACTTTGTCAAGAAAAGTTTCAAGGAAACAAATACCATCTAGCTTCTACAATTAGCACTTTCCTATCTCCTGAAGAAGGGAATGGCTACGTACTCCAGTATTCTTGACTGAAGAATTCCATAGACAGAGGTGCCTGGTGAGCTATAGTCCATGGGGTCGCCAAGAGTCGGACATGACTGAGTGATTCACGCTTTCTTTTTCATGTTGTATTATCATATATCTTTCCATCTCTCCATTTTTAGTTTTAACGCATTTCACAGTACATTGTAGACATCAATACATCAAACATGTTTGTCATTAACTTAAGAGTTCTATAGAACTTTATTATCACCCCAGAAAGTTTGTTCAAATCTCTTGGCCATTATCTACTCCCACCCTCCAGATGCAACCAGATCTGCCCCTTTTCCACCCTAGGTTAGTCTATTACAGAACTAAAATGTCATTTCACTTAATAATGCTCTCAGTGCTCAAGCCTGCTCATATCAAATTTCTTTATTCTGTTCTAAACCAAAGTAGGTATTTTGTATGTGAATATCCTTATTGTACTTGGTGTAGTGAGTGTTTTTATTAGCTAGCAAACCTTACTGCTCTCCCTCTCACTTTTTCTTGTCTGTAGGACCACCCATAACACAATCAAGCTTGATCAACAACCGAGACCAGCCTGGGACAAGTGCAGTGCCCAATCTTGCACCAGTGGGAGCAAGACTACCTCCTCCTTTACCCCAGAACCTCCTTTATACAGTGTCAGAACGTAAGTATACATTTGATTTATTAATAAAATTGTTAGGGCATAGAAAAGCCAGAAGTTTTCTCAGAACACTTAAAAAAAACCAGTTAATTTCTATTTTAAGGACTATGCAAAATTATACTTATGTTTACAGGGCAATTCACTGTGTAGTTATGCTCTGTAACTGTATTTTAATTTTGTGTGATGATGGGAGAGGACAAGGCCTTCTCTATTGGAGAAGTCTGCTCTACTATAGTGTAGCAACATTCTTCTGCTAAAGGAATTATATTTTGAAGCTTCTGTTTAAGAATCGTTCTTCTGATTGAATTTCCAAAGCCTAAGACTTACCCCCTAAGAGCATACAAAAGATCGGATAAAATACACCTAATTATTTAACTTGTAATGCTGAAATGAGCATAGCATCATTTAAACTATAGCATTTAGTGGTTAGACTGTCTTGTAACATTGATGTGTAACTGTAATAATATGTTTTTCTTGAATCCTGTCTTTTATTTTTCATAGTTTTTGTTAACTGTTGTTTTTAGTTTACTGGGGCTTAAAAGAAAAATTTCTCTCTTCAGAAATATAAAAATAAGGCAGTTAGTTGATTGTTAAAAATGTCAGACTGTGAGAATTTCTTTACAGAGCTAGGTAACTTTATAGATAAATTTACCTTTTTTGTAACTGTGTTTATCATAAACATTTCTTCATCTCTTTCATGACCTGGGGAGGCAACTCAGGAAAGTAATTAAGCTTAGGTTCAAATTTTGGTTTCATCATTTGTGTCACTGTGACCTTAGGCAAGTTGCTTAACCTTTTTGTATCCTAATTTTCTCTTTTGTAAAACAGAAATAATAGTAACATTACTCATCTCATTAAGGTTACTTTGGGGAAACATGTTATGTGTTAATACATATAAAGCATCTAGAATAGTATCTGGCACCTTAAGCTATACATAAGGAATAGTTGTTACAGTTTTGTAGTTATCGTCTCCATAAATTTCAGCCTCTCCGAAATCAAAACCTGTTATTTTCCCCTAAGTCTCTATTACCTCCACAATCCCTGTCTTTCTTTGCTAATATGAGTAACACCCACCTAATCACCTAGAATTGAAAACCCTAACATGACTGACTCATTGCTTTGCTTTTTTATTTCTAGTTAATTGAAAATTTCTTCCTCTTTTTTCATTGATGCATCCTTTTCTCTCTCTTCCTGCTGTGGTTTCTGCCCTCATCCACACTTGAATCACTTCACATTTTGGATTATTGCTGCAGTCTTTTTGACTCCAATGTATTTTACTCCCATTTTCCCTCTATGTTACACCATATAATGCTGCTAAGCTAGTTTGCCTGAGAAAACCAACCATGACAGTTCCTTATTATGAGAATTCTTCAGTGCTACTGTTTCCTCCTATGTTCCGCTGTGCTTTCTCAGAACAGAAGCCATATCTGATAGTTAAATAATTATCCACTTTGTTTTACTTTTAGTATCTCATAGTCTTCTAATTACTATAGTATCTTGTTACAGTGCTTATTTTACTGCTCTCATTTTTTAAATTATGGGCAATTTCAGACATATATAAAAATAAAGAAGGTAGTATAATAAACTCCCATGTTTCCATCACTCAGCTTCAACATTTACCAATCTTGTTTCATCTTTCCCCTCCCTAAACCAGCTCTTAGCATTATTTCTTAGTGCTTTTGGACTTGTAAATATGAAAAATGAGTTATTTATCTGAAAATCTTTTGCAGATTACACATTTTCATATTGTTAAATATAGCATGATAAAAATTTCATTTTGTTTTTAATTTATAAAAAATGTGACAATTATGATTTATTTTAATATTATTAAATTTAACATTGTGATTCCATTTTTATTTTTCCTCCAACATTAGATTTTATTTTCTACTTCAGATAATTATGGGCAAATGTATATCTAATTTTGTGGCACAAAGTCCAGCTTTTTTTTTTTTCAGCTTTTTAAAAAAAAACTTCTGTTAGAATATAGTTGATTAACAACGTAGTGTTAGTTTCAGATGTACAGCAAAGCGAATCAGTTATATATATATATGTACACACATATATTCACTCTTTTTTTAGATCCTTTTCCTGTATAGGTCATTACAGAGAATTGATTAGAGTTCCTTGTGCTATATACTAGTTCCTTACTCGTTACCTATTTTATATATAGTGTGTATATGGCAGTTCCAGTCTCCCAGTTTATCCTCCCTGTCCCCCACTTCTCTTTTTTCTCCAGATATTCATAGGTTTGTTTTCTATATCTATATTTGTTTTGTGGCTAAGTTCATTTGTACCATTGTTTTAGATTCCACATATAAGTGATAGCATATGATATTTGTCTTTCTCCATCTCAGTTACTTGACTCAGTATAACAAAAGGTCCCTTTTGGTTTTAATGAAAAAATTTTGTAAAAAAATTGTAGTTTTTTTAAAAAAATTCATCATGAATATTCACAGCATAGAAAATGTGTATAAGTGAAGAACAGCATATCATATGATAGTTGTGAAAATTTTATCAGTAGGGACCCAAATAAACATAGAAAAATTAAATCTGGTATTTTAGAGGTAGGAATAGGGTCTGTTCAATGCTCAGTACTGGGAATATGAGTGAGAGATGATTTTTCTCCTAAGAAGCTAAAAATCTAATAGTGGGAAAGAAATATGTCAAAAATTACAAACTCAAAAAAACCAATTACAGTGTATTTTGCTGTAAAGCAGCAGAGTGCCTCAGAAATACATGTAACAAAGGAACTAATTCTGCCTGAAATAAAACCTTCATCTAGTCTAATTATTACTGAGTTTTGAAGAGGACAATTGAATGTTAAAAGGAGAAAAAGAATTTCCCCACTGTAAAACTGTAGGTTATATGGGGCTCCTGGTAATGCTATTTAAAACTTAATGGCAGGTATGATTATAATTTAGAAAAAACTGAAATTTGGTTTTTGTTGAATTAAAATGTCACAGATGCTCTGAAAAGGATTTAAATAATGAAATGTAGTTGGAAGTGTATGGAAAAACACCTATCAAAGACAACTATTTCCTTTGACATACTTAAGCATTTTTACCCAAAATCAGATTTGCCAGTTGAGTGTGTGGTTTGGGGGTTTGAGGTTTTGTTTTCACAGGACAGAACCATTTTAAACTATATTCCTTTAAATTTGACTTGTTTCTTTTGCTTCTTTGAAAAAGATGTAATAGAAATATTTTGTACCTGCTAAGCTCCTTGTATTGAGTATGTGAAAGATTAGTAGTAAAATATATAACAGCCTAAAGTAGTAAAATATAACAACCTAAAGATTGATTCTTCGTTTGAAGGCAGTTGTCAATCTTCAGGTGAATTTACATAAGTTACTTTTATCTTTCAGAGAATATATTTACTATTAGCTGTGTAAAATTATTAAAACATCATATTCTTAAACTTGAGATGCCTCATTTAATTCTGTGGAGTACATAACTTTTTTCTGTGCACAGTCACAGATTTTGATGTCTAGAAAAGTCAGTCTCCTATAGAGTCGTATATTGTCTAGAATTTCTCTCCCCTCGTATGTTACTTGGATTTGTTTTGCGTTAGTTGTCATATTGCCCATTTCAAATAATGTCTGATGAATATCAAATAAAGGTATTTGTCCTTAGAAATACTTAAATGTCATTGGGAAGCAGTTAGTAAATAACCTTTCATCCATTCTGTTAAATATTGAGTTCCTACTATGTGCTAGGCACCATTTAGGCCCTGGAACTTTAAAAGGTATGCCAGGGACCTTGGATTCTAATAGAGAAGACACATAATAAATATGGCCAATAGTTGGAAGGTGTAACTTTCTATTTTCTTCTGATTCAGCTTTCAGTTTAAAACTCACCTTAAGACTTTTTTTTCCCTTGTGAATACTCTTAAAGACAAAATCAGGAGAATTACAAAGTGTAGCTAAAATTTTAGTTTGAATAAAGACTATCTTCAAAAGACTAGAGTTAACATTGCGTGTGTGTCTGTGTGTTAGTTGCTCAGTCATGTCCAACTCTAAAGAATGAAAATATTGCTATCAATCAAACATATAAGATACATGAATGACTTAAAATAGGAGCATGAACTTAGGAGACTCGCATTTTGAAATTATTGAGTCAGTCTACACTGATAAAAACTAAATTGAATCAGAATCTGAAAAAGAATATATGCACACACCTATATTTATGTTTAACTGACTCACATTGCTGTACATCTGAAATTGGCACAGCACTGTAAATCAAATATATTCCAGTAAAAGTTTGAGAAAAAACTAAAGTGAATGAATCTCAATTGTGACTGATTTGTCTTCACCATCATTATAACCAACTTGATTTTTTAAAACTTTTTATTATGGAAAATTTCAAATATACATAAGAGAGTAAACACTGTAGTAATCTTCATTACTCAGTTGCTGGTTTCAACATTTATTAACGGATTGATTAACCTAACTTTATCTATAACTCACTCCTGACTTGATTATTTAAAAACAAGTTCCAAACATACCATTTAATCTATAAATCTCTGAAAGATAAGGGATAAATACACGCACACAATTACTATACTTTATCACAATCCCAAAATATAACAGGTATTATTCTCAAGTATCTAATCAGTGTTCATATTTCCCAGTTGTATCATAGACATTCCTTTATATCTGGCTCATTTGAAGCTGAATCCAACAAGCAAGGTTACACATTACATTTAGTTGATATGTTTCTTAAGCCTTTGAATCTATAACAGTTTCTCCTACCTCTTTTTTTCCCCCTTGACACTTATTTGTTGAAGGAGCAGGTAATTTGTCCTAAAGAATTTTTCCATAACCTAGACTTGGCATATCTTGCATCTGCTGGTGTCATTTAATGCATTCCTCTATCCCATTTTTTCTGGAAATTGGAGATTTATCTAGATCTAGATTAACAGGGTCACATTGGGGGTTTTTGCCTCCTTATTTTGCATGAATGTTTTACTGATGGGGTTTTGTACTTCCTACTGCAGTATATACCTGGTGTACAATGTCAGGTTGTCTCCTTTCTGTGTTACAAATATTGATCACTGTGTACAGGTTTTCATCCTGATCCATCCTTTCAAAAAATTGCTCGTGGTTGTTTGTGATCCCTACCCAGTTCTCCTGTTTCATTTGGGGCTATAAAAGTGCGATACTCTAATTCTATGATTTCTTTTATGTTTATTGGCTGACAAAGTAGAACTTGGCAGTGTTCGCCATTTGGTTAACCGAAATGTACTTTTTACAGGAAAGACAGGATAAATGCTCTGTCCTTTCATTTATCAGTTTTCAGAAAATGAGTTTGTTTCCATGTATCTTCCAGAGGGACCACTGTACTTTTTCTAAGTATCATTATGAACTCATGGATTTATAATGTTTGCTATGTTTCACCCCACTGTGGCCTTTTTTTGGTGTTCAGATTGGCTCTTATTTGACCATGGGAAGCCTCTTCGTGTTGGCTTCTGCAGGCTGCTGTGTTGCATTTTTTATGTGCTGGTGTTTGGTAGCCATCTTGCTCCTGGAACATTATACGAGCGTGTACCAGACTCATCTTAGAAGTTTTCTGTCCAGACCTAGAATCAACCTTTTACCTAAGAACTCTTTCTTTTTCACATAGTATTTAGAGAGAGACCTGAATAGATGTTGTTAAACAAAATCAGGCCTCATTTGAATAAACAGCCATCTTTCTGAAGTGTAAGAATGCATGTTCTTTGTCATTCATTTTAAAAAGGCATTGTACAAACTAGCCTTTTAATTTCTCATTTGCTTTGAGATAGTTATTAATTAAATGCACATGCTATAAAATGCTTTATCATAAATTTAAGCTAGTCATATGAACTGATTGTACTTCCCATTTTTCTCTTTAGCACATGACTTCATTCTGCAAGAAATTCTCTGCAGTATATCATGCTTTGACTATTTAAAAAAAAAACTATTTTCAGATCATTGAGGATATGTTAGATTGCTTTTGGAATGTAATGATTGATCTTTTTTCATGTAAATTTTGAAAAGATTGGTGCTAAGCACACAATTATGTGGTCTGCTTGTACAGTATGATTTGTCACCTTTTCTCCATATATGGGAAAGTATAGCATATCCATTTCTTTACATTTATTGTGAAATCAAGTGGTTGCTTTGTGACTTGTCTTATTAAAGTGCATTAAAAGTCTTCTGGAATTTTACAACTTTTTTTTTTTTTTTTTTTACAACTTTTTAAGGATATTTCATCATATTAAAAAAAAAATCTAAATTCACTTTGTCTTGTGTCACATAGTGAACGTCTGACTTCAGATATAAAATATTGAGTAAATCTTAAAAATAGGTCTCATATGGAGTAGTAAATGAAAAAGATACTATTAAATAACCAACCAAAGAAAGGTTTTGCTCCTTGATGCCTTGTCTTTTTTAATCTTGTTCTACAAACTTTGGCTTCATTGTTTCTGCCATTTTTGCATCTATAAACATAAATTCTAAACGTGCTTTCTTTCCAGAAGTGGTCCTTCATGTCTGAGACACTTCCGTGTGCACAGTAGCTAGGCTGTTCATGTGGGACTTCTGTCCCCTTGTCTGTTTGTTGTCCTACTTACAGAATAGCAGATTTTCACTGTCTTTATGTTTTTCTTTTGAACATTTCTTATTCTCCATGAGAGTATGCTTGTGGTGGGTGTTTCTTTTTTAATTCCTTTATTATGTTTGTTTTTTCTGCTCCCAGATATGGGAATAGTTTGTGCATACCTGAAATTATATGAATTTGGGAGGAGTGTTTTTATTTTTTTAAAATGAGTATGACAGCTTTCATAACCATGTCTCCCTGGATATTAAACTCTAAATGAATAATAGCTCAGGGCTCCTTTGTCAATAACTTGATATGGTTGATCAGTTTCTGGTAAGATCAGCATGTAGTTATTCCATTTAAGATGATAAAAAAATGGACATTATGCAGTCACACTACCTCATTCTTACTCTTTCTTTATACCTCAGTGCATCCTACCTAGTTGCATGTCTGTTTCTTGAGTTAGAAGGAATCTTAATAGCATCTTTCTCAAGTACTATTCCCATTGGTGTACTTTCTCTGTTCTTGGCTCAAGTCTCAGGAAGTAGATCATTACTTAAGAGAAGCTTGTGACTCTCAATCCCAGCTGCCCTCCTATTCTTTCCTCTGTAGGACAGCCCATGTACTCTCGTGAACATGGTGCTGCTGCATCTGAGCGACTTCAGTTGGGGACACCGCCTCCTCTGTTGGCAGCTCGTTTGGTGCCACCTCGAAACCTCATGGGATCCTCCATTGGGTACCATACCTCAGTCTCCAGCCCCACCCCTCTGGTCCCAGGTAAGCTTTGCTACAGATGGCCATCCACCTCTGATCTTTTGTACCATAAACTGGCCAACCTAAGAGGTGACCTGGTATCCTGATCTGCTATCACAGATTCCCATTAAAGCTCCCAGGTGGTTTTGTTTTCTGTTTCTCTTCTCCTTTGGTTTGTCCCTAGTGCTCCTAGATGATTAGGCCCCATGTGTGTCTGTCATCTCCGGTGTCCTTTGTATTTACTTTCTGTGCCTCGGTAACTAAGGTCATGCGAGTTTCTTGAACTAGTTTTTAATCCAGCAGATAGGAAGAATATCTACTTGAATGTTTTCTAATCAGTTATATGTTACAAGAAAAGCTAGGTTAATTTTTCTCTAAAACAAAATAAAAACATGTGGTTTCTTGCTGATCATGGATGAACATGTGTTTTTTCCCCTCTGTCCTGTTGTTTGGAATGACTGTGTATAATGATTTCTTGAAAACTTTTCCCTCCTATTGACATTTTTGAAGATCTGGAGTGCTTTGAGGGTGTCTCATGAGGTTTTTAACATTTTTCACTTTGCCTTTAGATCTCAATTCATCATAATTAACTAAAGGACCTTCAATTTTCTTGGGGTTCTGTGTGGTCCCAAGAATTATTAGAATAAGGCTATTTGATTATATAACTCTTTAAAACTTTTTGCAGCCTTAATGTAGGAGATTTTTCTGTCAGGAGTACCAAATTGTATTAATAACTGGAAACTCTTTAATCATAATTTGCTGATCTTATACTCTGAACTACAGAACTGATTGGCTAGTAATAAAAATGTAAAAGGTACCTTATCTTGTAACTAAAACCTAATATGAGCAACAAAGGAATTTTTCCATTAAGTAAAAAAAAGAGATGCAAGGATTTATAAATGCATTTGAGAGAATCATTGTCTTCACTCCATCTTAACCTTTCTTTGATTCTATGTAGGATGCGGAGGATGTTTTGGAGATCAACACTTTCAGAATGATTTTTCAATGCTTATAAAATATTTATTTAGCATTAGAATTTTAAAAATTAAATTTTTAAGAATTTCCCTAGTGGTCCATTGGTTCAGACTCCATGCTTCCACTGCAGGAGCTTGGGGTCCATCCCTGGTTGGGAAATTAGGATCCCTCATGCTGTGCAGAGAGTGGCCCCCAAGAAACAATTAAATATTCAGTTGTAGAGAAAATATAGAGAAGATGATAAAAATGTGTTGATGAGGCAGATGGTAGTAAGATAATGATTACTTTTGTAAATACAAAATTTAGCTTATTTAGTTGTTTGAAATACAACATTTAAAATATGTTTTACATATGAAATTGACTCTTCTCTCTAGTTTAAAGTGCAAATAGCCAGGGACTTCCCTGGCCATCCACTGGTTAAGATTTCTGCATTTCTTATGCAATGGATGTGGGTTTGATCCCAGTTGGGGAACGAAGAGTCCACATGCTGTGTAGTGTGGCCAAAAAAAAAAAAAAAAAATGCAGATAACCAAGTTAATAGATGTATTGTTTCTTTCCTAATTAAAAGAATACCTAGAAAGTGGCGAGACATGATTACAGAGGAAACTCAGTCATTTGTATATGGTGTTTGTATATGTGAACATTTCTCTTAAAAATGTGCAGTGAAGTTTGAATTATGTGGTTATTATAGAGGACAAAAATGACATTAGGTGAATGAATCCAGAAACATATCCATAATTCAAAATGGATTTGCATGTCTGTGTTTTGTGACTGGAGCATTTTTGTTTCTTTGATGTTCAGTAGGTTTTATCTATATACTCTAAATTCAAAGACAAATACATGTGGGTTGATAAAATTTTATTTGTTGAAGAAAATTCATTTTTATGGTTATTTTATAATAAGAAATTGTTTACTCTTGATTTTTACATGTTCTGTTGTTTTGTTTTCCCTCAGATACCTATGAACCTGATGGTTATAATCCAGAAGCTCCTAGTATTACCAGTTCTGGTAGATCTCAATATAGACAGTTTTTTTCAAGAACACAGACACAGCGCCCAAACCTGATTGGCCTAACATCTGGAGATATGGATGCAAATCCAAGAGGTGATACTGCCTTTAACTTTTTGTCATGCTAAATGTCACTTGGGCATGGCGTTTCTGACCTCACTAAGGTCTAAAAATACTTTATCTCTGAAGGGTGTTATGTAATGATCTCTCATAAATGTTTTTGAATATCTGTGTCCAAATGTTACTTTAAAGCTTTAAGCAGAATGTATTTATTTTTAAGTAAAAATAATACTAATGTTGACTAATTGCTCTTTTTTAGGACTTTAGGCTATTTTAGGCACTGTGCTGGATGTTAGATATAGAAAGAGGACATGATCCCTCTTCCTCCAGGAATAAAATCATTTAATGGCCTACTTTGTATTTTAAGAGCTGTGCTTCATACTAATAACACCGAACTTAAAACACTGTCATAAAATTATTCTTTGACTGTTGTTAGTATTCATGATTATAACCATATGTTAGGACCTTTATAAAGTATAGCCACAAATCTTAAAAGATGAAATGCAAGTATTGCTTTTAATATGGGTTGATATCTCCACTGAGAAAAAATTTGGTTAAAGAGTTTGATGAGATTCTGGTTTCTTATAATAATAGGCAGATTTCCAGCATTTAATTTCAGTTTGAATGATTGGCCATAGGCCATCCTGATAATATTTTCCTGGTTTAATCATCTGGTAGACATTTTCCTGTTCTTACCTTCTTATCCTGATTGTATTTACTGTTCTTTACTTCCATTAATAGTACTATTGCCACTACAGGTTAACTCTACAAGACTAAACCAAATGTTTTTTAATACATTATTATCTCTCGTATTCCTTACCACCAACTCCTTAAATGAGGTACTATTAATATTTTTACTCTCTTTTAACAGTTAAAGACACTCAGGCCAACTAAAAGAGGCTAGATTAATTAGCTCATTAACCTAATTCCAAAGAATAGGCTCTTTTTTCCTGTGCTGTAATGCACATATTGTTACCAAATTAGTGGGAAGATCATGGTTTCAGCCCCACAGTTGTTATTCTTTGCTATTGATTTTACTTTTGGTAGAGTTGCTGAAAGTCATGAAGAATACTCAGAATGTAACATGTGTAGTTTTGTGTTGGCATTTGCTTTTTTTGTTCAGCACACCTCTTTCCACTGACAACCTGTTGTAAGGTCAGTGTGTTAATACAGTGTTGGGTTGGCGAAAGTTGTTTGGGATTTTCCATAATATCTTTTGGAAAAACCCAAACGAACTTTATGACCAACCCAATATTTTATTAGTCCTGACTATTGTGAATGAAATGTGTTAATTTATAATATTAGCTTTGAATTTTCCTTTCATCTTTTAAGTTTGAGTAATTTTGAAGCTACAAATCAGAAGTGCAATAAGCCCCTAGATACGTTGACTTAGATTCACCAATTGTTGACGTTCTGTCAGCTTTGGGCCTGAATGCTCACTGGTGTGCACTCCTCTCTCCCTTCCTCCCCTCTCCCTTTACAGTTTTTTTCTTGAATCACTTGAAAATAAATTTTAGAGATTCTGACACTTTAAGATCCTTTAGACTACATCTGAGAAAAAGACACAGTACTATATGAGCACAATATTGCCACACATAGGAAAATCATAATTTCATAGTAATATCGTATCCATGTGAACCTCTTGTTGAATCATATAAGGAGATAAATATTTCACTCTGTTTGTGGTCTAATAAATTTGATCACTTACCTAGAGCAGTAATTGTTTAGCTCTCTGTTGTAAAGTATATAATTTGTAGAGTGGTACTTTGGCATCAGGTTAAGTATCTCATTCTCCAGCACTGTTACACTGATTTTTTTTTCCCTTTCCATTCATGATCCTTGCTTGACTCAGTCATTAGATTAGAGTTGGCTAGGACTGTTTAAACATGCATATTGTATCTTTAAAAAAGGAGGAAAGGGAGTCAATTGATAATTTATTCTTACTGTTAAACATTTCTGAAAAGGAAGTGGTAGTATTAGGTACTATTCACAGTGATTTTTAACTTTTGGACTAAATATTTTAATCATTTGAAATTCCCCAAATATAATGCATTGCCAGTAATGTTAGTTTTTGTTTTCAACAGCTGCTAACATCGTCATCCAGACTGAACCACCGGTTCCTGTTTCAATTAATAGTAACATAACCCGAGTAGTTCTTGAACCTGATAGCCGGAAAAGAGCTATGAGTGGTTTGGAAGGGCCACTTACAAAGAAACCTTGGTTGGGAAAGTAAGAGAATTTGCTTATTAGTAACATCTAATTGATGTTTTTGGCTTTTTGCTTGCATTAGTAAATTTGTAAAATTAAGAGTTGTCATTAATTATTAATTTTCAATCTATGTGTATCAAAACTGAGGTTCCCAGAGGCATCATTAGTATGTCTTATATGTTAAAAAGTCAACAGAATATTCATAACAGATATTAATAATTTCTAGGCTTAGCCCAGTTTTATAATTATTGAGACATCAGTCTTTCTTTGCACCTGTTCTGCTCTTATGTAATAAGGATAATGTGAAAGTTACCTACTAATATCTGAAGGATGTTAAGTGCTTAAAGAAGACACTTGGATAAATATAAACTTACATTCTTTGCTGATTATCTCTTGCCTAGGGCATAATGTAAGAGAATTAACTAAGGTCTGTTAATATTCCTTTCAGACAAGGGAATAACAATCAGAGTAAACCAGGATTCTTGAGAAAGAATCAGTATACAAACACCAAATTAGAAGTCAAGAAAATCCCTCAGGAATTGAACAACATTACCAAGCTCAATGAACACTTCAGCAAATTTGGAACTATTGTTAATATCCAGGTAGGTGTGGCTATGTTGGTGACAGAATCCATGTATATAATGTGTTTTTTAAAGATCGATCTATTTTTGGCTGCACTGGGTCTTCACTGCTGTGTGGGGCTTTCTCTTGCTGCTGCAGGTTTCTGTTGCAGTGTGCAGGCTTCTCTCGTGAAGCACAGGCTCTCGGTGTGTGGGCTTCAGTAGTTGTGGCACGTGCGCTTAGTAGTTACATGGGGTTAGTTGCTCTGTGGCGCATGGGATCTTACTGGACCAGGAATCGAACTCGTGTTCCCTGCATTGGCAGGCAGATTCTTAACACTGGATCATAATGAATCTTTGGAAACAGCTCACTTTTGCTTAAACAAATCAGTGATTAGTTTGATCATCTCTGCTATGTGTTTTAAATCCCACCATGTATTTGTATGCCCAGCTTTACGTTGAAATTGTGCTGAATTTGTCCTCTGAATTCACTTGGTTTCTTTCTGAACCTCTTCCTGAAAGACATTGGGCTGATTATTATATCTTTGTTCATAGTTTTATGTCTGGACAAATGACTTTTTTTTACCTGCTTTAGTATTCTAACTAGGTAGTGAGATTTTTGGTAGTTTCTAAGATTGTATTTTTGTCTACTGAACTGGCTTTTGTGAAATATTAATTGATTAAGCTTGGTTCTAATTATGAGAATTTTAGGTACTAAAATTTAACATCAGGTAAATCATAGCTTTTATATTTTGCTATGTGCTTGCTAATTTTTTGACTTTACCAACTTGGTGGTTGAGTGTTATGCTGTAATTGAGGGTAATATATTAGAAGATCTGTTTAAATTGGTATTTCAGTCCATTTACTTAGTGTTGCCATCAAATCAAAATATAGTTTACCTATCTCTAGCTACGTTTTTTCTCTTAAATTGTTCCTAGGTCATTATTGTTCCTAGGCATTTAGAAAAAGTAGATAGCTTAATGCAGATGAGTATATTAGTCTGCTTGGGTGGCTATAACAAGTACCATAGCCTGGAACCCAAGATACTAGCCTATATGGATCCTGACTTGCAGATGGCACCTTCTTGCTGTATGTCCTATCTGATTAGGGTCCTTTCCCTTTGATCTCATTTAACCTTATTTACCTCCTAAAAGCCCTGTGTCCAGATGCAGTCTCACTGGGGGTTAGGGCTTCAGTGTATGAGTTTAGTGAGGACATAATTCAGTCCATAGCAGTAAGCCATAATTTATATAAGCACTATTCTCTGGGGAAATTTACATTGTTGTTGTTTTTTAATAGAAACAATGCTATGGTAAGGCTCCTTTTGGATAAATGTTTTTATTTTTATTTTTATGACACATTGCTGAAATTAAGGAAATTTTAAAACTTTTCATTTGAACAGCCAAATTGATACTGTCAAATGCAATTTATGAAGCCTCATCTAAACTATAATACGGATCCATTAAAAATTTTTAGACTAGTTTCATAAGTGAAAAATCGTACTTACTTGAATTTGCTTTGTTTTTATTTCTAGGTAGACTCTAATTGATATACACCATTTGTAATACTTTCACATTTACCTATCCACTGTCTTTGCTCTTTTTTTTTTCCATTTATTTTTATTAGTTGGAGGCTAATTACTTTACAATATTGTAGTGGTTTTTGCCATACATTGACATGAATCAGCCATGGATTTACATGTATTCCCCATCCCGATCCCCCCTCCCACCTCCCTCTTCATTTCTTTAAATGAAGGCATTATAAGTCTTTTCCAAACCTTTGCTTGTCATATATATTAAAATTACTTTTTCATTTTGTCATTTGTTCGTGACTTGTTTGGACTGACAGTGGTTTAAGATTTTACTTGATTAAATCTGCTGTTTGTCTTTATGGTCCTGCATTTATAGATGTGTTGTAAAAAGGCTTTCCAGACCTTCAGAGTATACAGATGTTCACCTCTTCTACCTGGGTTTTTGTGGGTTGTTTTGTTTATTGTAAAACATTTTCTGTCTCTGGAGTTTATTTGGATGTAAGATATCAGGAAGGAATTCTTATATCTTTTCCAAGTGGTTATGTAACATCACTAGGATTATTTATTAAATAATCTAGTATTCTTTCATATATAACATTGAAATACATATGTTACCTTATAAGAGAGAACTATCTTTATTTACATAGACTTCACAATGGATTTCAGCAGGCTGTTTTCTGCTTTTGAATTCTTTATCAGTAATTTATTTATTTACTTGCTTATAATCATTCATTTCTGTGTTTTGTTGTTGCTATTGTTTTTTCTTATAGGTTGCTTTTAAGGGAGATCCAGAAGCAGCCCTTATTCAATATCTTACTAATGAAGAGGCCAGAAAAGCCATTTCTAGCACTGAAGCAGTTCTAAACAACCGGTTCATTCGAGTCCTGTGGCACAGGGAAAATAATGAGCAACCAGCACTACAGTCTCCAACGCAGCTGCTCCTGCAGCAGCAGCAAACGCTTAGTCACCTGTCACAGCAGCACCATCACCTGCCGCAGCACCTCCACCAGCAGCAGGTGCTGGTGGCCCAGTCTCCTCCCTCGTCAGTACATGGGGGGATTCAGAAGGTAATCTGCTGGTTCACAGGGAACTAAAGGCCCCTTAGGCCTGTCCCCTAGATCGTTGTCTCTCAATTTGTTGTCTTTGGTCTTGTACATCAGAGCCAGTCATTTTGGTTTGTAGGCCAGCAACGTCTGATCTCCTTGGAGCTTATTAGACATGTAATTTTGGGCTTCACCTCAACTTACTGAATGGGGAGGACTCAGTAATCTGTTTTAATAGGCTGTCCATGTGATTTTCAGGTACCTTGAAGCTTGAGAAGCACTGTGCTAGAATCACTTACCTGGATGCACATTTTTTAATCTTACCTTCTCAGATCTACAGAGTCAGTCTCTAGATACAAGGCCCATAAATCTTCACATTTAAGAAATACCTTCTTCTCAGCACTCAGTTACGATAACCATCCACCACTGAACAACTCTGAATCTAGAACAACTTCTTTGTTTTGTGTTAGAATCAATCACTCTTATACCCACCATCTTGTCCTATTTTTTCTCATATAGAAATATTACGTTTCTTTTAAAACTGAAATGGGAGCCCAGGAGACTGGGATTTTGTCTGTTTTATTTGTTCCATCCCTGGTGCCTAAAGCAAGGCGTGGCACATAGTGCTCTAAACATATTTGAATGAATAGATGAACGAAGGAAAGAACAAATCACCCTGCAGTAGAACTGTTCAGATATTGGTGATGTTGATAATGTCCTAGGCATTCTTTTGTTTGAATTAAATATACTCAGATAGAATAATAAGAAGCATGTTCTTATTCTATCTATACTCAGATAGAATAAGAAGCATAGAATACTAGGACCTAGTATTAGCTCCATTCACCATCCTGTTTATTTGCAGTAAAGTTTGCATTTCTTTTGTCTCTGTCCCATTTCATGTTAGGTCCTTAAGGTAAAGGCTTTCCTTAAGTGTTGGCTAAAGGGTGTTGAAAAGTGATACAGTCATTTCTGTGATCCATTAGACCCCATGCTGTTAATGCAGCCTGAGATTATGTTATGTTTTTAGGGTAGTCCTATCACAGTTACTCATATTAAACTGTCAAAACCCGTAAGTCTTTCAGCATTACATATTGAGGGGATCATTGAAAAATTACTAATTTTATTTGTGAGTACATACACATATATTTGCATTATGTTGTGATATATTTCAGACATCCAAAAGAGTATGGATAATAGCAGTTGTTTGTATGTCTAACTCTTCACTTAAAAAACCTTATAAATAATAGAAACACTCTACCCTCACATTCCCGTGTCTTCCTCCCCAGGGTAATCACTGTCCTAAATTTGTATCATTCCTAGGCATTTAAAAAACTTCTGCCACAAATGTATTTATTTTGTATATGCAGATGATGAGCAAACCGCAGACATCAGGGGCATATGTTCTTAATAAGGTTCCTGTGAAACATCGTCTTGGACATGCCAGTGGTAACCAGAGTGATGCAGCACACTTGTTGAATCAGTCAGGTGGTGCTGGAGATGATTGCCAGGTATATCTGTTTCTGTGAATCTTTAAATATATTTAGAGTTGGAGTTGTTCAGTGACACAAAGAAATTAACAAATTGATTATCACCCAGATTTGTAATGTCTTAGTTCCTCAGTCAAGATAGTTATGACAGCTGATCATAAATATGGCTGGTCAACTTGCCTAAATTTCAATAATTCAGCCAGAAATTTGCTAATTAAATTTTCTTTTCCTATTCAAAGCTAGGTGTGAATTGAGAATTTTAGCCATTTATTAATAGATGTCTTTATTAATCCATTTCTTTAATCATTTGTCTTGCTTAATTAACATCATGAAAGGGATTCAGTCATAATTCAAAAGTCAAATTTTGAAACATATTTTTAACTAGTTTCTTTTGCTTTTGAAAATATATCTATATGACTCCTCTCTAGAATGGTGATTGTTTTTTCCTAAGAGAGGTAGGAAAACTAAAAAAGAACAAGTGGGGATAGTTCTCCTAGATATTAAAACCACTGTGAAGTCTGTACAACTCAAACAATTTGATACTGGCACATGAGAGAGCACTAAAACACAATCTGAGACTGAGATTTATAGACTTAAGAATAGGGATATATTATATGCTAACACATTATCTGAGATCAGTGGGGAATGTATGGACTTTTGGGGAATGTTATTGGGATGACTGGATAGCCTGATGGAAAAAAAAATTTTTTTAAATACCTAACAAACCAGGGTAATTTCTACAAGGATCTGAAATTTATATGCTGACAGAGATGCTAAATGGTACAATCCCCTTGAAATTTGGCGTTGTCTGTGAATTATGCTGTAAAATTATGTACACATTTACTCTAAACCAGTAATCCTCCTCTAAGAATCTATGCCAAAGATGTACTTGTCAAGCTATGGAAAGAAGTATGAGCAAGACCAGGAAACATAGACTCTTTTCAATAGTGAAAGACTGGAAACAGTCCAAATATCAGTCAGTAGGCGATAGGTTACTAAAAATGTAGTACATCCACCCTATTGCATATGTGTAACTTTGCAGAGGAATGAGGACTATCTTTATATATACCATGAGGTGATCATCAGGATACATTAAGTAAAAGAAATAAAATGGAACAAAAAATGTAGTCAGCCACTGTTAGAAAGTAGGGGCAGTGAACACATGTAAGTATTTGTTTATAATAGGAAAAAAAAGTAACCCATGTAATTTAAATCTTGGTGGTATCTTGGTAATTTAAATCTTGGCAGGGATAGACGAAACTAGACAACTTTAAAAACCTCCGAAACATTTCTCAATTCTGTCCACTAAAAAGGTCTAGAAACACTAACCCAGCCTGATGGTAATGACCCTGACACTCCTGTCCCCAGCATCAAAAGGAACCAGGGATCCTTGAAGAGATGTCTGTTCCCAAATCTGGGGCTGACAGTGTTCCAGATGAGCCCTAGAATATTTTGTCAAACCAAAAAGCAAAGAATTTGTCAAAGATTACTAGCATCCTTTCAAAGAGCGAAAAAATGTCATGAAGATATTAGAACTCTTCACCAATTTAAAGGAAATTCAGAGGTCAGAGAAACATGTTAAAGGATACCATAGAATCCTGTGGTGAATACAACAGGACAAGTGACCTGGTCTCTTCAACAAGTGATTTACAGTGATGGAGGGACTTCCCTGGTGGTCCGGTGGCTAAGACTTCACACTTCCAGGGCAGGGGGCCCAGGTTTGATCCCAGATTAAAGAACTAGATTCCATGTGCTGCAACTAAGACCCAGCAGAGTCAAATGAATGTTTTTCTTTATTAAAGGAAAGCTGTGGAGAGGGAAACAGAATTAGAGGAGACTTTAAAGAAATATAACCAATTATACTATATGGACTTTCAGTTCAGTCGCTCAGTCGTGTCCGACTCTTTGCGACCCCATGAATCGTAGCATGCCAGGCCTCCCTGTCCGTCACCAGCTCTCAGAGTTTACTCAAACTCATGCCCATCAAGTCGGTGATGCCATTCAGCCATCTCATCCTCTGTCGTCCCCTTCTCCTCCTGCCCCCAATCCCTCTCAGCATCAGGGTCTTTTCCAATGAGTCAACTCTTCGCATGAGGTGGCCAAAGTAGTACATCCTAATTCAAATATGGGAAAATGTTTTGAAAATTATATTGTAATCTGGAGTTGTAAATATTTAATGATTTTAAAGAATTGTTACCATTTACGTGTGATGATTGTATTGTGGTTTTATGTAAAAAAGGAAAGAGTCCTTATCTTTTAGAGATAAAACTGAAATACTCACAAGGACTTCCCTGGCAGTTCAGTGGTTAAGAGTCCATGCGTCAAATGCAGGGGGCATGAGTTTGACCCCTCCCCTCTTCAGGGAACTAAGATCCCACGTACCTCAGGGTGAAGCCAAAAAAAAAAAAACCACAGATAAAATAATATGTGGTGTTTGTTATGAGGATACAGTTGGGAATTTAAATATAACAATGTTATTTTACATAAAATAATGTAAATTGATCATTGCTGCTTGGTGATGGATGCATCATTTTATATACATATGTAATTTTGTACTTCTCTTTATTTTTTTAAAAATCACCAATAGTAAAAAATGGAAAACCAAAAACAATCACAGTTTTTGAAGTCACATGGTGCTGACTGACTCTTAGCTGTGTTAGATAATTGACAAGCATTGGTTTCCATTTTAATAAACTTAGTTGCTATGGGGATTAAAAAATTTCGTGTTGGTAAAACACAAAAGAATATATTAAGTGCTCAGTAAATTATAGCTATTGGCATTTTTATTTTGATAAATAATTATAACAACATGAACATCATATGTACAGATTTCTACAGTATTTCAGTTTCCTGTGTATTTAAAATGGTTTAATTTTTAGGGCAATTAAGTGTTGTTTGATCGAGAGAAGTTTTGTATTTATATATATTACATGACTGAATTTTCCACAAATTTCTTAGTATTATATCTAAGTATTTATAATTTCTTAGTATTATACACATTTTTCTGTGTCCCTTATATGATGTGTTCAAAGTTAATTTAAAAAATAAGAGTGGAGTATGTTAGGGAAAACTTGACCAGAGAGATTGTAGTATAGTATGTTGCTCTGCTATGCCTTTAAGAGGGGAAGATTATCTGCAGTCATCTGTTTGTAAAGAAATCTAGATAGCAAAATGAACAGAGTAAAGACGGACACCATTTTGCTTGCAGCATTAGATCTGTGAGCTGGCTACTTGTCTTATGGTTGGTTGTAACATTTGCAAAGTACCTTACTTCTTAGGGGGGTTTACAATTATTAGAAACATGGATTTTTATTTGACAGCTGTGGAAGATAGCTTAATGACATTAGCCACCTCACCCCGTGAAAGACCTCCACACACACATCTTTAGTTGAGCAAGTTGAGTTTATTATTCATTGAGGAAGTATACATAGTGAAACCATGGAAAATGTCATTTAGAGGGTGTTAGCAAGGGCTTATTTTAGGATTGGCTGTGTTAGGTAATTTGGGGGAAGGTTAAAAGAAAGAGGAGTAATGGTATGATCAGAATTCCTAATAAGTTTACCTAGAAGGAGGGAAGACCAGAATTAGGCCAAAGCTGTATTTGGTAAAGAAGCTGTAGTCATTCATATTAGCCAGGATAGAGTTTAGTCATTTTATGGTTTGGGTAGTATTTACAGGTTTTTTTGTGTTTAGTCATGCAATGATTTTATTTTTGCCTTGATCCACCAAGATCCACAAGAGTGGCCTTGTCTGAAGTCAATATATTATGAAATTGCTCATGTTTAACAAGGGGACACTGAGGCCCAGCTGTGAGTGGCAGTCTGGCTCCTAGATGTCGAGTAGTTGTTCTTTTTCTCCCAATTAAGAAAATATAAAGGAAATTTTCTTTATATTCATGAATGCAACATTATTGCTAAAAAGTTTTTGTATTGGAATGATAATTGAGTTTATATATAAAGAACTTGTTTTATAAATGGAGAGTTTTTAAATGTAAAAATAAAAAAAAAAATGTAAAAATAGCCAAAACTTTACTCCTTTAAAAAATTTATGCAGTCTTTTTAAAAAATTATTTTAAGGCATTGCTAAGATTTAATCATATATGTGTTTTGTAGATATTTTCAACTCCAGGCCATCCAAAAATGATTTATAGCTCCTCAAACTTAAAGACACCTTCAAAACTTTGTTCAGGATCAAAATCTCATGATGTCCAAGAAGTTCTTAAAAAGAAACAGGTAACAATCTTGATTCTTCTTCTCTTCAAAAAGAAAGGATCTATTGAATTCTTAAGTGATTGTATTAATAAACTTGAACAATCCAATGTTGGTATGGAGCTACTACATTATAATGTTTATTTAACTGCTACTTGATGCATTGTATACTTGAAAAATGTTTTGCAGTTAGTTGCTTTAGTAGCTACATCAAGCACAAGGAAAGAAATTTTTTTTTTTTCTATATAAAAATTAAAGACACTGAGTGAGTTGACCTTTTATTTCCTTTTTTTCCTACAAGGGAGAGAAAAGGGTGAGAAACAGATATTTTTGTTCCATTATTTTCTCTTAATTTCTTTCTGGCATTGTACACTAGATATTGTTTCACATGAAGTATAACAATAATTATCATCTTAGATTTAAACTCACATAGTTTTTCAAATAAAATAGACGTTTATATATATATTACCTAAGTATAATTAGAGATTTAATTAACGTAAGGGTCAGAGGTGACATTTTCCAGATAGATTTTGCTATCATTTCTAACCTAGAGCTGCATCTCACATTTTCAGACTTTAAACTTCAAAAATAAGGATTTGACTTATTACATGGGGAGGTGAAAACAGCTCTAGTTTTTCTTTATATATGCATTCAGGTCTTTTAAGTGAATAAACCTCATAGATACAGCTAATTTGTGTTCAGTATTTTAAATGTTAAAGTACAATTATAAATGTAAACTTTGAAGTTTACATTTGTAAACTTTGAAGTGTTGGGAAAATAGATTTAAAGATTTCCATATCTGGTTAGCCAATTTTTGATTAGGAGGAAGAGCTGGCTTGTATAAGGAATGACTCAGGGGAGATGAGTTGAGATACAGTAGCCTTATGTATCATTGGCAGACATGTAAGGAAAAAATTAGTAATGAGAAACTTACCTGTTTGTACAGGAAGCAATGAAGCTACAACAAGATATGAGGAAAAAGAGGCAAGAAATGTTAGAAAAACAAATAGAATGCCAAAAGGTAAGACAAACATTCATTATTTGCTTGCTGGAATTTATGTACAGAGTGGATTTTCCAAAGATATTCCCCCCAAAATTTTCAAGGTTATTTGTATTAGAATTTACTAAGCATAGTTTTACTTTTTTTGTTGTTTATTTTATAGATGTTAATATCCAAGCTAGAAAAAAACAAAAACATGAAACCAGAAGAGAGGGCAAATATAATGAAGACTTTGAAAGAGCTTGGAGAAAAGATCTCACAATTGAAAGATGAGTTAAAAACATCTTCTGCAGTCTCCACACCATCTAAAATAAAGACAAAAACAGAGGTAATTGTTTGCATTTTTCTTTCAGCATAGGCTTATTGAACATTTGTGGTGTGCTTGGCACTTTGAAAGTACAGTGGAACCCTTAAATGACTAGCGTGAGACACTAGCAACAATTTTTTTTAATGTTTCTGTAAATGCTATGTACTCCCTTTGAAAGAAATGATACTACCCAGTTTGAACAAAGATGTATTTTTTTAACTGAAATTTTTTTGTTCTTCATGCTGAAGATGTAACTGCTAGAGTAATGACAAGGAAAGAGACATTTCCTCTTTTTAGTTCTTTCCATAATTCTTTGATTACATTGTAATACAGCCATCTCTTTTAATAGTCAGAAGATAGCGTTGACTTTAGTATGGGTAAAAATATGGCTTTTTATTGAAAACAACAGTCAAAAGTTCTAGATCTATTTAAGTCTAATTTTGTTAACTTCTATTTGTTTCCTTACCGTAGGAGAATGCTTGCTTTTACACTGAGGTTCTGTCATTGCTCTATAGCTCTGTAGTAGGATTTTAGATAAATCTGCAGCCCTTGAGAACTAGAGGCTTCCCTGGTGGCTCAGATGGCAAAAGCATCTGCCTGCAATGCAGGAGATCTGGGTTCAATCCCTGGGTCAGGAAGATCGCTTGGAGAAGGGCATGGCAACCCACTCTAGTACTCTTTTTTTTTCACTCTAGTACTCTTGCCTGGAAAATTCCATGGACTGAGGAGCCTAGTAGGCTACAGTACATGGGGTCGCAAAAAGTTGGACACGATTGAGCAACGTCACTTCACTTGAGAACTGGGAATAAATTTGTCAGATATATAGAATTAAATTTTTATATACAGTATTATATTACATTTGAAATTGTGGTTTTCTGTTAGTAAAAGAATGTGTTTCTTTAAGATTGTTTTTTGCATAACATTGTCAACTATATAATCCAATAAAATTTTGTTTAAAATATTAACTTATGATGAAAAGCTTTTAAAATATGTAATAAAAATGTTATTTTTAATTGAAGCTTCCCCAGTTATGGAAAGAACATTTAATTATAGAAATTTAAGAGAAGATGGGGGAAGAATATCTCTCAGAGTCACACCAGCTAAAGACTGATCATTTGTTCCTTTAAAAAAGAAAAAGAGTGGCAATAGTTACAGGGTTCAGATCTGAAAGCAATTACTATAAATGTTGTTAGTGAATTTTTACAATATAATTTATTTTGTAACATTGTGTTTCAGTTATGATGTTTTATTATGTGATAATCATTCTCAGCTCCCTCATCTCAGATGACTGTTTTCAGTGTCTGATTTTTAGGCCATCTTAAGCATATTGTAATACTACTTATTAAACAGTAATACTTTTTATTGTTATTACTGATAACATTATACTCTACATGTTTTCAGTATTATATCTGTCAAGTTACTTTCCTTAAAACACCCAGAAGAGATTTCATGCTTTCACATTTACCCAGAAGAGATCTGTGTCATTCTAAAAGTGTAATATTCTGAACAAGATTTTGTAAGTTGTCTAAAAAATACATTTTTACTCTTAATTTTTCCACAGGCCCAAAAAGAACTATTAGATACTGAACTGGACCTTCACAAGAGGCTATCCTCAGGAGAAGACACAACAGAGTTACGGAAAAAACTCAATCAGTTACAGGTTGAGGTGAGATTAAGAAGAGTTACCTATTACAGTTAACATCTCAAAAAATAATATCCCTCTCTTTTCCAAGGTTTAGTCTGACAGTGTATATTATATTCTGCCTTTTGTTATTCAGGCTGCACGATTAGGTATTTTACCTGTGGGTCGAGGAAAGACCATGTCCTCTCAAGGTCGAGGGAGAGGCCGAGGCCGTGGAGGGAGAGGAAGGGGTTCACTAAATCACATGGTGGTGGACCACCGCCCCAAAGCACTCACAGTTGGGGGCTTCATGGAAGAGGAGAAAGATGACTTACTTCAGCATTTTTCAGTAAGTTTTTAAAGTAGTAAGTGCTAACTATAAATTCATTGTATTCAGCATTTCCTTGCTGCCTTCTGTATAAATGTCAAATGTTTTATAGATTAGAAAATTAAGTTGTAAAATCACGGATATTAGCACATTCCTGCTAATATATTTGAAGGTCAAGAAGTAGCTCATGCTGTATTCCGAAATATGTCACATAAATGCATTTGTAGTGACAAAAGTTGTTCCAAAGATATATTTGATTTTTGCTTTAGGGTTTATTACATTTTTTACCAGGTGTTTACATGGCTTAGGTACCAATAAGTGAAAATAGTCTGGGATGGAGATGAAGTCCAAAGGAAAAATTTGTTAGGAGAAGTGTCATGCTTAGTTATATTCTGTATACAGTGATGACCACTTACTTTTAGACAAACATTTAAATAAATATTTGCCACAGATAAATGTTTCTGTTATTTTGCATATATTCTCTTCCTAACCATTCATTAATTCATTCAGTAAATATTTTCTGAGTGTTATTTGTGCTAGAGCATTTTCATGCATGATCTCATGTAATCTTAAATAACTGTATAAAGTACGTGTAAAATCCCATGTGTAAAGATGGGAAAAGTGAAGCTTAAAAAAGTCAATCGAGATCATACACTTAATATGTGGCAGGACCAAGGTGATAATACACAGTTCACTGTTAACATCCAAAATCCCTATTCCTCAAACAACTTTTTTGAGAGAAAGCATTTTCAGCCCTAAAGATGGTGAAGGAAATCTTAACACAGCAAGACTTCACACTATTTTATTAGTTTGATGCCCCTGCTTTGCCCTGGCCATGGGAGAACACTAGCTTGTTATAAAATGTCCAGATTTTTAGCCATCTTGGCTGTAGCCTGTTTACTCTTGAGCCAGTTCTTTCACTAGTCTGACCGTAATTTTTTTTTTTTTGTAAAGTGAAAGATTGTCTTTAAGAGACTTCTTTTAGGAGTAAAGAAGGTAACATGTGGAGGAGCACTGTACGTGTGCAGGGTGTTCTTCTGGAGCCCAGGTTAATGTTGATTTTTGTCTTTCAGTGTTGATTATGTAACATTTGAATCTCCTTGCCAAATAGTTGGGCGTTTAGATCCATGGCCAGCTCTGCTGAGGTGGCATTAGATAATATAAATCAGAATTTTCATAAATTTGGCTCTGCAGAAAGTTTTCATTAAAAAAGGAGGTTATCTTGTGGGGTAGGAAGCCACTTTGCTGTATCCTAAGGGTTACTGGAGATGTATATGTAAATGTTTAAGTTTTAACCCAGAAGTCATGCTCAGTTGGCTCTCTGCCCTTGTCATAAGTAGAGTCATTATAATAGAGTATTTATAATAACCAACTTTTACATATATACTTTTTTTAAAGTCTGAAATATAACACCCTCTGCATTATGGGATATGTCCAGACATTTGGGGAAGGAGCAAAGAAAGCCAAGGCACATGAGCCAACTTAAAGAACAAGACACTATTGTTAGTTTTGATGGTGTTTTGTAGTTTGTTTTTTGTTTTGACAGGGTGCTATCAGACCGTCTTGAGTGCTAGAAAAAACTCTGGTAACAGGTACTTGGACAGTATTGTATGCTTTCTTTGGGAAAAAAAAATACAGAAATACATATGCCTGAGACGTTATTGAGAGTAGATTTGACAAACTTACAGGGCAGCTCTTCTTTGAGGTATTTCATATCTCACAAAGGCTAGTAAAATGTATGTTTTCAGTATCCTTTTACTGTCCTTAATGATTGTGAAAAGCTCATTGAGCAGCTGTATCTGAATGTAAAGATGGTTGATGGGTTTTAGTGAAGCTGTTTTGAAGTGTGTCTATTTGGTTTTTTTCTTAACGTTATATTTCTGAGATTTATTCATGTTATTACATGTAACAGTAGTTTGCTATTTTTATTTCTGTATAATTTTCAGTTGTATAAATATACCACAATTTACTTTTCCATTCTCCTGTTGATAGGTATTTGGATTATTTCCATTTCATTTTTATGAACAGTGTTGCAGTGAACATTATTTTAAATGTCTTTTAATATATCTATGCATTTCTGTTGGTGTAGATGGAACTGTTGAGTAAACTCAGTTAGGTTAGTTTAGTTTAGTTAGTTTAGGTTCCCGTCAGTGTTGTGTGAGAGTTCCTGACTTGAACTTAATGTTAAAATACATCTTTATTCTATTTATTAATCTTATTTGTTGCAAGTTAGGTAGTGGAAGTTTTATATTCTTAGTTCGTGGCTGCATGCAAATTAGATTTCTCCTCTTCCTTCAATAATATTAATAGATATATAATACATTTAATGCCTTAAAATTCCCTTCTGGAGAATAGAACTACTGCCTTTTTTGGAAAGCAACCCAGTTAATACAGATTAAAATTTTTATATTGCTTTTTCTTGCTAGTAAAAGTAACATATCTTTATTTAAAAATTGAAATAACAAAGTAAGAACTTAATGGTGACCACAGTTGATTAGATTGTATTATATAATTGAAATTTGCTAAGAGATAAGAACTTAAATGTTCTAGCCCCCTTCTTCAATCCCCTCCCTAAAGGCTAAATATGTGAGATATGGATGTATTGATCGAAGGAGGAAGGGTATCTTTTCCCAGTGTTTCAAATCATCACATTGTACACTTTGAATATCTTACAGTTTTGTCAGTTATACTTCAGTAAAATTGGAAAGAACTTAAATAATATAGGAATGAACAGAATACTGATAAAGTCTCTATAATTGGTCATATTATATGTTAAAGGATAGAGTAAAGGATGTCTATTATACAAATTAGGAGCTTCCCTTGTGGTGTGGTGGTAAAGAATTCGCCTGCCTGCCAATGCAGGAGACGCAGGTTCCATCCCTGGGTTGGGAAGATCTGGATCATTCTGGAAACAGAAATGGAAACCCACTCCATGCCATGGACAGTGGAGACTGGCAGTCTGCAGTCCATGAAGTTGCACAAGAGTCAGACACAACTTAGTGACTGAACAGTAACAACAACAAATCAACAAATTACACAAGTTGCCTTTTTTTCAAGATTTATTAAGATATAATTGACATGTAACACTATTATTTTCAGATGTACAACTTAATGGTTTGCTATACATATATGATTACTAAAATTAATTAGCATCCATCGTCACCTCATGAGAAAAAGTTTTTTCCTAGTGATAAGAACTTTTAATATCTACTTGCTTAGTAACTGCCTAATTTTGAAAAGATGATAAATGTAAACATTTTGACTCATGGGACATTGAAATGAGTAATTCTGATATTTATTTTCATATGTCCCATGAGTTTTTTGTTTTCTCTTATTGAAATTTGGTGGTGGGGGGGAATGTTTAGATGGTAGTAACAAGAAATACATTTGAAACTGAGTAATTTTACCCTGAGGTAGGTAGTATAGTGTTTGATTTCCCAGGTGGCTCAGTGGTAAAGAATCTGCCTACCAGTGCAGGAGACACAGGAGATCTGGGTTTGATCCCTGGTCAGGAAGATCCCCTACTCCAGTATTCTTGCCGGGAAAATTCCATGGACAGAGAAGCCTGGCCAGCTACAGTCCCTGAGACTGCAGAGTTGGACACAGCTGAGCACACTTGCAGAAGCGAACAAAAACAAAACCGCAGGATGGTGTTTAACATTTGTGGGATGCTTAGATGTGCCGGGGAGTGTATGTCGTCGTATAGCATTTCATGAAAGGAAGTGGGAATAGTTTCATCAGATATAGATTGGGATAGAAGGGATGTCATGAGATGAATAGATGATTTTTAAATTACTTACATTTGTAAGATTTTACTCTAAATTTGTAATTATCAATGTGAAAGGTCATAATCATATTAAGGCAGTATTTGTTGTTCTCATCATGATTTTTCTAAGTAGAATGACTGTATATAATTTTTATTCCAAACCAAGACAAATTTTAAAATTTATGTGGCATCAGCATTAATCATGGATTATCCTGGGAAAGCCAGGATAATGGCTTTTCTAATGTTTTCTAATTAGAAATGTTTTTCTAATTAAAAAGAACATCACTTTTCTAGCTCTCATTGGAGATTATTTGTAGATCCATTTTAACAGATTTTTTTTTCCTTCAAATAATCATTAAACTTTTAATAGCACACAATTTGAAGAAATCATTAGTAAATGTGAGTACAAACTTTTGTGTTCTAAAATCTATTTTAGCCTGCAAACCAAGGGTCGAAATTCAAAGACCGTCGGCTACAAATATCATGGCACAAGGCCAAGGTGCCTTCTGTATCCACTGAGACTGAAGAAGAAGAAGTCAAGGAGGAGGTAAATTTAACAACTGAAAATAAAGGAGATGAATTAGATTGTTTTCCAGCTGTATGCTTTTCTTGACATTAAATAATACAAATTTTAAAATGCATAATGAGTTTTTTCATGCATGTGATTAACACTAGTCTAGAAGCTTATTAAAGAATCAGGACAGGTGCAGAAGTGAAAAAGCTCTTTTGGGGATTATTTTCTGTTTTAGGAGAGACTGTTCTTTTTTTTTTAAATTTGCATTTATTTCGGCTTTATTGGGGCTCTGGACATTTTTATTTTGGTAAATAAAGGTGTGGATTAAGGGAACAATTCAGTTTTATCTGGTTGTTTTAGTTTTCATATATTCAAGTTACATAAGTAATAGATTTGAGTTTCTTATTTTCTATGTATAATTCATTGAAGTGAGAGTGTAAGGAAGTTGGACATAAGAGGAAAGAATAGCAAAACCATGGACTTAATATAAGTATTAATCAACTTCTTAAAACAATGGGGACTAATATTGCTTTTTTACTCCTATATTTCTAGTTAGTTGCTTAAAGTAGACACTTTAGGGAGCATTGCATGCAAGTTATTCCTCATTCACTGTAATTTTGGTTTTAAAAGATAGCAAGCATTTTTGGCTGATCAAGAGTTTTCTTGACCAAATGGGTAATTTTACCTAAAGCAGAAAATTTTACAAAAGCAGAAACTTTTCCCTTGTTAAGAACAGAAAAATCTTGGTATTTTGGGAATGTTTGTAGATACTTCATAATGTTTATAAGATTTTAGATTTTTATGGTAGATATGGAATGTCAGTGTCATAGGGAAGTTATTACATTCTTCCCTCACAAATAATTGGCTTTTAGAGGAAAAATTCAGAAGTTCAAGGATTATTTATTTTTCTCACTTTTAATATAATAGAATAAAATTAATCAAAAACATGTTTCATAGATACCACCCCCCACTAAACATATGTTTTTTAATTTTCCTGATGATATTAGAATGAAGTTTCCTATTAAACTAAAAAAATTAGCAAGGGAGACAAATATATATATGTATATATTTTTAACATTTTTAGTTTTTCTTGCCCCTAAAGATACTTGGGCTTCCCTGGTGGCTCAGATGGTAAAGCGTCTGCCTGCAATGCTGAAGACCCAGGTTCAATCCCTGGGTTGGGAAGATCCCCTGGAGAAGGAAATGGCAACCCACTCTAGTACTCTTGCCTGGAAAATCCCATGGACAGAGGAGCCTGGTAGGCTACAGTCCATGGGGTCACGAACAGTTGGACACGACTGAGCAACTTCACTTGCAGGCATTGGAGAAGGAAATGGTAACCCACTCCAGTGTTCTTGCCTGGAGAATCCCATGGATGGAGGAGGCTGGTGGGCTGCCGTCTATGGGGTCACAAAGAGTCAGACACAGTAAATGACTTTACTTACTCACTAAAGATACTCTTGAGTTTTCCACTTGTCAGTCCAATCTGGGCATTGTATACTAGTCTGCTTGTTCTTTGGCCTAAGAAGTACTCTACTTAGCTTTCTTGTGCCACTGAGCAGATTTTACCCTCTTTTTTTCAGGAAACAGAAACCTCAGATTTGTTTTTGCATGATGACGACGACGAAGACGAAGATGAATATGAGTCTCGTTCATGGCGAAGATGAAATCTGATGCGACTTGTATAATTTTTAGGAATATTGTTTAGAAGAACAACTTTTTAAAATTATTTAAAGAAGTCAATGAGCCAAAAAAAAATTGTTTTTTATTTTTCTTTTCGACACAGTAGGTGTAAGGACAGCAAGTTTGCTATTTAAATACATCTCATAACTGTTCATGATATTAAAGCACCAAAGGCCTAGTTGACTTTTACACAGTTGTGAAGATCCACAGGAATGACATGGATAATCTCTAGAGCCTTATTTTCCACACCACCTGTTTTTGTTGCTATTGGTGTTGGATTATGATGTAAATGACAGGGTGTTCAGAAATTTTATTTTGGATTATAATCTGCTGATAAAATTTCATTAAATGTCAAATCGCTTGGAATCTCTTAACTCTCAGCTATTATGGATGGGTCGTCAGACAGTAGGAGATACTTGTAATTAAAATACCCTTTGGCTTTCAAGAGTTGTCTTGGAAGAAATGTAAATTTAGTTTTTTTTATTGAGGCGGAGCCCAATTTATATTCAGTCTAAATTTTGGGGGGATTTAATATGCAGCAGTGAGTACTATTTTAGTGTTAATCATATCTGTTCTTCAGTGCTAGGCAGGCTCTGTGGTATTTCCGTTCTGTCATCACATTAACTCTTCTGAACTTCTGCTACTGAGTTTTAGTTTGCTTTGAAATTATCAAGCATTGGTTCAGTTGTGTTTTTTTTTTTTCCCCTTGTTTTCAGACTATAAAAGGCTTTTATCTGTTGCCCCTTTCTCATCCCCATTTTCTTTCTCCTTCCTTTTTATTAATAGCCTGACTTACCCATTACTGAGATAAGTGATTCTTTGGGGCCACCAAAAGTCAGTCCCCAATAAAAAGTTTAAACCAGCACCTTGATAAATAAGTGATATTTTGATGAGAATGATGGAAGGATTTGTGGGGAGAGTCACCAGCTTTTTTTTTTTAAGCTTCACTTCAGTTAATAGTTATGCAAAAGGGTTTTAAAGTGTCTGAAATGCTTTTCCTAAATTTAAACCATGATGGTGAGGTGACTGGGGGTAGGTTGGGGGTGGGATGGGGAAGGGGGATGGGTATGCTAGTAATAAATGGGAGTCATAACTTGACTTTGATCAGATGACCTTATATTTTCATAATTTTGTAGCTTGTTGCTATCCATGAACATATGCATCTTTCAGTAGACAGTTTCCATCACTGTGCATTTTTACTGTGCACTGTATAGAGTAGAGTATCTGTTAAGTAAAATATATCTGTAAATTTATGTCCTTGTGTTCTGAATGTTAGATGGAAAAGCAGAGGAGCAACACTACACTGTATTGACCCCTGGGGAAATAAAATGATTAATGTAAATAGGATATCACTTTTTCAAGGATATACACATCTATGTTTTTATAATATGTGTGGTGTGAAAATTTGAAACCTCCTGTTGGCTTCAGAAGGTTCTTGGTGATCACCATGTCAAGGATTTTGTTTCCTGAGGTAAAGATTGTTTCTCACAGCAGAAACTATTCACTAAGAGACTTAAAACCATCAGGACTCTAGATTTTTTTTGGCTCTAAGAAGTTAAGTCCCACATTCTGATTATCTTTCCTCTTCTGTATGTTTTCCTGGAATGATGTGTCAAACCAGGATCATTTTTAAGTTTTCATGTAATCCTCCCTTCATAATGATAAGGACTTCCTCTTTCTAGGTTATTACTATATTTCTGATAACACAAAGCTTATAAGAGCAGGAAAACATCACAGTGGGGTACCTAGAATAAGCAATCTTGCTCCTTCTTCCTCCATCATCTCTAATGAAATTTTCTTGATGTCTGTGGCTCAGTCGGTATATATTTTGAAAGATTCATTGTGGTGAATATTTTGAGTCCTGACAGTTTAAACGTGATAGAGGGAACAAAGGATTTATATATTTTTTGTATAAAGTTTTTTCTTAAACTGTATAATTTTGTAAATAATTTGTTTGGTTTTTTTTGTGTACTAAAACTACCAGCGTATAGATTTCAATAAGAATTGTTGTATTTTTGTATTTGGAAACTGAAAATTACAGTAAATTAATGGAGCTGTAAGAAAATTTTCAGTAGACTGACAGTTCAGCAGAATGAGATTCCTTTTCATATGATTTTTTTTTAACCTAAAATTGACATCTTATTACACTCTCAGTACGGAGAGAGTTAAAGGATTTGTTTGATTTTTTAGTTTTTGGGGGAGAGGGGGTGAAAGAGAAGGATGTTAAAGTGAAGAATAAATAGACACTTTTTCCAGTAAGTTTTTAGGCCCTTTAAAATGTAATTTTTGATATACCTTAAATAGGACCAAAACACTTTCAAAATGTCATTTCTAATGTTTGACTCTCAAAAATAACTCAATATATTCATTAAATATTGGAAAATTTAAGTTAAGGTTAGTGTAAACTAGTTGAATGTATGTATTTTTTCCTTTAGGGCTGAGATCCCAAACCATTAGAATCTCTCTTAAAATCGAGTAAAGATGACTTGTTTTCTTGGCATCTTCACTTACAGAAATAACACATCCCATCTGAGGCAAATTCTGTTCTTTTGAATGTGTATGACATCTTTCTAAGTAGCAATTGAGCAATAACAACCACCAACCTGGCTCAGTCAGCTTGGGTTTACTAGTGGCTTACTGCCGAGGCTTAAAAAGGTAACCCCGGGGAATGTAGGATTTCCCTCAATTTCTTCATGTTGTAACATTGAGAAAACATTGTCACTAGCTAAGGTGATAAATTGGAAAACGTCTTGTTAGGGTGGAAAAAGAAAGGTCCATGGTATGGATCATTATTTAAAAAAAAAAATAAAAGAGAAAAAAATCATGTGAAAAGGAATAGTGGTTCCTCTTGATGTATAGTATGCCTGTATTATAGTTTTTACAGAATTGTGAACTTGTGTAATAGTATAATAGGAGATATTGTTGAATTTCTAACTGTTTATACATTTAAATTCATATATGTAATGTTTGTTTTATCAATTACAATCTGAATTTCTAAGAAGCATGTTGACTTTTGCAATAAAGATGCAATATGGAATGGTTCACAATTGGAAAAAAAGAAAGAAAAAAAGATAAAAGTTACAAATTTCAAAGAATTTGCAAAATTTATGAACCATTCCAAAAATTATAACAATCACCAAAAGAGCTGTAATTCTGGCTTGTTCTGGAAAGAAAGAAAATGTGTGTGTATGCTTGCTTGAGTGAGAATGAATGAGTAATGGATATGAATGTGTGTTTTATGTTTGAGTTCATGTACATGGGAGAACGTCACTCAATCTGAATTTGGGTACCAAAATCACTGGCTATTAAATGTTCAGTAGAATAACTCCTTTGATAGGTAGAGTGGTCTTGGAAACAAAAGGGAAGGGCATTAAAGTGTTACAAGTAAACTTGATAACATATTTCTCTGTTCATGAATGGGTCTTGATATCACAGATAAAAGCACAAACTATTTTATAAAAGCAGTTATTTTAGTATTATCTTGAGGATATTCAAGATGCCAGCAAACAGTAGGAAGGATATTTCCCTTAAGCACAATAGAGAGAAAGGAAAGAACACCTTGAAGAGATGAACTAAAGATGACGATGGTAATTGTGATGGCTGTTTAGAGAGGAATAACAGGAGAAGGAGTGATCTTAATCAAGAGGACTGGGTGGTGATAGGAAAAGGAAGTATATCACTTGAACTCCCATTTCTTGTTTTAAAAACTGCTTTTTGTACACAATTCCCTCCGAATGTTTATTCATTGTCCAAGAAGAGTCGTTCTTCAAACCTCAGTTTATACAAGAAAATACTAAAGAATGGGAGTAAATTTCATTTTCCTTCTTTTCAAATAAACTTTTATCCATATTTTATGAATTAAGTAGCAAATAGGCTGTGTTACCATTTGTTTTGAATAGATTATAATTTATCCAACATGTTCATAGTAAACATTAGTCTGAGGCTTTGGGGGGAGGGCAAGCATAATTCTGAACATAGTTATATTTGTTTAATAGTAAGTCAAACATTTTACTAAAATGGAGCTCTTATTAAACAAATTACTGGCTTTATGTGAAGATTTTACTAATTTCAATGTAAATTATTCTAAAGCCAAGGATACATTTTGAATTGCAAACCCCATTGTAGTATCTAGGCTGGGTCTAGTTATGTTCCAATAAACATAAGACATGACTGTGTATGTCAGCCTATGGGATCATTTTAAGATGTGCCAAGTTTGCTTTGGACGAACCAAAATTTTGCAAGTCAGACCTGTCCATTTTGTATCACTTTCAGTCTTAGATCTATTTAAGGAGCCAACCAACACTGATTTAAAAAAAAAAAAAAACTGCTTCTAATTGATGTGTTATGAATCACCTTCATTTATGCTAAATTGATTTACTGCCAAGTGATCTTTCTACAGGCTCATCTACCATTTATTTGGCCTCTTACATGGTTCTGTAATCAACCTTAGGTTTACTAATCAACCTTAGGTTTACTAAACCATCCCAAACTCTCTGAGATAGGTGACTTGATACAGGTGGAATTAAGGTCAGAATAGTGTTTGATGATTGTTTGCAGGATATTTGTGGTTTTAGTCTCCTCTTAGGCTTCTGCAAACAGATTTTTTTTTTTTTTCAAATTTTTGTTTTGGGTGTGGTAGGAAGCATGATAAACATTGTTACTTTTTCTTTGTATTTATATTTTTCCTTTTATGAAAGAGGAGCAAGGGAAGAATGCCCTAGCCTAAGAGCCTATTAGTTGGTTCTCAATGGAAACTTGTATTACCTACAGCACTTCAGTTTTCTTATCACATCATAGAGTTCTATTACTTTGATATGTGACCCCTTAGTTCTTATAACAGTTGAGTTGGGGTAATGGTTAGTACTTGATTGTTCAGAATTTTTGCTCTTTACTCAAACCTTTCTTGGGGAGTAGGATTATGGGAATAAACCTTTTAATTACCTGGCTGCATGTCTGTTGATTTGAGTTTTCAACACTGCTTTGTGAAAACCTCATAAAAGTGAATCTCTTTGTTAACAAGACTAAAGTCCTCATGATTCTGTCACTTCTTAGTTTGCCCCCAAACAGCTTCTTTTGTGAGATACTGATATATTTCTCTTAATTTTAAGAGAAAATTAAACAACAAAGGCTAAGGTTGATCTTGCCAAATTAATGTGGTTTTTTGAGGATGGTATAACTTCAAGGTTGAGGCTGTGCACATGGTTAGTTTCAGTTCTTAGAGCAAAGGCTGCTGATACATCTGTATAAGCGACTGTTCCTGTGTAAACAATCAAGTTCTAGGTCTTGAACACCCTCCATCAAAAGGCTTACTATATTTATTTACTGTAAAACTCAAGATTTTAACATTTAAAGCCTGTAGGGGGCTCCAGAAGGCAAAATTTAGTGGGCCTTAGAGCAGTAACTGAATCATAGCAATTCAAGAGTGGAAAACATTCTGCACTGCAACCCAATGTATATGTACACACATGCCAAACAAAAAGTTTACCAGACAGTGCCTACCCTTACAACTTTATATGCGCCTGATATTTTTTTCTATTCTTGTCAGGACCCACTATTTTGCTTTCAGAATTGCAGTTTGGAAAACACTAGCCTAGTAAGTTGCAGGTTGAATTGCATTTTTAAATTCCTCTTCCGATGACATTGTCAATATAATTTTGAGTATAAATGATAAAATATTATCTTCTGTGCTTTGCTTGGAAAAGTAGTCTGGGGTCTGAAGTTGACCTTTAGTCTAAAAATTAAAGAAAAGGAACTTCCCTGGCAGTCCAGTGGTTCTGACTTCACACTTCCACAGCAGGGATTGTGGATTGGATCCTTGTTGGGGAAATAAGACCCTGCATGCCTCAAGGTGCAGCCAAAAGTAAATTTTACAAAATAAATTGAAGGTGAAAATAATTTATACATCAGTCTCTTTATTGATTACTTGGTGCTCTTGAGCATGGAGTTATTTCATAGTTTTTAATTTTTGTAATAAACAACTATGAGTGACTTGTAAAATTTTCCTGCAGTTTTATATTTTTGTCATTGTTTATCCTGGGAAGGGAGTAGAATACTAGAATATTGGTGCTACTTTTTATGAAATTTAAAGCAATTTGCAAGAATTATTTATGTTAAAAAACCTGCCCATGAAGTCCATATTACTACAAATACTTAGTGTCTGTGAATCAAGAAAAGATTATTTGTCTTTGAATTGAATTTTGCACTGAGAGTTCACCTTAGCTAAAAAGCATTAACAACAAACCAGGTTTGATAGCTCTGTGAGAAAACTGTACATATTCTAAAATTGAATTTTGGAATTCAGTTTCACCCTTTTAAAACATATTCTCCTGTAGGTTCATAAGAAATAGGAAATACTGATAAACCCCTATATAAGAAAGAAGTGGGGCTTCTTTTGTGGCTCCGCAGTGAAGAAGTTGCCTGCCACTGCAGGAGATGCAAGAGACTAGTCCTTGGGTAGGGAAAATCCCCTGGAGAAGGAAATGGCAACCTACTCCAATATTGTTGCTTGGGAAATCCCACGGATAGAGGAGCATGGCAAGTAGAACATAACTTAGTGAATAAACAGCAACAACAGTTGTCTGAACCTTTCTAAAGTATAAAAGGAAAGCTGGAGAACATGTCAGTGAGAAGTTTGCCATATTTTCAGAAATCTGTAGGAGAAAACCATTATCTGCAAAGTAATGAAATCACAGATCATGGAAAATACATTACTGGTACATTTCAGTATTTCTTCCCTCTTGTCCATGTACAATCCTTTTCAGATTCCTTAAGCAATAAAACTTGACTTTCTCTGATACATGGTGCAAAGTAACTTTTCTATTAAACTGGCTGATAAACGATTCACTTTGGTGAACTCAATTCAGCAGATGTGTTGAGGCAGACTGTGAACCGGATCATAGCTCAGTAGTTTGCCTGCATTCTGCTTGAAGCAGCCCTTTGAAAAATGTGCTCCCTTGTTCCCTTTGGCCTTGAAAACTGAGTTTAGAAGAGAAGTGGCTTCCCTGAGGTCACACAGTCTGTAGTGGTGGGACCAGGATTTGAACGTGGGTCTGACTTCCGTGTGCATGTGTTTAACCTCTGTGTTCTGCTGCTTCTAATAAAATGGGATATTGCAAGTCTGTGATTCCACTGGTCTTTTTTATTAGTGTCTGTCAAATACTGCCATTCTGGCTCCATCTATCTCATCTGCCCTGGATTGGAACCAGGCTCCCTTGGGGAGCAATGCTGTTTTTAGGTAGCATATTGGAAACCACAGAGCATAGTGTTTATAGATGCTAATTTGTGGGGAAGCATTTTAAGGTAATAATTTTCTGTGACCTCCATAATGTACAGCCAGCCAATTTGATACATTTGACAATAATTTGGCTATATCATAACCTATGTTTATTTTATTTTCAATTTTATCTTAAATATTTTCCCTGTGGCAAACAGAATTATGATAATCTTGGAGTGTTTCTACCTTGCTTCTTTGTGTTTTTCAATATTTCTGGTGCCTTCTTCCTTTTAACCTTAGCATTAAAAAAATCATGGTGCACATAAATAAGTTTATATGCTTTAATTTAATGATGTTTTCATATAGTATACTGAATCTTCTAGACGGAAAGTGCTGAGTATAGCAGTGTTTGTTCATAGTTATGTTTATGCCATAGATTTTTTTTTTAAAGAGTATATTCTCAGTGAATAAAACTGATGTTCATGTCACTGTCTGTTGTTTATGGAGTTATTTTTTTTACATGTTCAGATTTCTTTTTTTAGTAGTCATTCTGAATCCTGTGGATTTCTAATTTTAGCTATGTTGGCAACCATGAGATGTTTGTTGGCTACTAATGATATGGTAGTAATTGTCATCAGCAAAAAGGAAAAGATGTTAGCACCCCTGGAAGAAAGGGAGTTTTTCATTTTTCAACAGCCCATGAGAAAAGTAGGCATGTTCTAATAGATTCAACAGAATAAATTTTTTATTCTTGACAAATTTAGCAGCTATTAGGAATATTTCCAGTATGGGAACTGTATCTGGGAAATTGCTAAGACAAAGAATGATTATAACATTCTGCAGGTTAACAGTACAAGTTTTTAGAAAGGTGTTTCCTCTAAATTTTGGATTAAGTCATTTAAAAAAACTCATCAAATGCTAAAAAAGCATACATGTTCTTTTTAAAGCATTAGGAACACATTTTGCTTTGAAATATCAAAGATGAATTTTATACATAGAACTTAATTTCTTAGAATTATTTATTTTCTTATCTTTTGAAAAATTTCTACCAATTATGTTAAGGCACTTCTCTCCCTGTGATTTATTTAAATCTTAATAAATTATACATTTCTGCACTTTAGCCATTCATGTGAAAATTATTTGGAGTCATTGCAATAGAATGGTGCTGTGTGGCCTCCTGAGACCACAGTATGTCAAAGAAGTTTCAGCCACTCTTAGTTTCACATCTTCCACTGACTGTAATTGATAAATCAGATAAAGCTGGACAAAAGTCTTTAAAGATTGAAATCAACGATTAAAATCTATGTAGAATTGAAGGTTTTAAGTAAGGACTATAAGGACTCTTTTTATGGCTAGCTTTTGTACTGAGCTCATAGTATTTTTGGAAAGTTATTTAAGAGTTGTAAGCACCTATCACTTTCTCAGAAATGGCTGTGTCTAGGAAAAAGAAACTGAAGAACCCTACTGGTACACTCAAACATGCCCAGAAAGCTTTGAATATTGTCTGTAAAATAGTACACAGTGCATTTTGTCTCTCCTGTTGTATGATCCAGGAGGACTGCCTTTTTATTCATTTTGAGGTTTCCGTGATCATCACATAGCTTGATACTTCACAGACTGAGAGCATAAGAACAGGTTACAGTAGAGAGTGTCACTTGTTTTCCTTTCTTTGTGACTTTCATGAGTCAGAATCCAAAGAAAATTTCCACACTTAGAAGAAAAGGACAATGACTTTTGATAGTGTTCAACATTTTAGTAGGGTAATCCTTGACCAACCAGCCTTGCCCAGAAACCTAATGTGTTTTTTTTTCTTATTTCTTATAAATGAGAAATTTTTAAAAATTAGACAATGTAAAATAGCCTGCAAGTAGAAGTTCTTTTAATAACTGTTGCATAAATAACTTGAAGAACTAGGGAAGTTTCATAAAGAACAATCCTTTTCTGCCTTTTATTTAGTGTATTTTTGTTTCATTTCACCACAATTTAAATTATACTAAAAAGAAATGATTGTAAACTTGAAACTGTGAAGGCTGTTTTTAATCCATGATGTAGTTCCTGTAAGTCGGTTTCTTTTCAATTTCAGTCTTGGTTTCTTTAAGCATAGTACCATTTTTTGTGTTGTACTTTTATTCCACTATTCCCAGTCAGAGAGGGATGGCGAGCAAAATGTTGGAAGACCCACAGGTCTGATGAAGGAAGTTCATCTCCTACAGCTGGGGTGTTCCTTAGCCTCTCAGGGGTCCAGAGAGCCCCAGGCATGGTGTCAGATTCGACTGGACACCACTTCAGTGCTCATCATGTGACTCTCTATGCTGTGTGTTTTCAAACTTCTCATTTACTCTGCGAAGTATACTGTGATTTCCCCCTTTCTGTCCAAGGGACAGCTGAGGCACAGACCGGTCATCGTCTCAAAACAAAGCCGAGAATTGAAACCACAATACAATCTGACTTCGAGGCGCAGCTTAAAAAAACACACAACAATTATTTTTGCCTGTGCTGGGTTTTTATTATTGCACAGGGGCTGTCCCTAGTTGCGGAGAGCAGGGGCTATTCTCTGGTTGCGGTTCTTGGGCTTCTCATTGCGGTGGCTTCTGGAGGAGCAGTGGCTCAGTAGTTATGACGCCTGGGCTTAGTTGCTCCGCGGCATGCGGTGAGATGTTCACAGAGGGATCAAACCCGTGTCCCCTGCATTGGCAGGCAGATTCTTAACAATGAGACCACCAGGAAAACCCCGAAAGCACGGCTTTTAACACTGCTTGCTACTGTGTTAACGTCCTAGTAGCTGCGTGCGTGCGTGCATGCGTGTATGCGTGCATGCGTACATGCGTGCATGCGTATGGAGCGTGCGAAGTCCCTTCAGTCGTGTCCAGCTCTTTGCGATTCTATGGACTGTACCCCGCCAGGTTTCTCTGTCCATGGGATTCTCCAGGCAAGAAGTGAGTCGCCATGACCTCTTCCAGGGGATCTTCCCCACCCCAGGGATCCGACCTGTGAATCTCCCGTCTCCCGCATTGGCAGGTGGGTTGTTTACCTCTAGCGCCACCTGAGAAGCCCAATAGCTGTATGAGCTGAGGTTAATTAATCTTTTGAATGCTCAGTTTACTCATAAAATGTGCTTTATAATATCAGAACCCATTTATTGCTTGCAGGATTGCAATAAGCATTAGATGAGATAATACCTCTGAAAGTACCTCGTGAAATGTAAACTTTTATTAGCAGATCTTCAAAGCTTCATCAGTTTGGAGCTGAATGGAGCTGTTTTCAACTACAATTGAATTTCCTACTTTGGTTGTTAAATCTTGTGAAATCACCTAAATATGCTTAGCAATGTTGGAGAAAAGAGAAGGGAATACTTCATAACTGAGATTGCACCTTTATATTTCTTTAATATGTCATACTAATCAAGGAGATGAAGACCACCAGACACAGATAATGATATTTTGTAATCCTTACCAATTGTTAGTGAATATTACATATAGCCATGAAGTGGTCAAATATAGTATGTTCTGACCATCTTCCAAGCTTCAAATTGCAGTTGGGTGAAGGGGCTTGGTTTCCTGTCTAATCTTCCACAGAAGAATGTAAGTATTTTATATGCTTATGTAATGTACCACAGAAAAGCCTAAGCATCATGCCCCTAAAGTTTCAAGCCCTTTGAACTGGGAATTTACTTAACAGAGTCACACTTCAGAATCACCTGTACTGGTTGTCCTGCTGTTTGCCATATGATCTGCCCCCATCAGAAAACTGTGAACCTCTTCGACAAAATGAGATTTTTCCTTGGTTGAGCAATTCTGTGAAGTGTATGTACATAATAGTCAGTGAATTATGCTTTAGGGTGTGGCCAAAGGAAAATATGTAAAATGGAAAAATTAATGAAACTATTTTCCATACTAAATATATTTGGAGGATACCAGAATTAGCTCTTGTATAGATATATCATTAATACAAATTGTGCGAAATACCTGTACCAATTGTTCATGGCTTTTGTGGGCTTCAGCATAGAAGGTAGAAAATATTTAAAAGCAAGCTGTCATTTTCTCCATCTCTTTGTAAAATTATCAGTGAGGTGATAGACACTGTGAAAAGGATCATGTTAAAACTCTTACACACTTCTTTTTTGGTTTCTATTGTAATTATTTAAAAAACATGTTGATTTATTGAACATTCTGGAGATAGAAGTGTTTTAAACACTCAGATTTAAAATAAACACATATTTTTGCTCTGGAGAAGATGGAACCTTGTCTCTGCTTGCTTCCCCTCCTCACTTCAGACTTAACCACACCATTAAAGCGACCAGACAGAGGTATTTTCCTTTGAGACTCTTCACGTTTCTTTTTTTTAAATTTATTTTTTGTTTTATATTGGAGAGTAGTTGATTAACAGTGTTGTATTTCAGGTGTATGGCAAATAATTCCGGTTATACATATATCAACACATGTATCTATTCTTCTTCAAATTCTTTTCCTATTGAGGTTATTATATAACATTGAGCAGAGTTCCTTGTGCTATACAGGAAGTCCTTGTTGGTTACCCATTTTAAATATAGCAGTGTGTACATGTCCATCCCAAACCAATCCTTACCCTTAGTAACCATAAGTTTGTTTTCTAGTTCTGTGAGTCTGTTTCTGTTTTATTTTACACTTCCTCAGGCTATCACCTCTCTATTCATAAAACTGCAGGAATTTGTCTTCTTTTAAAAAAACAAAAACAAAAAATAACCCATTCCCTGTAGCAAAGGATTCCCTTTTAGGAAGAAAGGAGGTTGTAGCAATATGCTTCTCTCAGGGATTGCCAGGGGCACCAGGCTCAATTCACTGGGAGTCCCTCTTTGTTTTCTGCCTATTCTTTCTTACTGTTGGAGTGACTAACCTAGTGTGAATACCCAGAACCCAGGGGCAGAGTTGCACTTCCACTTTAAAATCAAAACAGGGGGCTAGCAGCTGTGAACTTTTTGGTATCGGTTCTATCTGGACTAGATCTGGGACACTGGGTGAAGGGGGCTTTTCCACTGGTAATGAATAGCACCTGTGGGTTCCATTCTACTACCACGCTGTAACCCCAAAGGGAGAACAGCGCAGAAGAAAAATGAGTCTCTCTTATAGCTCACACAGAGTTTTTTTCAGGCAATAAGCCTAAGAATTAATATCGTTCAAACCTTTACAATGTTATATTACTTTCCACCCTGCAATAATAGATTATGAAAGAAGCTGAGGCTTCATGAAGGAAAAGATCATTGTCACTCTGTGCATTGGTAGTTAGTACTGAAAACGAACTTACAGAATTTTTGAAGAACTTAGTCACCCACTGCATTGCGTCAGAAACAAATGAATGTCATTTGCCCATTTGTTTAGGGAGTATATTAATTTATAAAATAAACACGGAGAGAATATTCTTTCCACTCATACAAGCTGATTTTTGCATAACCTTAATAGCTCAGATTTTTATAAGAGTTACCTCTTTCTTTCAAGCAATTAGAGGCTGGCAACACCGGGAAGAGAAATTCTGGAATAGCTCCTTCATTTTCTTCCTTTCTCCCAATCGCTGGTTTAATTGTTTTTGACATACATCCTGCAGATATTTTAGTAATGGGTGTAATTCTGGATGTTGCTTTATAAAGTTGATAGTATGTGTCCTAGAAAGTAAAAATGCTGAGTAGAAGCTTGTGCAGATCACTGGAGTGGAAGAGAGGTTGGAAATTGTCATTCTGAATAGCTTCATAGGTAAATTAGAAAAGTTTGCTTCGGTGTGGCACAAAACGTATGAGGATTGACAGTTTTGGTAATTAGCAATGTATTTCTCTTTTCAGTCTTTCTACCTTATTTCATTTTTATGGTTTTATAAAGTATTTGTGATTCTCCTTCAGATGTGTTCCATTAGACTCAGTGAGAGTATATGTGTTTTTACAGCTCACATGGCAAATAAGCACAGCCTTCAGGTTAGAAGGTGGCTCAGATGGTGAAGAATCTGCCTGCAATGCAGGAGATGCAGGTTCCATCCCTCAGTGGGGAAGATTCCCCGGAGAAGGGAATGACAACCCACTCCTGTATTCTTGCCTGGAGAATTCCATGGATAGAGGAGTCTGGTGGGTCACAGTCTGTGGGGTTGTAAAGAGTTGGACACGACTGAGCGACTAACACTTTTGCTTTTTCAGGTTAGAACTGTGTGGAGAGAGAAATGGAAATGTGACCAGTGTGGGGTCAAAAGACTTAAAAGTGTACTGTTGCCTACACCTGAGTGGCTCGTTGGCTGTAGTTGGTCTGTGTACAGAAAGCAGTGCCAGTTGCACGGCCTGACAGGTCATGTTGTTTAATAAAACATAGAAGTGGCACAGAAAGTTTTGTTGACATGTGGGTTTGATTTTGTTAGTACAGCTAATGGCACATAGGCTTTTTCCAGTCCCTGCATATTGTCCCTGTGCGTGTGTGCTCAGTCGCTTTAGTAAAGTCCTACTCTTTTCGACCCCATGGACTGTAGCCCACCAGGCTCCTCTGTCCACGGAATTCTCCAGGCAAGAGTTCTGGAGTGGATTGCCGTTTCCTCCTCTAGGGGATCTTCCCTACTCAGGGATTGAACCTGCATCTCCTGTGGCTCCTGTAATGGCAAGCAAATTCTTTACCTGAGCCACCCACATATTTTCCCCACATTTGGATAAATGAACTAATGTGCTACTTCCAGAGAGCTTGGTTTTAGGTAATAAGCTCTCCTCTCTTTGGGGTTCAGTTCAGTTCAGTTCAGTTGCTCAGTCATGTCCGACTCATTGTGATCCCATGGACTGCAGCATGCCAGGCCTCCCTGTCCATCACCAGCTCATGTCCATCAAGTCGATAATGCCGTCCAACCATCTCATCCTTTGTCCACCCCCTCTCTTCCTGCCTTTGATCTTTCCCAGCATCAGGGTCTTTTCCAAGGAGTTAGTTCTTCACATCAGGTGGCAGAAGTATTGGAGCTTCAGCTTCAGCATTAGTCCTTCCAATGAATATTCAGAACTTATTTCCTTTAGGATTGACTGGTTTGATTTCTTTGCAGTCCAAGGGACTCTCAAGAGTCTTCTCCAACACCTCAGTTCAAAAGCAGCAATTCTTCAGCGCTCAGCTTTCTTTATAGTCCAACTCTCACATCCATACATGACTACTGGAAAAACCATAGCTTTGACTAGACAGATCTTTATTGGCAAAATAATGTCTCTGCTTTTTAATATGCTGTCTATGCTGGTCATAGCTTTTCTTCCAAGGAGCAAGTGTCTTTTAATTTCATGGCTGCAGTCACCATCTACAGTGATTTGGGAGCCCCAAAAAAGAAAGTCTATCACTGTTTCCATTGTTTCCCCATCTATTTGCTATGAAGTGATGTTCCATAACCTGATGAATGGTCCAGGGTTCATGGATGCTAAAGGAGTAGGTGCAGGGGACTGTGGAAAGCAGTGGAAGGATGGACACTAAAGTAATCTGTCATTCTTGTCTTGTTTCCTGTCTGTTTCCTCAACAGTCTTGTGTGGGTCCTTGACTGAAGCCGTCACAGCTCAGTAGGCACAGAGGGGAAGACGTGTTAAGGAAAGGTTGATTATGGAGGCAGGGTGGACTCTCGCCAGTGAGACAGGTTCTTGTGTGAAAGGAGAGAGAGTCATTCTGGCCACAGGAGAAGATGCTGTTTGGTCTGCTGCAGCAGAGGGCAGCGTCTGCCCTGCCCCACGTGGTGGGTAATGCATAGTCACCTGAGCAGCAGGCTCTCGTGAGTGTATTGTGAGAGCAATTGAAAATAGCAGCCCACCCCTATTTTTTCTGGCAAGCAAAGCAATATTTCAACCACGTTGGCTAAGGGACCATCAACGGCACTCGCTCATTCGAGACTCCTGCAGAGATGGGACAGGATGCCGGCTTCTGCACCAGCCATGTAACTCCCTATTTTCTCCAAGCAAGAAAGCACTAGAAACCATGAGTGAGGGAGAATGACTTCATTATGGAGGCGGGGAGTAACCTCAAATCCACCCTAATTTATGTCGTTTCGTAAATGTGGACACTCTTAAATCACAGCAAATGATGCAAGACATGCAGCTATGCTGTGACACAGGATATTGAGAATCCCTGCCTTTGAGTAGTAGCTCCAACATCCGAGTGCACACCAGAAGGTTCTGGGGAACTTTAAAATATGCAGGTTACTGGGCTTCAGCTACAAAGATTCTATTTCTGCAGTCTTAGAGAGGAACTTGAGTATATATACACACACATTCAATATAAATATATTTTTTAAATCTTAATTTTCGGACTTCCCTGATGGTTCAGTGGTAAAGAATCTGCCTGCCAATATGGGAGACACGGGTTTGATGCCTCATCTGGGAACATGCCACATGCCACTGAACAACTAAGCCCGTGCCCCACAGCTATTGAGCCTGTGCTGGAGAGCCTGGGAGCTATGACTGCGGAACCCATGTGCTGTAACTACGGAAGCCCAAGTGCCCTAGAGCCCATGTTCCATAACAAGAGGGGCCACTGCAATGAGAAGCCCGTGCATCACAGCTAGAGAGTAGCCCCTGCTTGCTATGACTAAAGAAAAGCTGTTGCAGCCATGAAGACCCAGCACAGCCAAAAATAAATAAATAAAATTATTTGGAAAATTTTAAAAATTTTCATTTTGTTAACTTCTCCAAGTGATTCTTGCAGGCAGCATGAGAAGTACTTCCTAGGATCACTGCCTGTATTGACGACATGTAATTCCACAAGCAGGATATCTCAAAGAGGAGTCATTCCCTGTGACTTTTTTTTTTTTTTAAGAAAAACTTATTTATTTATTTGGTTGCGTCAGAATGCAACTGTTGCATGAGGGATCTTCTGTTCCTGTCCATGGGCTTCTCTCTAGCTGTGACGTGTGAGCTTATTGGCTCCTGGGCATGTGGGGTCTTAGTTCCCTGACCAGGGATCGAACGTGCATCCCCTGTACCGGCAAGAGGATTCTTAACCACCAGACCACCAAGGAAGCCCCCCTGTGATTCTTTGGATACAAGATTTGAGTGCTACAATTGTCTTTGAAAAGTTCTAATCTTTAGTCTCCAGGGTGGGCCAGAACAGGAACAGTGGAAGAAGGACATGGAGAGCAGACCCATCTCCTATCAGCTCCCATTATGGTCACTATGTTGATACAGCCATCTTGCAAACCTTCTGTGGAACATGTGAGGAACTGTGTTCTACTGGAAGAATGATGAGAAACATCAGTGTGACTGAGTCTACAAGTAAGGAGGCAAGACGGAGCCGGTCACTATTCATTCATCATAGAAGCTATGACCAGATAGAATGTGAATTCCATGTTTTCCATAGGATGTCACAGAAAAACACAAAAGAACTTTTTGGCCAGCAGAATAGAAGACCCAGTCCTGTACCACCATATATTGGGTTGCTCTGAAAATTCATTTTATAACCTTTGGAGGTGGGTCATCTTATTATTCCATTTTGCCAAGGAGGAAATCGAGGTACTGAGAGGCCATCTTGCCTGATTGCAAAGCTATTAGGTGAAAGAGCCAGGATTTAAATCCAGATATCCTAGTTCTCAGAAAAGGCCCCACTCCAACTGTGACTCTGGGACTGTGGCTCATGGAATTATAGGAGCTTCTTCACTCAACATTTTCAACTCAAAAGAGGAGCCAGTAGATTTTTGTATGAAGGCAAAAAAACAAAGATTTGAATCATTTCAGAATTGGATATAATGATTTCAGAATTTACAACCTTAATACTTACATAACCTCCACAAAAGAGGCTGCTTTTTGAATGTTTTCTGGCTGCTGTTTTCAAGAGTAACAGGCTCATTCTTTTCATTCTCCGGTATTAGCTGTAGCCCCCTACATTCAACTCCTATTATTATTGCTTAATATAATCCTTAAATGTTGGAAAATGTGAACAGAACTTTCTCTGATAGTTTTATTGTGCCTTGCAGGTTGAACACACATCATCTCGGGGACAGTGATACATTCACTGTTCTTGTTTCCTGTCATATATGTATTTTTTTTCTCTTTGTGCCTCTTTTATACTCATTCTCTTCTTCAAGATGTCTCTATGAAGATACATCTGTTCAGCTTTGGTGATTAGCAGAACATTAGCAGACCTACTGTTTCAGATCATAAATAATTAATGGCTGCTCCTCATTAATTTCTTCTGAAACTGACTCTTGTTAGACTACAGTTAGATATATTTCTTGAATTAAGGGCAGATCTAAGGAACAGGGGTTCTCTGCCTATTTTGAAAACAGGCCATTTACTTTTGCAGGAAAATTATGACATGTGAGTCCATCCATGGCAAGAATAAACAAAACAAAACCTCTTTTAGCGAGATGCTAAGCATCTTTTGTTTGCTAAGGGCCTTCCATCACAAGGTGTCTGTTTTGTGATCTGTTCCCTCATTTCCATGCAAACCTGCTTTTTTTAAAAAAAATTTTAATGCAAATAGTAACTATGTATTATATTGAAATAGTTATAAAATATTACAACAAACTGGCCTTTTCATCAAACCAACCCAAAACGCAAAGGTCCCCTCTGTCTCTGCACTGATCCTCTTCCTTCTTTACTGTGAATCAATCACAAGTCATTACCTGCTGGGGGCTTCCTCTCGGTGAATAAACAGATAGAACCCTCAGCCCAGTTTCATCTTTAGTTCCCTCCCTTGCTATTTATTAATGCACATGCACTTTAAATAATCTGGTCAAATTAATTGGCAGATAATAAAAATATAGGTTCTGAGGCAAATAGCCCAGTGAAAATACTTGTGAAATACTTCCCTGAGCACTTTAGCCTAATTAATAGTTAGATTTCCTCCTATGCAAAAAAAAAAAATCTAACGCACATCAGGGTTTGCCTGGTTCTGACACCCAAAATAGGCAAAGCTCCTCCTACCCTAATATCAACAAAGTACCCAGAATCTTAAGAAAGTATTCAGCCTAGTTCTAAACTGGCTGAAACTAGCTCTAAACTACCTATATTTCACCCAACCAAGGCAAACTGTGGTTTATTTAAAAAGAAAACAGTAAAACTAGTAGAATAATATGGAAGTAAGTATCTCCAATGTACTGATAAAGTGTATCTCCTATAGGGCTGTGCTAAAATTCTAAGTAATGGCAACCATTGCAGGCAAGAAAAGCTGTGTTTCTTAGATGTTTTCTTAGCCATGTGGCCTCTGAAGATGTATCCTAAAGTAACAGTGCCAGGTACTGATGAGAAATGTTGGTGTCGACCTGAAAGACCAGCATTATTAGTAGTTTAATTAAATAAATTATAGTTTGGCAATACAACTGACTAGACCCCATCCATTATAAATAATGTTATCATAATAAAAACAGCTAACTTTTTGAGCACATTAAACATAGCACTAAGTATTAAATAATAGCTTTAAAGATGTTTATAAACTATCTCATTTAGTTTTACAGTCATCCTGAAGGTACATGTTATTAACCTCACTTTACAAATGAGAAACTAAAGTACAGAGAGATTAAGTAATTTGCCTAGGGTCACACAGTGAAGAAATGGCAGAGCTGGCCTAAGAATCCAGGTAAGATGAAATAAAATTGTCCAAATGGATTGTTAAAGGAGAAAAAGACATTGTGGAACTGATTATCTAGTAAGCTCCCATTTTAACTTTTTTTTAAGACAATTTTTATTTTCTTCTTTTACTGTTTATCACTTTTGTAAAAAGTGCAAAAAATGGCTTTGACATTTGAGATAAACTCTGTTGGGTTGGAGCCACTCCAGTGTTAATGCCTGAAGAATCCCAGAGATGGGGGAGCCTGGTGGGCTGCCGTCTGTGGGGCTGTACAGAGTCGGACATGACTGAGGCGACTTAGCAGCAGCAGCATGTTGGGTTATATTTCACATAAAGCATGTTGGCTATTTATAGGACTACACTTTGTTGTTGCTGTTTAGTTGCTAAGTTGTGTCCAACTCTTTTTGACTCTCGTGGACTGTAGCCCACAGAGGGACAGGAGCTGGACTCCTCGTGTTGCCTCTTCTCAGCAGTGTGACCTGGGACAAGTCAATTAATCACTCTGGGCTTCAGTTTCCTCATTTGTAAAATAAGGATACTATTAGTACCTGCCTTCCAGGGTCAGTGTGAGTGCTCATTACCACAAGTACCGAAAAGTAAGCAAGTCCCCGTATGAGAAAGCTGTCTTCCCTTGTTGTTCTTGTTGTCCAGTCGTTAAGTCATGTCCAACTCTTTGTGACCCCATGGATTGTAGCCCACCAGGCTTCTCTGTCCATGGGATTTCCCAGGCAAGAATACTGGAGTGGGTTGCCATGTGCTACTGCAGGGGATCTTTCTGAGCCAGGGGTTGAACCTGAGTCTCCTGCATTGGCAGGCAGGTTCTTTACCTCTGAGCCACCAGGGAAGCCCTAGGACTGCACTGCAGTATCTAATGGTGTTGAGATGGCATTCCTTTTTTTGAGCTTGCTGTCTAAATTCAGAAAAGAGTAGGCAACTCGTTGAAAAAATTCTGGGGAAAACTATAAAGACAGTTTTCTGTGAAATTTGTTTCTACTGTAATTTAGAATTGGTTCATCGTTCAGGGAACAACTCTCAGCTGTCTAACCAACTGCAATGTAGCCAGCAGGCTGTGGCTGAGAGTCCGTGTGGCAAGAGTTAGGCGAAGGTGCACGACAGGAAAAGTGCACACCAGCGCGCTCACAACTCCATTGCAATATTGGTTTCTATAATAAATGGCGCCATAAAGTTGTGTTGAAGTGAATATACATTATTAGCATCGCTTACCATGTTTACGATCCACTCCACATCAAAATGACATAAAAAGCAGAGTTAGTACCAATTAATATCCAATTGCTCATCAAACTTTAATTTGTGTTTTCTTTCCCCTGATGGATACATCTTTTATAACTGAAAGGCTCCATCTCTTTATAACATATGCTATCATTCAAGGCCACTTGTTTTAATCACTCTGCAAACCAGCGTGAAATTGTCTAATAATCCACCCAGATTTTGTCGCAAGCGCCTGAAGTTACAGCTGTCTTATAGAGGAAGCAGCGGTCTCCCTCAGAACATTGGGAATTATTAAAACAGCAGGTCAGGTCCTTGGCTAGGAAGCAATCTTGTCCAACTGATTGATGAATAAAATGCTGATTTCTCTTTTCAGAGGCGTGAAGTTTATTTCCTTTTGTCACCCAGAGGTTTGGAGGTTGGTAGCACAGGCACAGAATAGAATTAATAGCTGCGAGGCTGTCAGAGTAGGTTTGGGGAGGAGGTTGCGGTTGAGAGGTGTCACCTGCAAAAGCAGTTTTCTATAGCTGCTCATCTACCCCCAGTGTTGATTTGGACTGAACATATGGTAAAAACAAACAAACAAGCAAACAAAACCAGGTATCTTCCATGTTACCTTCTATCAGGCCTTCTACAGATAGTGAGTACAGAACCATGCAGAGGCTTCTTTTTGTCTGGTAGTTGCAACATCTTGAGGGCTCTTCCAAGCACCGGAGGGGATTGCCAGCACACAGGGGAGTGACCCATAAGACCCTGGCCCTTCCCCTCCCCCCAGGGCCTAAGCAAGGCTTCTCAGCATTGAAGCCACTGCCCTGTTCTTAAGGGTCCCACTATATTAGAAAATAAAAGAAGTACCAACATGAGGATATGAAGTCAGAATATTTTTAATCTTTACATTAAATAATATAAATGCTTTCACATTTAAAGAAGAGGAAGAAGAGTAGGAAGAAAGGACAGGAAGAGGGAAAAGAAAAACTGCAATGACTCTCAGTGTAAGCTTATTTGGAGAAAAATTGTGAGCATCTAAAGACACCCCCCCCCCCCCCCAAGGATCCTCTTGGCTTGCCACGTAGTAGATGCTGAGCCTCAGTGTCAGGGACAGACACTGGGCACAGGCCTGTGTTTGGTGGCGTGGGAGTGGGTGTGGACATTATCTGGTGAAAGGGAGACATGAAACTGACGTCTCTTAGTCGTGTCCGACTTTGCAACCCCATAGACTGTAGCCTACCATAGACTGTAGCCTATAGGCTTCTCCATCCATGGGATTTTCTAGGCAAGAGTACAGGCCTGGGTTGCCATTTTCTTCTCCAGGGGATCTTCCCAACCCAGGGATCGAACCCTGGTCTCCCGCATTGCAGGCAGACACTTTACCCTCTGAGCCACCAGGGAAGCACTTTGAACCTTTTGATTATGTAGCAATAGATCAAACCAGCTTATCGTTAGAGTGAAGAAGGGCTTGAGCAGAGTTACAATCCCGTGGCTACTTTCATCCTTCCTTCCTACCTCTGGCATCTGAGTGAGAGTCTCTTGAGGAGGGAACAGACAAACAGAGCATCCAGACCAAGCCGATGGCCTCTCCCAAACATGGAAAAATACAGGATAGTGGTGAGAAAACAAATCCTGGGATCAAATAGGCCTGTTTTATTTATCTATATAATTTATTTATCTTATTTCTTTGGCTATGCTTATTTAACTTATATGCAGATTACATCATGAGAAATGCTGGGCTAGAAGAAGCACAAGCTGGAATCACGATTGCTGGGAGAAATATCAATAACCTCAGATATGCAGATGACACCATGCTCATGGCAGAAAGGGAAGAGGAACTAAAAAGCCTCTTGATGAAAGTGAAAGAGGAGAGTGAAAAAGTTGGCTTAAAGCTCAACATTCATAAAACTAAGATCATGGCATCTGGTCCCATCACTTCATGGGAAATAGATGGGGAAACAGTGGAAACAGTGGCTGACTTTATTTTTTTGGGCTCCAAAATCACTGCAGATGGTGATTGCAGCCATGAAATTAAAAGACGCTTACTCCTTGGAAGGAAAGTTAGGACCAACCTAGATAGCATATTAAAAAGCAGAGACATTACTTTGCCAACAAAGGTCTGTCTAGTCAAGGCTATGGTTTTTCCAGTGGTCATGTATGGATATGAGAGTTGGACTGTGAAGAAAGCTGAGTGCTGAAGAATTGATGCTTTTGAACTGTGATGTTGGAGAAGACTCTTGAGAGTCCCTTGGACTGCAAGGAGATCCAACCAGTCCATCCTAAAGGAGATCAGTCCTGGGTGTTCATTGGAAGGACTGATGCTGAAGCTGAAACTCCAATACTTTGGCTACCTGATGTGAAGAGCTGACTCTTTGGAAAAGACCCTGATGCTGGGAGAGATTGGGGACAGGAGGAGAAGGGGATGACAGAGGATGAGATGGCTGGATGGCATCACCAACTCAATGGACATGAGTTTGAGTAAACTCTGGGTGTTGGTGATGGACAGGGAGGCCTGGCGTGTTGCTGTTCGTGGGGTCACAAAGAGTCAGACACAACTGAGTGACTGAACTGAACTGATGCCAGGTCTTAGTTGTGGCACAGAGGATCTTTGATCTTCATTGAGAATGCTGAATCCTCATTGTGGATGTGGGATCATTAGTTGTGGCATGCAAACTTTTAGCTGAAGCATGTGGGATCTAGTCCCGTGACCAGAGATGGAATCCGGGCTCCCTGCCTTGGGAGCTCAGAGTCTTAGCCACTGGGTGTGTGTGTGTGTGTGTGTGTGTGTATTTGCTCAGCAGCTCAGTCATGTCCGACTCTGCAACCCCACGGACTGTAGCCCACCAGGCTCTTCTGTCCTTGCTATTTCCCAGGTAAGAATACTGGAGTGGGTTGCCACTTCCTCCTCTAGGGGATATTCCTGACCCAGGGCTCAAACCTTTGTCTCTTGAGTCTCTCTGCCTTGGAAGTCGGATTCTTTACTACTAGTGCTACTTGCAAAGCCCCTTAGCCCCTTGATCACCAGGGAAGTCCCTAGAACAGGCCTGCTTTCACATACTGGGTCCATATCTGCCCATATGTCACATGTTGTTCAAGTCACCAAACTTCCAGGCTATACACACAGGATAATAATGACACTCCCAAGCCATAGTATTGTTATGAGGACTAAATGAGATCAGCCTCTCACATCACTTGGCATAGTGCCTGGTACCACATCCACATTCAGTAAACACAACTAGGTATTATTATAAAACTGTGAGTTGCTGGGCTCAAGCCTCTAGAATCAAAAGAGTGGGCGAGTGGATGGCTGCCTTCTGCTACCTACCAGCACAGCCACACGTTACTGCCAGCAGCATTATATGTCAGCAGAACCCACAATACAGCACCCACTTTATTTTTCTTAAACTGTGAAATATTTCTGACTTCCTCTAAAGTTGAGAGAAGAATCCAGCAAACACCAGAGGTACCCATCACTCAGCTTAAGAAATAAAACATGATGAACAACCAAGAGCCCCACAGCTATTAAAATGAATGAACTTGAGAGATGTGGATAAATCTCCAAAACAGAATGTTGATCCACAAGAGCAAGTGGCAGTGGGATGCATAAAATATGATGCCATTTATATGGAGTTTGTAAACTGGCACAGCGATGTTGCAGATGAGCTGTTTAGTGAGGCAGACGTAGATGGTAAACGTGTCAAGATGTACAAGGGAATGAGAAGCGATGCCGGCTTAGGAAAGCTTTGAAGGACCCGAGTCCTTTCATTCTCAGGTGTCCTGGCTTTGTTCTCAGCAGGGTCGAGGCCAGGAGCTGCCCTCCCTGCTGTCTTACACAGATGTCAGCCCCTGTGGAGGCAGAACTCTAGGCAAACAATGTTAAATACACTGAAAGCAAAATTCTTCCTTTGAATGTACTTGGCTCCCATTAAAGTCCAGGGGCGCTCTCTCTGCAGGCCTCCTGCACACGGTGGTGCGACATATCCAACCTGAATTCTGAAGGTTGCATGTAACATAAAAGCAGCCAACCAACAGCATAAATGTATATGAAATGAAATCAATAAAAAGTGTTTTTTTTTTTTTTGGGCTCTTGAAGATGGTCCTGAGAGGGTACATCACAGGAGCCGGGACAATACTAGGGAGATGCACACAGGAAGGAGGGGGGGAGAGGCCGTGGGGGCAGAGGCAGGGGGGCTAAAGGGAGGGGGTTGCTTCATGTTAATATTCATTGTGTGAATCAAGGTTTAGTGAGCACTGTGCTCCCTTTTCCCTCATCACCTAAAAAAAAAAAAATCAATTATCAGTGCTTATATGATGAAAGAGGGATTTCTGGCTTGTTCATTCTGCTTTAGCCTAAGAACTTATCATAATAAAGAATTATTTCCAAGATCAGATTGATATTGCAAAAAGTTGATATCAGATTATGAGTTTAGGGTGGAAAAATATCAGGCAGAGAGAGAGAACTGCTTTTATTCATAACTATATTTTTTCTGCTATAATAATAGTAAAATTTTTATATCTCATAAAAATAAAATGCCAGGGTACAACCACACGGAAGACAGTGTGGAGGTTACTCAGAAAACTAGAGTTACCATATGATCCAGCAGTACCTTTCCCCTTGCATAACTGTTCTCTCCTCCCATTGGCTGGGGCTTCTGTGTCTTTCTTTTCTGTGATGTGACTTTGTCCTCCTGTGACCACAGGTGATTGAACCATAGGTGGACGCCTGAGCCAGAGGAAAGCAGTCACTGGGTTCTGCTGGCAGAATCCTCCAGACTGTCTTTTTGGGATTTGGACAAAGAGAAGGATAAGGAATAATGGCATCTCCTTTCTAGACCTTGATGTTGTCATTTAGAAATGCTTGGAGTCATCAACTTTATCATTCCATCCTAACAACCAGCTTTTTTGACTCGGCCTAGAGCAGTTTGTAGATTGTCATCCTATTTTTGCTTCTTTTATCCCCCTCTCCCATTCAGAGCTCTTGACTTGGTGGGATCACAAAACTTTTGCTGCTCTGTCCTCATTGCTTTGGGTTGTGTTTTCAAGGATTTCAGTTTATTTTGCATTACTTGTAAATGAGAATATTTTTCTTTTTAGAGCAGATGGTGCTGGTGGATTACGCTTAATTTCAAAAATGTACTAGTTACAGAGCACTGTATTATATGTGTGTGTGTGTTTGTATTTGTTTTACATTATTATAAAATAGATATTTTATGACCACCTGTCACTAGACTCCAGGCACGCATTTGTCATTATCCCATATCATCTCATGACTTTGAAAGAGTTGGAAGACTGGATGTGAAAGTGGTCCATGAAAAAGGGGCTTTGTATCTTTTTGGTTCCTTGATTGTGAGCAATAGAAACTAAATCTGGTTAACTGAAACAAGAGAAGAATTACTGGAATTATAGAGTAGCATACAGAATTGAAGGAAAGCCTGAAAATCTCGAGGAGTGGGAGAGCAAGCAGTTCTGAGGCAGCTGGAAGGAAAAGCCCCAACTTTGGGGTGTTGCAGTTGTTGTGAGTGAGCTCCTTAGCCCTTATCAGTCCATTCAGTGTCCATGTAGAGAACACGTGCCCAGCCCTCCTGGAGTCCTGTACCGAGCCATCAGCCAGAAGAGGGCAGCTCTCCTGACTGACAGTCCCACCAAGATTGTATCCACTGAGGAAAGGTGAGTTCCCCAAAGCGAAGCTGAAGTGTAAAGCAACCGAAGCGGTGATTGAAGATGATCAGGTTCGTAATAGTTGGCTTTTCCTGTTCTTTCCACATTTCACCGTCTCCCTTTCCAAGCAATCCACAAGAGGAGCCACCATATATAGTCTTGTTATCAGCTATCAGCATGGGTCCACTGCCTTAGCACTTGGTGTTACTTGGCACAGTAGGCTTGTCCTTGGTGCACATGGAGGCATGTGATGGGCCATGAGAACCCTCCAGACTTACATGAGACAGTGTGGTACTGGGGGTTGGACTGATGACTGCTGGTGTAATAAGGAGAGATAATCGGCTCTGTGATTGAGACTAAATTCTGCATCATCAGCAGGGAAGGAGACTCTGATCTATAAGGATATTTGGAGACAGAGTTTTCTAAGTGGTGAAACAAAAGTCAATAACTATTCCTAATCAGGTCGCTGAATATGTCTACTTCAAGTCAGGAAATGCCTTCTCCCTTTGATTTACTTGTATCTTTCCAATGAAAATAGATATTTCATATTACTCAATTTTGGATTGTGTCCATATACATAATATGAAAGCTTCCCGGTTTATTTGCTATTTAGGTTCACAAGGATCATTGTCCTCTAAAATATTCATCACTTTACTTTAAAGTAATTTTTAGTGCTCAAGTAATTTATGTGTGTTGTAGAAAAATCAGAAAATAGAGATTGGCCAAAAGGAAGAAAGTGAAAATCCACAGACGACCACTTGATAATTTTTGTGCATGTGCCTCTAGAGTTTTTTCCTCTGTGTTTCATCTATTTACATATACAGATGCTCAAAATTTTAAAACATAGAAATTATGCTGATCATGCCGCTTTCATCACCTTTTTCTTTCAATAATACATTATCTTTCCATAATTATAAAGAGTATTTCTTCTATTGTTTTCACACATCTAATGAGCTTCTTATTTTAATATCATTTTGCTTACTGGTTCATTGTGGCACAAAGAAAATTTGCCACATATTTTATTTTTCTTTATATATATGTGTATATATGTGTGTATGTGTATGTATGTATACATATATAGGGTTTAAAAATATATATTTACTTATTTATTTGGCTGCACCAGGTCTTAGATGCAGCATGTGGATCCAGTTACCTGGCCAGGAATCAAACCTGAGCCCCCTGCATTGGAAGTGTGGAGTTTAGTCACTGGACCACCAGGGAAGTTCCATACAAACCTCATGTTCCATCAGTGCCTTCATTTTGACTTGCCCTCTTTATGTGACCATGAAACCTAGATTCTTTCTAAAGTGACCCAGCAGAATCTCTGACACATTTCAAAAACACATAGTGTTTTTGAAAAAATAATTAGTTGCCCTGGGCAACCAAGTTTCCTTTCTGGATGCCCACTTGTGTTAAAAGTCTTTAAACTTGTGTGTCTTCTTTCTGTGGGAGAGGCTAGCATCGTTGTCTCTGTTTTACCCTGAAGAGAAAGGAGGCCGACAGTATTGAGACCAGGGGAGAAGTCACCAGCAGAGCCCCAAAGAGGACGTGAAGTTCTGATGGCCCAGCCCTCTCATCAAACCGCAAAGCCACACTGCTTCCCCTTCCGCTGCTTCAGGGCTGGGCTGGAAAAGGAAAAGTGCCTCCCGCGGAGGGCTGAATGGTGATTTACCATTCACAGTCCAGGTCACTCAGTCCAGAGAAGCACAGACGCCCCCGCTCTCAATTGCGAGTGAAAGCTTGTTATCATGTGCTGGACCCATTGATCTGTTTCAGCAATGACTCCTGAATTATATGGCCCCTAAATGTTTGCTGCCAGAGAGATCTATACTGTGGATGCGATGATGGGTACTTACTGGAACTATTGTCTGATAGATGACTTTGGCTGTTTTGTCTCAATGAAATATCTCTGTGCACTTGGAGATCTCTCCTCCCAACTCTCGCTTGACTCTGGTATAATGTGCTGTGCTAGAAAATAGTGCAATACAAGAAGGTTCAAAGGTCTGAACGCTTAAAGTAAAGCCATACTGGTTGTGTGTGTGAGTGCAGAGGGACAGAAGCTTTTCAGAAGATGATTTGTCAATTCATTAAAAAAAAAAGATTAAAAATTGTGTGTACCCATTTACCCTGCAGTTGTGCTTTGAGTAACTTATCCAAAGTGAATAATGGTGGAGAAGTATGATGAATGAATTACAAGAATCTTTTCTGTAGTGTCATTTACAGGGGTGAAAAAATTGAAGTCATTTCAGAGCTCACCGTTAGGAGATGGGTTGAATGAATTATGAGTTGATTATATAATGCTATTCTATCTGTCATTAAAAACAAGTTGTATTAGTGTTTTTAATAACAAGGAAAGTTGTTTATTATATAAAACTAAATTTTAAAAAACAAGGTACAAAACAATTTGAGTTTGATACTCATTTTGTAAAAATAAGACATGCATATGCACCCCAACACGCACACAAATGCACATCACACAGGGCTGTGGTCCTATCTGCCTCTCTTGCTACATCTCCTCCTCTTCTCCCACTACCCCAGGCCTAATGCCCAAGAAATATTCCTTCTCCTTTAGCTACACATCCATCAGATCTTGGCTCAAATATCACCTCCCCCACAAATAGGGGTCAGATCCCCATTCTGTGTTCTCAGAGTCACCACAGATGAAAAGGACATTTTCTGCATAGCGTGGTGAGGGTCATGAGTGCTGCTGACCAAATACAAGGTATTCAGAAATCTGGAGACAAGAAAATAGAAATCTCTTACAAATTATGACATCAATAAACTGTTTGTTATGATTCTTCAGTGTCTTCAGACTTTGCAAACACCCTGTACTTCTGCTTTCCCTCACCTTGGGACAAGTTTGGGTCACACATCCCTTGGCTCCATGGAGGTAAATGTGACCACGTGACTTGTTTTGGCCCAAGAAATGGGAGCAGAAACATGTACCAGCCTTTAAGAAGCAGTCCGGTTTGCTCTAATCTCTCTTCCTTCCCATGGGCTTGGGACTGTCCAACAGTAAAGACTCAGTCAGCCTTTGTTGCTGAGTGAGGTGACCCCGACAGAGACCACCTCCCATCCCCATTGGAGTAGGATGGACACAATGTGAAAGAGAAACAATTCCTTGTTATTTGAGATGACTGAGATGTGACTAGTACATGCACTTATCATAGGTGTAGTTTTACATTTGCTTGTGTAATTTTTAGTCTCATCTATGTGTATATCTCTTATTTGACAGGCATAAGAACTGCCCTGGAACACAGAACCTCAGCAGTGAACAAGGTACAAAAGGCCCCTGCTCTCATGGAGTTTCATTCTGATGGGAAAGACAGATCATGAGAAAATAAAGCAGAGATCTGCTCGAAAACAAGTCAAGTACACTTGTTTGAGAGCAGAGGGCTCCAGACTGATGGATGAGTGAGTTCGGGGAGAGGGGAGAGGTCCTGCTATTCCTGATGCTGGGGTGAAGGAAACAGGGTGGAGAGTGGCAAGGGGTGGAGATGAAGATTGTAGGGGCAGTGGGGGAAGGGAGAAGATCATATAGGTTCTGTAGTTCCCTGGATAAGTCTTGGGATTTTATTCTGAGTATGATGGAAAGATTTTGAGCAAAGGTATGATATGATGATGCTCTTTTTTTTTCTCCATGGAATCTTTCCAACCCAGGGATCGAACCCAGGTCTCCCTCATTGCAGGTGGATTCTTTACCATCTGAGCCACCAGGGAAGCCCAAGAATACTGGAGTGAGTAGCCTATCCCTTCTCCAGGGTTAAAAGGATGACTCTGGTTATGGTTTGGGGAATGAACTAGAGAGACAGGGAGATAAAGGCAGAAGTCAGCAGGTCAGTTAGAAGGCAAGGATGGGTGGTGGTCTAGACATAATGACCTTGGAAGTAGATGTGTGGGAAATGAGATTGGTCAACGGATTGGAGGTGGGGTGTTCATGAGAGGAATCAAATGTCATTCCAAGATATTGTTATGAGCAACTAGACAAATGATTGTACTATTTTGGGGACAGGCAGCATTGAGTGAGGGGAGAACTTAGGGGAAAGGTGGTAGAAATGAACTGTTGTATGAATGAACATGACTGGAAGATAAAAAAGGGCAGGATGACATATACGAAAATGTTTCTCTGTGGGTTGTGAATTGCTTTTATTGCTTCTGCTTCTCTCTATTGCTAATGTTTCTATAATGTGCACACAATGAGAAAACTTTTTTTCGAGATAAGTTGCATTTTTCCATTTATAATAGGGGATTGTGGAAGTTCAGCAAAGTTCTCTGATAGCCCTCACCAATTCCATAACATTTTAAAATTTGTAATTTTCTTCCTCATTCAGCAGTACTCACTCACTATGAAATATTCCCAGGTCAGTGATCACTATGGCATGAGAAGGAAGAAATTGAAGGGAGCAAGTATTATTTAGAGAAATAATATTTTCCATGGTATAAATGAATTTTAACTGCAAAACCACATAAGCCTAGCACATGCTTGAGCCTGCCAGTTATGCATGAATTTATCTCTGCCTGTTCTAATGGCTTTCCTCATTGCTGGACGCAGTATCCTCAGCAGGGCAGCTTCTGAAGTCACTTAGCCCCAGGTTCAAGTCCAGGTTCTGACACTTCCTGTCTCCATTACCATAGTTACTTAACAATACGTGCCTCTGTTTCCACTCTGGCAGGTGGGGAGAGAAAGAATACCAGCTGCCTAGGCTTGCTGTAGGGATCAAATTCAATAGATCCTGCTGGACCAGGCATGGAACGGGTACCCTCAGGGTTGGCAGGTGACTTCTTAACCACTGAACCACCAGGGAATATTTTAAATGTGTGTGTTTACACATTTAAAATACATAAGATACTGTATTGCACACATATAGATCAATATCTTGTGATAAACCATGATGGAAAATAATGTGAAAAAGAACATACATGTATGTGTGTGTATGTATATATACACTTGTTTGCATGTGAATGTGGGATTCTTAGGCAGTGCACTTGCCCATTTCAGTGCAATAGAAGGAGACACTGTCTGGAACATCATGCTTATGTAAGCACTGGGCTGAAATTCATACTCAGATTCTTAACGACATTTAACTAGCTGAAAATAACCTTAATGTTTGCAATCTGAATACTGTTAAACATCTCAAAGAATAAACAGATGGGATTTTCTTGAAATAGAGGGGTGCCATCTAGATACCTCTAGAATGTGTGTGCTAGGTCTCTCTAGAATACCTAATTAGTAGCGATATGGGGAAATTGATTTGTCTGTTATTTAAAGATCAACTAGGTGAGACTTTCTTCAACAACTCTAAAATAGCACTTCACTTTTATCTACAAATGTGTGTTTAATAAGGACTTTGAATAAGGACTTTGACTAATAAGGACTTTGAATTAGTAACAGGGACAAGAAATTGAAAGTAACAGTACTGTATTCTGAATGCAGATGAATTACTCTCTGCAAGTAATAGTCTTCAAAAATGTCTTGTTACTACCTATAAGAAGTTCAGAAAATACAGAAATTCGGAAAATACAGATGAATAAATAAATCACAAAACATTCTTACAATGGAATACTATATAGTCATGAAAAGGACTAAGTTTTACTGAAGTGCAAAGATAGACATGAAAACCACTCTGACCACCATAACCAAGGGCACCAGGTATTGATATTAATGAAGACCTGCATGTTTTAGCCCCTGAACACTTTGTACACGTGGACTGATTTTTCCTCTTAAAACAAACTTATGATTGTTATATTAATACCAAATACCATATTCTGAATGCAGATGAATTACGCTCTGTAGCTTTCCTACCCAAGGGTAGGATTTTCTAGCTCCTAAGCTTGAGCTGGATTTGAGACTGAATAGCTGAGTGCCATCTGGCCATGCTGCCCACCCGTAAGTTCCTGTAACTACTTGGTGGGCAAAATAGACACAATTTAAGATGGGAAGTTTCCAGAAGATATTTTGAAATCAGTGAATAGGCTGTCAATTCAACAAACTTCACCCCATGTTCTATGGCAGAGTAGTTCCTCTTGGTGGTCTAGACAGGCCCAAGCATTTGCACTATATATAGATTTTAGCTAGTTCTTAAGAAGCATATGATGGGAACTTCTTAAAATTAATGTTATTTACCTGCTAGGATGTAAATGCTAAAAGGATGTGGTCTACATTATGGACAAGGGCTCTGTAAAACATGATATTAGAAAATGGAAATTTTACGAGTTCTGGGAACAGAAACAGGTGATGTGAGTGAAATGGGAGAAAATTCTAATTTTTGCTGCCTTGCTAGAACTTAATCCAAAGTACTTTATTAAAAAATCATGAATACTAGAACTACAACATCCCTGGGTTAATTGTGCTCACTTTGACTTGCTCAAGTTGCCTATTCCTGAGAAATAACCCTTCTGCTTAAAGTGATGGTCCTTTCCACAGGTGTTCCTGGGTTTAGAATCACAGAAATCCCAATTTAATGAGGCACTCAGGGCTGTTAGTCCATCTTCTAGCCTGGGGTATAAACTCCTCCTTGTTGGTGGTTATGTCACCTACCATGGAGACTTCGAGAACAGGTGGTAATAGAATGCAGTGAGTGAGACCTCAACAGATTTTGCTTTCAGATGGCCCTTGCTAACATTGTTGTGATGGATGTTACTTAGCCTTCTAAGATTTTGTTCAACTCTTTTCTAAAACGAGAGTGCTTTAAGACTTCCCTGGTGGTCCCGTGGTTAAGAATCTACCTTGCAATGCAGGGGATACAGGTGTGATTTCTGGTCAAGGAACTAAGATCGCACATCTGTGGAGCAACTAAGTCCACGCACCACAACTACTGAGCCCCAGTACCACAGCTAGGGATAAGCCTGTGTGCCAAAACTATGACCTGACACAGCCAAATAATTAAATAAATAAAAATAAAATGAGAATACTTCATGGAACAGTTGGAAGGAAGTTTGTGATTAAGTGCCTGACACAGCATCACTTGCTATCTTTATCCTTCTCATCATTATCACCACCAACATCATGAAAAGGAGTAACCATGAGAGAGTTGCCATGATGTGGGGGTTCAGACACCTGTTGCTGAAAGGCCTTAGGGTGCGTTTGATCATAAACCAACTCCCTTGTCTTGAACTGGGGACCAGTCTCCAGGAGCATGGTCCTTGTGAGAACTTTATTCCTTCCTTGTAAGGAATTCTGTGGTTCAGTTCAGTTCAGTCACTCAGTCATGTCTGACTCTTTACAACACCATAGACTGCAGCATGCCAGGCCTCCCTGTCCATAACCAACTCCCTGAGTTTGCTCATATTCATAGTCTTAGAGTCGGTGATGCCATCCAACCCATCTCATCCTCTGTCATCCCCTTCTCTTCCTGCCTTCAATGTTTCCCAGCATCAGGGTCTTTTGCAATGAGTCAGTTCTTCACATCAGGTGGCCAAAGTATTGGAGCTTCATCTTCAGCATCAGCCCTTCCAATGAATATTCAGGACTGATTTCCTTTAGGATTGACTGGTTTGATCTTGCAGTGCAAGGGATTCTCAAGAGTTTTCTCCAACACCACAGTTCAAAAGCATCAATTCTTTGGTGTTCAGCTTTCTTTATGGTTCAACTCTCACATCTGTACATGACTACTGCAAAAACCATAGCTTTGAGTAGACGGACCTTTGTCGGCAAAGTAATGTGTCTGCTTTTTAATATGCTGTCTGGGCTCGGAATAGTTTTTCTTCCAAGGAGCAAGTGTCTTTTAATTTCATGGCTGCAGTCACCATCTGCAGTGATTTTGGAGCCCCACCAAAATAAAGTTTATCACTGTTTCCATTGTTTTCCCATCTGTTTGCCATGAAGTGATGGGACCAGATGCCATCTTTGTTTTATGAATGTTGAGCTTTAAGCCAACTTTTTCACTCTCCTCTTTCACCTTCATCAAGAGGCTCTTTAGTTCCTCTTTGCTTTCTGCCATAAGGGAGGTGTCATCTGCATATCTGAGGTAATTGATATTTCTCCCAGCAATCTTTTCCAGCTTGTGCTTCATCCACCCTGGCATTTCGCATGATGAACTCTGCATATAAGTTAAATAAGCAGGGTGACAGTGTACAGCCTTGACGTACTCCTTTCCCAATTTGGAACCAGTCCATTGTTCCATGTCCAGTTCTAACTGTTGCTTCTTGACCTGCATACAGATTTCTCAGGAGGCAGGTAAGGTGGTCTGGTATCCCCATCTCTTTAAGAATTTTCCACAGTTTGTTGTGACCCACATAGTCAAAGGCTTTGGCATAGTCAATAAAGCAGAAGTAGATGCACTTCTGGAACTCTCTTGCTTTATCGATGATCCAACGGATGTTGGCAGTTTCATCTCTGGTTCCTCTGCCTTTTCTAAATCCAGCTTGAACATCTGGAAGTTCTTGGTTCATGAGCTGTTGAAGCCTCACTTGCAAAATTTTGAGAATTACTTTGCTGGCGTGTGGGATGAGTGCAATTGTGTGGCAGTTTGAACATTCTTTGGCATTGCCTTTCTTTGGGATTGGAATGAAAGCTGATATTTTCCAGTCCTGTGGCCATTGCTGAGTTTTCCAAATTTGCTGGCATCTTGAGTACAGGGTTTTCACAGCATCATCTTTTAGGACTTGAAATAGCTCAGCTGGAATTCCATCACCTCCACTAGTTTTGTAGTGATGCTTCCTAAGACCAACCTGATTTTGGACTCCAGGATGTCTGGGTCTAGGTGAATGATCACACCACTGTAGTTATCTGGGTCATTAAGATCTTTTTTGTACACTTCTGTGTACTCTTGCCACCTCTTCCTATCTTTTGCTTCTGTTAGGTCCATACCATTTCTGTCCTTTATTGTGCCAGTCTTTGCATGAAATGGTCCCTTGGTATCTCTGATTTTCTTGAAGAGATCTCTAGTTTTCCCATTCTATGGTTTTCCTCTATTTCTTTGCATGATTGCTAATGAAGGCTTTCGTATCTCTCTTTGCTATTCTTTGGAACTCTGCATTCAGATGGGTATATCTTTCCATTTCTCCTTTGCCTTTTGCTTCTCTTCTTTTCTCAGCTATTTGTAAGGCCTCCTCAGACAACCATTTTGCCTTTTTGCATTTGTTTTCCTTGGGGATGGTCTTGATCACTGCCTCCTGTACAATGTCATGAACCTCTGTCCATAGTTCTTCAGGCACTCTGTCAGATCTAATCCCTTGAATTTGTTTGTGACTTCCACTGTATAATCATAAGGGATTTGATTTAGGTCATACCTGAATCATCTAGTGGTTTTCCCTACTTTCTTCAGTTTAAGTCTGAATTTGGCAATAAGGAGTTCATCATCTGAGCCACAGTCAGCTCCTGGTCTTTTTTTTGCTGACTGTATAGAGCTGCTCCATCTTTGGCTACAAAGAATATGATCAATCTGATTTTGGTGTTGACCATCTGGTGATGTCCATGTATGGAGTTGTCTGTTGTGTTTTTGGAAGAGGGTGTTTTCTATGATCAGTATGTTCTCTTTGCAAAACTCTGTTAGTCTTTGCCCTGCTTCATTTTGTACTCCAAGGCCAAACTTGCCTGTTACTCCAGGTATTTCTTGAATTCCTACTTTTACATTCCAGTCCCCTATGATGAAAAGGACTTTTTTTTTTTTTTTTTGGTGTTAGTTCTAGAAGGTCTTGTAGGTCTTCATAGAACCATTCAACTTCAACTTCTTTGGCATTAGTGGTTGGGGCATAGACTTGGATTATTGTGCTATTGAATGGTTTGCCTTGGAAACAGAAAGAGATTATCCCAGCATTTTTGAGATTGCACCCAAGTACTGTATTTCAGACTCTTTTGTTGACTATGAGGGCTACTCCATTTCTTCTAAGGGATTCTTGCCCACAATAGTAGATAAAATGAGCATCTGAATTCTCTGGTGCTCTTCTCCTATTTTGAAGGTTACTTGACATCAAAAAGACCAGCCTCTTGCAAGGGCTTTCCGTAGTACAGACAGAACAGAAAACCAAAATTAAATCTATAAAAATATGAAATATTCTGCCTGCTTCCCTTCTATCCTCCCCAATTAAAGCCTAATTATTTGTGTACAGTATTAACCTACAATGTAATTATAAATATATGATGATAAATACTTTCTCATATTTTTTTTCATTGGATTCCTACTAGCAAACTTGAGAGGAAGATAGAGCAGAGCATGCATCACCATCCTATTCAATGGTCCCCAATATTTTTGGCACCAGGGACTGGTTTCAAGGATGACAATTTTTCCATGGACCATGGAGGAGGGGAATGGTTTCCAGATGATTCAAGCACATTACATCTATTGTGCACTTTATTTCTGTTATTATTACATCGGCTTAGATTATCAGGCATTAGATCCCGGAAGTTGGGGACCCCTGCTATAGAAAATCTATAGTTCTATAAATTAGGAAAACAGAGAGAGAGAGCAACTAACTTGCCTAAGATACACAGTTATTTTTAGAAATAAATTCAGAGTCTCTACCTATAGTCCTCTAGTGCATTTTCACTGCACCAGAGAAGCAAATATGTGCAGTTTCTGTCTCACTTGTCACAGGCATCACTAATCAACCGTCAGATTCTCTCCAACCAGCTGAGTGTGTGCTCAGAGTCATTCTCATCACAGTGCTCCAGACAACCATCACCAGCTGAATATAAATGACACAAGAATATAGCAAACTTATTGGCCATTCCTGGACCAGACTATCTGGCCTTCATCGTTCATCTCATTAGCTAACTCACTTGGCACATCGAAACTGGAAGGAGGATCTTTCCTTAGAAATCTTAGGCCAGGACTTATTTCCAGTGGGTATGTGGTCAGCATTGATTGTGTGCTCTTCTGGGCCAAAATCCTGAGCATTTTTATATCCCATAACCTGAAATGGAACCTGACACAGATTAGACATTGAGCCATGCTTTGATGGATGGATAGATGGATTTAGCAATTGAGTAGGCCCATAGAAACAGGCCCAGGGTGGGAAAGAGCCTCTACAGCTGATGGTTTTATATACTTTCACTTCGGATGATGGCTTGACGCCTTTGTGTCTCCTAGGATTGGGCTGTCAATTGGGAAAGCACTGTCCACCTTCCAAACACTATTTATCTCCATTTATCAGATGTTATCATTAGACACTGTGATGCTGAGGTAGCAAATAAGTTAGGGCTTTTAATTCTGTGTCCATGATAAGGATTTGGGGGAAATGTGTTTGGCCAGGGGAGGGCAGGTTCATGGTCTCTGTATTACTCTGGCCTGATGACAGCTGTAGCACTCTGCTGAATGATCAATAACTGGCTGCCAGTCCAGTTACTCCTCGATGGCTATTTTAAGGACTGTCACAGAGACCCACCTTGGACTCAGAAGGCAATGCTCTGATCAAGGAAGTTCATTGTTTCTCCTATTCCAGTATTGACCTCGGTCTCAGAGCCCAGGGATGTGTGCAAGTGGAGGGGTCCCTCCCAAGAGGTACCCCTGAAAGCCATTTACAATGGGGTGAGGTTGGGCCATTCCCGTGCACTTAGTCATCAATCAGGGCGCTGTCCTCTGGCGCCTTGACTCTGGTATTGTTGCTGAGGGCTTGAGGTTCCAGGTACTTCTGCTGTCCCTGGATTGCTTTCCCTTCTACTTGCCTCCTCCCCAAATAAAGATAAAGGAAATTCTCAAGAGGTCCAGACAGTCACCAAAGAATCTTAGTTTACAAGAACAGTTGCTTTTCCAAGGACTGGTTTTCTAAAACTTGCTTTTCTTTTCTTTACTTACATTGTGTTTTATATACAGGATCTCTGGGAAGAACTTATAGGACCTGGGAAATTTTTTGACCTAATAACCATTTTTATGGGCTTGGAGTTTATTTACTCTGTAATATGTGCTAGAATTGATATCACATATGTATTTCCATTTCCTGTACTCTCTTGGAGAACAGACATTACCATCTCTTCTGTGGTAATGAGAACTAATAAAAAATGTTTCGTGTAGACTTCAGTTTATTTTTTTAAACTGAAATAGTTCAAAAATATGAAAAGGCATAGAGAATAAAATTAACCCATGTATCTATCCTTAGCTTAGAAATAAAATATCATAAATACACGTCAACCTCCCCAGTGATATTCTTTACTACAACCTTCACCCTTACCCCCAAGGGATTCACTGCACTGATTCTGGTGTTTTTCATCCCCATGTATGCCTTTATGCTATATGTTTGTATCAATAGACAGTAATATTTTATGTGCTTTATAAATGGCATCAAATGAAATGTTTCTTTCTGGGAATGGATTTACTGAACTTGTCAACATATATGTGAGATTTTTTCCCCCATTAGTACATGAAGTTATAATTTTTGACATAAAGTGATGGATTTTTTAGGACTGATTTGAAAGTCTGGGAATACTTCTCTAATCCCCAAATCAGAGCAGCTCTCCCTGTTATAGACTCTCATCACACTGCTTTTCTCTGTAACGTTTCATTACAATGCCTTTCATTATTTTTGTTTAATGATTAAACATAAGTCATTATGGACTGCTGTCATGTCTGTCTGCCCTGCTAGAAGGTAAGCTCCCTGAGGTTAGGGACCATGTATCTCTTGCTCACGGCCACGCCCATTACCATCAAAAGTCATGAGTGAATGAAACGGCCAAATTAGGTTGGTTCAGAATGAACCTCAGCCATCAAACTCTTGTAACAACTCCACTTTGCATGAAAAATTCACATCAACCCAAACCAGGCCCTTCTCAGGTGCTCACAGCTGTGAGAAGAAAGGAATTCCATTGAACCTTGTGACCAAGTGATACTCAAGTGCAGAGGGAAAGTGGTTTGCCTTGCTGTGGAGTCTGTTTGCGTGACTCCATGCAGACATTCAGCATCAGGCCTGGAAGGGCCCCTTCCATTGTCACTACTTGTCATTAACATTTCCACAGCATTAAAGATAGTTATTTCCAAAGGAGTGATTAGCATGATCCAGGCAAGTCTCCCTTAATCCTCATTTGGCCCCCATTATTACCTCTGAGAAAATGGAGGCTCCTTGAGACCTTACAGCTGAGAAAGGTGAAGCCTGGCCTCACCAGAGTCTGTCTCACTCTGAAGCCTGAGCAACCTGCAGCCCAGGGCCCACGTCAGGGGTGTGTGGCCTGAGCGGTTGTCCAAGGCCCTTGTTTGGAAAGGCCCTGTGCTTGGTTTAATGCTCTGTGGTGGCCATCTTAAAATTATTCATATTTTTTGAACAAGGGTATCCACATTTTTGTTTTGCACTGGTCCCCGAAAATTATGTAATTGGTCCTGTCTACACCACATGAGGCCCTGGAACAATGCAGTGGATGGGGGAGCATCCTGATTTTCTGATAATCCTGCATCACTCCCTATATGAGCCAAAGCCAGAATCACAAGCTCCTTTCCTTACAATCCTGGTGTTCAAATCTGATTTTGTTTTTCTTCTGCACCATGCAGCTTCCCTGATCAGGGATTGAACCCAGGCCCTCAGCAGTGGGAGCCTGGCATCCTAACCATTGGACTGCCAGGGAATTCCCTGTAAGTCCTTTTTCTACTTTCCTTTCTGATTATAAAAGTTACACAGAAAAATACTGGAAGTAGCAGTTGAGAGGATTATATCTTTATCTACAGTGGAACAACTTTTTATAAGGAGAAAGTTAATTATGTTGCATATATAAAGCCATGATCTCTATATAAACTTTTGTATCCTCTTTATTCATTCCCTGTCCTTAACAATGATTTTTAGACTCAGTCTCATAGGGATGCCTGAAGAGAAAAAATTCCAAGAGTTTGTAGCACCCAGGGGATTTTTTTTTATTATGCTCGTAGTCTATTCTTGCTCAATTATATTTGAAATAAGCATCTTTGACTTTTAAGTAAAATATTAACAACGTGTGTTGTGAAATATTCTTACTCTTCCTGGTAAATATCACTCTCATTTGGAAAAAGGTAACTTAGCTTATGTCTTTAAAAACTTTTTTTTTTAATTGAATTATAGTTGATTTACAATATTGTGTTAGTTTCAGATGTACAGCAAAGTGATTCAATTATACATATATATATATATTCTTCTTAAATAGTGTCTTCCATTATAGACTACTACAAAATTATGAGTATAGTTCCCTGTGCTATACAGTCGGTCCTTGATGCTTATCTACTTTATATATAGTAGTGTGTATACTTTCATTCCTGAACTCCTAGTTTATCCTTCCCTCCCTTACCCCTTTGGTAGCTGTTTGTTTTCTATGTTGGTGAGTCTATTTATGTTTTCTCAGCCATAACAAAGAATGAAATAATACCATTTACAGCAACATGGATGGACCTAGAGATTATCATACTAAGTGAAGTTAGCCAGACAAAGTCAAATATCATATGATATAGCTTACATGTGGAATCTAAAAAAATGACACGAATGAACGTAGCTTCTGTCTTGTACATTGTTTCTGCTGTCTCTAAATCCAGCCCATCTACCCTCAGCCCCCCTTCCTGTTTCTGAAGCTGAAACTAGCCCCAGTGGCGTTTACAACTTGATCTCTTGTTCTGGTGATCCCCGGGCACTTCTTGCCATGAAAAGACTCACATTGTGGAGGTTGCAGTGTTGTGAGCTGGTCAGGTAACTTCTGTTACTTAGCAACTTTCTCTTGCTTTGTTAAGTTGGGCTGTTCAATCTCCTTAATGAATAAGAGCATCAAGCCAGGTAATTGATGCCTGGACGTTTAGCTCATGAATAATTGACTGTCTGGGTAATCCTAGATACATTTCCTCGATCAGATTGTACAATGGAACAGTCATGTCATAGCCAGTGTTGAGTTTTTTTGGTTTTTAGTCCTGATCGGTTTTAGGATGTCAGAAATCTGCTTTCTTGACCCAAAGGCCTGGGTGAACAGTGGAGGCAGTGATCCTCCCAAGGCTGGGACACGCTTCCTCCTTCCTGCGCAAGAGCCTGGCATCTCCCCTGGAGTTTGGGCTGAGAATAGTTTCAGCTTCTCTTGTTTATCTTTTCAGGTATCTTTTCCCACATACATCGGAAAGGCAGTGTGGTCTAAAGGGGAGGAGGGAATGGGAAGTGGATTTCCTAGGCAATGCTAATCACTTACTCCTCACCTCTAGGCCAAGCTTAGCTTGTCTGACTTATTTATTCATTTATGTACTCATCCAACACACATTTTGAGCACCTCCCATGCATCAGGCACTGGAGAGTCCATGAAAAACAAAGCTGGCTTTGTCTGCTTTCATTGAGCTTACATTCCAGTGAAAGGACATGAGTGATAAACATGTACACAAATAAAGGAGTGAGTCGTTTTCAGACAATTGGAGAGCTAGGTTGAAAAGTACAAACGTAATGGTGTAAAAATGTGACCAGTAAAGGGAAAGAGATAGAGGGAAATAATTTTGATTGGGTGGTCAGGGAAAGTCAGGGAAGTTGTCTCTGAGGAGGGGACATTTGAGCTAAGAGCTAAATGACGAGGAACTAGCCAAGTAAAGAAATGGGGAAAGAGGGGCTTCCCTGATGGCTCATTGGTAAAAAAAATCTGCCTCCCAATGTAGGAGACACAGATTCAATCCTTGATCTGGGAAGATTCCACATGCTATGGAGCAACTAAGCCCACGCACCAGAACTATTGAGCCTGTGTCCTAGAACCCGCGATCGGCAACAAGGGAAGCCACTGCAATGAGAAGCTTGTGCACCGCAACTATTAATAGAGAGTAGCCCCTACTCTCCCCAACTAGAGAAAAGCCTGTGCAGCATCAAAGACCCGACACAGCCAAAAATAAGTAAATAATTATATTAAAAAAAGAAAGAAATGGGGGAAGATCATTCTAGTAGAGGAACATGAAGGCATAGGTTTAGAGATGGGAATGGGTTTAGCATGTCTGAGGGACACAAAGAAAGGCCATGGGGCTAGAGCAGAATGATGGGGAGCAAAGTTTGAGGTGAGGTTGATGCCCCCCACCTTTGATATCTTTCAAGATCACAAAAAACTGTGTGACCTCCCCTTAGACATGAGAGCCTGAATGAGGGATATGGGTGAAGCTAACTTTTTCAAAATACATACCTTATTGATGGTGCAGACTGAGTCATTCTTCATCTATAAAAATCAGGTCCCATCAAAACTCACGTCAGGTTAATTCATTTATTCTGCACATACCTACTGAGCATGTGTTTGTGACACTGGGTATAGATAAGGGACTAAAGCCAAATCCCTGCCCTCATCAAACATATTCTATTTGAAAAATAGACAATAAAACCATAAAAAGGTAATCTCATATCTCATGTAACATATAGAGGGTAATGAGCTCTATGTGCTGTGCTTAGTCGCTCAGTTGTGTCCAACTCTTTGCAGCCCTGTGGACTGCAGCCTGCCAGATTCCTCTGTCCATGGGGATTCTCCAGGCAAGAATACTGGCATGGGTTGCCATGCCCTCCTCCAGAGGATCTTCCCAACCCAGGGACTGAACCCAGGTCTCCCACATTGCAGGTGGATTCTTTACCAGCTGAGCTACCAGGGAAGTCCAAGAATACTGGAGTGGGTAGCCTATCCCTTCTCCAGGGGAACTTCTTTACCCAGGAATCGAGCTGGGGTCTCCTGCATTGCAGGCGGATTCTTTACCAGCTGAGCTACCAGGGAAGCCTGATGAGTGCTACAGAGACAAATAAAGCCAGGAGGGGCAGAGGAAATGAGGGGGGAGCAAGATAGTCAACATGTTAAGTAGATACATCAGGGAAGGTTTCACTGAGTAGAGGACAGTTGAGCTGCCACCTGAAGGGAGTGTGAGCCTGTGACTGTCCAGTGGGGAGCATTCCAGACAGAGGAGGCAGCAAGAGTACCCCCCTTTTTCTGGACAACCTCCCTGCCTCCAGCCTGCCTCTTGTGTCCCCGTTTATCAAAGTATGTATAACTCTCCTGCTTCACACCTTCCACTGTTCTTGGAGAAGAGCACACATTCCTAAGCACGGTTTACATCCTATTTAACCCCTTCACCTCTCCAAACTCCTCTCCCTTTTCTCCCTCTCATTTCATTGGCTCCAGCCACAGTAGCCTCCTTCCTGGTCTTTGGACATGCACACTCATCCCCAGCTTACTGCTCTCTCTGCCTAGAAACTCTCCCCAGAGCTTATCATATGACTGGTTCCTTCTTTTCATTAAGGTCTTAGCAATTCAGAAAAGGCTTCCATGACTCCCCAAATCCTCTGCCCATTCCCTATCACATGGCCACTTCCCACTCATAGTCGTTTTCAAAGTCTCAACTATCTGGAAGACCTACTGCTTATTTACAAAGGATGTAGTCATTTCCTATGGCACTGAATCTGGCCAATTATGTATAATACGCTCTTTGGAGAATAAGCAGGTTATAAATGTGAAATGAAATGTAACAGAGGACCCACCTACTCTATCATGGAGGCTTACAGCCCTTTAGAATATGACAGTCACTTCCAGATCCTTCAATTTGCCACCAGACCTGCTTTAAAATTTTAAAAGACTCCATTTGTATGCAAAAATCTGTACACTGCTCAGGAAGTAGGACACAAGAGCAGAAGAAATGGATGAACTGCCATTTTCAGAGGGAAAAAAAAGTTCTGAAAAAAACAGTAGAAACGAGCTTCCAGGTTACCTGTATTTCTTTGTGTGTGTGTGTGTGTGTGTGTGTGAGAGAGAGAGAGAGAGAGAGAGAGTGTGTGTGTGTGTGTGTGTGTGTGCCCAGTCATGTCCTACTCTTTGCAACCACGTGGGCTGTAGCCCACCAGCCTCCTCTGTGCATGGAATTTTCCAGGCAAGAATAATGGAGTGAGTTGCCTTTTCCTGCTCCAGGGGATCTTCCGAACCCAGGGACTGAACCCTCAGCTCTGGCATCTCTTACGTCTCCTGCGGCTCCTGCATTGCAGGCAGATTCTTTACCACTGACCCACCAGTAATATTTCTAACCTACTAGAACTTGGATGTTAAACCAACTCATAAGGTCAGACCTTCATTGTTTTGTTATGTTGAAAAACTAAGAAATAAAATGTTATAGATAAATATACATAAGAAGAAGTGGAAGGGGATAGTATTTGCTTATAGTGTTTTGTATTATTTGTAAAGTGATGCATTTTAGCAAAGAAAGCAGCCATCTGTAAAACCCTTCTGGACTAATATATTAAAATATGTCAGTGGCACGATCAAATTTTGTTGAAAGCTGAGATAACTTTTGACCCCAGTTCACCCAAGTGGGTTAGACCAGACAGAAGACATGGGCCTTGGAAGACAAGGTCTCCACCACCACCACCTCTAGCATCAACATCACTCCCTTTCTAAATCTCATAGGTGAATCTACTTGGTGAAGATACTCTCGGTGCCCCAGGATGGCAGCCCTTTCAGTTGTGCTGTGTTTAGGGCCACAGGGCAAGCAAAAAAACCCACAGACACATATTTATCCTCCAGTTTAAATTTAATGGTGGAGTAAATAGATGGCTGTGTGAGTTTAAGTCCACCTTTGTGGGGTACATTATCAGAGCATGGGACGTTAAAGAGATTTCAAAAGGCAGTCAGACAGTTTCTCCTCAGTAAAGAATGCCCACCCTTGGTCTCACAAGGAAAAGAAAAGAGTGTTTAGATGGAGAAGTTTCTATCTGTCCCACCCTTGGACAGAAAGCTGTTCAACATGGCGCTACTGGAAGGAACCCAAACGGAGGAAGAGGGCCACAGGGGCTGTTCTCTGTTCCCCAGGCTGTCCACTCTCAGCCCACTAGGTAAGCACACCTTCCCCATTCCCAAAGGTTCAACCTTCAGTGAGTCCTCACTGTTATTTCCACTTTGGTGGATTTTTTCTTTTTGAATTCAGGAGATCCATCAATTATTCAGGGCTCCGGGCTAAACCAGGGTGGTGACACCTCTGTAAGTTTTGTATGGCGTTTCTGAAGGGAAACCATCTGGCTCTCCTTAGCTTGTTCATCCCTGGGCTTCTCTCCCGGCTTGTAAGGTGTGGCAGCCACAGAGAGAGCCAAAACCATCAATATTTCAGGGCCTTAATTAAAGTAAGTCGAGAGCCTCGGGCCTCTCGCAACTGGCTTCCTTTTCCAAAACAAGTGCCTGGTGTCCTTGAGCTGGGGGGCACACACAGGGAAATGGGAGTCTGGCTAACACTGGGGAGCGGGAGCGAGGGAGCCCAAGATTTCATTCTCCAGGACCTAGCGGAGTTATAAGCCCTCCAGAGAGGTGCAGCCTATCCCCTGGCGCTGGCCCCAGGGCAGGAAAGAGGGAAGGGGGGCTGAACCTTTGAGCGCTTTCTGGACAGTCCTGGAAAGAGTTTAGACATCAGGTGGCCAGGAACTGTAGCCCAAACTGAGGCTGCATCTGCCGGTCTAATGTGAAATAGCTCCTGGTCCCAGTGAAGGTCTCACAAAACAGGGGGTGTGGCCGGGGCTTGTTTGGAGCGCGTCTCTGCAGTTGCCTCCCTGCCCCCTCCCACTCGGTCCCCAAGTGCCAAGGCCCGAGTGGCCAGCCAGCCCTGAAGGAGGACAGCCGGGAGCCCTGCGATTTATACATCTATTAATTACCTCCAGCATGGAAGAACTGCCTATAAATACAGTGGCACTTTAGATAAAACTTTCATGCAGCTATTTAGATCCTTTAAAATATAAATGATTTCCTCTAAATTTTTTATCATAAATCAGGGCATGGAGCTAGGCGACAAGACGCCGATTTCCCCCCTGATGGGAGCAAAGCCTTCACTTGTTTTCCCTCATTCTTTTTCTTTTCTACCTTTCTTTTCCTTCTCCTTTTTTTTTCTTTTTTAATTTACAGAGGCTGGTTAATGGTTCCACTTCTCTTTGCTGTATCCAAGGCTTAAAGGGAAGTGAACAAGTGACAGAAAGTGTCAACCCATTTTCCTGGAGAGTCTAGTGTGCGCAGGAAAGCTTGTGGTTTCTGGGCAGCAGACCTGAGTTCAGATCCTATTCCTGTCCTGCCACTTATTCCTGAGCAACCTCGAGGAACACACTTAAGGTCTCTGACTGAGCCTCAGGGTTCCCCTCTGAGAAACAGAGGTAAAAATGGTACCTAAGTCTTAAAGAGGGCGGCTGTGGGGACTAAGTGACATAATGCACAGAACCAGGCTGAGTAGGAAACGCTGAGCTGTGACTGATAGGCAAGTTACTTCATCTCTCTGAGCCAGTGTCCTTACGGAGAAGGAAAAGGGAGGGGATGATGCTCTTTTCTAGGGAGTATTGTGAAGACTGAATAAGATAACAGCAGACGCCAAGCTACTAGAAGCAGTGACCATGTATCCCTTGTTTATCATCATATCTCCAGACCTGGCACATGCTAGGCACAGGGTAGGTGCTCAGCAAGCATGTGGTGGATGCATAAAGCAATGGAGGCCTCTGCTTTGCTTACAGAGCATGTGGAGAACCATCAGAATGTGGTTTCTATTTATGGCGATGGATTTAGCCTCTACACTTTCTCCAAGATCTACACTTACAACCTTGACACATCCACACTGAAAAGGCCTAACTTTTCAGTCCTGACCTTCTTATAGTGATAAGGCCCAGAGTCCTCGAGTGACTTGTCCAGGGTTGTGCAGCAGGTTAGTTACATATTCATGTTTGAATACACATCTCCTGTACCCTGTCCACCACCCCTTGCTGCCTCTTCACAGCGTCGCTGGCTGGATAAAAGAAATGGCCTAATCCTTTGGCCATGGAAGAGATGACAACCAACCAGGCCATGGGGGAGTTGACTTTATGACTTTGAATTCTGAGCTACCTATGAACTGGAGAAGAGGAAGGCAAGACCAGTCCTCATGTGCAAGGACCATGTGTTTATTTTTTATTTATATATTTTTTGCTGCGCTAGGTCTTCATTGCTGCATGCAGACTTTCTCTGGTCGTGGTGAGCCAGGGCTGCTCTCTAGCTGCGGTGTGTGGGCTTCTCACTGTGGTGGTTTCTACTGTTGCGAAGCACAGGCTCTAGGTGTGTGGGCTTCAGTAGTTGTGGCACATAGACTTAGCTGCCCCATGGCATGTGGGATCTTCCTGGACCAGGGGTTGAACCTGTGTCCTCTGCCCTGGCAGGCACTTAACCACTGGACCACCAGGAAAATCCCCATTTTGGCCATGCTGCTCACAACACGTGTGACAGTGTCTAGAGCTCAGAAAAGACATAGGGGAACTATACTGGGTATGGGTGGGGGAAGATTTCTCTAGGGAATGGCACCTCAGATTCAAACCATTGACCCAGATTCCCCATAAAGCCAAGGATTAAGCCTAGAAAACGTGGGGTCTGTCTCTTCCACTCCGGATCACTGCGCCCAATTCCTACAAATCACCAGAAGTAGACCTCAAATCCTATCACTGTCCTGCTTCAGTGCTCGGGTGGCTCCCCACTCTCCCTGGAGCAAAACCCAACCTCGCTGCAAACTCCAGCAGCTGCTCTTTTTTTTTTTTTTGCCATCCTCCATGTCCGTCCTCAGTTTTCTCACCATATTCCCCCCACCCCCACCAGCCTTCCTGCTCTTCCCTGAATGCCCGAAACTTGCTCCCACCTCAGGACCTTCACATATGCTGTTCCCCATTATCTTCTATTTTCTCCTTCAGGTTTTGATTCAAAGGTTACTCCTCCCCTTTCTGTCCTTGCATTTTCTGTTCTGTCACCCTGGTTTATTTTCTCTGTAGCAGCTCTCACTACTGAAGGTTTTCTTTATTTACTGCTCATCTTCTGCTGAAGCATCAGCTGGTGGCGGGTAGGGGTAGTAGGGGTCGTAGGTGAAAGTTGGGGACTGTTTCCTTTGTAGCTGAATTCCTGTCTCCTAACATAGTGGCTGCCACATAGTAGGCACTCAATAAATGTATCCAATGAAAGAATGCATGATGGAGAAGGGCTCTTGGGGATCCCTTGGCTCGGCCCATTCATTTTTCAGATAAGGAAACTGAGGCCCTGCCTGGAGTCTGACAGCCAGCGCTTGGGCTGCAGAGTGGACCCCAGGGGCAAGGGAGGGCTCCAGGCGCGTGCTGGCCCGTCACAGAGGGGATGCTCGGCTCCAGGGTCCCGAGTCCCTCTGGGCATCTCGGATCTTCCGAGCCAGCGCAGACAATGTGAGGCGAGCGGCCGACAGGCGAGTCCACAGCAGCTGCGCAGGCGGCGGGTATATGTGAGAACTTTGTGAAAGGAGATGAGAGAAAGAGAGAGGCAGGCGAGGCGGGCGGCTGCGAACACCTGGCCAGGCAGCCCCGCCAGCTGCCTCCCCGCGATGGCATCTTGAGTTCGGGCCATTCTCTCGGGGCCATCTCCCGTTCCATCCCTTTTGTCTCTCCCCAGATCTGGAGGGTAGAGCTTGGCCAGAGACGGAGGTGGGAGGGGGTAGCTGCTGTCTTTTCTCTTAGGCCTAAGCCGGAAGCTAGCCTGGAGCAGGGCCAGACTCTGAGCCTCTGGAAGCAAGGCTTTCTGAGAAAGAAGTAAAGGCCAGCTCACCCCGCTCCCTCAACCCCTGGTCTGGGGTGGTGCCAGCCCAGTATGTTAGTCACCTTTCAGTGTGGGCGTGGGAGTCAGACGTCTGAGTTCCTATCCCTACTCTGCCATGCTCAACTGGCTTTAGGCAACTCAATTGCTCTGAGCTTCAGTTTTCTCATCTGTAATGTAGAGATAATGATATCAGCCTGACAGGCTTGATGGGATTCAGTGTACAATACTTCTAAAGCACTTAGCCCACAGCCTGGCACATAAGGAACCTCTTGTGTGGTTCCTCTTGTCACCATCATAACAGGCCAGAGGCCTGGCGAGGATGTTATCCATGCATTCATTCATTCAACACAAATCATTATATTAAGATCCTGCGTGGTGCCTGTACCTGTAAACACAGTGACAAATAAGACTCATCTTCAAAGAAGTCTCAGGGTCCTTCAAGAAGCAGAGACCATAAAACATCATGTTCTTCCCAAGATATAACAGAAGGTGCAAAAAGCCTGAAAGAAGGAACACTCTCTGTTTGAGTCTTGGTGAAACTTGCACAATTATGTCAGGGCTTTAACACCATCCTTATCAGATTGCAAGTGTCCAGACCAAGTTTTTTGAGTTGATGGTCCCAGAACATCTGTATGTAAATCATGAATGTCTATTAAAAAGCACCTTAGTCCTTGTAGTCAATCTCTGCATGTGGTCCTAGGATGCTGTATTTTAAGAGGTCACAGATAACTCCTACTCATAGTAAAGCTGAAAACTAGTGACCAACAGGGAAAATGCCTCCCTTCCACTTCTGGGGCTAGTCCTTCCAGAGAACATAGTACTTTGTGTCCTGACTTAGAGTTACATGTAGCCATTCTAGTGCCCCACTGACTCTGAGCCCCCCAGCAGTGTGCTCTATACCTGCAGAACCTATCACAAGGCCCAGCTGTCAGCAGGTATTATTATTATTTTTAAACTTTATTATTGACATGTAATTGCTTTACAGTGTTGTGTTAGTTTCTGCCATACAACAATGTGAATCAGCTATTAATATATGTATACATATATCCCCTTCCTCTTGAGCTTCCCTTCCACCCACACTGAGCTGAGTTCCCTGTGCTCTTTAGCAGCTTCCCACTATCTATGCATTTTACACATGGCTGTGTATAGATGTCAGTGCTACTGTCCCCATTCATCCCACCCTCCCCATCCTTGCCCCAGCCCCCACCGCATCCACATGTCCATTCTCTACATCTGCATCTCTATTCCTGCCTTGTAAATAGGTTCATCTGTACCCTTTTTCTAGACTCAATATGTATTCAGCAAGTATTTGGAAATGATTGTACAATGAAGGAAATGCCCCCTTTATGCCCCCCATTTGTGTAAATGGCCATGTGGTCCTTCCTTGGCTCTCAGACAGATTTTATTTAGTCCATACATGATGTTTGCATGTGTAAGTGCTTTAACTGTAATTTAACACCATGAGGGTGAGGGTGGGGACATGGGCTCTCCAATTTGCCATAGTCCCAATCCTCCCTTTTATACACCCAGCTAATTAATTTTACCAGACTTGCCTCTGACAATTTAAGTTTGCAAATTCTGTACAGTATAGATGATGTTATTGACTGTGTTCTGGGGCTCTCCTTCCAGTTGCTTTCTGAATGGTCTCTCCTTTCTTCTGTTGTCTCCAGAGCCTTCTCACTAAGACTGGTCCGTGGGGATGGGTGTCATCTTACTGCTGGCTGCCTGGAGCTGCTGGTAGACCCTCCTGAAGAGCAGGGTGGGACAAACCCAGGGAACACAGTTGCCTGATGCAAGCATGGCTTTTGATTTGTGATCCTAATGCCTCAGGATGTTGGAGTGGGGGTTGGTGAGCCGAAGGTCTGCACTGGAGGCCTAAAGGGGCTAGTTAGTTTTGCTCTTTCTCTGACCTCTGCTTGACCTCGACCCTGGCCAGCATGTCCCAGGCCACTGGGAGACAAAACAGGGAAGAATGGATGTAGATGGGCTTTTCCCTCCATTTCTGGGGGGTTCAGCTTCACAGATAACTAGGGTCTCAGGGCACCATAAGGCGAGGCAAGTTATAGATTTTTTTCCCTGAAGGATCCAGTATCCCCAGGTTCCCACTCCCCTTTTCCTTTTGGCTTCTAGTATTGTGCAGAAAACAAGAACAAGTGGTCCTAAATGCTGTTGAGTGATCAAATAATGCTACATTTAGCTACTAGGGAGTTGAGAATTCCTGGAGAGAAGCTCCTGAATTGCTCACAATGTGTTGCATTTAAATTAACCAAACAGTAGTCTTTTGCTTCAGCTGGAAGGGCTTAGCAGTAGTCTTAGTCCAGAGAAGGCAATGGCAACCCACTCCAGTACTCTTGCCTGGAAAATCACATGGATGGAGGAGCCTGGTAGGCTGCAGTCCATGGGGTCACACAGAGTCGGACACAACTGAGCAACTTCACTTTCACTTTTCACTTTCATGCATTGGAGAAGGACATGGCAACCCACTCCAGTGTTCTTGCCTGGAGAATCCCATGGATGGAGGAGCCTGGTGGGCTGCCGTCTATGGGGGTGCACAGAGTCAGACATGACTAAAGCAACTTAGCAGCAGCAGCGGTCCAGCCCTCTCTCCTGGGTAAACTGAGGCCCAGCCAGGGTCACATCCATCCAGTGTTTGAATATTATCCCACTCCTGGTCTTCCCGAGGCCCATGGTTCTTATGTGTACCCTATACTTCAAGAATCCCATCAGCCTTGCTCTGTGTGGCTGAGATAGTCAATTTCTTGTGCATGAGACTATTTCCTGAAGTGGATTTTAGGCTGGTGCTTTTGTGAGGGCAGAGATGGTGTCTGATTCGCATCTGTGTCCCAGCCCTCGCCATGGGGTGTGGTGCAAAGCAGGTAAACAGAGGACAGCAAGGAACCAGCTTGCTCCTGCAGACAAACCATTCTCCAGAGAGAGGACCCAGGCCACTCCTGCTCCCAACAGATTTCTAAGTTGAGGGAGAAAGAAGAAAGTAATAAGCGTTCAGTCCATGATTTCAGTGCGCCAAGCACGGTACCAAATGCTTATCTGTGCATTCCCCACAACCATCAGAGGAGGAGAGTGACAGATGAGCAAAGTGCCATATGCAGACTCTAAGGTGGGCTCCTGGCCTCTCCGCCAGCAAGATCCGAGGTTAGAGCCTGCGCCTCCAAGCCTCAGGCTGTTCAGGAAGTTGACTGAGTGCTTTACGTTCTACTCCGGGTGGAACCCTCTTCACCAGAATCCAGGAAGGCAAGCAAACAGCAGGGCAACTCCCATTTCAGAGCTCGGCAAACCGAGGCCGAGAAAGGGTTAGTGAAAGGGCGGCGCGTGGCTTCTGGGGTTGGAGGGCGGGATCCAGGCCAGGAGATGGGGGATTGGCAGGACCGGAGGCGGGGGAGGCCGGGACTGGCAGCGTTTCCTCTTAGGCTTGAGGGTGGCCCCTTCACCCCACCGCCACCCCCCACCCCCACTCCGTTAACCTTCTGGGAATCCCGACTCACACCCTCAGGCGCGGCTGCCAGCATCACCGAAACCCGAAGGCCGCCCCGCGGTGGAGGCGGCGGCGAGGTGGGCTCAGCTGGGCGCACAGGGCTTCTCTCCTGACCCGGAGGGCGGCGCGGACGGCCGCGGGCTCAGGATTCCCCATGCATTATTCACGCTGTTTACTAGCGCAGGGAAAGGCGAGGAGAGACCGGGAGAAAGTAGGGAAGGAGCCGGGAGCAGACGGGAGGGGTCGGAGCCGCACTAACGCCGGGGCGCAAGGGAAGGAAACTTCGGGAAGGAAGACAGAGTAGCCAAGCGGTTAGGCTCCTGGGGCGTCAGACATGGCGCCTGGCACGCAGGAGGCTGACAGTAAATATGTGTGGAAAACGGAGAGCGACCACGGAACGAGTGAGTGAATGGCTCAGCTCCCAACCAGTCTTGTTGCCTTGGCACAAACCCCACCGACGCGCGTGTTCCTCGTCTGTAAAATGGCAGCACAGCCCCGTTCCGCAGGGTGTGAGCGCATCACAGGCTGACACTCTAAACTGCCCAGCACATAGTAGGAGCTTAAAAATGAAAGCTGTTGTCTGGGGAATGGGGCTTGTAAGCGTCAGCGGCCCAAGAGAAATCTGTTCACCCACTCCCAAGGCCGGTGGGCAGTCCTGAACGGTGACCACTCTAAAAAATACTCTGAATTTTAGGCTGTCCTTAGGTCGGCTGGTTGGGGAGTCGGAGCTGGGGGGACAAATTGTCCTTTCAAGCGAAGGCAAGAAAGATAAGTGCGGGGAAGAGGCCTCAGGCCTCCGGGCCTGGGCAGGCAGTTACTTCCCCACATCCACCGGCGCGGCCGACTGGGGGGTGGAGGTCACTGGGGCTCCGGGTGGTTTCTCATCCTCGCCGGAGCCCGTCTGGGCGCTTGGAGGCGCCTCTTCGCTGCGCGGCTGGGCCGGACTCTAGTGGACCGCTCGGGCGTGGGGCCAGGAGCGCCCTGGAAATGGGCAGTTTGGCGGCAGCCGGGCCGACAAAGTGAGTGTGTGTGTGTGTGTGTGTGTGTGTGTGTGTGTGTGCGCGCGCGCGCGGTGGGTTGGGGTAGGGTCAGCTTCCTGCCCCACGGCTGCCCTTCTGTCTGGGTTGTGCGAGTTGGGACAGGATGGAAAGGTTGGGACTTTGGGGAGAAAAAGTCCCCAAAGAAGAAGTAAGGTTCCGGAAGGTCTGCTGGCTGGAGCCGGGCGGGGCGGGGCGGACGCGGGGAGGCCCGGCCCGGCAGGGGTATAAACGCTGGGGCGGGGGCGGCGGGGGCCCGCGCAGAGAGGCGCGCGGAGAGCTGCCGCCTGGCCTCGCCTCCCGGGCCGCCCCTGCGAGTCTCGGGCGCGTGAGCACGCCTGCGCGCGCCCGGGCCCTTCCTGGCAGGCTGCTTGTAAGATGAGTGAAGAAGCAGGTGGGGGAGAGGGGAGGCAGCGAGCGAGAGGGCGAGGGGAGCGCTGGCGCTGAGCGGCGCTCACTTGGAGCGCGGCGAGCGAGCGAGAAGAGCCTGATCCATGTCCCTCGCTGCCTCCCTGCCCGGCGCGCGAAGATGATGGCCATGAACGCCAAGCAGCCTTTCGGCATGCACCCGGTGCTTCAAGAACCCAAATTCTCCAGCCTGCACTCCGGCTCCGAGGCCATGCGCCGAGTCTGTCTCCCAGCCCCGCAGGTAGGTAGTGGAGCATAATTACCGCTCTAAGGCACATTTTTTGACAGGCACTTGCTTCATGTTTTTTTCATGTCGCCCAGAACAATCGCCGCTGTCTGAACCCCTCTCCTTGTCTCCCCCGCGCTCTCTCCCGGCGCGCTCTCTCTCTCATTCATGTCTCTGATCCACACGTCTGTTCCAGCAGAGCCTCTGTCTCCGTATTAATTTTTATGACCTGGGCTTTGAGGAGAGGCATCTCGGTTGCTTGAAAATGTGTTTTAATCCTGAGTTGACAGTATTCCCCACTGACCGTGCTGTGCGCCTTCTCGCTTGCAGCTGCAGGGTAATATATTTGGAAGCTTTGATGAGAGCCTGCTGGCACGCGCCGAAGCTCTGGCGGCGGTGGATATCGTCTCCCACGGCAAGAACCATCCGTTCAAGCCCGACGCCACCTACCATACCATGAGCAGCGTGCCCTGCACGTCCACTTCGTCCACCGTGCCCATCTCCCACCCGGCCGCGCTCACCTCGCACCCGCACCACGCCGTGCACCAGGGCCTCGAGGGCGACCTGTTAGAGCACATCTCGCCCACGCTGAGCGTGAGCGGCTTGGGCGCCCCCGAGCACTCGGTGATGCCGGCCCAGATCCACCCGCACCACCTGGGCGCCATGGGCCACCTGCATCAGGCCATGGGCATGAGCCACCCACATGCCGTGGCGCCTCATAGCGCTATGCCTGCCTGCCTCAGCGACGTGGAGTCGGACCCGCGAGAGCTCGAGGCCTTCGCTGAGCGCTTCAAGCAGCGGCGCATCAAGCTAGGGGTGACCCAGGCGGACGTGGGTGCGGCCCTGGCCAACCTCAAGATCCCCGGCGTCGGCTCGCTCAGCCAGAGCACCATCTGCAGGTTCGAGTCTCTCACTCTCTCGCACAACAACATGATCGCGCTCAAGCCGGTACTCCAGGCCTGGCTGGAGGAAGCCGAGGCCGCCTACCGAGAGAAAAACAGCAAGCCGGAGCTCTTCAATGGCAGCGAGCGGAAGCGCAAACGCACGTCCATCGCGGCGCCGGAGAAGCGCTCCCTGGAGGCCTACTTTGCGATCCAGCCGCGGCCCTCATCCGAAAAGATCGCGGCCATCGCTGAGAAACTGGACCTTAAAAAGAACGTGGTGAGGGTCTGGTTCTGCAACCAGAGACAGAAACAGAAACGAATGAAGTACTCGGCTGTCCACTGACTGCGACGGGGCACGGCGTCCGGGGCCGGGAGAGCTGAGTGTATGTCCCCCTGGAGTTGGGGGGGAACGGTTATGGGGGCTCCAAGACGTTTCCTGGCAGGTCAGGCTCTCACCCCCGAAGTCACAGACTTTCCCCTTTATCCTAATTGGTTGCCTCCCGGCTTTCTCTTTCCCTTCTTTCCGTTCTGTTCCCACCAGAAAAGTTTGGGCGCTAAGAAAAAAATTCAGGAAAGGCAGGCCTGGAGGGACTTGTGCTCTCCGTGGTGCTGAAAATCTCCCTCGCGCCCAGGACTGCGCGACCTCAGGGCAGGAGCCCAAAAGCAAGGGATAGTCAATTAGCCCGACCGCACGACTCTGGCGTGAAGGCATCACTTGGCTTAGCGTGATTAGACAAGGGGTGAAGGGATGGGAAGGAAGTGATAAGTAATAATACAAAGTCTAAGTGGGGCACAAACATGTACTGGAGATTTATTTAGAGTATATAAAATACACGTATGTTTCCAAAGGATAGCCTTATACTCCCCTCCCCACCTAAATTCTATCCATCTCATCCTTTGGTTTGCTGTAAGCTCTCTAAGGTAGCATGGATTAGGTTCAGGGAAAATGTGCAGAGAGTTGCCGGCTCCGAGCTGTTCTCCGCCATAAGGTGGATTCCAGAAAAAGTGGGCCCTTTTCAGCGACTGAAAATGCTGGAATCCTGTAGCTGGCTTGCAAGCAGCCGCCGGCCCCTGCTGTGGCCCATCCACCACGATCTGCTGGCCGTTCGAGGGGTAAAGACTGCCTGCAGGAAGGCGGGGGATTGGTAGCTTTCCGGTTGGACTGAGGACTCTCTGACCCTTGCTCCCTGTTCCAGACTCTCAGAGCAGCGTAGAGGCGGCTGCCCGAACGAAAGTAACTGTAACTCTCCGGAGCATATGCAAGTCCTTCTAACACGGCTCACCTCGTTGCGCTTTTATTACTGTTCGCATCGTTGTTTACTATTATTTATTACCGCCACTTTTTTCCATCCCCCAACCTCTTGGTGGAGGTTCACTAATAGTTTTGAGCTGATCGTGGGGCTAAACCACTGGCCTGGGTCCTTTTTACCCCAGTCCCTCTGGCCCCGTCACCTTTTATCTTTCGTTACTTCATGTAATTTGCGTGTTGCTGTGTGACCTTTGGTTTTGTTGTCCGAATAGATGCAAATAAAATATTGTTTCCTTCTCTCTTTACCCCTTGAATTAACTTCTAAAATAAATGCTTTATTTTTCAACCCGAATCGCGGTGCTTTACTTCCTCGGAGGTTAAGGAGTACTAGTCTCCGAAAGGATTTAGAAGTGAGAACCCAGAAGGGCTGAACTGTCATTTCTAGCAGGCCAATCTTCTGCAATTATTTCTCCTTTCTCCTTTCCCCTGGGTGCCTTATCTTCTCACCCAGACCCTCCCTGGACCTCAGAGTTTCCAGATCCTTCCTCCACACTTCCTCCACACTTCCCCGAGTGCAAATCTGTCAGCTTCTATTTGTTCAACTTGACTCAGACCGAAAACTTTTAGGCCTGACTAATGGGAGCAGGAGCCCCCAGTACCTCCACTCATTGGCTGAATGATCCTGAATCCAGTTTCTTAAACATCTCTGAGTCTCCGTTGGTTGTCTGCAGCATGAAGATGCTAATACTTATCACAAGGTTATTGTCAGGACTGAGTAAGATTGTTTATTTAAGGCGTCTGGTGGTGCTTGGCTCTTAGTAGAAACATTATTTTAAAAGATTCAAACGGCTAGGTGGGAGGTGAGCAGAGAGATGCAAAGAGAGAGGAAGGTGTTCTTTGCTGGGACAGAGTCGTTAGGACTTCTTTGGGATTACTTAAGAAACTCATTTGGAATTACCGTCCAGGAGGTTATTCCAGCGTCTATTTTGGCTTCTGTGTGTGTGGGGGGTGGTGGTGTATGGGGGTAGCGGTGGTAAAAAGATACCTGCCTCAAAGATCCTATCTTAGTGCTTGTTCACAATAGGTGCTTAACAGATGCCAGTTTCCTTCTCCCTCTCTCTTCGACACACTCTAAAAGGGGGAGGAAATCTTATTTGTGAGCCGCAGAAACACCTTCATGATTTAAAAATGAATGTTCCAAGCCCAGAAGTCTTCTGTACATTTCTCCACCGTGTCTTCAAAGAACTCTGGGTCATCACGTCCGGCCTGAAATTCGGAGTAGAGCAGGTCTTCCCTCCGCGCAGCACGCCCCCCTACTGCAAAAGCAAACCTGGGGATCGCCCCCACTCCCTGGACCTCAGCTCGTCTCCTCCGCCTTGCGCAACAGCCCCAGCGATTCCTCCACCTCCCCTCCATCGGGTGTCCTTTAATAATAAATGCCCTTATGCCATTACATTATATTGTGGGTTTTGAAAATTTAAAATACGGCTGATGCAATATTAATTGCCTATAGTGGTATAAAACACAGGGCCGGAGCCCAGCCGGGCTACAGAGCAGGCGGCCGTGAAAGTCCCGCGCCGAAGCGAAGCGTTCCAGACAGACGCGCCTTTGCGGGCTGCGAGCTTTCCTGCAGGTAAGAACCTTCGGCTTTTTTGGCCTGGGGAAGATACTCGATATCCGCCTCCATCTCCTTTTTCGAAAAGTTCCCTGATGTTTTTTATTTGCTTATTTATTTGTTTATTGTATTAATAACATCAAAAGTTTGGGAGCCTTTTTTGAAGAGGGCGCGATGAGTCGCCTGAATGCAAGGTCTGTGTCACTGTTGGCCGGGCGGGGTGTTGAGTGGGACCCGCGCCTCTGCGTCAGCGGCTTCAGACGTCCCGGACGATATGCGCACCGTACTTTGACAAGTTTCTACCTGCGGGCGGGAGCTGCGGCCGGGTCCACGCCGCGCCCCACCCTCTCCCACCCCCCCCCCCCCCCCGAGTGCGCCCGGCCGGCGCCGCTGCCTCTCTCTTTGGGCTTGTCCAGGAAGCATTGGGAGCTGCGGTTTCTCCGGAATTGTTCAGTCGCCTCTGTTATTCGTCCGGTGGAGGCACAGACCTCTCGAGGGGTGGAGTGTGTATGTGGCCCGGAGCAGGACGCCGTGGAGGGCGGGGGAGGGGGTCTGGGTACCAACGGGTTTGGGGTTCAGGCAGGCCCGATTTGCATCCTGGTGGGTCATTTCCTAATTGCGTGACCTTGCGCAAGTCACATCACCTCTCTAAGGCTCTGCTAATGGCTGTAAAACTGCACAAAAATTTTTTGAAGAGTAGTTGAAAAGCAGTGTGGAGCAAATTTGCTTTTCCCAAGTCCCATCAACTTGGCGGCCTTCACTGCCCAAAGGCCCAGCCAGGGGTTTCTTTAGCCTGTGCCAAGAGAAGGGAAGGCCAGTTCTCAGGGCTTTTTGTATGGAAAGCTGCATTTGGCCTCTCCTGGTGGAACTTTGAGAGTTGTCTGTGGACCAGAGTAAGGCTTCTAGGCCCCTGCCTGGCTGGAACCAGGGACTGACCCTCAATGAGCCAGACATGAACGAGTCAGCATGGCTGAAGCCCTGGCAGCCAGAATGTGAGGTAGGAACTCTGGGTCCAGGTTGTGTGATCTCTGGCTAGGAACTTCCTCTGCCCTCAGGTGGTGTGTGTTTTGTTGGTTTCAAGCTCAATGCCAGCTCAGGATCTGGTCCAGAGTGGCAGACAATTGATATCTGTTGAATAACTGAATGAAGTTTTGTAAATAAAAGGACCCCTCTAGGGCAATCCTCTCTGGATTCTGGGGACAGCAAGGAGAAACAGAGACCATCAAGAATAGACAAGTCAGGAGTAAGGCCAGGGCCAAGGTGGTGGTCTGCATATCAAGCTTCCATTCAAAGACAATGTTTCCTTCCTGTTTAAATTAGAAGAGGCTTTGCCTCCCTCTGTGTTGATCATGGGTAGAGATGGGGTCCTCTGTGACATGGGCCCTGGGAACCTTGAAGAGGAATCTTCAGGATGGGGGGGCGGTGACCCGTGCCCTGTTGAGTGTGCCTGACCCTCTCTTGGCCCTGCTTTGAGCCTGGGTTATTTTACTTTCCCGCTAAGATATAAACTGCTCCAGTTCTGGAGTGGACAGACCTAGGGTGGAATATCTTCTCCATCTCTTACCTGACTAAGTGACTTGACCTGAGCCTCAGTGACTTCATCTGTCAAATTGGAAAAAAAAAAAAAGACTGTCTTTCAGGATTGCTTTCATGAGTAAGTGAAATCACATAAGCCCAGGGCCTGACACATAGTAGGCATTAATGGATACTCTCTTTAAAGTATTACTTATACTCAGAAAAATGAGAGGTTATGTTGCAGGGGCAAATTGCTAGATTTGGAGTCAGGTGGGATCAACAGTTTCCCTCTGTAAGCCACCATCTGATCGTGTACAAAATGAGAGTAGTGAGAGCTGTGTGTGTCGGAGGCAAGCTAGGAAGCATAAAAAAAATCTCTTTGCACTCTGTGCATCCTAGCTAGGAAGGAAGGAGGAATTCGCTTTTCAGGAGTCCATGGTGCCAATGTGTAGTTCCCACTAAGAGGCTTGACCCTCTGACAGCTCCTTGGACCCAAGCCTTGCTCCTCTGTAGACTCCTGGGAAACATCAGCCGTCAGTGACAAAGACTCGGTGCAGGCTTCACCGGGAGGGGTGGGGCTCCAGCGGGCAGAGGAGGAGCCAGGTATGGGGGTCCCCGGCTCGTTCTCCCCGCCCTCCACCCACTGTCGGCCCGGGGTTAGACTGCCTCAGCATGGATGTGGAGCGCAGAGCCCAGAGACTGAGGCCCAGAGAAGGGCGGAGGGATTTAGCCGGCTCTTTCTACCTTAAATCTTCTTTCCTCCATCAGACTACCTTGTAGAATTTCTGTCTTAGCCCTTATTACTCCTTGATAGCACCCTGTTTATTTATTCAGCAATAAAAGCACTTGGGGCGAGCAAGCTCCATAGACCCAGTTCCCTCCCGCCTCCCTGAATCAAGCGCAGGGCCACAGGCAGTGAGCGCTCTACAAGTGTTCGTTAGGTAAATGAATAATAACGGTATCTGACAGGTATTGAGGTCTCCCCACACGTGCGGTTTTGTTCCAAGTACTTCACGTGCGGTAATTTATTAATCCTTCAACAACACCATGAGCAGGTATCCCTTTTAAGCCCATTTTACAGATGAGAACTTGGAAGCATTGATATGTTTCTGTAACTTGCCCAGGGCGGATCGTGAACTTAGCAGTTTGGTGGAGAGAGCTGGCAAAAACTGGCTTCTTCGCCTCACCCTCGGCGAGGGACAGGGAAGGGGAGCCTCCAGGAACGGGGGCGGAGCAGCCGTGTCATATTAGGCTGGAGTCGCCGGACGATCTGGGGAGGTGGTGGAAGGCGAGGATGCCCGCCGTCCTCGCCGGGTTGCAGGTCTTCCCGTCTCCGTTCCGCGCCTTTCACATCTCCGTTCCTTTTTCTGTTACCGGTCTCTCACACAACCCTCTCTCAGCTTCCCTCTGACCTCTCAGGCGCGAAAGTCTGGTCCCAAAGTGCAGGGGCGGGCGGGCCGCGTCCCCAGGGCGCGTACAGAGCCTTCTCCCCATCTTTCCCCTCTTTCCTGGAGCGGCGGGAGCCCCCGCGTAACCCGCCCGCCGGGCAGACGGAGCCAGTGAAGACCCCGGCGGACAAATTAGCCTCGCCTTCGATCGCTCTTTTCCGATCAGGTCAGGTTTCCCTCCGCCCTGTGACGGCGCTTCCGCACCAGCCCGGCTCCCCGGGTTCCCCCGCGGGGTCAAGGTTCGCCCGGCTCCGCCTGGCGCCTCGGGAGGGGCTTCCCCTCTGCAGCGTTCCGGCCCGGGAGCCAGCCCCACCCCCCGGACTTTGGGGAGGAGCATCTCGCCGAGAGGGTTACGCGCCGGCCCCTGGCTCCTCCCGGGAGTCCTCCCCACTGTTGCTTCCGGTCCTCAACGGGTGGAGACTTGTCTAAAAAGCATCAGTTCTCTGCTCCTTCCTTCGGCCCAATCCGACCCAGTCCAACGCGGGAGGTAAACTGGTACCGAAATAGTACTCCCTCTCTTTTGAGTTTATTTTAGAATTTCACACACACACAAATCCTACTGCTCATCTTGGGAAAATCAGAATTTCATTGGACTTCTTTATACATAGTTAGGATTTATATTGATTCTACTTTGAATTACATCGGGAGTGGGGACCACCGTAATTTCAAGAGCCCTCTGCCCGAATCCCACTCCTGAGGTCACTGTCTCTTTCCTATATTCGCTACCCCCCTGCCCCCATCAACGCAGCTCCGACCCAACATCCCCGCCCACCTCAGTGCTCCCCAATGCCTGGGGCTTTGCTGAGCAGCTCACCTCTTGGCAGATATAGTTAATGCCCAGCCCTCATAAATCAAGACCATAAAAAGCTTACTTTCATATGCACTCAATTTCTACCAAACCTAAACTAATTGCATAAATTCCTTTAGGCCACTCAGAGCTGCTCTCTGGGTTGGGATCTGATCAATTAGTCATTAGGCACTCCATTAGCTGGGGTTTAAGCTGCCTCATATAAATGTCTCCTGTCAATTTGCTTGTAATTGAATGAATAAAAAAGGGTACAGTTATTAGCACAGAGGATCAGAATGAGGAGAGGTCAATTTTATTCAAATATTCTAAAAATGTCTTAATATAAGAATAATTAAAAGAAGGCATTTAGACACCGCTACTCCAAGAGTCTGTTCATGTTAAGAAAAGGTCCAGCCTGAGATACAGCAACCTGAGTGGTTATCCCAGCTCTGACACCCTGGGAAACTAGTCTCTCCCACCCCTGTGGCTTACATATAAGACAAGTTGGTTGGGATGATTTTTGTTTCTTTTTTAATTAGTTTTACATTTTGTCAAAGTAATTTATGCACATAGTTTAAAAAGTTGAATACAGAAGGGCCACATGACCAAGGCTTTCCTTTAGCCACTTTTAGTTGTTTCTTTTGGAAGTAAATTATATCGCAATAATATATTTTTGGCACTATTTCTCAATGCAAGGCTTATTTGAATATAAAGATTATTAAGAATATTACAAAATGTTAAGATTTTAATTAAATAATACATGATTCAAATTCAAAAGGATTAGAAGATTTGCAGTGGAAAATCTTTCTCTCACCTTTGACCCAAGTTAAGCAGTTCCCTTTCTTCAAGGCAAATAACATCAATTTCTTGTGTATACTCCAGAGATGTTTTATTAGCCACTGTTTCTTGATTTGTCATTCTTAGTCACTGTGCATTAACTTCTAGCTATGATATCAGAGAACTAGGGATACAATAATCCTGAGTAATCTCCCCACACCAAGTATGCTAAGAAGTTTTGTATAAAATCAATAATCAAAACTACGAACTGTGTATGCAGTTGAAAATTCTTATTCTTTTTGTGTGTGTGTGACCAAAAACTAATTTGGAGGTGTGGACATCACAAATATATAAGAACTGCCTGCCTGCGAGGATGAAGCATACATATAGGTGGATTTGAGTTCTAACCTTCCAAATAGAATTTAAAGCCGTCTATCTGGGGATGATGTGGATGACAGCATTTACTAATCTACCTAAGGTTAGGGATTGAGCATCAGACTTCAGCAACTCCAGCTGAGCACCCACATGAGAGGGAGCCCAGTGCCTTGGGATACGAACTCCATCTCTGCCAGAAGTTCTAGGTGGGGGTCCTGCTTGGCTGCTGGGAGAGGTACAGGGCACCAATGTTCCAGGGCAGGGTGGGTTTGTACCGGGCCCTGCATGTTGTCTCGATGAATTCCTCTTGTAGTGAGAAGCTTGTACTGGGAGAGAGTTAACCGGGAGAAGGGAATCCTCGCTGGGCAGCAGGCAGAGCAAGGTCACATGATTCCTGGAGGGTGCGCAAAGAGGTGTGAATTCCAGGCCTTCACCTGTTCTATATGATGTTGGCAACTCTATTCCTTTCTCAGTTTCCGCAACTCTAACTTGAGGAAATTGACCTAGATAATAGTTCAGTTTTAGTGAGGGTTCACGGTCTTCCTTGAGAATCTGAGGAAAACTGTTTTCCTAACCCAGAAAAATGCTCTCAAAAGTCCTACTAACTTTACTTAGAGTTCAACCCTGGAATCCCTGGGTTCAACCCAGGAGGCTTTGGGTCCAAGGTTAAGACCTCTTGGGCTAGGTGATCTAAAGATTTTTCTTTATGTGACTATCTGAATTTATAGTCAAATACCCATAAACACTGAAACCAGTTTAGGAAACTGGGAAGAACTTCAGTGAAGGCAAAAATGAAGTGTTAATTAGACCATGAGTCAATTGTCAATAAAGATTCCAAATGGCTTTAGCAAAATTATTTTTCAGATCAATAGTCAGTCTCCCAAGAGGTAATGTGATGGAGTGAAAAAAGCACTACATTAGGGGTCAAAATCTAGGCCTTTTTAAAAAACCATCTTTTAACACTGAGAATTGAGATTTCGAGCTGGGGTTTCCCTGCTCTGGCCCCCCTCTTTCCTACTCAGTAAAAGGAGAGGATTGGGCCACGTGACTTCTGAAGGTGCCGCTGCTCACTTTATGTGAGCTTATGTGTAAAGACACTGGCATGTCTTATATTCGGTATTTGTTTTAGCTTATTTTACCTTTCTATCTTGTTTTCAAAAGGGTAGTTGTAAAAAAGTGGTGTTGGACAAAAGGTTAGTTCCAAGTTTCTGGGTTCCGAAGCACTGAGGCTTCTAAAACCCTGTGGTGGAAACACAACTTCTACTTCTTAATGGAAAAAGAAAAACAACAACAGTTTGTAAGTTTAAAATTTAAAGGCAGGGTGGGAGTAGGAGGCCGGATGAAATTAAAACATTTTGTTAGACTAATAGTTCTGGAAGGCCTGGGAAGACTCAGTCCAGTGGGGAGCAGAAGGCGGTTGTTGTGGGCTGGGCAGGGCACTGAAGCCTATCACAGCTCTGGCCGGAATCCACAAATAAGAAAACAATGATCAGCTTCTGTTCTCTGCTCTTGGATCTTCACTTTTTTCTACCTTCTGACTTGAATTAATGTTTGCAGCTGTGAGTTCACTCAGCTTTTGAGGGTCTGCATTACTGGTCACATTGCTCAAGTGAAATGATAGAAACATTATTTCAATTTCAACTCTTCCATTTCCAACTTAACCAGAATTTCTCCAGTTGATTTTGTAGTGCTCCCCCCTCCCCAGTTTCATTGAGATTTAATTAGCATATTACATTGTGTAAGTTTAAAGTTTGCAGCATAACAATTTGATGTCTGTATATATTGCAAAATGATTACCACACTAAGATTAGTTAACATCTATTACCTTACATAGTTTCAATATTTTTTCCTTGTGGTAAGAACTTTTAGCATCTGCCCTTTCTTGGCAACTTTCAAATATAGAATAATACACAGTAGTGTTTAGTCATCATGCTGTACATTATATCCCAGGATTTATTTATCTTATAACTGCAAGTGTGAATCTTCTGACCACCTTCCCCTAATTCCAAGCTTTTACTTCTTGAGTTTTTCACTGTCAGTTCTTTACCGTAACTTACGGCATTGTGTAGTATGGCTCTAATTTTCTGCTAATTCTGGTAGGTCATTGAGGGGAAGGTTTGTATTTCTTGACTGTCACAGTAGGGTTTATTTTTCCATCACAAAGAAAGAGTGTTAATAATATTTACTCAAATGCTTTATATTGTCACTGTCAGAAACATGGTATCCTAGAACGTGAGCCAAGATGAGTTCTTAGAGATTCACTGGCTGAAGAATATGGTGGTGTCATTCTAGGGGCCCAGGAATCTATATTCTTCACCATCTCTCCATGTATCTCCGATTATTTGCTCAGATTTAGAAAGATGTTTCTTACAGTATTTTTTTTCTAACCAAAATGCCCCCACCCTGGAATTTGAGAATATAGCCTGAAACACAAAATTTCAATTCTTACTTCATTAAAGATGGTATAAATTTTGTGTTCCATTCACAACACAGCTGTTACTGTTTTGCCCTCCCAGCCATTGCGGTGGGAGTTTACTTATCACAGAGTAAACTGTTGCAATACCCAGAACCTTTGGCTTCAACCACTCCCTGCAGACTGACAGGCAGCCTAGTTTGAAAATAAATCTCCTGCAACCTCTTTATTGTAGGGCAAAAATGAGACCTAAAAGAAATTTAGTAAATATATAGTGTAAAACGTATTTAGTATATAACAATAAAAAGCAATATCTCTACTGATCACTTTAGAATAATTGGTATTTAACAAACATTTGACACTGAGTGCATGAATGAACCATTCTTACTTATTATTCTCCTGACCACATCCCTTCCCTTCAAAGGTGACTGAAGGCAACGATGAAATTCTTTTTTTTTTTTGCTTCATTGCATGGCATGTGGGATCTTAGTTCCCCAGTCAGGGATTGAATTCATGTCCCTTGCAGTGGAAGCTCTGAGTCTCAACCATTGTACCACCAGGGAAATCCCAACGATGAAATTTTAAGGTATGGAATATTCCTACATTCAATGCGCTGCCGCTTCTAAAATGGTCTACAAACCTAGTTTAACCCATATTTTATGAATGTCCAAGGTCACACAACTAATAAGTGATAGAACTTAGCGTTAAGCCCAGAATTGTCTTCCTCTAGATTTGCACTATACCATGCTTGCTCCTGCAGAAGATGATGGACTTATGTTTTTCAGGTAAAATCTGTAGGACTCCTATGTGAAAGAAGCTTTATTCTTGTTCTACAGGGCACAAAGGGTACAATAAGTAGAAAATGAAAGTCACAGAGAGGAAAAATTTCATTTTCATAGGAAAAAGAAAACTCTGGCCTTCACCATGGTCCAAGGAGGGGGCTGTACTATGAGTTCTGTTTTTTTTTTTTTTCATGAGATTATAAGTGTGATTTTATTTATTTATTTTTTTCATTTATTTTTATTAGTTGGAGGCCAACCATTTCACAACATTGCAGTGGGTTTTGTCATACATTGACATGAATCAGCCATGGAGTTACATGTATTCCCCATCCCGATCCCCCCTCCCACCTCCCTCTCCACCCGATTCCTCTGGGTCTTCCCAGTGCACCAGGCCCGGGCACTTGTCTCATGCATCCCACCTGGGCAGGTGATCTGTTTCACTATAGATGTACTATGAGTTCTTGACTGGAGGATCTGAACAGAGATTTTAGTGAATGACACTGAGAGTAGATTTCAGTTCAGACATGTGGTTGCAAAGAGATGACATCTCCTTCTGACCTGAGAGCCAGTTCCTCTCTAGATGGTTGTTCATTCCTGGATCCCTCCACTGAAAAATATAAAGGAACTATCTCATAAAAAAAAAAAAAAAATGCACAACTCCCTTAAAGGAGCATGGGAAGCAAATGTTTAAAAATATTTGTCCTTTCCATTTGTCTTCTGGAATACCAAGATAATGAATGTACTTGAAACTAACAAAAACTAAAATGTTGGGCTCTGCTCCTTTATTGACTTAGTATATTAGAAGAATCTAACAACAGATGACTCGCCGAGTGTGCGCAGAGGCAGTCACTGCAGACTTCAGGGGAGAATGGGAGCGTCCCTGAGGAGCTGTTGTTTAAAAATGGATTTATAGCCTAGGGACTAGATTGGGGGCCCTGCCTGCCTTTTGCCTACTGGCAGGGCTTTGTGTTCTCTCCCATCTTTTCTTCCTTAAGAAAAAGCTTTTTTTTTCTTTTGTTCTTTCAGTTCTTTCCCTCCCTGTCTTCCTTTCCCTGATCACGGTGTCAAAGTGCTTGTGAGGACTTGCTACTGGTTTTAAGTTTTTCATTTGGATCCTCGAATGCTCCAGAAACAATAGGCTAAAGAGAATGCTCTGAGCCAGGGCTCAGTTACCAGAAGGCAGCCTAAACATGTGCTTTGCATACTTGCAAAGGAAAGAAACCCCAACATAACAAAGGGTGTTTTGGAAGACTTCAGTATTTGGTATTTAAAAAAGTATACTAGTCATCAAGTTCAAAATGGTGCTTAACTTCCTCCCATGTATTTTATGAGGTAGTGTTTTAAATTTCATACAGAAGGACAGGTAACATAAAGTAGTGTTTCAAGCCTCTAAAGATCTTCATTTGACCCAACATTTATAAATACAATTATAAAAATGTTTATGAACACTGTACTATGTCTAGAACAAGTACATTAAAGAATGAGGAAGAATGAGGTCTCTTCTGGCTTCCATGTAGGTGTTTGATTTCATCAGAAATAGCTGAGGTCTAATGGAGAATAGACTGGTGGTTGCCAAGGAGGAGGCGGTTAGGGGAGGGATGGACTGGGACCCTAGGGTTAGCAGATGTAAGCTTTTACGTATAGGATGGATAAACAGCAGGTCCTACTGTCTAGCACAGAGGACTGTGTTCTGTATCCTATGATAAACCATAATGGAAAAGACTATAAAAAAGAGAATGCTTATATATTAATATGTATAAGTGAATCACTTTGCCATACAGCAGTAATTAACACAACATTGTAAATCAACTGTACTTCAAAGAAAGGAAATAACTGAGGTCTAGAAATATGTTCAGTTCAGTTCAGTCACTCAGTCGTGTCCGACTCTTTGTGACCCCATGAATCGCAGCACGCCAGGCCTCCCTGTCCATCACCAACTCCCTGAGTTTACTCAAACTCATGTCCATCAAGTCGGTGATGCCATCCAGCCATCTCATCCTCTGTCATCCCCTTCTCCTCCTGCCCCCAATCCCTCCCAGCATCAGGGTCTTTTCCAAAGAGTCAACTCTTTGCATGAGGTGGCCAAAGTATTGGAGTTTCAGCTTCAACATCAGTATTTCCAATGAACACCCAGGACTGATCTTTAGGATGGACTGGTTGGATCTCCTTGCAGTCCAAGGGACTTTCAAGAGTCTTTTCCAACACCACAGTTCAAAAGCAGCAATTCTTCAACACTCAGCTTTCTTCACAGTCCAACTCTCACATCCATACATGACCACTGGAAAAACCATAGCCTTGACTAGACAGACCTTTGTTGGCAAAGTAATATCTCTGCTTTTTAATATGCTGTCTAGGTTGGTCATAACTTTCCTTCCAAGGAGTAAGCATCTTTTAATTTCATGGCTGCAGTCACCATCTGCAGTGATTTTGGAGCCCCCCAAAATAAAGTCTGACACTGTTTCCACTGTTTCCCCATCTATTTCCCATGAAATGATGGGACCAGATGCCATGATCTTAGTTTTCTGAATGTTGAGCTTTAAGTCAACTTTTTCACACTCCTCTTTCACTTTCATCAAGAGGCTTTTTAGTTCATCTTCACTTTCTGCCATAAGGGTGGTGTCATCTAAAATATGTTAGTTGAACAAATATTTGCTATGTTATTACTCTGTGACAGGCCCTACTCAAGACACTGGGGATTCAGCAAAGAACTCAGGACTCAGGCCCCTCCCCCAAAGAGCTTCCACTCAGACTGGGGACTAGCATATCTCATTTCTAGGACTCAGGACCAATTTCTTTGTGAGCAGTTGGCCAGGTTCATCTGACATTTACCTGTCTGTAGTGTGGGAGAACTAGTCCTGATATTTCTGAATATCTCTGTTAGCAGACTCTTTAACCTTATTGATACTGTTCTCTGCTCCCCCAACCCTTGCCCTCCTCTGCAGCGAGAAATGGGAAACTGAAGAGACAGAAAATAACTTCTGAAGCCTGGTGAGTGTGCATCACATCGGTTGGTCACAGACTGTGGAGCTTGACTATGATATTTTGAAAAAATGATAAGAGGAAGAAAACAGTCAAGCGGAGCGGAAGGTGTGTGTTCCTGGCAGCCACATGGGATCATGACACTGATGGTGCCCCCCTGTGGGTCCCCTGTTGCATGAATCCAGCTTTTAGGTAGCCCTTTTCTTCGTACATGCTGTGCTGAGACGGATGCCTCTTCTCCAGAGTAAACCAACTGTTGAGCTGTATATAATGCAGCTGGACTCCTCAGAGTTTAAACCCAGTTTAAATGGTTTTCTAAATTGGGAACAGTGTGAGAAGAGCTGCTTCTTTTCAAATGAAGGATGAAAGGTTTGATACTAACAGGGAACGGAGGTTGTGTTCTAGGATTGAGATTAGTTAGGAGCTAGGTGATGCTTCCCTGGTGGCTCAGATGTTAAAGAATCTGCCTGCAATGCAGGAGACCCAGGTTCGATCCTTTGGTTGAGAAGATTCCTTGGAGAAGGGAATGGCTACCCATTTCAGTATTCTTGCATGGAGAAATCTATGGCTAGATAAGCCTGGCAGGCTATAGTCCACAGAGTCACAAAGAGTTAGACATGACTCAGTGACTAACACTTTTTTTTTTTTTAGGTGATGCTTATGTTTTTCCCAAGAGTCAAAGCAAGATTTATTTTCTTTTTAATTTTTTAAGAAATAAAAGTTCAAAAAAAAAAAAAAAAAAGAAATGAAAGTTCCATAGTTCCAAGATTCAAATAGTTTAGCAAGGCTTGGTTTGATAAAGAGCTGTCCCCCAAGTCTCCTCCCCAATGCCCTGATTCCCCAGGGCAATCACTTTCAACCCTTGAAACTGGTTCTTTTGTTATTTACTTCACTATCTTTAAATATCATGTCTATATTTTTCTCTTTTTATTGCTTAGTTCCCTGTAGTGAGATAAGATTAAGCTGTCTCTCATTCCCTACTCTAATTCCCATTCCACTACCATTCTATTATAGTTAAATCTCAAATTTGAGTAGATCAAAATTAATTTGTTTTACTCTCAAAATCCTTTGCTGCTGAGCCATGTGAGATACTATAGTTACTTTTCCTTTCCTGCATAATATTTAATTTTGGGGGGATATTAATAATCATTGCATTTTAAAATTTTGTTTTCTATGTTTATTATTCAGTTCAGTTCAGTTCAGTTCAGTCCAGTCGCTCAGTTGTGTCTAACTCTTTGCGACTCCATGGACTGCAGCACGCCAGGCCTCCCTGTCCATCACCAACTCACAGAGTTTACTCAAACTCATGTCCATTGAGTCGGTGATGCCATCCAACCATCTCATCCTCTGTCATCCCCTTCTCTTCCTGCCTTCAATCCTTCCCAGCATCAGGATCTTTTCAAATGAGTCAGCTCTTTGAATCAGGTGGCCAAAGTATTGGAGTTTCAGCTTCAGCATCAGTTCTTCCAGTAAACATTCAGGACTGATCTCCTTTAGGATGTACTGGTTTGATCTCCTTGCAGTCCAAGGAACTCTCAAGAGTCTTCTCCAACACCACAGTTCAAAAGCATTAATTCTTTGGTGCTCAGCTTTCTTTATAGTCCAACTCTTACATCCACACATGACTACTGGAAAAACCATAGCCTTGACTAGATGGACCTTTGTTGACAAAGTAATGTCTCTGCTTTTCAATATGCTGTCTAGGTTGGTCATAACTTTTCTTTCAAGGAGTGAGCGTCTTTTTATTTCATGGCTGCAGTCACCATCTGCAGTGATTTTGGAGCCCTCCCCCCAAAAAGTCTGCCACTGTTTCCACTGTTTCTCTCTCCATCTATTTGCCATGAAGTGATGGGACTGGATGCCATGATCTTTGTTTTCTGAATGTTGAGCCAGCTTTTTCACTCTCCTCTTTCACTTTCATCAAGAGGCTCTTTAGTTCTTCACTTTCTGCCATAAGGGTGGTGTCATCTGCATATCTGTTATTGATATTTTTCCCGGCAATCTTGATTTCAGCTTATGCTTCCTCCAGCCCAGCGTTTCTCATGATGTACTCTGCATATAAGTTAAATAAGCAGGATGACAATATACAGCCTTGATATACTCCTTTTCCTATTTGGAACCAGTCTGTTGTTCCATGTCCAGTTACAACTGTTGCTTCCTGGCCTGCATACAGATTTCTCAAGAGGCAGGTCAGGTGGTCTGCTATTCCCATTTCTTTCAGAAATGCACCCCAAATGCTCCCCATTTATACAAACCTCTGTTCAAAACTTTCAAACACCTAAAGTGTTTTATCAGTGTATTCTCCTCAAAGAAACCTCTCTTGGAGGCTTCTCCCCTGCTTCAGGATGAGCTAGCTGTTCTCCAGGTCTGCTGACAGTTGTCATCCTGGGATCCCCTTTCACCATGATCTTCAGTTCAGTCACATAGGCGTGTCCGACTCTTTGCTACCCTGTGGACTGCAGCATTCCAGGCCTTCCTTTCCATCATACTCCCGAGCTTGCTCAAACTCACGTCCATCAAGTCAGTGATACCATCAAACTATCTCATCCTCTGTTGTCCCCTTCTCCTCCTGCCTTCAATCTTTCCCAGCATCATGGTCTTTTCTAAGGAGCCAGTTCTTTGCATCAGGTGGCCAAAGTATTGGAGCTTCAGCTTTAGCATCAGTCCTTCCAAAGAATATTCAGGACTGATCTCCTTTAGGATGGACCGGTTTTATCTTCCTGCAGTCCAAGGGACTCTCAAGAGTCTTCTCCAACAGCACAGTTCAAAAGCATCAATTCTTCAACACTCAGCTTTCTTTATAGTCCAACTCTCACATCCATATATGACTACTGGAAAAACCATAGCTTTGACTAGACGGACTTGTATAGAATCCTCTGTTTCCCAGAAGTCTCTATCTTCTCTTTAGGTTTATGCTCCATTTAGGTGGTACATGTTCTCTGAGAAAAAGTGCAATGGAGACAGAATTTTTGAAAGCCATCAAATAAAAAACTGTCTTAATTTTGTTCTTATACTTGAATGGTTATCTGACCAGATGCAGAATTCTTGGTTAGAATTAACTTTCCCTAACCATTTTAGAGAGATTACTCCACTGCCTCCTAGCACTAGGTGTTATTATAGAAAAGTTCAAGACCATTCACATTCTTGATTTTTGTAAGAAACCTATTTTATCTCTCTGGAAACTTACATAGAGCATATTCATTTTGTTTATTCTGCTGAGCAATTTTCAATCTTGATATTCACAATTTTTATTCTGGGAGATTCTCTGGCATTACTTCTTTGAAGTTTTCTGTTTTTTTCTTTTTCTTTTTTTTTTCATATTTCCGAATGCCTGTTGTTTTGATACTGAACCATCTGAATTGGTTCCCTGATTTATAATTTCTCTACTGTTTTTCTCTTTGTCTTTTTGTCCTTTTGTGTGATGTTTTCTTAAATTTTTTATTTCAACCCTTCTATTGAGTTTTAAATTTATCCTATCATTAAAAACGATTCTAATAGATGTTTTTCCTTTACATTAAGGAAAAAAATCTTTAAAAAAATTTTTATGGTTGCTATCTTTTTAGTTGGAGCTCTGAGTTCTGTTCAGTTACATCTCTAATATTGCTAATAGTTTCTCTTTAATGTCTTCTTCCCTCAACGTCTATTTCCTCCAAAGTGCTTTTGTTTTCAGTTGAACTATCCTGGTTTCTGTGTTTGTATTAGGTATTGTTAGATTAATTGGGTAAAAAGTTGATTGGAAGCTGTGCACATCTGAGATGTCCTGTTCATTTTGGTTTCTATCTATAGTAACACGGCTGGGCTGTTTCCTTGGGATCTTGGGATTGTCTAAGGGCAGATTTCTTTCTTTCATTTTGGACTGGCTGATATTCTCAGTTTCCTGTCTGGAGGATACACGTCTGGCAGCTGATGTTCAAGGTGCTCAGTGAGGGAACGGGAATAGGGTTTTTAACATTTAGGATGTAAAATTGTACTTAATTTCTCTGTTTTCAGTACGGTTTCCAACCCTTAACTATGGCTGGTATCTCAAATACAATGACTTTAAAAAAAAAAAAAAAACATTTTTTCTAGTGAATAAATAACCAGTATTCTTCCAGGTTCAGTGAGACAGTTGCCTACCTGTGCCAAGTGGGTAAGGTAAACTGAGTGTCTAAATGCTTCTTAAATAAACTCTCAACCAAGCCATCCACCTGCATCTTCGTCTTGATTCCAGAGACGTGTGCTACTGGGAATCTTTCTCTGGAGCACAGACTCCGCGGCGGTGGAGCGAGGCTCCGGTGTGCGCATGCTCAGTGGTGGAGGCGCGCCGGCGCCGCCTTAGTTGCTCCCCGGAGCGTTGGCCCTCGGTTCCCTAGTCGGGGATTGAACCCACGTCCCTTACATTGCAAGGCAGATTCTTAACCACTGGACCACCAGGCAAGTCCCTACTCATCGTTTTAAGGTTAGGTTCTGAGAGAGAATGGAGCTGTGTGCTGTGTGCAGTCTTCTGCTTTGACCGGAAGTCTCCAGTACCGGGATTCGGAACTAAGGTCTCCGGACTCTTCAAAGAATCAGGGCTAGGTTTTGGTGAAGAGAGTCTTGTACCGCCTGAAACTGCACTATATGAAAAATTATGTGTTTTTATGTGTGTATTTCCACCCTTGTTGCTGCTGCAGCTGTTGTTTAGTCGCTAAATCGTGTGCAACTCTTTGCCACCCCATGGACTGTGGCCGGCCAGGTTCCTCTGTCCGTGGGGATTCTCCAGGCAAAAGTAATGAATTGAGCTGCCATTTCCTACTACAGGGGATCCTGCCAATCCAGGGATCAACCCAGGGATCGACCCGAGTCTCCTGCGTTGGCAGGCCCATTCTTTACCACTGAGCCACCAGGGAAGACCACTGAGTCTATATATGAAGTGAAGTGAAGTGAAGTGAAGTGAAGTCGCTCAGTCGTGTCCGCCTCTTTGCGGCCCCGTGGACTGTAGCCCACCAGGCTCCTCTGTCCTTGGGATTCTCCAGGCAAGAATACTGGAGTGGGTTGCCATTTCCTTGCTTTTATCAAATTCTCAAGGTGATCTGTGACCTCAAAATCTAAGTATTATTTCTCTAGAAGCCAAGAATATGTTACATTGGGTAAAAAAATGGTATAGGCTTGAAGATATTCATATTCAGGAGAATATTAAACTAGCCCAAAACTTGTTAATGTTGCTAGTAGATGAAGTTTCCACGGACTGGGAGTTTCTTGAAAACCGGTTCATTCCTATTCCTTACGCCATTGGTCCCAGGTCTCTGAAGAACCACTGCACTATCCCCAAGGAGGGAGCACCCACTGTTTGAAATCATAGGTGGAAAGTAACTGATGAAACCTTTGAAATGATCCTTTCAGAGTAACAGACTCAAGTGCCAGAAGGCCATGGAGATGAGAACAATGAACCCCACACAAGGTGGCAGAGAATGCGGAAACTGTGGTGAACTGGAGGGCAGGTTCAGCACTAGAGGGGGCAGAAGTTATTCAGCGTCAGCCAGTGACTGCCATGTGGGAAGGTGAGCCCCATGTGATGTGAGCAAATCTGATTTCCCAAGAGAAGCTGCAATGCTAGACTTTCCTTGAAAATGTTTTTGTCTGTGCTGGGTCTTTGTTGCTGCACGGGCTTTGTCTAGTTTCGGGAAGCGGGGGCTACTCTCTAGCTGTGGTGCAAGGGCTTCTCATTGTGGTGGCTTTTCTTACTGCAGGGCACAAGCTCGACGCAAAGGACTCAGTAGTTGCAGCGTGCAGGGTTAGTTGTCTGGCTGCATGTGCCATCTTCCCGGACCAGGGATCGAACCCCTGTCCCCTGCATTGGCAGGTGGATTCTTAACCCTTGGACCACCAGGGAAGTCCTTGGAATGCTAGATTTCTAAAATGTGATATCTCCTTATTGCTCCTTCCTTAAAGTAAAGGTGAAAAAAAAATCAAGTAAACCAAACACACATGCAACCAGATTTAGCTCACAGAGCACCAGTTTGTGATATCTGATCTACTACAATCTTCTTTTGCATGTTAGGATCCAGTTGCCCAGAATGATGAAGCTCCCATGTCACTCTTACCCAGGAGAATGTTCTAGACTGGTCCTTGGATCCCTGTGGGCAGCCCTGGGTCTTTTGAATGTAGACCAAAGGGTGGGAGCTGATTGCATTGGAGTGTGTGTATGTGTGAGAGAGAGGTAGAGATGAGAGGAGAGAGGAAAGAACTCTGGTGAGGCATTAAGATGACCAGAGAGTGTTGACTTTAACCCCCATAAGTATGCTTCTCAGAGTTTGCTGGGAGAGTTATATAAAATTGGGTGGGAGTGGGGATTGCGAAGGAGGCAACAATGACTAAATAGTTTTAAAAAAATTCTTGAAAGGTCCAGTGCTGGCCAATAAAATTTTCTGTGATTATGGAAATGTTCTCTATCTGTACTGTCCAATGTGCCATTAGCCACATGTGGTTACTGAGTACTTGGAATGTGGCTAATTTGACTGAAGGGCTAAATTTAAAGTTAGAAGTTAACTATGGCTAGTGAACTAGGCAATGGGAGATAGACCAATATATCCTAAAGTGTGTTATGTTTTCATTTGTGGGTGACATGTAGATAATTAAGACTGAAAAACGTCTGCATTTGTAGCGACACTTATTCTCGACACACACACCCCCCCCTCCAAGCCCATGATTTCATGGATACTATTGCCTGGCTGAGATCAAGTTTAAAAAGGAAGTTAGTTAAAGAAAAATGTTAGTAAAATTTTTTAGTAAATATGTTTAATAAATAGTATATAGTATATACAAAGGACAAATTTCATAAAGGTCATGCAAATGACTGAAATGTGAATAACAACTATATGGATTTTTATCAAGTTTTGGTCTTACATACCACTGATAATTCATAAAATATGATTTCAATATAAAAAGTATCACATCAGAAAGTAAAATAAGTTTGGGAAATTTTCAAGCAGGTTTGTTGTTGTTATTTCTGTTTTAACTGTTGTTTCTGTTTTAACTTAAGAAAAAGCAGAGCTTTTTGAAGTCCTTTATAAGTTGAGAATGTAGATGAATCTCTAGGTCAGGAATCTAGAATAGAGCATTTCTCAAAGGTATTTGGTCAAGGAATGATCCTTCTTTTTTTCCCCCCCCTTAAAGCTGTCGTCATTGTTTTGAGGGATGCTAGTTTTCTTTATAACCCAGTTTGGGAAACAGCGTGGCAACAGAGTAATAGCATGTATCTTAGCGTCTGTGCAGTCTTTGTTGCAGCTACCTAACTCTGCCATTGTAATGCAGAGGCAGCCATAGGTAAAATAGAAACAAATGGCAGTGTTTCTGCAACACCCTACTTATAAAAGCAAGCAGTGGGCTGGATTTTGCCTGCAGGTCATTGTTTGCTGACCCTCGGTCTAAGATTTCTTCCAGGGTCTCCTGGACTTTTTCTGGGTCTTTTCTTTCTTTCTTTTTTTTTTTTTTTGTGTGTGTAATAAAGTTTTATTAAAATATAAAGGAGATAGAGAAAGCTTCTGACAGAGGCATCAGAAGGGGGCAGAAAGAGTACCCCTGGGTCTTTTCTAATACAGATCTTTCCCAATATTAGGCAATTCTTAGATCTTCTAGAGGCTTCCTGAATGGTTTGCTTGCTACGCTTTGAATCATACACACATCCTTGAGTGATCTTAAGGAGACATCTTGGTCTTGGAAAATCCTGAAGTGTTTTCACTTTAAAAAAGCTCTGCGGCTCACAGGGCATACCCCCAGCAAACCTTGCATCTTCTGCTTTTTAAAAGTCCCTTCAAACAGAGACTGGCTTGTTCATCTAGAAGAGAAGTGGGACAGAATCTTATCAAACAAAACTTTGGGTTGAATGAGAAATTCTCTGTTGTCAACTTAAAAAAAAAAAAGCACAATGGGAGAGCTGAGAGTTAAGTTTTATTTGGGGCAGTATGAGGACTGCAGCCCTGGAGATAGCACCTCAGATAGCTCTGTGAGACTGCTCCAAAGAGGCGGGGGGGGGGGGGAGACAGTATATGTGTGATTTTGGTGAAGGGAGTGTATATGCAATCAAGGACATATTTTTTTGTAGGAGGTTTCTGTTAGTCTCATGAAGCTCCTGATAGTTACAAGAACCAGTCATCACTATGAAGGATTTTAGTGCTGTTCTGTATAAGAGGAAATACAAGAATTGGGCTCATAAAATCAGCTCCTGAGAATATCTAACTGTCTAAAGACCTATCCCTGCCAGTTTCCTGGAGCACAGAGTGCCTCATTTCTGCTCTCCACCCTGAACTCCTTCGGGGGTGTTGGAGGTCAGCAGCTGCAGCAGCACATGATTTAATCCTTGTAGAGATAGATGGCAAGCACCCATGGCTAGTGCCAATTTGTGGTTGACCCTGTCAACTGAAAAAAAAAAAAAAAAAGCACAATGTGTGAGTTGTTTTATTTGGGGCAAAATGAGGATGATAGCCTGGGAGACAGCATTTCAGATAGCTCTGAGAAACTGCTCCAAAGGGGGAAGGTCAGTATATATGTGATTTTGGTGAAGGGGGAGTACATGCAATTTAGCACATATTTTTTTGTATATTTCTGCTAGTCTCGTGAAGGTTATTACTGGTCACCAGGAGCATATGTTGCCACGAAGGATTTTACTGCTTTTCTAGGTATGAGGAGACATAAGAATTGGGCTCATAAAATCTTTTCCTGAGAATATCTAAGTATCTAAAGACCTGTTCTGCCAGTTGTTTTTTTTTCCCCCCCTAGAGCACAAGAGTGCCTCATTCCTGGTCTCCACCCTAAACTTAGAGGGGGTGTTGATGGTCAGCTGTAGTGGCTCATAATTTGATCCTCATGAAGGTAGATGGCAAGTGCCAATTTGCAGGTGACATAGCTCAGGGAATCCATCTTTTTGGAGAGATGAAGGATCATGCCAAGTTTTACAAAAATCCTTTCCTAACCTCTGAGAGACTCAGCCTGGAGCAGAGCCATTGAAACTTCTGCACCTCATTGTCACGTGCAGAGCTGTCGCTTTGACAACAGTGAACCCTGCCGAAACCTGTCCTGAGCGCAGTGGGGAGGGAGGATGGGCTGACTCTGGGGCAGTTGGTTTTCCAGCTTCAGGATGCCAGAGAATGGAGGAGGACATTCTCTGGAGGATTGATGACTCAGTCAGAAGTACCTGTTAAGAAATGTAGCCCCAGATCTTGGCCACTGTTAAACTGTAGGGAAGGTGGAAGAGGGGAGAGGATGCAGCAGACAGAACAGTGCCTTAGGAGACACATTGTCAGTTTCTAGTTTAACCAACCATTAACCTGAATTTGACCTCACGGACAACTTCAAAGTGGAGAGAGTGGAAAGATCACAGGCTTTTCAGCCTGAAAGATGTGGATATGAATGCCAGCTGTGCCACTTAACTGGTTATGTGACCTTGGGCAGGACTCATAGCTTAGCCTTTCTGTACTTAGGTGGAAAATGAGAAAATGATAATAGTAACTAACATTCATTGAGTCTCCACTATGTGCTGTGTGGTCACTCAACTAGTACAGACAAGATGCTCACCCTGAATGAGCCTGTGTTTTAACTGGAGCATAGGAAGAGACGGGTAGCATGCAAATAATGTAGAGGCTTGCAAAGTGTGATATGCATACAGTGGAAAATAACTGCCAGGCTTGAAAGTGCCCACTTTCCTTGGAGTAAAAAGGGAAGGGCTCCTTGTATAACTGACATTTAAGCTGAGGATGATTTTATTGTGTCCTTACCATGAAACAGATACCTACACTTAAATGCAGGACCTCACTGGAGGTAAGCACTAGCCTTATCATTTTATAAGTGAGAAAACTCTGGCACAGAGGGGTTAAATATCTTACCCAAGGGCATACAGCCTAGGAAAGGGCAAAGTAGGGACTTTAACATGGACTGTCTGACTCCAAATGCTCTGCTCCTTTTTTTTCATTCTGCTTATCTCACAGGGTGTGCTGAAGCTCCAAAAGGAATATATGTGAACTGCTTGGCCTGCTTATTAAATAGCAGTCCTGTCCTAATACCACTTCTCCATGGTTAATCTTTTGGGATGACTTTCCTGGGGTCCTGAGGTTAAGCCACTAGGGAGCAGGCCCCCAGGCCTGATCCTGGAGGAGTTGTTCATTGAAATAAATCTAAATGAAATGGAAGAGGTTCTATAGCTGGGACCCCACCCTTTTCGAGACTTCTGTCCAGCAAACAAGTAAGGGAAGGAGGGATCTGATCAGGGCAAGAAGACATTAATCCTTACTTAGACTCCAGGTGAGCTCAACAGAGTGTGTTGTTCAGGGACCAAAGGCCACTGACCAAAGGAATAGGTCTCTTAAAGCGGGTTTCAGAACTCTGCCCCGTCCCCCACCTCCCTTTCCTGTCTTGGCATGCTCGCTCATATTCTGCTCTGCCTCTCCCGAGAACTGGTGCCTCAGAGATGAAAGCCAAGAAAACGCAACGAGCCATCGGCGGCGCTCACTCAATTGATTTTTACACAAAATTTGCCTTCATGCACGAAGGATGGAAAAATGATCCCATAAATAATGGATAACAAAAACAAATGCAGGGAGGAAATCAATAGTCACACACTTGATACCACAGGGAGATGGGAGGGGAAAATATGGAGCCTGGTCTGGCTAAATGGCACCCCAGGGAACCCCTTCCTGTTGGAGAGGAGGGGCACATGTTCCCCTAGCAGACCCCAGGGGACAGTGAGCTGGGAGAGTTTGTCTGGGCTTCTCCCAGGGTGTCAGAGTCAGTCTCAGGACAAAGGAACCATCTGTTCTTCAAGGATCACTCAGCTTTCCAGCCCACAGACCCAGGTTCCTGCCCTGGTTCTTCTGAGCCTCTGGAGCACCACTTTCAGAGGTGCCTAAAGGTTTTCATGCTCTATCTGAGGTTTCTCCCTTTCTCTGTTCACAGCACGCTGCCTCCAGATCTGGTCACCTGCTCTTCTGCTACCAAAGCCTCCTGAGCGGCATGGGGGTAGGGGTTTGAATCATGGTTCTAGCATTTCCTCTGCCTGTGTGACTTTTGGTAAGTCATGCATCCACTCTGAACTTTAGGTTCTTCATCTGTAAAATGGGGCTGGTAAAATCTTTTATGGTGGTGTGTGTGTGTGCTCAGTCGCTAAGCTGTATCTGTCTCTTTGCGACCCCATGGACTATAGCCCTCCAGGCTCCTCTGTCCATGAGATTCTCTAGGCAAGAATACTGGAGTGGGTTGCCATTCCCTCCTCCAGGGGATCTTCCTGACCAGGGATCAAACCCACTTCTCTTGTGCCTCCTGCATTGGCAGGCAGATTCTTTATCACTGCGCCATGCTGGTAGGAAGTATGAAATGATTCACTGTGTATAAAGTGCCTGGCGTATAGTAAATGCACAAAATAGGACAGGTAAAATCACATTCACCTGAGCCCTTCCTCTAAGCTCACCTCCCCGACTTCACTGCTTCATGTGTGCATGGGTCAGTAGCCTTGTAATTTTTTTTCCTTTTGTTGGTCACACCACGTGGCATGTGGGATATTACTTTCCTTACCAGGGATTAAACCTGCACCCCATGCAGCAAAGCATGAAGTCTTAACCACTGGACCACCAAGAAAGTCCCTTTCTTTTTTTTTTTTAGTTTTAATCATATTTAATTTGTTGGACTCAGTGGTACATTCAGTACATTTACATGGTTCAAAATTGAAGAGATGCAAAATGGCATACAGTTAAAAATCCCTTCTACTCCTCTTCCTATCCACCCAGAGCTACTGTCAATTTCTTATGTGTCCTTCCAGAGAAAGTTGACTAATTCTAACCATATATATTGGCTTGTTTACATGTGCATATGTATAAATACATATTTATGAATAGGTATTTTCCTGTGTTTTTTTCCAAGATAGTAACAAACTATGTATACTGTTTTATGCTTTTCTTATTTTACTTACATCATGGAGTTTATTCCCTGTCAGTGTATAACGAGTTCATTCTCCCTCTCTCTTTCTTTTACAGCTTCCTATTGTATTCCATTCTAGGGATCTATCATAATTTATTCAACCAATCCCCGTTGATGGAACTGAAGGTTTTATCCCAGCCTTCTGCTTTTGCAAGCCATGCTGTGATTGGCCACCTTGTACCTATGTGACGTCACCATTTATCTCTAAGAATGATTACTAGGTGTGTCATTGCTGGGTTGGAGGGGCTATGCATTTGTACCTTTGATAGATATTGTCAATCTGTTCTCCACAAAGCATGTGCCTCGAATGCGCCCCACAGCATTGTGAGAGAATGCCTCGGTCTCCTGCTCTGGCTGGCATTCCCAGGACATCTTCGGCATGTCGCACAAGTCCCTCTACCCATCTGTTAGCCTCCACTCCACGTGCTCAGACTCCGCATGGATTCTCTACTTCACATGTTCAGAAGTATCCCTTCTTCCTCATTGGGTCATACTTCTCTGCTGCTATAACTTTCACATGCTGTTCCCTCTCCCTGGCATAATTCCATCCACGCTTCAAGTCTTTACTTCAAGGCCATCTCCTCTGTGATGCCTCCCTGTCTTCCCTGAGCTGAGTCAGCTGGGAGCTCCTTCCTGTGGTCTCCCACACAATTTGCCATTTGTATAGCACTCATCACAGGTATCATGTTTGTTTAGGTACTTACTCTCCATGTCTTACTCATTTGTGTGTCCTCAGTGAGAACTGTAAGCACTGAGTTAATATTTACTGGAGGGACATGCAAGGTACTGTACTAAACTCTACTGGGGATACAGTGAGAAAAAAGGCAGGATCCCTGCTCTTGAGGAATTACAGAGCTTATCAGAACTCTTTCATCTTAGATAAGTGGATAGCTGTTCATTTTAATCATTTCTATAACCATCACAGAATTCATGTCAACCTTGCAGTGAGCTGTACACAGAAGTTACGGGATGTATGTGTGCCCTCGAGATAAAAGAATAGGCGCATAAGTAAGCCCATCCTCATCTTAAATAAGTATTCTTTTCTTTTTCTTTTCCCCCTCCTTCCCTCCATCACTTCTTCCCTCCCTCCCTCGTTCTCTCTTTTTTCCCCTCCTTTCCTCTTTCCTCCCTCCCTCCTTTCCTTTTCATTTTTCCTCCTTTCTGTCTCTCTCCATCTTTCTCCTTTTCTGGAACAGGTGAGGAAAAAAACACCTTTGCCAAAGTATATAGGAATCTTTGAAATGTCAGGTGCATGACAAAACACTTTGTCCTGCTTTCTGCTTCTAATATATGTATTTCACTTTAAGACCAAATCAGATAGCTCCCAGGAAGAAGTGATAGCAAATGCAGTTTATACTTCAAGAAGTCACAATAAGATACAGGAAGAGTTATAGGAAAGAGAAAACACTGACATGAGAAAGAATCCTGAGAAGTGAAGCCTGAACCTGCTGGCACCAATCACTTTACAGAACTGGAAGAGAATTTTGAGCTTCTCATTCTCTTGACTGCCCGATTCGAAACCCCAAACCTAACAGTGGAGCTTGATCCTTAGTGTGGATTATTATTTTATAAATTATTAAGAAGAGCAATATCTCTCCATTTACTGAATGTCATAACAAAAGAAATAGGAGGGAAACCAAGACATTGTCTACCCAAAGAGCCCAGCATTTGGACAGTGTAAAGTCACTAAATAATTCAGCAGCTATTTGAAAGTATAGTGTTTTGTAATTTCGACAGAACCATCTCAGTCTGGCTCTCTGTAGCACAGAATTTTAAAAAGATGCTCGCCTTCCTGAAGATCTATTTCTAGGAGAAATGGGAATCGGGTAGAAATGCTGGGCAGGAAAAAGAGGGCTGTCTAATTAGAGAGCCTCGTGTTTATTCTGATTTTTAAACTTTCATGAGCCTGCCGAGGGTCTAACCATTTTCTAGTAATATCTTTGATTTCTTTCTCTGTGCCAACACATTTGTGCTCTGACTATCCAGATCTGTGCTCTGTATGCTTATGGAAAGGGAAACCATCATGTCTGAGATGGCTGTAACATGTTGACAGAGAGAAGGATGGAGAAAACAAATGTAGCCCCACAATCTATTGCAGTGAGGTTGATCATGTGCACTTCGTCTTGTTCAGAGCAGTCAGAGACTCCAGACCAGTGGCGTCTGGGAGAGGCTGCATCCTGAGGGGGCTGGGGTGGGACAAGCGTGAGGGCTGATCCCAAGGGAAGCCATCACTCATGATTCGTTTGTTTGTTCCTGACCTTCCTACAGAGAGGATCTCATGCCATTTACACACAAAATTAAAACAAAGCACTCTCAGTATGACTGGGAGGCAGCATAGCATGATAAATAAGAGGGTGCTTGGACTGGTATTTAGGCTCTGCCACACCCTGGCTACCTGACCTTGGGTGAGTGACTTGAACTCTGTGCGTCTCAGCGTCCTGATCTTTAAACTGCAGGTCATCATCATGCTGACCTCCCAGGGCTGTTGTAAGGATTATACCAGAAAATCATGTAAAATAGCAGAATAGTGCCTTGCACACAGGAAGTGCCTACTACATGTCAGCTACTATCATTCCTTTGCCCTTAGTTCCTCTGAAACCCAAGAATTAGAGTAGGCAAGTGGCTAGTTGCAGAGGACTGAGCTTTGTGTTTTATGTGGCTATGATTGAGTGAGAATCTCTGCAAGTACTTATTGGCAAGACAGACTCCTGTAGATGAGTTATGTAAGTGGCATCCCAGAGGTCCCGGCATGGATGCAAACCAATTAAGTTAAGCGCTTACCGCAATCACAAGTGCAACTCATAGCTTTAAAAGTGGGAAGAGAGGATATGTGAACTTGGCTTTGCATTACTAGGTTTTGTCAAATCTATAAGAAATATAGCCCGTGAATGCCTCACTCTTGTTCTTCTATATTCTGGAATACTTTTTGTTGAATGGAGTATAGAATTCTAGATCCAGGTATTCTTAGCTGGGCAGTCTTGAACATCTATTTACATTCCCTTAAGACTTAGTTTCCTCATCCATAACAAAAGGTTCAGTGCAGGAAACAGAAATCACCCTAAGAATTTTGAAGCACTGAGATTTATTACTGGGAATGAAGTACTTATGGAACTGGTGGGAGGGCTGAATGCTTGGGCTGTAGACTGGACATGTAGGGATGACTCTTCGAATATTAGGGGAGCTATAATCTTTGTCACAATCTTGGCAGTGAGTAATTGGCAGCTCATCACTGGAACAACTGAGGCCCAGAACACACCATCTTGGCTGCTGTCCAGGATTCAGGAAAGCCTCCATCGCCAGTGCAATGTCTGATCTGGACACTGGATCACTGAAACCAGCCACCACTGCCACCACAGCTGCCTTTGGAAGCTTGAGATGAGATGTTAGTGTCTCCATACTTTTTCTTGCCAGCTGAAAACAGTATAATAGCAGGAAATGACACTTCACTTTATTTCTGCCTTCTAAATCTTGCCTGAGTGCATCTACATAATGAAATCTATCTCACATCTAGAACCCTAGCTGCAAGGGAGTCTGGAAATGAATTACTAGCTTTCTAGCCTCTCCAAAACAGGACGCTACCTTAAGAAGATGGAAATTGATGCTGAGTAACAACTGGCCATATCTAGGCCAGAAAATAATAATAACTATGTCATAGAGTTATTGTGGGGATTAAATGAGATAATGAAATAATTTGAGCACCAGCAAAAAGCAGACAAACAATAAATTAATTATATCTAACACTACTCCTTCAATGGGGTACAAAGCTTCATCTTCTAAAGATAAGGGAAGGTTTCTTTAGGTGCTGGACTGAATTTCCTGCAAAGACAGGAGAATTTGCTACCAGCTTCGTGTCCTCAGTGCCACCAATGGCTCCTTCTCTACCTGAGGTCATAGCACAGGTGCCTGTAACAGCTCTCCTTATCTATATACCAGTGCTCCAGGGAAGCTTTCCAGGCCATTCTACCTGTTCACAGTTCAACTTCTCCTCTCTGTTCTGAACTCTTTAGTTCCCATCCCGTTGCTTCAGGCCTAATTCCTAGTTCTCTGTTTGCCCCTGTCATAGTGAGACCTGAGTTGAATGAACTGTTTGCTTCATCTTGGTTTTATCTCTGGCCAGTACTGTTCCTATTTCACACCCAGGGGAACAAGTGAGGTCTGGGCTGCAATGTATTTTAAAGCTCTCTCAAGATAATAATTATAATGTGTAGCCAGAGTTGAGAACCACATGACCAGCTAGTCTGACAATCTAACTTGGATTCACATGCCACTGGGTGCAAATGTTTTCATATTCTGGCCCAACCAGGGCAGTTCTGGTTCTCCTTCAGAACTGGTCTGCAGGCAATGCCATAACTCAAAAAGTAAGTTCATGATGGGATCTCCATCAAGATGAGATCTTGCCATCTCCTTGGCAAGATAAAGTGATAGGTAAAGTTCTGGTGTCAGTATAATATTTTAATAATCCTTCAGGTTATATACCATTTAATCATGTGACTTTTATCCCTATTCCTAAAACCAGTTCTAGCAGTTAACATTTGATTCTTGGTGAAAATTTTTTATTCTATAACATTAAACTATATTTTAAATTTTCTTCTGTGTAACCCCAGGCAATTACATTTTGTTTAATCTCTGCCCCCCCCATTTCTTCATTTATTCAATAGGGATAGTAATAATAGCTACCTCAGAGAGTTATACTGTGACAGTTATATGAAATTGATGACATATGTAAAGTATCTGGTATATCAGAGATGAAAAATGAATTTGATCTACTATCACTATTATTGAATTGTCATTTATTCATTGGCATAGTGTTTATAAAGCTAAGTGATGTCAGCAGGTAAATAAATCAGACATTCTCAGGTCTGTGATCAGTGGAAGAAATTGAAATGTGTCCTCTCAGAGAACCTGTGGAGTACTACTTAACATGGAATAACCCTAATGGAAATTTCCAATAGGGATGGCAAGTCTAGGGTTACCTTCTTGGTTTGTTTATCCAAGTTGAACTGCTCCTGCTTGTGGGCTACAGAATCAATGGAATAGGTAACATGTTGCGAGCTGTTCGCTCCACCGCTTTTCACATGGAGTGGATTTCCAAAGTTCATTATATGAATGAGGCTGATATAAATGCAGGGAGAGAATGGGTGGTGAAAAATCCAAGATGTTCTAAATACAATGTGTACACAACAGCATGAATGAAAGTCTTGAAAATTTGGAAAAAACTCATGTGTAGCCATACAAAAGGGCCAAAATAAACTATGATGTCTTTGCTCATTAATTTAATGAGCTTTAATGAACACTTAAGTGTGTGTCAAGCACTGAGCTAGTGCTCAGAAGAAAAGAAAAATAAAACAAAAGCATAGCCCTCAATAGGTCAAGGACCCCTGGGGAAACATAAATATTAAACAGTGAGTGCGATTGAAAGTAATGGTTTTTGGACTGCTTGATAACATTGAACAAATAAGGAAACACTAAGTTAAAAATATAAGATATGGGCCTCTCACCTTTGAAGGTGGCCTACACTCTGTGGAGTATGTTTCTCCTTTGGCTGTTCTTATATTCTGAGAAGACCCCGTGCCCTTGTACCATTTTGGAAAGACTGAAGAGAAATACAGTCTATCAGATCATTATGCTGGGCATCTATATAGTGCTTATGACAATTGTTTCTCAACAAAGCTGGAAGAAAAAAAAGTGCATGTGTGGGACTAGGAAAAAAAAGAAAATTAGTGGATTAAGATTCCTATAATTCATAATTTAGAGAGAGATTATGCTTGTATTGCCCTTGTACTACCAATGTAAGAAGTCCTAACTAATAAAATGGACGTACTTTAAAAATTTACATAAAAATATAGCATACAAAAATGTTGGCTAGTAATCTTAAGGTGGTATGGTATTGTGGCTAGATTTCCCCCTTCAGTTCTCTAGTTCAAAAATTTCTCGATTTTTAAATATATATTTTTTCTTAACAAAGAATTCAAACATAAACTATTTCTGAAAGTCCTGAATCAAACAAAGATGATCTACCTTCCAACTCTCTGCTTGCCCAACTTCATACTTGCCTCTGTTTAGGTTACTTGAAAGCTGAGACACAAACTTGGGAGCAGATATTTTCTATGAGAGGTGATCCTCAAAAGACTGACTGAGAGAATGAGGAAAGTGAGACACAATGAAGAAAAGTTAACACACGCAGGATGTACTTGTGAGCTGGTTATCACTGGAGCAACCAGAGCTCAGCCTCCCTTGCAAACCTCTGAGAACCATGTGATCTGTGCTTCAGCTGAATGGTCCCTCTCCTCTGAAAGAGGGGAAGCTGGGCATTTATCCACACCTGTGCACCACTGACAGAGGACTGTTCTTGGAAACGTCAGCTCCCTCCCAACTTCCAGGCTGTGCTTTGTCATCCTTGACGTGGAAGAAAGCCTGGAGGCAGGAGAGCAGAGACACCAGAGGGGGCGCTAGTTGCAGACCATGTGCCTTGAGCCATCCACACTCTGTGCTGAAATCAGGTGGACAGAAGGCCTGGGCAGGGCACACAAAGGCCCTGCAGTATCCAAACACGTGCAACTTCAGACTCTCTTTTCTCTGCTATTTAATATTTGTTAACAACTTAGAAACCTGAAAGAGAAGCTGATCACATGTGGGAACAGCACAGAGTTGGGAGATGAGAACAAATTCAATGAATGTCAAGTTCTGAAATATCTCAAGAAGTTGGAATGATAGACCAACTTTTAGGATGGGATTGAAAGAGTGAGAAGTGCAAGTTAAAAATGTATATTTCCAAACAAACAACTGCAAAGATAAAGGACTGGAAAACACAGTTTAACAAAAGAAAATTTCATGCAACAAAACATGTGGGTTGAGTCAAGCCTCAGTATAAAATATGAACCAACAGAAATTTCATTCTGGGACTTCCCTGGTGGCCCAGTGGTTATGATCGGGAAGCTAAGATCCCGCATGCCTCGGGGCCAAAAAACCAAAACAGAAAATAGAAGCAATATTATAACAAAATTCAATAAAGACTTTTTAAATGGTCTACATCAAAAAATCTAAAGAAAAGAAATTTCATTCTGTTTCACACTACAATGTCTGCATTAAATGTGGGGAGTATAAGGGCCATGGTATTCTGAATGAACTAGCTAGCAGGAATGCTGGGCTGAGTTGTAGGCAATCCCCCTTAAAGTAGGGTATAGACCAAATAGGTATAGGAGAATCACCAGTATTGGCTCCCAGTGATAAGGAGGCAGAAACCATTCACTTTGGGCTGAAGGGACTAGAAAGAGAAGCCTCAGCAAGTCAGGATAGGACGGGGAACATGAGTTCTTACTTCAAGTATCATGAGCTATATTATAGGGGAAGTGGAAAGAGGCTGTATAGCATGATGGCAGAAAGCATGGAGTATAGTGTCAGACACACCTGGATTTGTTGTAGTCCCATTCTGATGTTTATTGATGGCCCTGTGCAGATCATCTGAAAAATAAGAAAACTAATGATACCTACGTCACATGGTTGTGTGTGGATTAAATGAGATGTGTATGTAAATTGCTTAGCATAGTACCTACCTACATGTGTACTCAAATAATAATGATAGTTAGAATCCTACATAAGAGAGGAATTAGATTTGGTTTCTTTGGCCACAGCTTGGTGAATTAAGACCACTAGAAGTTAGTCATTTGATCTTAATCTACAGAAAGCCTCTGGCACCATCAGAATGGTCCAAATATTGGATAGACTGCCTTTGGAATAGTGGTGTCCCTGACACTGGACCTAGGTAGTCAGCCAGATGGTCTCTGACTGCATCCTTAAAGGAGATTCAAGAGTATTTTTAAGTCTCCTACACCTGGGGTCGCCTCTAGGCCTTTGCTGCCTGCCGTGACTGGCATGGAGTCACCAGGGTTTCTATGGGAACCATAAGGGACTTAGAATTCTGTGTCTGAGCATTGAATCCCAGAGGAAAGAGACAAGCACTGAAGCAGCTTCGCCCACAATAGCATTCATTTAAAAAAATCGTCTAATTAAATATTAACCCCAGAGATGGAGCATTAATGGGTCTCTTATGTAAACTTTGTACATCTCACTCATAACCATCCGGGAAAGGACTTAGGTAGAACACTCCAAGGAAAATAAACCTACATACCTGTATGTTTCTTCCATGCCATCACTAACAAAAGGCAAAGAGACTGGTCCTCAGCTCACCATCCTCTTTGTATTGTACCTCCTCTATTGACCACAGGTGCTTGGGAGGAAGATTGGGCAGAAGTTGTCAGGAGGGAGGGCTTGGGACCAAACCTGACATCCTCTTTGCACCTATCCTGCCTTTCCTTCTCATCTACTTTTTTCTGGTCCATCTCTGGACTCCTAATGTAACAGATTCTTGGGAGGCGACACAGGCAGAAGTAGTGGGGGTGGTTAAAAAGGAGACGAAAGTGAGGAGGCGACAGAAACATTTAGTGGAGTAGCTGGGCATCAGGAAACAGGACTTTTGCCTAAGCTTTGTGATCTTGGACAAGCCTATTGATCTTCCTGGGGTCCTCTGGGTGGGGGGAAAAGGATTTGAACTACAGCTTATGGATTTCTTGAGCAAACATTTCGGAGCATTTCTGATGCACTTGGGATACAGTGAGGAAAAAGGCCCAATTCTTGCCTTGGAGAATTCCTAGTATAGCTCAGAGGGTCTCAGTGTGGGGTCCATGTAATCCCTGTGGTCAGAGAAGGGCCTTCAGGGGACCTGCAAAACCCTTGCCTTTGCACTCTAAATTTATGAGTATTTGTATTCAAGTGCGGGGAGGTGGTGGTGCAGGCAAATCCTCTACTTTCATCAACTTGTTAAAAAAAATTTTTTTTCCATCAAGTTCTTATGGGAATTCATGACCCTCCCAATTATTAAGAATCCATACAGTTACGTTATTTGTGTTTTTATCAAGTTTGCCATCTTTGCATATCAACTGTGTAGTTTAATTTTTCTTTAAAGTTGAACACAGGAGTATGTCTGCTTTAACGATAATATTCATGAAACTATGAGTGTGGGTCTGATGAGTGTACTACATCAGTTTCTATTTCTATTTATCAACTTTAAAATACAAATCCATTCAAATAAAAGCTGCTCCTTAGTGTACCACTCCAAAACATTCCTTACCACCGGATACTGGGTATCTGGGCAGCAGCATACTTCCGGAAACATGGATCTGGTGGCTTCCCCAAATCTATCCCAGCCCTGGGCTCCTTAAGACTTTTCCCCCCACTTTCCTTCTACTCCCTCCTCTGCCTCCTCCGAGGCCAGTCAAGGGGCCGATTATCAACGTCCCTCCTTTCCACATTGTCAGAGGCAGCCGCCAAACTCGAGTTGTCCCCAGACCTAAGCTAGCAGCAGGAGACCCCGAGTTTTCACCTTGAGCGTCCCCTCCCCACTGCGGGGCCCACGCCGCTGGCCTTGCCGCCGCTTGGCTGACTTCCGCTTGAGTGACAGGGGCCGGCGGAGGGCTGGCAGTGAGTGGAAGCAGTCCTGACACCCGAGCTGTGTGCGGCGCGCTAATTACACTGATGTGGGGTCTGGGCCGCTCGGTCCTTTGCTCAGAGGAAGGATGCGATGCAGGCGCGGGGAGCGAGCGGCACTACAGAGGAAGCCGGGGAACTGCAGCACCTAGGCGCATCCATAATTTATAAAATGCCAGCAGCAACAAAGGCAAAGAGGGACCAGAACCAGGAGAACAGAATAGCATAAAGCTTTTTAATGGTCTTTTTCTATTAATGTCAGATGGGTGACCGTTTTTCAAGTGGGTGGAAGGGTTCCAACGCCTGCACGGTTCAGTCACAGAAGCTAAATGCTGCCATTTACCCCTCCTCCCCCGGCTTCATGGAAGAGCTTAGCTGTCCTCTAAGCCAAGTGTAATATTTGAGGTTTGAGTGGGCATCTGATCCACCTAAACTGCCTGCTTTTCCAGAGGAGTTTCTAGCAGAAGAATCAAAACTACTCTGTTCATCTGTAATAATAATATCCCCAGCAATCTAGTATTTCTAACATTTGTAGAAGGCCCTACAGTGGCAGTCCTTAACCTTTTTGGCACCAGGGACTGGTTTGTGGAAGACAGTTTTTCCATGGAGAAGGGGGAGCAGGGCAGGAGGATGGTTTCAGAATGATTTGAGCGCATTACGTTTATTGTGCATTTTATTATTATTACATCAGGCATTAGATCCTGGAGGTTGGGACCCCCTGCCCTAGAGTAGACTTTAAGAGCACAGACTCTGGAGTTGAAACTCACCAGCAGTTGCGACCGTGGAAACCTACTGACTGTCCTTGTTGCCTCAGTTTCTTCATTTTAAAAACAGAGATGATAAAATTAGCTACTCCTTGAGACTCTTGGGGTGATTTGGTGATGATGAATATAAACTTACCTAACAGAGTTAGTATTTGTTAGCTTAACACTATCCAAGTGCTTCCAAATTTGGTTTTATTTTTTTATGCTACTCATATTCTCCTAGAAGTAACTGTTCTGCTAAAGCTAGGTGTATTTTATCCATGCACAGTAAAAGGGAAAAAAAAATTTTTTTTTTTCTCTATTAGTATCTTTAAACTTCCTGTTTTGGAGATTTGTCTATGCATATGTATATGTACATGTATATGTAACTCTGGTTCATTTGTGAATTCTGCTAAGCAGAATCCTATAATTGATATTTCTGTTCTTCTATTGCTATTCAAAATAAAAATATATAATAATTAGGCCACTCCAGTTCTCTTGCTTTACTGATAGACCCCACACTGTCTGAATCTCCCTTCATTCTTTCTTTTATGGATTTTCTACTTGATTTTCTAGTAAGGAACACATGCCAGGATCCCAGGATTATTTTCCCAGTGGATCAAGATTTCTTAAGCATTAAGTTTAGGAAAAAAAAATACCCCTGACTAATATTTTCTTCCCACAGGCTTTCTGAAGGCAAGTTTTCTCTAAGAGTCTCCCCTTGACTCCAGGAATACTTTAGAATCAAGGATGCCATTTATGTCTTAATATATACCAATAAGTAGCCTGAGTCACTGACCACCAAAACTGGAATAATTATCTAACATACTAAGTAGGGACAAGGTAAGAGTGACCTTGAATAGTAGCTAATTTCCAAAAGTGCTATGCAAATATTGTAATTTCAAAGGAAATTTAAGGGCTCAGTGGATAGAATTAGGCCTTCAGAACAAAAAGCAGAATGATAAAGAGCTAAAAAAGAATGACAAAACACATCTAAAAGACATCTAAAAGACAAAACACATCTAAGCCAAAAAAAAGAACCAAAAACACTAAAAAATATCCATGGCGACAAAGGGAAGAGAAATTGATGCCAAAGCAGACATCCACTAACTCAGATAATTGATCTTTCCTCATTTCAGTGTGCATGAGTTTCCAAGGGTTGCTATAACAAGGCACTACAGAATGGGTGGTTTAAACAACAGAAACTTGCCGTCTCCCAGTTCTGGAGGCTCAAAGTCCTAGGTCAGGGTGTCGGCATGGTTGGTTCCTTCCGAAGGCTGTGACAGAGAAACTGTTCCAGGCCTCTCTCTGGACTTCTAGTGCTTTTCTGTCTGTCTTTGACATTCCTTGGTTTGGAGATGCTTCATCCTAACCTCTGCCTTCATCTTGGCCTTCTCCCTGGGTGCTTATCTCACTGTCCAAATATCCCCTTTAAATAAGCACACAGTCGTCTTAACTTGATCATCTGCCGAGACGGTATTTCCAAGGTCACATTTGCCAGGACTAGTGGTTAGGACTTCAACTTCTTTCTGGTAGACACCATTCATGGAAACATCATTCATAACACCGTTTATGGGAACCATTTTGGAGATCTACTTTATTTTTGAAAAGTTTATACTTTTCAAAAGGATTCACCGTATATGTCTACAAAAGAATTGTACATCAATGTTCATAACAGCATTGTTCATAATAGTCAATAAGTAAAATCATTCTAAATGTCCATCACCTAATAAATGGATAAAAAAATTGTGTTATAGACATAAAATGGAATATTATTCGGCCAAAAAAATATAGTATTGATTCATGTTACAACATGGATAAGCCTTGAAAACATTACACTAAGTAAAAGAAGACAGACCAAAAGGCTTGTATTGTGAGATTCCATTTCTATGACGTGTCTAGAATAGATGAATCCTCATGATCCAGTCTACCTTGTGGTAGACCACTGGTTACCAAGAGCTGGGGGTGTAAGGAAAAGGTTATGGGATTTGGGGGGAGATGATGAAAATTTCTGAAATTAGTGGTAATTGTCTCACAACCTAGAAAAATATACTAAAAACCACTGAATATTATAGTTTAAGAAGGTGAATTTTATGGTATAGTAATTAAATCTCAACAAAAATTAAAAAAACATTTTTTTAATCCTTAAAAAAAGGATTCATCTATATGAACTGGGTTCCTTTAACTAACAGCTCTTTTAATACTTGGAAGAACCAAGTACAAAAAAGGACATGTATTAATATGTGAATGGATAACATTAGAGTGTTAGGAAAGATTATCTCTCACAAGTGGGATTAAGGGTCATTTTTGTGTATTTTTCTTTATTTTTCTACATTTTCCAAGTTTTCTACAACAAGCATTTTCTAATTTTACAGTAAAAAATTGTTTTTAAAGAATTGCTTTCTGATTCCATCACAAGTACTTCTGATGTTAAGTCCAAATGTCTAAATTTAGTCACACCTGGGGTGGACAGTTCCGTGGAAAATTACACTTAACACTGTCAGCACCTCTTGTTCTATCTTTCATCTTAGAATTTCTCCAGCACAGTCCACATGAGTTTGCTCAGGCAGAACGTAAGCTCTGCCCCAAAGTGTAGAGTAGTTACTATCCTCAGAGGATAGTGAAGAGTGTATATAAACTATTGATAAATGTGCCAGCTTCCAGATCTTTCTGGGGACAAGGTAGAGAGGTTTCTCAGGAGATTCCAGTGGAAACACGCCTTCATTGTCCAAAGCAATTGCAGTGGCAGGTATCTTAATGGTGACCATGCTTCTTCTATCTCATTCTCCTCCGTTCTTGCTCTTATTCTACCCTGGGTAATTGTTCAAATAGCTATCTCTACTCAAAAAAAAAAAAAAAACGGAATTGTTTTCAAGTAGTGTTTAGCATAGCAAGGAGCACAGAAATTTAGAGAAGAGCTAAAAGTAACAATAGCTGCTGAAATTCATTGGATGTTTACTTTGCGCCAGGGACTATGTGTTGTTATGCGCTGTTCACTAAGACCTGGACAAACTGTTTCATACACAAAGAAAATGGGATTCAGAAACATTTATTAATGTAACTCAAGGCAATGTATCTAGTAAAGAGTGGGCTTGAATTCTTGGGCTGGTGGCTTCAAAAGCCACAACACTTTACTGTCACATTATCATGCTTTGAAAAACTGAAGCTTAGGCAGCAATGAAACCATCTGAACTCATGGTGGTATGCTGTGCTTAGTCGCTCAGTCATGTCCGACTCTTTGTGACCCCATGGACAGTCCCCACCAGGCTCCTCTGTCCATGGGGATTCTCCAAGCAAGAAGACTGGAGTGGGTTGCCATGCCTTCCTCCAGGGGATCTTCCCATCCCAGGGATCTAACCCAGGTCTCCCGAATTGCAGGTAGATTCTTTACCGACTGAACCAGCAGGGAAGCCCAAGAATAGTGGAGTGGGTAGCCTATCTCTTCTCCAGGGGATCTTCCCGACCCAGCAATTGGAGCGGGGTCTCCTGCATTGCAGGCAGATTCGTTACTAGCTGAGCTACCAGGGAAGCCCCTGAACTCAGCCAAGGGGAAAAATGAGTATTAGTTAATTTAACAACAAAATAAAACAATCCTCAAATCATTTACATGTATCTTTGCAGAAATACATCTCTTTGCAAAATAAGACCCTTGTTTAAGGAGAGTCTTATTTGCCTATAGCCCTTTTGCTCAGCAACTATTTCTCCTTGATTGAGTTTAAAAGAGAAAGATCTTGATGTTTCTTTTTGCACACAATTAAGAGATGACTGAGATGCACAAAGGACAATTGTAGTCTAGGATAACAATGAACTGTGTGAGGTTATTTACTACAAAGGCATTAGGACTCTCAGCTGGCTGCATGTGCCCAGCACAAAGGAAAGTGGGTATTTGATAGCTCTCCAGTTCTTCTGTCTGGGGATTCAGCCAAATGGAATCATCCAGACTCAGAACATACTTTGGGGTCTGAATTTTCTATTTCAGCTGTCTCTGCTAATCAAATGAGCCAGGTAAGAGAAGTACAGAGCTCAGATTCTCCATCTATCAATGTCCCAGGCTGACTTTGGAGATTTGAAACTCTAATTTGGAGGAAGGAGGAAGATTGGCCAGACAGATGACAACAGTATGTTCTGCTGTAGTGTTGAAGACGTGTCTGTATGTTTAAGCCCAGGAAGGAGATAGAGAAAGAAGAGGCAGGTGGAAACCATAGCCAAAGGAGTGTTGGTGAGAAAAGTCACACTGTTTGAATAATTATTATTCAAGTGTCAACTATATTAGGTCCTGGGCTTCACTGGTGGCACTAGTAGTAAAGAACCTATCTGCCAATGTAGGAGTCATAACAGACTTGGGTTCAATCCCTGGGTCAGGAAGATCCCCTGGAGGAGGAAATGGCAACCCACTCCAGTATTCTTGCCTGGAAAATCCCACGGACAGAGAAGCCTGGCAGTCCATAGGGTCTCATGGAGTCGGACACCACTGAAGCGACTTAGCACGCATGCACATATTAGGTCTTATGTGCAGCTAGGTTCTCCAAGACTTGAATCTTCCAGGGCTGTGGTGAATATGCCACCTCTATTTCCTATTCCAGCACCTCATTTGTCCTTGGGGAACATCCATTGCCCCTCTTGATAAAGCTATCAGTCAAGGTGTCCTTGCTTCTCTTGGACATGCGAGGTTTGTGACCCAAGTAGGCCATGCTGTTCCCTGAGAGTTCTACCCTCAAGAGAGTTCTTATCAGCTCCTGCCTCATAGATGCGCCAAGCTGCTTTGGTTTCTGCCCTTTCTAGTTCCTTAAGTTTTGTGTATTTGTTTATGTGAGCTCCTCCATAGGTTTTTTGTTTAAAAAAAAAAAAAGCTCCCTGCTTTTTGGCCTAAGTTAACCAGTCTGGTTTTTTTTTTTACCTAGCTAATGAATTCCTACCACGTAAACCTTTCATTACACGATGCTTCAGTGGTTAAAGAGAAAGTTGAAAAATTTGCAAAGCATTCTGAGGACAGTCACAAAAATGACTAGCAGATGATAGATTTGTGGGGCCCACTTCAAGAAATATCATTTTGTCCCAAGAAACGAAATTTGTGCTGACTTATAATAACCATTTTTGAGTGAGTCTGTGCTAACAAGATGGAGGGTTGAGGAAATTATCTTGGAAACTCATGTGAAAATGTTTCAAAAAAAAAAGAAAACAAAGAAAATGTTTCCCCCAGGACCAAGTTGTCTTTTAAGAGAAACTGTGTGAAAATCTGCACTCAGTTCTCCATTTTATTTTCTTATTTTTGCATGGAGACATAGCACACTTCTTCAGAGGATTGTTAACATTTGTTGTCTACAATTTTTCATGTCCGTGTTACTCTTTAATCCACTACAGTCTGGTGTCTACCCTCACAGCTGCCATAGTCAAGTCAAATGGGCCTTTTCTCGATGTCATTTTATTTGGCCTGTTGGAGGTATTGCACTGGGGACCACTCCTTCCGTCTTAAAGCACCTCTTTCTTTGGCTTCAATGAGTTCACATTCTCCTGATTTTTCCCCCCTCCTTCTCCAGCTGATTCTTCTCAGCTACTTTTGGAAGCTTCTTCTTTTCCCCATCCCTTAAATGTTGGTGTTCTTCAGGGGTTTGATTTAGGTCTTCCTTTCTTCACACTCCACACAGATGATGGGTTGTTTTATTCACTCCCATGGCCTCAATCGGCATCTATTTGCAGATCAGTCTTAAATGTATATGTCTTTCTTTCTCACCTCCCTGAGCACCAGACCCTCTGTATAACAGCCCTCGAGAATATTCTTTTGAATATGTCATGGGTACCTCAAGTCCAAATTTTCAAAACTGATTTATTTATTCTTTTGTGTAGCATATTTCAGCAAATGGCATCACCAGCCACCCAGTTTTCCAGGTCAGACACTGGAGCATCCTTTTGGACGCTTCCTTTTCCTTGACTTTCCACAGCCAATAACTCACCAAGATCTATCAGTTCAGCCAACTAAAACATCTCCTAAATCCATTCCTTCCTCTGTGGCACCACTGCCATGCACCTATTCCCAGTCACCATCAGCTCTCACTGCATGGCCTTCCGGCTAGTTCTGCCATCCGCAGAGGTGATTTCCTTCAACTCTGTCCACACCAGAGTGTGGCAGCCAGAGTGAATCTTTCAGAGCATAAATTAATTGATGGTGTCATTTCTCTGTTTAAAACCCATCAGTGCTTCCACTGCTTTTAGGATCAAGTCTGGATTCTTGGCTAGCCCTTCCTTACTGCCCTTGCCAGCCGTGCCAGCCTCATCTTTTTGTTGCTTCTCTCCTGCCTCCTTGAACTCCTTGCACATTGAACATCTCACACCCTGCTCTCTCTCCCTCCTTCAGCCTTTCACACACATCTCTTTTGCTTTTCACTTAGTCTTGCTCAACTTCCATGTCTCTTCTTCCTGGAAGCCATCCATGTGCTTCTCCCTCCCTCTTTCTCCTCATAGTGCCTCTGCTATGTGTCGCATAAGACTCCGTTCCACCTCAATCACATCCCTTATCATAGCATGTTGAAATCACCTGTATTTAACCACTTGCCTGTATAGTTAGGGGGATAAAGGACCATGGCATCCCACTGTTCTACACTAGCATCTAGTTCATCATTGGTACTCATTACACACTTCATGAATTAATTAATAACATAAAATATTGTAAGAAAAGTTGGCAATTCATTTTTTATCACTACTATAAATACAACATGAGGAAATAAAGAGCGAGGGAAGTTTGATTAAGCTATTTGGGAAAATTTCTGTAAGCTTGGGTTATTAAACATTAGTCTTAGCTTTCTCTGGGGAATGGTGGAATCTTCTTAGGAAACACAAAATACAAAAGAGAGTCTCACTTGCTTAGGAAAGCAGACAGAGGATGGGAATAGGTGACATCTTCATGTTGGTGAAGCTTCAAGCTTCATGAAAAGCTGCAAATATGCATTCTGGCTGACTCAACAAAGTGCTTGTTACCTATTTCTATGTTACAATATCACAGCTTCATTATGAAAATGCACACTTTGAAAAGATAAATAGCTTAAGTACTGAGAGGAATTATTATAATGCTTCCTTTTTGTATATCCTTAATCACTTTGCTCTTCTGTCACTTCTTCATAGTTGATGAAAACCACCAGCTTTGGTTCAGCCTAACACCTACATACTCTGAGCCTGTGTCCATGCCACTGAATGTGCCTAACACCTACATACTCTGAGCCTGTGTCCATGCCACTGAATGTGCTAGATGAAAGCCCATCACCCCCTTGACTGGACTCACTTTAAAAAGATGACTTTGAAACTAAAGTGGCCCCACCAGGCAGTCATGTCACTTGCCCTTGGTTCATTCGTCCTCCTGTATCCTAGACAATTATTTTGCACATGTCCTCTCCTAGTTTCTAATACCTCCTCCGCAATCCTCATTTTCAACTGGCAGGTCGGCTTTATGCTCCACTGAGAAAATAGAAGCAATAAGCAACCAAACCTAAACTTCCCAACATCTTCATTCTCCTACTCTGCCTCTTGTTAGTGTAGAGGAACTTTCCATAGTTTTATCCAAAGCCAATGCCTTTGCTTCTGTACTAAATCCTCTCTCCTCTCACTTACCCTAAGACATATTAATAAGTTCGAAAAATCTGTCCATACTCCCCACATAACCAATTGATGCTCTCTACAGCATGTTAATCCCATCTTACAGAAGCCTTCCCTTGACTCCATTCCCCTCATCAGCTCTGCTCTCCCACTTCTTTGCTCCTCTTTTCATCAGAACTTCTCTAGAGTTGTCTGTTTCCTGTCTTCAGTTCCTCTACTTTCCATCTCTCCTGCATCCAGTTCAGTCAAGCTCCACCTGAACTGCTCCATTTATTTAATCAATGACTTGCACTTGGTCAAATTCATTGGCTAATTAATCAGCCCTCAGCATCCTAAACTCATCAACGGTATCTAAGCAATTGATCACTCCCTTCTCTTTGATTCAATTTTTACTTTGCTTTCAGGATGACACATTCTCTTGGTTTTCTCTTACCTTGAGGTTAATCCTTCAAAATTTCCTTTGAGGTTCCTCCTCTTCTCTCCCAGCTCTTAATTGCAGTCTCTCAGGTTCAGTCCTTGGACTTCTTCTCTCTTTACTTGCTCTCTACTGGCCATCTCACCAAGTCCCACCTCAAGTCTGTTAACTCACACATGTAAATTTCCAGCATCCATCTCTCTTCTGAATTTAAAATTTGCATATCCTACTGCTGATTTGACATCTCTATTCAGATGTCTAAGAGACTTGAAACTTAATATGTCCAAGGACAGAACTCCTGATCTTCCTCAATAAACCTTCTCTAGCCCCAGCCTTCTCCATCTCTGTTTATTGTAATCCCATCCTTCCAGGTGCTCAGGTCAAAAAACTTAGTCATTCTTCATATCTGGTCATCAGGAAATTCTGTTAACTCTTCCTTCGAAATACACCTGCCCATTTCTCACTGTTTTATGGCTACCCCCCTAACCCAGGCTGTCATCATTCTCATACAGAAGCTCCTGAGAAATGGGTTCCCCTGCCTCCACGCTTGCCCCTCTTTGCATTGTTCTCAGCAAAGCAGCTAATATAAGTCTAGTCAGGTCATATCTATACTCAAGACATTTCCTTAGGGTAGATGTCAACATCTATGCGGTGGCCCACAAAGCTCTGGGGGCTCTAGGTTTCTGATCCCTCTAGGTCCTCATCCTCTACGGGGCTCACTCCATTCTAAACGCTGGCCTCCTTGCTGTTACGTGAATGTCAGAACACTCTGTCTGTCACTCTTCCCTCTTCTTGGAATGTTCTTTCACAGGTTATTTGCCTGCTTTCTTCGCCTCCCTGAAATGTTTGCTCAGATCTCATCCACTCATCTTCTGACCATCCTACATAATACATGCCACGTCCTGTTCTCTTGATTCTCTTTACCTTGCTCAACTTTGTCTTTTGTGTTACAGTACCTGTCACCTTCTAATTTACTTGTTATTTTAACAATCTGTTTTCTGACTTCTTGTAGAATTTATTCATCTTTGCCTGTTTAGGGTTATTACTCTCCCAAGCCTCTAGAACAGGGTTTCTCATCTGCAACACTGTTGATCTTTAGGTTTGTGATGGGCTGCTGCTCTGTGCTTTGTAGGATGTTAAGCAGTACCCAGTTAGAACCCTATATGAAACAACCGACTGGTTCAGGATTGAGAAAGGAGTACAACAGGGCTGTCTATTGTCACTCTGTTTATTTAACTTATACGCTGAGCACATCATAAGAAATGCCAGGCTGGATGAGTTACAAGCTGGAATAAAGATAGGTGGGAGAAACATCAACAACCTCAGATATGCAGATGATACCACTTTAATGGCAGAAAGTGAAGAGGCTGCTGCTGCTGCGTCACTTCAGTCATGTCTGACTCTGTGCAACCCCATAGATGGCAGCCCACCAGGCTTCCCCGTCCCTGGGATTCTCCAGGCAAGAACACTGGAGTGGGTTGCCATTTCCTTCTCCAATGCATAAAAGTGAAAATGAAGTCGCTCAGTCGTGTCCGACTCTTAGCGACCCCATGGACTGCAGCCCACCAGGCTCCTCCATCCATAGGATTTTCCAGGCAAGAGTACTGGAGTGGGGTGCCATTACCTTCTCTGAAAGTGAAGAGGAACTAAAGAAATTCTTTAGGAGGCTGAAGGAGAAGAGTGAAAAAGTCAACTTAAAGTTAAATATTAAAAAAACTAAGATCATTGCATCCAGCCCCATTACTTCATGGCAAATAGAAGGGGAAAAGGTGGAAGCAGTGACAGACTTACTCATCTTGGGCTCAAAAATCACTGCGGATAGTGACTGTAGCCTTGAAATCAGAAGACGATTGCTTCTTGGCAGAAAAACTATGACAAACCTAGACAGTGTATTAAAAAGCAGAGACATCACTCTGCTGACAAAGTTCCATATAGTCAAGGCTATGAGAGTTGGACCATAAGGAAGACAGAGCACCAAAGAATTGATGCCTTCGAACTGTGGTGCTGGAGAAGACTCCTGAGAGTCCCTTGGACTGCAAAGAGATCAAACCAGTCAATCTTAAGGGAAATCAACCCTGAATACACATTGGAAGGACTGACGCTGAAGCTGAAGCTCCAGTACTTTGGTCATCTAATGCGAATGGCTGACTCATTGGAAAAATCCTTGATGCTGGGAAAGATTGAGGGCAGAAGGAGAAGAAGGCACCAGAGTATGAGATGGATGGATGGCATCACCGAGACAATGGATATGAACTTGGGCAGACTCCAGGAGATGGAGAGGGACAGGGAGGCCTGGCATGCTGTAGTCCATGGGGTTGCAAAGAGTCGGACATGAGTGGGGGACTCAACAACAACAACACCACCAATGGCCTCTAACCTCCAGTTGCCAGTAGCTCCCCCTAAATGTGAGAACAAAAACTGTCTCCAGACATTGCCAGATGTCTGCTGGGGAGCAAAGTAGTCCCCACTTGGGAATTATGGTAGAGAAGAGTGCCTACCCTTGGCTGACATTCAATCATTATTCATTGAAAGAAAGGAAAAAAGGATGAGCAATTTTAGATACATGTATTCCTTATGGTGTCTCCCAGCATTCATAATTTACCATAGTCATCACAGGAGCAGCTTTCACCCTTGAGTAGTTAAAGCTAAATCCCAGGCACTCATAGGACACAATGGCTGGTTCTGTTCTTCTTTCTGTGCAATACAACTTGTGGGAGAGAAAGGTGTAAAGTTAAGGGTAGTAAAGGAAAATTAGGCATCAGAAGAAAGACACACAGAGAGGCACACTGTCTCAGAATTTGAGACACTGAGACACTGTCTCATGCTTATGAGAGTTATGTGGATTTGTTCAGGAGGATTTATAGACCTTGGGACACTGAGTCTATTTCTGTACAGCTTTCATTCCCTTGAACAGCCATCTTTCCTCCCCAGTATACCTATAAGTCAGTTTCAGGTGTCAACATTTGATTCTGTCCAAAGATAGTAAATGATAAAAAAAAAGAAAAACTAATAATAAGAATGTTTGTGGAGCCCATATAGGCACTGTCATTTAATTCATAACAGCCTTGGGAAGTAGGTCCTACTATTAGTCCCCACTCTAGATATGAAGAAATAGGCTCAGAAATGTTAAATAATTTGTTTAAGGCCACATAACTGGAAGTGTGAGTAAGCTGGAATGACAGACTAAATATGTTACTGTAAGTATATTAGAAGTATATAATACATGCTCATGCTCAGTCGCATCTGATTCTTTGTGACCCCACGGACTGTAGCCCACCAGGCTCCTCTGTCCATGGAATTCTCCAGGCAAGAATACTGGAGTGGGTTTCCATTCCATTCTCCAGGGGATCTTCCACCTAGGGATCAAAGCTGCATTTCTTGTGTCTCCTACAATGGCAGGCAGATTCTTTACCACTATGCCATCTGAGAAGCCCTCTTATATACAGTGTTAGCTTATAAAAGGTTTTTTTTAAGTAATACAGTGCAATCACAAGACCCATGCACAAGTCAGTCTCATTGACAGCTATAAATGCCACCTGAGCCCATCATTTCTTCCCCAAAGTCAGAAAGTACATAGCACATCAAATCATAAAGACAATAATAATCTAAGACTCCAGGCTGATTCTCTGATTGGAGTGTTCTTTTTTATTTTCAAAGGAAGAGTACTCTTTGGGAAAGAATGAGGCCAGCAATTCTGTTCAGTGAAAAGACTCCGTGGACTTAACACGCTTTGAGGCATGAGGAAGAGCTGCCTTTACCAGAGTGTTTTTCCTAAAGGATGTGTCCTCAGAGTCAAGATTCTATTTAACTTGTTTATTTATTTAGTTGAAAGGCAAATCATACCTATGGTACAAAATTAAAAAAAAAAAAAGACCCACAATGAAAAGTAAGTCTCTCTCCCGCTCCTTTCTCCCAGTCACTGAGTTTCTCTCTCAAGAGACACTCTCCTCTCTCCAGTTTCATGGGAATCCTTCCAGTCCCTCTGCACAAACAGCCATGTCGGTGAATTCAGGGCTTCATCTACAGAGCATTTCCTGCTTCCAGAGCACATCCACATTGAGAGCATCTTCTCTCCTGATCTCAGCAAACTGCCCAACTGTGTGAGGAAACCTGCTGATTACCTCCACGTGTGTCCCCTTCGCAGCATTCATCCAGGGTCCTGAGACATTTAATGAGGTCTGGTGTCTCCGCCACAAGTTGCTTCTCCCCTTTCCATACTCTTAGAAAAATCTGAACACAAATGTCCCACAGGTATTTAGTCGTAAAACCCAAATAAAATGAGTAAGCACTTGCCAAGATTGATTTTCTTTTTAAGGCAGTGATCCTTGAATTTCCCTACACAGGCACGTTTCTCCCCTTCTCTGCTGGGCTTAGATGCCAGCTGTATGTTGCCATGGTCCGAAGAAGGACCTGTGGGTCTCCCCTGGCAGATGCTGCCACTGTTTTAGCCTGAGGGCCCTGCAGGCAGCCCCTGGCAACATTTGAAATTCAACATCAAACTTCAACTTGAAATTTGAAAAAGAGGGGGGGAAATGACAAGATGTCAAAGTCTCCGAACCCAGCAAGTGGTGCTTGCAAATGTACCCAATCTGGATTGCTTTGAGCAGGGGGGACGTTCCTTGTTTTTTTTGGCTGCTGAAAGTGACTGTACACCATCAAAGGGATCTTAAAGGATGTTGGAAGAGCTCAAAGGGGCTGCTGTGTCTCAATAAGAGACCTCCAGATCTGGCCAGCGAGCCTTGGAAGCAAAGGCAGGTGGAAAGCTTTCCAGAGTATATTTTTGAGGTCAAATAGCAGGTTGCAAAACAATGCATATAAAAGACCCATCCTTGGAAAAAAATTGTGTGCGAATACATAGCAAAAACTTTAGCAAGCTATACTCCCTAAAATTCACAGTTCTAAGATCATATAATATTTAACATTTCTTCCTTATAGCTTTCTCTATCTTCTGAATTTTTTTTGCAAAGGCCCGATGCATTGCATTGTAACCACAAAAATGCTATCTGTATAAACTTTGAAAATACAAAAGAACAAAGCTGGGTGTCTAGCCCCTCAGTGCCTACAGACTCCTAGAGCAGAAAACAGCAAGTTCTCAACTGCCCAGGCAGCTTAGTGGTCAAATCTCCAGGTGTGTAGAATTCAGGGAGCATGTTCACTTAGCACAGTGCTTAGCGTGGCGTGAACCAGAGTTCAGTAATAATAATGTCCAACTGGATAGAGTCACAGCGTAGCACTACTTTCATCATCCATTGCATCCCACAGCCTCTCTGGGATGTACACAGAGCAGTCATCTTTACTTTCAATTTGCCTATGGAGAAACTGAGGCTAGAGAAACATAGGCGGTAAGGTGTAGCCTTGCCTGAAACTTGTCTTCAAGCATTTACCACCACATATTTTAAGATGTGTGCACACTTGGGAATCATCTTGTGAATTTCACACTATATGCTGCTCCTTTGGAGTGGTGATGAGAAAATTTTCCTTGAGAACCAGAAATGTAAACTTGGGAATTATTTGAGGCAAAGGCTTCTGAAGGTAATACATTATCAATTCCAGGCAGTTGCATTATTGGATAAAGATCATCAGATCAGGGAATTGTGCTGTCCTACCTGGCCTCCAGTGAACATTTTGCAGGACTTTAAAGGGCTGAAATTTGGCCAGGGGCTGCCTCTTATTCTAGGTTTAGCTCTGGCCCTTAACATGTGGGTGACACAATGTGACACTCTTTTCTTGATGAACAAAAGAATGAATGAATTTGTATCAGAGCTTTATAGGAGAGAGACCCTTCCTTCTCTGTCCCATGCTTCGAGTCTGTTTCCCCACATGGCTCACCTCTGATCCTTTCTGCTTCTTCTCCCCTACCTAACTCCTCCCCTGCCTCTGATTAGAACTTCCACTTGGGGGTGGGGGGTTTGGAGGGTAGAGCTGAGAGAAATATGGGAAGTATAGAAAAAAAAATATGGTAAGAAGAGGGGTGGGTACTGTGTATAAAATAGGTAGCTAATGAGAACCTACTGGATTGCACGGGGAACTCAGTACTCTTCGGTGATCTGAAGTGGACAGGAATCCAAAAAGGAGGAGATCTATGTAAACATGTAGCTGATTCACTGTGCTGCATAGCAGAAACTAATACAACACTGTAAAGCAACTTCACTCCAATAAAAAAATTTTTTTAAAAAAGAACAGAGGTGGGTAGTCAAATATAAGATATTAAAAAAGAATGTAATCCCTTTGCTCCCTCATCTACCAGAAAAGGAATGCAATTTCCCCTCAATTCTAGCTGCTCTGGGCACTAACTATAAAAATACTAAATGAGAAACGGAGTCGGTTGTTGTCATTTCAAATACAAATGGGCATGTACATTCAGCCTTTACGGCTAGATAACTTCCACTTCCAGCGCTCCGTATTTATTGGCTTTGACTTATCGATAGAACATCCTGGGGCCTGTAGTCCTCCTTCCCACAGAGCAAAGACACCATCAGCAACCGCTTTCTCCTCTCAACCCATGAATAATAATGTGGATGATGATGACGGTGTTATTATTATCATTTGGTATTTAGCCAACGTCTTTCCCCGAAGTACTTAAAGCACTTTATAGGCATTGCCTTATTATTCCTCACAATACCTCCCCTGAGAGAGGGCCAGAACAGAGATTTGATTTCCATTTCACTGAGAGGAGAGGCTGAGACCCAGAGCGATGAAAGGGCTGCTCCAAGGTCACCTGGAGAAACTGGGCTGAGGTTAGGAGAAGAACTGGGGGCTGGTAATGGCTGTTTAAGGGCGCCTTCCCACCTGCCTCGAGGGAGAAGGAGTCATTAGCTCATTCACTGAGTTGTAAGTGTAATAGGACATTAAAAGGGAAGTTTTGGCCAAGGCACATTCTAAAGTGAGGCGCTGGAACAAGATACAAACATTTTCAAAGGGGGTGGCTGAGAAACCCCTCACTCACCTCAAGGGTATGAAAGGGCCATTAGTTGGAGATGAGAGTTTTGAAGAGGATTTCTTCACCCCAAGGGGAGGCATGGAGGCTGCACTTCACCTCAATCCCAAGGAAAAAGACTTCAAGACCATCAAAGAACTTAAAATGAGTCACTTGCTGTTTCTAGTGGACAGTGGACAGGTGTGAGCCATGTTTGAGAAATCTAAGGAAGATGAGATTGTCCTAGTGGCCTCTGATGATGGAGGTCTGAAACTTGGGAAATCATTGTTCTCCTAGAGTTAAATGGAGTAAAAGATACCTGAGTATTTCCCATGATCAGTTGTGGACCACATGCAAGAGAAAGTCAGCTTGTGGCCATTGTAGATTCTGCCCAAGAAGTCCACCAGAAGAGGCAAGGGGGCCTTAGTAGAAAAAAACCTGGAAATGAAATCTAAGATGCCCAGGGGTGATGGGTGGAGCCATAAGCAATGAACAGAATAGGAGGCATTTAGCAAGCAATCTGCACTGATGTGGGTCTCAGTGAATGCAAGGAAACCTCTCAAGAGAGTGAGATTTACACTTCTGCCAAGTCTAATATTAGCATTGTCCAGGGAGAATATTCCTGCTTCTGTGTCTGGTCAGGCCACTCAAGATGGCTCTTTCTTGCTCTCTGTACATCCCCTGACTGACCAGCGTGCCTCTCCTACACCCTACTTAGAACTGACTGACCTTCCTATGTACTTGTCCTGGGCCCCAACTCGTGACTGTTTTTATCAAAGGGCAGTGAGTGGTGTGTACTTCTGCTGGTTTCCCTGGTAACTAATGAGCCAACCTGATGTCAACTCCCCCTATAACTGGCAATCTCTTCTCCCCCTCGCCCAGGGAGTGAAGACTAATGCCTTGTCCTGCCCACTGTCCACTGCACACTAGGGTGTTGCTCCAGGACCTTGTTTCAGACGTGTAAGCCCCCTGTCCGTCAAACCACTGATGTCTGTGTCTGGGCTGTGTCTGGGCTGAATCTGGGCTCTTTCCTCAGTCTTCAAGCTGGGCAAGTGCAGGCCTTGCAGACCGTGGGGTCCAGCCCAACATCCTGTTACCTCTTCTCCCTCAGCCTGCCTCTCCTGCAGGAGTTAGGGGGAGTTAGGAATGGGAAGTATTTACAGAAGTCTATCAGATCCCATTCCCCAACTGCAGCACTAAGGCAGGGGAGCTGAACATTTAACTTTAAGTCATATTAGATATATTTATTATTACATGGTGATTGGGTATCCTTATTACCAAATTGAGACCATGTTTTATGAATTAAAGTAAATGTAAGTTGCCTAAGAGTAAACAGAACAGTCATGGGAACCAGCCTATATATTTATCCTGTGGAAGAAGAACTCACCCCACAGGGCAGGTGTGAATGAACAGAGGGGTCAACATTAAAGTACTTTGTGATTACATCCCATGAACTTATTTAACAAAATAGTTATATAAGCTTTCCTGAGGTCAGGGGTCGTACCAAGAAACATTGCAATGCTGTAAACATGATTTTCACCATCATTTATATCCAGTTTTATCCAATATCATATAAAAGTGAAAGTGTTAATCACTCAGTCATGTCCAACTCTTTGCGACCCCATGAACTGTAGCCTGCCAGGCTCCTCTGTCCATGGAAAATTCTTGAGCCAAGAATACTGGAATGGGTTGCCATTCCCTTGTCCAGGGGATCTTCCCAACCCAAGGGATAGAACCCAAATCTCCAGCATTGCAGGCAGTCTTAGTCACCAGGGAAACCCTAAAAGGAACTACCATTTAAAAGCATAGATTCTGGGTGAGACACTGACAAAGCACTTCACATAGATCATCTCAGTTAATGCTCTCAGTTACCCTAAGTAGTAGATGTTCCTCCCATTTTCTTGATAAGGAAACTGAGGCATAGAAAGGTAAAATAAACTTGCCTATAGGCACACATCTTATTAAGTGGCAGAGCTAGAATTCACCCCAGGTTTGTCTGACTCTAAAGCTTGCTTCTAAGCCATGCTATAAACCTTCTTCAGAGTCACACAAGCTGTTCTTGGCCTTTTCAGCATCCTCCCATCCAGGGTGACACACATTTGACCTTTCTATCCTCTGAGTGCTACACAGCCTGGAAGTTTGCCCAAACTGAGTACCCTGAGCTCAGCAGTGTCTTGGTCCGTGGATAGAACTTAAAAGTATCTATTGACTGGCTGATAACACATATTCAAGTGTGAGCTTTGGAGTCAAGATGACATCTGACATTTGTTTGTGATCTGTGGTAAAGTACTTATCCTCAGTTTCATCATCTGTGAAATGGGTTGATAATGCCTTCCTGGGAGGGCAGCTGGGAGGACTGAATAAGCCTGTTATCTATTATTCTACATGCCTTAAGTAATTGTTTGTTGAAAGAATCACTAAATGTAACGCTGCCTTATTGTTGTTTAGCGGCTGAGTTGCTGCTGCTGCTGCTAAGTTGCTTCGGTCGTGTCTGACACTGTGCAACCCCATAGACAGCAGCCCACCAGGCTCCCCCGTCCCTGGGATTCTCCAGGCAAGAACACTGGAGTGGGTTGCCATTTCCTTCTCCAATGCATGAAAGTGAAAAGTGAAAGTGAAGTCGCTCAGTCGTGTCCGACTCCTAGCGACCCCATGGACTGCAGCCTACCGGGCTCCTCCGTCCATGGGATTTTCCAGGCAAGAGTACTGGAGTGGGGTGCCAGTGCCTTCTCCAAGTGGCTGAGTTGACTCTGACCCTTTTGGGATCCCATGGACTGTAGCCTGCCAGGTTCCTCTGTCTGTGGGATTTCCCAGGCAAGAATACTGGAGTGAGTTGCCATTTCCTTCTCCAGGGGATCTTCCCGACTCAGGGATCAAACCGGCGTCTCCTGCATTGGTAGGCAGATTCTTTACCACTGAGCCATCTGGGAAGCCACTAATGCTGCTTTGTGTTGCTCCTTATTCATGTATTTCATGACTAATATTTCCAATCAGATCAGAGGTTTCATAATGGGCCTCATCCTCTATGCAAGTGTTAGGTAGACAGTGTTGGTTGGATATTAGCAGCTGATTGACATCAGCCATTTTTTGCCATGGAAGACTGCATGGTCTGGAAACTCTCCTATTGACATGGAGAAGTATCCAGTCAGAGAAAGTGCATTTCGGGGAAGTGAAGTAAAGGTATGTGACTAATGCTTAATTAAGTTGATATCTAAAAAAGTATATGTTTTGAGTCAGTGCATATCTGAAGTGCCTATTATATATAATCTCACTGAGTCTTCACACAATGCTGTGAAGTAGACTCTATTATTGCATCCTTTTTCTTTTTTTGGCTTTAGGAAAATAAGATTTAAGAGAGGTTAGGTAATTTATGCAAGGTCACATGTACTATGGGGATGATGGTATTGAAAACCCATTAACAATTTACTGGACCTAGGAAGTCTACCATTAGTAATTCCTACTTCTGATCTTCCTTATATATAATTCTAGTGTTCACCTAGCTTAAAATGTTATTACATGTCTTCTCTTATATACTATATTTTAACATTCACACTTTCATTACTTTTGATATTTATCAAGTTATTTGGCACACCCCCCTTGGAAATAAGACAGAGTGGCTAGAAAAGAATTACCTATTGTTATATAAGCATTTTTGAATTCAGAGACCATGTCTTCCCCATCTTTGTGTCTTTTCTGGGCCTTGTTCAGAGAATGTGCTCAATGAAGACTTGTTAACTAGACTGTTGACCAAATCTACTCCCAAAACATGTATTCAATCTGTTCACTTCTCTCCAACACCACTGTAACTCCAGTTCAAACTCTAACAAGTCCAAGCTACTCTTCCCTGGAGAACAATAAGCCGGCTGCCGACTGTTTCTTCCATTTCCATACTGCGACTGCAGTGATCTTTTTTATACCATTTGTAACAGGAGTAATAATTTGGAAATTTTAAACTAGCATACCATTCTTTCCCCCATGAAGAGTCTCAAACAGCTATCGGCCAGTCAATCCTGAGAGCATGCGCAACTTTCTGCCACGGGACATGATACTGATGCCACTCTCCACGGAAACTGCCTTGTCCAGCATTCTCAGAATTACATCTTCCTCTCTCTTCAGGCTTCAGCTTACATGTCACCTACCTACTCAGAAAAGCCTTCTGTGACTGCCTCACGTCAAATAGCTGCCTGTCCCCGTTGTCTGTTTTCCTCTATCCCAGGACTCTCTTTGGGGCGGTGGTAAAAATTTGGAATTATTTTGTTTATTTATATGCTTATTCATTTCCTCGTTCACTGCCTGACTTTTAGACTGTTAAGTTCCCTGAGGACTAGTTAACTAAAATTTCTGTTGAAGGGAGTGAGGAAAGGAGGGAGGGAGCCTTGTTAACAGATATTCTCAACATGAACAGAACTGCTGTGTCATTCTCACATTCTCGAAAACTGTTTTTCGAGCACTGTAGTAGATGCGGTTGGTACCCAACCTGGATCCTTTTACCAGGCCAGTACATCCATGCCCCAGCCCTGCAGAGGTTGGCTGCTACTGGCTCACATATTTGTAATCTTCTCAAAAGGGCTGTCCGCGCTTGCAGAGAGCCACATGGTGGGAGATGCCTCCAGAGGTGGGAATGGCATGGCATCTGGCTGATTGATGGGGGAGCGTGACAGTCCAGCCCTTTTACCTGGGCAGGATAACCTCCGAGATGCAGTTCATTCCACAGAGATCCCAGGGAGATCGCTTCTAGGCTAGGTTTTCCCTAAGTTCCATCTTTGCCCATCTCCTGTCCTGTCTTCTGCTCTCCTTCTCTCTAACCCCTCTCCCTGACCCATTAGAGTCTTCCTCTGAGGGTAGTCCCTCTCAATCACTTATACAAGAATTACCATCTGGGCCTCTGCATCCAGAGAACATCATTTATCACAAGCTTCTTTCACGGACACTGCGCTGGCCAGGGGCAGTGGAGGAACGGGTACTGAGAAGAGGACGCCAGCCACCGCTGAGGCTGGGACCACAGCAGTGTCACCTTCCTCGTCCCCATCCTTCACACCCCGATTCAGCCCTGCAGAGGCCACGGACGTTCCACTCAGAACACCATCAATAATTGAAGAAGCTCCAAAAGAGGGACTATAAACGAAGATGAAAGATGCCAATGGAAGACAGGCAGGCCCCACTGCTTGGGGAGGACCTAAGCGATCATGTCTGGGAAAAAAGCATTTTAGTTTCCTGCCGTGAGAAAGCTCCAAATGCTTTGGAGGCTGAAGAAGCAATTCTGACATAGGAGAGTGCAGGCAGGGCTGATGGGCCTTTTTCATCTCCCCTTCTTTGGCTGATCAAGAGGCAGGCACTATAAATCTGATGGCAAGGGCTGAGACAGTAGCAAACCTCTTTTCATCTCCATTCTTGTTTTTTGGAGACTCTGAGGAATGGGAAGCCAGCCAGGCCCCGCCTGTCAGGCAGCCTCAGAAGGGGAGGGACCCAGGCTGGGGAGTTTGGCCCTGGTCCTCAGGTTGTGGTGTGGTGGGTGGTGGTGCAATAGCAATGCCTATGTGAGGTGTAAGGTGGCAGTCTGTTTGTTACCATCCTCCAAGTCATCTCAGGCACTTGCAGCCAAGGAAGAATGAGAGAGAAATCAGGTCAAGAGTAAAATTAAAGAGGGAACATGTTAAAAGGGATATTTAAAGGAATAGTTTTCATCTGAATCAACCTGCTCCCACCTCTCTTTTGGAAGCCTAAATGTCAAGCAACAACTACAAATATTTATTAAGAATTTATAAGGATGCAGACACTGAGTTAGGCATTGATATAAACCCAAGCCCTTGAGAATGAGACATGCTCAGCAGTGGATTCAAACCAGCTGGGGAATCCAGTCATGCTGAAGACAGGCATCTTCTACAACATCTGTGGTTGGGAGTCCTGACTTAGGATTCAGGCTGGATCAGGATGCTTGGTGGATTGCAAGCTCCTTGAGAACAGGGGTCTTTTGTTCCCCAGAGTTTCTCCAGTGTTTAGAAACAGAACTCTATGAAATCAAATAATAAATGGGCAAGATAAGTGTACTGACTTGGCATTCATTGGCCACCCATCTCCTTTTCTCATGAGCTAGGTTTCTTGAGCAAGATAACTTGAATTTTCTGAGCTTTGGTTTCCTTGACTATAAAGCAAGAAAAGATAATACCCGCCTTCTGGGTTACAGATGAGACTTGAACATGCTATGCTGTACGTAGCACAGTGGATGGCGCAGGGTGAGCACTGGCAAATGGCAGTGGCTGTCATTATCGAGCCTGGTATAGTTCATGTGACGAGTGAACAATAAAAGAATTTTACAGGCATGAAAACTGATTTCAGAGAAGATCTGTGAGCAAGCAGAGTAAAACAAGGCAGTGACCTCCCAATTTTTCCTGGCTGACCATTGCAAAAAGTGCCATAAAAAATAAGGCTATTCTTAGTTGTCAAGAAGCCTAAAATAGCAATTTTGAAATAAAGGAGGCAATAATGTGTTACAAAATCCAATCTGTCTATTCAGATCTGTTTCAAAAGACTGGAAATTAAATGATCATAAAAAGATCTTGGAGAAACACCATTTAGGGAAGAAAGCTAGTTATCTAATTATGTACTGTGTGAATTATATCTAATTCTAATCCAAATTTAATATAAATGCATTCATTTATATGAAGAACCTAATGACAATTTAAAAGCATCCTATTCAGCTTTGATTTTAAAATCAAATTCTTATTCCCTCACACAAATTTGATGTGATATGTCCAAGAGGGCCTATGAATATTCATAGCTAGTATATGAACTGCATGTTCATATTCATATAATACACTTCTTACCCAAGCTGAAAGATGCGTCCTTTTTCCTCTGGAAAGGCAATCATGAAAGTGGAATGGAAAAACCAACAGTCTCTTAAAGAAAAGTCACAGCATCCAGAGGGGCTGCCAGCCTAATAAATTGTTTGTTGAACTGGTTTGGATGATGAGGTTGACAAGGCAACATGAAGCTTAAAAAGGAAATCTGCCAAGGTGGCCGATATGCCTGGGGCTCAGGCTGCCTCTGGTGCCTCCATCAGGCATGATGAAATTCTCAGAAGCCCCACATGCTCTGCTGGAAGCAAAGGCACAATTCACTGACCATGTCAGTTGGAGATCTCGCCCAGCCCCTTCCAACCTCAGGCAATCCTGATCTTGGGGCCCAGGAGGGTCTTTGCTACTTAGCATTGCACCTGGCTGCTCTACCTCTCGGAGGACGGCCAAGTGGAGACATCTCAAATGAGAGGCTGGAGTCCTGAGCCAGAATGTGCACATAGGTGGACTTCATTTTACTCACTAGATATGGCCCTTAGAATCACTTGTGTGTTAAAAAGATTTTTCTAAGTTGACTATTGTTGTCCATGTACTATATTGTAAAAGGGGCCTCTCTGAGGGCTTAGCGGTAAAGAATCCACCTGCCAGTGCAGGAGACACAGGTTCGATCCCTGGGTCAGGAAGATCCCCTGGAGAAGGAAACAGCAGCCCACTCCAGTATTCTTGCCTAGGAAATCCCATGGCCAGAGGGAGCCTGGCAGGCTGTAGTCCATGGGGTTGCAAAGAGTGGGATGTGACTTAATGGCTAAATAAGAACAATGACAATACAGTAAAAGAATCCTATGGCAAATTCTGTTGTAAAGTAAGGAATGCTTTTGGAGAGCTGCTTTCTCTTCTGCAATTATGGGGTGGAGTCTGGTGCACAAGGAGCTCTCAGCAAATACAAGGGAGTGGATTGGCAAGGAAGCACCTGGCCTTCGGAGTCATGTCCTACATTTGGGTTCTATCACTGAGTTGAGTAGGATTTTGTTTACCTGAGCTAAGCCCCTGAATGGAGGAATCTTCATCTCTAAACTGGGGATGATAATATCTGCCCTATAAAGGAACGGAGTGAATGAAATAAGCATGGCACAGTGACACAGGAAATCCTCTCTGTGTCAGGACTCATCAGAGTTGATGCTTCTTGAAGCAGAGACCTTCCCCACCCGCCAATCCCGCAGGAACCGGCTAAGTCACGGCTGTAACTCATACTGGGTTGAGGAGGGCAGGCCTCCAGGCAGATGTGACTACTCCTTCCCTGCTCCACAGCCTTTGCTGGGGCCTCTGGGAAAGCTCTTCCTCTACACTCCCTAGGTTGTTTGCATGCCTGTCTTCCCACCTAAACTGAAGCTCTTGGAGGGTCATCTTAGATGGAGCATCATGAGGGCCCAGCACAGTGCTCGGCACACACTAACTGTGCAATTGGATTAATTCACATTGCAGTTTTCAATAGCTCCACAGGTGGCTTTGGGTGTTAAGAAAAGGGGAAAGAAAACCTGTAGGTCAGGTCTCTCTTATTTGTAAGTCCAGAAAACTCAGTATCAGTGGGCTTAAACACAGGTAACTGCAAAGTCCAGGAGTGGGCTTGCCTCCGGCGATGCTCCCAGGAACTGACTTCGCTTCCTCTGTCATTTGGCTCAGCTTTCTCTGATTGACTCCATTTCAAACAGGTTGTTTGTCTCTAGCCAGCAAAATGGCTGCATAGCTCTGTACCTAAACTCTTGCAGTTTCTAATCCAGCAGGAAAAAAATAGCAAGAAGTTTTTTTCCCAGTAGGAGACTCATTGCAACTTTACTGTGGTCATGGATCCATCTCTGAGACACTTGGGATGTGACAAGTTGACTGGCGTGTATTACTACCTGAGCCATAGATGAGAATAGCTTCCCTGAAATCATGAATTGAGATTGGAATTGGCATGGGTTCTCAGGCTTGAAACTTGTCTTTAAATGTACTTAGGATTTTGTTTTTGTTCAGATATGGACAGGCCAACACATCAGGAGATGGCTGCCATTGGAAAGATAGTTTATTACTTGGAGTTCCCAAGAGGCTGGGGTGTGCCAGGCCAGGCCACAGCAGCAAAGCACCAGGAGTCAGAAGGAGGAAGGGAGACCTTGGGTAAGAGCCTTTATTGTGGTTTGCACAGGAAGGGATGGGCTAGGAAGAGTAAACAGCTGAGGAGGTTTAGGATTGGAGAGTTTGAATAGTTTGGAGGACTGTAGACCACAGAGGTGGTCCTTAGTTGTCTGTTACATAGCCCTGGGTGATTTAGCATAGGGGGATGGTGTCCAGGAAGGCAGGAGCCTGGTGAAAGGAGGAAAACAGTGGGTAGAGACTCAGGATTGATTGGTTTGCATGATAAAAGATGCACTCACTGGTAAATTGTTTGCTATCTCTAGGAATTAGCTACCCCTGGGAGGGTCAGTTCCTCCCTGGGTCTACAAGCCCTCAGATATCAAAGCATCATAAAATATAGAACATTAAAGACATGATGAATACCGTACTGGATGATAAAAAGCCACTGATAAATAGCTACTACAAAGATGATGGTGTAACATAGGGATGTCATCTCATTCATTCATTCACTCATTCAGTTAGTCACACAGCATTTACTGACCATCTTTGAGGTACCACACCCTGAAGTGGGTGCAAAGGACATAGAAGTGAACAAGCCAAGCAAGGTTCTGCCCTCCGGATAATTAGAGCCATTGATCATATAATTAAAATTCTTTTTAATTAATTTTTTTTGGTCACGGTGGGTCTTTGCTGCTGCTAATGGGCTTTCTCTAGTTGCAGTGAGTGGGGGCTGCCCTTCACTGTAGTGTTTCTCATTGCAGTGGCTTCTCTTGTTGCAGAGCATGGGCTCTAGGGCACAGGCTTCAACGGTTGCAGCATGTGAGCTCGGCAGTTGCAGCTCACAACTACTTGAGCATGGGCTCAGTCGTTGTGGCGCTGTGGGTTAGCTGATTTGCAGCATGTGGGTCTTCCCAGACCAGGGGTGGAACCCATGTCTCCTGCATTGGCAGGTGGATTCTTACCCACTCTACAACCAGGGAAGTCCCATAATTACAGTTGTTAAGAATGCTTAGTTCGGTTTCACTAGGACTTATCCTACATGATCTGGGATCCAATAATTCATTTTTAAAGGCTTTAATCCTCGAGAAGGGGATGACAGAGAATGAGATGGTTGGATGGCATCACCAACTCAATGGGCATGAGTTTGGGTAAACTCCGGGAGTTGGTGATGGACAGGGAGGCCTGGCTTTGGTCCATGGGGTTGCAAAGAAGTTGGACATGACTGAGCGACTGAACTGAACTGAACTGAACTGAATCCTCTCATGTATTTTAGGCTATAGTGGGATGTTTGGTCTGGAAGTATATCCTGGGCCAGGGAAAAATATCTGATCACCATAAATAAAAACACTACAAGTGAGGCTAATCCTTCATGGCATGTATAGTACTTCAGAAATTACAAAATGCTCTAACTATTCTCCTGAATTCCTCACTATATCCCGATTAGATAGAGGTTATTGCCATCCCATTTATAGCTGGGGAAGCTGAGGTTTTAAGAAGAGGTGAAGTGATTGGCCTGAGGGTTTTTAATAAACAAGCGGCCAGGCCATGTCTCCACGTCCAATTCTATTTCCATTTTACTGGTGCTTTCCAGGCTATGGGACCCCTACCAGGGGCACACAGACAGAGCATCAAAGTATATGACCTCACCTGGCAAGAAGTTTATTTCTATTCCAATTCTCTTTTAATCGCTTTTGTTCCGCCAAGGGCGGAGTCTCCTATATATCTTTATAACACCTTCCACGTGCTAAACTCTCTCTTTTGAAACCAAGGAAGTGTAGGACTCTGTCTCAGAACCTTTGGCAGGTAATTTTTTTGATCTAGAATCTAATAACATTATTTTACTTTATTACAAGCAGTATTGGTTTTTCCATTGATGTTTAAGGTATTAACTTTCTCTTTGAAATAAATTTATTTTTGAAGTTAAGAAAGTGTTGATTTAGAACGAATTTTAAATAAATAATACATAGGTGGTTTGTGGAGATGGGCAAGTCATGAGAAAAATATCCAAATTACCGAAGCTTAGGAACACCCCATAGACCAGGCAAGTAGGAAGGGACATACAGCAGGAGTTAGAGGGTTTCTCTCACTTCTTTCTCTTCCAGGGAGGAAGAGGGCTGGGTCAGATCCTGCTGCCCATGGGAGAAAGACATAGTTATGAGCCTGGAGACTGTGGTTCTCAAGCCAAGGTCCACTGACTGATGCCGATCTAAGACGCTGTTTTCAAATCCTTTGTGAGAAGAAAAATAAGGACAATGTATATGTCAGTGCAAGAATGCCAGTTGTTCTTTCTTAGGTAAGAAAGTACTTTATTCTGGAACTATGTTCTACTTGTCTTGCTGCAAGTGCCTGTGTGTTAAATGTTCATGCTTTAGTGGTTGCTTGATGATAGTAGATGACCACTGTTTCTTGTAATTATTCTAATAATTTTATTTGGCAAAACAAAAAGCTGGCAATCTTAACAATAGTTTTTTTTTTTTTTTTAATATATATCACTGAATCTTTGTTCTAGGAGACTTCAATTGCAGGAAACAGTCTGCCTTCTATAGTTAGAGGAAAATGGTATTGATAGACCCAGCATTATAGTTGCGGTTACTAACAATGCAAAACAGCAAGCCATAAATCCTTATTGAACCCAGGCACTGATGTTTATCATTGAAGAGATCCTTCTTTCTCTCCAGTGTAACTAAATAAAGATGGAAGATTAGCGAAATAAGATAGCTGTTAAATTAAAGAAGAAAAAAGTTCAAGTTTCAAGGAGACTGTTACAAAAACAAACAAATATGCAAATAAACCAACCCCCAAACTCCTAGACCAATATGTAGCTCTCAGTGGCCTCAAAGGCCATCTCATTTGAGATGGACGAGCTGATAGCCCATTAAAAAGGACAACCTCACTCCCTCTTATACTCTGATGATGGAAATGCAACCTGGGTGTCAGCCTAACTCAACCTTGCAATTCCTTTTCCACTCATTTGCCTGGGAAAATATAACTGCGCACAAGTAATTAATTATAAGGCTACTTATCAAGGACATCACTTACAGTAAATAGTGAAGAGTTAGATACAACTTAAATATCCAATCCCAAGAGATTGATTGGGTAAATCATGGCACACTGATAGACTGGAATAGTGTAAATACTATAAATATTATATTGTATATTTACACTATTGTAAATAGTGTAGATAGTGTAAATAAATCAAAATATGCTGTAGAGGAATACATAAAGTCTTACAAAGATGTTAAGAATATATTGTTAAATGGGAAAAGCAGAAGCGTGAAACAGGTACGGAACACTGGATGAAGGATGATTTAGTTTTGATTTAAAAGACAGGTACAGTATATCTGGATGGTGACATTATGGGTAAGTTCTCTTTTCTTCTTTTAGTGTAAAGATATTTTCTAAAAATGTACTACTTTTATGTTAAGGGGGGAAAAACAAGTGATTTCTTTAAATCGGGCTCCACTTAGCCTGTTTAAATGGGTCAGCAACCATACACCTAAGCTTAAAGGTGTGTATTTGAGGGCTTGCATTTTGCAGTGCTGACGTGCTTCCCCTAGAACCAAAGGGAGACACTAAACCTCTCTGCAAACTCTTTGTAGATTCCCATCTGTGACTTGATAAATATTTGATGCAGTGGCCAGTCAACATCCCTACATTAGTGAAACTTCTGCCCAGGAGCAACTGCACAGCTCTCAGCGATGAGATCGGAGTAAGTTAAAAAGAGTGTATTCATTAGCTACTTCAAAGGGTTTGGTTTTTTTAGCTGGCAGTTTTGCAGACTGGCTTATTGGCTCTGCCGTCTACTGTGTGACAACCAAAACACATACTACTGCAAGGAGGAGCCTGCTTCTTCCCTTCACAATATCTGCTTTCCTTTGTGTTCACAGCCCAGGAGGCAAATGCAGTATGCCTCACCCTCCTCCCTTCCCCTTGATTAAACAGCTGTGAATATGTAAAAGGACTTTAGGATCTGTCCAGTATCTTTGATGCCCAAAGCCTGAAATCCAGTCCCTCTGTCTGATACAGTTTTATATTATGAGATGGACCACTCATTCTTTCTACACCTTCATGGTTACAATGGATAATTAACAAGTCAGCACTTTCATTCCTAAATAGCTTGTGTTGACTGGTAGAATCAGTGAACAAAGTGTAGCAGTGCAGAGAAGGGACCTAAAAGCTAGCTGAAATTACTCACAACCATAGTCGCTTCCAGAAGGACCTGGACAAACTCCTACTCATTCCTCAAATCTCAGTTTAGCTACTGCCCTTTCCTGGAAACCTACCAGGATCCAGCTCCACAGTTTCAGGCTTGGATCCCTCCCCTGAGCTTCCATAATTATGTGCTTCTAGTTACTTGCTGGTTTATTGCTCTCTGCAGCCAACTTAGTTTCTAGAAGACTGTCCTGTCTACCACTGCCTACCATGACCTCTGGCACTTTAAAAAGTACTGAATACATAGTTACTGAATTGAATACATTTCTCTGGAAATGACTGCTGCAGAGGACTTAGAAACGTGCAGGATCATATGGTATCATGCCTGAAAGGTTTCTTCATTAATTTCTCCATGCCCTACCTGCCATAGCTTCCCAAGCAAACAATCATCCTGTCTTCTTGCACACCTTAATGACAGGGAGCTCACCTCCTTCAAAACAGTCAGAGGTAGGCTTCAAGTGACTTGGGAAAATGAGTAAAATAAAAGATGAACCTGATGGGTCCTGAGTTAAATCAAGAAGTAGTTAATCCAGCTTCTCATTTTTCTGCCGGACCTTTCTCTCACCTGGGGGTCAAGTAAACCCCACCCAAGTGCCCACAATAGCAGTTTAAGCTCTGCTTTCCAAGTCAGAGGGCCATACAGTATGCCAAGGGGTTCTTGAACTCAAAGGAACAGGGAGTATTTTCTGAAGCATCATTTTTACTTGGAGAGCTGGAGGAGAAACACTTTTAAAATAACTTTTTATGTATTTACTTATTTTTGGCTGTGCTGGGTCTTTGTTGCTGTTTGGACTTCTCATTGCAGTGGCTTCTCTTGTTGTGGGGCACAGGCTCTAGGGAGCTTGGGCTTCAGTAGTTGCAGCACATGGGCTCAGTAGTTGTGGCTCCTGGGCTCTAGAGCACAGGCTCAGCAGTTGTGGTGCACACCCTTAGTTGCTTCGTGGCATGTGGGATCTTCCTGGATCAGAAATTGAACCTGTGTCTCCTGCATTGACAGATGGATTTGTTACCACTGAGCCACCAGGGAATCCTGGGGGGAAACACTTTTATATTTAAATATATATATATATATATATATACATACATATCACATATAGTATGGAGAAAAATACATGCATGATTTTAAAAAGATAACATAAGACTTAAAAGAAATTGATCAGCATCTTTGGGACTGAACATTCAGACTTCTAGGGGTTAAAACTTCAGTTTTGGTCCGATGGGTTGCTTTGGTGGAAAAAAGTATGAAAAATACACCTGGCTTCACACATTATCATCTTTTACCACCTGGGAGTATTTGCATTCCATTGGTTTCTTTCAGAGATTGGAAAGACTTTAAAACTAGAAGGAATCAGTATATAATGGTGGAATTTCAGGCAGCATGAGTTGGGATAGAGCAATAGACCTTTCATGGAAGATGTCTTGCACTTATAAAGTCCATTCCCCAGTATTCTGTCAGCCTTAACAGTTAGTCCCAGTTCAGGATGGGTATGGTAAATGTCCTTTTGATTCAGTTTTGACAGTGTTTGAGCAGAGACTTTACCCTCTAAAGCCTCAGTTTCCCTAGCTGTAAAATGAAATGAGAATATTTCCCTTGCTTCTGAGAGGTGTTGTGAGCTACTGTATAAAAAGTACCCAGCTCAGTGCCCAGAACATGAGAAGCACTTAACGGTCATTCTTGTCAGCAGTACTTATAAAAGGAGCATGTGCTAAATCACACCCACCCCTGAATTTATGGACCTGGGCAAAAGTATAAATGGAGAAGTATATGTCTAAATATTTAAAAGTTATAAACAGGCTGCTGCTGCTGCTTCTGTAGCTTCACTCGTGTCCGACTCTGTGCGACCCCATAGACGGCAGCCCACCAGGCTCCCCTGTCCCTGGGATTCTCCAGGCAAGAGTCCTGGAGTGGGTTGCCATTTCCTTCTCCAATAAACAGGCTAACAACTCTTAAATATAGTAAAATATTTCCTATCCTTCCTACTTTCAAAACAAAATTGAATATTGGTCTTTTTTTGTCCTTAAACATTCTTTTTTTTTTTTCTCCTGTGGTAAGAACACATACATGAGATCTGGAGAACAAGTTTTATATGACTAAATATTAGCAAACTTTAAAGTTGGCCAATCTTTAATTTTTTGCACAGATGAGGCAGTTTTGTTGTTTGGCTGGCAATGACATACATAATTCATACATTTTGATATATTTATTACATATTTTCTCATTTTAGCAAAATTGCTAATTATGTTGTTATAACCATGATTTTTACATAATTTACATTCTAAAGGGTAGTAATGCCAAATTAGTTGACCTTGCTTAAGTCATTACATTTTTATTTTTAAATTAATTTTAATATTAGCCTGGATGGAAGGGGTGTTTGGGGGAGAATGGATACATGTATGTGTATGGCTGAATCCCTTCACTATTTTCCTAAAACTGTCACAACACTGTTAATTGGCTATATGCTTGAGCTTAGTAACTCAGTAGTGTCTGACTCTTTGTGACTCATTGGACTATAACCCGTCAGGTTCCTCTGTCCATGGGGCTTCTCCAGGCAAGAATACTGGAGTGGGTTGCCATGCCCTCCTCCAGGGGATCTTCCCAACCCAGGGATTGAACCCATGTCTCCCACATTGCAGGCAGATTCTTTACCATCTGAGTCATCAGGGAAGCCCAAGAATACTGGAGTGGGTAACCTATGCCTTCTCCAGGGAAACTTCCCAACCCAGGAATTGAACTGGGGTTTCCTGCATTGCAGGGGGATTCTTACCAGCTGAGCTACCATTGGCTATACCCCAATACAAAATAAAAAGTTCAAAAGAAAAAAAAATTATTTTTAATATGGAAAAAACTTTTTATTTAGCCAATAGCAACTAAAATAGTCAATAACATTATTGTAGTAACATTTACATTCAGAAATTAACAATGAATTTTATACATTAAAGTCCAAATAGTATGATGGGGTCTTATGTTAATTATTATAGAAAATATTATTAAATACTCTAATTCCATCATATAAATCATTACCACTTATATTGCAGTTCTCACAGTCTCTCAAAGCAATATCTAGATCCATAAAATATTGATGTCTTACCCTTCAGCACCCAGCAAACTGGAAGCCTGCCCCAACTGGAAGCCTGATGTCCTTTTTTTTAAAGAAATTTCAAGACTGAAATAAGGAAGACCAAAAATTGGCAATATTTTCTATGATTTATTCAAATCTCTATTTAATTGACACTGTACCTTGGTACATGCATGTTTGTGTGTGTGCTCAGCTACTTCAGTCACGTCCAGCTCTCTGTGACCCCACGGACTGTAGCCCACCAGGCTCCTCTGTCCATGGAATTCTCCAGACAAGAACATTGGAGTGGGTTGCCACGCCCTTCTCCAGGGGATCGTCCTGACTCAGGGAGCGAACCCATGTCTCTTACTAAGTCTGTGCTCTAGACCCCTCGAGCTGCAAAAAATGAGCCCATGTGCCACAACTACTGAAGCCTGTGCCCCCTATAGCCAGCAAATCGCAGCTACTGAGCCCATTATGCTACAACTATTGAAGCCTGTGCATCCAGAGCCTGTGCTCTGCAACAACTGAAGCCATCACAATAAGAACCCACGCACCACAACTAGAGAGTAGCTCCCTGCTTTCCAGAATTAGATAAAGCCCATGTGCAGCACACACACACACAAAGCAAATAAATGAAAAGAAGTTTGGAGATTATTTGTGTGCAAGTATTCTTTTTATGGGGAAGGCCTGGTGGAACAGTGGTAAAGAATCTGCCTGCCAATTCAGGAGACAAAAGAGATGCGGGTTCGATCTCTAGGTCTGAAATTCCCCTGGAGGAGAATATGGCAACCCACTCCAGTATTCTTGCTTGGAAAATCCCATGGACAGAGGAGCCTGGCAGGCTACAGTTCATGGGGTCACAGAGTCAGACATGACTGAGCACATACACATTCTTTATAGTGATGCAAATATTTTTATTTGCATAAAATATTTACTTGTTTTTGTTTTCCTATATTTTATAGGAATGTCACATTTGTTACACACTTCACATACAGTTTATTTCAATTTAAGGAAAAGAGTTTCTCTAAGTTCAAAAGAATTCATCTTATAAAGAAAAAGAGCCAAATCAGTTTGGATTTTGAAGTTTCTGCAAGCTTTGGCTAACATTCTTAATAGCAAGCAGCAGTTCAAAGATAACTGTGGGCACTGCAAATTCAAAAATAATTATTTTGTTAAAGATCACCATTCTCTTTACTTAATGATCATCTTTTATTTCTTGTACAATTCTAGTGCATCTTGTTACTTTCTGTAAATTAACTTTTATTGCTTTAATGGCATTTAGTCAACTTTTTCTTTGTGTGTCTGAAAGTAGTTTTAGTGGTAGATATGATGTGTTTTTTAAAAATCAAGATATTTCATATTTGGACAAATATAGAAAATATCCTATGTAATCACTGAGCTGCTTCAAAACTGCTGTCACTTAGTACAGCTGAGAATATGTCTCAGTAAGAAACTCAAATAATGCATTGTTCGTGGCTCACAGAAAAAACGCTGTTCCTTCCCAGTGGCTAATGTTCCTTCCCATTAGCGTGCCCTCACTGTTCTTTCCATCAATGCCCGAAATTCAAAGTTGTTTTTGTAGTTCAACTTTTTACAATCTGCATGAAACCAATAAAATGTTCATTAATTTTGACTTCCTCAATTTTTTTTCATTTATTTTTATTAGTTGGAGGCTAATTACTTTACAATATTGTAGTGGTTTTTGCCATACGCTGATATGAATCAGCCATGGAGTTACATGTGTTCCCCATGCTGAACCCCCCTCCCACCTCCCTCCCTGACTTCCTCAATTTTTATCTTTTGATAGCTTGACCATATATACGTTGAATGTTGGGCTTTCCCGGTAGCTCAGCTGTAAAGAATCTACCTGCAATGCAAGAGACCCCAGTTCGATTCCTGGGTTGGGAAGTTCCCCTGGAGAAGGGATAGGCCACTCCAGTATTCTTGGGCTTCCCTGGTGGTTCAGATGGTAAAGAATCTGCCTGCAATGAGGAGACCTGGATTCAATCCCTGGGTTGGGACGATCCCCTGGAGGAAGGCATGGCAACCCACTCCAGTATTCTTGCCTGGAGAATCCTTCTGGACAGAGGAACCTGGTGGGCTACAGTCCATGGGGTCGCAAAGAGCTGGACACGACTGAGTGATGGTTGTGTCATGACTGAACATGATAGTTGTTCAGTATGATTTGTCCTAGCATATTCTAGTTAAATTAGTTGTCATTAATGTTAAAACTTGTATGTGTAATTTCTTTTCTCATTTTTAATACTATTTTGAGTTATCTATTTTTATATGACTTTTAAAAAATCTATCTTACATTCTAACATCAAATTTGAAAGTTTTCTGACATCAAATTTTTTCTACCAAACTAGAAAATGTCCATTGTTTTCTATGAATGTTGTGCTATTGTCTCACAAATCTTGGTTAAATATGGAACACCTGTGATTATTCTCTTTGTTTTTTTAACTTGTAGTTGGTTTACCATGTTGTGTTAGTTTCAGGTGTAAGCAGTTATACACACACATGTATACATACATATATATATACACACACACATTATATATTCTTTTTTCAGATTCTTTTCCCTTATAGGTTATTATGAAATATTGAGTCCTGTGACTATTCTTTAAGAATATCATTCCAAGATTGGTATTTATGTGTTTGCTGGTTTCTTGGTTGATTACTATTTGCTATTTTTAAAAAATATTTATTATTTATTTATTAAAAATTTATTAAATATTTATTTTTTGACTGCATTGGGTCTTCATTGCAGCCTGCAGGATCTTCACTGAGTCATGTGCAGTCTTTGCTTGTGGTGCAAGGGCTGTCTAGTTTCTGCATGCGGGATAGGTGCTCTGTGGCATGTGGGAGCTTGGTTCCCCGACCAGGATTCAACCTGTGTCCCCTACATTACAAGGCAGATTCTTAACCACACGGCCACCAGGAAGTTCCCTATTTGTTAGTCTTTAGGGCTTTTTTTTTAGTTCTAGTTTTTGCATATGCTGTGGTTTTGTTTGTTTTTGGTACAGCTAACATTTTGTATTTTTTAAATTGAGAACCTAAGTATTTCTAGTCACAAATGGTTCCCCTGACCAAAACTAATTGTGAAAACTCACTGTGAAATATGTAATAATAGTAACAAAATACTTTGGTCTTCCATCTTAAGATATTAAAAAGTTTCTGTGGTTGCTTTCTCTATTTGAAAAATGTTTTGTTTTTATTTGAAATATTAAGTTTTCCACCATTTATTCAATGGAAAATTCATAGCCAATAATTTGAATCAACTTACATTTTTCCTGAATCAATCTGATGATTTCAGAAGGATATGACAGATTTTTCCCAGGATCACTTTCCAACAAACAATAAAGATCCAAAGATTTCATATTTCTCATCAATTTTCCAAACTTTTTGCAATTTATCTTCTGATGGGCAGGCCAGAATTGCATGTGTTGTGAATTTTATAGAAAAAACATATTTTTCATTGTTTTGACCAGGAAAAAAAACTTCATTAGTAAAGAACATAAAGTAATAGGTGTTTCATTCAATCTTTTTGAGTCATGGATGATAAATATACTTTGTGCATTTCCTAGTTTTGCATAGTAGCTAAAAGACATTAAATAAAGAACTTGTCATACCTGTTTGTGAACTGCATGTGGGTCATGCTCAGCGGAAGCCTGTTTACTTTCAATGTCTGAAATTTAAAAAATGAAGCAGACCATCTCTTTGAATATACTCTAATATCTTTTCAGTCCTTACTTTTCTGAGCCTTACTTTCATGTTTTGTGTTTCTATCCCAGTCTCAACTTGTTCTCATTTTCAATGATCTATAGAATTAAAAGATAAAATGTAATTATATTCAAAAGGTTCCAAGTTTGAATATATGTCATCAAAATTACAATTAAAGGAAATGTTAAAATATTGAAAATTAAAATTATTTTTTCTGTTTGTTGTCTTTCACAGAAATGGGACCTCCTTTTCTGAAAAAGTCATTTTTCTTCTAAAATAATCTATTAAAATTAAAAACAAAATTAAAATGATTGGTCATTACAATTTAAACAAAAATTATTCAAATAAAGCTTAGTTTTTACTTTAGTTTTAAAATGTCATTATAGATTATATTCTCATAAACATAAAATTATTTATAATTCTTATATTCAATATCCATCAGTTTCTAATGCCAAAAATTGCTATTATGCTTCATTCCTGAAACACATCTGGAGTATATATAAAAATGATGTAAGGATTGTTGTTTAGTCACTTCAGTTGTGTCCGACTCTTCACGAGCCTATGGACTGTAGCCCACCAGGCTCCTCCATCCATGGGATTTCCCAGACAAGAATACTGGAGTGGTTGCCTTCTCCAGGGGAAGAGAAGAAAGCAAACCCTGACCCAGAGAGCAAACCTGTGTCTCCTGTATTGGCAGGTGAATTCTTCATCACTGAGCTACCAGGGAAGCGCTATATAAGGATAATATTGTTTAATATTGTAAAATGCTCTCTGGCTGCCATATGTAATTATTGAAAATACTGCATTTATTCATGAGTGCTTACAGGTCTACAAGCTGGGACTTGAAGAAAGCAAGAAAGTAGACGCTCAGTACTCCTGGGAAACGATACTTGATCATGCAAGAATCTATAGCATTCATGCCATCTGAGAGGAAGGATTTGACAAGTGAATTAATTTGTCTTTTCTCTTACCTAAATGCTTCCACAGCTCAAATTCTCCTTATGCTCCTAAGCAGTGTCCTTCTATGCTGTTGGCAGCAGGACAACTTACGATTCTTCCTGACATTTGACTGAGTTAAGGCACCTTTTGCTTTCAGAACAGAGAGCAAGAATGTGGAGAAGCACTTTTTGTGACCTAAACGGTATTAGTCATCGGTGTGGATGTTTAGGATGATGGCTACTCTGTGTCAGCAGTGGGTACCCAATCTCACAGGGTCTCTAACAAGCTTACCTTTTCACTGTGTGTTCGTGATTATCAGAGTCTCTCACAAATGAGGCCCAAGGGAGGAGCCCTTCTTGACCAGATCTATGGGCCAACCTAAGCTCAATAAAAGAATCTAATACTACTTATCTGTACAACTCATATGTATAAAGTAGACATAGCTTCCTCACACCAGTATCTGAAAAAAATGGGTGTTCCTTTTTCTAGGCATCTTTTACACTAACATATACATACATATATTCTTAACATTAAAATATATATATAATATTTAATTTTTATTTATTTATTTTTGGCTGTGCTGGGTCTTCATTGCTACGTGGGCTTCTCTAGTTGCAATGAGCAGGACCTGCTCTCTAGTTGCCGTGTGCGGGCTTCTCATTGCAGGTGGCTTCTCTTGTTGCAGAGCATGGACTCTGGAGCACACGGACTTCAGTAGTTGTGGGGCATGGGCCCGGTAGTTGCCACTCCCAGGTTTAGAACACAGGCTCAATAGTTGTGGTTCAGGCTTACGTGCTCCGCATGTGGGATCTTCCCAGATCAGGGATTGAACCCACGTCTCCTGAGTTGGTCGGCAGATTCTTTACCACTGAGCCACCAAGGAAGCCCTAAAAATATATATTAAAAAATAAAAAAACCCTATTAATTATATCATAATATAAAAACTTTGTATCTCCTATTTAACAATATATTATATACTGCTTTCCATATTGTTATATAAAATTGACCATTGATTTCACCTTATTAATAACTACAATGATATTATACTACATTTTAAAGCCAACTCCTCCTTGACTGACATTTACTTTTTAACATTTTTGTTCTAGATGAAAAGGATATTCTCGTGAACCTCAAAATATGAGCAGATGGAGGAAAACTACCAATAGTTCAAGACCCACATCGTATCAGTGTCTGCGCAGAAGGAAGCCATGAGGTATCTGACAGACCTGAGAACAGGGGAACTCTTAAGATTGGCACTAGTTCAGTTCAGTTCAGTCACTCAGTCGTGTCCAATTCTTTGCGACCCCATGGACTGCAGCACGCCAGGCTTCCCTGTCCATCACCAACTTCCGGAACTTGCTCAAACTCATGTCCATTGAGTTGGTGATGCCATCCATCCAACCATCTCATCCTCTGTCGTTCCCTTCTCCTCTCACCTTCAATCTTTCCCAGCATCAGGGTCTTTTCAAATGAGTCAGTTCTTCACATCAGGTGTCCAAGGTATTGGAGTTTCAGCTTTAGCATCAGTCCTTCCAATGAACACCGAGGACTGATCTCCTTTAGGAGGGACTAGTTGGATCTCCTTGCAGTCCTAGGGACTCTCAAGAGTCTTCTCCAACACCACAGTTCAAAAGCATAAATTCTTCAACACTCAGCTTTCTTTATAGTCCAACTCTCATATCCATACATGACTACTGGAAAAACCATAGCTTTGACTAGACAGACCTTTGTTGGCAAAGTAATGTCTCTGCTTTTTAATATGCTGTCTAGGTTGGTCATAACTTTTCTTATAAGGAGCAAGTGTCTTTTAATTTCATGACTGGAGTCATCATCTGCAGTGATTTTGGAGCCCAAGAAAATAAAGTCTGTCACTGTTTCCATTATTTTCCCATCTATTTGCCATGAAGTGATGGGACCAGATGCCGTGATCTTAGTTTTCTGAATGTTGAGCTTTAAGCCAACTTTTTCACTCTCCTCTTTCACTTTCACCAAGAGGCTCTTTAGTTCTTCTTTACTTTCTGCCATAAGGGTGGTGTCATTTGTATATGTGATGTTATTGATATTTCTCCCAGCAATCTTGATTCCAGCTTGTGCTTAATCCAGCCCAGCATTTTGCATGATGTACTCTGCATATAAGTTAAATAAGCAGGGTGACCATATGCAGCCTTGACTTACTCCTTTCCCAATTTAGAACCAGTCCATTGTTCCATGTCCAGTTCTAACTGTTGCTTCTTGACCTGCATACAGATTTCTCAGGAGGCAGGTAAGGTGGTCTGGTATTCCTATCTCTTTCAGAATTTTCCACAGTTTGTTGTGATCCACACGGTCAAAGGCTTTGGCGTAGGCAATAAAGCACAAGTAGATGTTTTTCTGGAACTCTTACTTTTTTGATGATGCACGGATGTTGGCAATTTAATCTCTGGTTCTTCTGCCTTTTCTAAATCCAACTTGAACACCTGGAAGTTCATGGTTCACGTACTGTTGAAGCCTGGCTTGGAGAATTTTGAGCATTACTTTGCTAGCATGTGAGATGAGTGCAATTGTGTGGTAGTTTGAGAATTCTTTGGCATTGCCTTTCTTTAGGATTGGAATAAAAACTGACCTTCTCCAGTCCTGTGGCCACTGCTGAGTTTTCCAAATTTGCTGACATATTGAGTGCAGCACTTTCACAGTGTCATCTTTCAGGATTTGAAATAGCTCAACTGGAATTCTATCACCTCCACTAGCTTTGTTCGTAGTGATGCTTCCTAAGGCCCACTTGACTTTGCACTCTAGGATGTCCGGTTCTAGGTGAGTGATCACACCATTGTGTTATCTGGGTCATGAAGATCTTTTTTATATAGTTCTTCTGTGTATTCTTGTCACCTCTTCTTAATATCTTCTGCTTCTGTTAGGTCCATACCATTTCTGGTTCACTGAAAATCAGAGTAGACTAGTATGAGAACAACTACTGGGACTGGGAGGGGGTTTCTACACTTCAGTAAAGATGGGGGGGTATGGGGGTCCCAGATAAGGTGTAAAGTAGCTGTGATGGTTTTAGCTCTTTGAACTCCAACTTAATTACAAAGCTCCTTTTCAGAAGAAAACCTCACAACAAAAGAAGACTTCTGAGAGTAGAATCGAAATGAGGAAGTATGGGATAATAGAAGTAAAGGAAAAAGAAAGTCTAGATAAAAGAGCAGAGGAACTACGTTTTAGAACGTATAAAAGGCCATTAAAAAAATTCTTGATAAGGACACCATAAGAAGGAAATATAGAATAATGAAGCCAGAAAAGTTACCCTGGTTCACCCTTCCTTCATAAAGGAGAAACTAAATTCCTACAAAGATGAATAATAGAATAAGATTGTGTTCAAATCAAACATTGTCAGATGTGTTAACTAACCTTACTGTGATAATCATTTTGCAATAAATAAGTATATCAAATCATTGTACACCTTAAACTTATACAATGTTCTTTGTCAATGGTATCTCAATAAAATTGGAAAAAAATCCAACACTAAGTCATTGCAAAAAAAAGGAAAAAAGTCTAATAACATTCTAACAATGAAAACATACAAGGAGGACATGCTTACAAGACAGATAAAAAAAAACCTAATAAAATCATATTAGACAGGAAAGAAGTATATAAGTCAGAATTAGAGACTCTCAGAAATGTAGGAGAGCTTCAAATTAGAATTAATATTAATCATCTGAGAAATGGAGATTAAAATAAAAATAATAGAAGTGAATAAATACATTATAACACCTTTAAATAAACAGCATGTGAAAAGGAGGGAATTCCAACAAATCAAAGAGATCTGAGAGGAAGTGATGGATGTAGAAGGTAAACAATCAAATGAACAAGCCATATATAATAGAAGACACACAAGGAAGAAAAAAGCAGTGGAAATTTTAAAAGTAATTTAAATTTAAAAAGCAATCTTTTAAGAAAATTTTTCCTGAGATAAAAAGAGATGTGATACTACTACCTAGGAAGATCAATCCAGAATGACTAATGTCAAGGTACATTCTCAAACTTCTGGACATTACAAGAAAGAAAAATATCATTTGGGTATCTAGTCAAAATATCAAGTCACCTTGATGGGAAAGAAATAATTGTCTTCAGACTTTATTCCAGAAGAAATAGTGTAACATATTGAAGATATTCAAGGAAAGAAAATATGAGCCAAAGATTTTATATCCATCTAACAGGTCACAAATGATGAACATGAAAGAAACAGAATACTGCTCCCATGAATTTACTGAAGAAAGACTTTTTAGAGAACTAAAATGAAAAGACATTGGCATAAAGACTGATGGTGAGCATTAAATATATATTTACTCATAAAACTATGATGGTTGTAAGAAGACTACATGCCCAGGCAAAGATATTATACAATAGTTAAAAGGAAAGAATGATAAGAGAGATAGAATATACAATATACTTACTGAATATACTTGTTGCTGATGGGGGTAAAGGATATTTATTGCAATAAGATACTGGTGGATAGAGATGAAAGAGGAAAAGAAACTGTTGACCAGTTTCAGCATTGTTGGAGAACCATTAGAAAATAACAAAATTAAGGTGGGGTTGCAGACTGAGGCTATTTTAGCTTTATAAAAGTAACCATAAAAATAAAACCTTCCTAAATACCAAATCATAAAAATAAAAACTTCCTAAATACCAAATCCTAAAGTCAATCCTAAAGGAAATCAGTCCTGAATATTCATTAGAAAGACTGACGCTGAACCTGAAGCTCCAATACTTTGGCCACCTGATGCGAAGAACTGACTCATTGGAAAAGACCCTGATGCGGGGAAAGATTGAAGGCATGAGGAGAAGGGGACGACAGAGGATGAGATGGTTGGATGACATCATCGAGTCGATGGACATGAGTTTGAGCAAGCTCCATGAGTTGGTGATGGACAGGGAAGCCTGGCGTGCTGCAGTCCATGGGGTCGAAAAGAGTTGGACACAACTGAGCAATTAAACTGAAGTGAAATACCAAATACATTTGAGAGAGCAAATAAGTGAGATACAAGTACGATAAAACACTTGCATGTGTATAACATAAAACAATGTGAAATGAAAAAAATAAGGTGCAGAGAGGAGTGTATACAGTGTGCTGCCATTTGAATAGAAGGCAAAATGAGGATATATGTGTTGTGTGTGTACATATACATTTGATTATTTTTGCAATTAAAGGATAAACAAGAAACTAATAAAATTGGCTATGTACAGGGTTGAAGAAAACTTCTTTGAGTTACATTTTAATATAGTTTTGACTTTTGAACCATGCTGCTGTTTTACATATGCAAAATAATTAAATTAGTGCTCACTTCGGTGGCACACATACTAAAATTGAAATAATGCAGAGAAGATTAGCATGGCCCCTGCACAAGGATGACATGCAAACTTGTAAAGCATTCTGTAGTTTTGTTACAGATATTAATTGTTTACTGTGGTAATCATATCACAGTATATACATATACCAAATCATTATGCTGTATACCTTAAACTTTCAAATGTTATATATCAGTTATATGTTAATAAAAATGGAAAAAGTTAAAAAGCTCACTATCACAAAAATTAAATCAATATATTAGCAGAACCCTAACATTGAGTATAAAGAGAGACAAATGAATCTATTTCAAAGTTTAAAGGTTTTTTAACAGACCTTGTTACCTTTAGTGGGCTGTATTCTAAGGATTAAAAAAAGTGCCGCAAACAATCTGGAGCTTATGAGTAGGTCTACGGTTGGTAAAGATACTGAGAACAGGCATTCTGACTCTTGGGTGTACTGTAGGGAGGAGCAAGTGAGTATTAATAAATATATTGATGTTGGATTGAAAACTAGGTTCTCACTGTAAGAGAAAGGAGGTAAAAATATGACCTGCGGGAAAAGAAGAAAAATCTTCTGGTGCTGGATTGGAGTTGGAAAGTGAAAGTCGCTCAGTCATGTCTGACTCTTTGTGACCCCATGGACTCTGTCCATGGAATTCTCCAGGCCAGAATACTGGAGTGGGTAGCCTTTCCCTTCTCCAGATGATCAATCCAGGGATTGAACCCAGGTTTCCCGCATTGCAGGCAGATTCTTTACCAGCTGAGTCACAAGGGAAGCCCAAGAATACTGGAGTGGGTAGCCTATCCCTTCTCCAGCAGATCTATCTGACCCAGGAATCGAACCAGGGTTTCCTGCATTGCAGGCAGATTCTTTACCAACTGAGCTATCAGTTCAGTTCAGTTCAGTTGCTCAGTTGTGTCTGACTCTTTGTGACCCCATGAATCACAGCACGCCAAGCCTCCCTGTCCATCACCAACTCCCGGAGTTTACTCAAACTCATATCCATTGAGTCGGTGATGCCATCCAGCTATCTCATCCTCTGTCGTCCCCTTCACCTCCTATCAGGGAAGCCCAATTGAAGTTGGGGATCAAGATAAATTCATGATTTAAAGTCAAGCATACTTCTTGGCTATGTCTACTGAAAAGACCTAGACACCATGACACCTCAATAGCAATGAGCACTCATAAGCACCCAATTCTTGCTTTCTATGAACTACTTCTCATTAAAAGGAATCAGGCCTTAATGGAGAAAGGCTGATTCCAGGTCTGTAAAGTACCAAATGAACTTGGGGCTTCCTCTGCCAGAGAGCAAAGAAGTGCTCAGACATTGATGGGGTCATGTCTGAAGAACAGAGACCAGCTAGAAGGGGCTCCCCGCTTGAAGGGGACCAACTTGAAAATTGAAAATTAGTGGTAATGAAAAACCCAAGTTCATAATAATACTCAAGAAAATTGAGTGTGAAGGGAGAGAAAGCTCTTAAATAGAATGCCAGTTAATGTAGAGGAAATGATAAAATTTTTTAAAAAGTGATTTTTGTAATCACTGATATAATAGTTGATTCAGGCAAGGTTTATGAATAGCTGCTAAAACATCGGGTGAAAGTTGTTGGGGAACAAGATGTTCTCAAAGTGTTATCTCACAGATTACTTATTAACTATATAAAGTTTGAAAAGATGCCTTTACAGTGGAGCATTCTGGCAGACAGCACCTTAAGCAACTGTTTAAACTTAGCAAGACCAGTAATAGGACACAGTGGCTTCCTGTGCCTCCTGTGATGTGCTGAGAGGGACCCAATATCACCTCTGTAGAGTTTTTGCTAAAAATATTTACATAAATCTAATTCTGAAGAAGTAACTGGATAATCCAAATTGTAGAACATTCTATAAAAGAACTGAACTGAAAGTCAGTGACAGGAAAGACCAAAAAAAAAAAAAAAAAGCTTTTTTAGAATAAAGGGGACTAGAAGAAACTCAAAACATGCTCAAAGGACATTACTGGGAAAATTGAAGAATTTAGTAAGATTTTTATATCATAGAATAACATAATAAGTATTGAATCTACTGTAATAACAATTTAGTTATATAGGACAATGTCCTTGTTTCTTAGGAGATAATTGCTGAAATACTTTGGGGTGAAGTTTCATAAGCTCTCTATGAGAGCTTTCAAATGGTTCAGTGAAAAAACACCCACATATATATGGAAATATTATACAATGAACATATGCAGCATTTAGCTGCATATATTAGCAATTGGGGAATCATAAGTGATGGATATTTCAGTGTTCACTGTATTATTTCTTCAACTTTTCTGCAGGTTAAAGAAATTTCATAAACGTTTGGAGCAGGGGAATAAACACATGGATTGGAGGTAGGTGTTTGACTCCAAGAGAGTGAATCTACAGGATAGTCAGCTAGTGACCTGGGACCTGAGTGACCTGGTCTGAAAAGATGAGCTACATTGTATCAGTCAGGATCCTTTGGCTTCATGTAACAGGACACCAGAGTCAAAGTAGCTTAAACTGTAAGGATACCTAATTATCTCATGTAACAAGAAGTTTAAAGGCACATGGCTCCAGGGTTGTTAATTTGTCAGTGCAAGGATGTCATAGGCCTCTTCTCTCTAGGTCTCTTGGCTTTACTTCATGGTTGCAAAATGGCTGCCACAGCGGCTTCATATATCATGTCCTCACATGACATATCCAGAGTGTGCAGGAAGGGGATGGACTGGCTCCTCCTTGGATTCTGCCCTCTTGTATCAAGAATAAAATTCTTTCCATAAGCCCCTCAGGAGGATTTCTTTTATATCTCATTGCCCTTAACAAACCAATTCTGGTTCATCACCTGGGATTGTTCACTTGAACAAAACTGACTGGGAGAGATGACTGTGGGATGGGCAGCTAATAGTATTTTGCCACATGAACCAATCAGACTCTCTTGCTCAGGAATCTGAACGAAAAAACTGACCTGGGTTTGCTGTTAGTGAAAGCACCACCAGAAGTTGAGTTGAGGCTGTGGCACACGAGGCCATGAACAAGCCAAGGTTAAGGCAAGAAAAACTCCACAGAGAGGGTGAGGAAGCCATTTGGTAGAGAAAGAAGAACAGAGCACATGTGGAGAGGTGGGTGGAGCTACCTTGAGGGTTTGAAACTATTCCCCCAACTGCCTGGATCCCTGATGTTTTCTGGTTATGATTTTACTTCTAGGTTACAGAGAATGTACTAGTTAGGACTCAGAAATAAACAAACAAAAACTGTCCTAGCACAAAAGAATAATTATTAATAGTTACCAATATACTTCCTACCCAAGGCAGGAAGTTGAGCCTATCCTTAGGAAGTACTAGAACCAGAAAGGGCCAGAACGAGGCACCTTCTCTCTGCCTCTTCCCTCTGGGTTTCTCTGTAGTTTATTTGATTTTATTTTTAAATTGAAATATAGTTGATTTACAATGTCGTTAGTCTCAGGTGTATAGCACAGTGATTCAGTTACACATACAAAATACACACATATCTATGTATATTCTTTTTCAGATTTTTATAGATTATTACAAAATACTGAGTAGAGTTTCCTACCTATACAGTAGGTCCTTTTTGGCTATCAGTCTCATATACAGTAGTGTGTGTATGTTAATCCCTACCTTCTAATCTGCCCTCCCTCCCCCTCCCTTGTGGTTTATTTCATTCTTATCTCTGCAGTAGGATGCCTGTTTCATGTTTCCCATGTTATCATACATCTGCCTACATTTTCTAAATTTGAGTTAGAGTTTTATCCCCCTGAAGAACCCAGGTGGTTCTCAGTCCCTGGGTCCTAGTTTGAAATTCCCAAAGGAAAGAAGCTGAGACCTAAGTTGAGTCAGATGTCCAATCTGCCTGGTCCATAGACTTTGGGGTCACAGCACGCATGCACAGGATAGTGAGGAGCAGACGTAGGAGAAAGGGGTCATGGACCCAGGCTGGAAAGACACCCCAAAAGATTTCACCATGATCCTCAAAAGAATGGCTTTCAAGATTGAAATGGTAGGAACCTGTCCCCAGGGGACATTTTGCATTGTTTGAAAACATATTTGGTCATCACAGCTTAGGGGTGGGTGCTACCTGCATCTGATGAGGAGAGGCCAGGGAGGTTGCCAAAATCCTAGAATGTTCTCACAACAAAGAATTATCCAGTCCAGAATGTCAGTGGCACTGAGGTTGAGAAACTCTGCCTCACTGTTGATTCTTTCGATCAAATTGTACCTGTACCACAGAGCACACACCCAGGCTTGGTAAGTCATAAATCATTCTCCAGGCCATAATACTGGAGTGGGTAGCCTTTCCTTTCTCCAGGGGATCTTCCCAACTCAGGGATCGAACCAGGGTCTCCTGCATCGCAGGCAGATTCTTTACCAGCTGAGCCACAAGGGAAGCCCAAGAATACTGAAGTGGGTAGCCTATCCCTTCTCCAGCAGATCTTCCCAACCCACGAATCGAACCGGGGTCTCCTGCATTGCAGGCAGATTCTTTACTACCTGGGCTGTCAGGGAAGCCCTGGTAAGTCATGAGTCTCAGTATCTATTTTGGGGGGCAGAGGTCAAATGAAAACACCATCCTGGGATTGTGTGGATGCCGGTTCTACTGCTGACTCACCTGGATTCAGGGTGCATTCTCGGTGAAGGAACCCACAAAGGCAGCAGATGCTGAGGTTCCTGCTCCGGGTGGGAGACTGTTAAAGAAGAAGCGAAGATGGAATAAGCAGAAACAGATCCAGGCGGAAGACAGAACTAGAAATGCATACACACAACCTGCTTTTACAAGTGCTCAAAACATAAACAGCAGCTGCCTAACTGGTACCTGCTCCTTCCCAAACACCATAAGGGAGAGCCTAAATCCTTAAGACCCACACAGCTGTCAGCTATGACAGGAGTGTCTTTTTTCCACACTAACTCGTCTGGCAGGAAGGCAAGGCTCCAGGCCATTGATCAATACAACATCTGCTTTCATTTCTAAGGATTATTGTCCCTGAAATCTTAAAAAAAAAAAAAAAAATCTGTAAATGGCTCAGAGAAAAGAGGGCTTCAGGAATAAGGAGAGGAAAGAAAGTTTAAGGCAAGACATTTCCCCAAGATTCCTGATCCATCTGAGGCTGCTATTTGGCAAAGGAGAGTAGTTTTCTGAAGCTTCTGGTGGAAACCCCAGAAGTCAGATAACACAGGGTCTTTGCTGCCCTCTACCGATTATGATGAAGACTAGCAGGGAGTTTGAGAGGAGGGGGGCTTTTCCGGTGGATTGCTTCATCCTTTCATTTAATTTTCAATACATATTTACTGTGTGTAAGTATACTTTGCCTACACCCTGTGCTGATGGTGCTCGGGATTAGTGCAACAGTGAAAAATACACATCCCTGTTCTGCTTTGGGACGTACATGCTAGCAAAGGGGACAGACTGTGTGTAAGTTCACAAACAAGAAACATTTAGCATGCCATAGCTACTGAAACCTGCACGCTCTAGGGCCCAAGAGCCACAACTCAGGAGCCCCTGCGCCACAACTGCTGAAGCCCGCATGCCCTGGAGCCAGCAAGTCGAAACTACTAAGCCTGCATGCTGCAACAACTGAAGCCTGTGTGCCTAGAGCCTGTGCTCCACAAGAAAAGCCACCACAGGGAGAAGCCCACGCACCACAACTAGAGAAAGCCTGTGTGAAGCATCAAAGACCAGCACAGCCAAAAGTAAATAAAGCAGTATGTACATGTTAAAAAAAGAGAGAGAGAGAGACATTTAAAGTTTGTTCAGTGGGCTCTGAAAGCACTTAACAGGCAATTTAAGACTTGGGGAGCTGGAAGGTGACACATGAGCGGAGACTGGAAGGTTGAGGCAAAACCAGCTGAGAGCAGAGCCTAGAGCTCTGTGAGAAGATTGGGTAGTGAGTATAAACCCGCTTGCTGGGTCCCTGAACCTGATGTGGGAGCAGGGGTCAGTGTGGAGGGGAGGGACCTGGGGCATGGAGGGACCCTGCAGTCTGCAAAGGAACTTGGATTTTCTTCTGAGTAAATCTTAGCAATAGAGGAAGCTGTTGAAGCATTGCTGTTTTTGTTTTTAAAAGATTATTCTCTCAGTAGGACCTTTGCGTCCTAGAATTTACAATAGACTTTCCCAAAAGTATCATTAGGCTTAGGATTGGTTCAAGATGGTGGAGTAGAAGGACGTGCACTCATCTCCTTCTATGAGAGCCCTGAATTGCAACTAGCTATTGAACAACTATAGACAGCAGAATGCTGGAATCCATCAAAAAAAGATAACCCACATCCAAAGACAAAGGAGAAACTCATTCCACAATGAGATGGTAGGAGGGGTACAGTCATGACAAAATCAAATCCCATACCCACTGGGTGGACAACCCACAAACTGGAGAATAGTAATATCAAAGTTCTCCTACTGTTGTAAAGTGTCTAGGCCCCCATCAGGTTTCTCAGCCTGGGGATTCAGAAAGGGACAAGGAATTCCCAGGGGACTGGACTTTGAAGGCCAGTGGGATTTGATTGCAGGACTCCCAGAGGACTGAGGGAAACAGAGACCCCATTCTTGAAGGGTACACACAAAATCTTGCACATTAGGACCCAGGGGAAAGGAGCAGTGACACCACAGGTGACTGAACCAGACCTCCCTGCTAGTGCTGAAGGGTCTTCTGCAGGGGCATGGGGTGGCAGTGGCTCACCACACGGGCAGGGGAACTGGCAGCTGCAGTTCTGGGAAGGGCCCACTGGTGTGGGCCCTACTGGAGGATGTCATTAGCCCTACCTTAGAGGCTATAGACTCCAGGGCCAAGCAACTAACAGGGAGGGAGCACAGCCCCACCCATCAGTAGACAATTGGATTAAAGTTTTACTGATCGCAGCCCTGCCCACCAGTTAAGTTTTACTGATCGCAGCCCTGCCCACCAGTTATTGCCCGCTGAGCAATACCCAGTTTTTCCCACCACCATTCCCTCCCATTAGGAAACTTGAACAAGCCTCTTAGATAGCCTCACCCACCAGAGGGCAGACTAGAAGCAAGAAGAACTACAACTGAGTCTCCAGAACAAAAACATAATCAGAAAGTTAAAGTGAAAATGCAGAGGATTATGTTCCAGATGAAGGAACATGATAAAACCCCAGAAAAAAACAACTGAATGAAGTGGAGATAGGCAACCTTCCAGAAAAAGAATTCAGAATAATGATAGTGAAGATGATATACGATTTTGGAAAAAGAACGTAGAATATGCAAGAAATTTTACCAAAGAACTAAAGAGCCAACAAAGATAGGTGAACAATACACTAGAGGGAATCACTAACAGAATAATTAATGCAGAAGAACAGAGAAGTGACCTGGAAGAGAGAATGGTAGATATCACTGCTGCAAAACAGAATATAGAAAAAAGAATGAAAAATAAAAAATGGAGACAGCCTAAGAGACCTCTGGGACAACATTGAATGCACCATCATTCACATTGTAGGGTCCCAGAGAGAGAGAGAGAAAGAACCTGAGAAAATATTTGAAGAGATAATAGCTGAAAACTTTCCTAATACAGGAAAGGAAATAGTCAACCATATCCAGAAACTGCAGAGAGTTCCAGGAAGAATAAACCAAAGGAGGAACACACCAAGACACACAGTAATCAAACTGATAAAAAGACAAAGATAAAATATTAAAAGCAACAAAGGAAAAATGACAAATAACATACAAGGGAACTCCCATAAGGGTCTCAGCTGATTTTGCAACAGAAACTCTGCAAACCAGAAGGGAGTGGGATGATATATTTAAAGTAATGAAAGGGAAGAACCTACAACCAAGACTATTCTACCTAGCAAAACTCTGTTCAAATTTGATGGAGAAATCAAAAGCTTTACAGACCAAAAAATAAAATGGTAATAGGATCATACATATTGATAATTACCTTAAATATAAATGGATTAAATGCACGAACGAAAAGACATAGGCTGGCTGGGTGGATACAAAAACAAGACCCAAATACATGCTGTCTACAAGAGACCTACCTCAGACCTAGGGCTACTTACAGACTGCAAGTAAGGAGATGGGAGAAGGTATTTCATGCAAATAGAAATCAAATGAAAGCTGGAGTAGCAGTACTCATATCAGAAAGTTTACAAGGTACGTACAGGAAAGAAGTAAACATCTAGAGGATCACTCTGTCTCCTGTGTAGATCAAGTAAGTTAGGGACAGGGGACAAGATTAGGAGGCATGTGACTTCCCTTGTGGTCCAGTGGTTAAGACTTTATCTTCCAATGCAGGGGATGTGGGTTGATCCCTGGAGGGGAGCTAAAATCCCATATGCCTCAGGGCTAAAAAACCAAAACATAGAACAGAAGCAATATTGTAACAAATTCAATAAAACCTTAAAAAATTTTTTTTAATCTTAAAGTAGGAGGCAGAGCTAGGCGGGAACTGTGTGGGAGGCAGGCTGGACCAGAGCGGTGCCGTGGCGATGGGCAGAAATGGATGGACAGGAGGTGCCTTTGGGATTTGCAGCTTCAGGACCTGCTGATGAGTTGGAGGTGGCAGAGGATGATTGACAGCTGCCAGGGCTAGGAGGGCAAACCAATCAGCCGTGACACACGACAGAAGAAATGTGGCACCTGTGGGCTCCGTTGTGGGCGCTCTGTGGGCTAGGGGCCCAGAGTCATTACTTGCGTGTCTTTGCTCTTTCCTTCTGCTTGGCCTGGGTGATTATACCTGACAGGTCTCAGGGAGGCAGCCCTCATAAAAATGGCTGTAAAGCCTCTTGCTAATACGCCGCCTCCCATAAATGTCAGGTGATGAGAATTACAGCCCCGCAGGCTCATCAAAGAGAGAGCAGGCCGTGGCTTGAGGAAGCCACAGCGACTGTGAGGGCACCAAGATGTCTTTCCCAGCTGTATTTTAGTGTCGGGTAAAATGTGACCGGAGGAAGTGGAGTGCGAGCTGAGGGCAAAGTGGCTCAGAGCCTTTCTTGGAAGTTGTAATTCTCAAATCTGTTCTGCAAAGCTCCTCTTCCCTTGGCCCAGGGCTTTGCAAGGTGAAGTGGCCAGGAGGAGTGGAGTGTAAGGAAACCTGGCCTGGGGCAGCCTCTCATTCTGGGAGTAAACAACATACTGTTTTCCACCTCTTCCAAGCCTTGACCCACCTGTCAGCTAATTAAGACCTAGCACCCAGGAGTCTTTCCCTGCTCACCAGCTGTCTGGCGGCCCTTTGATGCACCCCATATGTCTCTGCCCCAACCCCCAGCCCCCTTTCTTTCTCCCCTTTTGTGTCTCTTTCTGTAATAGGCACTCAACATACAGCTAAAAATCACTGGGATCATATGATAAAACATGGCATTATGCTGGGGTCCTGGAAACTGGGCTGGGGGTGGCAGGGAGTAAAGAAATATGATATGAAAAAGTCCCGGTTCAGAAGTTACTGATCTCACTGACTGCCAGCTGGATGAGTAACTTCAAGAGCAAAAGTAGAAGACTCACAAATAATGGTGGCTAGCATCCATTCTGAGAGCAAGGCTGCGAGTCAGGGGCCTGCCAGGGGCATTGTCTCAGGGGTTCCTCCTGATAACACTCACAAGGTTAGTACTGTTGACATTCATTCTTTCAGAGGAGGACGCTGAAGCTTGGGAGGTGGTGACTTTTGCAGGGTGACAGCTTGTGACTGCTGGAACCCTCTTTCAACCCAAGTCTACCTGACCCTGATGCCTGTGCACTACTGTATCTCTGGCCCATCAGTTAGGTTAACAGGAGATTACTCATAGCATGGGGGGATATTCGACATGTGTTCTCATTAGGAGACCACGTTACCTTTTGCTTTTCCCAAACCTCTCTTGTACACACATGTGCACCTGAATACGCACACACATGCCCTTTGATCCATACCCTCATCCTGACCCTAACTCTTTGGATACCAATGGCATTTTATTTATTTATTTAGCGGTGCTGTTCATAGCTGCAGCATGCTGGATCTTCAGTCTTTAGTTGGGGCACGTGGAATCCTTAGTTGGGGCATTCAGGATCTTTTCGTTTCAGCACTCAGGCTCTAGTTCTCTGATAAGGGATGCAACCCAAGCCCCCTGCATTGGGAGCATGGATTCTAAGCTATGGGCCACCAGGGGAGTTCTCCTGATGGCATTTTGACATTGAATCAAAATTATACCAACACTGTTATATGTTCATCGAGAAAGCATTTTCAGGAAGAAAAATCCAGTGTATAATAAACTCCAGTAAATAATCACCCCCAAACACCAATACATTTCTGGAATAGTTTTCTATATTAGATAAGATTTTTCCATTTGCTTCACTATTAGTTTTTTTTTTAATTTACTGAAGTTATTTTTGACAGAATTAATTCTCCATTTAAATTCCAAAGTGAAATGAAAAAATAAATTTACAGAATTCTTCAAAGTGAAGAATTGAGTCATCCAGAAGTTCTGTCTGCATCAGATTTTACCACTTATATTGTTTGTGTGAGGTTTCTTCAATGACTATTATTTCTACCAGGTCTAAGATTCCTTGGTCAAATTTTACAGATTTGCACTTTAAGATTTGATCTTCAGTAAAGTTTTGGTCAAAACGACCTTTAACCACATGCAATGGCAGGGATTTTCAGTTTCAATTTATATTGGTTATTTTTACCAGACATATGCATTATGAATTGGACATCAGACTAATAGTTTGTATTTATTACTTTGTTGTTGTTCTTTAGTTGCTTAGTCTTTGTGACTCTATGGCTTATAGCCCACCAGGCTCCTCTGTCCAGGGATTTCCCATGCAAGAGGACTGGTGTGGTTTGCCATTTCCTTCTCCAGGGGATCTTCCTGATCCAGGTGGATTCTTTACCGCTGAGTCACCTGGGAAGGCCCTGTTTATTACTTAGCTAAGTGAATTTAGATAACCAAGGAGAAAATTGGAGCAGTTTAAGCAACAGAGAGAACCAGGTAAAACAGAGACAAAGATTCAGACATGGACACCTAAGAAAGACAGTAAGAAGAGATCAAATAATAAGAATAAAAAGTATATTTATAAAAATGGTAATGGCTAATGTTTATTGAGCACTTACTCTAAGCCCTGTTCTAAACATTTTAAATGGGCTTACATTCATCTAACCCTCACATAAACTCTTTGTGGAGATGTACTTATTATTTTCATTTCAAGAAAGAGGAAACTTAGGCACAAAGACTGGAAATAAATTGTCCCAAATTACACAGCTGGTAAAAGGTGGATCCAGGATTCAAACCTAGACAGGTTAGGACAGAGAAGTTGCAGTGATCCTTGTCCATGGAATTCTGCAGGCAAGAATACTGGAGTGGGTTGCCATTTCCTCCTCCAGGGGATCTTGCCAACCCAGGGGTTGAACTTGAATCTCCTGCACTGCAGGTAGGTTTTTTTTTTTTTTTTTTTTTTTTACCATCTGAGCCACCAGGGACAGTGGATTTCAAGCAAGGGTTACCCACAAAAATGTTTGCAGAAAAGTGAACAAATAATTAAAAGTTTCTAAAGTCTTTTTTTTTTTTTGCTATCATATCTGTGACCTCCTTGTGGTGATTCCGTTCTGTTTAAAAAATATTTTTCTGAAAAGTTCTATTTTTAGACTTACATGTAATAAGGATGAATCTACAAAAGATTACAAATTCACAATTATACTTGACCATTTGTTTAGAGCTTATCTTTGATATATTTGCAACATTTCATCTCTCTGATCTTTGACCAACTTTAATTAAATGAACTTCTAATTGGAAAAAAAATGGCTCCTGAACCTGTCCCCTCTTCTCCAGTCTTGCTGTCATTGTCTTAGCTAAAAGTCTCATCATGGTCAGTCACAGCAATTTTTACTGTCTTATATTTGGCTTATCTGCTTTCCCTTCTAGACTATGTACTCCATGGACAGTGTCTTTAGCAACCATGATAATCCCTGGCACACAATAGGTGTTCATGAAATGTTTGTCAGATGGGCAAATGAATGGGTTTGCCAAATGGACAAATGAATTATCTTCTGAATTCAAAATCAGACTTCATAGCCAGGACTTAGAGCCCTGATGATATTAATTAGTCTTAAGCCAACACTGTCTCTTACTTCACTTTGATATACTAAGTTTTAGGATCTGTAATACAGTTGCTGTCAATCTGCCCCCTCCCCAAGGAGTTTCTTCCATTCATTCAAATTGACAGTTTGTTTTCATCTTTTATTAATGCCAGTGACTGTCTCTCTATGAGGTATCTATTTTGAGGATTGTCCCCTTGCCCCTGCCCCCCAGCAGTGGGGATTAGTCTGTCATGGGTCATCTGTACAAGTATTATTTTCAGAATAGTTTGCCAGGATTTGAGTTTGCTGATGTTGAAAATGGGGATCTAACCATTCATTCTCATTCAAGCTCCATTTTGTTTAAATGTTACGTATTTAGTGAAACTTTAACCATACTTCCATTCTCCAAATTTTATGATCAGAATTGTGTTTGGGTCTTATCACATTTTATCATACTTCATTAATTTTGAGTATTTAACTAGGATTCAGTATAGCATGGTATTTATTGAAATACTATAATTCACATACAATAAAATCCATCCTTTAAAGTACAAAATTCAATAGGTTTTAGTATGTTCACCAAATTGTACAATCATCACCACTGTGTAATTTCAGAACATTTTCATCATCCAAAAGGAAATCCTGTACCAATTAGCAGTCACTCCTGCCTCCTGAAAATCTACTTTCTGTCTCTATGGATTTGCCTTTTCTGGATATTTCATTAAATGGAATCATATACTATGTAGCCTTTGGTGTCTGGCTTCTTTCACCTAGCATAATGTTTTCAGGGTTCATCCGTGTTGTAGCATGTATTGGTACTTAATTCTCTTCATGACTTAATAATGTTCCTTTGTATAGACATGAAGGAAGGTGAAGTTGCTCAGTCGTGTCCAATTATCTTTGCATCCCCATGGACTGTAGCCTACCAGGCTCCTCAGTCCATGAAATTTTCCAGGCAAGAGTACTGGAGTGGGTTGCCATTTCTTTCTCCAAGTATAGATATACCACGTCTTTAAATCAATTCATCAGTTGTTCAGACATATTGGCTATTATGAATTATGCTGCTATGAATATTGGTGTACAAGTTTTTGTGTACATATATGTTTTCAGTTTTTCTCAGATGACGGTGTTTAGCAGTGAGGCTTTGCTGCCATACTATCTCAGGTTTAAGGCCCAGTTCTGCCATTTATTAGCTATGTAAACTTGGACAAGTTACTTCTCTGTGTCTCAGTTTCATCTATAAACTGTGGCTGGTCATAGTACTCAAATCCTAAAAGGCCTTTTTAAAAGGAGGCCTAAAACAGATAATATATGGAAAGTAATTAGGACAGTGATTGGTGTAGCCGGTTTGTTGTTGTTTACTCTTTAAGTCCTGTCTCACTCTTTTGCAACCCCAAAGACTGTAGCCCTCCAGGCTCCTCTGTCCATGGAATTTTCCAGGCAAGAATACTGGAGTGGGATCTATTTCCTGCCTCAGAGTATCTTCCTGACTCAGGGATTGAACCCGTGTCTCTTGATTTTCTGCACTGCCAGGCAGATTCTTTACCACTGTGCCACCTGGAAAGTCCCTAGGTCTGAGTAAAAAAAATCTCTATCATTAGCTTAATATTTTGAGTTCCTTAATGGTGGAATTCCTCTGTATCGTGCCTTTGAAACCCCAGTATTTGAAGGTTTTTGTTTTTAATAAAAAGTTTAATAAATGTTCAGAATTCCTCCTAGGTATTAGGGTATGCTAATTTTACACAAGTATACTTTAAAATTGAAGGACGTATGGTTTAAATTATAAATTGCCAAGACATTTCCTTCCCCCAACTTAATAGAGCAATTTGTAACGCTCATCAGCCTGCAACTAGTTATTGGATACAATTTAACAGGTATTCTTGTGGTTAGTAATGTATCATTTAATAACACGGGTATAAACTGGTGGCCCCTAGATACTAAAAATCTGGGAAATAGCTCTTTTCTACAACTCTGTGATTGGTTTACCGGCGACCCAGGTCGATTTTTGATTGGCTCACTCAATAGACCTGGTCAAGGCCTCAGCCAATATGACCGGTACTGGGACAATATGGCCCCACAATTGGCTTTGCTGGAAGCCGACAGACACGTGGCTACCGCAGGCCTAGCCGTACGTGGGAGGACCTAGTTTCGCTTACCTCGAGAGGGCGCCGGCGGCTCCTCGTTGCTAAAGTCTCGTTTTCCCATAAAGCCTCTGAGCGACCAATAAACTGACTGTCTCCATACCGCTTTTAAAGTCGGCGGGCCCTTTCACCAATAATAAGGCAGACACCACCCTCAGGTCGGGGATTGATGGAGAGTTTCACCAATCACCTCACAGATCTCCGCTATCAACGCCTCTCTCTCACGGGATTGACGATCCACCCGGCCAATTGGGGACGCCCAGTCGGCGGGTGGCTGAAAGCGGCCTTCTGTAATGGCGGAGCGTGGCGGGGACGGGGGAGACGGTGAGCGATTCAACCCCGGGGAGCTCAGGTAAGGGCGCTGCTCCGCCTTACATCTCGGCACTCCGGCGTCCCAGGGGCTAAGCCTGTTGCGCGGAGAGCCGAGGTGGAGGGTGGGCTGAGGAGGCGCGGCGGCTAAGAGCTGGGACCGCATGGGGTTAGAGAAGGGGGAAGGGAAGGCGGCTTGAATGAGGGAGCCGGGCCGGGTCTCGGCCGCGGCCTCCTGTGGGTTCTCGGGGCCCTCATTTCCGTTTTTGTGGGGCCCCGGCGCCCTTCGCAGCTTGCGGCTCACAGGCTGGGCCAGGGGTTCCCGCTTTGGGGCCCCGCCTCAGACGCAGTCCGCCTCCGCTTGGGCGGCCCTCAGCCTGACTCCCGGCTCGGCGCCGCCGCGGGCCCAGTTTTCCTCCCTGAAGCCCTCCATGCCGCGGGCAACTCCTCGGCGCCCTGGCTCGGCCTTCTTCACGCCCTCCGCCGCCTTTTGGTGTCCCTGCGTCCGCCTGGTTCCTTTTTGCCCACGTCGCTTGCTTTCCTTTAACTTCACGCGGCCTCCCTTTCTCATCGTTTGATCCCTTATCCCGAGTTTATGAGTAGTAACAATAGCGGCAGTCATTTGTTTCGTGCTTCCGAGAGCCAGAGAGCCCTTTCCTTAGTGTTTCCTCTTTTGATCCTCATACCCACCTTTTGGAGTAGTTGCTCTTCTCGTTTTGCAGGCCCCGGGAGCAACAGCCACCTTCGGTTAAGTGACTTGCCCATCCTTCAGGTGAGGAAACTGACGTAGAGCCAGGTGTCTTTGGTAGAATCTTGGCTTCAGGAAGTGGCTTGAACGCAGGCAGCCAGGCTTGGGAGCCTGCACTTTTCTATCCTTCTCCCTTCTAGTCGTCTGCCCACGCCGTCTCCCTAAGGACGGCAGCAGTGACCTTTCTCGCCCTGGTTTCTGGGCAGCCTCTGGAATTTTTAATTGTCTTGGAGAGAAAAATCCTTAGTGATTTTTAAGGAAAACGAGGTACTGAGCTTTACGTCTGCTTGGATGGAAAAAAAAAATGGCATTTCAGATGTTTAGCCCCCATTCTGAATTGTACCATTGTCATCCTTTGAGAATGAGGAAGAGTAGAATAAGTTATGAGGATTCTAGCATTGTCTGTAGAGCTCCAGATAAAATTGTATAAGGAAACTGGGTATTGTTACTAAAGTTTTCGGGGCGGGGAGGGGGAGAACCAAGTCTTTGAGATGATGAGTTGTCACAAAAATTTTTAGTTTGGCAGAAATAAAGTCTTATTTCAGGGATGGATCTTAAGTCTTTTAAACTCCATGTATATACTTCAATAATAAGTGATCAGAGTCCATTGCCAGGGTCGTTTAGTATTAGTGATGAAAGGGTTATTCCTGATTCTGATCTCAAGAGGTACTTAAGCTAGTCTTATGGATTGATTTGGAAACATTACTTTGCATTTAAGAGAGTATCTTTCTTCAGTTTTACAGTGAGTAGCCTTTTAGATTTTATTAATAGTAAGTGAAGACACTGCTGCAAAACTGATTTGAATAGTGCTTTAAATTAGGTGTTCTGTTGCAAATGTTTCATACCTTAACGTCTAGGGTTGGAAATTCCTTCCACAGCATGTGGTACAGACTTTTATTTTAGCATTTCTCATGGTTTAAGAGGAATTAGTTTTTTGTGTCCTCTGATTACAGAAATTGGGGCTTAATTTTTTGTATTTGTATTCTGAATATATATCATGGTGTGTCACCGTCATAGTGCCTCATGAATAAGGTTTTCAGGTATGTATATTGTAAATAAATTGTTATAGGAGATTTTAAGAGATTGTTCATTTATTGTATTCACTTTTATTGTGTGCTATTTGAGAGTCACTGATCTAGGTGCTGGCAGTAGTCTTGAACCGGACCAAAATCCTTTGTCCTCCAGGAGGTTCCATGCTAATTAAGATTGATCTAAATTTCAAAAAGGACTTCAGATGAAGAAATCAGCCTACAAGTGTGAAGAGACTTACACAAGGTCACTGAGTTATTGGCAGGGTCTGGATTAAAACCTATGTCTCTTCATTTAGTCTACTTTATAATTTGCCTCCCATATATCAGTATTTAAAAATTTTTGCTCTGTTGTGCTAAAGTATTTGCAGTCCTCACCATTGGGAAGATTGCATATCTAGATATTGTACTTCTAGGGAAATACATTTGTTCTTGTAAAAAAAAATTTCTTCATTTCTGTTCATGCTTGTACACTTCTATTTTCATAAAGATCCAAAGTGGTAGGAATGCAAATAATCTACAATAGGATTTATTTGGAGATCCAAATACCTTTCTATATCTTTATGATTAAGGATCATTAAGATAACTTTTAGAGTCATGTTGGTAAAGATACTTTACCCAGGGCCTTTATTTACTTATTAATGCTTTATGACTTATGACAAGGTACTTGTCTGAATTTCCTCAACTGTACACTGGGAATAAGAATACTCTGGTGTTACCACTGACTAACATGAAACAAGTTCTATTTCTGTGCTATGGTTTCCTCTGTAAAAACGGTGCTGAACTTATCTCATTGAGTTTTTGTGATGATTGAAAGATTTAATACAGACAATGTCCCTGTAACTGTGCCTGGTATAGAAGAAATACCTGGGGTTCACTCTCATTAAAACAGTAATTGAACACCTGCCTTCTGGGCTCTGGGAGGCATCACTATACTAAAGAGAAAATACTAGTGAGTATAGGTAATACAAGGCTAAATAAGTGAGATTTTTTTCATGGCATTTACCTTATAGTTGTAAACTCAGATTGGGTAGTGAGATAGAAAGGAGGTGGGAGAGACTAAGGTGGGAAAGAACTTGGCACTTAAACTGAAGAATGGGAGAGTCTGTTACATGACGCTCCGGGGAAAGCATGCCAGGCAGAGGGGGCAAGTGCAGAGGCTTCAGGGGAACGAAGTAGTTGGTCAGAGGACTAGCGTCTGTAGAGAGATCAGCAAGGGCCAGGTTATATAGAGCCTGCTAATAATGATTATAATAATATTAACACTGCTACTAATATTAATACCGTTTAACAAGGTAATTTTAGTAGTCACTAGGTTATGGTTTTGATTACTACTGTTACTATACTGATGTTGTAGTAGCAGCAACAATAACTAATATTTACGTGCTGAGCACTGTTCCAAGTACTTCATTAGCTTCTTTAACCCTCACTGCAGGTAAGGTTGTTGTGATAAAGTGCATATAGAGCTCGCACATGTACTGTACATATCTGATATAAGAAAATGGTGACTTGAGGCTGTCGATAGAGGAAATTATGTGAATTTTGCTACCATTTTCACTGCAGACATTTGAAAGCATCTAGCTTTTCAGGTAGAGCACTATGCTAGGTTTTGTGGGAGAATGAAAGTAATGATGGTTAAAATAGTTCACTGTGTTCCAGGTACCATCCTAAATGTTTCATGGGGATTATTTTATTGAACAGAGAGAAAGAGAGGTTTCATTTCTGTCCCCACTGCCCCTCACTTACATCTGAGTATGTTCAGACTCGGAAAATATGTGAGAAGCCTGAAACAGAAGGCAGAGCCCTGTCCATGGTTTTAGAGCCTAAAATACTTAACTTCAAGTGGTAGCTAGAAAGTGTGAAATTCAAAAGAAAGAAATAATGTGTAGCTGAAGGCTGAAATGGAATATCTTTCCTTGGTGAAGATTTTTCCTGTCCCAAAGGTTAAGACATTGCTTCGGTAACAGTGACATCAGCCTTTTGGGAGTGTGTATAATTTGAAAAAGGCTGATTATTGTTTCTGCAGTCACTGCTTTTAACTCATACTTCTACCATTGAGTGTAGGATGATTTGCAGATTTGGTGAAATATGTTTGGTATAGTAGTTCTGGATTTGTTTACAATCCTAGTGCTCTCCTAGAAGGCAAATTGGTTCTTTTATTAGGATTTTTTTAATGTCAGAATTGAACTACAATGTGGAAAATTTAGAGGAAGTTGAAAGGGTAGTCTTAAGCACAGGGTTGAAAAATGTAGGAAAGTTGGAAGAATCTGGTGAGGCGAGTGTCAGAATGATTATCAGATGCACATGAGGATATAATTGTTAATCTTCTCCTGAGCACTGGAATGTAAATTTCATGTTTATAATGAAGAGAATTATTGTAGCTACTGGGTAGACTGTGATAGGTGCTCAGTAAATTGACTATGGAAAATTATAGGAAAGATTTTTATAAGATTCTCCATACCCTATTTATAAGGTACAGTATCACCTACATATTCATTGGTTCATTCAGCAAATATTTACTGAGCCCTACTATGGGCAGGCATAAATAACTGTGTGCTGGGGATATAAAGGTGAACAGGACAGACAATTCTTGCTCTAAAGGGGCTTACATAGAGAGCATGGTGTAGTATGTAAGAGCCTTTTGCCTGTGTTTGAATTCTGAACCAGTTGTGTGGCCTTGGACAAGTTGTTTTACTTTTTTGTGCCTTAATCTGTAAAATGAGGTTGATAAAATCTATTTCAGGGTTACGTTGATTGCGTGAATGCTAAGTTGCTTCAGTTGTGTCTGACTCTTTTGTGACCCTGTGGACTGTAGCAGGTCATGCTGTTCTGTCAATGGGATTCTCCAGGAAAGGATACTGGAGCACTTCCTCCATCAGGGGATCTTTTTGACCCAGATCTTTTTATGTCTCCTGCATTGGCAGGCTGGTTCTTTACCACTAGCACCACCTGGAAAGCCCAGTAAGCACTTGTAAGAGTTAAAACTTTTTTTTTTTTTAAAGCACTTAGGAGATAGAGAATATCTTGTGATATTGCTTATCTGCTTGAATGCCATGGAGAAAATAAAGGGTGTTTAGCTAGAGATTGAGGAGTGGGGTGGGGTGCAGTGTACAGAAGGGCATTTCCTTCTATATGAGAATGCTAATTATGTCTTAAGCTGTTAGCCTCCCCTGCTATAAAAACCTTGTATTTAGAAGTAGTTTCAAGGTTCCAAAAAGTGGCAAAAACAAAAATAGTGTGCTTAATGTTAATATTTTACCTGTTCTGCTTTGTTGCTTGGTCACATACGTGCTCTCTATTACTCTGAGCCATTTGTGGTGAAGGGCCACACACACCATGGCCCTTTACCTCTAAATGCTTGAGTGCTTATTTTCTGAGAATAGTGATCCTCTCTGACGGACAGCATGGTCACCCTCTTTGTAACTTTGCACTGATACAGCAATTTTTGTCTTTGCTCCAGTGTTGTCTGTTACTGCGGTATGTCCTTTACTGTATTCCTTCCCTCTAGTTTTGTATCCTGTCTAGAGTTGCAGCTGTATTGTCATGTCTGTTTGGCCTCCTTTAATCTAGAACATTTCCACAACCTTCCTTTTTTCTTCTTCTTATAACAGCATTTCTGAAGAATATACCCTCTGCTCCCCCCTTTGTAATAGAACATTATTTTGTGTTTGTCTAATAACTCCTCATTATTATATTGAGGTTCATTCTTGCTTGGAATAGGTGGTATTGTGTCCCTCTCAGTCGCATTAGATCAGTTTCTCTATTGCATAGTGTTTTGTTTAGCCTTCTTTCTATTGTAAGAAACATGTGGGAAGATATATTCAGTTCAGTTCAGTCGCTCAGTTGTGTCCGACTCTTTGCGACCCCATGAATCGCAGCACGCCAGGCCTCCCTGTCCATCACCAACTCCCGGAGTTTACTCAAACTCGGTGATGCCATCCAGCCATCTCATCCTCTGTCGTCCCCTTCTCCTCCTGCCCCTAATCCCTCCCAGCATCAGGGTCTTTTCCAGTGAGTCAACTCTTCGCTTGAGGTGGCCGAAGTGTTGTAGTTTCAGCTTCAGCATCAGCCCTTCCAATGAACACCCAGTATGTTAAGACCATGCAAATAACCCCCTCATTTTCTCCTAGATTTGGTGTCCATTGATCATTCTTGCTGATGCACTCTGCTACAGTGATACAAAATGATGATTTTCCAACTCTGCTTGCTCTTAAGGGCTTTAAAAATTTGATGTAATCAGAGTTTAGTAGCTATATTTTTGTTACTTTGAGAAAGAACATTTTATTCATTGGTTTCCCATACAGGATGGCTCAACAGCAGGCCTTGAGGTTCCGAGGCCCAGCTCCCCCGCCAAATGCAGTGATGCGAGGCCCACCACCTCTGATGCGACCTCCTCCACCTTTTGGTATGATGCGAGGCCCTCCTCCTCCACCTCGGCCCCCATTTGGACGTCCCCCTTTTGATCCTAATATGCCACCAATGCCTCCTCCAGGAGGGATTCCTCCACCTATGGGCCCTCCACACCTTCAGGTAAAGAATGTAGAGATAGCTGTTTCTTTGTTGGCGTTAGTGTCAGTAGTATATAGATGAGTTTGGTTTTAAAACTTGTATTCTTGGGTTTATAGGAGAATGAGAACTAAAGAGAACATCTTTATATTAATGTGTTGCTTCAGAAGCACTGATAATGATAATTAGTATGGAAATTCAGAATGGAAATTTATATGGTGATGAAAAAGTATGTATAAGGATTGAATAAGGTAGTTCTAACTTGCCTTCATCTCTGACAGTTGTCTGTAATGATCTTCTTTATGGGAAATGATATTTGAAAGCTTATGTGTAAAGTGAGGGAAGTTTGTTTTCAATGATACATGTTACTAGTGAGTTTAAATATATCTCTATATATCTATATATTCCTGAAGAATTCTTTCCAGGAATGATCCCTAGAGTAGAACCTAGAATGTGACAATAAGCACATTTTGTAAGCACAGTATTTGGATTTTTTTCCTTCCCCAGGAAAAAAATATGAGTGTGTCACAGTTTTAGAAGTAGAATTTTTGTGAAATTTCCTTAAATGAAAATTTTCCTAGTGTTTTAACCTGAAGCATATATCCCTTTTTAGTGAAGTTATGAAGGTATCAACTCTCAAATACCTACTTTTGAGATTATATTCTTTTTGACTGTTTCTGAGTTTTCTGTTTATTTAGCCTGTACAGTTCTGAAACCAAATACAGTAGTATCATCTGCCTTCTGTTAGCTTAGATAATCAAAAATGAACTTACTAAAAATAGAGATAATGAGGTATTATTTAAGTGATGTTAGCTCTGATAGAATTATATTTATGGCAGAAACACCAGATTTTAGTACTTTGCTTAGTTATTTTGTTGGCTTCCTAGAAGAACAGCCTGTCCCTCCTTTCCTCCCAGCCCTCTTAAACAAACTGTTAAATTGTTTTATATTTTCTTTAGAATTAGAATACGAAGTAACTTTTTGACTTGTTGACTGTGGTATAACTTGTTACATGTGAATTTACTCTACTTTGTGCCTTTAAGAGTTAAACCTTCTTGTAGAATATTATAAAATGTAATGAATTAGTGTAACCCTCTAATGGAAATATATCAGATGTTGTGATGGGATACTTCCTAATGTGATGCTTTTTTTGGTCTTGATAGATCATTGTGTGATTTTTACAATAAATCCAAATGACTTTCGGACAACTGTGTAGCATATATTTGGAATGGACATTTTATAGAATATGGGCCTGTGTGTTGATTGATGCTTGAAAGACAGCTGAATCTAGAAAAACGAGTATGGAAAAGAAAACTTTTTTAGGAAAATAAAATAACTTTCACATTATTAGCATAGTGTCAATTCCATTATCCAGATTAAGATGCTTTGGGTAATTAAGTTCTAATGTTATGTGTAGATTATAGAGGAAATCTTTTAATCCCTGTTCAAAATCTGTTTTCAGAATTGCAGACCTTTTTTCTACTTTAGTGAGTAAGATATTGCAGTTACAGTTAAATTCTTTGGTTCAGGATCTTGGGTTGGGTCAGCAATCATTGAAGGAATTATGAGGGATAGTGTTGAATCAGTGATGGTTTCAGGAGATTTTTTTTTAATTGTAATATATACCATTTAAATTCTTTTCCCAAAAGTAAAGTGAATAATTATTTTACTGTATTGTTTAAACTTACTAATGTTAGCATCTTTGGTGAGCTACATTATTATTTGAAAACTAGGAAATAAATGTTTTCCTAGCTAATAATCTTTTTCTTATAGGAAAGGAGAATAAAAGATTAGGTATATCTGATTTTTCTTTTTAAGTTATTGTTATTTTTAAAATAACATTTTTCTTATAGTTTGTTGGTTCTTGTTGTATGTGAGCTGTCGAGGCATTGGGTGGCTGGTGTTAAGAGAATCAGTTTTTTTCTTCTGAAAGTAATCTAGTGCCCAATATATGAAATAGCAGTTAAGGTATAAATACTAAATGATATAAATAATATATATATAAAATATAAATAAATATAAATATAAAGTATAAATAATAAAGCAAATATAATGTTATATTGTTCACCTATAATTCTATAACCCAGAGATGACTATTGTTGGTATCTTGACATTCTTCTAGTCTGTTTAGTAATCATTTTTATTACAGAAAAAGTTTGCTTACACAACAACCTAGGTAAATGTATTTGAATTGACTATAAAGCTAATTTCTCTTACAGTGCCTTACTTTTGGGTAGAATTTAGTAATAATTTGAAGGAAAAAAGATAAACACAAGTGACATTACTTCTTGTGAATTAACAGAGACCACCTTTCATGCCTCCACCCATGGGAACCATGCCTCCTCCTCCTGGTATGATGTTTCCACCAGGAATGCCTCCTGTGACTGCTCCTGGTACTCCAGCACTGCCTCCTACTGAGGAGATATGGGTTGAAAATAAAACTCCAGATGGGAAGGTAAATTATGAAATGTATTTAGTTTGTTATCTTTTGGTGATAGAAGAGTAAAACCTGGGAGTTTGGCAGATTGAGATCAATGACTGTATCCTTGCCAGTTAAGAATGAAACTCAAGTAAGCCAGGGTAGGGCAGGACTCCTGGAAAGTTTCACTTGATTGGACTTCTGCACAGACATAAGGTGGCTGGAGCACTTTGCTAGGTCTGCCTGTGATTCTGAAAACTGTGTTTTTAAATACACACCTTAGGTCCCCTAACAGCCCTCAGGTTTAGTGTTTATTGGGAGAACTCACAGGACTCAGCAGGTAGTTGTATTTGCAGCTATGACTAATTATAGAAAAAGGATACAAAGCAAAACCAGCAAAGAAAAAAAAGGTGCATGGGGTGTAGTCTGGAGTAAACCAAGCACAAGCTTTCAAGATTCCTTTCAGTTGGAGTCTCATGAGTGTGTTTAATTCCTGTGCCATGGAATTGTGAAAACACTGATAAAGTGTTGTCTGCCAGGGACGCTGTCCTGAGCTGAGGAATCGGGGTTTTCATTGGGGACTGGTCCCATATCTGGTACCATCTGCCTTGCACTTACGAAATTCCAGACTTCCAGAAGGAAGGCAGGTATAGAGCATAAACTTCATTGTTTGTGTGAATAGCTGAGCCATTCCTATCAGTTAGGGAATGGTGGACAATGGCTTTCTAGGGATAGTGGTCTTAGATCTGCTGTGTTAACTGTGCACAAACATAGCCTTGGTTCTCCTTTATTGATGTGTGTTAAAAATACAATATGCTCTTTATAGAAAATTGAGGGAAAAGGAGAAAGTGAAAAATCACCAATAATTTCATATGAATAGCCAATTTTGATGTATTTTCTCTTTTCTAGGTTTTTAAAAAAATACTATTTAAGGCAAAATACAATTGTATTATTTATAAATGATAGTTGACATGTTCTTTGAAACTGATGATTTTGCTTACTCTGCAGGTTTATTATTATAATGCTCGTACACGTGAATCTGCATGGACCAAGCCAGATGGAGTTAAGGTTATTCAGCAGTCAGAACTGACACCTATGCTTGCAGCCCAGGCGCAGGTTCAGGCCCAGGCCCAGGCACAAGCTCAGGCCCAGGCCCAGGCCCAGGCCCAGGCTCAGGCCCAGGTGCAGGCGCAGGTGCAAGTGCAAGCACAAGCGGTCGGTGCTTCCACCCCTACGACCAGTAGCTCAGCACCTGCAGTGTCTACTTCAACATCATCATCAACGCCATCCTCTACCACTTCTACCACAACAACTGCCTCTTCAGTTTCGCAGACAGTATCGAGTGAGTATTAGTCAGCATGGGTTTTCATTTAGGGACTAGAGAAATGGACAAGTAGGAATGCATTCCCATATGGTCCTAGTTTAAGTATTATCCTTGATATTATTTAAAATACATTTTTTGACATTAAGACTTTTGGCTAAAAAGAACAGAAATTTATATTAGTAGAAGAAATTATTTGTTCAATTGAAATTCATGAAGCTAAACTGGGAAAGTGCAGAGTTAGCTTGTTCAACTTGGCCAACAGTAATGTTGGGTGCTGTGGATTTGCAAAATAAGTGTGAGTCTTGGCCCCTATCTTACAGAGTTTCCAGTTTTTCTAATTGAGGAGGCAAGAAAAATGCATGTGAAACAATTAGAAAATAGTGTGCAGAGTTATACAGCGAAACTAGAAGATATAAGAATTCAAGAAAACGGAGAGACAAGTGAGTGGACTACATGGGTATTGAGATGGATCATAAAGGGTGTGTAATAGGATTTGAATAGGTTCAAAATTTCAGAGAGGTGTTTCAGATGGGGGAAACATAGGTCAGGAAATGACGGTAAATATAGTTTGTAAGATTGTTAGGTGGGAGGATTTTTATTAGTTAATATATTGAATAAGAGACCAGGTTATGGAGTTTTAAGAACCAGGCAAATGGGTAAGGCAGGCAGACACTAAGTGATTTGTATAAATTCAGTATTCTGTAAGATTTTTTCCTGTGCTCAGTTTTTGGTTAGTGTTGAAATTGGGGAAACTGCGGAAAACTTCCAGTAATCTTGTTTAAAGGTAGATAGGACTCGGAATGATGTGCAGGCAGATGAAATGAGGACTTGAGTTAGAAGCAGTCCAAAAGGTAAGAGAACTTTCAGGTGTGAAATCACAGAAGCCCAAAGGTATGTCTTTTTTCTAAAGATGAGCAGTGTTGAATAGATTTCAGGGGTGAGGAGAGAAGAATGTTAATTTGCTTAAAAGACTGTCATTAATATTTATTATACCATTTCTGGGTTTTATTTTTTTAATATATATAAATGCTGTACTTATTCTGCAGGTTCAGATTGAGCAACCAAATATTTAAATAATTTTATTGATTTGATTATTTAATATGATATGAAGATACATAGTTATCCTTATAAGGCAATTACAATTTAGATTCTTTTCCTACCTGCTTAATAGGTGAGAATAAGGGGGAAAAAAGAAACTCTTCTCCCTCCCCCAGTAGCTTTGGGGACTAGGGAATTATTGGTGTATATTACCTTATAAGAAATAAAAGAAATCTAGTCATTTTAAAAATTCAAATTTGATTTTATTTACACAAGTAGTAAACAAAGTAGTTAAGGTACCTGTGATAGGGAGACAGTTTTTTTAAGGCCCTATTTGATATTTTTTAGATAGTTTGGGAGAAAATATACTTAATAGGAAGATGAAAATAATGCTTTATTAGTCTGATTTCTTCTGTAGCTATATTGAATTCTGAAAATATAGAAGTTTAGCAGTGATACTAGCTAGTTGGTTGAGGATCTTTGCCTTTTTATAGGGAAATATTTCTTAAACCTGTACGGCAAGGCAGAAAGCTGCCAGTTTTTAATGGGGTACTTTTGGTTGAAATGGGAGAAGGAGATCGTTAAAAGCAGTGTGGTCCTACGGGGAATCTCTGTGTTGCTTCTGTTTTTTTCCCTGCCTTCTTTGGAAAGAGAAGTCCGTAGTACTTGTTCAGTAAAGTGGATAGCCAAAACCTTTGAACTGTTCTCTCTGTATTCCATTTCTGTATTGGAGTGGTCTGTTAGTAGGCCCATAGGTGTCTTGTGGTTATTAACCATTCTATTCAGAATTCCTGTTGTTGTTTTTTTTTTTTTTTGCACTACTCTTCAGTGATACGAAGGGATGTCTTTATTCTAAGAACAAAACAGTGAAATGTTCTTTTTATTGCCTTTAAACATTAGTTTTGATGTTGTCTTTGAGTATTCCTGACATCTGTTTTTATTTCTCTTGATTCACTGTCATGAAGTGTTACCGTACTGTAATTCTTAATATTTTTCCATCTCTTAGAGGTAGTCTCTTGTCTTTAAGGTCTGAGGTTGGATTAGTAGTATATTTTGAGATGTAGTGTTATACTAGTCATTTTAGCAAATGGAGTTAGTAGAAATTTACCTACTCTAAAGTCCTAGCTACCATTCTCCCAGCTCCTCATTTAATTCTTTTATTTCCTTTGTCCCTTTTCTGTCATAACTCACGGCCACTAATCAAATTCAGAAAATCCTGTTTCAGCAAGAGGATGAGTGAATACTTTCTGCCATCTCCATTGGTGTACCATTCCCCTTGAAATTTGATCCCTTTCTAACTCATTTTCCTGACTTCAGTACTTTATATCATAATTTTAACAAATATTACTAAGTACTATTACCATAATACTTTGAAAAATGTAATTCTATTAACTGCAGTATAAATCTGTGGGTAAATGGACCTAAAAATTAAGGAGTTTATATTTTAACCCCATGTGAGCCTAAACTCGTTTTATCTTGTGCAAGTTTGTGAAAAATGCTGATGAAATCCTACTTCTCAGGGAAGTTGGGAAATAACTAGATATATTTTCAGCTATTGCAGTAGATTACAAATGATAAATGGTATATGTATGGGACTGGGCAAATGTTGCATGTAATTTGTATTTTTCACACTGTTATAAAATTATATTAATATGATACTGTACCCTAAGGCTAGGTCTATGCTAGACCACCAATTCATTCCTGGGCCCCTGAAGATACTTGTTTGGCCCTGCTGTCTATTTAGCCAAGGTGAGTCCCTCATTAACAAGTATGAAATTGCACACATCTTCCCAGCCTGAGTGAGTTTTTCATTGTTAGGAGCTGAAGGAAAGATAGTGACAAATTTTTCAGTTGAATTATTGGGTGGTTTGCATTAAACAGTGTGCTTTCCCTTAGAATAAAATTGGCATAAAGGTTGGGAAAGCACTGTTTTATTTATAAATTTGATGAATTCATTCCTAGTCCAATATAGGTAAAGTTTGACATTTTTCCTTCTGTCAAGATAAAGATGACGTATTTGTTACCAATGAATTATAAAAACAAATTTTGTTTTGAAACTAGATGGTTTAGTTTTGTGCCACTACATGGATGTTATATTTGAGAACTGAAACTTTAAAGAAGGGAAATATGAATTTTATATATTTCAAGAGTCACAATTTGATTTTATGTGCGATTACTAGGGGTGAAATGTTTTTATTTTTCATACCTAAAAAGAATGTATTAGCAGAGCCAAATTATTCTGAATTTCACATTTTCCTGGTCTCACTTTGGAAACCTGAGTGTTTTTTTTCTCTTTTTTTAACCTTTTTATTTTGAAATAATTATAAGAAACCCAAGTTGTTTCTTTACTCCATTTGTTCATATCCAGTCAGTCATTAGTTATTGCATATGTTTTTCCCTCTGTTCTTCCTCTCTTGGACAACTCCAGATGTGTTGAAATTGCTTTTCACATCTCTGTTTTTCCTTTTCTTCCTATGCATCTGCCAGGTTAATTCATCAAATGAACTGTGATTATTACTCTTTAATTCAGAAAACTTCATTCTGCCTCCACCCATCCCCTTTACATTCATGAAGTCACATAAATAACACATGAATGCATTCTTATTGAAAAATCAAACTATGAAGCATGTGTAGTAAAAACAAAAGGGTGTATACAGATATAGTTTGGTGTTCATTCCTTTAGATTATTTCTCTGCATTTATATGAGTTCTTCCCTTTCCCTACCCAGTTGAGTGCAAACTCATTAGTTGTGTGTTCAAGGCCTCCCAGTTTATACTTATTTCTTGCCTACCTTTCCAGCTATAATTTACTGGTTCTGTTGGTATGCCTAGTGTTTGACTAGTTGACTGCTTGCCTTTCTAAACAATTCCTTTTTGTCCCCTAGTCTTTGCTTTTACTCAGTTTTCTCACCACTTGCTTATTTTCTCTTTTCATTTTGTCATTTTCCTTGTTAAAATCATAATCTTTCAAGGCCTATCATCACAGTATAAAATTTTCTTTACCGTTTCACAGAAGTGGTCTTTTGTCTTGATTCACATTCATGTACATTTATCCCATCTCACTTTGTATTTTACTTATTTTTTTGTGTTTCATTTAACTATTTTCAAGCTTCTTGAAGACAGAGACCTTGTTATAAATACCTTGCAGTGCATGGAATGGCCCTTAAATACTGAATGAGTGAATGATGAATGAGTATAGTAAAATCGTTTATGAACGAGTGATACATATTTTTGTTTTATTTTTTATCAGCACCCACAACACAAGATCAGACCCCAAGTTCTGCTGTTTCAGTTGCCACGCCTACAGTTAGTGTTTCAACTCCTGCTCCTACAGCCACACCTGTGCAAACCGTTCCTCAGCCGCACCCCCAGACGTTACCTCCTGCTGTTCCTCATTCAGTACCTCAGCCAGCAGCAGCAATACCTGCTTTTCCACCAGTAATGGTACCTCCGTTTCGTGTTCCCCTTCCTGGCATGCCAATTCCACTTCCAGGTAAACCAATAGATGATAATAGTTTTTCCAGTTATGTTTTCATATTGTCAGTTAGTTTGTTCTCATGTGTCTGTTGCATTTGAAATTTGCCTTGAATCTCACTTGTTTGAAACATTTTTGAAAGATTCATGGCTAACTGCAATATTTTCTCTTCAGTTTTGGTAAATGTCCTTTTTTGTTATTGTTGTTTACATGTCTTAAAATTAGAGCCACATTTAAAGCTACACTTATTTTGGATAATGGCCTCAATGAATTAAAAGTGATCATCTTTTTGTGTAAATATGTTCTAAATGCCATATTTTAAGGGATTGACTGTATAAAGTTAAGAAATCACGTCATAAGAGTTACCACAAGTGATTTATATATCATCCATTGGTCCAAGCACTTTTCATGTAATAAGTCATGTAATTTTCACCACCATCTTAGGAGGTAGCTACACAGACAGGTTAAGGTTACTTGCCCATGGTCACATAGCTGATAAGAGATGGTGTTGGGGTTTGAGTCTGGGCACTTCAGATCCAAATACCATGCTCATAATAATGATGTTATACTGAGAAAAAATTGTGAGTCATGTAACTTTAAAAAATTCATGTGAAACAGAATGCATGCTTCCCCTGTAACAATTGTGAAGTATAACATATACCACTTAAATGTTTACATAATTGCAGTGAATGTCTTTTATTCTCTTAGGGGAAATCATTTCAACTAGAGAAGGAATTAAAAGATTTTGGAGTAAAGTTTTTCCCCATAGGAATTAAACAATGATAGTGTTCAGCATCCTAATATGAGAGTGTTTTTGTTGTCAGACACATTTACTCCTTAATCCATCGTCTATTCTCCCAGATTTATAGTTGAAAATATTGATCCCTTAAAGAGGTCAGGGCTTCCCTGGTGGCTCAAACAGTGAAGAATCTAACTGCAGTTCAGGAAACCCGGTTTGGATCCCTGGGTTGGGAAGATCCCCTGGAGGAGGAAATGGCAACCCATTTCAGGATTCTTGCCTGGGAAATCCCATGGACAGAGGAGCCTGGTGGGCTGTAGTCCATAGTTGGACATGACTGAGCGACTGACACTGACTAAAAAGGTCAAGTTTACAAGGCTAGTTTGTAGCAAAGATGAATAGAACCTAGGCCGCCTGTCTGCTAATTTTGCATCCCTTCCACGTGACTGCTGCTTCATTGCATTAGTTTTTGTGTAAAATAGGGTTGTGATACAGCTGGTAAGAGTTGCACACATGAATTATCACTGTTGCTCTAATTGTCTACTTCCTTGTAACTACTTTGAAAAGAACACTTTCAGCTATTATGCCTGAGCAAGAAAGAAGCCAAAATTTTAAGAATCAGTGGGTTTTTTGGAAAATCTTTTTCATGTTCTTGTAGTGTTAGATAATGCATAGTATATGATATTTAAGAAACTGAAATCATTTGAAAGGAAGAAGAAAATTAAAAAATCTTCTCAAATACTAGGTATTACCCTTTTTCAAAATTAAAGGTAAACAGCTAGATACTTTCCTCTTTGGCATACTCTTTGTAGAAAATTAAGTGATAAATGAATAAAAGCGTGACATAATCTCTTGCAATCTTGGTCAGCTTTAGGGCCAGGACAGTGTTAAGACCAGATCCTGAATTCTGAGTCATCTTAAGGAGCTGGGGTTGTTAATTCTGTAGAGAGAAGATTGAGAGGTAGTATCATAACATATATGAGATATTGGAAAGGCTGGTATCTAAAAGAGTTTGGTTTTGCTCTGGAGGTTCTTAATAGTACCAGTGAGTAGCAAAGAGTACTCTTTGCTAGTACCAGTGAGTAGCAAAGAGTACTCTTTGCTAGTACCAAAATTATTTTTATAGGAAGTGGAATTTTGTCACAATAAAATCCTTTCAATTACAGCTGTCTTTGAATATCTTGGTCTTCTCTGGCCCTCACCCACCATTAAATTTTAGAACAGTTGGTAAACATTTGGGTTACCAGATGAGGTAGTACCTATGAAGTTTGTCAGCAAAAAGACGTTTAATAAATGGCAGCTATTAATGACATTTTTTAGGTCAGTTGGAAGACGACCTGAATTAGATAATCTATAAAATTTTGTGCATGATACGAAAGATTCTTTGGAGAGGGAACTAATTTTTTATAGCAAGTAATATTAATATTTTTGAAGTAATATTTGTTGAATATTTGTAGTAAGGTAAATGGGGGATTTGGATGTAATTTATCTTGGAGCCTTAAGTGCTGTTTGAAACATTGTATATATGGCTCTGAGGATGATTAAAGAGGGGATACTTAGTGAAGGAAAGGAGTGGAAGAGTTAGGTGTAAAAACCTTCAGAGGTGGGCTTTGGGATAGTGAATTGGATTAGGATTATAGGATTTCTACTGTAAAATCTTATTTGGAATTTTAAGAAGCTTGTAGTCAGTGACATCAGGATTATCCAGAATACTAAATGGAATTTTCTAATTTCCTGGTAGAACATAATGTGAGGATGGATGGAGTTGTAGGGAAATTGAACAGCTGCTCCTTTTAAAAAGAAGACTAAAAATTTAGCTCTTTGGTTATTTTGTGAGTCTTCATGGTACACATATAGTCATCCTCAGAAAACCTTTTTAACATGAGAAGAAACAGAAATGTTCTTTTATCATGACCTGTAATATTGATAGTCAAATACAAGAGTTCTCTGTTGGCCTGGTTGATATTAGACATGGCAGTTAGGCCTAAATATCAGTAGGTAGGATTTTCTTCTGTTTTAGTTGTATAGTTGAAATTATTTATTGGGGTATGTCTTTAGGAACAATCTTTGAGAATAAAGTTCATATATTCTAAGATTGGAATTTCTAGTGCTGGCTTACTAGGCTCAGTAGTCCTGCAGATGGCAGTATTTATACTAATTTAAACCTAATACATGCTGTAACTTCTAACCAAATGAATTTTTCCATTGCTTTCTTTAAACATGGAAAATAAAACTGTACATATAACTATTCAGCATGCTTTTATGATCCAGTGCATTTGTTTTAGTTTCAGTGTTAATAGAAGGTTTAGCTTTATGTTTTTATTTAAAATATAATTAAGAAGTTAAGGCAGTTTGCAAAAATTGGCAGTATTTTTGTGTGTGTGTGAGTGAACATAGGCACATTATTTATAATCCCAGGGGTTTAGCTTTAATTTTTTTCTCTGAATCATGAAGAGTTTCATGTTGTACTTTGTGGGGAAAATAGTTTATTCTTTTTAATTTTTGTCAATACCAAAATAAGTTTAGTATTTTTTTTAGCCAAAACAAATAGAAGATAAAATTTAATTTCCAAACCCTTTGCTTTAGGCCTTTTCCTTTAAAAATTTTTTTAAATTCATTCTTTAATTTCAAATTTCCTCAATTCAAAAATCTTAGTTTTCCCGCTTTTCCTTTCATTCCCTTTTTATCATCATTGTAATGCATCGTAATGAGGCTTCATTCTTCTAAGAACTGTATGTAATTTCCATTCCTTTAGCTAGCTTCAACAAATTGAGGTTTCTAAATTAATCAACCCATGTAGTCATCAGTAAGGCTGTATTTTTCTTAATTTGTTAGCCTACCTCCACAGTGTCCCAAGCCCATGGCATTTCACAGAACAGGCACTACACGTGGATATTCTGTCTTTAGTTGGATGCTACCCTCCTGTTCATCCTTGCCCTTTTTATTATTTGCAGTGGAATATTTGGATCTATCTCCTACTCAGTTTTCTTCCTTGCTCTCACACTCTTTGTCCTGCCTTACTGTTCTGCATGGTTGTGCTCCATGCCTCTGCTTCTGCATGTAGTTCCCACTTAGCAGCGGCACAGAGAGGGTGTCTTGTCAGTGCCATGCTGCGTCTGCCTTTCACTAGTTTCTTAAGCAGCATGGACTTGAGGTCCTGTGGGAAAATGTCCCACATGGAAACCTGTTATGCATATGTAATGAAGGGACTTTTCCTTTGTTGATTTTAAACTCTTGAGACTCCTTCAAAAATTACCAGCTGGTTTGATAAAAAGGTAATTGATGCTATAACTTAGAATTAGTTATCATTGAATTTGGCACCACTTCCCACAAAATGTCAAACAGAAAGAAATTTTACTCCATCCTTGGTCTTTTTCATTTGGAAATAACATTCTAAATTGTAGTGGTAAATTATTTCCCTGAATCCCAGTGGTAGCCGACATACAATGGCAGCTTTCCAACGTATGCTTGCTTATCCATTTTACAGGTGTAGCAATGATGCAAATAGTCAGCTGCCCGTATGTAAAGACAGTCGCTACCACCAAGACCGGTAATTTTTAAAACCATCTTAGTTTGTTTTGTCTGTAAGTTGGCATGGTAGTGAATGTTGTTGTTTATCCTTTTATTTATTTATTTTGCCCAAGTGAGTGGATTTTTTTATATTTTTCTTTTTAATGAGCAGTATAAATGCAGTTGTCATATTTGGCCAACACTTAATTTTCCCAGTTGCCTGTAGTTTTAGCTTTGTTGGTTCACAAAAGCAAATAAGGTCAGATCACTTTATATCTTGATTTTTGTAATAAGTGTAAACAACTTCATTCTCATATTCATAACATTTAATTTTATTTTTGATGTGTGTTTTTTAAGTTAAATATAAAAAAATCATTTCCATGTGTAAAGTGATGTGATTATGCTTGCATGCCAGTGAGTTTATGTGTGTGAATATTTGTGTGTATAGTATAAATTTGCATTTTAAAGTTACTGAAGTTAACTACCTGAAACTTAACTTCTAGTATAGGACATGAAGATTTTTTTTTCCCAATTTTAATTCACATTTTTGATTATGTAGCACCAGCTTATTTAGCTGTCTGGTGAAAAATATAAATCTTGGCTTATCTTTTAAAAATAAAAGAAACTTTGCTCTCTTTTTGGAAAAGAATAAGCTGTCAGTTTACAGGGCTATGTGACTTAATCACTTACTATGTTAAAATTGCTTTGATAACAGAGTCAGATTTATTTTTATTTATTTATTTTTTCAGTCATTTACTTTGAAATAGAATTTTATTTGTATCCTTTTTAAGTATCTTAGAACAAGAAAATAATTTTACCTCAGGAAATATTCTTAGTAAATGTGCTTGTTGCCTTGACTTCATTAGAACTTAAGAAATTCTTTATAAAAATATATTTCTATTAAAATTTGAGAATTTATAATTTTTAAAGTTTTATGTTATTATGATTTATCACAATTTCATTATAGGTGTGATGCAAATTTCTGACTTCAAGGTACTTCTTGGGTTGAATTTCTGAATCTAATTGAATTTAGGCATTAGAAGTAAGCCAGATTTAAGTAATTAAGTAATATTTTATATGATTTTTTTTTTGTTTCAGTTCGCTCATTCATTTATTATGTTTGATAGAAAGATTTAGCTCATATTTTGAAGTTTTACTTTGTATCACAATTTGGTACTTGGATCTGATATTTTCTATTATTCTTCTTTTAGGTGTATTGCCAGGAATGGCCCCTCCTATCGTACCTATGATACATCCCCAGGTTGCTATTGCAGCTTCACCTGCTACCTTAGCTGGAGCAACAGCAGTTTCTGAATGGACTGAATATAAAACAGCAGATGGGAAGACATATTATTATAATAATAGAACATTAGAATCAACCTGGGAAAAACCACAAGAGCTAAAGGAAAAAGGTATAGTTGTAATGACTTAGTGGGACATAGTATACATAGAATGGTATTTGAAATTCTGAATTAATTCCTTTTTAAAACATTTGAGGGATTTTCTGTTTATGTAGTGTTGGATTATTTCCACTGAATTGATAATGTGTTCATTTAAAAAGCCACGGTTGTTCTGCATTACATGTTTGTCCATCATTTTACCATTTAGAGAAGTTAAATTATATGTCCACACTAATAGATATATTTTTTACTGCTGTCAGGAATTGCATAATTGCCTAATTAGCTGTTGAATTACTGTCATCATCCTTCCTGAGATTGATGATAGTGACCAGGAAGGAATGTGTGTATTGTGTGTGTTCTGAAAAAAAAACTTTAGGCTGTTGGAACCTTGGAGGAAGAGGACTCATAATTTTCTATAATCACAAGTCCCTGTTTCTGTTTTTTAGTATGTTATCCCTTTCATTTGTAGCAAAAATGATACATGAATGTAAGACTTTATGTCCTTCTGAAATCAGTAGTTCTTTTCTGCTGACAGTCCTAATTAGTATAGCAAGGTATTTGAAGTTGAGCATGACATTAGATTCAAATCAATGATATTACAGGAAGAAAGTTTTACAGGAAGAATAATTTTTGTGGTTAACAGCTAGAAATGGAATATCCTTACTGCTTAGTCTCAGAGTTCATCAGAAGTTACATCAGAACCACTATGTGATGTTATCTCCATTTTTTAATAGAAAAACTAGAGGAGAAGATTAAAGAGCCAATTAAAGAACCTTCTGAAGAGCCTCTGCCAATGGAGACGGAGGAGGAAGATCCTAAAGAAGAGCCGATAAAGGAGATAAAGGAGGTAAAGGGCCATTTCCTACTGACAAGAGAGCCAGCGTTGATTGTTGGATACAGTTTACTGGTAACTGAAAATCTGTTTGCTGTAGTTTTAGATAATTGCTGTAAATCTGATCCCTGAAATTTTAGGGTTCTTTGAAATTTGTAATTCAATTTTTCCTATGAAAATTTCATTGAATTACTTCTTACACGAAACCAAGGCTGCCCTAGAAAGAGCAAGCCCTGGACCAGAGCTGATGTCTCCTCCTGACTTACAAGCTGCTACATCTTATAATTTTAAGTACAACTTCATATTTGGGGATTGTTCATTGTATTTTACCTGTCCTCTCTTGCATGGAATAATTTCTGAACAGCACTAAAAGAGCTCTGCTTTTTGGATGCTCTGCTAAGTAAGGAATTTAGCAGAAAAAGAAATAACCTTAAATGAGGAAATCTCCTCTAATATTCTATACCCCTTTCCTTATTTCTACCCTTAAACAGATGGTTAATGACTCTCTAAGTTAGAAACAACATCTTCTGACGGGGTCTATATTTCTATGTGTGTGCCTTCTCAGTCATGTCTGACTCTTTGCAACCCCATGGATGGTAGCCCGCCGGGCTCCTCTGTCAATGGAATTTTCCAGGCAAGACTACTGGAGTGGGTTGCCATTTTCCTACTCCCGGGGATCTTTCAGACCCAGGGATTAAACTTACATCTCCTGCATTGGCAGGAAAATTCTTTATCACTGTGCCATCTGGGAAGCCAATAGGTTCTACTGTCATGGAATTCAGCTCTGCCTAAGGGGCAAAGATTTAGAAATTCTGACTCAGTGTCTCCCCTCTGTATGGTAGCAACAGACATTATGTTAGTTTTACTTTAAGGTATTTGCAGTCTAATGTTTGTGGGATATTTAAGTATAATTTTGTGATACTAATTTAATGGGAGTAATACAATTTCCCATAGGAGCCCAAAGAAGAAGAGATGACTGAGGAAGAAAAAGCTGCCCAGAAGGCAAAGCCAGTAGCTACTACCCCTATTCCTGGTACTCCGTGGTATGTAGGTTACTTAATTAGTAAGTTGTTTTATTTATTTATTTATTACCATGTTTGATTATTACATTATTACACAATAGGAAGAGAAAGTACTTTAAAAAAAGTATGTGTCAAATACTGAATGTTTTTTGGTTGTTTTATTTTGGATTCTCAAACCTAAAATTCAACTGCTGCAGTGTCTTGCTCTTCTCACAGAACTCTCTATTAATATTTACAGATTATAATTATAGATTTGAACCACTGTTAGATCCTGAATCTCCTTTTTTATTGTTTGAAATGTTTTAAAATTGCTTTTTATCCTCAAAATGATTATGTTCAGAGAACTGTGTAAAATTACATCTTTTTATCTTAGCTTTGAGTAGTCTGTTTTTTCTTGCCTTTTTTTATTTGGTTCTCCCTTTTCTTCCTCTCCCCACATCAGGGCTTTCTTTCCCTATTCTATTTAATCTGTATTCAGTCTACTCATGGCAATGAGTTGGCTTGTTTCTTAAGTCTTGTAATCTGTAAATTCCCCTTCAACTTGTTTTCCTTTTTTCTCCTTGGTTTTATTATTTGTTCTATAGAAGCCCACAGTCTGGGTTTTATTACTGGGTTTTATTTTTAATAGAATCCTCCATTCTGAATTTCCTGTAAATTTAGCAGGCAGTTACAGAGATGTGATCAAATTCATGCTTGATCTTTTTGGCAGACTAACTGATGAAGACCTTTCCCTCAGGATGAATCTGGTTGTCCCTTTTTTTGTGTGTGATTTTAGTGGTCACTGCTGATTTTTGCCTAGATCAGTGGTTTTCTGGAGATGGCAGTGGCAACCCACTCCAGTACTCTGGAAAATCCCATGGGCAGAGGAGCCTGGTGGGCTGCAGTCCATGGGGTCACGAAGAGTCAGACACGACTGAGCGACTTCACTTTCACTTTTCACTTCCATGCATTGGAGAAGGAAATGGCAACCCACTCCAGTGTTCTTGCCTGGAGAATCCCAGGGACGGGGGAGCCTGGTGGGCTGCCATCTATGGGGTTGCACAGAGTCAGACACGACTGAAGTGACTTAGCAGCAGCAGCAGCAGCAGTGGTTTTCAATCAGAAGTAATTTGGCTTCCTCCCCTCAGCCCCCTCCCTGAAGTGGATGTTGGGCAAAGTCTGCAGGCATTTTTGGTTGTTGTAACTGGAAGGTATTAAAGGCATGTGGTAGGTATAGGCCTGGGCTGCTCCTAAACACCCTACCATATACAGGGCAGCTCCCTGTAAGAATTAATTATTTGGCCCAGATGCCAATAATGCGGAGATTGAAAAACCTGGCCTTTTGGCATATTTACTCATTTGCTTTTCCCACAGACAAGACCAGTAGTGTCAGCAAGAGTATGATTGCTGAAGACAGTTAAGATGTTTTTCTGGTTATTTTCCTCCCTAGGTGTGCTAATGCAGTTCCAGTGGTATGAGCCGTAGGTGTGGAGTGAGAAGCTGTCAGGATATTTCAGAATTAATAGAAAGACTATGGACAAAGAATTCCTGTGTCGCCAGGGCTTCCCCTGGTGGCTCAGGTGGTAAAGAATCCACCTGCATTGCAGGAGACCTGGGTTCCATCCTTGGGTTGGGACGATCCCCTGGAGGAGGGCGTGGCAACCCTCTCCAGTATTCTTGCCTGGAGAATCCCCATGGACAGAGGAGCCTGGTGGGCTACAATTCATGGGGTTGCAGAGAGTCAGAAACGACTAAGCACTCAGCATATGGACAAAGAATTCTTGTGTCACAAAACTACCTTGTGCTAATAATATGCATGATAAAGTGCTTAGGGTGAAGTGTACTGATAATCTGCATCATTTAATATATCAAAAAAATAAGACTGGCAGATATTTAGGGGAAGGATAGATACGTGATAAAGAGCATGTGATAAAATATTAAGTCTAAATCTAGATGATCAGTATATTGTGTTCATTGTTCTAGAGACATTCTTAGAATATTCTGTATGTTTCAATTTTTCCATAATACTAAGTAAAAACCTATGGAAATAAACTAAAGAAATGCATCAGCAATTAATCAATTGATATAAATATGTAAATAAAAATAAAGTTGCCATGCCAGCCTAGGTAAATATGAAATTTCAAATAACATAAGTTCAAAGATAAATTTTTCATAAGTTGAAATCCAACACAGGTTACAAACAAATTATGAATGGCAAATAAAGGCAGCCTCACTTTGACTTCGTTGTTCCGTGGCTCAGTCATGGCTGACTTTGCGAACCCATGGACTGCAGCACGCCAGGCTTCCCTGTCTTTCACCATCTTATGGGGCTTGCTCAAACTCATGTCCATTCAGTCGGTGATGTCATCCAACCATCTCGTCCTCTGTCATCCCCTTCTCCTTCTGCCTTCAGTCTTTCCCAGCATCAGGGTCTTTTCCAGTGAGTTGGCTTTTCTCATCAGGTGGCCAAAGTATTGGAGATTAGGCTTCAGCATCAGTAAAGTCAAGTCGCTCAGTCGTGTCAGACTCTTTGTGACCCCATGGACTGTAGCCTGCCAGGCTCCTCTGTCCATGGGATTTTCCAGGCAGGAGTGCTGGAGTGGGTTGCCATTTCCTTCTCCAGGGGATCTTCCCGACCCAGGGATCGAAGCCGGGTCTGCAGCATTACAGACAGACCCTTTACCGTCTGAGCCACCAGGGAAGCCCACTTCAGCATCAGTTCTTCCAGTGAATATTCAGGGTTGATTCCCTTTAGATTGGATTTAAATTGGTTGGATCTCCTTGCAGTCCAAGGTACTCTTAAGAGTCTTCTCCAACACCACAGTTCAAAAGCAGCAATTCTTCAAGCACTCAGCTTTGTTTATGGTCCTGCTCTAACTTTCATACATGACTACTGGAGAAATCATAGCTTTGACTAGATGGACCTTTGTTGGCAAAGTATTGTCTCTGCTTTTTATTAGGCTGTCTGGGTTTGTCATAGCTTTTCTTCTAAGGAACAAGCGTCTTAATTTCATGGCTGCTGTCACCATCTACAGGGATTTTGGGGCCCCAAAAAATAAAGTCTCTCACTCATTCCATTATTTCCCCATCTATTTGCCATGAAGTAATGGGACCGGATGCCATGATCTTCACTTTTTGAATGCTGGGTTTCATGATCTTCACTTTTTGAATGCTGGGTTTTAACCCAAGTTTTTCACTCTCCTCTTGCACTTTCATCAAGAAGCTCTTTAGTTCCTCAAAGTTTTCTGCCATAAAGTGGTGTCATCTGCATATCTGAGGTTATTGATATTTTTCCCAGCAGTCTTAATCCCAATTTGTGTTTCATCTAGTTCAACATCTCTCATGATGTACTCTGCATATAAATTAAATAAGCAGGGTGACTATATACAGCCTGGACATTCTCCTTTCCCAGTTTGGATCCAGTCTGTTATTCCATGTCCGGTTCTAACTGTTGCTTCTTGACCTGCACACAGGTTTCGCAGGAGGCATATAAGGTCGTCTGGTATTCCCATTTCTTTGAGAATTTTCCAGTTTGTTGTGATCCACACAGTCAAAGGCTTTAGCGTAGTCAAGCAGAAGCAGAAGTAGATGTTTTTCTGGAATTCTCTTGCTTTTTCTCTGATCCAACAGGTGTTGGCAATTTGATCTCTAGTTCCTCTGTCTTTATGGCACGCTAAATCTTTGTGATGCAGTCTTAGTAAGCAATTGGAAAAGTTACAAGTCTCCATGACCTTAAAGACTTTTGTTTTGTCAAAACATTAAAAACTTTATTAGAACCAGAAACTAAAGTTTACTGAACCTAGAAAATTTATAATTTTTGATCCTTCTTTATTAAAAAAAAGGTAAAATAAAGCCAAACCGATGATACCAAGAAAAAAATTACAGTGTAATTAAGGAAAACATGAAACTTCATAATTTACATGTAATTTCTTAGCTTATCTCTTAAGAAATAGTAATTTGAAGAGCAGCATGTAAGGATACCAAGAAATAAACTAATAAAATTTGATTATCCAATGAAGTAGCATGCTTGGTTAGCTGAACAGTTGAAAGTTACGGTTACCTATTTTATAAGAAATAGAAAATAATTAGGGAATTAAAATTACACTGTTGATACATTCCTTCATTGATAAAACTTGGAAGATAATTTGGACAAGTGGTTATCTTTCAGGTATTCAGATGAACTATAAAAACATTAGGACCATGTAATTGCAGTTTTGGAGAGGGAACGGAGATGCTTCCTAAGTAAGACAGAAAACCTAGAAGCTGTAAATAAAAAGATAATTAAATTTGGTCTCATAAAAATATAAAACTTTTGTGTAATAAGGTTTTGGATATTTTGTAGACTAGAATCTTGCTAAATTCATCTATTATAGTTTTGTAGATTTCTCTGGGATTTTCTTCATGAAGAATTCTATCACGTGCAGATGGGAGCACATTTCTTATTTTCTGATTTTTAATGTATTTTCTTTTTCTTTTCTTGTTGCTAGGACTATCAGTGCAATGCTAAGTAGAAGAAATGAACATCCCTGCCTTATTCTCTATGTAGGGGGAGAAATTCAGTCTTTTACATCAGATATAATATTAGCTTATATGGTTTTTAAAAAATTTGATACTGTTTTTATCATAAATCTACATCTTTTGAAATGAATTTTTCTCTTACATTCTTTTAATATGGAGAATTACTCTGAATTTTGATTGTTAAACTAACTTTAACAAGCATTTCTGTAATAAACCTTAATCATGGTAGATTAATTTTTTTAATGTATTGTTGGATTTGATTTGCTAATATTTTACTAAGTATTTTTGCATCTATACTTGTGGCATATGAATCCATAAGTTTCTTTTGTAATGTTTTTGTTGGATTTTGGTATTAGGATTTTGTTGGTTTCAAGAAATGAGTTGGACGGAGATTGGTGATTTCTATTCCTCTGTTTACTGAAAAAGTTTGTAAGATAATACTTTTTCATTAAGGTTTTATAGAATTAACAAATAAACCATCTGTGGTCAGAGTTTTTTGGGGGGGAAGATTTTTGGTAACAACTTAAACTTCTTTAATAGCTATAGGACCATTCATTTTGTTTTGTTTCTTGTGTTGTTTTAAGTTGTATTTTTCAGGAAATTTGCTTATTTTGTATAAGTTGAATTTGTTCTAATTATTTTCTTAGTATCCTTTGAGTGTTTTTGTTGTTATTATTCTCTTAATATCCTTTAAATGTCTATGATCTGTGGTGATACTGCTTTTTCTTTCCACATAGTGGTGATTTGTTCTCTCTTCTGGACCAGTCAAGCCAGAAGTTTGCCTGTTTTGTGGTCTTTCATAAAGACCACAAGTTTTAGGGTGATTGGGTGCCTTCACTCTTTCCCTCTCTTATTTCCTTTTTTATGATTACTTTGGATTTACTTTATACTTTTTCTAGCTTCTTTTTCTAGTAATTTTGAAATTACTCTTAGGTCATTAGTGTTCTTTTCTTATCATTTAAAGCTTAACAGTTTACTTTAAAGCCCTGCTTTAGCACCCTGGTGGCTCAGAGGTTAAAGCATCTGCCTGCAATGCAGGAGACCTGGGTTTGATCCCTGGTTCGGGAAGATCCCCTGGAGAAGGAAATGGCAACTCATTCAGTATTCTTGCCTGGAAAATCCCATGGACGGAGGAGCCTGGTGGGCTGCAGTCCATGGGGTCGCAAAGGGTTGGACACAACTAAGCAACTTCACTTCACTTTAGCACCAGCCTACAAATCTTGATGTGTTGTATTTTCATTACCATTCAATTTTTAATTATAAAATTTATTTTTGATTTTTGTCCTTGACTCATATTATTTAGAAGTCTTTTTTTTCATTTCCTTAATTTGAATTTTTTCTGTGTATTTCATTTGTACTGATTTAATTGTCCTGTGGTCAGAGAATGTGCTTTCTTTGGTTTTTGATACTTTCAAATTCATTAAGACTTCTTTTTTTTCAATTGTTCACCAGGTGATCTTTCTTGGTACTGTTAGTTTTAGGGTTTGGTTGGTCTGGCAGTTGTTAAGATAGTTCTGTTAATCTATTATAGTGGAATTGCCTATTTCATCTACTTTTAAGCTCTGTAAACAGGCTTCTTATATATGTTTTACAGTTGTTACATGTTCCTGATTGTCTTTTGTTTTTAATCATGAAAAGACCCCATTTCTTTCTCATAATACCTTTTGTTTTGTGCTTTTTCCATCCATTTACTTTAAAGCTTTCTATAATTTTATGTTTAAAGTTTCTTAAAACAGCTTATAGTAGTGTCTTGTGTTTTTATTCACTTTGGAATGTTTAGACTGTTAACATGAATGTAACTTTTGGTTGGATTTAAATCTATTATTTGTTTTCTGTCTTCTCTATTTTTGTTCCTCCATTCGCCCTTTACTCCCTTTATTTTAATTATTTGAACATTTTCTAGCATTTAATAATTTTATCTTTTGGCTTTCGGGTGATATCTCTTTGCATTAATTTTTAGTTTTTCTTTTATTATAATATACCCACTTAACCATCATAGCGTACTTATTGTTATTATTGTAGCACTTCACGTAAAATGTAGGACCGTTGTTATCATATAGGTTCTTTTTTAACCTTGTACCTACTGACCTTTATGTTATAGTTGTCATATGTATTACTATTACATGCATTGAAAACCCCAACATGCGTTGTTCATAATTTTTCATACATATTTTGAAGAACTTAAGAGGAAAAAATCTTTGATATTTACCATTTCTTTTTTTCCCCCTTCATTACTAAGGATCCAGGTGCTTTTTTATTTGTTTGTTTGGTATTTTTTTAGGTGTCACTTCCTTTTAGCCTGAGAAACTTCCTTACAGGACAATTCTGATAGAAATGAAACCTCTTGGTTTCCCCTCATTGAGAATATCTTCTTTTCCTTTGTTCATGAAGGATGTTTTTGCTCTATTGGGATTCTAGGTTGGCATTTCCGTTTTTCCTGGACTTTAATGATGTTGTTTTAATGTATTTTTGCCTCTGTGGTTTCTGGTAGGAAATCCACAGTCCCTGGACTAGTTTCCCTGTTTGTTTTCTGCTGTACTTTTTGTTAACTGCTCTCGAGGATTTTTCTTTATATTCGATTTCCATCTGTTTATGTTGTGTCTAAAAATGATTTTCTAGAAGTCTATCCTGTTTGGGGTTCACTGAACTTCCTTAGTATTTATGTCGTCTACCAAATTTGGAGATATCTTTGGGCCATTTTGTCTTTAAATTTTTTCTGCCCAGACATGTCTGTCAGGCATTTTGATATAGTGCCATAGGTTCCTGAAACACCATTCTTTTTTTTGTTTTCTTTTTTAACAGTTTCTCTGCTCAGAACCTCTGTCTTCTTTCAAGTTTTGGCTTATCTTTGTTTTGTTTTTCTTGATCTCATTGTGTAATTATAATTGCTGCTGTAAAGTGTTTGATTATTTCAACAATAGAGACTTTGTCTGATTAATTGTAACATCTAGGTCACCTTGAGCTTGGCAGCTGTTGGTTAACTTTGATGATCTGGTCATAAAGACCTGCTTAAGAGAAATCAGAGCAAAACTAAGCGAAGTTTTAGCTGCCTGTGCTACTATTCTGTGTAGCCAGGGGCCTCAGCAGAGGTTTGAGGGAGGAGAAATTTATACCCTTGCTTCTCTAAATTTTGACTTCATATCTGTGTTTTTTTTTTTTTAAAACCTTAGAGAGTTCTTAGGTACTTGTTTCTTTCTACATTGTTGCTGAGTTTCTAGTTGTAATTAATAGGAACAGTGGGTTGTACTGGGTTACAGTGCCATAGCACAATAGGTGCTTTTATTTTTAGATACTTGTATAGTCAATTATTAAAAGCTTCATAAATAATTGCATTTGAGTTTGCAGTCTGGTTTGGTAAGAAATAGTATTATGTAATAGGTCAGATGCTGTGGTGTGTTCTTTAGCTTTAGAACTGTTTAATAGCATTATTATTTGCTGTTAGGCTCATCTTTTGTGATAGGTTAACATTGAGTGTGCCAGACATGTTCCTGAGCACTCTAAATTCTGCTCATGAATGTTTTGCTAGTTTTCTGTTAGTATGTTGAGTTGCTATTTTACTTAACCCATAGCCAGTCACCTCTCCTTTTCTGAAAATCATATTTGGCTCCCTGTAAGTAATAATAATGTGAATGTGTCCTTCCCCACCACTACCACCTCCCCTTTTGATTGGATGGCATTAAAAGACCTAACTGTAAAATATGTTCCATAACGTAAGAAAATGTTTGACTATTCCTAGGTGTGTTGTTTGGACTGGTGATGAGAGGGTCTTCTTTTATAATCCTACCACCCGTCTTTCTATGTGGGACCGGCCCGATGATCTGATTGGAAGGGCAGATGTTGACAAAATTATTCAGGAACCCCCGCATAAAAAAGGGATGGAAGAGGTGAAGAAACTGAGTAAGTCTTAAATTAGCATTTGTCCTCTGATTTTAATATGCTTTTAATATTTTTATGGAAAATATGAGGCAATTTAGAAATGTCTGTTTTCAAGGAATATAAAGAAAGGAATATTTGAGAAATGGAAAGTAGACTGCTCTTCTAGATTGAGTTCAGATAATTAAAAAACAATTTGGATAAAATTATGGTTTGTAAATATTTATTATTATTTGTATTTTAAAAACATCTTGTTCTTTTCAAGGTTGTCAGTTAGTCCAGGATATGTTGTACTGCTGATGCTTGCTTCATTCTTACTAATAGTACTGCAGTGCTCCTCGGTGAGCCTTTTAGCACCTTTTGTGATTAGTGTTACATATTTTGAAATAATCAAGCTGTATAGAGTATTTTTAAGATATTGTTTATTAAAATTTGGTTAACTAAAACTGCAGTCTTTTAAACTTGATGAAATTTGGGGAAGTAAACCTTATTCCTGGGACTGGAGAGACGCCTGCACCTTCTTAAGAGATAATCTTTTAATTCACCTTACCCTCAGACAGCCTTTCAATATATAAGATATATAATAAATATAAATATTTATATTTAATTTTTATTGCATTTTTATTGATAATTTGCCATGGTATTGATAGGATTGTGTTTTTTAAAAAAACCCTTTGTGTAGTATAGAAGCATGATAAATGACTAATTTAATACTTTAGTTGAAACAAATCCTGATATATCATTTATAATAATTGAGAAGTCTTCATAGATTATATATATACACATGGTACTAACATTTTCTGCTTGCTTGTGATTTCCAAATTATTGGAACTTGGTCTACCTGGTGCAAAAGGTATAAGGGTTTTATTCTTTATCTGATAAATATTCATTTATTTGATAAATGAATACAATATTCATTTATTGATAAATTTTCTGTAATAAAAATTTCAGAATGAATCAAGTTTAAAGGGAAGATTAATAGAGGAGTTGTAGAATTATCATGATTTAATGTTTTATAAAGAAGTGTTATAGATACATAAATAGTTAAGGAGTAATTTTATTAAAGATTGCATAACATGTACATATAACTATTCATAATTTTTGAAAATTTTTTTTGCCAGGGCACCCAACCCCGACAATGCTGTCCATCCAAAAGTGGCAGTTCTCTATGAGTGCAAGTGAGTGAGCTATAAGTTGCAGCTTTAAAAAAATACTGCTGACACAAGTGTTCCAGTAGTGGTTAGCAGAAGGATTCATACCTAAATATTTAAATTGTTGCTTGCTTATTTTTATTCTGACAGTTAAATTAAATTTTCTTATAGTTAAAGAAGAACAAGAATTAATGGAAGAAATGAATGAAGATGAACCTGTTAAAGCCAAAAAACGGAAGTAAGTAATACTTATAGTTTATGTAATTTAGGTAGATTTTTACCTTTTAAAAGATGATTAGGCTGCAGTCAGTTCATGATTAGGACAGGTAATGTGTGTGTTAGGAGGCAGAAGTCATGATTGCTCTCTTTAGGCCTATTACTAAGCCTTGCTTTAGGATGTAGAAATGGTGTCCCTTCTGTTTCTAGATGTGGAAGAGTTTTGGTTATTTAAATATGTATTATGAAGCCAAATGACATTATTATGATAAATTGTTTTCAGAGATTCATTATACCTGAATTTTATAAAAAAAAGAAGTTTTCTTCCTAATGTAGACCCCAACAGATACCGTTCCAAAAATCTGATAAATGTAGACCCAGACTTCTCTCTCTTTTTATATACTTATCATTTCACTTAGTCCTTGTATCCATGGTCATTACTTGTTGAAGAGGGAACCCCTGAGCTTATTATTATTAGAAAGTGCTCTGAGAGAAAGAGAGTGGTATAAACGGAAGCCTTAGTTTGACCAGTGTGCAGTAAAATACGAATGTTACTAATTACGGGGGGTGAATGGGTGGGGTAGAAGGTGTTTGTATATGAGTGGGGGAGGCATGGGACCATTATTTAGCAGCAAGAAGGAAAGTTTGAAGACATTATTACGGATTGGTTTATCATAGTCCTTATCTGAGGACAGATTGAATGCAGCCAAATTATGGCAGAGAAATCAGTAAGACAACCCCTGTTAAGGGTGTTTCTTTTTTAAAAAAGTTTCTTTATTGGCAACAGTGTTAAAGAAATTAAGATATTCAAGTGTGACTTATAATTGACCACAGTAACAGCAGCTGTTTGAATTTTTACAGTTGACTTTTTAGTTCTTGTCCAAATGTATTTTTTATTAGTTGTAATCAACTGAATTTGTGTTCTTTTAAAAATCTAGAATAAGAATTTGTTTTCTTAATATTATAAATGACTGTATTCATTCTGTTTATGTACCATGATTTTGGATGTTCCTACAATGTTAAACTTTTAGGTTGTTTTTAATTGTTTGTTCTTATAGACAACTCTGTAAGGTTTTTAACTGCTTTTATCAGGAGAATGTCAAAGAAGTCCTTTATGTGGATTGCCCGAGCTTCTCTATTTAGGTACAAAGCTAAAAGCCTATTTTTCCTGGCTTAGTTTTTCTTTTATTTCTTTTATTGAGATAGATAGTGATAGTTTGTATTGTGACATTTTCAATTAGTATAATTCTGTAAAGGTTATTTGTTTTCATTAGTTGTATTTCTTGTCTTTTAACTCTTTATATAAATAGTTCTTAAATTATTATAAGAGGGTATATTGTTTGGCAAATTGCTTTTACCTGTTTGTTTTGTGCATATCTTAGGTCACAGACTATCTCGCTAAGTTCCTGCAGGTCACGGATTATATCTTCTATTTTTGATTCATTCCCTAAATTGCTAAATACCTCTCACCATATCTGTGGGCTAGCCTTAGTTCCATTTAAATCACCTGGGCTACCTTCATTTGCCTATATAGCATGATTTTGAATTTCCTAATATTCTGTTTTCTTAATTCCCTTAAGTTTATGCAGGAAATATGAACCAATTTTATTTGTATACAAAGCAGATCAAATTTAAGATGGAAGATCTGCTTAAACACACCTGAGCATTACTGAATTACTTTTTTTGATTATTCACATGAATGGGCCTTATTCATAGGGCAGATGTTTGAGAGGTGACTTAATTTCATGTTCACAAACTCACCTGAGTACTGTACAGCAGCAGGGTTGCCCTTAGCCCTGAGGTGCATTTTTGGAGAAACAAGAAGTAGTTTAGTCATTGATGAACAGTTCTAATTCCACCTAACTACTCCGGGGCCTATGTTGCTCTCTGGGACCTGTCCTTCAACTTAAATCTCAACTTATCACCCAGAAAGTGAGTAAAAAAAATGTCAGGTAGGTAAGGTATATATCTCACATATCCACTTAGCCAAATTTGCAGATATTTTATTTTCAAAATAAATATTTGAGATTAGTAAGACTTTTACCAAGTTTTATTAGATTAAAAATCGTATGCATTTATAATGTAAAAACATTTTGGAAAATACTGTTTTTCCTATATCGTTTCAAGAACTAAAAATTATATTCTGTGCTGTTTGATTCTAACACATAGAGTTTTATTGCAATATTGGATAAGTTTTGTTTTTAAGTAAGGTCGTTTATTTTGTGTATCAAATAGTATCAGGGAGAGACAGCATATTAAAGGTATTTTTCTTTCCTAACAATGTAGCCACTGTAACATCATTAGAAGCTCATTGTGACTTTATTATTATAATGAAAGTTGCTTATCCCTTAGAGTTGATTTGAAAGGCTCAGTATAATTTGTTTTTGCCAAAAATATTCTGCTCAGTAGTGAGTCTTGAATATTCCAGTAATTTTAAGATTTTAGTAAGATTATTTATTAATATTTTGTCAGTTGATGCCTGTATTTTCTTTTTTATAGGAGAGACGATAATAAAGACATTGATTCAGAGAAAGAAGCTGCCATGGAAGCTGAAATTAAAGCTGCCCGAGAAAGGGCCATTGTCCCTCTGGAGGCCCGAATGAAGCAGTTCAAGGACATGCTGCTAGAGAGAGGGGTCAGAAAACAATCTTTGGGGGAGATATTTCTGTTTTGTATAAGTAATATAAATATGTCTTGCTAAAAGGTCAAATCTAAGGTTAGTGCTCATGTCGTGGGGGCGGGATAAGGGAAGCCTGTCAAATCACTGTGCTCTTTTTCAGATAGTGTTTTTCTTGGCTAATTATATTATGTTTTAACTAAATGCCATTTTATTATCCTTTTAAGTACAAATAACATTTAACATTTATTGGGTCATTAAATTTTGGTGAGTAATATGACGAGTATTAACATTACAGAATGGCGGACTACTCGGGATAGGTAAGGTAAATGTGATTCTTTTAATATCTACAGAATGGCTTTTGGTTAAAGGAGTACTGGTACTTTATGATATTACTATTAATGAAGCTTAATTGAGAAGGGATTTCAACCTTTTGATTATATTCACAGATTCACTTGAGTAAGTAAAATTGTTCAACTTTATACCACAACATTGTTCACAAGATTAGAGCAAGCTTGGGAAATCAAAATGCAAATCTTCAAGGCTTTTTCTGATGTACTGATTTTTAAAATGTCACACAGTAGTGGTTATTTTAATGAGTAATTAAGTGTGTTATTTCTATATAATATAGAGATGTTCAGAGCCAATTAGTGTGGAAATTTGCTTTTGCCTGGCCTCCCACTGCTTGTCATTTATTAGTGATGGAAACTGCAGTATGGTTTTTATTATGTGTCCTTTTTAAGTAGACGTCCCATAGATTTCAAGCAAAATTATATGACCTTTCAGTTTTTAGAGCCAACTTAATTTATGAGGCAATACATTTTTTTATTTTAAAGGTGTCTGCTTTTTCAACATGGGAGAAGGAGTTGCACAAGATAGTTTTTGATCCTCGGTACTTATTGCTCAATCCTAAAGAGAGAAAACAGGTAAAATGAAAATACCAGTAAGAAATGTATATCCCTTGCCAGCATAACTTTTAAATTGAACCGTTTCATACCTTAGTGACCCTCTGTGTCGTCATTTCTGCCTCAGAAATACTTGGATATTTTTGCCATTATGGACATGGCTTTTGCCTCATGAACATTTTGTTCTTATGTTTCATATATACTGATGTTATACCAAGGTTTCAAAATCAACTCATGTACATTTATTAATTTTTATTCGGCAAATGATGCAAATTTAAGGTAGCAAGATAGCAAAATACAGAAGAGGAGAAAGGAATAAAACTTGCCTACAATTCTTCCCAACTGATAGTTCCAGTGTTTGACATTTGACTCTTCCCAACTATGGTGTGTCAGCATATGCATATATATGCATCTGTGTTGTGGATAGACAAGACTGAAGTGACTTAGCAGCAGCAGCAGGTTTTTGTCTCACACCCTCTACGCACACATCTCTTCAGTGGCAACTGTTAGGATGTCTTTTCATAATAAATTTAATGGACACTTCAGGTCTCTGCTGAACTAGAATTATAAGAACTAGAGTTGCCTTATTACCGAGCTGCGGTTTATTCCCATTGTGATTCAGTGACATATATCTCAGTGAATGCTTCCTCTGAAATGTTGCACACTGCAATACTTTTTATAGTTTCTGAATTACCTGGACCACCCTGACACTGATCTGTGTAAAACGTTGAGTATGTTGAACCACTTGCTATAGTGCTGTTGAGGTAAACAGTTTCATTTGATAGTAGTGTCCATCTTCCATATTTGTAATTTAATGGTTGGAATAATTTAGTTCTGATTATAGACGTTTTATGAAAAGAGGACGTTTACACTGTGTCAGAAATGTATTTGAGACTCATAATAGGAAGACATGACTTTCCACATGTATTTGCACCTGTATTTCATGCACAATAATCTTTTTTATTTTAAACTCTTCGTGTGTGATTGTCTCATTTTCACTCAGTTGATGGCCCTATCAGAACCTGTAAATTAGCCTTGATTTTTTACTTTCCCCACTGTGCATTTCAAGTCTTATCAGCACAGTCTACCTCCAAAACCTTTTCTAAATCCAACCTCTTATTTACCATTTCCCTCACTAAACCCTAATTCAAAATACTCTGATTGTGGCGCCTAATTGAACTCCTTGCCTCCTCCATTCTTTTCTGTCCTCTGTAGTCAAGTTCTTTTTCCACATAGCAGCCAGACTAATCTTGAAATTTAAATGACAAATTAAGGCAGTATTCTGTTGCTTGAAAAATGGGCACTGCTTACTATTTTAGTTAGAATACAATTTTCATGGCCTATAAGATTCTCTATATACTCATCTCTGCAACTTCTCAAGACTCTTATGTTCATTTATTCTAGCTACACTGACACTGGTATGCCTTGGCCAGTACTGGAATATTCTGGTACTTAACTAGTTCCTCTTCCTGGAATGTACTTCCCCCAGGTGTTTGCATAACTTACTAAATCATTTATATTCAGATACTTGCCCAAATGCCTTCTGATTAACGTCTTTGCCTTCATTACTCTCAGTAGCACTCAGAACTCTCATCTAAAATTATTTTACCATCTGTCTTTTCCTACCACAACCTGAGGACTTTCATGTTGGAGAGTTTGCTTAGATGTCTTTGTAGATCCTGACTGCTAATGGTTAAGAACAAGGTACTAAAATGCTCTTTGGGCTCTCTTAGCATCTGGGTGGGCTCTTAATGATTGTTGGCTTTACTGTAGAACAGGGTTCTCAACCAGGGTTTTTTTTTTTTTTAAGTAATTTTATTTATGCATTTATTTTTGGCTGTACTGGGTCTTCATTGTTACATGGACTTTTCTGTAGTTGCAGTGAGCAGGGCCTACTCTCTAGCTGCGGTTTCGGACTTCTCAATGCAGTGGCTTCTCTTGTTGCAGACCACAGCCTCTAGGGGGTGTGGGCTTAAGCGGCCGCGGTTCCCAGGCTCTAGAGCTCAGGCTCAATAGTTGTGGCGAACAGGCGCAGTTGCTCCGAGGCATGTAGGATCCTCCCGGACTAGGGATCAAACCCATGTCTCCTGCATTGGTGGGCGGATTCTTTACCGCTGAGCCACCAGGGGAGCCCCAGGGTTTTTTTTTTACACTGGAGGACATTGTAGTTTGCCCCAGTGAGGGAGTGCTGCTGGCATCTGGCAGCCAGGGATGCTTCTGAACATGGTCTGGTCAGTGCTGAGGTTGAAAACTCCCCTGCTGTGGGACGATTTCAGCTGGTTTATTGAGATCCTCTAGAGCAGGTCATTTTTAGGCTGGTGAGATCCTGGATAAGGACTGTGTCTTGATAACATGGTATATTTTCTCAATCTAGTACGCCTTATTCCTAACTTGTGTTCTCCCAGTCCAGAGACGGTTTTGCCTTTTAGAGGAAGGGTCAACAAAATTTTAACATCAAGGATTAGATAATAAATATTTTAGGTTTTGTGGGCTATGTGGTCTCTGTCATGATTGTGCAACTCTGCTGTTGTAGTGTGAGAACACCTGTAGATTTATGTAAAGGAATGAGCGGACACTGAAATTTTAATTTCATTTAGTTTTTTGTGTAATTAAGTTTTCTATTTTTCCCCCACCTTTAAAAATATCAGAACTATTCTTGGGCTGTATAGGAACAGACATCAGGCCAGATTCAGCCAACAGGTTGTGATTTGCTAACCCTTGCTTTATAAAATCACTCCTTGCCTTTTACTGAGTTTCAAGAGTGCCCCAGATACGTAAAGTTGGCAAGGAGGATCTAGTGATTAAACTGCTTTTTCAAAATCTTTGTTATAGCTGTACTGTGTCCTTACTTCAAAGTTGAGATTTGCTATAGATCATTGGCATATAATTGAGTTACCTATAATTAACATACTTCTGTTTTGGGACAGATATTTACATAGCATTTTTTTTTCATAGATTCTCTAGTTTGGTATTTAGAGTACTAATATGAAAGACTGACATCAATTTGTGCTGTTTTTGTAATAGGTATTTGATCAGTATGTAAAGACCAGGGCAGAGGAAGAACGGAGGGAAAAGAAAAACAAAATAATGCAAGCCAAGGAAGATTTCAAAAAAATGATGGAGGAAGCAAAATTTAATCCGAGGTATATGGTTTGTTACTGTCAAATATCAAAGCATGTATGTATTGTCTCCTAGATCAGTTTAAATATATATATATATATATATATATATATATATATATATATATTCTGGATTTGGGGACATGAAAAACTTCTTGTTTGATTATTGATTTCTGGCTTTCCAAGAATCTTCTTTCTTAATACATTTTCTTTGGAGGATTCCTCTTACTGGTTGCTGAGGCACTGGTTTTCAAGAAGGTACCTTGTTTTAAAAACTTCTCTTTGAGAATAAGTTTCTTTCTCTAAAACTGGTGAATGATTACAAATCTCTTGTCTTCTTAAAGATTTACACGTAATAAATTGCAGAGGAGGAACATTATTTTGATTGAATTGAAGTAATGTAGGGTCTTTCGTTTTAAAAATTTCTAAGTGTGTTGATGATTGTTCGACACTTCCAGTTGATTGTTAATATATATTGAATATGTGTAATGGCTGAAGAAAAGGAGATATTTTAAATGTACATGCTTAGGATCATAATAATATCATCAATTATTGGATATTTTAGATATATGAACTTTCACATATATGCAGTTAAAGTAACATGCATATGTATGTGTGTATTACCACATTCAGTCTTCAAAACTGCCAATAAGATTTAAGTGCTCATATCCTACCTATTTTACAAATAAGGAAAGTAAGATTTATACACATTAGGTCACTTCACTGAGTGAATGTGGAATTTCAGCTAGATTCCAGTATTTTAAATTGCTATGAATATCCCAGAATATGGAGAATTTCTGAAACTATGGGGTAGAATCATGGAATCTCTGGGTTTAATGGTACTGTTTAAGGGTAATAGAGTTTCAGACTCTCCAGGAGATCTTGGGCGTTTTTCTTACTCAAAAGATTAAAAATTCATGGGTCTGTGTAGTTGTGACTCTGTTATAAAATACTTTTTGGAAGGTAGTTGAATTGGTATTACATGAGATTAGAGATTAGTAATTTTCTTGGATTTTGTAATTACGGTAGAAAAAGGATTTACTCTCAGGAGATGCATGCTGAAATATTTATTGATGGAATCTCATGATGTCTACAGGTTACTTCCAAATGATTCAGCAAAATATATCCATAAAAACCCTTTATGGATCTGGGAATAATTGAGACTCCAATGAGATTTCTCTGTTGTAGATTTGAAAAGTTAAATCTTACTGTATCACAGTACCCTACTAATATTCTTTTGGGGCAGATAAAATTGTTGGAGTAATTTTTACTTTGCAGGTTATATCAGAAAGTAAAGCCATCAGGCACAGAACTGGGAGTCTTAGCACTTGGGGCATTGGGCTGTGTTGCTAAATTGATGCATTTGACACTGTCATAGAGATTAGGACCCATTTTAATAAGTAGGAAACAAAGAGGAAAAACTTCTTAAAGTTGAGAAAATACCATCCATAGACTTTCTTTGAATTGGGAAAAGACCAAAAGCACAGAACTCTAAAGCAATGGAGTTTATTCCAAGGAAAAAGAATGACTGGGAAGAATTACCTAACTTAGTGACTGTTTCTTCTATGTCTTATTTCTTTTTTGTTGGAAATTTCTGGTGTACTTCCTATGGTTAACTTCAAGTCATTATACTCTTTCTCATCCATTATCACCAAAAACTATCCACCTCACTGTTTTTAGTAAAGAACTTTTATACCATGTCTGTTATAATGTAGCAAAATACTATGATAAATTCTTTGCAATAGCATTTTTGGAGTTAAAAGATGAATCATGAAAACATCTCTATGGAATCTAATGCTAAAATTTTAGTCTGTTCTGATAAAAAAAAATTTGCTACCTTTTTTTTAAACCTATTTTAAATAATAGAAATATGTATTAAATAATTGAATTCTCACTTGTTCATTGATTTTACATTTTTAAGAAGTTTGTTCTTTAATCATAGTAATACTTTTTCTTAAAATTATAAAGTAGGGTACCTAATTTATCATGGAAAGAAAATAGATTTATTGGACTTAATCTTTAATACATGAGATAAAGTGTTTTATTTTTGTATTGAGATAGATGGTTTTTCAAGGGAAAAGTAAGTTTTATTTTTCACCTCTAAAAATAAGCTAAACATGGGAGTATTTGAATTCTTACTATATACAATAAGGTGAAAAGCTTCAGATATTGAAATATATCCAACCATATGAAAGCTTTAGAAATGCTTCTTTTATTCATGGAGAAACCTCTTTAATACTTAGTTTCATCGTCCCTCATAGACTTGATTTTCCATATCTCTACTGAAGCTACCTAATTGTTCATCCATTAAGATCATGGTTTAAATTCTTTGAACATATTTTTATATAATTCTTCCAATATAATTATAGTAGTTTAAAAGATTTGTCTATACCTCAAACAACATCTGGGTATTTTGGGTTACTTTCTATTGCTTAAGGTCCCCCCCCTCCGTGGATCACATGTTTCTTTGTATGTGTTGTGATTTTTAATTGAATATTGAAAATTGTGGAATAATAGTTAGAGACTGTTATTTTCATCTCAGGAATGTGGATTCTTGTTTGAGCAGGCAGTTCAATTACAGGCTGATCACCTTAATTTTAGGTTTGATTTGATGCTGCTACTGTGGATCTCAGAAAGTGGGAATTGTTGTTGTCGAACTTCCAGCTTCGTCTCCCTGGGGATCTTTTGCGGATTTTGCTGTCCTCCTATTGTTCCTTTTCCAGCGCTTCTCAGTGTCTAGTGTCTCTTTTTTGCTCTTAAGCATGTAGCAGTTTGGTACAGGGAATAGTTTTTCTGCTGCTTTATAGCTTGGTCTTGGCTGTCTACTTATTCATGGGGAATTTCTAAATGGTATTTTTCTGGGGTACCTTCTTTCTATAGCTTCTTCCTCTGCCAATTTTTTTTAGCACCCCCAACTCTGATCTTTGCTGCTTCTAGCTCATGGGGATCGCTGTACTCTTTTTGGACTCTAGCTGTTTGCATTTTGGGAAATTGTCCTGAGGCAGAGGGCCATGGGGCTTCTTACTTCAGTTTTACTCTACCTGTTGTCCAGTGCTTGAAATCAGTTGCCTCATATATTTTGTCTGGTTTTATAGTTGCTTTTGGAGGGAGAGCTAATTCAGGAAGAGTTAGTCAGTCCCATCTTAGAGTAGAACTAAATGAACTCTGAAGTTTCTTGAAATACACAGATTTTTTGCTCTCAGATGTCTGTCCCCCTAACATCATGCTGATAGTAATACAGATCTCTAACCACAGTTTTAGTCTTTAGCCCTTTTACTCCTTTTTATTGGTAGATGTTGGGACTCATTGTCTTGTTGGCACATACTCTTAATGGGAAGATGATATCATCTATGCCTTTCTTTAAGTAGAAATAGCTCTACCAAAGTTAGCACACTTGCCATTTTGTTACAGAGCTACATTTAGTGAATTTGCAGCCAAGCATGCTAAAGATTCAAGATTTAAAGCAATTGAAAAGATGAAAGATCGAGAAGCCTTGTTTAATGAATTTGTGGCAGCTGCAAGGAAGAAAGAGAAAGAAGATTCGAAGACGAGAGGTGAGAAGGTAAGAAGGTTTAGTTCCAGTGGTGTGATTGATGGGGGTATGAATGGGAAGGGACTAACCTGGTGCTGTTTCTAATCTCATTCATGGGCTTAAATATTAAGTTGGCTGAAAGGTTCATTTGGTTTTTCTGTAACATCATATATATGGAAAAACCCAAACAGACTTTTTGGCTAACCCAATAACAAGATCCATATTTACTGTCTAGCTTTTAAAGTTAACTTTTACAGTTGTTTATATGTGTGTGTTTGACCGCTTCCATAATGCACATTTAGTAGTGTCACTAAGCTGCATAGATTTTCTTTATATTTTATTAATTCTAAGATGCCCATTAAATCCAGAACTGGTTATTAGACTGTTCACTGGTGCTTGCCTGCTAACATTTCAAGGTTCTTCATAGGCAGTAATGTTTAAATTTTTCAAAAAGCTTCTTTATATTTTTTGCCATCTAAAAGATAGCATTTTGGCGACTTTCTAATCTTTTAGTAAACATATCTTACATATGAATTATTGCTTATCAGAATTAAAGGTCAGCTATTAAAGATTAATGAATTCCAAATGTCATTTGATAGCGGTGTCATGAGTGAAGAGGAGCACACCACTGGGGAGGCAGACTGGTAGGGAGGTGGCACCAGTGGTGCGTGAACCATCAGAACATGCAGCCGCTCTCCTCAGTGACCCTGTGTGCTTTTGAATGGAGAAAAAGAACCTCTGAAGCTTTATTATTCTTGACATTTAAATTTCCCTCTTATTCCAGAGAGTTAAAATATTTCAAATTCTATTAAGAAATATTGTTATGGAAGTAACACCAGTCTTCTTGAAAAGAAGCCTCTTTAATTGAAAAATAACAACAGTATTAGGTGAAATGACTTTTCTCAGAAATAACTGAAATTTCCTGATTGTGTGATTTATTATGCTTCATGGTAGATTTTTCCAGAATCATTTCACTATTAACATTTTTGGGAGTAAATGATTGTGCTTCTCAGAGGAAGATTGAGTTTTACATAAGCATTTTGTCTGTTACATTAGAATCATGTCAATGAATTGTTTGCTACGATTGACTTTTAGTAAGAACTTGCTGATATCATTTGATTGTTTTAAACAAATTGAATGTTTTGCATTTGTAACTGATGTTCTTTTTCTAAACATGTTTTTCAGTAGCTATTTTATGTATTGTTTTATAACAAGTGAGTAGACTTTACAATTTTGTGCTGTGTGGCCTGCCAGTCAGTTCGTTCTGACAGCTGTTCAGTTACTGATAATGTAATTCTCTGATGAGGAAAGAATTGGCATCTCCCTGGTGGCTCAGATGGTAAAGAATCTGCCTGCTGTGCAGGGGACTTGGGTTCAGTCCCTGGGTTGGGAAGATTTCCTAGAGAAGGGAATGACTACCCACTCTAGTATTCTTGCCTGGAGAATTCCATGAACAGAGGAGCCTGGCAGGCTGCAGTCCATGGGCTCGCACAGAGTCGGACACAAATAAGCAACACTTCACTACACTTGTGTGGTGCTTTTAGCCTCTGGTACATTACTTTGGGGGGGGGGGGGGTTCTTTTCTTATAAAGTAATGAGAGTTGTGTCCAGAATGTGTTAATTAAAATAAGACATTGAATAGACACTACATCTGTATAAACTTAATTATTCAGCTTTGTTTTCTTTTGATTGTAAAATTTGAATTCTCTAAAGGTTTAGCCTTGTACTATTACATTGGTGGAGGGAAAAACAGGAAATTACTAAAGTGAAACTTCTTAGCCAATTTAAAGAATGCAAAGTCAATTACTAACTAGATTTTGAAAATAGAGGTTTAAATGTATATTTTATATTCAAATTTGAGAAGTATCTGGCTAATGAAGTTTTATCTCTTCATGACTGCCACTGTATATTCTTACGACATATATTGGCAGTACATTAAAAACACTTTTTTAGCATGTATTTACTTTTGGCTGTGCTGGATATTCACACGGGCTGCACACGGGCTCTCTCTGGACTCAGCAGGTGAGGGCTACTCTAGTTGTGGCGTGTGGGCTTTTTGTTGCGGTGGCTTCTCTTTAGAGCAAAGGCTCTAGAGTACATGGGGTTGATAGCTGTTCCTTGCAGGCTTCCTTGCCCCAAGTCATGTGGAACCTCCCCAGGCCAGGGATTGAACGCATGTTCCTTGCATTAGCAGGAGGATTCCTTACCACTGGACCACCAGCGAAGTCCTGGAGTACATCTTTTAATTGTATTTTAACTGTGTATGATTGAATAGTAAACTGATACATTGGAATCATGAATGATACTGACTTTTGGTGAGATTCTTTCTCTTTAGTTGGGATTTTTCAAATTAGAGTGCAGTCATCATTTTCATGTAACTTTCATGGGTAGTTTTATTTAAAAAATGCCCCTAAAACTTTTACTGGACGGTTTTGTTTACCAAAGTAGCTACCCTTGAATTTTTGTTTGTTTGGTAATAATTTTATTATTATTATTCTAACCAATTTTTATTAGTGTTTCAAATAATTTATTTTTTGGAACAGCAGATTTGAAGTTGCACCTAATGGGGTTAATCCTGTTGTAAAGTTGGCATTTTTCTCTCTCCCCTCTCTTTCAAATTAGCTGCTAAACAATTTTTGTTACAACACATTTAACTGAGGAGACTATTTCTCCCTTAACTAAACAGCTTAGTTGGTAAGATGCTTTCATTTTTAGAGAGAGGGAAATAGGGACAATAGGGTCTTGAATTGTTGCTGATGATAATTGACATTTTATAGGTTAGAAAGATTCTTATTTGATGCAGCTTAGCTATTTTATTAACATAAATCTTGCCTTCTGGGAATTTGATGTTCATTGTGTCAGATACAAAGTAGATAAATGAACAGAAAAATTGTTACATTTCTATTACATCAAGTAGTTCCTTTATTGCTATATAGAAATATTGAGTTTATGAGTTATTTCTTATTAATCGAAACAAAGTCAAGAGCACAGTTCCGCGAGTGGAGAAATCAACTGAATAGTTCTTATCTTTTAGAAAGTTCTCTAATACATAAGCTCTGTTTCTTAACAACCTTATAAGTGTTTTCCAAAAAGGACATCCACCTCCCTTTTAATCCTCTTTAAGGAGAAATGAAGTTACAGGGAGAACCAGAGGGTTGAAATAGACCTAAGGAATGATTCATTGTATTTTGTGCCCCTGTGGAAATTGTTTCCATTCCTAATTTCTCATTCCCTTGGTCAGATGGGGAGATAGCATATTTAATGTACGGGGAAGAGAGGATCTTGATATGGTCAGAATCCTCTGCTGAAATGAATTTAGCTACCTCAGATGTCTTTGCTGGTAACAATACACAATAACCTAAATGAGACTGAATTTTAAAATGGATCCTCAAAGTGTGTAGAAACAAATGCTTGTTTATTCTCTTCTTCTCATATTAAAAAATAAAAAGTACAATTTGGAAGAGGCTTTTTAAGTATTGCATATATTGACACTAAAGGATTGATATTATATCTTTAGTATAATGTTACTAATTTGGTACTTCATTTGTTAAGAACATTAATTTCATTGACACATATTCTGGTGAAGGCATACATGTTTAATGGCTAAAAAGTGCAAGAAATCTGAATATAGGTTTTTTTGTTTGTTTGTTTTAGAAATGACTAATTATGACCATAGAAATTATATAGTTTTCTTAAACATATAAAGGTAAAAACATTGCTCTTTTTTAAAGCAAAATATAAAAGTTTATTTTTTGTTGTTACACTTTTGACAGTAAGTTTCAGATTTGTGATAAGACTTGCTGTTTGGGTGCAGCTGTTTCCAAATTCCTCTATTAGTTTTAACAGTTGTATTAATCTACTTTTAAAAATATTCTTACCATCTTGATGTTGAGCTATTTTTGCCATTTGTTCATAAGCCTGAATTTTAATTTCTCATAAAAGAGCAATTCTGATACTTATTTTTTAACTAAATTGCACTTTAAATGCATTAAACAAATTATTCTTTAATCCGCGAGCTTTGTTCTAGTTGTAACTCTTTATGAAGAATTTCTCATGGCATATTGTTTTCCTCCCACCTTACACCTGTTTTGAAATATAGATTAAATCGGATTTCTTTGAACTACTATCTAATCATCACTTGGACAGTCAGTCTCGATGGAGCAAAGTAAAAGACAAAGTAGAAAGTGATCCACGTTACAAAGCAGTGGATAGTTCATCCATGAGAGAAGACCTTTTCAAACAGTACATTGAAAAAATAGCCAAGGTAACCATTGTGTTTACTTTTATGTAACCATGGAATAGTAAAATTGTTAATTGCATTACAAAGGTATTTGCTACTTCTTCAGGGTTTAGAATTTTTCTTGTTGGTATTCCTAATAGAACCTTTAGTGGTTAATTTTGGAACGAGTATTTAGGTATATTCTTGGTAAAAACTAGGTTTGAAACGTTGTATTTGGCAGACTAGTTATCCTGTGGGGTCATATGTTAATGGAGTTGGTAACTTCACTTTTACAGAACTTAGACTCAGAAAAAGAAAAAGAGCTTGAAAGGCAAGCCCGCATTGAGGCAAGCCTTCGAGAACGAGAAAGAGAGGTTCAGAAGGCTCGTTCAGAACAAACAAAAGAAATAGATCGAGAGAGAGAACAGCACAAACGAGAAGAAGCTATCCAGAATTTCAAGGCTCTTCTGTCTGATATGGTATATATTACTGTTTTGCTTTTTTCTGTAAAGTACTATTAGAAATCTTTTGTATTACCTCATTAGTGGACATTTTAATATTCTTTAAATTGACTCTGAGAGTTGTAATTTAGTAAGTTACCTATAAAGTATTTTAAAATTGAGTACTTGGTATTAACACCAATAGAATAGGAAAACCTAGTTATTTAATATTTTCAGAAGTTTGATGTTTTGTGTTTGTAAAATTTCATAATCTTTTAGTCTCAGAGCTTTTAAAAAATTGTCCTTGATGAAGTCATCTTAAATCATCATACACTTGTATGGGACTTAAAATTAAAATCCTCCTGTATTACCCAGGTTGTTCAGGTATGAAGGGCTTTTTGTCCCTACAGTGAATGCCTTCAGGCCACCCTGCTGTTCTGCTTGCTTTTTCCTGTCACTGTCTCTCCTACTACTTCTTTTAACAAGGCTCCTCTCACCACTTCTGTTGCTTCTTCTGATTTCTTCCCCTGCTTCTGCTGGTCTGTTTTCAGTGACCTTTTTTCTGTTTCCTGCGCAGTTACAGTTATTTCCTGTTTTCTATCCCTGCCTCTGCTTCCCCCAGATTCATCCTCTTTATTGCAATCACAGAAATCTTTGTAAAAGGCACATTCTTGTCGCTTTCCCTATTGCTGAAGAGGGTGAGGTCCTCGCTACTCCTGGCAGTTCTTTTTTATTTTGTATTCCCAGTGCCAAGTTCAGTGTTCACTTGACATGTTTTTAGGTACTTGTTTTTTGGGTAAATAAATGTTTTTATATTTTTCTTCTTTATTACTTTTTTTGTCTTTTCAGCATCCCGTATTTCTTTGTGTTGGCAGCAGTGTGACTTAACTTGTAATGCCATTGCTATCCATGAAGCATGCCTTTCTGCTGGTTGCTGACCCAGCCAGAGCTATCACATTGTCTGTTCTTTTATCTTCTTAATGATGTTCATTCCTGCTTGTATGTGCAAGTGTCACTTCCAGGATATAGTTAAGTCCCAATTTGACCTTAAAAAATCCTTTTTTTTTTGGTCTGGTGAGCTGCTTATGCTGTAAGACCGTGTATTTCCTCTCTTATTTATATCCATTTCTACTACTAGAAGTTGGTAAGATCTTCAGTAAAGTACCTAGGTACTGAAAGTTCTTAGGGACCGTGGTTTATGGGAGATAAGTTCTCTTCATCCTTCTCACCTCTCAGCCCATACTGTATAGCTTAGATGTGCTCTGGGAGATGAGATTTCTGGTTTTAAAGAAGTAGATTTTCAGTGACTGCTTAGCTCAGATGAAATCATCAGGAGCTTCTTTTATTAAGTGTATTGTTCCTAAACAAAATAAATGAGTCTTTTATTGACAAAATATAAAAAGATAAGTCTGTCTCGGGTGATAGATAGCATTCTGCGTTTTTAGGTACGTTCTTCAGATGTGTCCTGGTCTGATACTCGGAGAACTCTACGGAAAGATCACCGCTGGGAATCTGGATCCTTGTTGGAAAGAGAGGAGAAAGAGAAGCTTTTTAATGAACACATTGAAGCACTTACCAAAAAGAAGAGGGAGCACTTTAGGCAACTTTTGGATGAAACTTCTGCAGTAAGAGTCCTCTACTTCTCTGCTTTAATCTGGATGAATCTTTGTTAATAATTCCTATAAGTAAAATATCGATATGATTTTTAATGTCATTGTCTTTAGAGCCATTACTGAAGTTCGTGGGTTTTATGGCTCTTCTCTGATTTTTTTGTTTAAATGAAATGATACTCTTTACTATTTACAACTTACTTCATTTTACTGTTTTCAAGCTCATATCTACTCCCCGAGTAATTCCAGATATTCTTACCTGTGTGTGATCATTGATGCTTCCTGATGATAGATTTAACAGGTCCCTTCTTTTGCTATATTTTCAATTTGGGACCTTGGTCCCCGTGTTTGGCAGTTTGTGCTCTCTGCAGGTTTTTCCTCTTTGACCTCTTTTCGGTGGTGGTTTCTTCAGCAGTTATGATATTGCCCATGGACATACAGGGTTTGCAGTTAATTGTCATAGGTCACCTTGACTTGACAGTATGGCCATGAAAATAACTTGTGGCAAGCCAACAAAAAGAAACTGCATTAAAGCTGCCTTCCTCTCCGTCACTAGTCCCATTACACTTGGGCCTAACAAGAGATTGCAGATCATTGTGTGATATGATGTATGCATGTGCTGCAATATCACCCCTCAAGAAAAGTCAATTCTATTTTTTTATTCACTTGTCTTTCAAAAGATTACCTTAACATCCACATGGAAAGAAGTAAAAAAAATCATTAAGGAGGATCCTCGGTGCATTAAATTCTCCTCCAGTGACAGGGTAAGAAAATTTTGTCTGAGATTTATTTTCAGTTTATAAATATTAATTGGGTGCTTAATCAGCAACACTAGTATCTTGACTAAAATGAAGTTGATGGTTTTAAGTGAATAATTTTAAATGTATGAGAAATAAATCTTGAGTTTTAAGTTTATATTTTTTTTCTTGTATGATATATTAGCAAGACAACACAAGAGGCACTTTAAAATTTTAATCCTTGGGTTTACACCTGTGTTTTGGGATCTTCTAAGAGATTTAATGAAGCTGTAGTTTTTATTTATTGTATAGTCAGGTCCCACTAGATATATTCAGAATGACAGTTGGTGCTAGGCTACCAAAAGTGCTTAACCCTTACAGCCATGCTAGCAGCAAAACGAAACATGATCTCTAGTTCTTAATGTCCCAGAGACTTTGGAGTAGGGGAGCCTCAGCTGTGTGAACCTTGTAGAAGCCCCATTCTGGTGCACTCTGACTCCTGTGTAGGAAAAAACTCACAGGGCTCTTTATTAGTGAATGATGTCAAGGAAAGTGTAGCTTATTCCCATCCATTTTGTCCCTTGGCCTTTAGTTTTCTTCTTCCCATCATTCTCCATCCTGGTTGGTTTTGAGTTTAAAAAGCCCATTATCTAATATTCTTTCCCCTCCTGCTCCATTAAATTTTAGATGTATGGACCACAAAATATACATGGTTGGAAAAGAGTGGTAGATGGGTAGCTGAGAGATCCATGAAGTCAGTCTCTTGACTTTTTCTAATTGTTTAGAATTAATAATGTCTTTTTAAAGCTCGGAGTTTCTGTGTGTCTTTGCTGATCCCTTACTAAGCTCTCTTACTGAGCTAAATGCTCAGTTGAACTTAGAGTGTCTACCACGTGAAGTTGTGATGAAGGGTAAAGGAGATATTTTATAAAAGCCTCAGCACAGTGCAGCATGTAGCAAGCCCCCAATATATAGTTATAACATAAACTGTATATTAGCTGCTACTAATACATGGCTTCTTATTCTTGCTTTTTACCTTTAAAATGTACGCTGCAGATTTTACATTCATTAAAATGTTGCATGAATAGAAATGTGTCTTACTGCTTTTTTCTTTTGTATTATTTTATGTTGTGACTTACCGGTCATTAGTTTAATAAATAATTGACAATAATTTTGGAATTAGTGGAATTTTCCCCCTAATCTTACTGTCTTTTTGCAGAAAAAACAAAGAGAGTTTGAAGAATACATCAGAGACAAATACATCACAGCCAAAGCTGACTTCAGGACGCTTTTGAAAGAGACCAAATTTATAACATATAGGTATGTGCAATGAAATGTTTCATATCGCCAATCATTGTCTTTACTAGTCCTACTCTGATGGCCAAGCATACTTTGCATTCACACACATGTTGACATTGTTAATTTTTAGGAATAAGAAGAAGCCAACTTTTCTCAAAGGCTGAGTACAGCCCATATCTACCATTTTGGTTTTTTTTTTTTTTTTCTTTTTTTAAAGAAAGGGCCCAGATGTTAATTCTTATTTTGCGTTACCCACCCATCTGTTTTTTAAACACTCTTTTGTTTTTACTTCACTGCTTTTTCAGAAGTATTTTCAAATATATAAAAGTTGTATTTCATGAAGAGACTTTAAAAAAAACAATCTTTCACTGTCAATTATCTTTGCCTCCTCTGAAGACTAAATATTTAGTGTGTTCATTCTAAAGCTTTAACTCATCCTATTTAAACTCAGCAAATGCATTTTTTCTCAGATGAAAGCAGTTTGCTGGATACTTTTAAATTAAAACTTCAAAACTATAAAATCAGCACTTTAAAACAAGATCTGGCTGTAACATACCCAGTAGTTCCCCACCCCCTAACAAGTTGTCATCGGGAAAACAGTTTTTATATTGCTTAGCAGTCAGTGTGCAGGAAACTATTTTTTGTTTCATGCTCCAACTTTTCTTCTTTTAAGAGAAAAATTTGAAACATCTTAATGAAGGGTATGCACGGGAGGATAGATAGTGCTGAGGGTGTGGTTTTTAGGATTTTGTCATTGGATTTTTTGGTCAGGATCCTTAATGTTTTGCATCAGCTTGGGCTTTTAAATTAGATGTGAAGTAAGACTTCTTTCTACATTTTTATAGTTAATTTAGTGAAAGATGTGAAAGTGAAAAAGCTTGTGAAAGATGCTGGGATTGGCAGCCCCGCAGACTGAAGTCCTCTGTTCATCCACAGAACAGGTACAGCACGGGCAAGGTTACCCACCCACCCTCAGCCCTGATCTGGAGGGACCACCAGCAGGGGTGGGAGGGTAATTCAGCTTCTGAGGCCCTTTCACTCCTTGGAGTCTTTGCTGAGGCGACTTACAAAGGTGACCACTGCAGTGAAATTTTTCTTTAAAAAAAAAAAAATGGAAACACAATTAGGAACTAGATGGACATTTCCAGCTCATTTCTGAAAGACCTATGAACAGCAGTAAGTAATTCTTGGACTTCTTTTCTTATTTCAGATCCAAAAAGCTAATCCAGGAATCTGACCAGCACCTGAAAGACGTAGAAAAAATTTTGCAGAACGACAAACGGTATCTAGTACTAGACTGTGTGCCAGAGGAGAGGCGTAAACTGATTGTGGCGTATGTGGATGACCTGGATCGCCGGGGTCCACCCCCACCTCCCACAGCGTCAGAGCCCACAAGACGATCAACAAAATAACTTGGAATACTCTTCCACAGGGTGTCTGTTCATTCAAAACGCTTGCATGAGCCAGTTTTCAGGTTTTTACATGTATGTGCATTAGTCAGACTATTGCAGACCATCTGATGAGCAGAAGGAGAAGCATCCGTGAGCAGTTTCTGAACAGAGAACACTTTGGAAATATTTATGCTTTTCTTTGTATGGCATGACTGACTTACATACTCAAACATAGGCTGTCTCTAGTAAATCTAAAATCTTGAAGCTAAAAAATCATCCTTTTATGAGATGTGGAAGTCAGTGACTTTTGGTGATGTTCTTTCTACTAGTGTTATAATACATGCAAGACGTAAGAGCATTTGTGGTTTGAACTTGCAAGATGCAAATACCACAGATTCCCAAAAAAAAAAACCTAAGTTAGGGTTTGTTTTGTTTTGATTTTGTTTTTTAAAGCGGGTAAAAGAAAAAAACACTGAAAATTGAATTCTTATCTTCCAGAGGCTAAGATTATTATAATGGACATACTTTGACCTTTGTCTCTAAAGAATACTTTAGTTTCATTTGTTCACTTATGTGCTTTGATTATCCCCTTTGAATTATAGGCCAAGTCTTGTTGTTTAGCCTAAGAGAAGATTTATTTAGTAATTTCTTCTCAGGTATGGAGTCACAGTCATAACTAACATGTTGGCCAGACTAGGACTGCTGGTTAAACACATTTTATTCACCGTTAAGTGATCTTTATCAATATTCTGGATTAGACAACAAATTACCTTCCTTGGATGTTCCTTGTAAACTATACTCCTATTTGAATGTTAATTTTTTGTTTCTAAAGTTTAATTTTAAGATGTTTGAATGTTCAGTTTATGTATTTGAACTACAATAAACCAACCCTTTTTATATATGTGGATTGTATATGATTATTGTTATATAATGTATAAATACTTCTTTTAAACCTGTTCTTAAAAGCAGCAGCAAATGTAATTTGGCGCAAAGAAGGTTTGAATCTTGAGTATCACGTCATTTTAAAAAGCTTGAATATAATAAATTACTCTTACCATAAAAGGGAAGAAATTTGTAAAGAACCATTTTGGTGCTCAGTCTCTTAGCAATATCTTATTGCTTCATAGCAAGAAGATGCTGATTTTTGTTTGTCTGTTTTCTTGTTCTTTTATATTAACGTCGATGAATGCCTTTTTGGATTTCTTTCAGTTTGTTGAGTGCATCATACCATGAAACTTAACTTTGATTCCCAGTTACTCTGTCTAGCTTTACCTCTCCAGTTTAGAAAGATCTCTATTTCATTCCTTCGTAGATTTCTAGTTTGAATCACCACCATAAATAAAATGTTGAATAAAAAATATGTTAATAGGATAATTTATTTTCCCTGTTATCTTGCACCTTCTACAATGGCAACAAAACCTTAAAAAGGGACGGCAATAAGTATGTTTTATATGCATAAAGACCCAGGCACGCATCACACACAGACAAAAACACAGTCACATCTCTGTGATACAGTGCTTAGCTCAAATATATTAAGCGCCACAGATATTATGTGGACTCTATATGTAGAGTTGACTTCCCTAGTGGCTCAGATGGTAAAGCGTCTGTCTGCAGTGCAGGAGGTGTGGGTTTGATCCCTGGGTCAGGAAGATCCCCAGGAGAAGGAAATGGCAACCCACTCCAGTACTCTTGCCTGGGAAATCCCATGGACGGAGGAGCCTAGTGGGCTACAGTCAGTGGGATTGCAAACAGTCGGACCTGACTGAGCGACTTCTCTTTCTTTCTGTATGTAGAAACCCGGAATGGATTATCTACAATTTTAACCTATAAAATTGGTAATTAATGGGATTTTTACGTAAATCCATTGAGTGACTTTGAAGTCTGAAGTGAAACTGAAAATGTGTGACAAAAGAAACAACTATTATAGAATTAAGACTGTCTTACAAAGGTAAAGTTTCTAGAATGTTTTGTTACTCTGAAATCCACATAATATTGTTTGTCTGCTCAATATGCTCTGTTTCTCACTGTAGAAAACTGAAGAAAATGATTTGATGATACCTATTTTAGTTTCCTACTTTTACTGTAAAATACTTGGAATTAACTTTTCACATAAGGTATAAATCCAACTTTTCTATGCAGATTTCTTTAAGGGGGCAAGTCAAGACTTTGTATATTAGGATTTTTTTTTTTTAATTGAAATACAGTTGATTTGGAGTATCAGGTCAGTGTCAGGTTACAACACAGTGATTCAGTTGTATATATACATATCTATTCTTTTTCAGGTTCTTTTCCCTATAGGTTATTACAAGATAACAAGGATAATTCCCTGTGCTATACAGTAAGTCCTTGTTTATCTCTTTATTAGTAATGTGTGTATGTTATACCTAAACTCATAATTTACCACACACACACACCCCCCCATTAGGTTCTTAATGACAGGGTCATTGTAGTTACATTGTGTTTCAGTATCTTCATTTTGATTTGGTGCTTATCAGCAAACTTTTTAAGAATACATGATTCCTTGCTCTCTGATACCTGTGCCAGTGTTAAGGTCTCACCTTCCTGTAAAGCCCCCATGTGCTAAATGATAATTTTGAAAGCAGCATTCAAGACAAAGCTTTTAAGTCTCCAAAACTTTCTGAAGCAAAACATAATGTTTTTATTTATTTACAAGTTGAAATGTCAAATAGTGAAAGCTTACACCCTCCATTTACTATAGATAATGATCACAAGTCTTTAATTCAGATAGTTCATCACAGTTTTAAAGGTAATCCCATTATATTACCATTGCCTCACAAGACAGTATTTTAGATACCTGTGTTTATTGTAGTTTAATGTGCTCTTGTGAGCCTTAAAATGAAGTGTGTTATGAACCAAGGGAAAAAGCCCTATCATCTGTGTTAAAAAAGTAAATCATGACCATTTATAAAGAATAAAGCCACAGACTATACATTAAAAAATTCCATCCACAGCATGTTTTTATATTTTCTCCATTGCTTAGCCTAAATGCAGTTTTGTTTTCTCCAGAGAGAACCCCTCAGTGAAAATATCCCAGAATTCCATTACAGAGTAACCAAAAATCATGGACAAATATCTTTTTTTATATTTAATAGGGGAAGACATATATCAATTGTTTTATTGGGTGTGTTTCATCATGCTATACATTTAACAGTTATTGCTTGTTACTCAAATTATACTGGTTATATATTTGGAAACACAAATTTAATTTTACTGCTTAAGTTCAGTGTTAACTGCTAAAATCCCCAGACTTAGAAACTGGAAACTCACTGAGGTGCTTTAAAAATATCAGTGAAGCAGATTTTTTTTTTTTTCATTTATTTTTATTATGAAGCAGATTTTTGTATGAGGCAAAGTCTGAATTTACTTAGACTTTGCCTGTGAAATAAGCCATGTTTTGAAATTAGCTCAGAATAAGGATATTCCTTATTCTGCAACATTCAGTCATGGAAATTATGAATTTTCATCGAGTAAATTAACATTCCTAAAACAAATGAAGATAACATTAAAATTTGCATGTTAGATCTCCTAGAAGTAGATTTTGAGCTCTGGTTATGTGAAATAAGGTTTGATGGGTAAAGTTGGCAGGTTCAGGAAGAAACTAAAAGGAAGGAGACCGCACCTCTGACAGATGAGCTCTACCCCAGCCAGTACACAGCTGGCCGTACAGACTACCCCGGGAAACAGCCACTGCAGAAAAGGGAAAAAAGCTGGCGTTTCTAATCACTTGTGACAGAAGCATCTTAAATACAGCAGTTAAATCTTTGACAGCCAGATGATAACATAGTTATTCTAATATGATGTCCTACTTACCAAATTGTACATTTTGCAAATGCAGACTGCAAAGCATTTTTGTAATTCCTAATGGTATTAATTCTATGTTTCATATGGCAAAGTCAACGGTACTGATAAGCAGCATTATAAATAAATACAATAACCACAATTTGTTTTGCTTTGAAACTATTTATCACAGTCTCCTGTCTCTTGATCTTCGTGTTCCCAGGGGATAGGGTCATTGTCCTGTACACAAGGGGCTGCGTCTCTGTCATGCCAAAACTGCTCGACATCAGGGAGGATGGGAATCTCTGCCTTCTTGGCTTTCTCTTTGCTGAAGGAAGGAGAGCCAGTTTTCTCTTTCTCTGACATGGATGGTGGGGATTCTAGAGATGGAGCACTGTCACGAAGGACCTGGGAGTTACCAGCTGGTGTCTCCTGAGACTGTGAAGCAGGTGGATGTTTTCTGGTTACCATCCATTTCCATATGCCTTTCAAGCCTTGCTTGAACTCCTCTGACATCACTAGAAAAATGAGAGGATTTGCTGAAGAGATGGAAAACATGAGGACTTCAGACAGGGCTATAAAACCTTGTGGTGGGGTCGGGCCTCCAGCCTTCAGATGCCACATCCACAGCCAGGCTATCCATTCAGGAAGCCACAGGATAGCAGAGGTGATGGCAATGCTCAGCAGCATCACTGTAAGTTGCTTTGAGCGCATCTGGTTTCTAAGATTTTGAGTCTTAGTTCCTCGTTTCTGACATTGGCCATAAGCTCTCCAGAAATAAAAGCTGGCAGAGAGTAACGGGAGGCAAAATGCCAGGAGCGGGTAGAGCTTACCAAACATTGACGTGAACGCTTGTGCCACAGCGGGCACATCCACGAGGCACATTTCCACACCTGCGTGATGCCTGGTGGTGCTGAAGAACCATTCTGGCAGGGGTAGCAGGCTCGCCACAGCCCAAATGGCCGCCAGCACTGACCAGATGGTGCAGTTGTGGATACTGACTGGTTTGGCTGGGTCACATGCATACATGAAGCATACCTTGGCCACTGCAACGATCGTCAGGCTCTTGGCTGCCATGCACGTGTGGATGAACCAGTCAGAGGACTTGCAGACAAACCAGCCTAGATCCCAAACACCTCTGGAGTATGCTGTAGCTCGGACAGGTGCAGAAAACAGCAGGAGAGAGAGATCAGCCAGGCTGAGGTTGAGAATCAGGGAGTGGATCATGGATGGCTTTCCTTTCCAAGCACTGTGGAGGAGGATGCCAATGACACACAGATTCCCCACGAAACCCACCAGGCAGACAGCCACCAGGAGAGCTGGGACTATGGTCCTCCAGTCCTTGGAGTCTGAGGGCAGGTACCCGCCGGCAAAGTGGAGGTGAGCGGAGGACACGTTCATGGTGTTGGAGTCTGCCAAGGCAGCTGTCAGTGCACCCCCTTCCATCTAGCGCCTGCTTGCAAAAGTTAGCTGCTTTTTGTCTTTCTGCCTTGGCTCTTTGGTGTAGGAAATCAACACGTCATCGTCAGTGTCCAATGACACCTCTGGGCCCACCCTTTATTCCCTGAGAGCAGACTGTGAAGAAGGTTGACTGCTAAGCTCTTTGCTGTGTGTGCTAGTCCTTGACTGCATTGAGTGACAAGCAGCAGGAGCTCATGGTTGCTGCTCATTAGCAAGTCTAATAACATTGTCAGCCCAGCGGAGTGAAAAACTCCCTGATAGACCCATCAATGATAAATGAGAACATACATGTAAGTGGGTTGTGTTACTGGGGGGTTGCTAGAGCCAGTTAAGGTAATTATTTTCAACTAGCTGATTTTAAATCTAGACCCCCATCTGTAATACAGCCAACACCACATATGAGTAACCCACTTCTTCAAACGTAAGCACACATCAGAATCACCTGCATGGCTTGATTCAGCAGGTCTGGGGTAGGGCCCCCCAAACTTGCATTTCTATCAGGTTTCCCAGGGATGTTATGATGTGAGTCGGAGGGCCACACTGTCCTAGGAAGAACTGGTGCTTCCTCTTTTGGCTGCAGGAATGAGCTTCCTCCTCTTTTACCCAACCCTCACCACCACTTCGGGTAAAGAATCGGTCTGCCAATGCAGGAGACATAGGTTCGTTCCCTGAGTTGGGAATATCCTCTGGAGAAAGAAATGGCAACTTGCTCCAGTATTCTTGCCTGGAGAATTTCAATGAACAGAGGAGCCTGGAGGCTATTGTCCACAGTGGGACACGACTTAGCGACTAAACAGCACCACCACTTCAGCCTTATCAACACCTGGTTGAGATCAAATGCGCAGAACTGGATAATGGAAAAAAAAAAAAAGCTGCTGGTAAGAAGCCCTATTAAAAAGTCTAATTATGGATTACTCTAAGTTTAGTCTATTGTGAATTTTTTAGAGGTGATTTTAGAGCAGTGCATTAGAATGAGTTTACATACTAAGAAGACTTAAACAAGTGATGATGATTAAGCCAACCAAATGTTGAATTAGATTTTCTTTTAGAATTCCTAAAGGATTTACGGAGACAAGTGAAATAAAAGAAAAATAATTTATTTGCAGAAGGCACTTAAGAGATTTTAAAGAAAATGACATTTTAAAGTTGAGGAAAGAAAAAAATGATTCTAGAACCACTCTTGAAGTTTTATAATAGGCAGCAGAAAGATACTCTGGAGGAGGTCAGAGGAGCTAGAATTGTTCATGGAGAAGAGTTTGTGGAATTGAAAGGATTTTGAGGTCTACTCTGTGCTGAGTCAGAAATGCTTAGTGTCGTATAGTGGAAAGTGTGCTGAGCTCCGAATCTGACCTCTAGGTTCTGGTTCTAACTCTGCTTTCACTAGATTTTCTCTGGAAATTAAGGATGACATTTAAAATCTCCCTAAAAACAAACAAAAAAACTCCCTGAAATCCCAGAACTCAACAAGTATTGACTCAATAAAAACATACTGAATATCAGGAAAGCTGTCAGTGGTTCTTGATTATCTTTTCTGTTTTCCTTTCCCTCTAGGAAGTAGTTTTGTCTATGAAACAGTTAATGGGGGTAATGTCTTGTCCCAGCAACTCACCGTAACCTCTGGTTAGTGCTGTGAACAGTGAAATATCAAGTCTCAATAGCACCATTTTTGGGGGTGAAGAGGCCCACACCATTGTATGGGAAGGCAAATGGTTGGGGGCAGGGTGTGCAGAGAAACACCTTGAGTACTACTTAGAGCAAATGAATGTTTTGTGAATTACAGGCTACAACAGAGCTAGTTCTATTCGATGTACATGGAAGAGAGGAGCTCAGGACAAGGAAACAAATACTACTTTACATTGTGGCTTATAAACTTGGGATGCTCCTGAAGATACAGAAAACAGAAAGCTAAATTAATTCGAGAAGGCTTTAACAGCATGGAAATTTGATTCTAACTTTTTATTTTGAAATAATTGCAAACTTATAGGGGGAAATGCAAAAATAGTACAAAGAATTATCATTCTGATTTTCCAGCTATCAACAGTTTTCAGATTTGTGCTCATGCCCTCTCTGCACACACACACATGCTTATATGCATGTATATAGACACAGAAACATATACATTGTTTCCTGAACAAATTGAGAATTGGTTTTCAGAAAATTTTGAGTTTTCTTCCTTGATTATCAGATATAAAACTCAAAATGAGACTATGTGCTTATAGCAAAAAGGAATTCTTTCCTTTGGCAATCCTCATCGCCCAATCCAAGTCTCTGTTTATCTTCTGATATATCAGCACTTGTGCATCTAGATATTAGTCAAATATAATATGTAGCAGTATTTAGCTTATATCCACTTTTTCTTTAACATCACTTCCATTTAGAGGATAAGTGTAACTTAGCAAACAAACCTAAAAGAAAAATTACATCCTATGCATTTTTCTTATTTATATCATGCATTCAAGTTATTTTGATCTTTCTTCATGGCATGTTGTTTAAAAAGAATTTTTTTTTAATAGTATTCAATTGCATGCCTGGTGGACATTTGCCAAGTTTCCTTATTTTTATTTATTTTTGGAATTTGCCTAGTATGTGAAAGTATAAGTGTTAGTCACTCAGTTGTGTCTGACTCTTTGTGACTCCTTGGACTATAGCCTGCAGGCTACTCTGTCTGTGGGATTCTCCAGGCAAGAATACTGGAGTGGGTAGTCATTCCCTTCTCCAGGGGATCTTCCTGATCCAGGGATCAAACCCAGGTCTCCTGCATTGCAGGCAGACGCTTTACAATCTGAGCCACCAGGGAAGCCCCCCTTTCTTATTTGGTAGAAGGGATCCTGGAGATAAATGAGTTGGATGAGACAGATGGAGAAGTACAGTAAAAATATTTAGAGTATTTGGGACAAAAACTGAAAACAACCCACCACCCCCACCCCAAAATATTGGAAACAACTCAACTGTCCACGGGTTGGTGAATGGAGAAAGAAATGGCTGTATTCATACAATAGACTAGTACTTAGCAATATAAAGGAATACAGGCTGCCACATGTCAGAACCTCACAAATACTATGCCAGTTGAAAGAAGCCAGAGACAAAGATGACATGTTGTGAGAGTCCACTTACATGAAATGTCCAGAAAAGGCAAATCTATAGAGATGGGAAGTAGAACAGTGGTTCCCTAGAGCTCGGAGTAGGAAATGGGAGTGACTGCAAATGAGCACAAAGCATCTTTTCGGGGTGAGAAAAACGTGATCAGTTGGGATTGTGGGGGTGGTTATACAACTCTGTAACAATGTACTGAAAACCTTGAATTGTACACTGAAAATGAGTGAATTTTATGGTATGTAGATCATACCTCAATGAAACATTTTTTTTTTAAGAGTTATTTGGGATGGAGGAAAGGTAAAGAGCAGATGTCATGGCTCTTAGAATGCTGAGTGAGCTCCAGTAAGAGGACTATCCCATTCTGAGACTGTGATTAAAGTGCATGATGTGGAGCCAGGGAGAGACTGTGACCTGGAAGGACCAAACCAAAGGGCAGTACTAGGTGGGAAAGGGCCGTGGGGAGAAGGGAGCCCCAGAATGCTGGGGTTCAGAACCCCAAGGCTCGGCTTCCCCAGCTTGGAAATGGGCTTTCATCAGAGACTTCTCCCTCTGTTTTCACACTCCTGCTAAGACACCAGCAACAAGGCAGCCATCCCCCACAAGCACCTCAGCTGGGTTCCAGTCTGCGCTTCCTTCCCCTGACAGGGACGCCATCCGCAGTGATGATGCTGAGATAACCCTTAGAAATTGAGAAACGGTAATAAAACAATAAAACAGATAAATCTGAGCCATAGACAACCCCCCATCTCTTTAAAAATTTTTAAGTTACAAGGGACCTCAGCCAGCTCAAACCTCAAAAGAACCAAGACAAAGCAAATTGGTGGCTAAGATTTTAAGTGACTCCTGATAAAAGCAGAAATAGGTGTGAGCTCTCACTAGGAGTAGGTAAAGTTTATCCTGTAGCTCAGTTCCATCCAGGGAATGGGAAATAATAAAAACATCCATTTTTTTGAGGGAGTCCTCAGTGCCTACCTTTGCACTAAGCATTCTATGCCCCAAATCTTCATGACAGCTCCTAGAAATACTATTACTTTCTCCTTACAGGTGATGACCTTGGGGCATAAAGAGGTGAATAACTTGCCTATGGGGCTTTCCTGGTGACTCAGGGATAAAGAATCTTCCTGCCAACACAAGATATGTGGGTTTGATCTCTGGGTCAGGAAGGTTCCCTGGAGAAGGAAATAGCAACCCACTCCAGTATTCTTGCCTGGAGAATACCATAGACAGAGGAGCCTGGCGAGCTACAATTCATGAGTTCTCAAAGAGTCAGAAAATGACTTAGCAACTGAAAAACAAGAAACACCCCCATGGGAATGTAGATTGTACAGCTACTAGATAAGAGAGTTGGAAGAGACCCCCATGGGTCTGACCCTAGAGTCAGGGTTCCAGAGTGAGTATTGGTAAGCTGTATGCTGCTATTCTGCCCCACTAAGAACGTTCTGGGTACCCACTGTTGTCTAAACACTACAGTTGTGAAACTGATCCAATCAAGGCCAATATTCCAAGGCCCAAATAATGGACTACAGTTCACTTCAATAAGCATGTTTTGAGCCCTTGGTCACTGGGAATATAATGTGTATTCTTCTCTTCTTTTCTGGGGACCTGGAATCATGAGTTTAGGATGGAGCTGGGACTGATGTACCTGGGTCTCTAGTGGTAAGTCAGGGACCTGGAATACCCTGGGTCTAAGAGGAAGTTGGGTGCTTCCGATTCTTGAGTCCAAGAGAGGTGCTGGGTACAGAGGATCCCTGAGTCTAGAGAGGGAGCTGGCTGTCTGGGATCCCTCAGTCCTGGTGTGGGGATAGGTACCTTGGGATCCATAGTCTTGAGTGGGAGTTGGAAGACTTCAAGCTTGGGTTCAGGAGAGGCGCTGAGGGCCTAGGATCAGAGCTTGGACCTTATGTGAAGCAGGTGTGCGATGTGGACTTAGTGTGGTTCCCTGGTCCTAGCAGGGAACCAAAGGCCCTAGACTCGAGTTCTGGAGGGGAGCTGTTCCATGAGTCCTGGAAGAGAAGTCGGGGTTCTAGATCCCTAGGTGGACAGAGAAGGGGCAGAGGGGATCGCTGGGTTTCCTCTTGCTCTCTGGGTCCCCCACCCCCACCTTCACTCCCACCCCTGGAGGTGCTTGTCTCCAAGGCCTTCAAGCAGGCAGGTGCCTGGCCCACCTGGCGCTAACCCAGACTCCACCTATTTTTCTTTCAGTGAATATTTGCTGAGCCACTTTCCCTGGGCCAAACCCAATGCCAGCCTCCGGGAACCCACTGTGGTAGAAGAGTCCCATTTTCTTCAGGAGCTACTAGGCAGTGGGAGAGATGGACAAAGGAGAAGTTGCGGAGAGAGTGCTACAAGATACTGGCCGAGGAGCAAACGCCAGAGAACAGCTGCTTCTCATCAGCAAGGTGAGCGTGGCTGGCTCGCGGGGTCTGAGAGTACACTCCTTCCACCTGTGGGCTGTCAGTCCCTGAATGTTACACGCGAAGCTCTGGGAGGAGCAGAGTGGGGCACGCGGGGCGGTTTGAGCAGCTGCCTTTGGTTGGCTTGTTAGCGTGCTCAGCTCCGTCTCTCCCGGCCGTAGGGAGTCAGCCCTCCGGTCTGCAGCATCTTTACCACCCGCACTCCCACTCCCAAGGTCAGGAAACCGGTAGGTGGTTCTTTCTTTGACAACAACCTTGCTTGCTGAAGCGTCCTCTCTCCAGGCTGCTCACGGTGCTCCTTTCTGGACCACAGTTCCTGGTTTGGGTGAAGCATCCTTTGCCGTGGGGCCTTCCTGAGTGGCGTGTCCCATTACTTTGTGTCTGGCATCTTGGAGTGTTGTTCCAGACTGCGGGTGCAAAGCTGCGTGACCTTCCATCTCTACCGTGAGTGCCGGGTAGGTCTGGCTGGGCCCGACGCTCCTACAAGCGTCCCTCCCCTGTCCCTCTTGTTTCTGCTGTTGGTTAAGTGGCTCTTAAGTCCACTGTGGGGAAGATGGTGGAAGCAGATGGATTGTGCTTTTACTTACAAAATGGGCACCAAGTCTGGAAACATAGGTCATCAACTTACCTTATTTAACATCAATAACCATTTATTTTATTTTATTTTACAATGTCGTGTTGATTTCTGACGTACAGCAACATGAATCAGCCATATGTATACATATATCACCTCCCTCCCAGCACCCCCATCCCATTCCATCCCACCCTTTTAGATCATCACAGAGCTCTGAGCTGGGCTCCCTGTGCGACACAGCAGGTTTCCATTTTCCATTGGCTGTGTATTTTACACATGATGGTGTATATATCAGTCCCAACCTCCCAGTTCATCTCACCCTCCCCATGACCACTTGTCTGTTCTCTACATCTGTCTCTATTCCTGCCCTGCAAATAGGTTCATCAGTACCATTTTTCTAGATTCCACATATATGCGTTAATATATGATATTTGGTTTTCTCTTTCTGACTTCACTCTGTATGACAGACCCTAGGTACATCTGCCTCACTACAACTGACTCAATTTCATTCCTTTTTATGGCTGAGTAATATTCTGTTGTAGTAACTGTTTATTATGTGCTGCACACATTTCCAGACTTGATGGCCATCCCGTGTATTTTACCTTCCGCAGACTGAGAGTCAGGCGATCTGAACCCTTCCCCACAGAGGGAGGCTATTGGATCTGCCAGGGACCCTTTTGGGTTGTCTGTGTCACAACTTCATTTTCCAGATGAGGAGGCAGATGCTCAGAAAGTGTAAGTGACCAGTTCTAGGTCATTTGGTTTCTCGGTAGCTGGGCAGCAACCGGGATTCAGGAGTCTCTTATTTTTTGTTCTTCATACTGTTTCAGACTTCTTCCTGCTGTATTTTATTTCCCTTTGTTAATAACTTGTGTGTTGACTTTATGGAGGGTAAAATTTATTTGATGTAGATGGGAAGGCTCTTTGGAAAGCAAGAGGATGGTGAGAACATAGGAGGTAGCTGCAATGTATCAGCTGATGGAGAACTTAAACTTGCTTTTCTAGAAATCAGATTTCCAGTCTTATAAAACACAGTGGCTGTTGATATAATGGTGTCTTTCCATTTATCTGTTTTTTTTCTTTGCAAGACTTTGTTTGCTTTTTACATTGTTAGAATGGAAATTATAACTGCAGCTCTGATTTTTTAAAAATAATATTTGTTTGGCTGTGCTGGGTCTTAGTTGCAGTACATGGGATCTAGTTCCTGATCAGGGATCAAACCTGGGCCCCCTGCACTGCGTGTGGAGTCTTAGCCACTGGACCACCAGGGAAGTCCTGAAGCTCTGATTTTTGTTGTAATGAGAGGCTCTGATTGTCCAAAATGACCCTAGGGAGAACTGTCTCAAGGATTGATTTCACAAGCGGTGAAGATGACAGGCTCCTTTTTGTAGAGGCCATAGTCCTGGGAGAACAGCAAGTAAAGGACTAACACATACACATGGGTATAGAATGGCTAAAATCATGCTTTGAATCCAATGAACGCATTCCCAGCTACAGCTATTTTTGTTTTTGTAGGGTACAGTTTGCTGTGGGTTCTTACTGAATGACACATCCCATTATTTAGAGGAAGGTCTAGTTGTTAAAAAAAAAAAAATCAAAATTTTATTGCCATGTCTATCTTGTACAGTGAATTTTTTCATATTCCTTTTATAAAACCTTATAGAGATAGAGTTCACATACCCTTAGTACACATGCATGCACACGTCACCCAGTGAACGTTCAATTCAGTGGCTTTTGTTATTTTACTCTTTCACATTCTTGTCCATGCTAAGTGGCTACTGTGGGTGTGATGCTCTCTTCAGCACCAGCTAGAGCCGTTTCCATGACTGCCAAATCAAGCAGGTAGAGTGGCATCATCGTGCACATTTCAGACAGCCCAGGACTAGATGGGGGCTGGGCATGGAGCACACAGTGTTCAGAGATCCCATGCTATCTCAGGTTCCTGGGGGTCCCTTAGAAGAGAGTACGCTGCCATCCCCGAGTCCCAGACTTTGCCCCCCTTTTTAAAATGGAAGAGGCAGTCTGTAGGTTTTGGCCTTCATGTTTACTCTGGGGAGGAAAATTTTTTTTTTTTTTAGTTTTAAAAAATCCTCAGTAATGAAATATCATGCTCCATATCTTGGAAAGAAAAGGTGTTTGGATGAAGGGGAAGGAGGACTAGAGTTTGATTTCAAATGTTTCAACCTGGGTACAAAATGTTTGTCAATCAGCTATTCTGCTGAGTGCATTAAAACAAAAAGTTTTTTTTTTTTTTTTTTTAACACTTTTCAGTCCCTCATTGCAAATCCTTGTTGAAAGTTTAGGAAATTCTTCTAAAGGTTTAAAACTTTTCCACCTTGCTTTTTGTTTTATTTATTTATTTATGCATTATTCCCCCCCTTGTTCAGTAGTTGAAAAATTGAAATATGCAAGTTTGAGTGCTTCCTGTGATGTCTATAAATTTTACCTTCATAAACATTTTAAAAATTAGGTAGAAGAGGTGATATTGTCATTATTTTGTAAGAAACTAAAGCATCCCAGAGGTTTTTGACTTGCTAGTAGTTTCAGAACTTGTTAGTTGCTGGATTGAGAGAGACCCTGGATTCCTGATTCTGCTTCCAACTCTTCCACCAGATCAACCTTGCAGTGGAACATAAATCAGTATACTGAGAGATGTTTTCAGGTGTTCTGTATTAGTTTCTTGTTGCTTCTGTAATAAATTATCATGAATTTATAGCAGCTGAAAGCAACACAAATCATCTTACAGTCCTGGAGACCCAAAGTCCTAAAATCAAGGTGTCAGCAGGCTGCATTTCTTCTGGAGGATTTAGGGGAGAATCCATTTCCTTGTCTTTTCCGGCGTCTAGAGCCTGCTCACATTTCTTGACTCCTGGCCCCTTCATCTGCTAAGCCAGCAACATAGCATCTTTGTAACCAATATTGGGGTCCAGCTGCTCCCCACTCAAAAGCCAGTAAAGAGGCAAGCTTGGTCATTATGTAGTTAACGTCTTCCACCTGATGGGGGTTTCAGTCTCTGCAAGACAGCTCACAGGATACAGCCCAGAATATTATCTATAGCCCTTGAGAAGGAAATAAATGTCCTTAACTGTGCTTAATGACTCAACCGTTGTTGTCTTGTTGGGCTGTTTACCTTTGTTTAGGCGTTTTCTCACTTCTCTAATTAAACTTGCTCTTTGGCTAGTTTCTCCACAGACAAAAGGCAGATGGAGGACCATAGGGTCCTGCTCCTTTTCATCTTTACCTCTCTCTCTAACTTCTGCTTTCATTGTCACATCTCCTTCTCTGGCTTCTGTCCCTTCTGCCTCCTTCTTATATGAAAGACCTTTTGTGATTACATCGTACCCACTGAATGATCCATGATAGTCTCTCCATCTCCAAATCCTTACCCTAATCACATCTGCAAAGTTCCTTTGGTCGTGTAAGGTGAATAGTCACAGGTTCCTGGGGTTAGGGCATAGGCATCTTTTGGAAAGCTATCATTCTCACTTCCGTGCAGTCTAAAAAAGTTTGGTGGTAGTACATTTGGGACTTGCCGGACTAAACAGAGTTAAACAGAATTTCTCTGCACTTTAAAAATGGTAACCAAAGCTTCCATTTGTTGCAACTTTAGTATCTGTGAAGCACTTTGCTAAATTTTATGTTGATTATCTCATTTCATTCTCATGACAATACAAAAAGGAGTTCTGTTCCCATTTATCAAATAAACTGAAGTTCAAAGTTAATTCAAACTCACACTGCTAAAAAGTGGCAGAGCTGGGATTCAAACTCAGATCTTTGTGATGCTAGAGCATGAGTCTTGGAGAGTCATTATATCAATGCTTTATTATGGAAAGCAGGGGGTTTAGGATACAGACATTTTCATATTAATTTAACCCAAATCATAGCATCTTGGCTTTACAGGTGGCTCTAGTGGTGAAGGATCTGCCTGCCAATGCAAGAGATGTAAGAGACACAGATTCAATTCCTGGGTAGGGAAGATTCCCTGGAGGAAGGCATGGCAACCCACTTTAGTACTTTTGCCTGGAGAATCCTATGGACAGAGGCGCCTGGTGGGCTACACAGTTCATAGGGTCACAAGGAACTGGACACAACTGAAGTGACTTAGCATGCATAGCATCTTACCAGGCTAGTGTTCTTCAGAGTACTTTCAGTTCAGTTCAGTCGCTCAGTCGTGTCCAACTCTTTGTGACCCCATGAATCACAGCACGCCAGGCCTCCCTGTCCATCACCAACTCCCAGAGTTTACTCAAACTCATGTCCATGGATTTGGTGATGCCATCCAGCCATCTCATCCTCTGTCGTCCCCTTCTCCTCTTGCCCCCAATCCCTCCCAGCATCAGGGTCTTTTCTAATGAGTCAACTCTTCACATGTGGTGGCCAAAGTACTGGAGTTTCAGCTTCAGCATCAGTCCTTCCAATGAACACCCAGGACTGCTCTCCTTTAGGATGGACTGGTTGGATCTCCTTGCAGTCCAAGGGACTCTCAAGAGTCTTCTTCAACACCACAGTTCAAAAGCATCAATTTTTCGGTGCTCAGCTTTTTTCACAGTCCAACTCTCACATTTATACACGACCTCTGGAAAAACCATAGCCTTGACCAGATGGACCTTTGTTGGCAAAGTAATGTCTCTGCTTTTAATATGCTGTCTAGGTTGGTCATAACTTTCCTTCCAAGGAGTAAACGTCTTTTAATTTCATGGCTGCAATCACCATCTGCAGTGATTTTGGAGCCCCCCAAAATAAAGTCTGCCACTGTTTTCACTGTTTCCCCGTCTATTTCCCATGAAGTGTTGGAACCGGATGCCATCATCTTTGTTTTCTGAATGTTGAGCTTTAAGTCAACTTTTTCACTCTCCTCTTTCGCTTTCATCAAGAGGCTTTTTAGTTCCTCTTCACTTTATCCCATAAGGGTGGTGTCAACTGCAGATCTGAGGTTATTGATATTTCTCCCAGCAATCTTGATTCCAGCTTGTGCTTCTTCCAGCCCAGCGTTTCTCATAATGTACTCTGCATATAATTTAAATAAGCAGGTGACAATATGCAGCCTTGACGTACTCCTTTTCCGATTTGGAACCAGTCTGTTGTTCTATGTCCAGTTCTAACTGTTGCTTCCTGACCTGCATACAGGTTTCTCAAGAGGCAGGTCATGTGGTCTGGTATTTCTATCTCTTTCAGAATTTTCCAGTTTATTGTGATCCACACAGTCAAAGGCTTTGGCATAGTCAATAAAGCAGAAGTAGATGTTTTTCTGGAACTCTCTTGCTTTTTCGTGGCCTTCATATCAGTGTTACCCTATAGAACTTTATGTGACGATGGGCATGTTCTGTATCTGTCCTGTCCTGTGTGGGAGCTGCCAGCCACATATGGCTGTTGAGCACTTGAAATGTGGTCAGAGAAACTGAGGGACTGAATTTTAAATTTCATGTGATTTAAATTATAGAAATAATCATGTGCGACTAATGGTTTCCATATTTGATAGCCCAGTCTTTATTCTTTCAATACCTGATGTTTCACTTTAGCCCATGCAGTTACTTTACTTTTGAGCATAATACTGTATTTGATCAAATGTCATTTGAAGAATGGTTGTTGAAAGTTTCTTCAGAAAATGCTCCTATGAAGAATGTGTCTTTGTGGTGGAGGATAATAGTAAAACAGGATTTCAGATGTCTTGGGCAGAGTCAGTGGGAATTTGTAGACCCCTGAGTCCTGTCTTTTTTAAAAATTTTATTTATTTTTTAATTGAAGGATAATTGCCTTACAGAATTTTATTGTTTTCTGTCAAACCTCAACATGAATCAGCCATAGGTATGCATATGTCCCCTCCCTTTTGAACCTCCCTCCCATCTCCCTCCCCATCCACCCCTCTAGGTTGATGCAGAGCCCCTGTGAGTTTCCTGAGCCATAGAGCAAATTCCCATTGCCTATCTATTTTACATATGGCAATGTAAGTTTCCATGTTACTCTTTCATACATCTCACCCTCTCCTCTCCTCTCCCCCTGTCTGTAAGTCTGTTCTCTATGTCAGTTTCTCCATCGCTGACCTGTAAATAAATTCTGGAAGACAGTATGGAGATTTCTTTAAAAACTAGGAATAAAACCACCATATGACCCAGCAATCCCACTTTTAGGCATATACCCTGAGGAAACCAAAATTGAAAAAACACATGCATCCCATTGTTCATTGCAGTGCTATTTACATTAGCTAGAACATGGAAGCAACCCGGATGTCCATTGACAGATGAATGGATAAAGATGTTGTGGTCCATATACACAATGGAATATTACTCAGCCATAAAACAGAATGCATTTGAGTCAGTTCTAATGAGGTGGATGAACCTAGAACCTATTATACAGACTGAAATAAGTCAAAGAAAATAAATATTGTATTCTAAGCATATATATGGAATCTAGAAAAATGGTTTCTGTCTTTGATAGAACTACCTGGGGAACTGGTTAGCTGACAGTTTTCCCTAAAGATGGATGTCCTAGTGGAAGAACTCTTCAGTCATTCAACAAAAAACTGTGAAAATAGTCTAGAAACTGTGGGAGAATCAAGGACATAGGAAGGTCCTGTCCAGCCTTTGAAACAGCTCTGGGGAAACAGCATGCACTTTGGTGAAAAGACCATCTGTAATGTTAGTGTGCTTAATGCTTAGTCGCTCAGTCGTGTCTGACTCCTCGAGACCCCATGGACTGTAGCCCAGCAGGCTCCTCTGTCCATGGAATTTTCCAGGCAAGAATACTGGAGTGGGTTGCCATTTCCTGTAATGCTACATAAGACTGTATCAGCGGAAACGCTGTAAAGAAAGTACTGAGTTAATGTTACGGCCAGTGATGTTCGTATTTATTTGGCTGTGGAAATCATCTTTTCAGGTGAGATCACAGGCAGAAGCTCAGTAACTGTGACAACGGGAGAGCTGCCCTGGGACTTGGTGGCCCAGGGTTAAAACTCTGTGCTGTCACTGCTGAGGTCCTGGGTTCAGTTCCTGGTCAGGGAACTAAGATCCCACACACTAAGCCACATGACAGAAAGCAAGCAAAAAACGCTGTCCTATGTGAAGCAAGTGTTGGGTGGAATCATGGTCCTGTTTTCTGCGGCCCTCCCCTCATTTACGGCTGTGGCCCTTGGGGTGCCTCCCGGAAACTCCAGGGCGGTGGGCCCCAGGCTTTTTGGCACCAGGGACTGATTTTGTGAAAGACAGTTTTTCCATGGACCGAGCATGGGTGGGGGATGGTTTTGGGATGATTCAAGCCCATTATGTTTATTGTTCACTTTTTTCCTTATTTAATGCTGCTGCTGATCTGATAAGAGGTCCTCTGCCTGGAAGTTGGGGATCCTGCTCTAGGAGATGTAAGTCACTGACAGAGTCTAGAAAAGAGTTTAAAAGCTCAGAGGCAGGAGTGTTCCTGGGTTTCTGAGGGAATGCTGCATAGAAAGGTGAACTATGATACTTCCCAGGTGCGTCTATATACATATTTTCAAATACATTTTCTACACACACACGCACACACATATTTTGGTGGGAAAGAAAGGCCTTTGTTACTCTTAAACAGAAATGTGATATAATTATATGCTTCTGTCCTCTGGTACACACATATATAATTTTGAAAGGATCCTGCTAGATGCTATTGCTAATTTGCCTTTTCTTTTTATATCATCTCATACGCAGCGGTCTGTTGTTACCTGATCTGCATCTTTAAAATGGTAGCTGAACATTCTCTCTTGTGTTTGTGCAGAGCGGAGGACAGGTAGGGGAGAAGGGGCGTCCTTAGGATCTCGTGTCGCTGATACAAGTCAAGTCCTTGCCAACATCCTTGGGTAGATTCTTTACCCAGAACCAGCCATTTTTTCCCCTTTTTCCCCAGAAAGAGCTATCCTTGCGCATAAATGTCAGATGACACTGGAGATCAGCGTGCTAGGCTGTGTGTGCTGTGCTCAGTCGCTTCGTCCAGTCTGGCTCCCTGCAACTCTATGGACTGCAGAGATCAGTGAATTGGCTTTAAATCTTGCTGCCGAAGTGTGCATTTCTTGTGTTATATGGGTACAGGGGTGGCCTGGATAACTGAATCAGCTTGAGTCTTTGAGTTCTTTATAGCATCTGTTTCAAGGTCTCATCTCACCCAATCTGTTTTTTTTTTCCACCTGCAGTACTTTATTATTTTTAATTTGTTTTTTCTTTTTAAAGTTATTTTTAATTGGAGGATAATTGCTTTACAGAATCGTGTTGGTTTCTGCCATGTATCAACATGAGTTAGCCATAGGTATACTTATGTCCCCTCCCTCTTGGAGCTCCCTCTCACCCCTTCCCACCCCTCTAGATTGTCACACAGCACTGGTTTGAACTCCCTGAGTCATGCAGTAAATTCCCGCTGGCTATCTGTTTTACATATGGTAACATACATGTTTCCGTGCTGTGCTCTCAGTTCATCCCACTCTGTCCTTCCCACCTTGTGTCCACAAGTCTGTTCTCTATGCCTGCGTCTCCAATGCTGCCCTGCAAACAGGTTCCTCAGTCCCATCTTTCTAGATTCTATATGTATGTGTTAATACATAATTGTCTTTCTGACTTTACTCTGTATAAAAGGCTCTAGGTTTATCCAGCTTATTAGAACCGAGTCAAATGCACTCGTTTTTATGGCAGAGTAATATTCCATTGTGTATATGTACCACAGTTTCTTTATCCATTCATCTGTCAATGGACAGCTAGGTTGCTTCCATGTCCTTGCTATTGTAAATAGTGCTGTGTTGAACTTTGGGGTCCATGTGTCTTTTTCACTTATGGTTTCCTCAGGGTATATGCCAGGTAGTAGGATTGTTGGGTCATATAGTAATTTTATTCCTATATTTTTAAGGAATCTCCATACTGTTCTCCATATCAATTTGTATTCCCACCCACAGTACAAGAGGCTTCCCTTTTCTCCACACCCTCTCCAGCATTTATTGTTTGTATATTTTGTTGATGGTGGCCATTCTAACCAGCATAAGCATTCAATTTCAAGAAGTAATGGATTCAAAAATTATGTGGCTAGTGAGTGATAGGCCTGAAATTGAATCCAGGTAGTCTGACTTTAGCGTTTGTGCTCCAGCGCATTAACTTGTCTCCAAAATAGACTTTCTTTCTGATAACTGTAATAGTAGGTAATGAGTTGTCAAAGTGAATGGAGCAAATGTTAATAAGCACCATCTCTCTTTCTCATATGAGGTGGTTATTTCTCCCTTTATATGGACCAGAACCTAGATATTTCCTCATTGGGATCCCCTCTCAAAAGCAGCCTGCTTCATGTGAAAGTAACTCAGTGGTTTGGTGAACACCTTTCCATAGATGTCTTTATCCAGATTTACAAATAAATGATATATGTATTTGTGATTTCAAATGGGATCCTACTAGATTCCATCATACATGAATCCAGTCTTTCTTTCTCTGTGCTATGTGCAATACCATTGCTTAAAAGACTTTTTTTTACCAGAAGTGTGTGTGTGGAGGTGACCATGGAGAAGATGAGGCTGAACTCTGTTCAAGGTACAATTAATTAATATTATAAAATACCTAATAATAACTTGGCTTTAGCATTAATACTTGATCTATTTCTTGGCATCAGACAAGTTCTTAGTTTTCTTGTCTTTCATGAACAAACACAGTTGATTGTCATAAAGCTTCTACTGAGGCCAGTTTTCATCTTTATTTCATTTTGGCATACTTAATTATGGCTTTTGCTGTATCAGTGGTGTTATATTTGGAACTTATGCTTCTGGCCACCTCCTGCAATTTAGTTTTTCATTTTCCCATTTGTTTTTAATACATTCATGTAATCACTCAATTCCACAACTCTACCAAGCCTGCTGCCTAATCTGAACTACTGATGGGCAGACACTGCCCTCTGTGGACAGCTCAAAACACTGTCAGTTGATGAAGAAAGGAGTGCATTTATTTGTTCTAAAGGTAGTTGTTTTTTTGCCCCCATTTATAGCAACAGGGATGGACCTAGAGATTATCATACTCAGTGAAGTCAGTCAAAGACATATACCATATGATATCACTTATATGTGGAATTTAAAAAAATGATATAAATGAACTTAGTTACAAAACAGAAATAGACTCAAGACATAGAAAACAAACTTAGGGCTGCCAAAGAGGAGAGGGAGGGGGAATAAACTAGGAGTTTAGGATTAGCAGATACACCAACAAGGACCTACTGTATAGCACAGGGAGCTATACTCACTATTTTGTAATAACCTATAAGAGAAAAGAATCTGAAAAAGATTTATATATATATAGTATGTATACATAAAACAATCACTTTATACACCTGAAACTAGCACAACATTGTGAATCAACTATGCTTCAATAAAAAAAAAAATAAAAGTAGTTTGTAGGCATCAGTGACTAACATACAAAATAAAAGTTGAATGAAGTTTAGGGACTATTGTTGAATGGGACATGGATGAAAATTACCTTAGCATAAGCATATTTGAGTGTACACAAGGAAAACGAACACAGAAATAAAAAATGGTTACAGATGCCCATGAGAGGAGGTATACAGTGTTCTAAATTGTGGCTTGAGGTCCAGCTGCTTGGGTACTGCTTTTGAACCCATTAGAAATGCAGAATCCCAGGTCCCACCCCAAACTCTCATATCGGAGTCTGCATTTAACAGGGACTTGGGATGACTCATCCACATGGTGAAGCATGAGAACCTCTGGTGTACAGCGTAGCAGATGTTTGGTCCATGGATTTGAGATGTAGGTAGAACTGAGTTGGATTCCCAGCTCTGCCACTTATTACCTGTGTGAACTTAAGCAGGTGACATTTCTGTGCCTCCGTTTCCTTATCTGTAAATAGGAAGTATAACCAGTACATCCCTCACAGGATTATTGTCAGGCAACCGTCACCAGCAACATCACCACCATCATCACTAAGGATTAATGAGGGCTCACCCTACCCTAGGTGCTGTTACTAACACTTGTTACTAATTTGTGAATGGGATGGGGGAAGGCTGCTTGCCTGGCAAAGGGTAAGTCTCATCAAATCTTAAAACCTGATGGGTTGTGATTGTTATGATCAGTCTAAAGCATGGTCTTTAGCAAGTGGGATAGAATGGCATTCCTCAGCTGAAGAACTGAAGGTTGTGGATTTGGGGAGTGGAGGTGGGTGCTGGCCCTGCTAGGGTGTTCAGGACCAAACTCTGAACATCTGACCCCAGCTTTTCATTAGTGATGTAAAAAGGATTATTTGGGGTAAAATTTTCTGTTTTTGTTCAGTCACTGAGTCATGTCCAACTCTTTGCAACCCATGGACTGCAGCATGCCAGGCTCCCCTTAATACACCATCTCTTAGAGTTTGCTGAAACTCATGTCCATCGAGTCGGTGATGCCATCCAACCACCTCATCCTCTGTCGTCCCCTTCTCCTCCTGCCTTCAATCTTTCCCAGCATTAGGGTCTTTTCCAGTGAGTTGGCTCTTCGCATCAGGTGGCCGAAGCATTGGAATTTCAGCTTCAGCATCAGTCCTTCTAATGAATATTCTGGACTGATTTCCTTTAGGATTGACGGGTTTGATCTCCTTGCTGTCCAAGGGACTCTCAAGAATCTTCTCTAACTCCACAATTTAAAAGCATCAATTCATTGGTGCTCTGCCTTCTTTATGGTTCAACTCTCACATTCTTAATGACTCAGTTTTCTGAGTATTTGCTTAGTCTAGGAAGCAGCAGGAGAACTGGTGTTTAAAACAGTGGTTCTCAGACTTTTTGGTCTGAGAGGACCTCTTTATCCTTTAAAAATTATTGAGAACACCATAGAGCTTTTTGTTTATGTGATTATATCTATTGATATTGACCTTATTAGAAACTAAAGCTGAGAAAATTTTATTTATTTATTTTTTTTTGAGAAAATATTTTTTTGAGGGGACTTCCTTGGTGGTCCAATGGTTAAGACTCTGTGCTTCCACAGGGGCACCGTTTTGATACCTGGGTAGAGCAAAAAAATTTTGTCTTTTTTTTTTATGATTTATTTTTCTGTTTTATTATTATTATTATTATTGCACATTTCAGTGCTCTCTCTCATTCATCCATTTCTGTTTCTTGTAAACTGCCTAGTTAGGGAAATTCCTACCTAAACTTCTTGATTTTGATAGCATTCCATGTAAGAAAATTTTAAAATATCAATTCATGAGAAGACAGCTTGGTCATTTGTCGTCGCTGACCCTGCTACGCGCCTCTGGGTTCCTCTACCTCATCGTCGATGTGGCCCTAATGGTGCGGCAGGCTGTGAATTCCTAGAGCGCTGGAGTGAATTTAAGAAGATTTTGTCCACGTGTATGGCATAGAAGATGAATTCGTCCTCCTCCACCATGAATGAGGAACCTGATGCTCTCTCTGTAGTTAACCAGCTCCGAGACCTAGCCGCAGATCCTTTAAACCGACGAGCCATTGTCCAGGATCAGGGATGTCTGCCTGGCCTTATTTTATTTATGGACCATCCCAACCCCCCTGTCGTCCACTCAGCTTTGCTCGCTCTTCGATACTTGGCAGAGTGCCGTGCCAACAGAGAAAAGATGAAAGGAGAGCTGGGAATGATGTTAAGCTTGCAAAATATTATACAGAAGTCTACAACTCCAGGGGAAACAAAACTGCTGGCCTCTAAAATCTATGACATTCTTCAATCTTCCTCTATGGCAGATGGGGATAGTTTCAGGGAAATGAATTCACGTCGAAGGAAAGCTCAGTTTTTCCTGGGAACTACAAACAAACGTGCCAAAACAGTGGTTTTGCATATAGATGGTCTTGATGATACGTCCCGGAGAAACCTGTGTGAAGAGGCCTTGTTAAAAATTAAAGGTGTTATTAGCTTTACTTTTCAAATGGCCGTTCAGAGATGTGTGGTACGAATCCGTTCAGACCTTAAAGCAGAGGCGTTGGCATCAGCAATAGCATCAACCAAGGTTATGAAGGCTCAGCAGGTTGTGAAGAGCGAGAGTGGAGAAGAGATGCTGGTCCCATTCCAGGACACGCCTGTGGAGGTAGAACAGAACACGGAGCTGCCTGACTGCCTGCCCGAGGATGAGAGTCCCACGAAGGAGCAGGACAAGGCGGTGTCCCGGGTGGGCTCCCGCCCGGAGGGTGGAGCTAGCTGGCTGAGCACAGCTGCAAACCTTTTATCCAGGTCATTCTACTGGTGACTTCCCTTTGGGGCTCAAGGACTGTATAAGCGAACAAGGGGCCAGTTTTCCATTGTCGTGGTGAACTGTCAAGTGCAATTTGCAATAACTTATCATGAAAAGTTTCTAGATCCCATGATTGAGAATGCTGCATTTTACATTCTACCGGACATTTTACCCCCCTAAGTGGTAAAAGGGACAGAGGCGACAGGTGGAGTTGCTTTGATGATGAAGGTATTTTGGTTTTGTAGTCCTTTGTTTAATTGCCTCACTTAAAAAAGAAAAAGGGTCCACTGTTAAACCAAACATGTATTGTGCAGCTTTACATTTTATTTGACATGAAGCACGTGATTAGGAAAACTCATTTTCTCAAGCTTCAGGACCTAGAAGATAATTTTTTTTTTTTTTTTAAGCTCAAGTTGTGCATGACGTACTGAACACTTTTCTCTGCCTTTTCTCGTGAAAGATATTTGCTTTGGTACTCTTCACTGAAAGTGGAAAGCATTTCTCGTTATTCCCCTTTTGTGACTTTTTTAAATTTTGCCAACCATGTTTATGGACAAGACGTTACCAATGACATTTTGTGAATTAAAACATATTCTTTGGAACGTAGCAGTCCCCCTAAGACTACAACTCTATGAAAACTTTGCAGTCTTACTTGTTAGAAGTTTTTGAAGGTTAACACAAAATCAGTCGAGAAGGGAACGTGTATCAGCAAAGTGTTAGTGGAGACTATTTGAATGGGCCCAAATGTGGTTCTAGTTGAGTACTTCCTGCTCAGTCTGGTTTATATCAGCTTTTGAGAATGATGTCCACCCTAATATTGGGAGTGACTATGAATGGTTTCTAGGCCTTACTTTGTGATTACACACTATCCCCTGCTAGGGGGGTAAAAAATTAGCAAAGAACTGACAGACTTGAAAAAAGAAAAATGGAATGTCTATAATGCCATAGTGCTACTTGGTAGAGTCCAACCTTAACATGACTTGTTTGGCAGATGCCTGTTCGGTAGGTGTTTCCTTATATTGCCTTTTGTGAATTTATTATGAACATGCAGTTTCTATTGAATGAAAAGAAAAAAGACTCCAGTTATTGCTTATAAAGAAATAAAGCCAGCATTTGTCCGTCCACTAGGTTCTTATGTTCAGCCAGGGGGAAAAAAAAAACAAACAGCACTTCAGTGAAGGTAAGATAAATAAATACAAATATATATATACATATATATATTTTTGGTAGATAAGAGCTAATTACATATATGTAACGCTTTAATAAATTTCTAAAAATACTTGGCAACTAAAAATTTTCTTTGGGAAAGCCCACTGACGCCAGATAAATTTTAATGCCAATATGATTAAAAACTGAAGGAGGAATAGGAGGAAACTGAAAACTTTTTTTCATTCACGTTATAGCGCTGCTATTTTACTACTTGGAGAATGTGATGTGAAAATTGGACCCTGGAGGGTGTCCTTGCATTTTCATTGCTTCTCTTTCAGAGAAAAAACTAAAAGCATCCAGTGTCATTGGAGAAAAAATTGTAAAATAGTTCACCAACAAGAATCTCGAGTTTAGGAATATTGGAGGGAGGGGTGTTGAGAGTATGGAGAGTGATTACTTTTTTCATCTGGGCTCTGAGTTCAGGTGATGCACACAACTGAAAATATAAGCTTTCAGGGCATGTATTGCTCTAAATGCATATTACATCTTGCTGCCAGACCAGATGTTTTAAAAAAACACACAACAAAACCACCTCCTTTCTATAGCCATTGAAACAAAGTTTACTGTTCTAACCAGTTTGGATTTTATTTTGCATTGCCACACATCTGCTTCTTTAAGAAACAACATCCCTTTGGTAGTAATGGTTCAGCACAAGTAGGTATTACAGCTTGATGTGTGTGTTCTAATTCTCAGTGTTCTTTGATTCCAGGTCTTATAGAGCAGTTAAGGCAACTGTAATGGCATTTTTTGGAAATATGCTGTAAAATAATAAAAGGTGACATAATTAAAAAAAAATCAATTCATTTAAAAGAAACTGTAATCAACCCAGTACATGTTAACGTTAAGCAATAGTTTTATAAGAAATATATTTTATAAAACAAAAAAATATACTTCCTTGATGGCCTGCCTGTTAGGATTCTGCCGGAGCCTGGGTTCAGTCCCTGGTTGGGGAACTGAGATCCTGTAAGTGGTGTGGCATGGCCACAATAAAAAGGAAAAATTAGTGAGAAGAGTGGTGGTTTTCTACATTTTTGCAAATCTCCTTAAAGCCTGGCTTAATAGAATGAAACTGGATTCTCCTGTCTGCTTTTGCATTCGGTCTGTGGAAGTATCCCTCATCTTGTGGCCTCTAGAAAACTCCACTGTATACTCAGGAGCAAATGAGAGTCAAAAAGGCACATAATATTTTAGTATTACTAAAAATTAGTTTTGATCTTGTAGATCCCCTGATAGGGTCTCAGGGAATCCCAGGAAACTGGAAATTTAAGAGATGAAAGTACACTCATTACAAGCAAATACATGTAGTTGAAGTATTTATTCTTCTACGTTAATTAAGTGCTTTATAGAGCCAGAGCTCTGCTGGGACCCCATGATAAACTTGAAATGCATTAAAGAGAATTTCTGCAAGATTTATAATGCTCCATTTTTGCTAATTCGGATTGGTCTTACACACCTGTGGGTTTTGTCGCATTTCCACAGGAGTTTTTGATTAGGGGCACTTGGCAATTACCCCTAGACTTCCAGTTCAGCTGCAGAAAAATATTTGTTTTAACATTCTGTATTCTTTGGCTGTTGCTGCTGCAAGTTGGAAATTGGTGATTAACTTACAGGGTATGAACAAAGCATTGCTCTCTTGTCACATTTTATCTTTAGAAAGAAGAGAATAGTGGTAAAAATAGAGCAGAAATCTCTTTAGTTGAATATATGACTTTCAAAATAGAGCTCTTGTTAAGTACATCAGGCTGGTTTGCTGTATGTCCTTAGTCTCTCAGTCGTGTCTGACCCTGTGACTGCATGGACTGTAGCCCGCCAGGCTCCTCTGTCCACGGGGATTCTCCAGGCAAGAATACTGGAGTGGGTTGCCATGCCCTCCTCCAGGGGATCTTTCCAACTCAGGTCTCCCGCATTGCAGGCAAATTCTTCACCACCTGAGCCACCAGGGAAGCCCACATCAGGTTGGAGCTGGTTATAAAATCTGCGTGCAGACTGGGGCTACCCCATGAGGCAGCGGCTTTCCCTCTTGGAGTGTTGCACTTGGCAGTAGCTCAGTGACTAAGAGCCCCTTGTTTTGTTTTGACCCCAGTGATGGGTATTGTGAGCACCATGTCATGACAAGAATTCAGTCTTTGGGATGACTAAGTTCAGTGTAGCTCACAGAAGCCTCAGGATGAAATTAATTGGGCCTGAATCAACCAGTCCATTCTAAAGGAGATCAGTCCTGGCTGTTCATTGGAAGGACTGATGCTGAAGCTGAAACTCCAACACCTTGCCCACCTCATGGGAAGAGTTGGCTCATTGGACAACACCCTGATGCTGGGAGGGATTGGGGGCAGGAGAAGAAGGGGACGACAGAGGATGAGATGGTTGGATGGCATCACCGACTCAATGGGCATGAATTTGAGTAAACTCTCGGAGTGGGTGATGGACAGGGAGGCCTGGCGTGCTGCGATTCATGGGGTCACAAATAGTCGGACACGACTGAGCGACTGAACTGAACTGAATCATATTCAGGAATGTGGTGGAAAATGATTCAATATGCTGTTTTGGAGGAAAAAATTAAAGCTTTGTTATGTAAGTGAAGTAATTCTGAATTCCATTCACAAATTATACTATAATGAGATTTGTGTTTGATGTTTGACATTCTTGACACTTTTCAAATGATGGTCTATGAAAACAAAATCCAGTTTGCATTTCTTAAATACATATCATCTGATGCTGGGAGGAGATGAGGAATTTTTGTTTTGATATTGATAAAGAATTTTGGTTTTTGAGTGGCTGACCTATTTGCAGACGATCAACAGGCTGGAATAATTTGGCAGTTTAGTGAAGTTGCATGGAATGGTCAGAAGAGGGCGAGAGACAGTTGCTGATGCTAACGCCAAGGAGGTATATAGCCTGTGCGAACTCAGATACCTAGATGATGAGGGTGGTGATGTTAATGAGCTGGAGAGGGGTTCCAGGTCAGAAAGCATAAGCTTGCAGTTAGTTCTAGCTGATGGTTATTTTGTGAAAGAAGCCCTCATGTTGCCAGTTCTGATTTTTCAGGAGTAAAAAGCATTCCAGGTTTCTCCCTAAAATTTTCTGACTTAAAAAGATAGTTTAATTTAAACTATCATCACTCAGTGATGATATAAAGCATCATTCAGGCCAAACAAAAAAAGTCATATTAAAAAAAAAAGTCATATTAGTGGGCTGAACTTGTCCTGTGGTCTGCCAAGAATCTCAGGATTATATCAATACATGGCCCGGATTTATTCTTCTCTTTTTCTTAAAGGACATTTCCATAGTATTTCTTTAAAAGAGGGAAGAGTAGAGTATAGACAATAAAAGTAGACTGGGTTTAATATTTTAGTGGAAAGTCATGCCGCTTCCACTGGGATTAAAATTTCAAGGTGAATAATACATTTTTGTTATGGAATTCTGATAGGAGTTGGCTTGCTTGTTAAGCAGTCTCCTTCAAGTAATAAATTAAGTATTAAAAATAAAAACATATTAACACATACTTACAGTAAGTCTACTGCTACAATCCAGATTTTGTGGGATTGTTGAACTTCTAAACACTCCACCTTGTTTCCCTATAACCGCTTCTGTATTTGTGAGGATGGTGTCTTATTTTTAACATGGGATGGAGTGAGCCTCTGGCTGGTGCCTCACAGCCTGCCCTCCACTGTTAGTCTCCTGAGAGCTCTGTCTGCATTTTCTCCGGCATCCTCCCACGTTGTTCTTCGTAATTTTCCTCAGCAGGCAACCAGCGTCATCTTCTGAAAACTCAAATTTGATTAAGTTTTTCCTGCCTCGGCATTCTTTCTTGTACTCTTATAATCCTCCAGAGCCCTCCTATTGCTCCTTAGGTTAAAGATAGACCTCTCCATGACTATTTCTCCCGTTTTATCTCAACCATCTCCTCCTCTTTGCATTCCTGCCACCCTGGCCTTGTAATCACCAAGTTTCCTTCCCCTGGCAGCTTTGAAACAAAGCTATTTTAAACCCCCCAAGAGAGCTTTGCTTAAAGTTACAGTTAAAACTATATGCAACAAGTTCCTTGGAATGGGATGAGAAGCCCTAAGTGAAGGTGGTGTAGGCATAGGAGTTTCAAGCTAGGGTTATTCTCTATCTTTTCATTTAGAGACCTAAAGGAAAAGGACAGAGACTATCGACAAACTGAGAAACATCAAATCTGAGTTAAATCTCTCTGATTATCTTATTAATATAAAGCTGCACTTCTGATTGTTCACTTAGGGGACTTCCCTGGTGGCCCAGTAGTTAAGACTGTGTTTCCAATGCAGGGGGCATGGGTCCAAACCCTGGTCAGGGAACTAGATCCCACATGTCATGAGGTGCAAGCAAGAAAAAAAAGTGGAGTGCCAAGAACTTTCTGGTAATATTCATTGTTTGGGTTGAATAGTTACTTCCTAGGAGTGTAGACCTGTAACTTTGAAACTGCTTGTACATGTAAGTAAAATGGCATTTGTTAACATGTTTGTTGAAGAATATCATTCACTGAATTTGTACACAGACCTTAAGTTGACCGATCTTTTCTAATTAAATCCAAATGATCTATGTACAAAGAAAATCAAACAGAACTGCAACCTCATATCCCCCTCCCTGCTTCCAGTAGTTTGGATCAGCAAGGTCCAATAGCCCTTTGTAAGATGATGGAAATGGTCTCTTTGGCCTGTCCAGTATGAAATGTGGTTGGTGCAACTGAGGAACTGGATAGTTAACTTTATTTTTTATATTTAAAACTTTATTTATTTTTGGCTGTATTGCATCTGTGTGGTTGCACGTGGGCTCTCTAGCTGTGGTTCCTGGGCTGCTTATTGTAGTGACTTCTCTTGTTGCAGAGCGTGGGCTCTAGGGAGCGTGGGCTCCAGTAGTTGGGGCTCATGGGCTTAGTTGCCATGTGGCATATGGAATCTTCCTAGACCAGGGATTGAACCTGTCTCCCCTGCATTGTCAGGCAGATTCTTAACCACTGGACCACCAGGGAAGTCCAGTTCATTTTATTTAATTTTAGTTAAATTGCCACATATGAATATTGGCTACTGCTATGGTCTATATGTTTATGTCCCTCCAAAATTCATATGTTGAAATCCTAACCCCCAAGGTGATGGTGTTAGGAAGTGGAGCGTGTAGGAGGTGATTAGGTCATGAGGGCTGAGGCTTCAAGTGTGGAATTAGTGCCCTTCTCAAAGAAAACCCCCAGAGCTCCCTAGCCCCTTCTGCCATGTCAAGATAGAATCAGTTTATGATTCTCACTTGACCATGCTGCCACCTGATCTTAGACTTCCAGCCTCCAGAACTGGGAGAAAAATATTTCTGTAAGACACCCAGTATGTGGGATTTTGTTATAGTAGCCTGAAAGGACCAAGACAGCTAACAGATATAGACTACTTGGTTGTTACGTGTCTGAAAGACTATCCGCCTTCAGAATTTATTTTTGCAAGTAAAAATACATGGTTGATGGGGCTTCCCTGGTAGTCCAGTGGTTAAGAATCTGCCTGCCAATGCAGGGGACACAGGTTCGGTCACTGGTCCAGGAAGATCCCACATGCAGCAACTACTGAAGCCCATGGGCCTAGAGCATGTGCTCTGCCCCTCGAAAGTAGACCCTGCTCTCAGCAACTAGAGAAAGCCCATGCACAGCAGTGAAGATCCAACTGAGCCAAAAATAAACAAACACATTAAAAAAAAAATAGGTGATTCTAACAGTTGAATTTCAAAGTGCCATGTGAACTCTGTTTTTTCTTGGGATCTATGAACAAGCAGGGTCCCACTGGCTGGGATGTTTTTTTCCCTCTATATTCCCACCTAACTCCTTCTTACTCTTCAGATCCTGTCCAACCATTGCTTCCTCTGGGAAACCTTCCTGATATTTGTTATGTCTCCTGTTCAGAGCACTGGTCCCTTTCCTTCACTAAAGCCAACGTGTGTGTGTTGGAGGAAAAAACACAGAGACAAGAGGTGAGACTGATCACTGTTTCTGTGAAACAGCCTAAGGAGTGGCAATTGCTTTGGTAAGTGGGAAGGCAGGAGATCCGGGTCTCATATCGAGGACTGGCCTTAAATAGGAGGAGGGCAGTTCTCTGCTGTGGAATAGAGCAGGTGGCAGATGGACACAGACAGAGGGAGGGGTTGCTCTTTGGCCCCTGTTTTCCTGAGAGCAGCTAGTAAGTAGCAGGGGACAGTGTGTGGAAGGTTTGAGAATTGGGACAAATTAAGAGTGCTGAAGAATTGATGCTTTTGAACTGTGGTGCTGGAGAAGACTCTTGAGAGTCCCTTGGACTGCAAGGAGATGCAACTAGTCAATCCCAAAGGAAATCAGCCCTGAATATTCATTGGAAGGACTGATGCTGAAACTGAAACTCCAGTGCTTTGGCCACCTGATGCGAAGAACCAACTCACTGGAAAAGACCCTGATGCTTGGAAAGATTGAAGACAGGAGAAGAAGGGGATAACAGAAGATGAAATGGTTGGATGGCATCACTGACGCAATGGACATTAGTTTGATCAAACTCTGGGAGATTGTGAAGGACAGGGAAGCCTGGTGTGCTGCGGTCCATGGGGTCACAAAAAGTCGGACACAATTGAGCTACTGAACTGAAGACCTGTTACTCTAAACAGCAGAAATGCTGGGGCTGGCTGAAGGCTTATTTGAAATGAAGGATGCTGATGTAGGGGCTTCCCTTGTAGCTCAGTTGGTAAAGAATCTGCCTGCAATGCAGAAGACCCTGGTTTGAGCCCTGTTTCAGGAATATCCCCTGGAGAAGGAAACAGCAACCCACTCCAGTATTCTTGCCTAGAGAATCTCATGGACAGAGGAGCCTGGAAGGCTATAGTCAATGGGGTCGCAAGAGTCGGACACTTGGTGACTAAACCACCACCACCACCATGCTGATGTAGAGCGATATCCACCTGCCCAGGCCAGGCTTCACTTTACTTCACTAAGCTGATGGTTGAACTCTTCAGAGTTGGGGTTTGGCCAAGTCTGGGAGTAAATGAGGACGTATCTGTTGTTGCTCTCCAGTTTTGCCCTGTTTTGATCCATCTGGGAGTTCTTGCTCATCTTACTAAAAATGTGATACTGGTGAATGTAAGTTGAATATGGACTTAAAATCTGAGTGACATGCCCCATGTCCTCCTACCCCTGGCTAATTAGCTTCCCATCTCTCTGTTATTGGTGGGCCAGCAGAACTTTAAGTCATGCTTTTGTCCTGGGCTCTTTGCTGACATGGTTGGAACTGTATGGTATCATCTGTCACATGGGAGAATGCCGAAACAGCATCATCTCTGTCATATCCCCATGTCTCCTCCTGTCTTAGAAAAACTGATCTTGAAAGATAAAACAATTTTCTGACAATACATGTCTTCTAACCTAACTCTTGTTGGAGTCTGATGACTCAACAATTACAGAACTCCCTGAATATCTTGGCTGGGATTCATTTTTCTTGGGAGGGAACCAGGCATATTGCCTGCTGGATGGTTTCTGATGGTCAGTCCTCAGGTGAAATGTCTCTGGTGGGGGTGCCCAGCTGCAGTCCAGGTAAGAGTCCTGTTGGGGTGTGGTTGCTATGACGGCCCCACCCTCTGTGACTGCAGGGGTCCTGCATGGTGAAGCAGCTCTGGGGCATCTGAGCCCTGAGCCCTGCTAGCTGCTGCTTCACCAGACTCTCTCAACATGAATGTTTCCTACTTATTTACTATTTTGGCTGTGATGGGTATTTGTTGTGGTGCATGGGGCTCTTTGCTGCAGCACTCAGACTTCAGTAGTTGTGGCAGAGGATTAGTAGCTTCTGGGCACGTGGGATCTTAGTTCCCTGACCAGGGATTGAAACTTGCATCCCCTGCATTTGAAGGCAGATTCTTAACCACTGGACTACCAGGGAAGTCCCTTCATTTTATTTTAGAATCAGTTTTTAGATGCACAAATACATGAATGAATTCTAAAGAATCAAATATGAGAGAGCTCTATTTTCCTTGGACTTTCTCTCTGTGACTACACTCCTAGCTTCCTTTCCCCAGAGATGATCATTGAAATTAGTTTATTTATCTTTGCAGACTAATTGGATTTGCCTACTGTGTCACTTAGGATTAGATTTGCCTGCTTATGACAGGGTAACCACGAATAAAAATAGCTTAAGTGAATTAGAAGTTTCTTTCTTCCATATGGAAAGTCTGGAGGCAGGCATTCAGGGCTGATATACTGGCTCCAAGATGTTGTCAGGGATCTGGGCACCAGACTGCCATCTTCTGTCCATCGTCTCCATCCTCAAGGTCACCTTCTGGTCCAAAATAGTGGCACAATGCTAACCATTCTATCCACATCCTGGAAGGAGGTCTTATTTGCATTCACTTCTGAGTACATCTCATTAACTAGAATTCAGTAATAATACTGTGCTTAACTGCGAGAAGGTTCTGGGAATTGTAGTCTTTTGGCTGAATTCATTGCTTTGTGTGTGCACTCAGTCACTGAGTCATGACGAACTCTTTGCAACCCTTTGGACTGTAATCCGCTAGGCTCCTTTGTCTATGGGATTTTTCAGGCAAGAATACCGGAGTGGGTTGCCATATGCTTTTCCAGAGGATAGTCCCAACTCAGGGATCAAACCTGCATCTCCTGCATTGGAGGCAGATTCTTTGCTGCTGAACCACTGGGGAAGCCAAAATCATAGTTCTATTATTAAATAGCAAGTGGGGTAGATAGCTAGCAAACTCTGCCATGCAAATATGTGTATATAAAAGTTGTTACTGTTCAGTCACTAAGTCATGTCTGACTCTTTGTGACCACCTCAACTGCAACATGCCAGGCTTCCCTGTCCTTCACTATCTCCCAGAATCTGCTCAAACTCATGTCCCTTGAGTCAGTGATGCCATGCAACCATCTCATCCTAGGTCTTCCCCTTCTCCTTCTGCCCTCAGTCTTCTCAAGCATCAGGGTCTTTTCCAAAGAATAGGCTCTTCACCTCAGGTAGCCAAAGTATTAGAGCTTCAGCATCAGTCCTTCCAATGAATGTTCAGGGTTGATTTCCTTTAGGATTGACTGGTTTGATCTCCTTGCTGTCCAAGGCATTCTCAAGAGAATTTTCCAGCACCACAGTTTGAAAGCATCAATTCTCGGGTGCTCAGCCTTTTTTATGGTCCAACTGTTACATCTGTACATGACTACTGAGAAAAATCATAGCTTTGACTAGACAGACATTTGTTGGCAAAGCGATGTTTCTGCTTTTTAATACACTGTCTAGGTTTGTCATAGCTTATCTTCCAGGAGTAAGCATTGTTTAATTTCATGGCTGCAGTCATTGTCCACCGGAATTTTGGAGTCCAAGAAAACAAAATCTGCCACTGTTTCCACTTTTTCTCCTTTTGTTTGTCATGAAGTGATGGAACCAGATGCCATGATCTTAGTTTTTTGAGTGTTAAGCTAACTCTTTCACTCTCCTGTTTCACTTTATCAGGAGGCTCTTTAGTTCCTCTTCATTTTCTGCCATTAGGGTAGTATCATCTGCATATCTAAGGCTGTTGATATTTCTCCTGGCAATCTTGATTCCAGCTTGTGATTCATCCAGCCCAACATTTTACATAAGGTAGTCTGCATATAAGTTAAATAAGCAGGGTGACAAAAGCAGGGTAACAATCCCATTCAGCCTTGATATAATCTTTTCCCAGATTTGAACCAGCTCTTAGAAAAGGCAGAGGAACAAGACCTACTGGACCATCGAAAAAGCAAGAGAGTTCCAGAAAAACATCTATTTTTGCTTTACTGACTATGCCAAATCCTTTGACAGTGTGGATCACAACAAACTGTGGAAAATTCTTAAAAAGCTGGGAATACCAGACCACCTTTCCTGCCTCCTGGGAAACCTGTATGCAGGACAAGAATCAACAGAACAGAACATGGAACAATGGACTGGCTCAAAACTGGGAAAGGAGTACGTCAAGGTTGTACACTGTCACCCTGCTTATTTAACTTATATGCAGAGTACATCATGAGAAGCACTGGGCTGGATGAAGCACAAGCTGGAATCAAGATTGCCAGGAGAAATATCAATAACCTCAGATATGCAGATGACACCACCCTTATGGCAGAAAGTGAAGAAGAACTAAAGAGCCTCTTGATGAAAGTGAAAGAGGAAAGTAAAAAAAAAAATTGGCTTAAAGCTCAACATTCAGAAAACTAAGATCATGGCATCCGGTCCCATCACTTCATGGCAAATAGATGGGGAAACAGGGCTGACTTTATTTTCTTGGGCTTCAAAATCACTGCAGATGGTGATTGCAGCCATGAAATTAAAAGATGCTTACTCCTTGGAAGGAAAGTTATGACCAACCTAGACAGCATATTAAAAAGCAGAGACATTACTTTGCCAACAAAGGTCCATTTAGTCAAGGCTATGATTTTCTGGTAGTCAAGTATGGATGTGATAGCTGGACTATAAAGAAAGCTGAGTGCTGAAGAACTGATGCTTTTGAACTGTGGTGTTGGAGAAGACTCTTGAGAGTCCCTAGGACTGCAAGGAGATCCAACCAGCCCATCCTAAAGGAGATCAGTCTTGGGTGTTCATTGGAAGGACTGATGTTGAAGCTGAAACTACAATACTTTGGCCACCTGATGTGAAGAGCTGACCTATTTGAAAAGACCCTGATGCTGGGAGGGATTGGGGGCAGGAGGAGAAGGGGACCACAGAGGATGAGATGGTTGGATGGCATCACCGATTCAATGGACATGAGTTTGGATGAACTCTGGGAGTTGGTGATGGACAGGGAGGCCTGGCGTGCTTCAGTTCATGGGGTTGCCAAGAGTTGGACACGACTGAGTGACTGAACTAAACTTTGTTTCATGTCTGGTTCTAACTGTTGGTTCTTGACCTGTGTATACTTTTCTCAGAAGGCAGGTAAAGTGGTCTGGTATTCCCATCTACTAAAAATTTTCCACATTTTGTTGCGATCCACATAATCAAAGGCTTTAGTGTAGTCAACTTCTATGATCCAGCAGATATTGGCAATTTGATCTCTGGTTCCTCTGCCTTTTCTAAATAGAGCTTATACATCTGGAAATTCTCGGCTCATGTACTGTTGAAGTCTAGCTTGAAGAATTTTAAGCATTACCTTGCTAGCATGTGAAATGAGCACAATTGTGCAGTAGTTTGAACATTCTTTGGCATTGCCCTTCTTTGATATTGGACTGAAAACTGACCTTTTCCAGCCCCGTGGCCATTGCTGAGTTTTCCAAATTTGCTGGCAAGTGCATAGCATTATTTTTACATATTGTACCCCACATACAATATTTCAGCTTCAACTCCCCCCGCCCCCACCCAGTACAGTATGTTTTAGAGATCTTAGCATGTTGGGTTACATATTGGCTTGGCCAAAAAGTTTGTTTGGGTTTTTCTGTACACTCTTATGGGGAAAACCCAAACAAATTTTTTGGCCAACCCAGTATAATTCTACCGCATTTCACTCACTCATGCATAGTATTCTGTATTGTAAAAATACTGTGATTTTTAAGCTATTTCTCCATGGGTAATCATTTGGGTTACTTCGAGCTATTCACTATTACAAACAGTAGTGTAACGAATACCTTTGTACAGTATTTTTTAGGCACACTTGGGTGTTACCTTAGTCTGTTCAGGTTGCTATAACAAAATACCACAGACTGGGTGGTAGTACCACAAAAATGTATCTCTTGCAGTTCTGGGGACTAGAAGTCCAAGATATGGGTGCCAGCATGGCCAGGTGAGGGCCTTCTTCCAGGTTTTTCTGACTGATGACTTCTTGCTGTGTCCTCACCAGCTAGAAGGGGCTAGGGAGCTCTGTGGGTCTCTGATATAAGGGCACTAATTCCATTCAGGGGGACTCCACCATCGTGACCTAATCACCCCCAAAAGGCCCCACCACCTAACACCATCACATTGAATGCTGGAATTCCAAAGTGAATTTTCAGTTCAGTTCAGTTGCTCAGTCATGTCTGACTCTTTGTGACCCCGTGGACTGGAGCATGCCAGGCTTCCCTGTCCATCACCAACTCCCAGAGCCTGCTCAAACTCATAATTTGAGTTAGTGATGCCATCCAACCATCTCACCCTCTGTTGTCCCCTTCTCCTGCCTTTAGTCTTTGCCAGTGTCAAAGTGAATTTTAGGGGGACTTAAATCTTCGGAGCATAGTAAGTATCATATTCTAGAAGAGATATTTGAGAATTAAACTGATCAGTTGAAGCTTGTACACATTCAAAAATGGATAAGATTTGACCAAATTCACCTCTGAGCTGGCTCTCTGGTTTTATACCCTTTCCATCTGTGGATGAGGGTTCTGTCTTACATACTTTGCTTATATTCATGTTCTTCTACTATAAAGTTTTGAGCACTTTATACTGGATCCATAGAGTTGTCTGCTGAGACTAATGTTTGCCACTGATGTGATCCCTAAATTAGTTTTTATTTAAAACTTAAAACATCCAGTCTATTCTGTAATTTTACCACCAACTTTGTTTCTCACTTTGAATGGAACTGCCATCAGTGGAACAGGATTTATGTCAATCAGAGAGAAGACCTTTGTGTATTGGGGGCCTATTCCTGAGAGCTGACATTGACTGAGGACTGACTATAAGTTTGACATGCTATATCCAAAGGTCTTCCCATTATTGACTTTCTCCTGACATCTAAAGAAGGTTCAGTAAATTGACCACGTAGAAAGTGGTCGAGTTGAGATTCAGATCAGGCTAAGATCTATTAAACATTCTGAAATATTTCATATGTCTATGGTAGATTAATATTTTGAGCATGTAATGGTTATTTAGTCCTTCTACTCTGATAATGAGTGGTTTGGACATCAGGGGTAGGGAAACAGACAAGGGAGTGGATGGAGAAGTCTTAGCAAGGTCTTTATGTGCAGCCCTGGTATTACCTTCAAGGCCCAGCTCCAAGCTGGAGGGAGATTGTGTAGGACTCTGCTGGTTTTTGCTGTAACCCCTCTGTCAGTCACAGACTTGTGTTTCATCATGAATGTGATGTGCTGTGGGGGTTTCTGGGATGGGGAGGATGACTTTACATGGGAAGAGGTAGGCTGGGCAATTTATGGCAAACCCTAGTTGAAGTCACTGTCTTCCAGATTTTTCTTCTCATTTCCCTTCTTCTGCCTTTGTCCCATGTGGCACACAGCGTGATCTTTTTTAAAAAATTTTAAAAAAGTAATTTCATTACTTTTGGCTGTGCTAAGTCTTTGGTGCTGTGCAGGCTTTCTCTAGTTGCGGCAAGAGGGGACTACTCTCTAGCTGTGGTGCAGGCTTCTCGTGGCTGTGGCTTCTCTTGTTGCAGAGCATGGGCTCTAGGGCGCACAGCCTTCAGAGTTTGTGGTTTCAGGGCTCTGGAGCGCAGGCTCAGTAGTTGTGGGAGCGCAGGCATGTGCTTCATGGCATGTGGAATCTTCCCAGATCATGGATTGAACCCGTGGCTCCTGCATTGGCAGGCGGATTTCTTACTGCTGAGTCCCCAGGGAAGCCTCAGAGTGATCTTTTAGAAGTGAAAGCATCACTCAACCAGTGCTCAACCAATCTGGTCTTCTTGCTGGAATATACCAGAACACTTTCCCACTTCAACATCTTGATACTTGCTCTTTCTCTGGAATGCTCTTCCTGGAGCCCTTCTGGCAGCCTTCGGTTCTCCTCCGGGAGTTGGTTTTAATGTCCTGTCAGGGAGGAGCTCCCTCACTTGTTCCTGTGGTCCCAGTGGGAGCCACCCAACCCTCTCCTCTGACCTCTGGTCCTGCAGGTCACTCCCTGGAAGTTCTCGAGCATCATGAGGAGCCAGGGTGGGAGCTCCACCAGGCAGAACCCTTGTCACGCTTCATCCCTGCCTGGAACAGCACCCTGGACAGTACATGGCTGTTTCGTGAACGATGAAAGCTAGGGTTCTGGTGGATCAGTGTTTGTATTTTAAAAATTCATTATATATTTATTTGGCTGTGCTGGGTCTCAGTTGCAGCATGCAAGATCTTTGATCTTTGTTGTGGCACGTGGGGTCTAGTTCTCCTCCCAGGATCAAACCTGGACCCCTTGCATTGGGAGTGCAGGCTTAGCCGTTGGACTAGAGAAGTCCTCCAGATCGATGCTTAGTGTACTTGTGAGTTGGTTCCTTTTTGGAATCTGCTTTTTCCTTTATGAAATAGAGGGAAATGAATATGTATATAAATGAACATAAGCAACTGCTATGCCGCACACATTGTGCTAATTACTTGACTTACATATGATCTCATGCGAAGCTTACCACCATCCCATGAGAAAACTGGTGTTCCCACTATGCAGGTAGGGAAACTGAGGCAACTGAGCCAAATCTGTCCCTCAAAAGCTCACGCCCTTCTCACTGCCCAAGAACTCCATGTTTCTAGAGTTTTTCTTTTTAACCCCTACCCCAGGACATAACACAGCTGGGTTCTTTTAAAGATCCATAAGCAATTAAATCTGTTTTTTCTTTTTACCTTTCAAAGTAAAAGCAAACAAAGCAGTCACATATTTACTTGGTATTGTCAGGCTGGGTGGCACGGTATCTGCCCGGCTCAGCTCCCAGTTTGCCCCGTTTCACCACTAAATGCATTTTATTAGACTGGCTGGGCTTGGCGGGAGATCACATGTGTGATGTCGGTGTACTTAAAATGTGGGTAATTCATTTGTTAAATGAATACAGCAATTATTAATTTCAATTTATCCTGTTTATTGGGAACAGCTGTTCATTAACATTTATTTAACTGCTAATTTTAGAGCCAAGCTAATTACCTCAAACACACAGCGCAGTGGTATCCAGTATGGAGAAGTGCTCTGACTGCCCTGCATGTGCCAGAATGTGAAAATAGCGAGCTCTCCAGGGTGCTGTTTTGCAGGTGGCCAGGTGGGGGCTCCCTTCAATTGGAGTTCAGACCTTATGCCTCAGTCCTGTTCTTAGGACCTGAATAGTACCAGATGCTCTAAGGCCAGAGGAGCAAATTGTTGTGGATGAAGGGGTGGTGGGGTGGGGAGGGGCCAGTGGTGAGGCTGGCCACAAAAATGAATGAAATGGAAAGGTCTAAGAACTCACACAGCCTCATTGGTCTATATTTGTTTCTGTGGTTTTAATCAACATATAGTTTTGAGAAATCTTTCCTCTCTTTTATGGATATATATTCTTTTTCATATTCTTTTCCACTGTGGTTTGTTACAGAATATTGAATATATATATCAATAGCCCTGTGATATACAGTAGAACCATGCTGTCCATCCATTCTATATATAATAGTTTGTATCTGTTAATACCAACCTCCCAATCCCATCCATCCCCTACCCCCTGTTCCCTTGGCAGCCACAAATCTGTTGTTGATGCCTGGCAGTCTGTTTCTGCTTCAGAAATCTTTCTTTGCAGTGAGAAAGGAAATCTATTTCAAGCATGGTAATAATGGCCATTGACTCTCAGCATGAAATTCCTGGAGACGGAAAGGAGGGGTGGAAATTGTAGCAAAGATAGAGGGGGTTGGCACTTGCTTCCCAGAGGACCTAATTGTCAGCAACCAGATACATAGATTTTTACATGAAATCTCCTGAATTGTAGATGTTAGCTCAAGTGTTAAAAGAATACACAGTGGACAATAAAAGAGTACAGTTGTGGCTTGAGTGCTGCCCATTTATAACTTCTACATTAAGGGTTACTGAGACCTGTGGGTAATGCTCGGGTGACTGGTGAATAGACTTGTCTTCTGAGGTCAAATCTGATTTATTTGGTTTTCAGTCATGTCTTTGGTCCACAGAATTCTCTGACTAAAAATATTTCACCTTAAGGAAAATTCTTAACCTGTCTGTGCTTCATTTTCTTCATTTTTAAAATGAAGGAGTTGGGTTTTATTTTCTATGAAGTCTAAATATAACCTTTATGATTTGCAAATGTTAATATGATTTAAAATTATGCAAGAAACATGAGCCTTATAGGGGACCATTAAAATAGTAAAACAATTTTTTTGTGTAGGAGTCATTTTGTTTTGAATCTTTCTCTCCGGCCCCCACCAGCCCCCCAGCCTCACCATCACTTTTATAGGTGAATTCCTTTTGCTATAGTCCAGAGGATCTCAACCTTTAGTGTGTTTCAAAGGATTCTTGAGGCTCTGTCAAAGTGTCGATGCCCAGACTTCCTGAGATTCTGACCATGTATGTTCGACATTTGCTGGTATGCACCCACATGGTTCCGAGGCACAGGGTCCCTGGAGCATGCTGAGGAATTCTGGCACTCAGCGTCTGTTTCCATAACCTTCTGTGTCCCCAGACCCCCTGTCGTAGAGGCTGGAAGGCGAAGAACCACCTTTTTCTGACTCTTTAGCCACTAGGATCCTGGATGAGGTTTAAGTTTTGATAAGGAGATGCCCTGGAGGTTTCAAAGGTAGAAGGGAGGCAAAGACCAGTCTCCCCCCCTGCCCCCTGAGATTTTTGTGCTGCTGATATATGAGAATGTTGGCAGTAGCTGGACTTCATAGTCACAGTTTATTTAGCTTCACCATCTGGAGAAGCTATGGCTTCAGAAGTGGCGGTAGCTATGGAAACAGTAATAGCCTGACATCTCCCTGGCAGTAATAGTCCCTGCCCTCTGGATTGTGGCTGTGGGGGTTATAATCTTGAAATCAGAACCCATTTCAGTCAGCGTAGGCAAGGTTCTGCTGGGGTAACAAACAACCTTGAAATCTGAAGTCTGCTTTTTATGATCAATTTCTTTTGTTTCTGTAATGTGCCAGGTGTGGATTGCTGAAGGGCTGTGCCTCATGTTGCCTCACACTAGGCTTTACACTGAAGCAGCAGACATCAACCCCTCCTTTGCTGGGTACCACGTGGAGGGGCGGCAAGGTGTAGGGAAATCGTGCTGGCAATTAAATGCTCTGACCTAGAAGCAATACATGTCACACACAAACCAATGGTCCTAACTAGTCAAGTCCCACCTAATCACAGAGGGGTTAGGAAGTGTGCCTGGAATGTGGAGAGCTGAAAAGACTTGGTGAACAGTCCTCATGACTCCCACAGGAGCCTAGAGGCAGCCTTTTGATATTAATACCATTCAGTTAATTCTTCCACTGATGTTGCATCTTATCTCTGATTTAAATCTCATTGTTCTTAACATATTAGAGTCATTTTTGCCTCCTGCATTGAACTCCAGTCAGTAAATAAACGTTACCTTAGACCTTCTCTTTCTCTCTTATATATATATATATACACACACACACACACATATATATAATTGTGTAGTTGATTTTGTACATATCACATATAAATCAGTCTTGAATTTGTATTTAGTTCCCAGTTGGTTCCCAGTGGTATAGAATCTGCCTGCCAATGCAGGAGATGCAAGAGATGTGGGTTTGATCTCTGGGTGGGGAAGATCTCCTGGAGAATGGAGTGGCAACCCACTCCAGTATTCTTGCCTGGGAAATCCCATGGACAGAGGAGCCTGGTGGGCTACAGTACATGGGGTCACAGAATTGGACAGGACTTAGCAACTGAGCACACACACATGCTATATTAAATTAATGTTCTTTGAAAATGCATAATCATGTTGTGTTCTCACCCATGGAGGCCCCAGCTTATCTTTCTCCACTAGTTAAATGCTATTCTGTATGTTCTTAAAACAATGGGTATATACCATCCGTCAAAACTCCGCATTTCCAGAGACTCTCTTCTCATCCCTTGACATCTTCAGCAGCCAATCAGGCCAGTCTTCCCACAGTGTTGCTCTACAGAGATGCTTCAGTCTCTGGCCAGCCAGAGCAGTGTTCTAGTTGGGGGATGGCCTCTGGAGCTAGGTTGACTGGGTTTGAATACCAGCTCTATGATTTCCTGGCAGTATGACTCAGGGAAATTTCTTAACCTCATGTCCTGTTTTTTCTCATATATGAGTTAGAGTTGCTTGGAGCATAATGCTTTAAAAATGATGACTGGTACAGGCTCAATACATTTTAGCCAGTTTATGCATTGTCCAATATATCAAAAATGTGAAACTTACATGGTCCAATAGATGGGGTTTTGGTAACACTGAAACCTAATATAGGTAGGATTTTACTCACACAGACGTACTTTCTTTCAATTCTCTTTTCATCTTTCAAAGACAAAGTCTTGATTAGTTGCTAGTATGTCCATTACAACCTCTTTTACACTCACTAACAGAAATGATATGAATAAAGTTTGAAAAACCCCAATCCAGTCCATTAGCACACTTCTGCAGTCATGCAATTTGCTACATGGTCTCCATGATTGATTATGTAACCTCTTAAATGAAGAGCTTATTCATACCTATCAAAAGTAGCCTGGATTTGTGGTTTTCTCTAGCAGAGGGGACTCAAGAGAGTGAATATTGATCTCGAAGCACCTTTCTGAGGCTGATTTCCAGGTTAACAGGTCTTGCTGAATTTTACTAGTTTGCACTTAGACATGTCTTTACCAACATATTAAATTAGCCTTTTTTATTTCCCTCCAAGCTCAGCTCCCTCTCTTCTCTCCCCTAGTTTTGTAAATGGTGCCACAATTTTGGTGGATAAGTTTCATATTTTAGCTTATCAGGAGTGGCTTCCTGGAAGGTAAGATCCTGAAATCTAAGAAGAGTAGAATGGAGGTCAGTTACTATTTTCTGCCCTGGGTACAGAGTGAGCAGAGCTGATCAACTCTTCAGTTACAAAGAAGCCGGACATTTAGTCCGTTTTCTTTGACTTTGTTCTTTCCTCCATCATTACAACTCTTGGGGCTTACATGTCTTCATTTTCCCACCAATTCAATTTCTACTCCCCCTGAAGATGCAACAAAAGCCCTGTCTTTCTTTTTCTAAAGATTTTGTTTTAGAGCTGTTTTAAGTTTATAGCAACCCTTAGAGAAAGGTACAGAGATTTCCTGTATACCTTCTGTCCCCACATGTGCATAACCTCCCCCCTTAATGTCGCTTACCAGAATGCTATAATTTTCACTAAGATGAACCTATGTTGACATAATAATCACTTGAAGTCCACAGTTTACTTTAGGGTTCACCCTTGGTATTGCATGTTCTATGGGTTTGGGCAAATGTATAATGCCATGCATCCATCTTTATATCATACAGAGTAGTTTTATTGCCCTAAAAATCCTCTGTGCTCTCACATACCCTGTCTCCCCTGCAACCACTATTGTTTTTTATTGTCTCAATAGTTTTGCTTTTTTTTCCCCCAGAACTCTGCCTTTTTAAAAATTTAGTTAGAATTATATAATATGATTTTCTTTTATTTTTAATTTATTTGGCTGTGCTGGGTCTTGGTTGTGGAATGTTGGCTATTTAGTTGTGGTGTGACAAGTGGGATCTAGTTCCCTGACCAGGAATCAAGCCCAGGTCCCCTGCATTGGAAGTCTTAACTACTGGACCACTAGAGAAGTCCCTCTAGTTGGATTTTCAAAGAGGTAGACTCTTCGGGTTGACATCTTTCACTTACTAATATGCATGCAAGATTTCTCCACATAACATGCAAGATTTCTCCACATTTTTTTATGACCTGGTAACTCATTCTGTTTAGTGCCAAATAATATTTCATTGTCTGGATAAACAGCAGTTTATCTATTCACCTACTGAAGGATATCTTGGTTGCTTTTAAATGTTGGCAGTTGAGTGAAGCGGCTATAAACATCCATGTGGATTTTGTAAGGATACAAGTTCAGCTCCTTTGGGTAAATACCAAGGTGCATGATTACTGGATCATAGTTTTGTAAGGGACCATCTTCCTGGGAAGCTCTTCCAAAGTGGCTGTAGCATTCTGCATCCCCTCTAACAGTGTTCCTGTCTGTCCACATCCTCTTCAGCATCTGGTGTTGTCAGTGTTCTGGATTTTGGCCAACCTGATAGGTGTGTGGTGAATCCTATTTTCTTGACCCAGATAATGAGTCTTAGTCATTTTGGTTTCCCACACAATGTTGAGTCCATAGTAATTGCTAAATAAATATTTGCTGAATGAGTGGAAGACTCTGCCTTCTTTTATGTAGGTTGTTGCATTGAACAGCCTACATATTTTTCTTAACTATTTACGAACTTGTCTTCAAAACTAAATCGGGCACTGTGGAGAGCAGGAATCAAGCAGACCTTACTCTCACTTGTGTAATATTCATTGCCTTGTTTACAAACGTTCAATTTGAGAATTTTGTCCTTCAGGTTGTTGGCACTCCAGGTCTAAGGAATATACTTCCCAGCCTATTAATGATGATGTTCAGAGACCTTTGAATTTCCGAGGGAGGGCTGAGGATAAAGGCAAGTTGGATGACTGCCTGACAAAATATTCTCCTCTCCACCTACCCCCATCCACTCTTCACCTTGGTACCAACTCACATCCTTTGGGTCTCAGCTTGTTGGCCACATTTCCTCAGGGAAGACTTCGGGGTTTTTTTTTTTTTTTTTCCTTTTCTTCAGTATTTATTTGTTTATTTGATTTGACTGTGCTGGGTTTTAGTTGCTGTATACGGGATCTTTAGTTACAAGTTGTGGGAGGATGTTTTAGTTGCGGCATTTGGATTCTAGTTGAGGAATCTAGTTCCCTGACCAGGGATTGAACCTGGGCCCCCTGCACTGGGATCTGGGAGTCTCAGCCACGGGACCACCATGGAAGTCCTGAGGAGCCTGCAGTATTTACCCGGAGAGAGTGTCCCTCTGACAGTCCTGGCAGCTTTTGCTGCTTTGTGTTTCTTTGTACAATCACTAGCTTAGCCTGGGAAATGCCCAAGGTCCCTGACTGCCACTGTTTCTGCCCCGCAGCCCCAGACACAGCATGGTTCCTGGCAGACAGTAGGCCTTGTGTTGAGATTGTTCACATGAAGGAATGACTACCTAGTATATTAACTTTTAACTGAATTTTGATTGATTACCATCATTTAGCCTTATCACTCTCACCACTTGGATTACAACTTTATATTAGGATGAGTGAAAGATTTGGCATGGTGTGGAGGGTGAACTTAGACCCAATACTAGATTTTATTTTAACTTCACTAAAATTTCAGTTCAGTTCAGTTCAGTTGCTCAGTTGTGTCCGACTCTTTGTGACCCCATGAATCACAGCATGCCAGGCCTCCCTGTCCATCACCGGGAGTTTACCCAAACCCATGCCCATCGAGTCGGTGATGCCATCCAGCCATCTCATCCTCTGTCGTCCCCTTCTCCTCCTGCCCCCAATCCCTCCCAGCATCAGGGTCTTTTCCAATGAGTCACTAAAATTTACCCAATACTAAATAGGTTTCTTTTCTTTTTATTAAAAAAAAATTTTTTTTTTAATATGGTTGACTTACAATGTTACAATGTTGTGTTAGTTTCAGGCGTTCAGCCAAGTGATTCAGTTATACATATACATATTCTTTTTAATTTTAAAAAACTCTTTTGAGCCTTTCAAGGCCTCAGCTTTATCATGTACATACCATCATATACCCTGGCTGTGAGAAAAGACAAACCAATACAGGGTCAGTTTTGGACTGTCAGAGGTGATTCAGACCACACGTACTTAAGAGAACAGTTTCGCTTCCTCTGCAATATCAGAATGACTTCAGGACCATGGCTTCCAAGGTAGTATTTCACTTTAAATTTTAGCTCTAAGCCACTGACTAATAGGACTTGAATCTGTGCTGAGAACTCAGACCATAAAAAAAAAAAACCCTGTTGTAGACAGCAGAGGAATGCAAAGAATTAATTGCTATGTCAGGCTTCATTTTCTGCATAGTTACACTGGGCTAATCTTTAGACTTAACCCATGTTTTTGAGGCAAACAGTGCATAAACATGCCCGTCCTTTTTTAAATGACAAGGTTGTCGGAGCCTGCTCGTGAACCCCAGGAGGACCTCAGATCCCTCTTCTCCGACACATGGGAGTTGAGGCAAGTCATTAAAATGGAAAAACCCTCCTGTGTGGAGCTGAGGAGCTTGCGTGTGGTTTGGTGAAACCCGGAAAATGCAAGGGAGGCCCTGGCATCCCAGGGTCAGTTTAGCTGCAGAGCGGACGATGGTCCCTGGGTGAGGGGGTGACCAGGCTGACAGTGATATCAAGGGTAGTTCACGAGTAGACTTGATGTTCTCAGGTCAGAGGCACTGGCCTCTATGTTGAATTGTCTATGGTTCCAGCCTCTCCCCATGACTCTCATCATGAATTCATCTAAAATGAGTCTATTTCTATCATCTGCATGGATTCCCCCCAGCGGCCAGAATGGTAGTCGCTGAAAATAATGCTAATTACAGCAATAATAATAGCTGCCATTTATTGGCCATCTGCTAGGCTCTCGTAAGTTGCTAAGGGCTCTCTGTGTGTTATCTCATTTATTCTCCACAACCATCCAGTTGTCGTAGGCATTTCTCCCTTGGGGTGGGGTGGGGGTGGGGGCATCAGCACCCTTGTGCATGTCTTCATATGACTCTCCCTCATGGGAGGCGGGTCCAGACAGGGCCCCAACTCCACGGATGCCTCATGTTCCCTCTCCCTGCCTCCAGCAGACAGGCCAGCCCTCAGACACTCCTGCTGGATTCTTTGAATGTGAGTCTGAGCTGAGAGTTACGAGGGCAGAGACGGGATGGGAGTCTGTCCTGCCATGGCAGCATTCTAGACGGGGTACTGCCCAGTGGTCAGAGAGCTTGGGGGTCCTACAGCTCCTGCATGGTGCCCATCTTGACTTCTATGAATTCCAACACACACACTTTAAAAAAAAAAAATTTGGCTGCGCTGGGTTTTCCTTGTGAACTCCAGAGCATGCGGGCTTAGTAGCTGCAGCGTGGGGGTTTAGTTGCCCTGCAGCATGTGGGATCTTATTACCCTGATCAGGGATCGACTTCGCATCTCTTATTTTGGAAGGTGGATTCTTTACCACTGGACCACCAGGAAAGCCCTCCAGTACTCTTCTTGCTTTCAACCAAATACCCTGTCACATCTCTGAATCCAGTGCTGTTATTCTCGCTATGTTACAGGAGAGGAGACTGAAACTCATATAAGGTAAATAACTTGACCAAGGTCATGCGTGTGTGGCAGGGCCGGGACTCCATCCCACAGACATCAGATACCAGAACTGTTCTTTCCATTGGCCGATTCAAAGGACCCTTACCTCTGCTTGCCTGGTCCATTAGATGGGGTCGCAGCTTCTGAGAAAAAGAATGGAATGATCTTTTCTTCAAAAAAGACACATGACTAGGTGTTTTCTCCCTTTAACACAAGAACAGCAGCCTTGATTTTCTTTACCCAGTTGATCTATTCGGTTCCTTCTCCCCTTTTTGTTCATCACTCTTTCCCCTCTTTTAATGCACCAAAGGATTGCAAACCCATGGGTGATTTTTAAATTAAACACTATTTTTTTTTAATCTCTTAAAACCGAAAGCTCCAATTAAAAGGGGGAAAAGACTCACAACTGCATAAAACTTTATCATTTGAGCCCCAAGACAGGAAGCAGCGATAAAACAGTGACATGCTAGAAACAAATTACATGCATTTATCAGTAAATGGGGCTGTGTATGCTAATGGGCTTCGGCTTGGGAACAGGAGGCCTGGCTGCGTCAGGCTGGTTAAGCGGGATTCATTACTGGGAGCCAGTGAAGGAGAGACTTGCAGAGGCGAGTGCCTTGGGTCCCACTAGAGCAGTGGGGCGTGTGCATTCCTGTTTGGAATGAGTTCTGCAGAGCTGTGGGTGTGAAGGGCTGGGACTGAGTGGAGACTTCCGGGAAAACAGTACCATGCTGGTCCAGCCAAGGCAGGGGAACCTCAGACCAGCACTTGTCAAGCTCCTGGGATGTGCCGATTACTGTACTTGGGGCTTTATTTACATATTTATGTATGTCATTTAATCCTCAAGGTAACTTTTGGATACAGGCAGTAATAACCCCATTTCATAGGGGAAAAAACTGGGGATTCAGAAGGACAATTGCTGAAGATCTCTGGGGAGGAATAGTAGGATTTGAACCCAGGGTTTATGCCAGTGCTCTATCTATGACCTTCGCAGTTGCCTGTTTCTGAGTTCAAGGATGGACTTTGATATTGGGCAGACCTGGTTTCAAGTCTCTTTCTCTAACTAGCTGGATGACATCTGATAAATAACCTCTTTGAATGTCTTTTTCTCTACTGGTTATGCAGGGTTTTAGTTAGTTGTCAAAAGACATAATAAGATCACACCAATATGACATAGTGTAGGACATGTTGACAGTAGATGGTTGTTGATATTGCTCTTTTTTTGAAGAAACTTATTTTGCCTCTGAAGGCTATGTATTCTTTGTATTTATTTCTCTCTGGGCTTCCTTTCCCTGGCTCTAGCCCTCATGTTAATGCTGAGAGACTGGGTGCCGCCAGAAATGCAAGTGAGAATGGAACTGTTTCTCTTCCTCCTCATCCTCCTCTTCTACAAGGGGGCATCAGTGTTGTTCATTAAAAAAAAAAAATGCCTGAACTCTTTCTCTTCTCATATGCAAGCTTGGTGGGGGCAAATTAAGACAGAATTGAGATTTCAGGGAGACCAGAATTTAAGACTATGCACTAGAACTGCTTGGCAACATTTTTCCTTTTCCAGTGAAGTTTGAAAAAAACCAAGATAATGTACTGACTTATTTAAAAAACTGAATTTATTCTGTCTTAAAGGATTAAAAAATTCCTGAGACTATGTCCTTCCTACCATTTGTTGTTTTTCTTTTATAAATTATAGTGAAGTTGGGGAATCAGTCTTCCTTTTTTTAAGGCAAAAAGGCAAAAACCTCAACCCCCCCAAAAACATGTAGGTCTCCATTTTGGGGGTAGGTGGGCAAATTTTATGAAATTTGAAGGTCTGAAAGAGAAGAGGGGGCTCTACACTTTTTAGGTCATATATCTCTTTTTATAAAAAATTTTGAGTGGGCTTCTCTTGTGGTTCAGTAGTAAAGAATTGGCCTGTGGTGCAGGAGATGCAGGTTCAATCCCTGGATTGGGAAGATCCTCTGGAGGAGGGCATGGCAACCCACTCTAGTATTCTTGCCTAGACAGTCCCATGGACAGAGGAGCCTGGAGAGCTACAGTTCGTGGGATCACAGAGAGTCGGACACAATTGAAGCAACTTAGCATGCTTGCATACAAAATTTTGAGTAGGAAATCATGTCTTATATATATTTATAAACTATATGTCTATTACTGATTAAATATAGGTTAAATATTAGTACAGTATAAGTGTTTTTTTTTATTAAAATAATAAATATTTTGGTACTTCAATGGACCAATTTGCATTTTAGAGGCCGTTGGTTTTGTTTAGAAAATAAAGAACCTCCAATGTTAGAACAAAGAGATGAGAAAACATCTCTTCAGGGCTACCTACCTTGGCTTCTATGGATGGTCTTTAGATCATTTTCATCCCCCTGGGATCCTATGCAAAAATGTAGTATTTGCAATTATTTTTCCAGAGTTTTGGTTCATTGCTTGAATCAGATTCTCAACGATTAAGTTCTAAAGACAAATCCAGTGATCTGTTCCAGCTGCTCCACAAGATGGAAAAGAGAGCAAGTTGCCAGGGTGAAGGCAGTCAATTTAGTTCTAAGATGGGATTTGCCTTTACTGAGTTCCTACTTACTGCTTTTAGGATTGCACAAGTTTCTGTTTCAATCTTATTTTTGGATATTATGTATTCACAAACAAAACTGTGTAACACATTTTCTCAATTGTAGATTTTTTTACATTTTTAATGCTAACAATACTTAATGAATAGTTTATCTAGAGTCATGCACAGTTCTTAAATGTGTAACTTGTTGAGCCTTAACAATACATACACATGTGTAGCCATCACCCAGATTAAGATACGGTAGTTTTCCATCACTTTGAATCTCCTCTTGTTCCCTGTTGCAGGCAACCCTTCCTTCTCACCAGAGGCAATCACTATTAGAATTTCTACCACTGGAGATTATTTGGGCTGGTTTTGAATTTCATGTAGATGAGGTCATTTGGTGTTCATTTCTTTTTTTGGAAACTGATTTCTTTCATTCAGCATAATGTTTTTGACATTCATCTAAGGTGTTTGTAGTAGTCCATCCTAACTGCTGAGAAGTATTTGATGGTATGGATATAACACAGTTCATCATTCTCCTGATAAGGAATATTTAGATCATTTTCATTTTGTTGTTTAGTCACTAGTTGCATTTGATTCTTTTTGCAACCCCATGGACTGTAGCCCACCATGTTCCTCTGTCTGTGGGATTTCCCAAGCAAGTATAGTGAAGTGGGTTGCAATTTCCTTCCCTAGGAACTCTTCCTGACTGAGCCCACGTCTCTTGCATTGCAGGTAGATTCTTTACAACTGAGCTATCAGGATGCTATGGACATGTAGATGCATTATTGTGGACATATGCACTTGCTTCTCTTAGGAATATAGGAGTGAAACTTATGGGTCATACTGTAGGAAACTGCCAAACTGTTTTCAAACGTGATTGTACCATTTTACATTTGTATCAGAAGTATGCGATGGTTCCAACTGCTCTGCATTCTTGCCTACACTTAGTATTGTCTCTTAAAATTTAGCCATGCTTGTGGGTGTTTGTGTTCTTTTCCTCCCTGCCCTTCATTTTAACACTTTGGAAGTTAAGACACTTTTTGGGTTAATATCAAAGAAATTTACCAGGCAGAGGAATAAGTAGTGACAGGTCAGATGTCTTGGATTGTTCAAATTCAAAATTAGAATTCATAGAAGGACACTGTCCACCAATTATCACTTTGCCTGAGAGAGTTTTTTGGTAGCACCATTCAAAGCAAATCTAAAATCAAATGTGGATAGCTCATTGCAATTTAAACTGTCTTCAAAAGGATTGTACTGTCATGCAGCATAGAAACAAAATTACTGTAAATAGACATTGCCGCAGTTGCAGCTAGAGGCAGTAATATTTTCTAAATGTCTTAGAATAATTGATTGAGTTCTCTAAGCTGTAAGAAGCTGGTATGACAATTCATGTGCTTGAACTTTCTATGATTGGCTTTAGAAAGAAGCAAGCTATTTATGCATATATTTCAGTTAAGGACAATAAAAATGCTGAATTCATAGAAAATGAAGGTGAAGGCTTGTTATACTTTAAGTTGTCTTGAAAGTATTTTTTAAAAGTTATATCTTTATGTGATTTCAAATTCAAGAGTTACAAAATTAAACAGTTGAGTGCCTCTCTCTTGCCCTTTCCTCCTCCCTGGAAACAGCAAGTGTTAGTTTCTTATGTGAAATTACTGTGAAAACAAGCAAGTATGTTTACCTTCTCTTGTTAACACCTTGTTCTCTTCTTCTTTAAAACCAAACTAACTTCACTTCATACCAGTCAGATCAGCAAAAAAATCTACAAACAACAAATGCTGGAGAGGATACGGAGAAAAGGGAGCCCTCACAACTGGTGCACAATTGGTGGGAATGTAAATTGACATAATCACTGTGGAGAACAGTATGGAGATTTCTTGAAAAACTAGGAATGAAAATACCATATTACCTAGCAATCCCACTACTAGGCATAGTGAGTGAAGTCGCTCAATCGTGTCAGACTCTTTGTAACCCCTTGGACTGTAGCCTATGAGGTTCTTCTATCCATGGAATTTTCCAGGCAAGAGTACTGGAGTGAGTTGCCATTTCCTTCTTTAACTCCTAGGCATATACCCTGAGAAAACTATAACTGAAAAATATTCATGTACCCTAGTGTTCACTGTAGCATTATTTGTAATAGCTAGGACATGGAAGCAACCTAGATGTCCATTGACAGATGAATGAATAAAGAAGTTGTGGTATACACACACACACACACACACACACACACAGTGGAATATTACTCTGTCATAAAAAGGAATGGATTTGAGTTAGTTCTAGTAAGGTAGATGAACCTTGAGCCTGTTATGCAGAGTGAAGTAAGTCAAAGTGAAAAGCAAGTATATAATAATGCAAATATGTGGAATCTAGGAAAATGGTGCTGCTGAAGCTATTTGCAGGGCAGGAATAGAAAAGTAGATGCAGAGAACAGACTTGCGGACATAGTGGGGGAGGAGAGGGTGGGACAAATTGAGAGAGTAGCATCGAAACGTGTACATTGCCTTGTGTAAAATAAATAGCCAGTGAGGAGTTGCTGTGTAACACAGGAAGCTCAACCTGGCGCTCTTTAACAACCCAGAGGGGTGGAATTGGATTGGGGTGGGAGGCAGATTCAAAAGAGAAGGGACATATGTATACTTACGGCTGATTCAGTGTTGTATGGCAGAAACCAGCACAACATTATAAAGCAATTATCCTCCAATTAGAAATTTTTTTAAAATTAAAGAAAACCAAGCTAAATACAAAACCCCCAAAGCACAACAAACAAAAGTAAGAGAAACATACAGAGCATGCTGTTCAATACTCAGCTTTTTTCATTTAACATTCTTTGGCATTGACCTTCTTTGGGATTGAATGAAAACTGACCTTTTCCAGTTCTGTGGCTGCTGCTGAGTTTTCCGAATTTGCTGACTTGTTGAGGACAGCACTTTAACAGCCTTACCTTTTAGGATTTTAAATAGCCCGGCTGTAATTCCATAACCTCCACTAGCTTTGTTTTCAATAATGCTTCCTAAAAGGCCCACTTAACTTCATACTCCAGAATGTCTGGCTCTAGGTGAGTGACCACAGTGTTGTGGCCAGCTGGGTCATTAAGAACTTTTTTGCATAGTTCTTCAGTGTAATCTTGCGTCTTCTTTTTAATCTGTTCTGCTTCTGTTAGGTCCTTACGATTTCTGTCCTTTATCATGCCCATCTTTGTATAAAATGTTCCTTTGATAGCTTGTTTTCTTGAAGAGATGTCTAGCCTTTCCCATTCTACTGTTTACTTCTTTGCATTGTACACTTAAGGTCTTCTTATCTCTCCTTGCTATTCTCTGGAACTCTGCATTCAGATGGGTATCTTTCCCTTTCTCTCTTGCTTTTTTTGCTTCTCCTCTTTCCTCAGCTTTTGGCAAAGCCTCCCGAGACAACCACTTTGCCTTCTTACATTTCTTTTTTCTTTGGGATGGCTTTGATCACTGCCTCCTGTACAATGTTACAATGCCTCCTTCCATAGTTCTTCAGGCATTCTGTCTACTGTATCTAATCCTTTGAACTGTTTGTCACCTCCACTGTATAATCATAAGGGATTTGATTTGTGGTTTTCCCTAGTTTCTTCAAGTTAAGCCTGGATTTTGTAATAAGGAGTTCATGATCTGAGCCACAGTCAGCTCCAGGTCTTACTTTTGCTAACTGTATAGAGCTTCTCCATCTTCGGCTGCAAAGAATGTAATCAATCTGATTTCGGTATTGACCATTTGGTTATATCCAAGTGTAGAGTCATCTCTTGTGCTGCTGGAAAAGGGTGTTTGCTATGACCAGTGTGTTCTCTTGACAAAATTCTGTTAGCCTTTGCCTTGATTCATTCTGTACTCCAAGGCCAAACTTGCCTGTTACTACAGGTCTCTCTTGACTTCCTACTTTTACATTCCAATCCCCTATGATGAAAGGACATATTTTTTCAGTGTTAGTTCTAGAAGGTCTTATAGGTGTTCACAGAACCATTCAACTTCATCTTCTTTGGCATTAGTAGTTGTGGCATAGACTTTGGTTACTGTGATGTTGAATGGTTTGCCTTGTAAATGAATTGAGGTCATTCTGTTGCCTTTGAGATTGCACCCAAGTACTGCATTTCAAGATTCCTTTGTTAACTATGTGGGCTACTCCATTTCTTCTAAGGGATTCTTGACCACAGTAGTAGATATAATGGTCATCTGAATTGAATTAGAGAAAGCTAAGTGTTGGTACAATGCCAACAAGACTGCCTAAGGTCAAAAGTGACTCAGAAGAATCTTTTCCTTCCTAAGGCTGTCTCAAATACTGCTTGAGGGGAGTCAAGAAGAAAGAGTTAGGCTTTATATGAGTAAGGGTATACAGTTATTAGCAAAGTTCCAAATCATGTGTCTTTAACAGAATTTCCCTTTTAATTCCTTGAAATGTTGGTATTTTGTTGGTGGGCACCTTTGAGGAAGATGAAATGTCTAGGTGTTATTTTTTTGGTACTGTGGTTGTTGCTCAGTCCCCACATCATGTACGTCTCTTTGCAACCCCATGAAATGCAGCACGCCAAGCTTTCCTGTTCCTCACCATCTCCCAGAGTTTGCCCAAGCTCATGTCCATTGAATCGGTGATGCCATCCAACCATCTCATCCTCTGTCACCCTGTTCTTCTTCTGCCTTCAGTCTTTCCCAGAATTAGGGTCTTTTTCAATGAGTTGGCTCTTCCTATCAGTTGGCCAAAGTATTGTAGCTTCAGCCTTCATCCTTCCAATGGGTATTCATGGTTGATTTCATTTGAGATTGACTAGTTTGATCTCCTTGCTGTCCAAGGGACTCTGAAAAGTTTTCTCCAGCACCACAATTTGAAAGCATCAATTCTTTGGCACTCTGCCTTTTTTATGGTCCATCTCACATACAGGTATGATTATTGGAAAGACGATAGCCTTGACTATACAGACCTTTGAAGGCAAGGTGATGTCTTTGCTTTTTAACGCACTGTCTAGGTTTGTCATAGCTTTCCTGCCAAGGAAAGTATGCAGTATCTAAATACTATTTCTCATGTAGTGGTCCTGTAGCTCTTTGCAAAATGAGTCAAAACTGTGGGCTTTTATCCCAAAAGAATGCATGTGGATACAGATAAATTTGAATTTCACTTCAGGAGGGGCTTCATAAATTACCTGAAGCTCGTTGGTGGCAAATACCCTGAATTAGTTCTAATCTTCCAGGGGAATAAAGGTAGTTTATATTCTGTTGGTTGATGATCGCTTGGGATTATTAGGATGGAGGGTATCATTTTTATGACTTCAGAAACCATAGTAAATTTGAAAAATGATTGCAACTTTTTGAGGGGCATGTTAGAATGCAAAAGCTTCCAAATGATTTGCTTCCACCATTTCCCACAAAACAGTGTGTTTGAGTTTTGGCCACTGAGAAATAATATACAATAATGTTATGAGCCTGGGCTTAATAGTTGTTAAGAGCATGGGCTTTATGTCACAATTTGAGAATGGGGAGCAAGATCCAAACTTTATTCTGCCACTCACCTAGTACAGGACAGTTGAATCTTTCTTTACCTTACTTTTTGCATCTGTAAATAGGGTTAACAGTGCATTTTATGGCATGGTGTGAGGATTACATGAGCTAATGAATGAAAAGCTATATGGAGAGTGTCTGGCATGAATAAGAATTCAGTTAATAATATCTGTCAGTCCTTCTCTGTCTGAGATTATTAATATTTTGTAATTATTAATATTTTGTAATTGTATCAGATGACTTTAGATCATATTCACTGCTATTTTAAATTATTAAATCACCTGGAGACTAATTGAGAAGTTCAGACCACGGATTGACAAGTGGCAAAACTGTAGTTAAAACATATGGTTTGAGTACTTTGGGCCACTTGGGGAAATGGATTTTATAGAGATGCTAGAAATATTAAAGTTTATGGAACAGAATAATTATTGTTACCAGTAACTTCAACATCTTGTGTTCATATATATTGGTCTCACTGCTAGGAAGACTTTTATTATTATCACTGTTAAACAGGTTAAACAGGATCCCATTCACAAAAGCAAGCAGAAAAACTTAAAATTATAGCATATGTTTGTCCTTTAATTGATCCCATGAGTCTTGAGAATTCAAAGGAGCCTTCAGAATATTTCTCAAAATCTAGTTTGAAAGAATATATCCATATTCACACAAGATTTATTGAAAATACTAGGTTTCTCAAATTTGGAAGATTCTCCCTATCTTTTTGATTCCTAAGACAAACCTCACCCTGCAGTCATTTATTTTCTGATTTTTTTAAACCTAAACAGGGAGCATCCTAGCAGTCTGTCTGAAAACTAAGCAGATTGTGTGTGTGTGTGTCTCTGTATATATGTATCCAGTGTGTATGCATGTATCTGTGTGTGTGTCTACTTATGTATCTCTCTCTGGATGTATTTATCTGTGTGTGTGTGCACATGTTCCTGCATCTATATTCTTTCCCAGTCATCTTATGACTGAGAACAGAAAAGACACCAAGAAATAAAGGCCTGAGAAGACTATTCATCACTGGGGTCTGCCTCTCAGCCTGACTAGTAGCTCCCCAGGGAGTCTTAACAAAGCACTGCAGAGTCCAAATTCTTCTCCCCACCCCCACACAATCTGTGGGACACTGTATTTTGAGGCTGTTCTATCACCTTCACCCTCAGACTTTGCAGAACCTCCCCTCCCCCATTCATCTCTGGGCCCATCAGGGGTGTGAGCAAAGGAAGCATTAAAATAGGTAGATTGATAGCCTTGGGATCATATCAATCTTCATACGTGTTGAATATTATGTCAATTATTCATCACTCAGAGATATCATTGCAGGGAAAAATCACATTAAGAGGAGCCAGGAAAACCAGAGGTTATAAATTCCAACCCCAGCCAGTGACTGTGCTGGAATTCAGTGCCATCTCTCCTCTGTGGTGGTCTCGTAGGCTGGAGTCTCAGACTTTCAGAAGCAGAGACTCAACCTTCCAGAGGTGAAAAAGAGCTGATATATCTGTGGACACAATGCTCCTAAGTTTCCTTTGAATTCTGCCATCACCTCGAGTTGGCTGTCTAAAAAATGCCATTTTCTCTCAGTTGACTCAAGGAAGCTTTTTTTTCCCCAGCACTAGATGATACCAAAAATGGGTGTCTGAGAAGATGGCAAATGCCACAGAGTAAATATAACTCAACCCAGCATACAGAGTTGTTGACAGAGAGAGTGTAGGAGTATGAGGACTCGACCACCAGGCAGTGACTCAGCCTTTCCAAACTTGCATTTCCTCATCTTGTGAGTTTAGGGATCCTGCCAGTTCCAGTGGGTGGCTGTGAAGATTAAATTAGGTAACCTAGATCACATAATTCTGAGTCCCTCAACCTTATGGAGCTACTGGTACTTGACGACACACTTTGTGGGAGGGCCACCGAGTTGTTCTTCAGAGTCTCTGAAGGTTCTGGGGGGAAGCTTAGATGTCTTCTGTGCAGTGGCATCTTCTGCTGGAGAGCTGGTCCCACAGGCACCAGTCTCCCTCCCCAGCTTCCTTCCCACCGGTAGATGCGACCCCCCATTTCACTCCCTCAGAGAAACACCAACACAGACACCATTTATCTATCCATTCACAGAGTGACTGCTTCCCGAGCTCCTACTATGGGCCATGGAGCAAGAGTTTTGAACAAGAGGGAAGGTCCTCCTCTCTTCAAGCTTATATTCAAGCCTGATTGACCAAAAATGAGTCCACAGCAGATATACCAGCAAATTCAGGTGTAACAGGGACTTTGAAGATGATAACACAGGGTGACATGATGCAGAGTGGAGTGGGGTGTGAGGTCAGAGAAAGAACTTTTGAGGAGGTGATAATGAAGCCGTCACCTGAAAGGTAGGAGGGAGCCAGTTATGTGAAGATCTCCGGGAAGAGTGTTCCAGGCAAAGGGAGCTGCAAGTTTGAGTCTGAGGTGGGAAGGAGATGAGGTCATTTTAGAAAGGACAGTGTGACAGGAAAGTGTGGTCTGAGATGACCCGAGGGATAAGTAAAACTTGGGAGGCCAGAATAAGGAATTCGGCTTGTATTCTTGTACAACAGGACAATTTCCAGCAGGTGCATGACATATCTTGGTTCGTGGTTCAGGCAGGGAGGTTGCTTTAGCTTGTGTAGAATGGGTTGTGGTGGAGGAACAGAGTGGGAAGAACAGGCAGAGACTCTGTGGTCGAGCAGCTGAGACATGGTGCTGGCTTGGACTGGGTTTGTACCAGTGGAAAGGTGTCAGTAGATGACTGGGCTCAGGAGCAGTTCTGAGAGCTTTGGGATTCAGGGCTAGCTCCTGTGCCCTGAGAGAATCTACCGAGGGATTGAATGCATGCCAGCGTGCAGGGAGGAAAGAGAGGATGTGCCTAGGTATTTTGTAAGCTTTGGCTACCCTGCAATCTAGGGGAAAAAATGGCAGATTTGGGTCATGAAATGTGTCAGCTTCTCCTGCCTTGGGGATGTTCTTACTGGTGCTGTGTCTCTGTGGGCCCTGGTCTCCTGTCCCCGCCGTCTCTCTCCCTTTGCTTTCTCCTTTTCTGTGTGTGCTCTGTTCTGAGGGCTGAATATCCTTAGGCAGAGGGTGACATTACTCAGAGCTTTATATTGCTAGCCTTCTGAGCGCCCAGACCTGTGCTAGTCCCGGTACGCCATATGGGCAGACTTCTGGAAGCCAAGCTCATGCTAATATTTCTTGTGCTGCTTCTAGGAAGAGCGTCCTCTCCCCTTTGTCCCCAGGACTTTCCTGAGGGACTTGTCTCCCGCTGGTCACGAGCTGATTCTGCATAACACACTGCTCAGGAGCTCTCAGCTCTGCCACCCTTTTGTTGTGTGAGCTGGAGCAAGCTCCTTAACACATGCCAGGTCTACTTTCTGTGTCTGTGAAACGGGAAACCTGCTTTCTAGAGCACATAGGAAGGTTTTAGAAAACCCTACAGGGGACCTGGCAGATAATGCTCAGAGCAAAAGTAACCTAGCTGGTTGCTGCTGCTTCCCGCTCCCTTGTTTGTACTGAATTGAACAAAGAAGTCCTGAACCAGTTAAAATGAAACAGGAAGTAGTGGGTTCTGATATTTTGTCATCTTCAGCTGGTCATGGAATCAGAGGGGTGGTGAGGACTTTAGAGAGTATTTCTGCTAATCCCTTGCTGTAACCAGACAGGAATACTTGTGAAGAGGACCCTTACAGAGGTTTCATGTGGCGGCACATTTCTGAGGGTGTTCTACAGAATAGTAACCATGCCATGATCTGCTCAAAGAAAGACTTCATGGTCCAATGACCAAGAAATGTTGCATGTCAGATCTCCTCCTTGTAGGTGCACAGACTATTTGCCCGAAAAAGTCTCTGATGAGTCCTGTAATGAAGAAATCTGCCAGTCCCTTTTTATTATAGCATTCTCCACTGGCCTTAACCGGAGAAGCTTTTTTCTATCAGCTTTACTAACATCCTGAGAATGTGTGTTCTTTAGAATGTCACTTTAGCCAAAGGAGCCCACATTTCAAACTGAGAGTTGGTTTCTTGAGACAGTTCTGTTACTGGGCCAAACTTGAGTCAGCTTACCCACCATGTAGCAAAGTCCATCTACTGACACTGGGTTGTGGTGAAGAAAGGGGTATACAGCATCTATTTGCAAGGACATGGAAGAACTATACAAAAAGATCTTCATGACCCTGATAATCACGATGGTGTGATCACTCACCTAGAGCCAGACATCCTGGAATGTGAAGTCAAGTGGGACTTAGGAAGCATCACTATGAACAAAGCTAGTGGAGGTGATGGAATTCCAGTTGAGCTATTTCAAATCCTAAAAGATGATGCTGTGAAAGTGCTGCACTCAATATGCCAACAAATTTGGAAAACTCAGCAGTGGCCACAGGACTGGAAAAGGTCAGTTTTCATTCCAATCCTAAAGAAAGGCAATGCCAAAGAATGCTCAAACTACAGCACAATTGCACTCATCTCACATGCTAGTAAAGTAATGCTCAAAATTCTCCAAACCAGGCTTCAACAGTATGTGAACCATGAACTTCCAGATGTTCAAGCTGGTTTTAGAAAAGGCAGAGGAACCAGAGATCAAATTGCCAACATCTGCTGGATCATCAAAAAAGCAAGAGAGTTCCAGAAAAATATCTACTTCTGCTTTATTGACTATGCCAAAGCCTTTGACTGTGTGGATCACAACAAACTGTGGAAAATTCTTCAAGAGATGGGAATACCATACCACCTTACCTGCCTCCTGAGAAATCTGTATGCAGGTCAGGAAGCAACAGTTAGAACTGGACATGGAACAACAGACTGGTTCCAAACAGGGAAAGGAGTACGTCAAGGCTGTATATTGTCACCCTGCTTATTTAACTTATGTGCAGAGTACATCATGAGAAACACTGGGCTGGATGAAGCACAAGCTGGAATCAAGATTGCTGGGAGAAATATCAATAACCTCAGATCTGCAGTTGACACCACCCTTATGGCAGAAAGTGAAGAAGAATTAAAGAGCCTCTTGATGAAGGTAAAAGAGGAGAGTGAAAAAGTTGGCTTAAAACTCAACATTCAGAAAACTAAGATCATGGCATCTGGTCCCATCACTTCATGGCAAATAGATGGGAAACAGTGGCAGACTTTATTTTTTTGGGCTCCAAAATCACTGCAGATGGTGACTACAGCCATGAAATTAAAAGATGCTTACTCTTGCACGGAAAGTTACGATCAACCTAGGCAGCATATTAAAAAGCTTTGTCCACAAAGGTCCGTCTAGTCAAGGTTATGGTTTTTCCAGTAGTCATGTATGGATGTGAGAGTTGGACTGTAAAGAAAGCTGAGTGCTGAAGAATTGATGCTTTTAAACTGTGGTGTTGGAGAAAAAGACTCTTGAGAGTCCCTTGGACTGCAAGGAGATCCAATCAGTCCATCGTAAAGTATATCAATCCTGAATATTCCTTGGAAGGGCTGATACTGAAGCTGAAACTCCAATACTTTGGCCACCTGATATGAAGAACTGACTCATTTGAAAAGACCCTGATGCTGGCAAAGATTAAAGGCAGGAGAGAAGGGGAGGACAGAAGATGAGATGGTTGGATGGCATCACCCACTCAATGGACATGAGTTTGAGTAAACTCCAGGAGTTGGTGATGGATAGGGAGGCCTGGCCTACTGCAGTCCATGGGGTCGCAATTCAACTGAGCGACTGAACTGAACTGAACTGAACTGAAGCAAGGATAAGACTTCCCTTGGAGCTCAGATGGTAGAGAATCTGCCTGCAATGCAGGAGACCTTGGTTCAATCCCTGGGGTGGGAAGATCCCCTGGAGAGAGGCGTGGCAACCCACTCCAGTATTGTTGCCTAGAGAATTCCATGGACAGAGAAACCTGTTGGGCTACAGTCTACGGGGTCAAAATGAATTGGACATGACTGAGCGACTAACACTTCACTTCAGGCAAGGGTAATGAACAGGAGACTTGTGCTCAAAAGACCTTAACTACCCAGTGGCTTTCAGGGAAGGACTTTTAAAGGCAGCATTTGGGGTGAGGGTTGCAGCTCCCAGACTTTGTTCTGATTAGTTGGTGGTGAGGTAACAGGATGCTGTTTTGGTAATCTTAATCATCAATCTTCTAACTCAACTAGTCTGGGCTCTATGTGCTTAGGGTCAGCAGATAGTCACCATCTTCCACCTGGGTGGGGGTCTTAGGTTCTGCAATAAAACTCCAAGATATATGTCAGGTTGTTATGCATATATCCCTTGAGAAGGAACTGGGGCTCTATTATATCGCTGTACTATTGTGCAAGCTATCTTGATTAACTACTTCTCCTTTGTTTCTGTGTTCCATCACTTCTTTAATTAATAACCACTTGAATCTGCTCTTTGGAACTCAGGGAAGACCTAGGAGACAAAGCCTTTTTCCCCTACAAACAAGAGAGGTCTTGCCACTGGGGATACTTCAAAGGATACTGCTTGGTTTCAGTCCCCCTTCCTTTCCTTAGATACTCCTCAGTCCTGAGGGAATCAGGCAGGACAAGGAAGGGAAGAAAGTTTTGGATAGAGAGTTTAATCATAAACTCAGCAGAGAACTCAGTTTTGAAGGACTTGATTTTAAAGGACTCAGTTTCAATTCCCAGTAGCAGAAATTACAGCAACCATGAGGCTTCTTCTGACCCAAGCTGAGAGACAATGAAGAGGCTCCTTACTCCCCAGCCCACTCTGCATCGCTGCCCCAATCTCTGCATCCCCTCTGCCCAGCAACACCTAGAGTCCTTCGGTTTACCGAAGACATGAAGATTCTCAGCAACTCTGAACAGCAGGGGCTTTTGGGGAAACAGAATCCCGTGGGACTCCAGGGGTTTTTACAGACAAGATGGCATCATCTGCCCATGTAGGTTAACTGTTGAATATCAGCCAAGAAGACCTAAATGAAGTGGACTTCATCTTATACCTGTCCTATACTTCCCACATGTGGGCCTGCAGAACTTGGTCAGCACAATCAGCCAGAGAGAGTGTGATTGGGTGGTGGGAGAGAGTTTCGATGGAGTTGAAAACTAAGATATAAAGCTATGAAAATGGGAGAAAGACATTTTCATCTTTAAAAATAAAGGAAGAAATTCCTTGACTGCCCAGTGATTAGAACTCAGTTCTTTCACTGTGTGGTGCCAGGGTCAATCCATGGTTGAGAAACTAAGATCCCATAAGTCATGTGGTGCAGCAGAAAAAAAGTGAAAGAAACAGCATAGTTTGAGAGAGAAACAGACAAGCTTTTTAGGTAGAAAAAAATCTGGCTGGTTGGATGTCACTTTCTTATGGTCTAGGAAAACTTCCCTTGGAGGTTGTCTGTCATATGGTAGCAGAAGAAGTGTGAAAAAGAACTTGGTTAGCAACCACTACTTGATTGCATCCAGCAGGTGGGAGGGCGGGTCTTTGGGACCCCATGGAGCCCACCAAGCTCCTCTGTCCAGCCCACCAAGCTTCTCTGTCCATGGGATTCTCCATGCAAGAATACTGGAGTGGGTTGCTATTTCCTTCTCCAGGGGATCTTCCCAACTTAGGAACCTTTGTCTCTTGCAACTCCTGCATTGCAGGTGGATTCTTTACCACTAGCAGTACCCCCTAAGTTGCAGCAAGAAAGAGGGTGATAATCCAGGAAAAGGATTTGTGTTCATTCTGATTACTTTACCACCAAAAGAGGCCTTGTCAATGGGGAATGTTTCCCTCCTCCCCCTCCAGATTTCAAGCTTGAATTCTTGTGCATCTTATTGTTATAAAGCTAGTAGCTCTCTGCTCACTTCAGGGATGTATTCTGAGCTAATAGAATGGGGAGAGGGTTACCCCAGTGCCCTTGCGGTTAGTGGCCCATAAGGAAGGTAGAGGAACCAGATATCTTGAAAAACACCATTTATTTTGTGCTTTGTAAAGCCTTAGAGCATCTGTCAAATATTTGAGCTCGAGGGCTCAGCAGTTTAAATCCGAATCCACTCGGCTTGCCAGGAACCACATTTCAAAATTCGTGGACCTCTGTCATAGTATTTTCCATATGGTATCCTAATTTGGGGCTATGCTTTTACGAGTTGTAACCCTGAGGAGGTGACTGTGAGACTCACAGGTGGTCGGTCGGTCAAGGCAGCAGGAGAGGAGAACAGAGAGCATCCAAGGCTCTGAAAACTTGGAGGAGAGACCGCCAGGGCCTGGTCTCTCCGCTTTGTCCAGGCAGAGAGACTCGAGCCGGACCATTGATTTTAATGACCTTCAACAGTTAAAAAAAATTAGTGCATCTGCATGGTACAAATTTAAGTACTACAAATAAATACTCAGTAAAAAATGAATTCCTTTCCTTTCTTGGACCCCAGTACCCCAGTTTATTGACTTATCATGTTCTAAGTTTTTTATGTATATGATCTCACTTAATCCTTATAACAGCTACAAGATTTAGGTTCCGTTATTATTGTCATGTCAGATGAGGCCTTGCGTCTCAGAGAGGTGAAATAATTCACTTGTAAGGTGGCATGGGTGAGGGAACAAGAGACGAAGTACGGGATTGCTGTTGAGAACTTCAAGGCTTTATAAGTGAATTGTGTGAGATGGATTAGAACATTCCACGATTGGTAGAACCTTTTAGCCGCAGGGAAAACTCACTTCTTTTCCCATCTTGGAGAGTACAAGTCTGCTGTGGATTTTAGAGTGATTTTGAAAAATATTTTATTTCTGTCAAGTAGCTGTTGATGACAGTTTCATGAAATAGATGTCTGGACAATCTAGTGGAATTGTGGAGATGCAAGGGTCTGAATATGTACTTAAAGAGCCAGAAGCAACTTAGCAACTGAACAATTTAAAAATGTTTAGTTTAACCAGTATATTTAGATCATTTCCATTTCAGCATTTCAGTATAAAAATTGAGATTTTATTGTCTTTTTCTTACCATTTAGTGTGAATTTTACATGTAGTAGCTAAGCATCTCAAGTGCTTAATAGCCAAGCATGACCAGAGCAGTTCTAAAAGAGTTACTGTTTTTACCTTTTCACATTTATATCTAGGTTCTCTCTGAAATTTTTGAGTGTAGTACAAGGTAGTAACCTAGCTTAATTTTTTTATATGAATATCCAACTGACTCAGAACCAATTTATTGAAAAGATAGTCCTAACCCCATGAAACTTCTGTTTAAATATCCACACATGTGTGAATCTGTTTCTGGACTCTGTTCTAGGCCATCTGTCTATTTGTCTACACTTACACCAGTAGACACTGTCTTAACTACTATAATTTTAGATTTAGGAATGACTTGCTATGTTGGCAGACTGCAAAGAGACCAGCCATGTTAATAACTTAACACTATCTTCTATAATTTTCACAGTGAGTCCTGATATCTGGTAGGGAAGTTGTTCCTACTAGTTCTTAAAAGAATCTTGGCTACTATTGGTTTATTACCTTTCCATATAAATTACTTGCCAAGTTCCCCCAAAATATCTGTAAAGATTTTGATTGAGATTGTATTGAATCTGTATATCAGTTTGAGGAGAGCACTTAAAAAATAACACGCCTTCATCTGATGCTATCTTCTAGGTAGAATCTGGACCTGTCCTTGCCTTCCAGTCTCTGCTACCTTCCACATTCTGGGTATGAGCAGCTGACTGAGGAAGTGGCTCAAGCTTTAGCTCTTTGATGAGAACACAGGTGGAGGGTCCCTTCCTCTTCCCAGGGGAGGAAAGTCCCTGGCAAGGTTCTAGAACTCTAGGATACAGAAAAAAATGGAAGCCTTGGAAGAACCAGACTAAAATCCCTTGAGCCCCCATCTATCTGGAGTGGGGACCTTGTGCCACATAAGTGAGTTTTCAGGGGTCACCCATGCTTGGGTTCACTTTAACCCAGGCTAGAGCAATAGAACTTACCCACCGAGAGATAAGGGAAGATGCTTTCTACTCCTCACTCTTCTCTACCTTCTCTGTCACTGGTCTCACTATTTGCTCTGTGGCTGCAGACCAAGTTTCATGGAGAAGTCGATTAGAAATATAGAGAATTGTGCAGACTTGGTGATCAGGCAGGAGAGGAAAGGACCAGAAGAAAGGAGTTTGTTGAAGATGTCTCCGGCATCTGAAGAGAAGTGACAAGATGAAGATGAAGGCAAACTAGGGATAGTAGTAAGATAATGAGGACGGAGAAGAGGTTCTGTAAGGAACTGAGCTTACCCTTTATGCTGGATGTTGTTTGGCCATCATCTTAAATTCCCTATGTCCACCAGGAAATCCACAATCTAATTCCTGATTGAACTTCACCAGATTAGTCCTCTTGTAGGGAACCCATCTTTCCAGGATGATACTTGTGAATTACCAGCTTGGGGGTAGCCGGAGTGTTAGTGAGAGTCAGAGTCTAAGGGACTAGAAGGGGTCGGAGGAGGAGTAGGGGCAAGGATAAAGAAGTAAAGAGACAATGGGCCAAGATGAACAGGGTGGCAAGTGGATGGTCTGGAGGGAACAAGGGAAGAGTCGGGAATGGAAATCCTTAAGGTAGGGTGGCAGGAAGGGATGACACTAGTCAGAGGAGGGAAACAGCTAGGGCTCAAAACTGAGAGAGGAGGAAGGTGCTGGGGAGGAGGCCAAGGGCTAAAAGATGGAGGAGACAGGGGAGGAAGGTGAGTTGGACAGTGAGAACAAGAAGGAGTAGGAAGAGGAGGTGGAGGCTGGAATTGAGAGGAGGAAATTGCAGGCAGTTTTCTTGTCTTTTTTTCAATTGTCACTCTGTGCATACTCATCCTGTGAAAATCAGTAACTGGTGGGAACTCAGGCCTGATCCAGCAGTTACGTCACACTGCTGAGCACATCACCCCATTCATGATGGAAATTCCCTCTATGAAGTGTACATGCCACTTCCTTTGTGACCAGTCAGTAATCGCCACCAATCATGAAAGTGGTCCCAGTTTCTAGGTTGAAGAATGGTCAGAGGAATTGGTAAAGAGAAGAAACGGAGTCTAATAGTCATCCCTGTTCCTTGGGATAACATGTAGTTTTGCCCTGGCTTCCCTGGTGGCTCAGAGGGTAAAGCATCTGCCTGTGATACAGGAGACCCAGGTTTGATCCCTGGGTCAGGAAGATCCCCTGGAGAAGGAGATGGCAACCCAGTCCAGTATTCTTGCTTGGAGAATCCCATGGACAGAGAAGCCTGGTGGGCTACAGTCCACAGGGTTGCAAAGAGTCGGACACGACTGAGCGACTATACAGGCGAAGACTGATCAAAAGGTTAGGATAGAGTTGGAGGCTGGGACCAGGGAGAATGGCTCTAAAGCAGGAATGGCCAAATTGGGTAGAGGTCATTGCCCGCCCCCCCCGCCTCTATTTAACTTACTGCATTTCCCCAAATCCTTTCATATCCATATCACTCCACAAATACAAGGTAATCAGAGATTACCATTCTACCAATAAATATACTGAAGGCCAGAGAGGAAAGTATTAATATATAGCAGGCAGTAGATGACAGATTATCCAGATTAGAACTTGGGCCAAAAGTCAAGGAGTAGGGGGTATCCAGAAGGGAGCACAAATGGCCCATGACAGCGTGATCCTATCCTGTGTTTCTGAACAGAATCATACAGGGATGCTTCACAGCAAAGCTTTATATTAATAGTATAGCCTCCCCCCTGGTTCCTATGATCCCTTGGTATTTTGTCTGGCCCTTAACTAGAACCAGAAACACAGGGTCAAGCTGATAGGTCAAGCTCAGGAGCTACTCACTCCTGAGTGCCTAAGGACTAGATTTGGACTTTCTTGTTCAGTATCCTAGATGCCCATCTCCACGTCAGGTGATTTAGGAAGCTACTGTACCCACTCCCTTTCTTTTGTCTGATGTAGCAATTCTATTTGCTTATCATTCCTTTTTTTTTAAAAATTGAAGTATAGTTGAATTACTATATTAGTTTCAGATGTACAAGATAGCATTTCAAAATTTTTATAGCCTATATCCCATATAAGGTTATTATAAAATATTGGTTATGTTCCTTGTGCTTTACATTATATCCTTGTAACTTCTTCTTATACCTAATAGTATTCACAGGTGGCTCAGAGGTGAAGAATTCGCCTGCCAAGCAGGAGATTCTGGTTCAGTTCCTAGATTGGGAAGCTCCCCTGGAGAAGGAAATGGCAACCTACTTCAGTATTCTCGCCTAGGAAATCCCCTGGACAGAGAACCACAGTCCATGGGGTTACAAAGGGTTGGACACAACTGAATGACTAAACCATAACAACAGTAGTCTGTACCTCTTCATTCCCTTCCTGTACCTTGCGCCTCCCATCACCCTTTTCCCAACCAGTAACCACTAGTTTGTTCTCTGTATCTGAGTCTGTTTCTGATTTGTTAGATTTGTTTGTTATTATTTTTTTTATTTTTTAAAAATATATATTTATTTATTTTAATTGGAGGCTAACTACTTTACAGTATTGTGGTAATTTTTGCCATACATTGACATGAATCAGCCACGGGTGTACACGTGTCCTCCATCCCGAACCCCCCTCCCACCTCCCTCCCCACCCCATCCCTCTGGGTTGTCTCAGGGCACCAGCTTTGAGTGCCTTGTTTCATGCATGGAACTTGGACTGGTCATCTGTTTCACATATGGTAATATACATGTTTCAATGCTATTCTTTCTGTTTGTTACTTTTTAGATGCCACATGTAAGTGAAAACATACAGTATTTGTCTTTCTCTGTCAGAATTGTTTCATTAAGCATAACACACTCTAGGTCTCTCCATACTGTTGGAGATGGCAAAATTTTATGACTGAGTGATATTCCATTGTGTGGTGTATCACATTATCCATTCATCTGTCAACACGTAAGTTCCTTCCATATCTTGGCAATCATAAATAATGCTGCTGTGAACATTGAGCACCTGCATCTTTTTTGAATTAGTGTCTTTGTTTTCTTTGGATAAGTGCCCAAGCGTAGAGTTACTGGGTCTTATGATAGTTCTGTCTTTACTGTTTTAAGGAAACTCCATGCTGTTTTCCTTAATGCCTGCACTGGTTTACATTCCTATCAACAGGGCACAAGGGTTCTCTTTTTTCCACGTCCTCACTAACACTTGTTATTGGTAGACTTTCCTGATAATGGCCATTCTGACATATTTGAGGTGATATCTCACTGTGGATTTTGTAGTTCCCTGATTAGTGATGTTGAGCATCTTTTCATGTGCCTGTTGGCCATCTGTATATCTTCTTTGGAAAAATGCCTATTCAGGTTCTCTGCCCATTTTAAAGTCAGATTATTTGGTTTTTTGATGTTGAATTATATGATTTCTTTACATATTTTGGATAAGAATCCCTTATAAGACTTATCATTTGCAGATATCTTCTCCCATTCAGTAGGTTGTCTTTTCATTTCGTTGACAGTTCCTTTCACTTTGCAAAAGCCTTTAAGTTGATCCCCATTTTAAGTTGGGTCCCCTTTGTTTATTTTTGTCTTTTCCCTTTCCAAGGAGACCGATCCAAAGAAATATGGCTAAGACCAGTATCAAAGAACACACACGTATTTTTTTCTCATAGGAGTTTTATGATTTCTAGTCTTACATTTAGATTTAATTCATTTTGAATTTATTTTTGTATATGATGTGAGAAAATGTTGTAATTTCATTTTTTTATTTGCAAGTGGTCCAGATATGCCAGCCCCACTTATTAAAGAGGCTGTCCTTTCTCATTGTATAGTCTTGCCTCCTTTGTCATAGATTAATTGGCCATATGTGCATGGGTTAATTTCTGGGTTTTCTATTCTATTTTGTTGTTTTTGTCTGTTTTGGGTGCTAGCACATACTGTTTTGATTACTGTTGCTTTGTAATATAGTCTGAAGTCAGGGAGTGTGATACCTCCAGCTTAGTTATTTTTTTTTCCTTAAATTTATTGAACTATAGTTGATTTATAATGTCATGTTAATTTCTGCTGTATGGCAAAGTGATTCATCTATACATATATTATATTCTTTTCATTATGGTTTATCACAGGATATTAAACATAGTTCATTGTGCTATACAGTAGGACTGTGTTGTTTTTCCATTCTTTAATAGTTTGCATCTGCTAGTCACAAACTACCAGTCCATCTGTCCCTTACCCCCTCCTCCTCGGCAACCACAACACTATGTCTGTGAGTCTGTTTCTATTTTGTAGATAAGTTCATTTGTGTCACATTTTAGATTTCATGTATAAGTGATATCATACAGTATTTTTCTTCTCTTTCCTTCTCTTACTTCACTTAGTAAGATAATCTCTAGATCCATCCGTGTTGCTGCCAATGGCATGATTTCATTCTTTTTTATGGCTGAGTAGTATTCTATTGTGTGTGTGTGTATATATACCCCACATCTTTATTCATTCACCTGTCAATGGGCATTTAGGTTTTTTTCATGTCTTGACTATTGTAAATAGTGCCACGGACTATTGTGAATAGTTTAACAGAGAGATGCATGTATGTTTTTGAATTAGAGTTTGATCTGAATATAAGCCCAGGAATGGGATTGCTGGTCATATGGCAACTCCATTTTTAGTGTTTTGAGGAACCTCCATGCTGTTTTCCATAGTGGCTATGCCAATTTACATTCCTACCAACAGTATAGGAGGGTTCCTTTTTCTCCACACTCTCTCTAGCATTTTTTATTTGTAAATTTTTAAAATGATGGCTGTTCTGAGTGGTGTAAGGTGGTACACAATTGTAGTTTTGATTTGCATTTCTTTTCTGTCACAATTGCTTTGGCTTGTGTATGGAACCAATTTGTGGTTCCATATACATTTTAATGTTATTCTAGGTCTGTGAGAAGTGTCACGGGTATTTGGATGTGGATTGCATTAAATCTAGATTGCTTTAGGTAATATGGACATTTTAACAATTTTAACTCTTCTAATCCATGAGCATGCAGTATATTTCCATTTATTTATATCATCTTCAATTTCTTTACTCAGTGTCTCATAGTTTTCAGAGTTTAGATCTTTTACCTCCTTGATTAAAATTATTCCTAGGTATTTTACTCTTTTTGATACAATTGTACATTATTTTCTTGATTTCTGTTTCCAATAGTTGATTATTAGTGTATAGAAATGTAACAAATTTATATATTAACTTTGTATCCTGCAACTTTACAATCTGCAATTCATGGATGAGCTCTGGTAGTTTTTGGTGACTTCTGGGTAGGCTTTTTCTCTATATAGTATCATGTTACATGCAGACAGTGACAGTTGTTTTTCTTCCTTTCCAATTTGGATTCATTTCTTTTTCTTGTCCAATTGCTGTGCCCAGGACTTCCAATACCCTGCTGAATAAAAGTGGTGAGAATGGGTGCTTTTTGTTTTGTTCCTGATCTTAGTATGTTTGCTGTGGGTATAGCATATATAGCCTTTACTCTGTTGAGGTATGTTCCCTTTATATCCCCCTTTCTAAGAGTTCTTATCATGATTAAATGTTAAATTTAAAAGTTTTTATTTATTTATTTAGCTGCACCAGGTCTTAGTTGCAGCATATGGAATCTTTAGTTGTGGCTTGTGGAATTTTTAGTTTTGGCATGCAAATTTTAGTTGTGGCATGCGAATTTTAGTTGTGGCATGTGGGATCTAGTTCCCTGACCAGGGATTGAAGCTGGGCTGCCTGCATTGGGAGCACAGAGTTTAATCGCTGTACCACCAGGAAAATCTCTGATTTTATGAAATGCTCTTTCTGCATTGATAAGATTGTGTGATTTTAGTGTTTTGTTTTGTTAAAGTGGTATATCACATTGTTTGATTTATGAATATTGACCCATCTTTGCATCCCTGAAATAAATCCCACTTATTTCAGGAACAAATCCTACTTGCTCCTGGTATATGATCCTTTTTATGTTTTGTTGAATGTGATTTGCTAATCTTTTGTTGATTATTTCTATATCTATGTTTATCAGGAGTATTGGCCTATAATTTTCTTTTTTAAAAATGTCTCTGGTTTTGGAATCAAGATAATACTGGGCTTCTAGAATGAGTTTGGAAGTTTAATTTTTTTGAAGTAGTTTGTAAAGGTATTAACTCTTCTTTAAATGTTTAGTAAAATTCTCCTATGAAGTTGTCCAGTCCTGGACTTTTTCTCTTGTTGGCAGTTCTTCAATTACTAGTAATTGGTCTCTTCAGATTTTCTATTTCTTCCTAATTCAGTCTTGAAAGATTGTATATTTTAAGGAATTTATCCATTTCTTCTAGGTTGTCCAATTTGTTGATGTGTAACTATTTATTGTTGTTGTTAAGTCTCTAAGTTTTTCCAACTCTGCAACCCCATGGACTGCAGCACACCAGGCTTCCCTGTCCTTCACTGTCTCCCAGAGTTTGATCAAACTCATGTCCATTGAGTCAGTGATGCCATCCAGCCATCTCATGCTCTGTTGCTCCCTTCTCCTCTTGCCCTCAGTCTTTCCCAGAAATCAGGGTCTTTTCTAAGGAGTCAGCTCTTTGCATCAGGTGGCAAAAGTATTGGCGCTTGAGCACCAGTTCTTCCAATGAATATTCAGGGTTGATTTCCTTTAGGATTGACTGGTTTGATGTGCTTGCTGTCCAAGGGACTCTCAAGAGTCTTCTCCAGAACCACAGTTTGAAAGCATCAATTCTTCAGTGCTCAACCTTCTTTATGGTCCAACTCTCACATCCATACATGACTACTGGAAAAACTGTAGCTTTGACTATACAGACCTTTGTCAGCAAAGTGATATCTCTGTTTTTTAATATACTGTTTTAGGTTTGTCATAGCTATTCTTCCAAGGAGCAAGCGTCTTAACTTCATGGCTGCAGACACTGTCTGCATTGATTTTGGAGATCAAGAAAATGAAATCTGATACTGTTTCCACATTTTCCCCATCTACTTAACATGAAGTGATAGGACTGGATGCCGTGATCTTAGTTTTTTAAATATTGAGTTTTAACCCAGCTTTTTCATTCTCCTCTTTCACCTTCATCAAGAGGCTCTTTAGTTCCTCTTCACTTTCTGCCATTAAAGTGGTGTCACCTGCATATCTGAGGTGGATGATATCTCTCCCAGTAATCTTGATTCCAGCTTGTGCTTCATCCAGCCCAGCATTTCACATGATGTACTCTGCATATAAGTTAAATAAGCAGGGTGACAATATACAGCCTTGCATGAAAGAAAGAAAGAAAGTGAAGTTGCTTAGTTGTGTCTGACTCTTTGCAACCCCGTGGACTGTAGCTCGCCAGGCTCCTCTGTCCATGGGATTCTCCAGGCAAGAATACTGGAGTAGGTTGCCATTAACTTCTCCAGAGGATCTTTCCAACTCAGGGATCGAACCCGGGTCTCCCGCATTGCAGGCAGACGCTTTATCCTCTGAGCCTCCAGGGAAGCCCCAGCCTTGCATACTCCTTTCCCAATTTTGAACCAGTCTGTTGTTCCATGTCCAGTTCTAATTGTTGCTTCTTGTCCTGCATATAGGTTTCTCAGGAGGCAGGTAATGTGGCCTGGTATTCCCACCTCATTAAGAATATGCCACATTTGTTGTGATCCACAGTCAAAGCATTTAGCATAGTCAGTGAAGCAGAATTAGATTTTTTGGGGGGAATTCCCTTCCTTTTTCTATGATCCAGCGAACATTGGCAATTTGATCTCTGACTTCTCTGCCTTTTCTAAATTCAGTTTGTACTCTGGAAGTTCTCAGTTCATGTACAGCTGAAGCCAGCTTGAAGGATTTTGAGCCTAATCTTGCTGGCATGTGAAGTGAGTGCAATTGTACGGTAATTTGAACATTCTTTGGCATTGCCTTTCTTTGGGATTGGAATGAAAACTGACCTTTTCCAGTCCTGTGGCCACTGCTGAGTTTTTCAAATTTGCTGGCATATTGAGTGCAGCACTTTCACAGCATCATCTTTTAGGATTTGAAATAGCTCAGCTGGAATTCCATCATCTCCACTAGCTTTGTTCGTAGTAATGCTTCCTAAGTTCCACTTGACTTCGAATTCCAGAATGTCTGGCTCTAGGGAAGTGACCACCGCATTATGATTATCTGGGTCATTAAAAGCTTTTTTGTACAGTTCTTCTGTGTATTCTTGCCACATTTTCTTAATCTCTTCTGCTTCTGTTAGGTCCTTGCTGTTTTTTGTCCTTTATTGTGCTTATTGTTGCATGAAATGTTTGCTTGGTATTTCCAATTTTCTTAAAGAGGTATGTAATCTTTCTCATTCTATTGTTTTCCTCTGTTTATATTGTTCTCTTATAATTGTTTTTATTTCTGTGATATTAGTTGTAATTTTTCCTCCTTCATTTCTAGTTTCTTTTTTTATTCTTTTTTTCAATGAGTTTGGCTAAATTTTTTTCAATTTTGTTTATCTTTTTGAAAAACCATCTCTTAGTTTCATTGATCTTTTCTCTTTTTTAAAAAGTCTCTATTTCCACTCTGATCTTTATTATTTCCTTCCTTCTGCTGACTTTTGGCTTCATTTGTTCTTCTTTTTCCAATTCCTTTAGAGGGTAGGTTAGGTTGTTTATTTGAAAATTTTATAATTTTTTTGAGGTAGGCCTGTGTCACTATAAATTTCCCTCTTAGAATTGCTTCTGCTGCATCCCATAGATTTTGAAAAGTTGTGTATTTTCTTTCATTTGTTTTGAAATATTTTCTGATTTCTCATTTGATTTCTTCGTTTACCCATTGTTTTTTGAGTAGCCTGTTGTTTAGTCTTCACACATTTGTGTTTTTCCCATTTTTCTTCCTGTAATTGGTTTCTAGTTTCAAACCACTGTGGTCAGAAAAAAAATGCTTGAAATAATTTTTGTCCTCTTAAATTTGTTGAAACATATTTTGCTGTGTTTTGTGAGGCTGTGTTTTGCAGCCTAGCAGGTGGTCTAGCATGGAGAATATTTCATGTGAACTTAACAAGAACGTGTATTCTGCTGTTCTAGATGGAATGTCCTGTAGATGTCTATTAAAGTGCATCTGATCTATTGTTGCACTACTGCTTCTGTATTGAGTTTTTGTCTTAATGATCTGTCTGTTGATATAGGTGGAGTATTATAGTCCTCTACTATTATTACATTTTCAATTTCTCCCTTTTATGTCTCTCAGTATTTGCTTTATATATTTATGTGCTCCTGTTTTGGGAGCATATATGTTAAGCCTCTTCTTGTATTGATCCCTTTACATACAGAGGGCCCTTCTTTGTCTATTTTGTCTAATATGAGTACTATTAATATTATCCCTGCTTTCTTGTAGTGTCTGTTTTCATGAAGTATCTTTTTCTATCCTCTTACTTTTAGTCTACATATCTTTGCTTTGAAATGAATTTCCTGTAAGCAGCATATAGATGAGTCTGCTTGTTTTTTACCCAATCAGTTACCCTTTATGTTTTATTTGGAGCATTTAGTCCATTGACAAAAAAGTGATTATTGATGTTATGTACTTATTGGCATTTTGTTACTTGTTTTTCAGTTGTTTTTGTATCTCTTCTCTGTTCTTTTTCTCCCCTTGTGATTTGGTGAGTTTCTTTAATAGTATGCTTGTATTCCTTTCCTACTAGTTTTTGTGTGTTTATTATGTTTTTAATTTGTGATTACCATGGGGTTCATATATGCTGTTTGTTTAGTCATGTCTGACTCTTTTGCACCCCCATGAACTGTAGCCCACCAAGCTCCTATGTTCATGGGATTTCCCAGGCAAGAATACTGAAGTGGGTTGCCATTTCTTTCTCCAGGAGATCTTCCTAACTTGTAACTATACTTGTTTTTTTTTTTTTTTTAAATCCATTTGTTTTAAACTGGCAGTCGTTTGAGTTCAAACACATTCTAAAAAAATACACATTATTTCTTATTCCCTTCTCCCACATTTTGGGTTTTTGATGTCATATTTTACATCTTCATGTTTATCCCTTCACTTGTTTATTGTGGTTATAATTAATTTTTGACCATTTTTTTGTCCTTTAATCTTTATACTAGGTTATTTGTTGATCCACTACTTTTATTATATATTTGCCTTTCCTAGTGTGATTTTTTTCTTTCTTATGTATTCTTACTTCTTGTTGTAGCCTTGTCTTTTCCCCTTAAGAGAAATCTTTAACATTTTAGGATAGGTATAGTATTAGTGAACTTTTAGTTTTTGCTTGCATGAGAAATTATTTTTTCTTTCATTCTAAATGATAATCTTCCTGGTAGAGTATCCTCGAGTGTAGGTATTTTCCTTTCAACACTTTCAATATATCGTGGAGCCCCTCTCTGAGACAAGAGCCTAGTGGGGGTTGGAGAGAGGGCAGTGCACTGGGGCAGTCTTGGTGAGCTGATGAGAGCACCTGGCAGTTTTTAATCTGCTGCCTCTGTGCTAAGACTGGTAGCAAGCAAGTCTGTGCATGATCTTCAAGAGCAAAGTCTTGGTTTCTTATAGCCTTATAGCAAGCCTCATTGATTTTCAGTTCAGCCAAGGGGGCTCATCCTTTCAGTGCCAGACCCCAGGGATGGGGCGCCTAGTCTGGGGGTCAAACCTTTGCTCCTTGAGGAAGATCCCTGAGCCTGTGATACTCTTCTCCTTTTCTGAGTCACCCACTAGGGGCTTGATTGCTTCTCTTCCACTCCTACCAGACTCCATGTAGTTCTTTCTTTATAGCCTTGGTGGTCAAGAGTTATTCTGCTAGTCTTCAGGTCATTCTCTGCAAGAACTGCTCTATATGTAGTTGTGGTTTTGATGTGTTCAATGGGGGAAGGGGGAACTCAGGTCTTCCCACTGTGTTCCTACTCTTGATCCTGTCTCCTGAGTTTGGATTTGAATCATACCTGAAGTGGGCTTCCCTGGTGGCTCAGCTGGTAAAGAATCTGCCTGCAGTGTGGAAGACCTAGGTTCAATCCCTGGGCTGGGAAGATCCCCGCAGAAGGGAACGGCTACCACTCCAATATGCTGGCCTGGAGAATTCCATGGACTGTATAGTCTATGGCGTCGCAAAGAGTCAGACATGACTGAGCTACTTTCAATTTCACCTGAGGTATCCTTGGTAAACTCTTACTTTCTAAGCTTGAATTTAATTTTTCCTTGAAGTGGGGATAATACTCTCTATACCACAGGGCTGTAGTAACACTTAGCCTGGTGGGATCTGGTAGAAAAATAAAGTTTGTGGAGCACTTAATATTATTATTAGTGATATCTGGTCAACTATAGATGAATAGCACATGGTGTGTTTGCAGAGAGCTAATTTTACTAAGGGCTTCCCTTGTGTCTTAGCTGGTAAAGAATCTGCCTGCAATGTGGGAGACCTGGGTTCGATCCCTGGATTGGGAAGATCTCCTGGAGAAGGGAAAGGCTACCCACTCCAATATTCTGGCCTGGAGAATTCCATGGACTGTATAGTCCATGGGGTCGCAAAGAGTCGGACACAACTGAGTGACCAAGTTAATTACCGAGTTAATTTAAAAATAATATAATATATTAAAACAATTGCTTTAGTGTACATTTATTTCATAAGCATCTTGCAGGTAAATCCAATAAAAATTATCTTGATTGCAGCAAATTCTAGACTTCTAAAGTTGGAATGGCTTTTTTTTATTGCACTAGAGCCACCACCCCATAAATCTTTTCCATACCTGAAGGCACCCAGCTTTCTTGTGTTCATCTTCACTCATTGTCTGGATGTCAGGGGATCTGCCTGGAGCTGATTATGGGGCCTAAATTCAAAATCTGCCTACCAATAAGGCAGAAGATGGACGACTTCAGTCACCCGAAACTGTTATTAGAAAACACATGCATTAACCTATCAAGAGAAAAAGAGTGAGAGGGAGAGAGGTACGCCTTGGAGAGAGGGAGGACATGGCTTAAATGGTGGAGGGGATTTATGATGGATTGGGTGGCATCTATAGGCAAAGACCTGAGCCCCAGGCTCTTCTGGCTGTTGGCAATCCAGTCCAGATATTCAATGATTCACAGAATCGCTTTTCAACTTAAGTTCATGCCATTTGTACATTTGATGGATTTGAAGAGACATCTTACAGCCATTTCTTGCCACTGCTTGGAGAAATAGTGTCGTAAGATCCAAGTTTATTTCCTGTTCTGTTTTGTGAGATGCTCTCTGCAAAGATAGCTTTTATGTTTCCAACAGTAGCCAAGTGCTTTGGGCCACATAAAAGCTTTTTTAAAATTGAAGTATAGTTTGTTTACAACAACATGTTTGTCTCAGGTGTATATTTTATATAAATTTTTATATAAATATGTATAAATGGATATGTGTGTGTATACATATGTATACATATATATGTGTGTATAAATGAATCACTCTGTTGTACACCTGAAACAAACATGATGTTGTAAACAAACTATACTTCATTTAATTAAAAAAAAGCTTTTTTGTGGCCCAAAGTACTTGGTTACTGTTGGTTTCTACTAACTGATAACCACCAGCCTCACAAAATAGGAGGCCTTTGCATTTGGCTTTCAGAAGGGGATATGTATGTGAAGGGATTTTTCATGGTCCTTTTTTTCCCTAAGAAGCAAGACTGTTTGGGCATGACTGTTCCGAGTTACCAAAAAATAAAAATAAATAAAATAGTCATGTTGCTGAGGCTGACCTTTTTGTTCTGTTGCTCTCCATGGGTGGTTAATGGTATGGGCTTTGGGATAAAATATTTAGCTTTATACCCTGCCTTCAAGTCTTCCCAACTGTTATCTTGGGCGTATTAGGGGATCTCTCTGAACAGTATCCCCATCTGTAAAATAGGGATGATAACAGCATTTCCTAGGGGTTTTGTGAGGGTACTTAAAGTATTTAGCAGGCCTGACATAGAGTTTTCAATAAATGATATTTTTAAAATAATTATTGACCTTGCTTCTCTACTTCACCTTCCTCCTTGCCTTAGCTGGTGGTTTTGAGGGGCTGGTCTGTTTTTCCTGTTGTATATAATTTCCTTCTTTGTATGTATCATTCTCTGAAATAATTTTGTTTATTGACTTGTCAGCACTCTCCTCCCGTTATGACCTGAATTACACATGGCAACCTGCATATACCTGCTCACACCTGTTCACTAAACGAGAACACCTAGTAGACTCTCTCTACATGTTTACTGACTAATACTCTTCTGTCTCAACCATTTTCCTTCTCTTTTCCATGATTCCTACATGAACAACCATTTTATTTTAGAATTAATGGTCTAGTCAAGGATGAGAATGAAAGAGTGATTGTTCTGAATTGCTTCGATGGAGTCTCAGGTTAGGAGACATTCTTAGGAAACTAGGATAAAGACCTGTAGGGCTTTTTTCCTCCTCCGAGATTGATGTGAATGTATTCGCTAGGACTCCAGTTTCAAGGCCCATAAAGTTGCACGAGCAAGTTTCAGCAGAAAAGGAATGTTCATCACAAGGACTCAGGAATGTTTTTTGAATCTAATGACATGTGCATGCATGCTCAGTCGCTCAGTTGTGTCCAACTCTTTTCAACCCCATGCACTGCAGCCCGCCAGGCTCCTCTGTCCATGGAATTTTCCAGGCAAGAATACTGGGGTGGGTTGTCATTTCCTTCTCCAGGGGATCCTCCCAACCCAGGGATTGAACCTGTGTCTCGTGTAGGTGATTCTTTACCACTGGCACCACCTAAAGAAGCCCCTAATGGCTTGGGGGTGATCAAGTCTCAGGAATGAACTGATATCAAGGACCCCTTCACAAACATCTGCCCTTGCCTCTTCTTTTAAATGTCTGCAGATCCCTGTTTGCTTCTCTGAAATCCAGTGTTCCCCAAACTCTGCCAAAACACAATAAAGCTTATTTATGCCAAAATAAAATATACTCAGATTTTGATTATTAGATTCCATAGTCCTAAAATTACTCTGTCAAAGTTCTATAAGAATTTAATATTTGTTTGGCTGTGTTGCATCTTGGTTGTAGCACACAGGATCTTCTTGTGTTGCGTGGGCTTCTCTAGTTGCCGGTGCAAGGCTTAGTTGTCTTGCGGCATGTGGGATCTTAGTTCCCCCACTCTAAGAGTTTCTAAATGCTTACGTTCAATTTCTGTACATTAATTTCTCATGGACGGTTAACAAAGAGCTAGTGGGCAGGCATGGCCGTATTTCACACTGAAACTGGAGAGCACCTCCCCTCAGCTGTCAAGTTTGCACCCCTCTGCAGGAAACTAGAACAAAATCACTGCACAAAACCAGGGCCCCAGCCCCGCTGGGGTCTGTGTGGCAGACTTTGCTTTGAGGGTCTTGCACAACACTTTGGTCTCTGCAGCTATGGCCACCAGGTGGCAGCACAGGGTGAAGCCCTGGCAGCCTGCAGTGTGGCCACGTCGGTGGGAACACCGTCAAGGTGTCAGCTCACGGATACCCTAGAATGTGTCCGCGACGGAGGTCTCTAGCACCATTGATTTCTATTCCTCTTCTAAACATGTCATCAGAAGGTTTGCTTGCTTGGTTGCCAGGAACTCTGGGAGGTGACTCTAAATGTGTGACTGAGCTCAGAGAAGTCTTAAATCTGTTTCATAATTGTTCTCACCAGAGCCCTTAGGGAAGTTACCTGCCTGACAATTTAGGAGACAGAAGAGATGCAGGTTTGATCCCTGAGTCAAGAAGATCGTCTGGAGGAGGGCATGGTAGCTCCCTCCAGTTGCCTGCAGAATCCTGTGGACAGAGGAACCTGGTGGGCTACACTCCATAGGGTTGCACAGAGTTGGACATGACTGAAGCGACTTAGCACACACCATCATGTTTACACTTCCTGCCAGCCTACTTCTGTTTCTATATCCCAATGTTTTTTGAGCACCCAACTTCCCAGATCCAACTAACTCTTAAAGCCCTTGTTTCTTTCCCACACAATGTTTTGTGGGTTAATTTTCTCTTTCATGGGAAGGATTTGAAATGTCCACTTGGGGTTTAGTCAAGCAAAGGTCAAGGTCTTTCAAGGATGGTGAGGACTTCAAAAACCATTAGCATCTGGGGAAGACATGCAGATTAAATCCTAAATGAATTTGTCAGTGCTCTTCCTTACATTACCTAAGAAAGAGTGTGCGGTATGAACTTACAGGAGTGCAGGCCTTGGTTACAGCAGGTGGTTCTCTTTCTCATCTTCCTCTCTTAAAACAGGCTGGCTTGACAGGTAGATCCCTGTAAGAACCGGGATTGGTACACACAAAATAGACTTTGCTTTAAGTGGAAAGTGAAAGTGATAGTTGCTCAGTCATCTCTGACTCTTTGCGACCCTGTGGACTGTAGCCCACCAGTCTCCTTTGTCCATGGAATTCTCCAGGCAAGAACACTGAAGTGGGTTACCATACCCTTCTCCAGGGGATCTTCCCAACCCAGGGATCAAACCTGGATCCCCTGCATTGCCGGCAGATTCTTTACTCTCTGAGCCACCGGGGAAGCTGGTTTAAGAGACTTAGGCCAATTTAAGTCCAGTTTTTAAGCTGCCAAAATTTACTGTGATATGGGAATTCCACAGATGAGAAGTGAAGTATTACAGATGAGTATTGACAAGTGTGGACTTTGGAGTGAAGCAGTTGGGTTTGAATCCTGTCTCTGTGTGTCTTTAGGCAAGATACCTAATTTCTCAGCATGTTTCCTCACCTTTGAAATGGGGATAATAACTTCTTCCAAGGGTTTTTGGTCACTCATTTGACAGCTGTTTTACTGAGAGCCCACAAGTGGCCAGACGCTGGGTTACCGCTGGTAAAGTGGTGAGAAAGAGAGCGAATCTGTACCCCTCGTGGGACGTTCTAGGAGAAGGCTTGCTTTCAGACCATCTAGCATGGTGCCTGGCGTATAGTCAGTGCTCAGATGATCAATATAAATAGTAATGACAGTTATATTTTGTTTTCTAAATGGAAGTATGGTTGATTTACAGTGTTGTATTAATTATTGCTGTACAGAAAAGTGACTCAGTTATTCCCCAAATCCCAATCCGTCCCTTTCCCACCTCCCCTTCCTTTTGGCAACTGGCAGTCTCTCCTCTGCATCTGTGATTCTCTCTTTCATAGATAAGTTCATTTGTGTCAGATTTTAGATTCCACATGTAAGTGATATCATGTGGTATTTTTCTTTCTCTTTCTGAGTTACTTCACTTAGTATGATAATCTCTAATTGCATCCATGTCACTGCAAATGCATTGTTTTTTGTGGCTGAATACATATATTCATAATACATATATTAACTATATATATACACATATATATGTATATATATATATATATACATATAACTGTGTACATGTATATATGTACCATATCCTCTTTATCCATTCATCTGTTGAGGGACATTTAGGTTGTTTGCATGATAACAGTTATAAACTGAAGTACTATGGTCAAGCAGAAGATAAAGATTCAAAGCATATGTGTCAAATCTTTCAGCGATCTCAATTGAAACCTAGTTAATGTTTAAATATCTGTTATATGAAGTGTGTTACCCTCTGAAGCCAGAATTGTGCACACGTCATTAGAATTTTGCTTAGGATTATCATTGCTTCCTTCCTCAGTTCTTTTGTCCGATTATATTACACATAATCACATGTGTCATTTACTTTTTCTAGAAGCTTTCAAGTTAAACTTGAAACAAGTAAGGAAGAAAAGGTCTTCACTAGGAGGTAATAGTATAGAATTCATCAGTTAGTTTGGCTATCTGATGTTTATGGACTATCTTTTGGCACTCAGGGTTTGGTGTTGAAGATATTGATATAAAATGGTACTTTTCAATAAGGGAACAGATAGGCAAATTTATAATTCAGTATTGTGAGGTTTGGTACTGTGATAGAGGTTGGGGTAGGCAGAATTCTGGGATGGCCTCTGTGATTCTGGAGTTCTTAGTGTATACTGCTTACCTTCCCCCTGGTATAATCTTCTCATTTCAAGTGTGGGTGGAACCTGTGAATAGATGGGATAGCACTCCTGAGATGGGGTTACTCATCAGTTGACTTTTAGTTCATCCAAAGAGAAATGAACCTGGGTGGGCCTGACCTAATCAGGTGAGTCCTTAAAAGGGACCGTGTCTTCCTGAGGACAGAAGAGATTCAGAGTGTGAGAGAAACCCTCCTGCTGGCCTTGACGAGACAGCTTCCATGACTTCCACAGGTGCAAGGAAATGAGTTCTGCCAACACCCTTGTAATAATGAACCGATAACCCAGCTCTGGCACCTTGGAGGCTCTGAGCAGAAAGCCCAGCTAACTCATGGCTAGACTCCTTACCTAGAGAAACAGTGAGAAAATATACTTGTGTTTTTCAAAGGTCCTAAGTTTGTAGTAATTTATTGCCTGGTGTAGAAAACTAACACAAATGTATCACTTGTAGCTAAGCATCACATAATTTGGGAACTAGTTAAAAATCCAGATTCCCAGGCCCCACCCGAGACCTACTGAATTGCAATGTCTGCAGTGTGGGTTTTCATGAGCTCTCAGGGTGATTTTGATGTGGATTAATGTTTGAGGACCTCTGCTCTACACAGTTCATAAATGGCTGTAGCATTACCAGGAATCCTTTTCTTAATGAATATAAGGTATCTCTATTGATTTGAGAAGATGAAATGTGTCTGAATAGGTTTTCAGGGAGGTGGTAGTGGTATTCCCACCTTGTGAGCTAAGGATTTAGGAAGTATGAAATATTGCTAGCAATAGCTAATTAAAAAGAAAAATATCCAGGTTCTTGGCTCATTTACATTTTAAATTCAAGATATGCTCTTTGACTATAAAACAAATCAATTATGTGATTGTTTTTTCTACTGTAGACTAAGGACATTACATTCATCAGTGACACTCTACATTTTCAAGTCTATTAATTTTATCACTTTCTAGGTAAGAGGAGAAACTTGTTCTTTACAAGCCTTTGCTGACCTCATTCATGCAAACAGCATTTATTGAATGTTCTAAGAGAAAATGTACCTGGTGAAAAGAGAAAGAAATATAAGATGATTTCAAGTTTTGTTTTTTTTTTTTTGCAGGTAGCTTAAAGTATATGGGTTTGAAATGGAATAAAGACTCATAAATGAGAAGTTAGAGATGGAGATTACACATCTCAAAATGTATGTATCACTTTGTGCAAATTTCTTGCTCTCTCACAAGCATATGCTAAGGAGACCATTTACAAAGCTCATTAATATTACGTGGGATCAGCCCCTAGGATTCATGACCTAAAGCAGGGATAAAGAGGTTTCATTTCATGTACTGACTTTGATTGATTGAGAGAGACTGCTTAGGTCTTGTTTTGAGGGGAAAACATGTCTGTCTTAATCAGCCGGGGCTGCCGTAACAAAACACCACAGACTGGGTGGCTCAAACAATGGGAGCTTGCTTCTCTTCCTTCTGGGGACTGGCAGTCTGAGGTGCCAGCGGGGTCAGAGACTGGTGAAAACCCTCTCTTAGGTTTGTAGATGGGTGTCATCTCACTGCTGTCACATGTCCTTTCTTTAGTGTGAGCAGGTGGAGGGAAAGGGAGGAAGAAAGCCCCGTAATATTTCTTCTTATAAAGATGCTAATTCCATCCTAAGGACCCCACACTCCTGACCTCAACTCATCCTAATGGTCTCCCAGAGGCCCCATCTCCAAATACCATTACACTGGGCTTCACCATACGAAGAGGGTGGGATATAATTCAGTTCACAGCCATGTCTAAGGCCCTGTCAGAGTTTAGTGGGAGAAAATGCTGTGTTCGATGTGGTGATGTCTGTGATGCAAAGTTGCAACACAGTTGTTGGGTTGTTGTCATTTCTATCGGGGTTTCACTTATTCAGTTGGAGTAATTTCAGTTATAAGGTGAAAAACCAGCTCAAACTGTTTTAAGCAAAAACGGAATTTATTACCTCATGCAACTAAATAGCCTGGGCTAACACCATGGGCCCATTTTGACCTTGGGCTCCAATGATACAAGCCTGGGTTTCTTTTTCTTGGCACCTTTGATAGAGATAATGATGACGAAAGTGATAGCAGGGAGTACACACAGCACTCCAGTGTGCAGGCACTGTTTTAAGCACTTGACACTAATTCATTTAATCCTCTTGAGTCTACGAGGTGGTTGTTGTTCCATTGCTCAGTCATGTCTGATTCTTTGAGACCCCGTGGACTCCAGCATGCCAGGCTTCCCTGTCCTTCACCATCTCCCAAAGTTTGCTCAAACTCCTGTCCATTGAGTCAATGATGCCATCCAACCATCTCATCCTCTGTTGCCCCCTTCTCCTCCTGCCTTTGATCTTTCCCAGCATCAGGGTCTTTTCCAATGAATTGGCTGATTGCATCCAGTGACCAAGGTATTGGAGCTTCAGCTTCCACGTTAGTCCTTCCCATGAATATTCAGGGTTGATTTCCTTTAGGATTGACTGGTTTGATCTCCTTGCTGTCCAAGGGGCTCTCAAGAGTCTTCTCCACCACCGCAGTTCAAAAGCATCAATTCTTTAGTACACAGACTTCTTTATAGTCCAACTCTCACATCTGTACATGGCCACTGGAAAAACCAGAGCTTTGACTATATGGACCTTTGTTAGCAAAGTGATATCTGCTTTTTAATACATGGTGTAGGTTTGTCATAGCTTTTCTTTCAAGGAGCAAGCCTCTTTTAATTTCATGGCTGCAGTGACTGTTAGGAGGTAGGTATTTCCATTTACAGATGAGGCAAGTGAGGTATGGTGAGATGAAGTCACTTGTTCAGGACTATGCACATAAGAGAGCCAGGATTCACGTCTATGTGATATTTCTAGTTTTTAGAACCTGTGCATTAAAACAGGGGTTGGAGAACTCTGGCCCCTTACAGGCCAAATTCCACCTCCACTCATTCTTATAAATAAAGCTTCACTGGAACACAGCCACCCTCATTTATTTATGTTTTCACGCTGCAAAGGCACAGTTGAGCGGTTACAACACAGTATAGCTTGCAAAGCCTAAAATATTTCTATCTGGCCCTTTATAGGGAGAGTTGACTGACTTCCTACTCCATTGGATTTTACTATTCTTAGGCTTATGTGATGGCGAGATGGCTGTAGCTGTTCCTGTTTCTAACCCCTTTCTGTTCATATTCATTAAGAAAGAACATGTTCAGTTCTCTCATTGTTCAAACAAAGTCCAAGAATTCACCCTTGCTAGCCCTGATTGGCCTGACTCAGGTCATCGGTTATGAATAGTGGCCAAGGCTCACTGGCTTGGCCCGGATGTCATGCTCCATCCTTGGGGCTAAGAGTGAGGTCAGCTTCATTCACGGTATGTGGCCAGGTGCTGGGAGAGAGTGGTCTGCTCTAAGGTCGTGCTCAGTTGTGTCCGACTCTGCGACCCCATGGACTGTAGCCCTCCAGGCTCCTCTGTCCATGGGATTTCCCAGATAAGAATACTGGAGTGGGTTGCCGTTTCCTCCTCCAGGGAATCTTCTTGACCCAGGGGTTGAATCCACGTCTCCTGCGCTTCCTGCATTGGCAGGCAGATTCTTTACCCCTGAGCCACCAGCGAGGCCCTATCCTAAGAGACATCTAGGGATTTTTTTGTAAGAAAGAAGGCAGAATTCTGAGTAGTGAAAACAAATGCTGGCTGCATTAGCAATGCTCTATTTAGTTCATTTGGCTATTTAATGAGGCAAATGGAAATATTGGATGGAAATAGTCCAGTAATACACCCAGATATCTTGAGAAGGTGATGTTTCCACCCAGCTTCTTGATGGTATGCTTATTCCCCACTAGAAACTGGACAGTAACAGTGGCTGTTTTTTCTCAGGAGAGTTAAGAAAAAGATCATTGAAGAGAGAAGGATGAGGGATAGTCCTGGAAGGAAGGGAGAGAACTTGAACTTACACTCAACTCCCAGGTTGAACACTGGTGTCCTTTCAGCTATAGCTGCCGCAACCTATGTAACTTGCCTTCGTTTTTTATGTATTTCATGCTTCCTTGCCTTGTCCAGCAGCACATACAGAGTGAACTTGGTATTTTCTTGATAACTAATGGTCATCGTTATAAACGTGGTGTCCTGTGTTGTGATTCAATGATGCCCTGTAGGGCTCTTGGCATGTAGTCAGGATTGTTTTCCCCAAAATGTAACACTGTCATATAGTCAAAGTATTTGAGTACTTCTCTTAGCTTTAAAAAAATCTTTGTGAAATATAATACACAGAAAATTGAAAAGCACAAATGGAAAACTTAGTGAATTATTATAAAGGGAAATTCTTCAGAATGGTAAATTAGTTTTATGTCAGTTTTTCAGAGGAGCCTTCCAGGTGACTCAGTGGTAAAGAATCCACCTGTTAATGCAGGAACTGCAGGAGACACAGGTTCAGTCCCTGGGTTGGGAAGATCCCCTGGAGGAGGAAATGGCAAGCCACTCTGGTATCTTTGCCTGGAAAATTCCATGGACAGAGGAGCCTGGTGGGGTAGTGCGTGGCGTTGCAAAGAGTCTGACATGACTGAATGACTGAGCGCATACATACAGCTTTGCAAAAGTCCTCTGAATGCTTCTTTCTAGTCACAACTTTTGCCCAAATATAACTATTGTCCTTAATTCTATAATAACCATTTCCTTTTTTTTTTATGGTTTTACTACCTAAGTATGCATCATAAACATTATAGTTCAGTTTTGCCTGTTTGTGAATCTATAAAATTGCTTTTGAATTGTATATAATTGTATTCATGAAGCAAATATTTTTTTGTTTGATTTCTTTTACTTAACCTAGTTTGTAAAATTCATCCATGTTGTTGGCTAAAGTTGTAGTTCACTTATTTTTGATAGAATTCCATACTTCAAGAGGAACATGCTGTTCTGTTCTATTGGTGGTCATTTGGGTTCTTATCTAATTTTAACCTTTACAAATAGTGTTGCTATGAACTGCCTCTTGCTGTACATGTGCGTAAGTTACCTGGGTGTATGCTTAGAATGTGTTGCTAGGTCACTGGGTGTGAATATCTCCAATGTTAGTAGATAGTGCCACAGTTGCTTTTCAAAGTGGTGGATCGATAATCTCACCAGCAGTGTGAGAGGGTGCCAGTTGTGCCAAGGCTTTGCCAATACTTGTTAGTGTCAGCCCTTCTATTTGCAACCATTTTGTGGCCATTCATAATCACTAGTGGAGAATGTTTCTTATGTTCATTAATTTTTCTGGATATTATATGGGAATTGCCTTCAAATCCATTACCCACTTTTTTGCTGAATTTCTCTTTTTTTAAAAAAATTGGAGTACGGTTGCTTTAAAATGTTATGTTCATTTTCTGCTGTGCGACAGAGTGAGTGAGCTTTATGTATACACATCCCCTCCCTGTGAGTCTCCTTCCCCCCGCCCCATGCCACCCCTCCAGGTCATCACAGAGCATGGACCTGAGGTCCCCGTGTATACTGCAGGTTCCCACTAGCTATGTATTTTACACATGGTAGTGTTATACATCAGTGCTACTTCTCAACTTGTCCCACCCTTTCCTTTCCCCACTGTGTCCATAAATCTGTTCCCTATGCCTGCGTCTCTTTTCCTGCCCTGAAATAGGGTCATCTATACCATTTTTCTAGGTTCCATATGTTTGTATTAATATATATATTTGTTTTCCTCTTTCTGACGTACTTCACTCTGTATGACAGACTCTAAGTCCATCTGCATCTCTACAAATGACCCAATTTTGTTCCCTTTTATGACTGAGTAATATTCCATTTGATATTTCCGTGTAACAAAGTACCACATCTTTTTTATACATTCATCTGCCGATGGACATTAGGTTGTTTGTTGTTGTTTTTTTAACATAGATTTATAGGAAGTGCATATTTCAATGGGGGAGCTCCACTCCCTTATCTCCATGATGTCCTTTGTCCCTAGTTTTCTCATGACTTCATTTCTTCCTTCTCTATTGCTTGGGTGGCTGCTCGCCTCTGTCTATTCCTCAGCATACTGCTCCCCAGGACCCTCTTCTCAGCCAACATAGTGTCTGTCTACTTTCTCCCTGTGTCATCCTCTCCATAAAGGCCAGGACACACCAGTGACTACCTCTCTGTCTTATCAATGACATTTTGGCCACAGATCTTTTTATCTTGATGTCTGCTGGGATTCTCCCTTCACTTGGCTATCCTAGTAGCTCCCTGAGTTCACTGTGTCCAGAATTACACTCTTCAGCTTTCTCTTTTCCTCCCCCAAACCCTTCTCTCCCATTCCTTTAGTCTCTAACTCTGGTCACGCCATTGCTGACCACCTTAGCTATCCACCTGGGCATGTTTAACGTCTCTCTCTGCTCTCATCAAGTCAGTCTCTACGTTATGTTGATCCCACCTTTTCAATGTTTTCTCTGTCCCTAATTTAGGCCCTCCTCATTGCTTTCCTGGATCACTGCAACAGCTTCCTGTCTTCAATCTTGTCTACTTCAGATATGTCATTTACTCAGCTGCCAGAGGGATCTTTGGAAATGTAAATTCCAGCCATGTCCCTTCTCTTCTTAAAATCCATCTTCCAGTGGTACTCCGTTGGCTGCTAAGGACATCTAAGTTCTCTAAGTGGCCTTCTGCAGTCTGGGCCTTGCTCTCTCATAAGCACTCCAGGCAGTTCTGGGCAAGAGTCTGCAGCAAAATCAACCTGATAGTGGTTCTCAGAGACCGGTGGAGCTTCTCAGCCAAGTGCTTTGTTCATGTCTGTGGTCCCCTGGCTGCCCTGTCCTCTAGGGTTGAACTTCATTTCATCTCCAGGAGATCATATTATTTAACTCTGTACACCCCTAATCACTTACACACATCTCTGCCTTTACTTTAGCCATGTTATAATGAAGTCACCTGTTGGAATTTCATTTTCTGTTAGACTGTATTCCTTGAGGACAGGAATCATGCCTTGATTACCTACATTGCTTATTTTGCAGCACATGATCAGGTGTGAATAACTGATAGCATTTAATCTTCAAAAAATTTTTGGAAATAATTGATTTAAAATGTGATTCTGCTATGCCTCATGATAGCATTTACTCTTGTAGGTAAGTAACGTGTAATGTGGTGAATAAATGCAGTGGATCTATCTGAATGAATCTGTGCCAACCTGGACACCAGGGAACCTGGGTATGAGGCAGTCTTCTGAGCACCACTGGGGAAACGGTCTTTGGTACTGCAGGCAGAAATGCTGAAATGCTCCTTGAGTAGGAATTAAATATCTTACCAAGACCTTCGATCTAGGTTTGAGTTGACCCACTGGTTTTAGACACATGGAAAAAGTGGAAAACAACCATGAAATAAAGCTGATCTTAGAGATTCCAAAGACCTGGTTTCAGTGTTGGTCTTGGAGTGACTCAGGCAGTTGGCATCACTCCTCTGGTTGTGAAAGTGCCTCAGTCAATTGAAATGTCTCCACAACCAATAATGTTCAATTATTGTTCATCACCAGGATACTTATTCCACTCAAAGTAAGCAATATCATGAGCAGGTGAAAAAAGGAGTTGTTACAGTCTTATGTGGAGTCATATAAGTTTATTATCAACCAGGTCAGTGGGGTTTTCATTTGTAAATGGATCTCTAGTCCTGATATAAAATACAATAAAGCAGATTTACAGCCTTTGTTTCCAGGCTGTGTCCTTAATCAGCAAGGAAGCAGCCACCATTCCTAAAGGAAGGATCACAAATTCAGAGATGGTGCTACGAGACAGGGGGGAGTCTGTTAGCGGGACGTTGAGGCTGTGTGTCTGTGTGTGATGTTAAGTAAAATCCATCATGTGTTTAGTGCTGGAGAAGAGGGAAAAGCTGTAATCACGGCTCCTGCAGGAGCATCCGCAATGCCCCTCTCGGGACGTCTTCTGACACCGACGGAGTTCCTTAACTGCTCCTGTGCTGGTCAAAGGGAAGAGCTGCTTTGAACCGCGTTCCCTTCCTGAAGTGGTATTCTTTCTGTACTTTGGACAGTTTTAGCTTTTGAATTGAGCTTCTTGTTCCATGATGGACACTTCATAATCGTCTATGATGTTTGTCGCATCTTCAATGAATATAACCATCTTCGAATTTCAGCTGATTCTTTTTAAGAACCATTTCAAATATAACTAATTAACCTTTCTGCCTTTTCAAAAAGAATATGAAAACTAAGAGCCATACCCTTCCTCTTGTCAGAGAGGAAATAAGGGGCTGGAAAATGGAGGCTGCCATGAAATAAATGCACCTCGGAACTAAGAAATCAACCCTGGTTTTCCTAGCCCCAGCCTTCTTCCTGTTGGAGTCCCCCCAGAGGCTAAGGAGGCAGGCTGCAGTGGACCTGACAGAACTGTGTGGGGGCTGGGATGTGACATGACCCGTTTCCCCTTCCCCTGCTGAGAAAGGGGTGCTGTTTAACATGCAATTGTTTGCTGCTCTCTTTGATGAATTTGGGCTGACTATTCATAAGCCACCTGCACTTGGCATTGGAAATCACCGGCCTAGATGAAATATGACTTTCAATTATGCCACAGTCAGAAAAGGTGAAATAAGAAAGCCATCTGGGTCGGGGGTGGTGAGTGGCAGTCAAGTTGTTTTTTTATTAGAGTGACTTGGGCATGCGAGTGAGTCTAGCATTCACACCTCACACATCCTGCCAACCCTTCTAATTTATTGTTGTGCCTCTCAGTCGCCCACAGAACCTCCCCTTCTATATTGTGGACACCCAGGCAAGTGAAAATGCCAATCTTCCCCATCCCTGTCTTGCTGTATTAAGCGTGGGCTCAGCTCTGAGCAGTTTCTTTGGGGGAACTGGCTTGCCTTCTTTTAAGCACATTCAGGGAAAGGTTTGCCTCACCTCTTGCTTCCATGTAGAAGGGTTAAAAGTAATAGCTCCTGTCACTTCCCGTAGCCTTGTTATGGGGAATATTTAGTGCTTGAGCCGGGATGTGGGGGTGATATCCTGGATGTGATAATGTCACTTCCTGCGTCGGTGAACATGGTATTGATTGTAAGCTGTCAACCTTTTTGTATGCTTTGCAAGGTCCCCGAAGGCTCACTGCGCCTGGAAGGGTAATGCATCAGGCAGGCACACATGTGCTTTATTAACTAATGCTGCTATCTGAGCTTGGTCACTTGCTCTGAACACATCTTGGCTCACTGACTTTCTATTTTTTCTTTTTCATTCCTTGACTCATCTGAGCAGTCTTATGATGACCTATACCAAACTTCCCTTAACTTAAACTCCCATGGGACTGTGCTCAGCTTGTAAGCTTCCTGAGGGCAGAGGCTGTGCCTGTCTTTCTCACTTGTTTTTTCTTCCACTCATTCAACCACTATTTAATGAGCACTTACCCTGTGCCAGACCCTTCTCAATGCTATGAGGATGCCAGAGGGGAAGAATACCAGAAGGCTTCCCAGGTGGTGCTAGTGGTAAGGAACCCACCTGCCAATGCAGGAGACATGGGTTTGATCCCTGAGTTGGAAGGATCCCCTGGAGGAGGGCCTGGCAACCCAGTGTAGTATTCTTGCCTGGAAAATCCCATGGACAGAGGAGCTTGGCGGGGTACAGTCCATGGGGTTGCAAAAAGTTGGACACAACTGGGTGACTAAGCATGCACAAATGCATTTTGAGCCTGACCCTTCTTAATGCTTTGGGGATACCAGAAGGGGGAGAATAAAGAATACCTTGGTTCTCATGGAAGTTAGGGTGGTCAAGAAAGTCCTCTCCAAGGAGTTGACACTTGAGCTGAGTTTTTCTGTATACTCCCTGTGCCTGGGCCATTCATATTTGTTATGGAATTATTATTCCTCAGTTGAGCAGATCATAGTCTAGCTATTGGAGAATCCTCTGGTGATATGCAAACCTCACTAAGGCCATGCATTGTTGTTTCTCATATTATGCATCACTGTCCTTTGACTTCATGTCCCCTTACTTCTCTTGGTCTACATTCTTGTTTTTTATTGGTCAGTCATACCAGAATATTGTAAGTTCCTTCAATACACCATGTGCTCCTCTGCCTTTACCTAGACCATCTTGATACCTGGAGCACTCTTTCCTTCTCTCATCCCCTGGATAACTCATTCCCCGCTTATCTTTCATGCTCACTGTAGGCATCACCTCCTCTGGGGAACTTGTGGTCTGGGTGAAGGGGTGATCCTTTGTATTCTCCTGGCATCTGAGATACCTGGGAGGGCACACACCATGCTGCTGTACACGTACTAGAAGGACACGAGCAAGAAACATGTGTCAACTGTTGTTGGCTAGGAATCTTCACGTCTATGTGATGAGACAGAGGCCATTTTTACCCTTATTTTATCAGTAAGGTAACTGAGACATAGAGGTTTATTTGTCAAGGGTCATTCAGCTTATAAATGGTGAAGTTTACATTTCAACCCAGGCAAGCATCCTGGGCCCTTTTAAAATTTTTTAAACAATTTTTATCTATTTGTTTTTGGTTGTACTGGGTCTTGGTTGCTGTGCACAGGCTTTCTCTAGTTGTGGTGAGCGGGGGCTCTTCTTCATTGTGGGATGCGGGCTTCTCATTGTGGTGGCTTCTCTTGTTGTGTAGAGCGTGGCCTCTAGGTTTGGGGGCTTCAGTAAAGTTGTGATGTGTGAGTTCAGTAGTTGTGGCACACAAGCTTAGTGTGTGCGTCATGTGGGATCCTCCTGGACCAGGGATATTGAGCCCATGTCTCCTGCACTGGCAGGTGGATTTTTAACCACTGGACCACCAGGGAAGTCCCGCACCTGGGCTATTAACCTTCTTGATCTTCTACTGCTATAGTTGCCTGGGAGCTTGCCTGCTTCTCCCAAGACACCATAAGCCCTGTGAAGACAGAGACTGTCATGACTGCTTCCCCAGATGACTCTAGCACAGGGCTTGACATGACCAGTCTTTAACTGTTTATTGAGGACAGGGTGAATAAATGCATGAAAATCACCTAACTGAGAGACTGCTTACAGAGTGCCCCAATACGGCTTTTTACCTTTGCCAATGAGATAGTCTTCTCCCCTCGCTTCTGCTCCAGCCTTCCTGGGATTACCTTTGACCTCCACAATAATTTAATGTTTTGACTGGGAGGATGTGTCTCACTAGCTAACCACAGCAAGAATCCCAGGACATGTGGCTGGTCCCACTTTATTGTGGTTTCAGGGTTCCCACACAATGATGAGTTCAGGAGAAATGCTCTCCTCAATTCAAACCGAATACAGCAAACCAAATGATTGGGATTGCAACCAGGAGTTCTGAGATGGCAGGAGGGACTCTGGTGGGGAATAGTCTGTCCATTCAAGAGATCAAGATTGACAGGGTAGAGAGTGGACTGGGAATCTGGAAACAATCACTGAACTGATCCCACAGTGATCACTGGTTTTGACAGCATCTGAGGCAGGAATTGGCAGAGACACAGATCACCTTGGTTCTGCCACCAGCAGTTTAACCAGTGGGGCGTGGAAGGTGTAAATTGGGGGGATGGTTAAACAGTAATAATAAGGTCAGGGGTTGGAGACCTCTGGGTGCCTCTTGAACTCACTCTCTGCTTTGGTGACAGAGCAAATTTGTTTTCCTGGTTAGCTGTCAGGCAATGTTTGGTTGCAGAGAGCTTTGTGAATATCCTCACTAGAGGAAAGAAACAAGACAAGGTAGCTACGCATTCCCTTGAAAGAAGTACAGGATCAGGGTCAGGGCAGGTCTAGATAAAACATCTGGCTTTGTCACAGTGACTGTGTTGATTTTGAGTCTGTTCATCAACTAGAAAAATGGAATAATGTTTTTACCCATCAAGTGACTGTAAGGACTTAAAAAAGTGCCTTGCTCAACACCTGTTACCTAATAAGTGCTCATAATTATTGGTTTCCTTTTATTTCTTCCTTCCATCTATTTTTACATTTGAATAGTCCTTAGACATGGGAGTTTAATAAATATTTATCATTGGATGAATGAAAGAAAGAAGGGGTCGGTCAGTTTTGGAAAATTGAAAATGTGTTTTAATAGAAGTAGAGAAATATTGATTTCATGCTCCCATGCCAAATCCATTCTTACTTTGGTAACTCATATATGTTGTTCTCTCTCAGAAATGTGTTTCTTTTTTTTCGGCTGCACCATGTGGCATCTGGAACTTTCCCAACCAGGTACTGAATCTGTGCCCCTGCAGTGTAAATGCAGAGTCTTAACCCCAGGACCACCAGGGAAGTCCATGTGTTTTGTTCATTGTTGAGAAAACTGCATTAGAGCTCTGCTTAGGTGTCACTTATTCCAAGAAACTTCTTACCTACCAGTCCTCATGAGTTAACCATTTCCTTCTCTGTATCATTTCTGCACTGTATACATTGTAAGTATGTCCCCAACACACATGGCTGTCATCTCTGGGAGGGTGGTGACCAGTGGCTTACATGTCAGGAACACCAGCCCCGTGCCTAGGGCTGATACGTACCAGGAGCTCAATAAATATTTAACCTTGATGAACTTACAGGATGTTACTGGAACTTGTTTTCTAATTTGTAACTTCCATCTCTCTCTCTATAGATAGGTATATATTCTCTCTCTCTCTTTTTATATACACACACACACACATGAGATGGGGAGAGAGGATAAGAACTCTGATCAAAATGTCTGCCTTTGGTACTTGTGAACTGTACAAACTTAGTCAAGTTATATCATCTTTTTATTCCCTTATCTGTAAAATGGGAACAATAATGTATCTGTGCCTAGAGTTACAGAGGTAAATGAATTAATACTTGGGAAATTTGTAGAGCCAAGCCTGGCCCATAGTAAACATTTGGTAAGTGTTAGCTACCCTCATATATAAGAAACAGTATTTTAAAAACTCTGGCTTTAGAGCATGAAACTTTGAGTTGGAGACCTGGTTCTACCACTTACTGGCTATGTGCCTTTGGCTACATTGAAAACTTGAGTCTATTTCCTCAGTGGCAAAAATGGAAATAACCCTGGCATGGATCTCATGGGGTTCAGAGAAGGAGATGAGGAGAAATCAGTCATATGTCCTCAGTGAATATTGTTGCTGTTACTATTCTGTGGGGCTTTAAGCTTATCAAAGCGGTTATAAAAAAATGAGTTTCTTGTGTCCCTCATAATCATCCCATGAGCCAGGGCTGATGGCTTTCTGACCATTTTACAGGTGATGTGACTGATGTAGGCACTGAATGACTTGCCTGGGTTGCCCAGTTACTCCACAGAGCCAGGAGCAGGATCTACATTTCCTGTCCCCTCAATCCATGTCTTTCCATTGACCAGGCGAGTCATTCCCATGGAAAGTGGCTCCCGAGACTTGACTTAGAAATGCAGGGGCAAGAGGACAGTTAAGATGTGACAAGAGGCACAGTGTGTGACTGTTTCCCAGTGGTGAACCAGGGGCTGCTGTGTCTTTGAGGGTAGTGTTAAAACACACCATCGTCATCTGCACACGGCCATAATGGAAGACAAATTAGTAAGGTCTCCTTCATTCAGGCTGTGGACTCCAGTGTCCTCCCAAAGCTTTATTATTAGGCCTACTAGGGCCTTCCTGACTCTTGGAGGCAGTCAGCAGAGGGGCTGAGGAAAGAATAGGGCCCAGGGTTGGGGGTTCAGAGGGAAGCTTTGGGTTGTTGCTCTGTAGGTTTGAAGGAAGGGAAATAGTCTCCAACATTGTCAGTGATGAAGCATTTGAGGGTCTTTTATTATAATAGGCCCTGCTGGTTCAAAAGAAATACATGTGAGACAGCTGATTTGCTTCATCAGGTCACTGAGCTAAAAGAATTGCAGTTTCGCCTTTGTTCCTTTCACTGACAACTGTTTCACCTTATATGTGCTGGGTTGCCTAATGCATGTTGAGTTAATTACGGGATCAATGAGAGGTTGAGAGATGCTCTCCTGCACGCCCCCAGTACCTGATAGAAGACTGAAGGCAGAAGCCAGACCTTAAGGAGTTAGGAAGCTCAGGGGTTCCTACTGCCCGTTCACTGATGGACGCCCCATTGCTGTGTGCTGCCTCGTGTCTTCTTTGTTTTGTTCAAACTCATCTTCTTCCTCTGGAAGTGAAAGTGTGGGTGTCTGCCAAAGTTCAGCTTTTGAATTGCTTGTTAAAATATCAGGAATGGACTATTGCCTCAGGAACAGACTATTGCTGCAGGGCAGGGATCTGAGAGTCCAAGAAGCTGTAGAAAAGGTGGTAAGTCAGCTTCCACGTAACTCTGAGTGTCAGCTGGAGAAGGGACTGACTTCTAGGCACCGTCAGCCAAGAAGATCACCAGCACTGGGGTGGAAGAAGGTGGCAGGTGGAAACACCCGGCTCCATAACCAGCACAGAGCAGGTCGCTGCTAAAGCAGGGCGGTGGGCATTGCCGCCGAGGCCTGGTCTCCAGGGCCTTCCCCTCCTGTTTCCACGTATGAGTC